>NC_142685.1:87320000-88546666 GCF_056320005.1 Nelumbo lutea | reverse complement strand
AATCCGCAACCCTTGATAAAGAGAGAACAAAATAAGCAATGTTAAAGTATCTCTTAGTCTTACCATCATCACCATAACCAGCCACAGTTAAAAATGTAAAACAAAGAAAAACAAGCAAAGCTATGATGCAAATGCAGAGGGAAAAAAATAGCTGAACCAACTGAAAACCTTGTAAAGGCCGATAGAGTACCAACTATCCATATAATCTGAAGAAGAGAAAGAAACAAACCGTCTAGAACGATACAGATAATTGGTACGAACAAAATACCAAAATGCAACCCCACCCACCCATTTGTAATCTATATCCCAGTATTTTCTCCATTTCCCTTCCACTAGAACGTTAAATTTCTGTTTCTTAATGTTTCTTTCTCTAATGGAAAGAACCTTCCCATTATACCTTTTTATTGATGAACTTGATTGGACCATGACCCTAGCTCGAACTAACAAAGGTCGCCCAGAATGTTACCTTCTCTTCTCTTCTCTTGCTTGAACAAATAGAGGTCATCTAGAAAACCACACAACCCTAGCTCTAAATCGCCCAAAAAATTGCACAACCCCAAACTGCCCAAAAAATCGCACAACCCTAGATTTTCTTCCCAACTTTCTTGCTCATGAAGAATGTTGGTAAATGGGGTCACTGTAACTTTAGAGGGGAAGATCTGAGGTGCGTTTGAAGACACTGCCTTTAGAACGTTATTTGCCCCCACTCAGTTTCACTGTGTTTGCTGTTGGGTTATAGGCAAATCCGTTCCCAAGATACAACAGAGCCTTGGGTGAGAATCTGCAACCAGCAAAGTTGAAGAATCTCTGAAGAAACCTTCTGTGAGACTGTAGTAGACCGGACTGAGAGAGAGAGAAAGTGGATTTCGAAAATGTGTGTTTTTGAAGTCTGATTCATGCTCCTTAAATAGTTTATGAAGAGGTATGAAGAAAAGGTAGGTGCTAGTTCAGAGAAGGCTCCTTAAACAGTCACAATTTCAAACATTGTGACTGTTTAAAAAGTAGTTAACATTTAATGACTGTTAACTTTGAATTGTGCCTCTTGATCACTCCCGATCGAATTGTGACCGTTGATCTCATCAACAGTGACCAATGGTCAGCATTGCACCAAAACCAAAGCCGCCCTTCGCGAGCCACATGGGTGCGCATGAAGTGCAAGCAAAGTGCGCCTCTAAAGCGCCTCATTGCACCGCACACACATTTTTCTCAATACTAGGGAAAGGTTTCTTAGCCATTTTAGATTTTACACATATCTCACATTTTTCGGTTGATTCATTATTGTAAGCAATTATACCAAGTTTGTTCATGTTCTTTATGGATTTAAAATTTAAGTGTTCTAATCTATCATGCCATAAAGAGAAAGAATCAATAATATAAACAAAAACTTTTCCTTCATTAATACTTAATTTGAACATACCATTACAATCATATTCCTTTCCAACAAACATCCCATTCTTGGATAGGATTAGTTTGTCGGATTCAAAGACAACTTTGAATCCCCTCTTACAGACAAGATTTATTGAGACCAAGTTCTTTCTAATGTCAAGAACATGGAGAACATTCAAAAGAGTCAGTGTCTTTCCGGAGGTAAAGTTCAACTCTATGCTGCTTCTTCCAACAATTTTGGCACATGTTTGGTTTCCCTTCTATACCTCCTGGCCATCAGTCACTTCTTTATATGTTTTGAACAATGACTTGTCCTTGCAAACATGGACTGTGGCGCCTGAATCAAACCACCATTCAGAAGACGATTCCGCCATGTTGACTTTAGTAATCGTGGCCACTAGATTATCTTCTACCATGTTTGTAGACTTGGTTCCACCTTTCCGATGTTGGCAGACTCGGGCATAGTGCCCCTTCTTTCCACAAACATAGTAGGATCCTTTCTTATTGTTGCTCTTCTTGAAGTTCCCATCCTTCTTCTTTACTTGTAATGTAGGGTTAGTCTTCTTCGATCCGTTTTCTACAAAATTGACCTTAGAGTTCAGCATACCGGCCAAGGTCTTATCCCTACTATCTCTAATCAGAGACTCTTCTTCAATACAAAGGTGTTGCTAAATTTACTCTTAGGTAAGTTCTTCAGCCTTGTGCAGAAGTTTCTTCCTGTAATCCTTCAAAGAGGGTGGAAGTTTGGCAATGATTGCTCCCACTTGGAAAGATTCAGGAAGGATGATGTCAAGGGATCGGATTTTGTTAAGTATCACCTGTAGTTCATGAACTTGCTCTAGTATGGGTTTATGTTCATTCATTGTGAAGTCAAAGTATTCTGCAATAAGATACTTATTTGTACCTGCTTCTTGCACCTTGTATTTGAATTCCAGGGCCTTCCAGATTTCTTTTGGAGATGTAAGTTCCTTGTAGAAATTGTAGAGCCGGTCTGATAAGGCATTTAGTGTGGTAAAAAAGAAGATCATCTTGTCTTGCCATCGGCTAAAGGTTTCTCCATCGAACTTTTCTAGTTGAACAAGATCCTGGTTCATCATCTTGATCGAAATCATGCTTGCTTCCGCCTCTATTGCAGATTAACATTCTAAAATTGTTGGTAAATGGAGTCACTGTAACTTTGGGGGAGAAGCTCTAAGGTGAGTCTGAAGACATTGTCTTTAGAATATTTTTTGCCCCCACTCAGTTTCACTGAGTTTGCTGTTGGGTTATATGCAAATCTGTTCCCAGGATACAATAGATCATTGGGCAAGAATCTGCAACCAGCAAAGTTGAAGAATCTCTTAAGAAATCTTCTGTGAGACTATAGTAGACCGGATTGAGAGAGAGAGAAAGTGGAATTTGAAAATGTGTGTTTTTGAAGTCTGATTCATGCTCCTTAAATAGTTTATAAAGACGTATGAAGAAAATGTAGGTGCTGGTTCAGAGAAGGCACCTTGAACAATCACAATTTCAAACATTGTGACTGTTTAAATAGTAGTCAACTGTTAATGACTGTTAGCTTTGAATTGTGTCTCTTCATCACACCCGATCAAATCGTGACTATTGGTCTCATCAACGGCGATCAACGGTCAGCATCGCCCCAAAACCAAAGCCGCCCTTCACAAGCCATGCGAAGTGCGAGCAAAGTGTACCTCTAAAGTGCCTCATTGCACCACACACATGCGCGTGTTGCACAGTATTAAAACCCCATACTCTCCTCTACTATTTCTAAGGAGTGTAAAATTGCTCCTATTAAAATACTGAAAACAAAGCTTATAATTTTCCAATATGGGACAAGTTCAAAACTGGGTTTTGTAAGAGAAAAGCTAATTTTTCAATCAAGTGTGCAGGTGCAATTTCACATGTAATTGACCAATCAAACCCATTGGATTTAATCTCTTATGAGATTAAAATCCAACAAAGAATAACTTGTCTCTTGAAAATTTCTTTGCAAGGTTCTCTGTTGGAAACTGAAGAACCTTCTCTCTTGTCGAAAAAGAAGGGAAATTCACGCGTGGGAGAAAGAATTTTTTTTCCCTCCTTGCGTTTCTCTACACCAGTTCGTTGTAATGTTAGGCCGGTTTAATTCTGGTTCACAATAAAATCTGCCAAATGTATATTAATAACCACTGTGCTAGTTTTTAAAATGAATGTAGGCGGCGGTCTTTGATATCCCGTTCTTAGATGTCCCTATAACGGCAGTTGACTGCCACCTCTGAACCATTGGCTTTGACCGTTTTTCTCGTAATGTGTACACATACAAACAAATGAGAAATAATAGCAAAGAAATAATCATAAATTGTCAAACATCAATTGAACCACTTTCTAATGGCCTAAATCCAAATTCTTCCCAACTTGGGGTCAAGTCAATATTTTCATTCCAAATTGTATTTTCTTTATCATACTTGATTTGCATTAATAAATTTAGTTATAGTTTTAATTATTATTTTTTCATTCTATGCACGGGCTTCTCCACTAATAATACAAAATATAAGGCTTTGCACTCTACAAAATTGTATTTGTACTCCTTCCAAACTGAGCCATATATGCAATAATTTGAGCTACTTTGGATTAGCAAAAGAAAAATGGTGGGTTGCAGAAGTGCTGAAGCGAGGAACCATCTATGGAAGCCGAAACGAATGAGTTCTTGTGGCGGAGGTCAACGACCTTGTAGAGTTGCAGGTGAGAAGCATCAAGTGGTGGTGCACTGAAGCGCCAAGCCATCTCCATCTCTTGCTCTCCTACTCTGGTGAGTCTGCTATGTCAAGCCATCTCCATCTCTCGCACTACTACTCTAGTGAGACAACTAACATCTCTCACTCTCATTAGTATGAGAGTATAGACATAGCATTAATTAATTGTAAAAAGGATATGGATATAGAAAATTAACAACTCTTAAAGATGTTCAACTTTGACTAGCTAGACATGACTTGAAAATAATTTTTAGGTTGAATTTAAACAGGACTAGGAATGGAAATGGGGCGGGTTCAGGGATCATATTCCCCATCTCCGACCCTGATCCCAATGGGGACAAGTTCCTTGTGAGGACCCAAATCCCTAACTTTTTTTTGCTTAATGGTATTTAAAAATAAATAAATATTTTAAAAAATATATAATATTTTAAATATATTTTGATATATATCATTTTATATTATTTATATATATATAATATAAATAATATTGTTTATATATATAATAGTATATATTTAATATGTATAATATTTAATATCTATACTATATTATAAAGAAATTATGTCCCAGGTCAGCAGCCCTGTCCTTCTCCCATTCCCCTTTCTCTCTTCTCTCCTTAAATCTCTTTCTTTCTCCCATACACCCTTCTATCTCTCCCATAATATTTCAATTAATAATATAATGAAATTATATAATAATAGTATAAATTATTTAAACGTTATTTACATAATAAAAATTTAAACTAAAAAATGTTACTCAAATATTCCAATAACTAAATAATTTAAACAAAAAATAATAATAATATCTAAATAATTATATAACGTAATATAGAATATTACATAATAACTTTAAAATAAATAAAATTTAAATAAAAAAATCTAAGTATTTTACATATTATTTAAATATTTAAGTAACTAAATATTTCAAATAACGAAATATTTAACATAACTAAATTTTATAGATAAAATAACAAAATTATGTAATAAATTTAAAAAATTTCTTACGAGTAGAAGTGTAATTATAATAGATTTCATAATATTTGAATTAATTTTATAACAAAGTTATATAATAATAGTATAAATTGTAATTCTACAGATTATTAAATTCAACAAATAATTAGTAATTTAAAATATAAATAATGATATTATTTGAATGACTAAATAATATTGTAAATAGCTAATTTTTAAACATGTTAAGTATAAAAAATTAATAACTAAATCATATTTTCAATTTTTTAAAAGTAGATTAAATAAAGAAATTATATAATAGATTTCAAAAAATAATGTTAATGAATAATAATTTTAAAACATTTATCTATATTTTTTATAATATTTAATGTATTTTCAGTAATTATTTGTTGTATTCGTGATAAATATATTTTTAATAATTATGTAAAAATCTGTTTTTGTTATGTTATTTAACAAAAAATTTGCAATAATTATTCGAGATTAAAGTATTGTTACTTAACTTTTAAGTTTAATTTATTGCCCTTATTTGACTTATTATATTTTTGTTATAATTTATTGATTAATATTTGTTAGAGATTAAACTATTATTGGTTATTACACCATTTATTGACTAATTTAATATATTTTTAGTTTTTATTGTATTTTCATAATTATTGTATTCATTGTATATTTGTTAGTTATTTGTTGTATTTTCATTATAAATTTATTTTCATTAATTGTGCATTTTCTCTATAAATTCTCAATAATTATTGGAGATTAAACTATTGCTATTTATTAGAGACTAAACTATGAATTTAGCCAAAATTAGGAGAGTTCATGGGTCATTTCAGTTCGTTTGAAAGCTATTTGGCCAACTAAATCAACTTGGTTACATTGGGGAGTTGGTCACTTGAAACTAGATGTTCATGGGCTGGGTAGCCCAACGCTTGGACAATGTTTTAAGCCCACGAGCTCAAGCATAGGCTTTAAACATCAGGTCGTGATCGGGCTTTCCTAAATAAGCCTGTTCCAAGCATGACTTGGTATTTGTATAGATCGGGGTTCAGGCTTGGTCTCAAGATCTAGGTCTATTGGTCTGGACAGGCTTAGGCTCAGGTTTAGTCATTTTTTGTTTAAAAAGAGGAAAAGCACAACCTGAGCCTATATATGTACAGGTTTACCCGAGCCAACTCGGGTTGTATCAGTTTGGTCAATTGACTCAAAAAAATTAATTTTAAATTACAAAAAATACAGCAATATTATTAAAAAATAAATAAATAATTTAAATTTAAAATATAAAACATTTAAGACTAAGAAATATGAGAATTTTGCACTTTTCATATTCAAAGTATATTTAAAATATAAAATATTTATATATCTATGGTTAGGTAGGTTCGATTTTGATCGGTTTACAAATGACCAAACCAAAACTACTTGACCTAGTCGGGTTAGGAAATTGCTAAACCAAAGCTGATAAGAAAATACTAGAACCGACTAAGTTAAGTCAAGTTAGGTCAGGTTGGTTGGTTTCATTAGTTTGATGAACCATCCTAGCTGAATTTAATTATTGCTATTTTTGTATTGCAAAAAAATTATTGAAAATCATATATAAAATATAAATAATTATTAATTATTTTAAAAATTAAAATATAAAGCAATTGTATACTCTTATATTTTTGCAATGTTTAGCTTTCACTTAATAAACCCCGTGCATCGCACGGGTCCCTGCTAGTGGGGCGGGGACCTCATTCCCCATCCACCACCCCAACTGTGGTCGGGAATCCCTATTAATCCCCACCCCCATGCCCGCTTCTCCAAAGCAATCCCCATGTCCCAACCCCATCAGGTCGGGGAAGTTGGGTATTTGCTGGGGATAAGGAAAATTGTCATTCCTAGATGGAATTGACTCAATTGTAAATGTCATATATAGGGCTTTTTACATTTTAATTTCATTTAACAAGATCCGTGCATTAAATGGGTCCCTACTAGTATATACTAAATTAATATTATACCAGGTCAGATGGCCTCTTTGTGCTCCATTAGAAGGGTGCAAGATTCCCTATAGAAGCCCATGGATTTACCTCAACATGGCTTATCTCCCTTTTTCCTTTTATTTTTATTAGGAGACTAACTATACTCCACTTTCTCCTAAAATATCTCTAACTATCTATAATTCCTATTTATCCTCTTCCCACTTTTCATTATGTATATCTAAAGAAAATTTTAATTAAAAAATTTAGCAATTATTTAAATATTATAATGAAACTATGCAATAATTTTAAAATATTTATTAAAAATATAAAAGAATAATTATAATAGATTTAATAATATTCATATTATTAATAAATATTTTTTTGAAATTCTGTAATAACAATATAAATTATAATTTTATGGATTATTCAAATAAAAAAATATTAAAAAGAGATGAATAGTTGTATAACAAAATATTAAAATTCAAATAACAAAAAAATATACATATTTTACATATTACTGAAATATTTAAATAATAAAATATTTAACATAACTAAATTTTAAATAGTTAAAATAACAAAATTATGTAATATATTTATAAAAAATTCTTAAGAGTAGAAAAATAATTATAATAGATTTCATAATATTTGAATTAATAATAATTTTATACTTTACAAAATTATGCAATAATAGTATAAATTATATTTTTATGGATTTTAATAAATAATTAATATTTTAAAATTTAAATAGTAGTTTTATTTAAATAATTGATTACTATTTTAAATAACTAATTTTAAACACTTTAAATATCAAAATATTAATAGCCAAATCATATTCTATATTTTATTTCTAAAACAAAAAAATAGATTAAATAACAAAATCATGTTATAACTTTAAAAATGATCAAAAACACAAGTAATTATAACAAATTTAATAGTACTTGATAGTGGGAGAAGGCACCCCCGACACCTTAGGACACATAGATCTTGAAAAGTTACCCAAAATAAAAAATATCACCTCAATCGGACATCATAGTGCAAAGTTATGGCCTTCAAAAGTTTGCACATGCATTAAGTATGCAACTTGTAACCCACTGACCGGGTTGAATAGGTCAGTAGTTGAACCCTTCAAGTCAAGTTTGACCCATCTGAGTCTGAGTATATTATAATATTTATTAACATTAATATATAAATATTATATAATTATATTTAAAATTATAAAATTATATTCTATATATTCTATTATATTATATATGAATTTATATGTATAATAACTTTAGTGTGTTAAAAAATTGAAAGTAGAGTTGAGTTAAATCCAAATCTGATCAGATTTCAAATCGGATTTGGATGTAGGTTCTTAGTAGTCAAATCGTATGCGGATTTTGTTGCATTTGATCCAAGTCTGATCCGATTATAGCCCTACATGTTATAGGTGAGATGCATGGAATTGGAACATAGGGTGTGGACTAACATACTCATCACATTGTAAAACACTTGTGGGGATGCAGTGTAATTCAATCCACACTTATTTGTCCATAGTTCAGAGCAACTACCGTGTTGAGGTGTGGTGTGTTTTCATCCATACCACCCAATTTCTCATCTACATTACAAAACATTCCCTTAGAAGGGCAAGAACGAATGAAAGATGAAACATGCTTATCAAAAGAGACAATAACTTTTGATAAAACACCACCTTTCCACACTTAAAGTGAGGTTAGGTTGGGCCGAGTTAATTGTGGGTCTACAGTTAGGGTTGAATTTGCCAACCGGCCCAACCCAATTTCACTTTAGGTTGGGTTAGGATTGACTTCTTTGATAACCCAACGAAATTCTACTATGACTTTGTGTTTTATTATTGCTGATTTCATGATTTTAGGTTTTTATGTATTTACTATTATAATTCATCGTATACTCTAACCTTTTGAAATATTTCTTTTGTTTTTCAGTTTTGTTCTAAAAAATCAAATATAAACATGAAACAAGCAAATTACCGTTAAAAATTATGGTAAACCATAAAAATTCAGTTGGTCTCTTAGTCAATGATTAAGAGAATTTGGAAGATTTTAAGGGACTGTTTAATAATGAATTTTCTCGACTCAGAGAGACTTATTGCTTATCTTTTTTAATTAGGATATAATGATCTGCCCAACATCCGTTTCAGCCATTATGGAGTTCCCAACCTCTTTAAAATCTTGTTCACTAAAAGACAAAGCTATAAAATTTTCAGCTATAAATTTTTCAGTATTTTCAGCTGTTATCAAATAGCCTCTTGACAATGGGTTAGGTTGGGTTATGATAGAGGGATTTTAGGTTGGGTTCAGGTTAGAGTTGGGGGTTCAGAACCTTGGGTTAGATTGAGGTTGACCTCGACCTGATCTAACCCGCCCCAACTTGCACCCATACCAACAGGCTCCCAAATTTTCCAAATTGTCATCACGAGTCAGCTACTTGTTTGAAAGTTTATAGTTCATGGGCTCACACAACATATATAGTCTCTTCTCTTCATAACATGGTTTTTAAAAATGAACCAGTGATCGAATCGGTCAGGGGTCCAGTTACCGGTTCGAACAGTTCGATCGTTCGACCTGAACGATTGGTCCGTTCTGACAAAAAAAATAAAAATAAAAAATTATAAAACGGTCAAAACCGTTCGAACGATTCAAATGATTAACCAGCCGGTTCAACAGTTTATTGACCAAAATCAATGGTTTTGAGGGAAAGAGCGGTTTGTAGGAAAACGGAACCGATCATGACCGATTCCCGGTTTTTCTGGTCCGGTCCGATTTCGAAAACGGTGCTTCATAATGTATTAATGTTAGCACCTGATTTGAAGAACCAGACCAAGCCTTCCCATGTTTCATCTCTCTAATTCCAAGAGACACAAGAAATATATAGGAATAACAATTTTGGGCTTAACCCAAAACTATACCAAATTTGGGCATGGAGAGCGGTAACTAGAGGAGAACATCTGCCGTGCCAAGCCGGGCTTCTATGTCTAGAACCATAAAAAATATTTTAAACATTATATAATATGATATTATGATCCCATCATAAAACCATTGAATGGATCGCAAGACCAAAATGTTTGGCAGAAGTGTTTTTTATTTTTATAAAAAGCGGGTCTTAGGTGTTTTTTCTTAAAAATCGGTCCCAAAAAACGTCCACGCTTTCAAACACTATGATAATCAATGTTATCCACCATATGATCAAGTCCAAATTTCGAATTGAAACATAAATTTGTAAACTTGTAATGGTGTGGATCGGGATAGAAGCTGCAATGTGCAAAGGAAAATTTATGGCTCTGTGGCTCAATAGAAAATGTAATGTTGTGGCACATATGTTAGCTAAGCAACGTTTTAAGGATCAGGGTTAATTATTTTGAATCGTCTTGCCCTGAGTGGATTTGTAATTTGGCTAAGTCTCATCTGCCAAACCTAGCATAATTATGTTTAATTTGTCTTGAAAGAAACATGTGTGTGAGAGAGAGGGAGAGTCTTTTCTTTTCTTCCACATTAACTTATAAAGATCTATCAAGTATCAACTAAAGAAACAAACACATCCGATCAACTTAGAAATAGAAAATGAAGTTCAAAAGTGGGGCACAAATGATCTCCTTCGGTCCATCCTACTCCTACAAACGTCCTAGTAACTTATTAACAGCCATCTTCCTTTGACAATCATAAAGCAGAATATAGCGCTTCTATTCATCCTCACGGCCATTTGATGAACTTCCCTGTCATCCAAACAAAAAGAACGTTGAAAGGAAAACTATGTGACCCAAACCTGAAAGTTGCAACAATATCTATTTCCTCCTGAGAGAGACATTGAAAGGCAAGCTATAAAGGAAAAATAATTAGATAGCCAAACATCTACTCTGCAAATCTAATAAGTTCCATTCTTTTCTGATTTCAACAGAAAAAGGAAAAAGAAGAAGTAAAGAAATGAATTGTGTAGAGAACATTGACATTACCTCACATGAAAACGAAGACGGTTGCAACTGTTTAATCTGTCTAAGTTCCTGTACAACTTCTGTCATTGTAGGCCTCTCCTCAGGCTTAGATTTCACGCATCTCAACGAAACTTCCAGAAATGCCATTTGCTGCTCCTTGTTTCCTTCCTTGAGGATGTTCGACTTCAAATACACTTCAATATCTTTCTTATTCCAGTTTCGGCGAAACAAGTGAATAGCCCCTTCACTCTCCTCTACCAAATCAGAACCAGATACCTCGTTGGTCATACGAAAAGTTTCCGTACCAGTCAAGACCTCAAGTGAAAGAAGGCCAAAGCTATAAACATCACTCTTCTCTGTAAACCTTCTGCTAGGCCAGGCCTCAGGAGCTGTGAAAGTAGAGCACCAAGTCTTCTTGGTTTCTGCAAATGTTTCTCCTTTGGGGATCCATAATGCATCGTTGAACCCAGAAAGTTTGATGATGTAGTCTTTGTTTAAGTAAATAATCTTGGGGTTTATGGACGTATGAATGATGGGGTTTGAAGTAGCGGTGTGGAGATAGACTAAAGTGTCTGCAATTTCGGTTGTTACCCTTAGCCTGGTCTCCCATGGCAATTTCGGGCATGCAGTTTTCCTTCCCTTAACACAACAGAAGAACCATGGGTCCTCGATGATGTGATCGAAGAGAGGTCCGTTGCTTGTATCTTCGTACACGAGCGTGGGGAATTCGGTTTCCAAGCAGAAACCCAGGAGTCTCAGTATGTTGTTGTGGTTAGTTATTTGGGATGCCACTGCAACTTCATTTATGATGGATTCGCTATCATACAACTTCTTGACGGAAATAGAACGACCTTGTTCATCGATTCCGCTGTAGAGATTATATCCCAAATCTCTGTCTTCTGCATAGTTGTTGGTTGCAGTTTCGAGCTCTTGCCTGGAGAAGGTGAGTAGTGGAGGCGATTTGCTTTTGAGAGAAACAATTAGCTCTTTTAGGTTTTGGGCCTTCATTTTGTTTGAATTTGATTTAGTGGATATGATATCTTAGAACCAGCTGCTTTTGCTGTTTGTGTTGTTGTCACCCCAGCTATACCTATACGTTTTCCAAAACAAATTAAACAATACAATTTCATCTAATCAACTAATCACTTCGATGCTTTCTCAATGGCAAGAGCATGGTTTAAGAAGATGAGTTGAGTTTTTTATTCTAGTACAATACTAATCTTTACTGGATAGAGAAGAAATTTGTTTGCGGTCAATCACTTTTGCCCTGGAGCAAATTTAGAGTGTAAATGATGTGAGGTGTAAATTCTGATTTGTTCTTATTTCAACTTTACTTTTATGTGTTTGTTTGCAAGCAGCTTAATGAAGTAAAATAAAGTAGAAAAGGAAGCAAAAGTGGACCAGAGAATGTAGATTATAGAAAATGAAAGTAGAAATTCTAACATGTACTTGAAAAAAATCAAGATCATTCAATTAAGAAAAACACAAAAGGGAAAGAATCAGTGGAAAACTTAGGAGGTGTTTGAAAACAAAAAACCTGCCACATTAGCAAATTATGTGATTATTTTTTCTTCTTTCCGTGTAATCTATTTGCCCATTTTGAAACATCAAGCTGCTTGTTCATGATTTCCACTACTATATTTCACAAAAAAGAATAAATAAACCCAAATAATGCTACCAAATCTCTAGAAAATGCATGAATAAAAAATCAGAAAAAAATGCTAAATAAAAGATCGGATCCGTTTAGTCTATTAATCGAACACCGGTTATCCAACATCAAACAAAAGTTAGAAAAGAAACTCGAAGATAAAGAGAAAAAAAAAAATCTGACCTCCGGAACGCTCTCTCCTGACCAACTGGCTTTTCTCTGTCGATCGAATTCCAGTTCTCTGGTTTCGGTGTTTCGTGACTTTGGTCCAGGCGGCGACCACTCATCACCCCCTTCTTATCTTATTATTTTTACCTTCTTCATCAGTTCCGGCGGGTCTACTTAATTAATTGGTGGGAGACAAAATCATACATATCAGGTTACCAACTATCATGAATATACATGAAAGTGTTCTTTATGATAAGGATTTTATGTAGGCTCCATGTGTACAGAATACTTGAGAGGCTCATGTGCATGATTTTATCTCAAACCCTAGGCCCCGTTCACTTTTCTGTAAGTTATTTATCCAGATAAATGCAGTTTTATCTGGGTATGTTTTTCTTGGAAAACATAACATACCCCAGTAAGTGCATTTATCCATTTTCTTTTATTTTCTAGGTAAATAATGTAATGAACATTTTAGTCTTAAAAATCGTTTATTAAAAGGGGCATTTTTGTCCCATTTAAGTATTAACAACTTTCTTCTTACGTGGGAAAGTTATTTACCCACCTAGAAGATAGATATCACTTACCTAGGAAAATAAATTTTTCCTCATCCCCACATAAATCTGAAAAATGAACATGTAATTCTTGGTCAATGGAAACCAAAATCCCATTGACCAACTTTCCCCCTAGGGTTTCATTTAGTGGTTCGACCATCCGGGTCAGTAGTTTTCTGACTTTTTCAACATTTTTTTAAGGAATTGCTGGTTTATAGTATAACTGGACCCAGGGGGCTGACCGGTTACCAGTTTTTCCAGTCTGACTGTCCAGTCCGGTCTGGTTTTGAAAATCATGTTGAGGACTTCGACAAGTTAATGGTGGCTTAGTTGGTATTAGTGACAGAGCTACATGTATTTTAGTGGGTTAAAAGATTAAAAAAAATGAATTATATTCATTATTTCAGTTCATTTTTCCAAATTTAATCCCGATAAGATTAAAAGAATATAAGAAGGAGGCCATCAATTTGGACATTTTATTTGGGTTATTAGGCTAATTGAACTATGACTTGGACAGTTGAAAAATGTCAAAAAAAAAAAAAACTTGACATTTTGAAATGCGAAATGAATAAAAGGAGTAGAGAGTATTTTGGTCATAACATGGCAACTAAAACACAATTAAAAAGAAGACAGAAACTTGGGTTAGTGGCAAATAAATGGGGATTATGGGATTTTTAAGGCATAAGAGGGGCCAAGACCTGAGATCAAATATGTTGCCACCCCTAGCTCTACCCTTGGTTGGTATGTCCTCTTGTTTATTTGTAACCAAGACCTGAGATCAAATATGTTGCCACCAGGATTTGGGGGGTTATGGGTTCGGGGTATGAACTATCTATCAATTCATGTTCTCGTGTTATGTTAATGTCGTATCAAGGAAGGGGTACTCAGATATATGGGTCGATACATGAACATAACATGTTTATTGCATGAATAACAGGACACAACCTACGTAACCTGAATTAACACAATTAGTTATTAGCCTATTATTAATTTCTATATTAGGTGATGTGTTTAACTAGAATCAACATGATTAACTTAAATCAAAGGGAAAATCTATGATGCGGGGAAAGATATGGGAAAATAAACATTCAATCATTCATTACTTAAATAAATTAATAAAGAACATTCAATGTCATCCTTAATTATCGTAATAGTATTTTGATCTAATACTTAAACTTTGGGTTATAAACATGTTATTTTTGAATTAAGTGGAAAATAACATGGAATTGATTTGAGTTGTATTCATTTATGGTGTGACATATATCAAAACCATAAGAAGTGAGGCTGATAGGATGGATGGAAAAGACAAAAGGTCCATTTTACCCTTTGCATTTTAAAATAATTTTGGGATAATTGGACTGCTCAAAAATCTGAAATTGCAGTCACCTCTTAGTCTACTAGTAGTCCCCTATAAATTGCATCCTGCCTGTGAATTTGGCATCAATCCACGGGCAGGATTCAATCCACCCTAGAAATCTTAGCTCCACCCTAGGGGTGGACTGAACTATAAAAACCCCTTTAATTTTTGGGACAACATTACAGTTCAAACTACCATGCTACCCATTGTTACACAATGACCTACATAGAGCAGTCTAGTTGCCAGAGTAAACTTAGTAACCTTTGTTACAGTTGAAGATGGGAGATCCATCATATGGATGGCCGAACCATGCAGGGTGGCTGGGTGAAATTTCAAAAATTTCTTTCTCCTATCTGGGAATCCTATTCCCTAATTTAGAAAACTGCATTTTCAAGGTTTGTTCTTCAAACAAACCGGACCAAATCCAAAACCAAAAGGAAGCAAGTAAGGATGTACCTGATACAGAATAACAGTAACTCCCTACGTAGGTGTTCATGCCCAAAGAGGTGACCAAAACCCGCCTCCATTGAAGATGACAAAACTTATAGTGAGGTAGGATCAGCAAAGTGGTTCTTCAGCAAGAATCACACAAGGGGCTGGTGAGCACGACTTTAGATTGTTTCTTCTAACAAGAAACAATATCAAGAACTATTCTTGATCAGATCCAAAAGTGGAAATCGAACTGGGTAGGGGCAGCAAGAACTGGAGGAGGATTTTGCAAATTGCTGAGTGCATAAACTGGTGAATTTGCCCCTATTTATAGCATTCTTTGGATTAACTTCCTAATCCAATTAGAAAAGAGTTTCTTGATCCAAATATGATATTTGGATTTGGACTCTTAAATGGATAAGACTTACCTTATCGTTTAGCTAATCCTAATCAGATTATAAACTAGAATTCGCCCCTTTTTAATTAACTCACTTATGCCTAGTTCGAAATGGGCTTTAGGCCCATTTAGTCACATAGCTCACTTTCCCTTTAAATGCTGGCTAGCTTGTCTCTCTTTGTATGGCATGAGACCCTAGCATTGATCTACACATCATCCACATGAGTTCATCCCAACCTCTATTACAAGGTCTGACCGGATTCACTACATAACACAGTGAAACCTTGAGTCCATTAGTATGGGCTCTTAATGGACCCAACATTTACACTAAATGGTCCTTGGGTCCAGCCACCTTATGAAGGTCCAAGGACTATGGGCAGATGCAAGATTTGCCCATCAAGTATTACCTTCAATGGTTTTACACTTAACCTTTCAACCCTTAATGATCAAACACTACCCGACAAGAGAGGACCTCTCCCTCGGTTGCAAGGTGCAGTGTTGCACTCTCTTTTCACATGGATCCCAGGAATTAAAACCTTATGCAAACATTTTGAGAAACTATAATATATGTATATCTCTATATAAATATATTTTGCAAAAACAAATCTCAACAATTTAAAATCAATTACTTGTAGTTTAGGTTTCCATGAGAGAGAGAGTGCATTCCCCGGTCATTCACTTTGTTTGACAAAGGGGCTGATCCTATCAGGAAGGCAGGCTTCTATAGAGGTACTCCTGCATCCACCCAAGGCTCGTCGGTAATTCGGAGAATGTAAGATTCCTCTTTACATGGTTCAAACAGTGGAGTGACAACCCCATGTGACAACACCTCACATTACTCATATTGGATCAGTTACCTTACCCTTTCTTCTTCTCGATCTTTGAGCCCCGCCTGTAGGTTCGTTTGTCGTTGGGGCTTTTTTGAGGGGGCATGGCGTTTCGAGGAGGGAGCGATCGAATAAAGAAGTGGTGGCCGACAGCTAGAGGGAATTGCGGCCTGAAAGGACGATAAACAACGTTTTAACAGCCGTTGACTAGGATCTCTAATCACGCTTTTTAAAATGTACTTTATTCATTTACAATAAATGCCATAATGTACATCAAGATGATTGGAGCTAAGGGCATACACTGTCTAACAGCTCCCACTTGCACTTAGGTTTAATCGGGTACAAGTCAGAGTCCCATACTTTCCACGTGTTTCTCAAACACTTTATGTGTCAATGGCTTAGTCAATGGGTCTACCACATTCTCCGTTGATTCTACCTTCTGAATCTGGACGTCCCCTCTACCAATAGTGTTGTCACACAATAGTGGTAGGATTCCAAATTCTAAGATTAACCACTTCATCCATAGGAAACCTCACTTACGGCATTGTGCTCGACTTGGGTTGTGGACTGTTATTCTTACTACACAGGACCCCATCGTGAAGATGTAACCAAATGTAGACATTCTATCATCTGGGTCTGACTAAAAGTCGGTATCAGCATATCCAATGATATGTAGTGAACTACCATCGAACAACAGACAAAACTCCTTTTTTCTTAGTAGGTATTTCAGTATGTTTTCACAGCTATCCAGTGCTCCTGTCCTGGGTTTTGATTGATATCTGCTTACCACACTCACGGCTTGAGCAATGTCTGGCTGAGTGTACAGCATGTGATACATGATGCTCCCTATGGCTGAAGCATAGGTAGTCTCTCATGCCTTCAATCTCCTTAGGAGTCTTGGGAGACATGCCCTTGGAGAGAATGACTCTGTGCTTGAAAGGAACATTTCCTTTCTTGGAGTTCTCCATATTGTATCTTTTGATAATCTTGTCAATGTAAGCAGATTGGGATAATCCTATTATCCTCTTCGATCTATCTCTATAGAATCGAAGTCCCAAGATGTAAGAGGCTTCTCCAAGATCTTTCATCGAGAATTGTTGTGAAAGCCATACTTTCACTGTAGTCAACATTCCTACATCATTCCCAATGAGTAGAATGCCATCTACATATAGAATCCAAAAAGTAACCTTATCTTCCACTATCTTCCTGTAAATACAAGGCTCATTCGGATTCTACTCAAAGTTAAACTATTTGACAATAAAGTCAAATCGGATGTTCTAGCTTCTAGAATCTTGCTTAAGTCCATATATGGATCGGTTAAGTTTACACACCATGTGTTCCTGACCTACAACAATGAACCCTTGCGGTTGCTGCATGTAGATATATTCAATAAGATCTCCATTCAGAAATGCAGTTTTGATATCCATTTGCCAAATCAGGTAATTATGGTGTACTGCTACAGCTAGCAGGATCCTAATGGATTTAAGGATGGCCACAGGCAAAAATGTTTCCTCATAGTCGATTCCGTCTTTCTAAGTGTACCCTTTCACCACAAGATGTGCCTTGTAGGTCTCCATCTTACCTTTGCGGCCCTTATTCCTCTTATAGGTCCACTTGCAACCAATTGCTTTCATCCTAGGGGGTGAATCTACTAGAGTCCAGACTTATTGGTCTCCATTGAGTCCATCTCAGCTCTCATGGCATTTACCCACTTCAAGGAATCTATGTCCAACATAGCTTCCGTATAAGTCATGGAATCCTCTTCATTAATTGCGGCTTCCATCAAGTAGCTTTCTTGATCATAGCTATAACGAAATAGAGGCCTAGATACCCAGGTAGACCTTCTAGGTTGGTTATTATCTGGAGCCTGTGGGACATCTCTCACCACCCCTGAGCTCTCCTCATTAATAATAACTTCCTGAAGATGATTGTTTAGGATGTAATCTTCTTCCAAGAAATGAGCATTTCGGCTGCAAAACACCTTTTGCTCTTTTGGGTCATAGAATAAATATCTTATAGAGCTTTTGGGGTAGCCTACAAATAGGCAACAATTAGTCGTGGATTCCAATTTGTCAACACTTTTTCTTTTAACATGTGTTGGACAATCCTAAATCTTCAAGTGTCTTACACTTGGTTTCTTACCAGTTCATAGCTCATATAGAGTCTTAGGAATGGATTTGGTTGGAACCCGATCCAGCATGTATATCGCAGTCTCTAATGCATATCCCAAAAAGGATGCAGGTGGTTTCAAGTGTACGAGAAGTGATCAACCATATCTAATAAAGTTCAGTTTCTCCTCTTTGATACAACATTTAATTGTGGTGTAGCAGAAGGAGCTAACTGTGTAACAATCCCATTGTCCCTTAAGTAGTTCTGGAATTCGTCGGAGAGATATTCACCTCCTCGATCTAATCGAAGAGCTTTGATCTATCTCCCTAACTATTTCTTGACCTCTTGCTTGAACTTTTTGAACATTTCAAATGATTCAGACTTATGTCTCATCAGGTACACATAACTATACAATGAATGATCATTGGTAAATGTTATAAAATAAATGTGCTGCTTATGTGTCTAACATTCAAGGGACCACATACATCAGTATGTATTAGGTCAAACATGCCTGTAGGTCTTTTAGGCTTTTACCTGTAAATGACCGTTTCACCATCTTACCCTGAAGGCAAGGTTCATAGGTTAGGAGGTCTTCTATAGTTAGAAAATCCAAATGACCATCCTTTACCAACCTTGTGATACGATCTATGTTAATGTGGCTGAGTCGGTAATTCCATAGGCACATGGGATTAACTGTTTCATGTGTTCTCTTCTTGGGGATTATTTCTGATGTAGTTTCAGTTATGTTTGTTTCCAGAGAAGGATGAAGAACATAGAGACCATTCTCGAGTTCTCCATAAGTAGGGAATTTGTTATTCCATTTGATAGTAATCACATTACTGAATAAAATAGAATAACCATCCAAACATAACTTTGAGACAGAAATCAAATTTCTTCTTAAGTTTGGTACATAAAGACAATCTTTAAGTACAATAATTCCTTCTCTGAAAACTAACTCTATATTTCTTATAATTATAGCTGCAACTGTTCCAGAGGTCCCCAAGTAGAGCGTAACTTCTTCGTCACTCAGCCTTCTACTTGTCTTGAACCCTTGCAATCTATTACATGAATGAGTTGAAGCCCTGAAGTTAATACATGAATGAGTTGAAGCCCTGACCAACAAATTGGTCTCTATGACAAAAGATTCAAAATTACCTCGTTTCTTGGTCTTCAGGTACTGAGGACAATTCCTCTTTTAGTGGCCGGTCTATTTGCAAAAGTGATAGGCATTCGATGTCTTGTCCTTCTTTTTCTTTTTAGGCTTGCTACCCTTCTTTTGAGGCTTCCTTTGCGCCTTTCGCTTTTTCTTGCCTGAATTGCCACCTTCAACAAGCATAGCTATCGCTTATCCTTCTTTATTAGTTCCTTAGCCCTCTACAACATATTGCTGAGTTCCTGAAGACTAACATTTAGCTTGTTCATGATGAACTAATTGAAGGAGGGAGGCAGGAATTTAGGATGGCATCAATTTTAGTGTCATGATCAAGCCCTGAACCGAGAGCCTCCAGTTCATTAATATAACCCATCATCTTTAGACAATGGTTATGAACTTGTTGGCTCTTAGTCATTTTTGTGGACATAAACAACTTTAAGACCTTCTGTCAAATAGAACGATTATTCTATTCATACATGGTCCTCAAACTATCCAAGATATCATTGGATACTTCGATTTGATCAAACTATCTCTGTATCGGATTGTCTAAGGAGGCTATGATATAACACTAGACAAGAGAAGTTTTCTCTTTCCATTCTTGATACTCTTTCCTATGAGCCTCAGAAGCCTTACAATCCGGACAATCCGGAGCAGGGTTTTTAGCAACCTTGTCCAATTTCTCGGACGTTAATACCAGCATAAGGTTACAGAACCAGTTAGCATAGTTTGGGCCCTTAAGTTTGTTGTCGTCCAACAATTTGGTGAACTGTCCATTTGTCATTTCTAATAAAGGCAAAGCAGATTATTAGTCCACAACCTAAATTGTTTCATGTTTAACTACATAGAAATGGCTTTTAATCTATATTCCATTTCTATTTATTCATCTCTGAGATTTCCCTCCCATCTCAATGACGGAGACTATGACTATGTCTTTGAAAATGTGGGAAATCACATACAGTGCATGGAGCCAAATGTTTCAGTTGCATAACCCCACCACCTTTTATTATGAAGGATCATATCTACTCATCTTATGAGCTTTCCCTTTGGCCTCAGTCAGACAAGATTCGTTGCCATTTTAGGTTAAACCTTTCTGTCCAGTAAGTACTTACCCATCATATTAGTGAATGCCAAGGTACCATAAGAGAGTCTTTCATTTTAGGATAGGCCCCTCCCACATCGGTCTATGATTCCCCTATCATCTTATGAAACAATCCAACAGACTCACCAGCAAATGGATAACCCAATTTTATAGTGCATCTCCTCATTACTGATAAGCTCATTTTCATGCTAATGATGAAAGGCCTTTAGAGAGTTCATCATATGAATCTCCCTATCACATGCACTTATATTTTGTTGGAGGGAACAAGTAATTATGCCCTAATTATTATTTAGGTTAAACAAAAGTGGCTCCTACTAACTTTTTCAAAGTCAGATTTAGATGGGCTCTTAACAGACTAGGGTTCTGCAAGGTTCCTCTTGGGGAGGAAGTTGATGTGGGGCTGATGAGACTAAAAGAACCCTATTTTTATCCCCTAGTTTTCATCTTTTTACATTACTTTAGTACTTAAATGGACTCATTACTCTTGTATTTCGATTTAGGGCAATAAAGAAGGCAATTGGAAGAAAATAGGGCAAATCAGGCAATTTTGCACAGTTTCAGCTACAGTCAGTAATTTGGGCATAACTCTCAATTCCGGACTCCGATTTGGACAATTAAAGAAGCTTTAGAAAGATGAAAGGAAGGCACACAACTTTTATGTTTTGGGTTTTGGTAGATTCGGTATCGAGTATGAAACCGGACCCAAAGTCGGAGCATGTTTGCAGCTAGGCCCATTTCACAGTTGAAGCCCAACTCACAGAAGAACCTGGAAGCAACCCAAGTTATCAGTGAAGCTCAACTCGGATGCAAGAGCCTAGAGTCCTTATTCGAATGTAACCTCCAAGGAGGGAGAAAGTCTTATTAGATCTGAATTTTGAATGTAATCCTATAAAGATAAGAAGGTTGGGGATTAGATAAGAGATATGATAGGATTAGTTCAAAGAAGATCATGACTCCCTGAAGATAAGATGATCTCCTACAAGGAGTTGGAAAACAGCCCTCTCCTTTGGCTATATAAAGAGGGGGGCAGACTAGCTCTAGCATCACTCACTCCAAGAACCAGGAGATCACCAAGCAACTCAAGCTACCAAGAAAGTAGTTCGGCCATAGAGAAGAAACGCATGGAGGGTTCGAAGATCATGAGCAGCTAAACTTCTCTTTTCTGGTTCAAGGGGGGAGGTTCAATTGAGTCATTGTGAGGTTCTGTATTTAATTTAAGTTATTGTTTTCTAATTCAAGTATTCATTGATTCTTGTGCATATTTTCATTGGATGTTAATGTTAGTCTGACAAATTGAATTAATGTTGATTTTCCTACTGCTATCCATGATTTCGGTGATCCGTAATTGTCATGAATAGTGGTACAAGTAGCAATTAGGTTAATATCTTTTTGGGTCAATTGTTCGTTATAGCCTTTGACCAATGTATTGACATGGTTTAACATAAAAGGAATCAATGGAACAAGATTCAATAATTGCAGCTATCTCAATTATTGTTGTTTTGATTTAACTATTTTCACAAATCTTAATGCTATCACTAGTTAATATGGAATGCTATCGTACCCAGTCGATTAGTGATAAGTGTTGATCGAATGCTGGGTTTGATCAGTTGAATTAGGAAAACACAAGGTTTATTATGGCTATCCTAATAAATCTAAGGTTAAATGTTTGAATTGCAAGATTTCTAGGGGTACCTATGATCGATGGCCAATTGGCTAAACCGAACCCCTGAACTAGAATTCGGTAAGACTGATTTCTCTTGTTTGTTTAAGTTTGTTATTTCTTCTTTTAATTTCAGTATTTAATTTTCCCACTCAGTAATATTATCCATTCGACTAAGAGATTACTGTTAGCTCCTTGTGGGATTCGACCTAGTACCACTTTTACTGCAAATATCTTGTTGTGGGACTAGTACTAATTTTGAGGGCTTCGACAAACCCGTCAGGGGCCCATCAAGAAGGGAGATCATCCAATGATCTTAAGGATACCATGGCAATGATGTGCATTCAACCATGGTGTATGAAAGAGCCACTATCGAATTAACATGGGCCAAGTGCTTATGGCCCATGTCCATAGTACATCACACATCATACATCACATGCATGAAACAATCACATAATTGATCCATTCAATTAAATCATCTGTAAAATCCTAATTAATTAAAACATTATCATCCCATTACAGCCCATAATATTATCAAATGACATTATCTAGGTATATGGGCTAAATTGCAAAAGGTAGTTCGGCCCATATAGCAATTATGCTGAAAATGGGCTAAAGCAGTTTTAATTCCTTAAAACTGGGTTTTACAAGGGTGGGCCAAATTGCATCTCGTGATGGGCCATCAAACACTTGGCCCATAACCAAATTTGGGTTAGAAAACTAACCCCATCGAACCATGGGTTTTGGTCCAATTAGATTGGACTAAACCTAGGTCAAATTCGGCCTAGGGTTGGGTGTCCAAAACAATATGCAATTTCAAGAACATGATCTGAAAGCTAATTATAACTAAAAAAGACAATTAAGATCAACAAGAAAATAAATCAGAGGGTTGTAATGTGATGTTCTTGGACAATCTGCAAACCTTCAAAACAAAGGTTAATCGCAGGTGGCAAATTCAGAATCTACAAACCGCATATTGTAGATCTTGTATCTGCGAAATGTCTTCTTCTCCTCCATGCGAACCAGCACTTCTTCAAATTAAAAAACATAGAAAACCCTAATTTTCTATTAATTACATCAGATCAAATCCTATACATTTTGTCTAAAAAAAAATTATTTACAGACTAAAATAATACAATAGAAAAATGCAGGGTGTGCAAGTCTTGGCGCCATTAAAGATTTCGATCTCCATCACACATACAACCCAAACATCCACGAAATAATCACATAACCATTCCATAATTAAAAAAGAATAATAAAAAATTAATTTTTAGATCATACGCCCAATTACTGAGAACTGAATACTAAAAAAAACATCAATCTGCGCAAATAAGGTGAATCAATTCTGCCCATTTGCACAGGTTTAAATCAGGTCTGATTTGGTTCGAGAATTAAACCTGGCTTTGATACCATTGAAGATGGGAGATCCATCATATGGATGGTCGAACTAGGCAGGGTGACTGGGCAAAATTTCAAAAATTTCTTTCTCCCATATGGGAATCCTATTCCCTAATTTAGAAATTGCATTTTTAAGGTTCATTCTTGAAACAAACCGGACCAAATTTCAAATCAAAATGAAGCAAATAGGGATGTACCAGATACGGAATAACAGTAACTCCCAACATAGGTGTTCACGCCCAAAGAGGTGACCAAAACCTGCCTTCACTGAAGATTACATAGCTTATGGTGAGGCAGGATCAACAAAATGGTTCTTTAGCAAGATTTACGCAAGGGGTTGGTGAGCATGACTTTAGATTGTTTCTTCTAGCAAGAAACAATATCAAGAACTATTCTTGATCAGATCCAAAAGTGAAAATTGAACTGGGTAGGGGCAGCAAGAACTGAAGGAGAATTTTGTAGATTGTTGAATGCATAAACTAGTGAATTTGCTCCCTATTTATAACTTTCTTTGGATCAACTTCCTAATCCAATTAGGAAAGAGTTTATTGATCCAAATTTGATATTTGGATCTAGACTCTTAAAGGGATAAGACTTATCTTATACTTTAGCTAATCCTAATCAGATTATAAACTAGAATTCGACCCTTTTCAATTAACTCACTTAAGCCCAGTTCTAAATGGACTTTAGGCCCATTTAGTCACATGGCTCACTTTCCCTTTAAATGTTTACTAGCTTGATTCTCTTTGTATGGCGTAGGACCCTAGCATTGATCTACTTATCAGCCACATGGGTCCATCCCAGCCTCTGTTACAAGGCCTGGCCGAATTCACTATAGAACAGTAAACCCCCGAGTCCATCAATATGGGCTCTTAATGGACCCAACATTTACTCTAAATGGCCCTTGGGTCTAGCCACCTTATGAAGGCCCAAGGACTGTGGGCAGATGCAAGATTAGCCCATTAGGTATTACCCTCAATGGTCTTACACTTAACTTCTTAGCCCTTAATGGTCATACACTACCCGACAAGAGAGAACCTCTCCCTCGACTGCAAGGTAAGGTGTTGCACTCTTTATTCACATGGATCCCGGGAATTAAAACATTTTGCAAAAATATTGTGAAACCATAATATATATGTATATCTCTATATAAATATATTTTGCAAAAACAAATATTTACAATTTGAAATCAATTGCTGGTAGTTTAGGTTTTCATTAGAGAGAGTGCATTCCCCGATCGTTCACTTTGTCCAACAAAGGGGTTGATCCTGTCACTAATTGGCATATCAAAGACAGCTCAATCCGACACCTAGTGCAATACCATAATCGAGTTTAGGGGTCAGATGTAACATTCTAGTTTTGCCCATCTGTCTCCAAGGTCCAGGGCAATATTGAAATTTGGTCCAGTTCAGGGTTTCAAGCAAAACCACACTACATGTGCCTTAGGTCTCACCTTGGCAGCTGAGACAAGCCACCCCAACCCACTTGGCAGCACATCAGTATCACCCTTGGCATGATAAATCTCCCTAGATCTATGCAACGGTTGTGAAGATTCTAAACTAACACAAGTCTCATAAGTGTCTATCTTAAGGGTATTACATAGAAACACACCAATATAACATGAATCAAATATGTACTTTATTCATTTACAATAAATGTCATAATGTACATCAAGCTAACTGGAGCTAAGGGCATACACTGTCTAACAATAGTGAAATTGTTTGCCATTACAATATCAAAATTCTCCTTCCCCTTCCTCCTAATTGAAATTTGAATAAAACAATAGAACTAGGCATTGCCAGGTTTGTAGCCACTCTCACCCCAAGCCCTGAGATTTCTCTTAAATACTGAAACATCCCCTCATTTTGCTATTAAACTTAAACCTCTCCTGTCAAAATCTTAAACCGTTTTCTCTAACAAAAGAATTAAAATGACTAATACAATCTTACATTAAATTTGGGATTTCATGAGTCTAAGAAAATGAATTCATTATCAATTCATTTTAATGAAATCATATGGGGAATCAAAATCTGTTGTGGTTTTCTTAGTTTTCCATCAAAAATCTGATTGTCTTTATCTTTGGAACTCAAAATACGTTCTAGGTTTGATTACATTTTGATTGTTTTCGTAAATTTTGCCTAAAAGAAAATTGGGGAATTAGCTGCATATCAATATACATTCTTTTTAATAAATTTAAACTATATCGTTTTATGTAGAAAGAGAAAAAGTTGAGAAGGCAAAATAATAAATTGGGTTATTATTTCAATTATATCATTTTATGTGGAGCAAAATAATAAACTGGGTTATTTTTTTTAGTTTTTTTCAAATAATAAGTTAATAACTGCTAAGACCCTCCATGCGGTTACGTGATTTGTTTTGTTAAAATTTGAATTTGCTCAAAAATCTTCCTTGAATCTCGATGCCATTTCATCTTCATTCTTTGAGCTTTACTATCTTTCTTCCTCCATTTAGCTTATCGATTGAGAAGGCATAGAGTTTGATTTCAAGAAAACTACGGATCGGAGAGTGGAGATTTCAAGAGAACTGTAAATTAGTTGTGAATACCCGCCAAACTTTAGAAAACATGAACTTTTGAATAAAAATTTGAAGATTTGAAGCCAGAGGGTTTGTGATGTAACGGTTTCTGGTCACGTATCATTGTTTTTGGCTAAGTACCTCATCATCCCATCTGCTCCCTAGTGGCCGGTGACTAAGAGGATGAAGTAGAGCTCCCTAGAGTGGCGCAACCCGGCTGCTCCCTGTAGGAGATGATCTGTTCATCTTTGTAGACGGCGGGAACTGATTGCCTGCAAGAACTGAAATAGAGAACCCGGGGTGCCTTACCCAGCAGGGGCACTTTGATGGCTAAGTCAGCACTTAATAGTGAGCTGAAAATGATATTAGAGAATGAGAGAGATAGAGAGCAGAGATCACCCTTCATTCTCCTTTTTTTTGCATTTTTTGCCTCTGGGGGGTGAGGTCTTTATATACTGGAGTCCTCGTGGGTTTGGTAGAGTAGTTCCTGGATTCCTACTGTGATGGGACCTGATTTCGTGTTAGGTGGGGATAAATCCACCAACCGGTAAGGTTGCCCATCTCCGCCTGAATCGGGGAGTGGGTGAGCTAATATAGCCTTTACAAGTCATAATCCCATAGAATGCGGGGTATGGTGGTGAGCTCCTCGGGGTTGTCATGCGGTGGTCAACCTGACTAGGAAGCGAGCTGTCTGTAAGGTGCCAGGCTGCATGGTGGCGAGCTGCCTAGTGGTGAGCTGCCTATGAGTGTTGCATGGTGGCGAGTTGCCTAGTGGTGAGCTACTTGTAAGTGTGGAGCTGTTTGGGTGGCAAGCTGCCTGTGAGGTGGCGAGTTGTCTAAGTTGCCAGGCTACATGATGGTGAGTTGCCTGTGGCGAGCTGCCTGTAAGTGGTGAGCTGCATGTGGCAAGCTGTCTGGTTGTCATGAGGCTGCACCTAGTTGTCATGAGGTGCCAGGTGTCACAATGTCATTGGAGGGCCAAATCTGCCCTCATCATTTGCCCGCCACTCCCGAACTAAAAGTAACTCGGCGAAGGGAGTAGTATCTCCTTTTGGCCTGAAATTCGATGAGCTCATAAATGCTGATTCAATTTCTTAGGCTCTGGGAGCTGCATGGAAGTGAGCTGCCCGTAAGGTGCCGAGGTCTTTGCCAGTTCGGTTCTTTAGCCCTTAGGCTCTGGGAGTGACTTGTAGTCCATTCTCCTTGACTTTGCCCATGCCGACGAGGCGGCTAGGTCTTGTGTAGTATTGTAGTCCTTAGGCTTTGGGAGTGACTCGTAGTCCACTCCTAGATTTTGCCCATGCCGAAGAGGCGACTGGGTCTTAGCTCGCCCATGCTGAAGAGGCGACTAGGACTTAGGTGCCCATGCCGAAGAGGCAACTGGGACTTGTGAAGTGTCGAGCTGCATGTGATGTGCCGAGCTGACCAGGTGCCGAGCTGCCTGTGAGGTGTCGAGCTAACCAGGTGCGAAACTGCCTGTGAGGTGTCGAGCTGATCAGGTGTCGAGCTACCTGTGAGGTATCAGGTTGCCTGTGAGGTGTCGGGCTGACCAGGTGTTGGGATGCCTATGAGGTGTCGAGCTGACCAGGTGTCAAACTGCCTGTGAGGTGTCGAGTTGACCAGGTGATGAACTGCTAGTGAGGTGTCGAGTTGACCAGGTGTCGAGCTGACCAGGTGCCGAGCTGCTTGTGAGGTGTCGAGCTGACCAGATGTCGGTTCGGTACTTTAGCCCTTAGGCTCTAGGAGCGACTTGTAGTCCACTCTCCTTGACTTTGCCCATGCCGACGAGGCGGCTGGGTCTTGTGCGATGAGGAAGTCTTTTATCAATTCATCAGTTCGCGCCTGGGCCAGGCCACCAGGTCGGCGCAGGTCGCCAGGCCGTCGGGCCCTAGGCCCATCACATACCAATTGAAAGCAAAGTTGGTAGTGCTACTTAGTCTGTTAGCTCCCTGCATAGTCTTTGAGTTCATAAAAAATGGAAACTATAAAGTGAGAGATTCAGTTTCTAAAAAGTGAGGACTTAGCTTTCTAGGAGAAGAGGACTTAGATTTTTGTAGGATGAGAAATTAGCTTTTTGTAGGATGAGAACTTATCTTTTTGTATCGTTTCCCACAAACGGTGCCAATTGATGTAACGGTTTCTGGTCACATATCATCTTTTTTGGCTAAGTACCTCGTCTTCCTATTTGCTCCCTAGTGGTCGGTGACTGAGAGGCTGAAGTAGAGCTTCCAGCTGCTCCCTGTAGGAGATGATCTACTCATCTTTGTAGACGGCGGGAACTGATTACCTATGAGAACTGAATCAGAGAACCCGGGGTGGCTTACCTGGTGGGGGTACTCCGATGGCTAAGTCAGTACTTAATAGTGAGCTGAAAATGATATTAGAGAATGAGAGAACTAGAGAGCAGAGATCACCCTTTATTCTCCTTTTTTTTTTGCCTTTTTTGTCTCTAGGGGTGAGGTCTTTATATACTGGAGTCCTCGTGGGTTTGGTGGAGCAGTTCCTGGATTCCTGCTTTCGTGTTAGGTGGGGATAAAGCCACCAACCAGTAAGGTTGCCCTTCTTCGCATGAATCGGAGTGTGGGTGAGCTAATATAGCCGTTACAAGTCATAATCCCATAGAATGCGGGGTATGGTGGTGAGCTCCTCGGGGTTGTCACGCGGTGGTCAGCCTGACTAGGAAGTGAGCTATCTATAAGGTGTTAGGCTGCATGGTGGCGAGCTGCATGTGAGGGCTGCATGGTGGCGAGCTGCCTAGTAGCGAGCTACTTGTGAGTGTTGCATGGTGGCGAACTGCCTAGTGGCGAGCTACCTTTAAGTGCTGAGCTGTTTGGGTGGCGAGCTGCCTATGAGGTGGCGAGTTGTCTAAGTTGCCAGTTTACATGAAGGTGAGCTGCCTGTGGCAAGCAGCCTGGTTGTCACGAGGCTGCACCTAGTTGTCACGAGGTGGCAGGTGTCACAATGTCATTGGAGGGCCAAACCCGCCCTCATCAGTTTGAGTTGAAGCCATAGAGTTCAGATTGACTACATATCAATTCATTCCAGGTACTCCATTTGAATATTTTCCCAACAATGCTTGTGCGAATGATATTCATCTTCTTTCCTTTCTGGTTTTATATTTAAATTTTTATATTTTTATTTAGATTAATTACATATTGCTTTGTTTATCATCACCTATCCTTCCACTCATATGTAGGGACTTTATCCATCGGCCTCTAGTTGCTACTCTAGTCTTTTGTGAAACCCTAAATAGAAGAGACCTATTGGTATCAAGTTCTTAAAGCATAAACACGACAGCAAGTAAGGCCAAATTCAAACATAGGTAGTTCAAGGCACGAAGAAGTCATTTGTGAAATAAAGCATATTTGCCTTCATGTTCAAATATTTGGAGACGGAGAATTGAGGTTTCTTAAAGAGTTTTTTTTTTATTTAAAACATTTTTATTTTATATTTTATTGAATTCTATTTAAAGAGTTTTTTGTATTTAATATATGCCTTCATGTTCAAATATTTTGTGCTTGCTTCAAAGTGGCCAGCATAGAACTAAATAGATTTCATACTCTATCTTTTGATGGGTTAGATTTTATTTATTTTTTACTAGTATACAATTCCATGTCAACCAGATTTGGTTTTCAGAGCTAAATAGATATGGTTTTTGATGATGGGCGAAACTAGCACACTGACCTCCTAACGTTACATCACCTTGGAAACCTCAGAACTTCCTGGAACAATAGGATGGGAATCATTTACCTTTGGGGCAGATACGTATATTCACCAGTGATCTTTGACATCAGTCGAACCAAACTGACCAAGACCCAGTTTCACCTTGAACACCTCAGGACATCAAACAGCCTAGGCACCAGACCGACACATCGGCCAGATAACATCGACCTGCTACAACAGTGCAAGGGATGCGTTTCTGAGCACTCAACGCCTTTGAAATCCTCGGGAACGTGACAAGCAACTGAAGGTAACAGCAAAAGCCTCCCCACTTCTTAGGGAAACGGCGAACGCCTCATTCGGAGAATCCTCCCATGAGCCCCTAAGAACCCGATCGCCCGATAAAAGAGAGGATGTCAAAGAGCCTCATTCGGTGAACGCCTCATTCATCTAGCTTGGAACTAACTTGATCATCGGAGCTTCCTCGATTGGACTCACAACCCAGGCTCTTTGACATCCTCTCTTTTGCAGGGCTTATGCCACTATCCTCTCCCACATAAGCACCCAAGCAAATCGAGCACTATCAATTGGCACCGTCAGTGGAAACCGACTAAAAAGCCATCGCCATCGCTCACCGCTTTCAGTAACATTTCCCTTATTGATCAATATGACTTCACACAATGGAAAGAACACTTAAGCCAACACCACAAGAGCAACACCTATAGACCCCTCAACAATCCCGGCGGGGTTGACGCTCAGTAGTTTCAAGAGTTGATGACCTAAATACGAGGTATTGACCTCTGAATAAAGATGTGTGGATAATGCATGGCAGCCATGGGACAACCCTCTATGCAAGCGCCCACATAAGACCCTCTCTCAGACACTAATAGGCAAAACCCAAAAGTAAGGACCAACCCTAGAACCGCGATAAGCATGTCATTGATGTGGGGGACCATGGTAAGTAGGTCGCCTTGAATGATGAATGTGAGCTTCGAAATTCTCATCGCCAGCTCAAAATTATGGAATCGCCACCCACTTTTTAGAGGAAATGGGTCATCGTTTTTAGATTTGAAAAGTTTGATTTAAGTCTTTGATAGTGACTGTTCTCTATGGAAAAGGCATACAACCAAGAGATTTTGGGTCCCAAGGATTGGGCGAGGGAAGGTATTAGGCACCCCTCTCTCCAAGCTATTGTACCAGCCCAATACGAGAGTTGTTTAGGTTCAATTTCTTTTGGAGAAAAACAAAAATGGTGCAGGAATTTCTTAAATCTAGAGGAACATGCTTTTAACATATCCTAAGACCGATTTTGAGGTGATGTTATCGGGTCTTAGGTACTGATTTCCCTAAGACCCTCTCCTCTCTACCTTTATTTTCAGTCAGGAAGAAATTGCAAATGATGGTTCTCTAATATTTCAAAACCTTTAGTAACCCAAAAAAACTAAAAAATAGAGATTATGAAATCAGGTTTAAAAGTAAAATGAAAGACTTACCTTTCGTGTGTACCTTGACGGGAGCTTTCTAGTAGTGGGAACAAGTACAAAGAAGCATGAATGAGATATTGGGATGGATGGTTTGCTTTTTTGTTTCAAATCTTGTAGCTGAAAATAGATGGATGAATTTGAAGTTTGATCTTCAAGGACTTTGGGATTATAAAGGTTGGGGAAAAATTCTCTTTGCTCCTCTTCTTCTCTTTAGATCTCTCTCTATCTAGTTTTGTCCCACCTTTCTCTCTTCTTCTCTCTCTCTCTCTGGGGGCCTCCCTCAGGTTTCCTTCCCCTTCTTCTCCTTTTGAGCTCGAATTAAGTTAGTAGTTATAGAGAAAGGGAGGGGGTCAGGTCTGAATCCATTCACCTACAGTGTCTGGGAATCAACAGAGGTTTTTCACACAAATAGGCAAAGATTCTTCAAAGAAATAGATGCCTAGTCAAACTCTCTTATTTGGTGAAATATTTTCTCCGATTTGGGGGTGGTTTTCATGGGTTTTGTGCATCCAATGGGAGTTTGGGTGTGTTTGTCATGGTAGTCTCGTATTTGGGGCTGTCAATGGCAGAAAATGCAAATTTGATGAGCTTTAAAATGTTATTTTGTCTTTTTTTGGTGTTAAGTAGGGATATCTTGGGGCTTTTGGGATTTTTTGGACTATTAGACTTTATTTCATTGGTCTAAGTGTTCAAATGAGTCAAAGAATGGGTTTGACATCAGCCATCACCCTTTTGAGCCTTCTGAAGGAAGGTAAGATTCATCATATAGATGGCCGAACCATGCTAGATGGCTGGGCGAAATTTCAAACATTTCTTTCAGCCTTCAGGGACTCACATTCCCTAATTTTAGAAAAACTGCATTTTTCTAGGATCGTTCTTGCACCAAAACTGGATCAGATCTAAAACCAAAGGAGGGAGATGCATTCTTGATACGGATTCCATAGATGTAGCTCCCAAAGTGGTTAGTTCACACCCAAACTTAATACCAAAACCAACTTCTACTGAAGATGGTGCATCTTGGAATGAAGCCGGTTCAGCAACACAGTTTTTAGCAAAACTGCAATCCAACTGTATGGATAGAATAAGGGAGGTGAGCACAAAATTTCTCTGCAATTTTCTTGCAAAATTTAGAGAAAGAACTAATCAAAATCAGTCCAAGAAACTAGAGATCAAATTAGGGTTTCATGGTGGCAAGAACAGAGAGAGAAAGAACTGAGAACAAAGTTATTTGGAGAGGTTCGATTTCCTCCTCTCTTAATCCTTAAGGAACACCTCTCCTAATTGAATTAGGAGATTTGTAATCCAAATCTCTATTTTGATCTGGACTCTATCTTAAGATAGGCCTTATCCACTTTTGAGAATGGGTGCTCCAAACCCAGATCCAAACCCATATTCGCCCATGTCACATGACTGTTTAAACTATCATGTGACGTCTTAATTAATATCATTAATCATGGGCTTTAGGCCCATTAAGCAAGTGGTTTACGTCCCAAGAAAGTTGCTGGTCCATTTAGGTAATCCATCACTATGGTCTCCAAATGGGCCCAATATTTACAATTAAATGATCATTGAGTCCAGTCATTCTACGAAGGCCCAAGGATAATAGACTTAAGTAAGATATAGCCCATCAGGTAAGCAACCCTTAATGGTCTCTTACACTCAACCTCTCAGCCCACAATGATCAAACACTGCCCGATAATGAAGGACCTTTCCCTTGATTGCAAGGTGTAGTGTTGCACTCTTCACTCGGATGGATCCCAGGAATTAAAACCTTTTTGCAAACACTTTTCTTGAAACATAATATATATCATACAAATATGTTTTGCAAAACAAATCTCAAACACGATTGAAATTGACTACCAATAGTTTTGGTTTTAATCAGAGAGAGTACGGTCCCGATCATTCACTTTGTTATACAAAGGGGCTGATCCTATCACTCTGATCACCCACTAAAGTGAATTCCCAGACTGCCCCAACATACCTAGGTTTTGACCCACAAAGGATCTCACTGATTGGCATATCAAAGACAGCCCGATCTGACACTTAGTGTAGTATCGTAATCAAGTCTAGGGGTTATGTGTAACTTTTCAGTTTTACCCATCAGTCTCCAAGGTCCAAGGCATAACTGGAAAATGGTGCGGGTTTTGTACTTCAAACCAACACACACTACATGTGCTTCGGGTCTAATCCTAGCAGCTGAGACAAGCTGCCCCAACTTCTTTGGTAGCACATTTGTATCAGCCTTGGCAGGATAAACTGCACAAGTCTATCCAACGGCTGAGAACATTTTAAACTAACACGAGTCTCATAAGTACCCAGTTTAAGGGGTAATTACATAGAAACACACCAATGATAACATGAAACAATTATGTAGTTTTATTCATTTACATTAAATGTATCGATACATCAATCTGATTAGAGCTAAGGGCATATACTATCTAACACCTTCAGGTTGGGGCAGATGACGTGGCAATTTAATATAGTGCATCGAAATAGTATCTTTCTAGTTTAAGAATCAAACAAACGAATTTGTTCATAAAATTTGACGTGCTTGGGTTTTTTGGGTCTTTAAACATAGTAGTGAGGTCTGATAAAAAATAGGGTCGAAATGATGGAGATCTATGGCTGACAAGTTCGGATCAACGAGATTTGTTGAAATAGAATCTTTGTTTGATGAAAGGACAAACGGGGGAATTTTGGGATGAAATTTGGTGGGTTGGCACTTTTGAATGTCCTGAATCTAATGGAAGTTATGGATATTTAATCAGAGGTGTAGATTGACTAATTTAGTTTGGGTCTAAGTTTTAGCTTATGGTTTTTCAATTAATGAAAGGACCTGAAATGGAATCTTACTTTTTCAACGGTCAAATGGAGGTGTTATGGTTGTGAAATTTGATGTGCTGGGGTTTTCTGAGCCAATACAATGGTAAGGTCTTATTAGTCATAAAGTTGGGATATCAGATGGTAAGCTCTAAGTAATGAGATTTGCTGAAATAGGATATAGGCTTGATGGTGGATCAAACGGGTGAACTTTGAGTTGCAATTTGGTGGGTAGGCATGGATTAAGGGGAGGAGTAAAGTAGATAGTTTTGATCTAAGAAAGATAGGGTTGATCTTGGTAATCGTTCAGGGCCATTAGAATGAGGTCTTGATGTTTTTATGATTAGTTATCACATATTCGTGTTGGAATTCACTAGTTGATTGTTTCCTAGTGATCTTGGGGTGATGGATATGTTGGATTTGATTTTGGAGGGTTGGAATTTAAATATCGCATAGATCGGGGCCGTTAGAAAGGAAGTTGGTGTGCCGAACGATGGATCTTTGGAGTTTAGTCATGAAAATTGATGTGTAACTAAGTTATAGTTTTCCAAGTCTGGGGATGATGTTTAATCAGATGTTGATATTGATTTCAAGGTTCTTATTTGTCCTATGGATTGTGTCAAATGAGGGTATTTCAGATTATGGAAAGTCTCAACTTGATTTGGTTGTGTCTCCAAGTTTCTAGGTCTAAGAGGAGGGTACAAAGAGGTAGGGTGAAGGGGTTGAGAAAAAATTGGGTGCTGACAATGACTACTAGAATTCATAGGCTTGTTCCCTGAGGAGCCATAAACGGAAAGTTACATCGAGACAACAGGACCCATGTACATTCTTGATAGCATGGATAACAAGGACACTACCTCACTCGATACCGAGGCATCCCACTCTATGGCCAGTTTACAACATGATAGACCTAGGAGGCATACACACCGCACCTCAATACTAGACCATCTAGGACCCATAAGGAACAACATGCCACCATTACTCAACTGGCAAGCCATGTGGTGACCTCCGGCATTCTTGAAATCGCTCGCCCCTCTCCTTTGTTCGTTGAGATCATCAATGAGCCACACCTGAAGGACTTCAAGACGTCGAACCTCAAAACCTATGATGGCATGGCAGACCTTCTGGACCACATAGAAAGCTTTTAGGTCCTCATGCTTCTTCAGGGGGTAATAGAGGCTAGTATGTGTGTGGCCTTCCCCAGCACATCCCGCTAGATAGCTCGAATGTAGTATTCATGGCTCACTCTGGGCTCCATCAATAGGGGGAAAGATTTTTTTAAATTGGACTAAAACCTCCCCTATCAATGTTATCTCTAACGTTATAATTAAAAAAAGTCTTTTTTACTCTTTTTAATTTTTCAAATTTTCATAACAGCATAATCTATCATTCTATAAAATGATGACCCATACTATGTCGTGTACTCGTGTCTCTGTAAGTATAACCGGATTAGCTTGACACTATTCCTCCTTACATGAGCATTCTTTGTGTCTCCTTATGAACCAACTTGACTTTGTGTCTCCTTGTGAACTAACTTGGTGTAGTTCTCATTCAGAGGTTATTAAATATTTATAGAACTGTGTGAAAATATGGACTCTTGTCAAATGAAATCGCTATCAAAGGTTCGAGTATTAATTGGAAATTAAACAAGGTAGCAGCGTCCTTTTGAATATTAAGATTCAGTTTTCGATGCAGAATCTTTCTACAATAAGGCATTCAACACTTTCCCATCTATTATAATTAATTGAGCCAACAACAACCACAGAAGTCTCAAGCCACAGAGGAGCCTGTATGATTTTAATCTCATAAGAGATTAAATCCAATGGGTTTGATTGGTCAATTACATGAGAAATTGCACCTGTACACTTGTTTGAAAAAATCAGTTTTTCTCTTACAAAAACCCAGTTTTGAACTTGTCCCACATTGGAAAATTTTAAGTTTTGTTTTCAATATTTCAATAGGAGCTGATTTACACTCCTTAGAATTAGTAGAGGAGAGTATGGGGATTCGATACCGCGCAACACGCGCGCACGCATGTGCGCGTGTGTGTGTGGCGCAATGAGGCGCTTTAGAGGTGCACTTTGCTCGCACTTCGCGTGACTTGCGATGGGCGGTTCTGGTTTTGGTACGTTGATGACCATTGATCACCATTGATGAGATCGACGGTCATGATTCGATCGGGTGTGATCAAGAGGCACAATTCAACGTGGCTTTCTGTGAAGAATTTGGAATAATACATCAGTGTTCTGCTCCCTATACCCCTCAGCAAAATGGCCTGGTTGAAAGGAAAAATAAAACACTTACAGAAATGATAAACTGCATGTTGTTAAAAGCTAATGCACCCTTAAACCTGTGGGGGGAAGCACTCCTAACAGCCTGTCATTTACATAACAGAATTGCTTCTAGAGTTAATAACAAATGCCCATATGAATTATGGACAGGAAGAAAATCTAATTTAGCGTATCTAAAACTGTGGGGGTGCTTAGCATATTATAGAGTTCCAGATCCTAAAAGAACCAAATTAGGACTCAGAGCTAAGAAAAGTATGTTTTTTGGATATGCAGAACATAGCAAGGCCTATAGGCTTCTAAACTTAGAGTTCAAGATAATAATTGAAACTAGAGATGTTGAATTCTTTGAAAATAAACTATGTTCTGAACCCGTAGAAAATGAATCCATAGGAAATGACAGAGAAACTCAGATCTCAATACCTGTTGATAATAATGAGACTGAAAGAAGAAATGACACAACTATAACACTTACAATAGGACTTAGATTAAGTCAAAGACAAAGAACAGAGAAACACTTAGGTTCAGATTTTATCTCTACTCAGTCAATTGTACTTTTGGTTGAGGCTGATAGAGAGAAGATTTTAAATAAAATACCCATTGTCCTAAACATTGAAAATGATCCAAAAACCTATAGTAAGGCCATGAACTCTAGAGATGCTGCCTTTTGGAAGGAAGCTATAAATGATGAAATTGATTCAATAATGTCAAATAACACATGGGTGCTAATAGATCTGCCTCCAGGATCAAAACCAATAAAATGTAAATGGGTGTTTAGAAGAAAATACAACACTGATGGAACTGTGCAAACTTTTAAGGCTAGATTGGTAGCCAAAGGATTTACTCAAAAGAAAGGGATTGATTACTTTGACACCTATGCACCAGTGGCTAGAACAACTTCTATTAGAACACTTATAGCATTAGCATCCATTTATCACTTATCTGTTCACCAAATGGATGTTAAAACTGCTTTCTTAAATGGTGATTTAAATGAAGAGGTTTACATGGAACAACCAGAAGGATTTGTTCTTCCTAGAAACGAGAAGAAAGTCTGTAAACTGGTTAAATCACTATATGGATTAAAACAAGCACCTAAATAGTGGCATGAGAAATTTGATTCTTGCATTCTAGGTTTTGGTTTTAAACATAATAGCGCTGATAGATGCATCTACTCAGAATTCACTGAAAATTATGGAGTAATTGTGTGTCTTTATGTGGATGATATGCTTATTGTGGGTACAAATATTGTTGACATAAATGAAAATAAAAACTACTTATCCTCTGTTTTCAAGATGAAAGATTTAGGAGAAGTAGATACCATCTTGGGAATAAAAGTTAAAAAGCATAATAGGGGCTATGCATTAAGCCAATCACATTATATTGAGAAAGTACTTGAGAAATTTAAGCATTTAGGTTTTAAAGAATATAGCACGCCATATGATTCTAGTATAAAACTAGTAGAAAATACTGGTAGAGCAATTGCAAAACTTGAGTATGCTAGTGCAGTAGGGAGCTTGATGTATGCTATGCTTTGTACCAGACCTGATATTGCATTTGCAGTAAGTAAACTCAGTCGGTTTACAAGTAATCCCGGTGCAGAGCACTGGAAGGCAATTGGGAGAGTTCTTGGGTATCTCAAAAGAACCTTGGAACTTGGCTTGTTTTGTTGTGATTATCCAGCTGTACTAGAAGGGTACACTGGTGCAAGTTGGATTACCGGTAATGGAGATAACAAGTCCACATCTGGATGGATTTTTGTCCTTGGTGGGGGTGCGATCTCTTGGGCATCCAAGAGACAAACTTGTATATCTCACTCAACCATGGAATCCGAATTCATAGCCTTAGCGGCTACTGGAAAAGAGGCTGAATGGATTATGAATTTATTATTGGATATAAAACTTTGGCCTAGTCCTATGCCTCCAATTTCCATTTACTGTGATAGTGAGGCAACTCTGTCAAGGGCCTACAGTGGTACCTACAATGGTAAGTCCAGACATATAAGTTTAAGACATGAATTTGTTAGGCAATTGATTCAAGATGGAGTCATCAATATAACCTATGTGAGGTCAAGTAAAAACTTGGTTGATCCTCTTACTAAGGGTTTAGCCAGAGAATTGGTAAGAATGACAACCAAAGAGATGGGATTAAAACCCTTTACTTAGTCACCTGTAATGGTAACCCAACCTGAACTGAAAAGCCATCAGTATTGGGTTTAATGGGTAACAACAAGTTACAGCAATGTTACTGTTAGCACTAACATTGAGAAATTTTCCATCACAACATAAATAATGCTGTCCGTTATGATGAGAGGTTGAGATAAACTCTTAATGAAGTTCTGAAATGTGTCAAATAACGGAGCACATAGTGGAACTTCACCTATGTGAACATAAAAGTGGTGCCGCTTATCATGAGGGTTTGGGTTTGCTCTCGGGATTGTTCATGAAACCAGGAAAGAAGCACATGGCTATAACAGTGTTAAACAAAATTTGAAACTCTTGCAGAGACTGAACATTTTTATGTGTATAGTTGTCTCCGGTCTATCTTGAGAATAGTTGGTTTAATGTCTTACCACCAATAACTTTGACAAAGCTCTGAGATAACTATACTAACAAGAGGTTTAAGTTGATAAACACCTTTTGTATGCATAACTGTGTCATAGTAGTTTGGATTGAGAGAGAACTATGTAATTGATCAATCAATATTGGGGATTGTTGGATTTTAATCTCATAAGAGATTAAATCCAATGGGTTTGATTGGTCAATTACATGAGAAATTGCACCTGTACACTTGTTTGAAAAAATCAAAATTTCTCTTACAAAAACCCAGTTTTGAACTTGTCCGACATTGGAAAATTATAAGTTTTGTTTTCAATATTTCAATAGGAGCTGATTTACACTCCTTATAATTAGTAGAGGAGAGTATGGGGATTCGATACCCCGCAACGTGCGCGCACGCATGTGTGCGCGTGTGTGTGGCGCAATGAGGCACTTTAGAGGCACACTTTGCTCGCACTTCACGTGGCTTGCGATGGGTGGCTCTGGTTTTGGCACGTTGGTGGCCGTTGATCACCATTGATGAGATCAACGGTCATGATTCGGTCGGATGTGATCAAGAGGCACAATTCAAAGTTAACAGTCACCAACTATTAACAACTTTTTAAACAGTCACAATGGTTGAAATTGTGACTGCTCAAGGTGCCTTCTCTAAACCAGCACCTACCTTTTCCTTATACCTCTTCACAAATTATTTAAGGAGCATGAATCATACTCCAAAACACACAATTTCAAAATTCACTATCTCTCTCTCTCTCAGTCCGGTCTACTACAGTCTCACAGAAGGTTTCTTTGGAGACTCTTAAACTTTGCTGGTTGCAGATTCTCGCCCAAGGCCCTATTGTATCCTGGGAACGAATTTGCCTGTAACCCAACTGCAAACTCAGTAAAACTGAGTGGGAGCAAATAACGTTCTAAAGACAGTGTTTTCAGACGCGCCTCAGAGCTTCTCCTCCAAAGTTACAGTGACCCCATCTTCCCAACAGAGCCAATCAAGTGGGGGGACGTATTCCCAGTTTCCGGCTAACTTGCAGCCAAACCCATCTCAACTCAAGATGCATGTAGTCCATTGAGAATCGGGTTTTTGGACAAACTCAAAAATGCAGTCCATCATCTATATTGCAGTCAGCAGCAGAAAGCAACAAGAGAGATGGCCTTGTTGGCCACAATGATGCCATTGGTACCACCACCAATCAGGGTGTCGTTGTTGTAGTTTTGTAGGGATTAACGGTATTTGTTGCTGTCAAATATGAAGCCAAGGGCAATAAGGCGATTTTACTAGTGTTCGAGGCCGATAGGTCCAATCTGTAAACAAGAGAAGATCACACGTCAAAGGCCCCGAGTGTTATCCTAAGGGTAGAGATTCTGACGGTCAAGATAGCCAAGTGCTTAAGAGGGGTTGGACAAAGCAAGAGACGAGAGCGAAGTGCTTAGTCCTTAATAGCCAATAATGATTCTCTTGGGATTTTGAATGTGCTTACCTTGAGATGAGTACCACTTTTATAACTAACCTTGCCTTAGGAGTGGTTGAAAGAAGTTGGTGATGTGCGGTCAGGATTTGATCCGGCCAATGCCATGTGACGCGATCTAAGGCCCGCCAAATATCCCTAAATCACTTGCCCCCCACTCTTGAGGTTGTAATGGTCAAGGTTGGATGGTGTGCTGCATGGAAACCTTGGCTTTGGCCGAAGAGTACAATGGAGTTGCGTGGATGCATCAGCCTGAACTGAAGAGGACTCTTCTTTGTCACTGTATGGCTACTGCTTCTCTATTTCCTCTCCGTCTCAGTGGAGGATCGTTATGGTATTGAAAACCATATAGTGGCCAAGTTAATTGCGAGCTCTCTCTCAACATTTGACTTGGGTAGAACTTACTCTTATCATGGGACAATTCAAACGTGATCCAATAAAAATTAGGGAAGCACTCTTAGTAGAACTAAGAGTCATAGTGGAATATTACGATACTATCTTACTACGAGGTATCCCCTTGCTGCTTAATCAACAATTACGGTCAATGTACAGATTAGGTGCTTAGTAATGTTGTCATTTATTAGTAGCTAGAGTGAAAGAGATGTGGATTGATTATTGTTTGGCCGCACAGGATGCGATGATAAAGCTATCGGAGATAGACCAGCAACGTGTGAGGATGCAAAAGAGGTAGCCAGAGAGGAGATTAGAGAGAATCTAACTCAGCAACCAATCTTGATAAATCCATGGAGGTAGCTACGTACTAGGCTCAACAAGGATAAGATGACGAAGATATGCCCACATTAGCCACCCTCGTTGATAGATTTTGATGCAAAGATTGACAAGGTGGATACATGGCCTTGTAACAGCTACACACTACAGGAAAATTGGGATATAGTGATGGACGTACAGTGATGGTCATCACTATAAATAATTTATAGTGACGAATTTAAAGTTCCATCACTAGAAATACAATATTTAGCGACGACAAAGTAATGAAATGATTGTCCATCACTATAAAATGTCTATAGCAACTGATAATTGAAGTTCCATCGTTAAAAATGTAATTTATAGTGACGGATAAGTTCTTGTCCATCACAGAATCACAAAAACTTCATATATAGTGACGGATAGTTATCATCCATCACAAAAAAAAAAAAAAAAAAACCAAAATCATGGGAAATTTAATCATCAACACTAATTGTTGAATTATAGTGACGGACAATTGAGTCATCATCACTAAATGTTGAATTATAGTGACGATCTATTGAATCATCGTCACTAAATGGTTAGCTATAATCTTACCCTTGACACTAGAAGCTATAATCCACTTTAATTCCACCTTGGTCACAAAATGGTTAATGCTAAGGTGTGGCTAGGTCACAAGTTAGAACCGGTCCTCAAGCAAACCCAATTCCTAATTAATGATAAGGTGGTTTAAGTTTATTCTTTAAAGCAAGATTTCTATATCTATATTAATTGTTGTTAATATTGCATCAGGTTTTAGACCAAGTGTATACCATTTTTAAACCATAGGGTGTTACCCGAATATTACTTTTATTACTCTTGATAAACCATAGGGTATCACCAACATTACTCTAAGTTCAGTTGATAGCAGAAATATAGTCTTGAATCTGAGCTCAGATCTGCTACCTACAAAGACACTATCCACAAGCTAAATAGCTAATTGACTGCTTGAACCACTAAACTAGTGGTCTTTCCAACCTTGCTTTCGGAAGTCCAAGGTTGGTTTTGTCTACTTTTTTTTTTTCGGATGGGGATTGGAGTTGGGAGGTGGCTACTGAAAATGAAGACAGAGATCTGATATATTTACTTTATAGGGTAAAAGACTTAAACCTCCCTTGAATAGTAACATAAATATTGAAACCTCCCATGTTAGGTGATGTCATCAAACAAAGACCTCCCTTTTGTTAGTAATGTGTTTAGATTTGATTATATGTGATGTTAAAATTTTTCAAAAACTCATTTTTGAAGAAAAAATATCAAAACAAATATGAAGCGTTTATTTTCTAATATTTTTTACCACTCTTATATTTCTCAAGGAAGTGACATAGCTAAACTTACCTTGCAATCACTATTTGAAATGTGAAAAACAAATAAATGAAAAATACTTTTATTGAAGGCATTACAAAGTGAAGATAGTTTTTTGGGTTAAAATGATGAGCATCTTTAGTCCATCTTCATTGATGGTAAAATCCACAATGTCTTAAACTAATCTCAAATCTGCTATCCACAAAGACAATACCCATAAGCTACCCACCAATGTCTTCAGCCGAGCTCATATCTGCTACCCACAGAGACACTCTCCATAAGCTAAATAGCTAATTGAGTGCTTGAACCACTAAACCGGTGATCTTTCTAACCTTGATGCTTGATGTCCAAGGTTGGTTTTAGAAACATTACTTAAATGTAATCCTCTCATCTTTAATAGCTTCAGACCTGTACCACACACCATAAATTTAGCTACACTTCCAAGAAGGTGTTGGTATTTGGTTCTATAGATGCTTAATGAATGTATGGGTTTTTTTCTCTTCTCAAATGGCTTTTAAATGTTTTAATACATGATTGCATTGCTTGCTTTTGTTGTGAAAGTTAAACCAAAGGCTGACAAATTTGTCACATTGTTGAAACAGGAAAAATCCAATTTAAATTTTTTTTGTATTCTTCAAAGTAGACATTTGAACTATCCTCCTACTTGCCACATTGTAGGTATGATTCTCTCTTTCTATATTACTACTTTGAATGGTTTTTCTAAGGCTTCTAACTCCAACATAAGTGCAGAGCTATCATGAGCCTGCCCCTTTGCACCCAAAATTGAAAATAGTTTTAGGTAACATGAGTGCAAACCTAACAAGACCTAAAATGAGCATGCCCCTTTACAATTGAAATCCTCATGAGTGCAGACCTTGCACTGCTTGTCTTCTATTCTAAAGAGGAAGAGTGATGACTTTGTCTTCTCAATCGCTTGGAACCATTCACTAGTCAAACAGAATTTAGCATACTCTGTCAAAACTACAGAGTTAGACATCTACATGTTCTAGCTCTGTTTCTTCCAAAGAATCTAGGAGTTCTAGCTCTATACAAAGTGTACAACTCCAATATGCACTAGATTCAGTCTAGCCAATGACAGCATATATCCACCCCAGAGATTAGGTGGTGTCGAAAATCAATTGACAGTTAGTGAGATCTGAAATTGAACAAACCCAAATTGGTTGTAATATATGAAAGAATATGGAGATTGGGTTTCTATTAGTGCAACTTTTAAATTTCAGGGTTTCTTTCTATTTGATTTTCTTGTTCATTTTTTCTTTTGTTTTTCCTTTGGATGGGAGTTGGAGTTGGGAGGTGGCTACTGGAAATGAAGACAAAGACCTGATATATGTACTTTATATTGTTTACTTACTTTTAAAGGATTAGTATATAACTTCTTTTTCTTTTATGTGATCAGATTTTCAGAGATCAGTTTATGGTATTAATATTGTGCTTAATTGTTTGAGGAAGATTGAACTTTAGTTTGCTTTCAACAATCACAATTAGAGTAAGATGTAAGAAATTACAAGTAAATGTATTTTCAATTTTTTATTTTCACTAATATTCTTTTACTTTAATGGTTATGCATTGGTTAGTTCAGGGTTATGAGAAAGAAAAGTAAGCGTCTACTTTTTACTGAGGCACAACCATAAAGAGTAAGTGTGCAAGAGAATTAGAATGCCAATGATCCTCCAAAAATTTTCCAAACCCAAGCACAAACACCAGTAAAAACAAGCATAATCCAGCCCCAAGTGCAAGCTTTGCAATTGCAAATTCAACCAAATTCATCAACTTCTCAACTAAATGAAGAAGACATTGAATCTGACCATCAACCCTATTCACCAAAACACAAAAAATGTCGTAGACCCACAACATATAATCGCACATACAATATGAAGGAGGGTGAACACAAGGTTATTGAATTGAACAAATATGTTCAACTGGTAATATAATCAAGAAAGGAAAACTCTCAGTTTTTGGGAACCATTGAAAAAACTTCTACATATTTTCTTATTGATATAAAGAATTGGCATGGCATTCCTGAATCACAAAAAGAAGCTGCATGGAGATTTATTTTGGTAATATACATGTTCTTTTGTTTTTTCTTATATTCTTTCCAATTATTTATATTGATATATGTGTTTGTTGTGTGCTTATTAGTCTAAATTTGATATTGATGATAAGGGAAAGATTGGACATTAAAAAATTTAAATATGAAATGTAAGCATTGGAAACATAAATTAAAGGTAAAATATTATAATCCTAAAATTCCAATTATTGAACAAATGGATTGCCTTGATAAAAGAGTTTCAAAAGAACAATGGGTTAATTTCTTACAACTAAAGGATTCTGAAAAGTCAAAGGTTAATTTATATATACCTTGCTCTATATTAATATATATTTTTTATTAAATTCTTGTATTAAATGAGTTTAGAGTGAAAAATTTTAGAGAAAAAGAGAGATTAATAAGGCCAATCGTGTAAAGAGAAATGGGACATTGCACAGGCACAAAAAGCTTTTCTAGGATTTGGCATGACGAGCTAAAAGCTTGCATTTTTGTTTCTTTTATTGTCATATGTATTATATTTAATTGGTATTATGTTATGACTCAATTTCTATTTTCTTTATTATATTTAAATCAAAGGAAAAAAAAATCAGGATCTCAAATAGACAGGGTCCAATTTTTTGTAAAGACACATACAAAGAAAGATGGAACTGTTGTTGATTCAGCTTCTATAGAAGTGATAGTATAGTATTGTTGCAATAATTGTTTTACTATTATTTATTTATTTATGCTTTCATTTAACGATTCATTATTTTGGTTAATATTATAGAATAAGTTGAAAGAATTAGCTTCACAACAATCAACAAATGGATCTGAAAGTAGTACATTTTTTAAGAATGATTTCTTCTCACAAGTGATGGATGAAGAAAGGCATGAGCATGTGCTTTTATTGGGGTTAGGTGCAACCCCAACAAATATTTGGGGACCCTCACCAGGCGTGCTTTTAATAGCAAATTAATTGAAGAAAAAATAATAAATTGTCTAAGAAAGTCAATGATATGGATGGTAAATATGCTGAAATACAAAATAAATACTCTCATCTTGAGGAATAATTTGCACAAATGAAAGAATTGCTATTGAAGAGACAGGTACAAGTTAAGACACATTCTTATTTTTTTAGATTATTTTAAGGTATTTTTTATTGTCTTATATTTTTTTAATGGTGTTTATTTTTATTTTTGCAAAGTTTTAAATGATATGGGTAGTCTCATCCTTTCCCCACACTTAATGCATTTTTCTGCTGCAAACCACATACTTGAAAATTCTTAAAGTGTAAAAAATTATAATTTTTACTTTGTCAAATTTTATTTTTCATAATTTTTATATATTATTAAGTTTTTTTTATTTAACGTGTATGCTTACAAGTTTCTTAATAATTAATAGAACCAATTACCAAGTTCGTATGGCTAGTCCTCCAACTATGTTTGCCCGTACATCTTATGTGAATGAAACAATACAATAAAAAAAGTATATTAAATAATCAAACTTAAATTTACAAGTTTTCTTATTCTTTACACATTGTTTATCTATTTTAATTTATTTTAATCAACTTTTGTACTTAGGGGTAGATTCAAGCAGATTTTGTTGGCTAGTCTAAAAATAAAACTTAAAGTTGGCTAGTCCTCCAACTTTGTTTCTATTTTAACTTATTTTAATCAACTTTTGTACTTCGGTATGGCTCGAGCTCAATTTTGAGAAAAAAATGTTTTATAAAAAAAATTATATATAAAAATATTTTTTATTTGATATTTAAAAAATTAAGAATTATAATATTTTTATTATATATATAATTTTCTATAATTATATATATATACATATATATATATATATATATATATATTCAAGCCAACTCGCGAGCCTCACAAGCCGAGCTCGAATAGCTCGTAAAGAGTTCAGCTCGCTGCCACCCCTATTTGTACTTACTATTTTAAAGTCATTTGTTTTTTTAGAAACAAGTTAAGTTGAAGTTTCCAATAGTTAATAGAATTGTAGCTTATGGTGTTTTATCAAGTGATGATCCTACTAAAATTGTATGTGGAGAGCCATTAGGAACTGGATGGGTAGAAGTGTAAATTAAATCTATACTTAACCCTTTAACATTATTAATGAAATCATATGGACACATTACAACCCTACAAGATGTTGTATAATTGAAAGTTTCTTGGGTAAAAAATTATGTAAGTATTTTTATTGCTATTCAAACACTTATATCTATTTATATGTTTTTTAGCTAATGCATATTATCTTTTTTTGTAAAGTTTGATTGTTATTAATTTTTATAATATATTTATCATTATGTTTTGTGAAATTAAATCATAAAGTTGTTGACTAATGAGGTGAATAATATTGTGATTATTATCAATTCATATAGGTCTTATTTATAAGTCAATGTGCAATAACATTGTTAATATTTAGGTGGATTATTATAGTGACAGTATTGTTTCCCACTATAGGTATCCTATTGATAGTGTTTTATTTAGAAAATCACAAATTGGGAAGAAAGCTGAAAGGAGCTTGCAGCATAGTCCCAGCACGATTTCAGCATGCAAGAAGTGGGCCCCATCAATCATAGTAGGATTCGGCTGAGTTGGAGGCATGAGTCACCAAGAGTTTTAATAGAGTCTATTTCTTGTTGTACTTCTAAAAAGAAAGAAAGTTAAAGTCCATCTTAGTTAAGAATTTCTATTTAGAGATAATGATAAGATTAGATATGAATTAAGCATTTTCCCATTAGGAAATTGGACTCTTATTTGAGAAAGAACTCCTAAGAGGTGTTGGAAACAGCCCCTCCCCCTAAGGCTATATAAAGGGAGGGTAGACTAGCAGTCGAAATCACTCAATCAAGGAGAAAAAAAGTGAAGGAAGGAAGTAGAATTCGTCCTCTCCATTTAAAAGTTACAATCTCTCCATGAAGTTTGATTAGCTTTTATTTTCTGGTTAAAGGTTAAGGAAGCTTTGGTTCTACAAAATTGTGAGATCTAATTGATTTTATTTCAGTTCAATGTTAATGAGTATTTATATATTTTTTGTGATTTCCTATTTAAGATTATTTTATTGATTGAGCAACAGGATCCATTGTTCAATCAATAAAATAACCTATTATTGATTAGATCATCAAATTCGTATATGTTTGTTAGATTTAATCTTTGTGGCAAATAACATAAACCAATTATGGACAAGTTTTCAGTTCATGTTATGAAAATATATAACCTGGTTTGAACGAATCGAGCTTGTGTGTTCGTTGACCAGAATTGGGTCTCTCAATTTCTTAATGTTGTTAATAGATTAAACTCTAAGAGCTTGTTTAGGGCTGTCTATTAATAAGAGAAGCAATCAAAGAGCTTGTTTTGATTGCCAAAATTACAAGTAGAGATTGACTATTAAAGCTTGTTAGTAGCTATAACCAATTTACTCATAAGCACTTGAATTCATCATTGTATCGATGATCAATTATAAAAATCAAGGCTGACTTACCCCTTCAACCGGATGCTGCCTTCTATCGAATTTACCTTTACTTTATTTTATTTTATTTTATTTTATTTTCCTTATCTTTATAACAATCCTCTATTTCGTTTTCTTGGAAATAAATCAATCCAATCCCTGTAGAGACGACATTGCTCATCACTATATACAAAAGTATTTAATTCGAGCAGGATTTTTATTTTTGGTTGGATTCAACACCCACCACCTATAATGATGAACAACACCATCAATATATTTACAAGTTGATTATATAGTGACAGAAATAATTGTCACTATATTATTTAATAGTGACAAATTTTAAAAATTTCATCACTATAAATAAAATTTATAGTGATGAAATATCTGTCATGATTTTCTTTTTATATGATAATAGTGACAAAAGTTTCTATTAATATAGGGTATCTATAGTAATGAACAACACTATCACTATATTATTTAATAGTGATAAATTTTAAAAATATCGTCATTATAAATTTATTTATAGTGATGGACAATCCATCAAAATTTTGTATTGTTATATGATAACAGTGACAAATGTGACCGTCACTATAGTATGTAATAGTGATAGATATTAAAAATTTCATTACCAAACATTTATTTATATTGATGACATATTTGTTACTATTTCATATTTTAGTAACGACAAAAAAAATGTTCGTCACTAAAAATATTACAATAGTGACAGACATATCTGTCATTATATATAAGTTTTAGTGATACACACAAAATATGTCACTAAAATTAATCATAATAATGACGAACTAAACTGTCACTATAAGATATTCGTTAGTGACAGATTTTTAAATATGTCACCATATGTTATAGTGATGCTTCCTATACTGATGGACACAATTCCGTTGATTGTTTGCAAATTTCAGAGCTACATTAAGAAAATCCGGTCAGAAATTATAAATCTTTTTAAAATGTTCTTTTACATAACTTTGTTTTTTAACCAAACAATTTTATTATAACTTACATATTACATATAAAAAAAGTAAAGATAATGGATAAACCCAATACAAGGATTAATTCCCCAATATTGCAATTAATCATTTTTGCTTCTTAGCTCCTACTAAGATTCCAACTGCATACTATAAAGAAAATAAAGAAAATAAGAAAATAAAAACCATGATACTAGCCTTCTTTTGTAATTCCTTCATTTCATGCTTTCTCTTAGCCTTCTTTTCTTTTGTGTTTCCTTCTCAGTCCATTTCTTTTCAACTTTCTTCGATACTTCCTTCTCAGCCTTCTCCTTTTTGTGTTCAGCCAAATCCCTAATAGTTTTAAACTTATTTTTATAGTTCTTACAACCATGAATGTAAAATGCATGCAAATTATAATAATGTTGCAATAAAGCACTTTCATATACAAATTCCCTAGTACATTAATGAATGCACTTGAACCTATTTGCAGGATTTGTATTTCCATGATATGAAAATCTGTTATAAATCTACAATAATAGTAAAGACTTTTCTATTAATATAATTAGAGTAAATTTATATAAATAGAGAAAGTGAGAAATAAGAGAAATCATATAATTGAGCGATGCATAAATGTAAATGTTGTGAATTCTTAGCATTAAGTGAATCATAATGATGCTACTTTTAAATTGATTCTATTACAAATTTTGTGTGATTGATTACTTGTCTCGCATGAAAATTTGAGAGGTAAATCATTTCTATAGGCGACGCCACTATAATTTATGGTGACGAATTTAAAAATCTGTCACCAATGAATATCTTATAGTGACGATTTAGTTCATCATTATTATGATTAATTTTAGTGACGGATATTTTGTGTACGCTATTAAAACTTATATATAATGATAGATATGTCCGTCATTATTGTAATATGTTTTAGTGACAATTACTTTTTTTGTCATTACTAAAATATGAAATAGTGATGACATATTTAATATCCGCCACTATTACATACTGTAGTGATTGTCACGTTTGTCACTATTATAATATAACAAACAAAATTATGGCAGATTGTCCATCACTATAAATAAATATATAGTGACAAAATTTTTAAAATTTGTCACTATTAAATAATATAGTGACAATTATTTCTATCACTATATAATCGACTTGTAGATATAGTGATAGTGTTATTCGTCACTATAGATATCCTACAGTGACAAATACTTTTGTCACTATTATCATATGAAAAGAAAATCATGATAGATAATCCGTCACTATAAATAAATGTATAGTAAAGAAATTTTTAAAATTTGTCACTATTAAATAATATAGTGACAATCATTTCTATCACTATATAATCAACTTGTAAATATAGTGACAGTGTTGTTCTTCATATAGTGAGAAAAACTATACCATCACTATAATAATCCACCTAAATATTAACAATGTTATTGCACGTTGACTTATAAATAAGACCTATATGAATTGATAATAATAATAATATTATTATTATTATTCGCCTCATTGATCTCCAACAATTTTATGATTTAATTTCACAAAACAAAATGATAAATATATTATAAAAAGTAATAACAATCAAATTTTTTTAAATATTCTTCACATGTCAATTCTGTAATAATTTATGAATTTTACAAAAATAAAGAATAATAAACTTTGATCTCCAACAACTTTATCAATAATCGATTTCTACACAATTCCAACCTGCATTTTACAAAAAAAGACAATAGGCATTTGTTAGACAGTTATGCCCTTAGCTCCAATCAGATTAATGTACCTTTTGATGTTTATTGTAAAAAAATAAAGTACATAATTGATTCATGTCATTGTGGTATGTTTCTGTGTAATACCCTTAAACTGGACACTTATGAGATTTGTGTTAATTTAAAATCTTCACAGTCGTTGGATAGATCTGAGGAGATTTATCTTAACAAGGCGGACACTGATGTACTGCCAAGTTGGTTGGGATGGCTTGTCTCAACTGCTAGGGTGAGACCTGAGGTACATGCAGTGTGGGTTTTCTTGAAACCCTGAACCGAACCAAAATTCCAGTATTGCCCGGGAATGTTACACCTGACCCCTAAACTCGATTATGGTACTGCACAAGGTGTTGGATTTGGCTGTCTTTGATATGCCAATCAGTGAGATCCATAGAGGGGTCAAAACCTGGTTATGTTGGGACGGTCTGAGAATTCATCTATGTGGGTGATCATAGTGATAGGATCACCCCCTTTGTTGATCAAAGTGAATGATCGGACATGCACTTTCTCTGATGGAAACCTAAACTGCTAGTAGTTGATTTCAATCGTTGAAATTCATTTTGCAAAATATATTTATATAAAGATATACATATATACATATATATATATATATATATATATATATATATATATTGTATTATGGTTTCAAAATGTTTGCAAAATGTTTTAATTCCCGAGATCCATGTGAGTAGAGAGTGCGGTACTGCACCTTGCAGCCAAGGGAGAGGTCCTCTCTTGTTGGGCAGTGTTTGATCATTATGGGCTGAGAGGTTAAGTGTAAGACCATTGAGGGTAATACCTGATGGGCTAATCTTGCATCTGCCCACAGTCCTTGGGTTTTCACAAGGTGGTTGGACCCAAGGACCATTTAGTATAAATGTTGGGCCAATTAAGAGCCCATGGTGATAGACTCAGGGGTTCACTATCTCCTATAGTGAATTCGGCCAGACCTTGTAATAAAGGCTAACTAAACTCATGTGGCTGATGTGTAGATCATTGTTTGGGTCCCACGCCATACAAGAATAGCCAACTGGGCAGCAAATTAAGAGGTTAAGTGAGCACATAGACTTAATGGGCCTAAAGCCCAATTCGAATTGGATTAATAAGATTAATTAAATAGGGGTGGTTCTGGGATTTGGATCAGCAGATAGGATAAGGGACTATCCCTATCCACTTAAAGAGTCCAAATCCAAATAAAGATTTGGATCAGGAAACTCCTAATTTAATTAGGAAGGCTGATCTTTATCTGCAGATAAGATAAATGATTATCCTTATCTCTTAAAGAGAGTCCAGATCCAAATAAAAGAGTTGGATTAGGAAACTCCTAATGGGATTAGGAGATCATCTCTTTAAGGCTATAAATAGGATAGCAGGGCGGACCTCCAACACACACTCACAGTCAACTGAATTAAGAGAGAAGACAACTAACAGTTTGATTGCTCCTGTCTTCTGCTTTTTTTTCTTCCTGTTCTTGCCGCCCCTACCCAGTTCGATCTCCACCTGTGAGAGTGATCAAGAATTGTTCTTGATATTGCTTCTTGGTAGAAGAGGCAATCTAAAGTCGTGCTCATCAGCCCTCTACTACATTCTTGCTAAAGAATTCAGTTTTTACTGAAGAGCCATCCTGCTGATTCTACTTCACCTCACACTGTGTCATCTTCAGTGGGAGCAGATTTTGCTCTTCTCCTTGGGTGTGAACACCTTCATTCGGAGTTACTATTATTCTGTATCAGGTATATCCCTCTTCTCCCTTTTGGTTTCAGATCTGGTTCAGTTTGTTTCAATATTGATCCTTAAAAATGCAGTTTTCTAAAATAGGGAATGCGATTCCCAGATGAGAGAGAGAAATTTTTGAAATTTTGCCCAACCTTCCTACAGGATTCAGCCATCCATATGATGGATATCTCATCCCTTCAGTGGTATTAGAGCCAGGTTCAAATCTTGAACATAATTAAACCAAATCCGGATCTATGTAAATGGGTAGAAGGCGTTCTACCCGATTTGTGCAGTTAAAGTTTTTCTAGGAAATTGGTTCCCAGTTTTGGGCGATTGATCTGAAATTAAATCTTTATTAATCTAATTAATATTTAGAACTATTCTATATATTTTTCTTGGCTTTTGGGTTGTTCGTATGGTGGAGATCGAATTCTTTAATGGCGCAAGAAATCTGCGCACCTATTGTTCTATTCATTCTTGGTCTGTAATTAATTATTTCTTTTTTTAATTTTAGACGGAATGTATAGGAATTTAAATCTGATGTAATATTAATAGAAAATAGGTTTTCTATTTTATTTCATTCGAAGATGAAGCAGAAAGCACAAAGGAGAATTTTTCACAAATTTGGGTTCAGCCATCTATGATTTGCAGTTTTGGAAACTACATACTGAGTGACGGAGAAGTGGCGCTCTACTTGGGGACTTCTACAACAATTGTAGCTACATCCATAGGAATTGTAGAATTAATTTTCAGAGAATGAACTATTGTACTTAAAGATTATCTTTTTGTACCCAATTTAAGAAGAAATTTGATTTCTGTCGCAAAATTGTGCATGGATGGTTATTCTATCCTATTCAATAATGTGATTGCTATTAGACAGAACAACAAATTCCTCGCATATGGAGAACTTGAGAATGGTCTCTATGTTCTCCATTTTTCTCTAGAAACAAACCTTACCAAAACTACTTCAGAAATAATCCCCAAGAAGAGGACTCGTGATACAGTTAATCCCATGTGCCTGTGGCATTACCGACTTGGACACATTAATGTAGATCGTATCACAAGGTTGGTAAATGACGGTCCTTTGGATTTTCTAACTGTAGAAGATCTTCCAACCTGTGAACCTTGCCTTCAAGGTAAGATAACAAAACGGTGGTTTACTGGTAAGCCTGAAAGATCTACAAGCACACTTGACCTTATACATACTGATGTATGTGGTCCCCTGAATCTTAGGACATGTAACCAGCATGTTTATTTCATAACCTTTACCGATGATTACTCACGATATGGTTACATGTACCTAATGAGACATAAGTCTGAATCTTTTGAAATGTTCAAAGAATTCAAACAAGAAGTCGAGAAACAGTTAGGAAGAGAAATTAAGACCCTTTGATCAGATTGAGGCAGCGAGTATCTCTCTGACAAATTCAGGGACTACTTAAAGGACAACAGGGTAGTATCACAACTAGCTCCTCCTATTACACAAAAATTAAATGGTGTGTCAGAAAGGGGGAACTGGACTTTATTGGATATGGTCTGATCACTTCTTGTACACTCGGAACTACCCACATCCTTTTGAGGTTATGCATTAGAGACTACGATATACATGCTGAACCGGGTTCCAACCAAATCCATTCTGAAGACTCCCTATGAGCTTTGGACCAGTAAGAAACCAAGTGTGAGACACTTAAAGATTTGGGGTTGTCTGGCACATGTTAAAAGAAATAGTGCTGACAAATTGGAATCCAATACCAGTCATTGCCTATTCATAAGCTACCCCAAAGGCTCTGTAGGTTACTTATTCTATGATCCAAAAGAGCAAAAGGTGTTTTGCAGTCGAAATGGCCACTTCTTAGATGAAGATTACATCCTAAATAATCGTCATCAGGAAGTTGTTCTTGATGAGGAGTGCCCAGGGGTAGTGGGAGGTGTCCCACCAACTCCAAAAAATAACCAACCTAGAAGATCTACCCGGGTTTCCAGGCCTCCAGTTTGTTATGGCTATGACCAAGAAAGTTACTTGGTGGAAGCCACGACCAGTGAGAAGGATCCCGTAACTTATTCGGAAGCTATGTTGGACATAGATTCCTTGAAGTTGATAGATTTTATGAGAGCTGAAATGGACTCAATGGAGACTAATGGAGTTTAGACTCTAGTAGAACCACCCCCTAGGGTAAAGGCAATTGGTTGCAAATGGATCTATAAGAGGAAGAAAGGCCCTGATGGTAAAGTTGAGACCTACAAGGCTCGTCTTGTGGTAAAAGGGTACACTCAGAAAGAGGGAATCGATTATGAGAAAACCTTCTCGCCTGTGGCTGTGTTTAAATCCATTAGGATCCTGCTAGCTATAGCAACATACCATGACTACGAGATTTGGCAAATGGATGCCAAAAATGTGTTCCTGAATGGAGATCTTACTGAAGATATCTATATGCAGCAACTGCAAGGTTTCATAACTGTAGGTCAGGAACACATGGTATGTAAACTTAGTCGAGAGTTAAGCAAGCTTCTAGGAGTTGGAACATCCGGTTTGACTCTACCGTCAAACAATTTGACTTTGAGCAAAATCCGGATGAGCCCTGTATTTATAGGAAGACCAGTGGCGATAAGGTTACGTTCTTGGTTCTGTATGTAGATGACATTCTACTCATTAGGAATGATGTAGGAATGTTAACTACGATGAAAGTTTGGCTTTCACAGTAATTCTCCATGAAAGATCTTCGGAGAAGCCTTCTACTTACTAGGTCTTTGACTCTATAGAGATAGATCGAAGAGGATAATAGGATTATCCCAGTCTGCTTACAATGATAAAATAGTCAAGAGATACAATATGGAGAACTCCAAGAAAGGAAATGTTCCTTTCAGGCATGAAGTCATTCTCTCCAAGGGTATGTCTCCCAAGACTCCCGAAGAGATTGAGGGCATGAAAGAGGTTCCCTATGCCTCAGTCATAGGAAGCATCATGTATGCCATGCTGTGCACTCGTCCTAACATTTCTCAGGTAGTGAGTGTGGTAAGCAGATACCAATCTAACCTAGTGTAGGAGCATTGGACCATTGTGAAAAACATACTAAAATACCTTTGAATGACAAAAGAGTTTTGTCTAGTATTCGATGGTATTTCACTACAGATCCAAGGGTATACTGATGCCGATTTCCAGTCAGGTCCAGATGGTAGAAAGTCTACATCTGGTTATATCTTCATGATAGAATCGTGTGTTGTTTGCTGGAAAAGAAGCAAACAGGGGTCCACCGCAGATTCCACAACTGAAGCCGAATACATTGCCGCAAGTGAAGCTGCCAAAGAAGTTGTTTGGATGAATAAGTTCATTCAAGAATTAGGAGTAGTTCCATCCAATAAGTAGAAACCACTATCTGCTAATTCGGTCAAGCTTCTTGTGAAAGGAAGAGGGGAAAGTTGTAGATTTCAGCAATAGGAAGAGAAAGAGGAAGAAAAGAAGAAGAAGGTCAACTAGGATTGTGTATCATAACCCTAGCCGCCAGCCCCTCATTCTATTTATATTTAACTTAAATATGATATATTACAGAGATGCCCTTAGTTGGGTGGCAACTCAAACTAAATAGTTACAACTCTTTTAAAAATAAAAACTAATGGGCCCAAGGCCTAACAACTTCTTAATTTAAAAGAAAAAAAAATAAACACAAATCGGCCCATTCAACACTCTCCCTCAAGTTGGGAGTAGATGTCATACATTCCCAACTTGCGTAGATCATGCTCCAGCTTATTCTTTGCAATGCCTTTAGTGAGAACATCAGCAAGTTACAGATCAGAAGAAATGTATGGAAGACAAACTTCTCCAGAAGTTACCCTTTCTCTTATAAAATGTCTATCTACTTCAATGTGCTTAGTTCGGTCATACTGGACTAGATTATAGGCAATATTAATTGTTGCCTGGTTATCACAGTATAGCATCATAGGTTCTTCTGCCTGTACACCGATTTCTTCTAACAGAGAACGGGTCCAGAGAAGTTCTGAAACTCCATGTGCCATGGCCCTATATTCGACTTCTGCACTTGATCTTGCCACAACTATTTTTTTTTTACTCTTCCATTAGACTATGTTACCCACAACTAGGGTGTACACTCCTGAAGTTGATCTTCTGTCATCAAGGCATCCTACCCAATCTGCATTTGTATAAGCCTCTAGCTTCAACTGTCCATGATCAACAAACAATATGCCTCTGCTGGGATGTCCCTTCAAATAAGCAAGGATCCAGTCAAGTGCCTTCCAGTGCTGGTTTCGTAGAGCATGCATGTATTGACTCACTACACTTGCTATATAGGAGATGTCTGGTCTTGTCATACACAAGTATAGTAGCCGACCCACAAGTTTTTGGTATCTCCCAAGGTCCTTTACTGGTTCACCTTCTAATGCACTGATTCTATGGTTATGATCAATGGGGGTGCTAGCTACCTTTGTTCCAAGCTTCCCTGTCTCTTGGAGAAGGTCCAAGACATACTTCCTTTGAGAGATAAAAATTTCATGTTTCGATCTCGCAACTTCGATGCCTAAGAAGTATCTCAGTTCTCCAAGATCCTTAATCTCAAATTCCTTATGCAGGTTCCTCTTCAGACTATCAATCTCACTCAGATCATTCTCAGTGACAACAATATCATCCACATAAACAATCAGGGTTAACACCAAAGATCCCCTACACTTCACAAACAAGGTGTGATCAGATTGAGTTTGAGTGTAGCCAAAAACAATCAGGGCCTTTCTGAATCTGTCAAACCATGCTTTGGGAGATTGTTTCAAGCCATATAGTGACTTCTTCAGCTTGCATACCTTTCCCTTTTCAGCGTTATCATAAAAACCAGGTGGAAGATCCATATACACCTCTTCTTGCAGATCCCCATTTAGGAAAGCATTCTTCACGTCCAATTGAAACAAGGAACAAGAGTATGAGGCAACAAGAGAAAGGAGTATCCGAACATAGGTCATCTTTGCAACTAGTGCAAATGTCTCTAGATAATTAATTCCATAGGTTTGTATGTACCCTTTGCAACAAGTCTTGCCTTGTACCTCTCTATACTTCCATCTGCCTTATACTTTACTATGTAAATCCATCTGCATCCAACTGTCTCCTTGCCTTCTGGTAGGTTCACAATCCCCCATGTTTTATTCTTAATCAAAACCTCCATCTCTTCCTGCATAGTTGTCTTCCACTTAGGTTTGGAGAGATCCTCACTAACACCCTTGGGTATAGACACTGAATCAAGAGAAGAGAGAAAAGCACGGTAGGAAGGAGAAAGTCCACTGTAGGATAAGTACTGTGAAATACAATGAGCAATGCACTTTCTCTTCCCTTTTCTAAGAGCAATAGGGAGATCAAGGTTATCTATAACAGCGTTAGTAGGACCAGTGGGAACTAAAGTAGTAGTGGGATCAAGAGGAATACCTGAATCCGTATCAGCCGAATCTGGAGTCTCCAAGGGATCGACAGGAAGTGGTGTGGGTTCTGTTGTAGTGGAATCAACCGCCTTATGAAGTCTCTATCGTGAGTAATGCTATGAGACGGAATGCAAAGGAGGTGGCAAGGTAGGTGATATCAGGTGGTGGTCAAGCACATGAGTAGACATAGGGACTGGAACTGGGAGAGGGATAGACTGATAACTTACTTCCCCAAAACACTCCCCTTGAGAAGGATTCCTTGAGAAGAAATACGTAGATTCAAAAAAGGTAATGTCCATAGTAACATACCGGTTCCTAGAGACAGGATCATAGCAGCGGTACCCTTTTTTATTCTCTACATATCCAAGGAAGATACATTTCTTTGCCTTGGGATCAAGCTTCGAACGGTAAGGACCAAGGATATGCGCAAAGCAGACACACCCAAACACACCCAAATACCCTTAGAGGAATATGAAATATCTCCCCCTGAGGAAAAAGAAGGCTGAATGGAGTGTTGAATCCAAGTATACAAGAAGGCACCCTGTTAATCAGATATACTGCCGTGGGAACTACATCACCCCAAAAACAAATTGGAACTGTAGCTGTGATCATCATGCTTCTTGTCGTCTCAACAATGTATCTATTCTTCCCCTCTACAACACCATTTTGCTGTGGACTGTAGGAGCATCTACTCTGATGGACAACACCATACTCCAACAGATATGAGGCAATGTCTCTCAAAATATTCCCTAGCATTGTCAGATCTGAACATCTTTATTCTCGTTCCAAACTGTGTTAGTACCATTTGGTGGAATTGTCTCACGAATGATGTTACTTCATCATGAGATTTCATCAAGTAAATCCAGGAATATCGAGAGAAATCATCCACAAATAGGAGAAAATAGCAATAGCCGCCCATAGAGGGAACATGATAAGGGCCCTATACATCTGAATGAATAACATCAAAAGGAGAAGAACATCTTTTATTACTAGATTTAAAAGAGTGTCTACAATGCTTTCCAAGTTCACAACCTTCACACTTCAAACTTGACAGACTCACAGACTAAAACAGTTTTGGAAACAAAGAACTCAAAGAAGAAAAAGACAAATGACCTAGACGATTATGCCAAAGCATAATCTGATTCACAGATTTTGACTCATTGTCCCTACAAACATGATTACTTTGGTGGAGAGAGAGCATCCAGGAGGTAGATTCCATTCATTTCACAACCACTCCCAATCGTCCTCCTTGAATCCAGATCCTACAAAATACAGCGTCCAAGATAAAAAATTACTAAGCAGTTCAAATTCTTAGTCAGACTACTAACAAATAATAAATTGGTGCTCAATCTAGGAACATGGAGGATAGATGGTAAACAAATGGAATCATTAATCTTACAGATCCCTTCCCAGCAATAGGAACATGGGATCCATCAGTTGTGTAGATCCTATCTCTGCCAAAATAGAACTGGTAAGAGGAGAAAATAGTGGAGCAATGGGTCATGTGCTCTGTGGCTCCAGAGTCTATAATCCAAGGAGATCTCTCCTTACCTAAAGCAGAAACATAGTTTATAGTGACATGTGAACTACCTGTATGGGCAAAGGAGGTAGAGTGAGCTCGACCTGTGCTACATGTACCTTGTTGTCCACTTGCGGCTGAACTGGAACTAGTTGTATCCCTCTGATTCAGAAGTAACCCAAACCTCTCAAGCTCGGCCCTTATTGCAGCAGCTGTAACGGCCTCCAAAGCAGCTGTAGTAGGGGGCCGGAGTGTCACCATTAACTGCCATGTGTGCATTTCCTTTCTTATTCTTCAATCTGGTCGACACAATATGTGGGTGAAGCTTCCAACAAGTATCTCTTATATGCTTAGGCTTCTTATAGTAGTTACAGACCAAGTCCCTTTTGTCTTCCTTCTTGTTTTCATTGCCATTCTGTTTAGATTTCACAGCACTTACCATAGTGGACTGATAAAAAATGAGATTCTTTATCATTACATCCCTCTTGCACTCCTCTCCTGACACAAAAGGCATATGCTTGGGAGAGAGTGACATTGTCCCTGGAAAGAAGATGTTGTCGTACAATGTCATACTCAGGGTTATGTTCAGCAAGAAATTCGAACACCCTATACTTCTCTATGTGTCTTTGATAGGTAGCTCCATCCTTGGTGGTTTCCCAAGAAAAAGTCTCAAGATGGTCGATCTCCCGCCACAGGGTCTTAAGGACTGAAAAATAGGCTGCAACAGATCTATCTCCCTGCCTTGTAGCAATAATCTGATTCCTTAGTTGATAAGCCCTAGCAACATTCTCCCTTTGTGAATATGTTTCTGCAACCCCATCCCATATCTCCTTAGCAGTATTTGCCCATAAAAAGTTTTTACTTATATGTGGCAACATGGAATTACACAACCATGTCATTACCATATAATTTTCCTACAGCCACCGAGAGTTGCCAGTTTTAGGTTTCACCTCTTCACCAGTAATATACCCCAATTTTCCACAAGCCCCAATGGCCATCTTTGCACATTGGGACCATTCCAAGTAGTTTGTACCATCCAACCTAACTGTAGTAATGATCCTAGATCTAAAGGGGTCTCTAGCACCTCCTTCCACAGGTCTTATTTCATTCTCGGGCTTATATTCAACTCTGTATCCCTCCATGCTTCTTCAAAAGTGTATAGAAACAAATAAAAAATGCAGCAAGAACAAACAAAATACCTTCTAGAACCAACGACACTCCTTTGGTGTCCTGGACTTTCTTTCCATGAAAGATTCCTTTTCTGCGGGATGGGAGAAGAGAGAGAAAAAGTAGTTGCCCTCACTAGGAGCCATCAAACCATGTGGGACTTGAATCACCCCTTATAAAAAACTCCAAGGAACCCTAAAAAAATAGAGCGCCACTACCTAGGTCAAAATTGAAGAGTCCAACAAAAACAAGACTCTTCCCCTTTCTCCATTTTTTCCTAATTATGATGAGAAACCCTAGACCAGTTACAGGGCATACAGATCCATCAAGAAAATCCAAAAACTAGGCTTACTTGAGAGCTTCGATCAGCCTCTTAAATCTCCATGCAGTCGGCCGATCTAGGGTTGCATGAGAGAATCACTTCTAGAACCTTCAACCTACTCTGATACCAAGTAGAAACCACTATCTGTTGATACGGTCAAGCTTCTTGTGAAAGGAAGAGGGGAAAGTTGTAGATTTCAGCAATAGGAAGAGAAAGAGGAAGAAAATGAGAAGAAGGTCAACTAGGATTGCATATCATAACCCTAGCCGCCAGCCCCTCATTCTATTTAGATTTAACTTAAATATGAGATATTAGAAAGATGCCCTTAGAAGGGCGGCAACTCAAACTAAATAGTTACAATTTTTTTTAAAAAATAAAAACTAATGGGCCCAAGGCCCAACAACTTCTTAATTTAAAAGAAAATAAACTAAACACAAATCGGCCCATTCAACACAGCACATCACCCATTCCATTGTTGTGTGACAACACTTGAGCCATTGCTCAGGCTAAGGAGCCACGAGCCCACTCGAAGTTGAAGCACATCGAGAGGAAGTACCATGTACTACAGGAGATAGTTGGAAGAGGGGACGACCTGATTCAGAAGGTAGCATCAGCGGAAAATGTAGCAGACCCATTAACTAAGCCATTAACACAAAAAGTGTTTCAAAAATACATGGAAAGTATGGGACTCCGGCTTGTACCCGATTGGACCTAAGTGCAAGTGGCAGCTATTAGGTAGTTATGCCCTTAGCTCCAATCAGATTGATGTACCTTTTGATAATTATTGTAAATGAATAAAGTACATAATTGATTAATGTCATTGTGGTATGTTTCTGTGTAATACCCTTAAACGGGACACTTATCAGACTCGTGTTAGTTTAGAATCTTCACAGCGGTTGCATAGATCTAGGGAGATTTATCCTGACACGGCTGACACTGATTTACTGCCAAGTTGGCTGGGGTGGCTTGTCTCAGTTGCTAGGGAGAGACATAAGGTACATGTACTGTGGGTTTTCTTGAAACCCTAAACCGGACCAAAATTTCAGTATTTCCCTGAACCTTGGAGATAGATGGGCAAAACTGGAATGTTACACCTGACCCCTAGACTCGATTATGGTACTACACTAGGTGTTGGATTGGGTTGTCTTTGATATGCCAATCAGTGAGATTCTTAGAGGGGGTCAAAACCTAGGTATGTTGGGACAGTCCAAGAATTCATCTGAGTGGGTGATCATAGTGACGGGATCAGCCCCTTTGTTGGACAAAGTGAATGATCGGGGATGCACTCTCTCGGATGGAAACCTAAACTGCTAATAGTTGATTTCAACCGTTGAAATTTGTTTTGCAATATATATATATATATATATATATATATATATATATATATATATTATGGTTTCAAAATGTTTGCAAAAGGTTTTAATTCCCAGGATCCATGTAAGTAGAGAGTGCGGCACTACACCTTACAGCCGAGGGAGAGGTCCTCTCTTGTCGGGCAGTTTTTGATCATTATGGGCTGAGAGGTTAAGTGTAAGACCATTGAGGGTAATACCTGATGGGCTAATCTTGCATCTGCCCACAGTCCTTGGGTTTTCATAAGGTGGCTGGACCCAAGGACCATTTAGTGTAAATGTTGGGCTCATTAAGAGCCCATGGTGATGGACTCAGGGGTTCACTATCTCCTACAGTAAATTTGACCAAGCCTTGTAACAAAGGTTGGGTTGAACCTATGTAACTGATGTGTAGATCAATGTTTGGGTCTTACGCCATACAAGAATGACCAACTGGGCAACAGATTAAGAGGTTAAGTGAGTACATTGACTTAATGGGCCTAAAGCCATATTCGAACCGGCTTAATAAGATTAATTAATAGGGGGTGGTTCTGGGATTTGGATCAGCCAATAGGATAAGGGATTATCCCTATCCACTTAAAGAGTCCAGATCCAAATAAAGATTTGGATCAGAAAACTCCTAATTTGATTAGGAAGGCCGATCTTTATCTACAAATAACATAAGGGATTATCCTTATATCTTAAAGAGAGTCCTGATCCAAATAAAAGATTTTGATTAGGAAACTCCTAAAGGGATTATGAGATCATCTCTTTAAGGCTATAAATAGGAGAGCAGGGTGGACCTCCAACAAACACTCATAGTCTACTGAATTAAGAGAGAAGACAACTCACAGTTTGACTGATCCTGTCTTCTGCTTTTTTTCTTCTTGTTCTTGCCGCCCCTACCCAGTTTGTCTCCACCTATGGGAGTGATCAAGAATCATTATTGATATTGCTTCTTGGTAGAAGAGGCAATCTAAAGTCGTGCTCACCAGCCCTCTACTACATTCTTGCTGAAGATTTCGATTTTTGCTGAAGAGCCATCCTATTGATCTTGCTTCACCTCACACTGTGTCATCTTCAATGGGAGCAGATTTTGGTCTTCTCCTTGGGCGTGAACACCTTCATTGGGAGTTACTATTACTCTATATCAGGTATATTCCTCTCCTTCCTTTTGGTTTCAGATCTAATCTGATTTGTTTCAAGATTGATCCTCGAAAATGCAGTTTTCTAAAATGGGGAATGCGATTCCCAGATGGGGGAGAGGGAAATTTTTGAAATTTCGCCCAACCTTCTTGCAGAATTCAGGCATCCATATGATGGATCTCTCATCCCTTCAGCATTAGTTAAAAATCATATAAATAGATATAAATGTTTGTATAGCTATAAAAATACTTACATATTCTTTTACCCAAAAAACCTCCAATTGTACGACATCTTGTAGAGTTGTAATGTGTCCATATGGTTCCATTAGTGAAGTTAAAGGGCTAAGTATAGATTTAATGTACACTTCTATCCATCCAATTTCTAATGGTTCTCTATATACAATTTTAGTAGAATCATCACTTGATAAAACACCATAAGCTACATTAACTCCTGAAAATTTCAACTTAACTTGTTTTTAGAAAAACAAGTGACTTTAAAATAGTAAGTACAAAAGTTGATTAAAATAAGTTAAAATAGATAAACAAAGTGTAAAATAATAAGAAAACTTGTAAATTTAAGTTTTATTATTTAATATACTTTTTTATTATATTGTTTTATTCACATAAGATGTACTAGAAAACAAGTTGGAAGACTAGCCATATGAACTTGGTTCTGTTAATTATTAAGAAACTTGTAAGTATATGCATTAAATAAACAAACTTAATAATATATAAAAATTATCAAAAAAATAAAATTTGACTAAGTAAAAATTCTAATTTCTTACACTTAAAGAATTTCAAGTATGTGCCTCCCAACAGAAAAAGGCATTAAGTGTGGGAAAAGGATGAGACTGCCTATATTATTTAAAACCTTGCAAAAATAAAAATAAATACTATTAGAAAAATATAAGTCAATAACAAAATACTTTAAAATAATCTAAAAAAATAAGAATGTGTTTTAACTTGTACCCATTTGTTCAATAGCAACTCTTTCATTTGTGCAAATTGTTCTTCAAGATGAGATTATTTATTTTGTATTTCAACATATTTACGATTCATATCATTAACTTTCTCAGACAATTTTTTTATTTTTCTTCAATTAATTTGCTATTGAAAGCACGCCAGGTGAGGGTCCCTAAATAATTGTTGGGGTTTGACCAAACCCTAATAAGCGCACACGCCCATGCCCTTCTTCACCCATCACTTATGAAAAGAGATCATTCTTAAGGGATGTACTACTTCTGGATTCATATAATGATTGTTGTAAAGCTACTTCCCTCAACTTATCCTATAATATTAACCCAAAAAATGAATCATTAAATGAAAGCATAAATAATAGTAAAAGAAATGATTGAAACAATACTATTCCATCACTTCTGTAGAAGCTGAATCAATAGCAATTCCATCAAAGAGAGGAAGGAATCAAACCAGACAACTTATTGTGAGAGAGATTTAGTTTTTCCAAAGATGTCAGGTGGCCAAGTTGTGAAGGTATTTCTCCTGTGATATTGTTTTCACTAAGATCCAATAAAATTTGGAGATGAACAAGATTACCAATTTGGAAAGGAATATTTTCACTGAATCTATTTCTCTTGAGATTCAGATATTCTAGTTCGACGCAGTTCCCTATTCGTTCAGGTATTGGACCACTCAAAAGGTTGTTTGATAGGTCAAGAAGTTGTAGGTTGAACAACATTCCAATTTGCACAGGTAACCTACCAGAGAGTTGATTATTTTCCAAACTCAAGTTGTTCAGAGATACCATCTTTCCTATTTCTTTTGGGATCTCTCCCTCTAGATGATTTGATGAAAGGTCAAGAATGCCCAAATGAGTTAACCTCCCAAACCCAGATGGTATCCTGCCAGTGATCTTATTTGCAGACATTCGTAGATCTGTTAAACTTGAGCAATCTCCCCAGTTTTGTGAGAGCTCACCATACAATTTGTTATGGTTTACGTCAATGTAGTCCAAATTTGGGTACACGCCAAAAGCCTCTGAAACATTTGAACTGAATTGGTTGTTTTCAAGTCGAACTCTGACCAAGCTTGTGCAATTTCTCAAGCTTTCTGGAATGGGTCCTCTAAAATGATTGGTATGTACTATAAATCTGCGAAGTAATCCACCCTTGCATATATGTGGCGGAAACTGACCAGAGAAATTGTTTAAATACAGATGTACTGAAACCAACTTTGTGAGATTGCCTAATTCATGAGGAACGGAACCTGATAGATGGTTATTTGACAGTTTTAGCCTAACAAGATTTTTCAAATTTCCTATTTGTTGAGGAATGGGACCAGATAGTTCATTTCTATTAAGGAATAGTTTCGTCAGGTTGCTTAAGCTACACATAAATGCTGGAATGGAACCTGATAATGAATTATTAGACAGATCCAAGCTGGTGAGCATGGTCAAGTTTTCCAAAGCTGAAGGAATGGACCCTGTTAGATGGTTAGTAGACAAATTGAGATCAGGAAGATTTGTCAAGTTTCCTATTTCTGGAGGAATAGGACCAGACAACTGATTTTGATACAGGTAAAGAACAGTCATATTACTCAAATTGCCCACTGATGCTGGGATGGAACCATTCAAGTGATTTTGGTGGAGATACAAAATTTGGAGAGTTTCAAGGAAGCTGATTTCTTGTGGGATACCTCCGGAAAACTGGTTCATAGACAAATCAAGGTAGGCGAGTTTGGGAAGCTCACTGATGTGGGAAGGAATAGTACCAAAGAGGCTATTATTGGAGAGATTAAGATGGGAAAGACCCAGGAAGGAAGAGAAGCTGAAGTTGAGTAGTGTACCTTTCAAACCCATGTTTGGTAGGCTTATTTTAGTGATGCTTCCATCCATGTTGCAAGCAATTCTTGTCCAATTGCATGGATTGAATAGAAAAGAAGAAATTGTGACATTGTAGTTACTAGGAACAGATTGTCCCCAAGAAGGGAGAATAGACTTGGCTTGGTTGGAGAGACTGGATTTCCATTCAAGGAGAGCTTTTGCTTGTTCTACCATCATACTAGTAGCAGAAGTGGTAGGAGAGGCATAAGAATGGAAAGAAGAAACGTTTAGCAATAGAAACACTAAGATAACTGCAAATGATTTCACAAAATGATTATGGGATTCAAGTTTTAGGAAGGACACACAAGGAGGGCTAGCCATGATCTTGCTTGTAATTGAGAAAAACAAAGAAAGTGTTTGTGCTGTATGCCAAAGGGAAGTGAGAGTTTTATAATGGTACATTTGGTTGTCGTGGCTGAGATTTTTAACAGGGTGGTAAATTATATCAAACTAACACGTACAAACATTAATAAATATCATGCACAAGTAGGTAAATTAACAGGGTGCATGGCAACGCATAACGGGCCCAACATAATATTTTCCACTCCTATCTTTTCTCTATGTCCTTGTGTAATACTTTTAACTATTAGATTACAAATGGCAATGCATAACAGGCCCAACACAAAGTAGATCCCGTGCATGAATTCTAATTAATGCACTCAACTACTTAGGAGGGGTTTTCTTTTTCAAATAAAACTATAAATTAAATGGGACTGATACACACTACTAGAACTGGATGGCAACATCTGAGCAAGCAGAACATCTGATACGAAATCAAGAAAGACGAATGGAGAAGAAGATAATTTCTCTTGATATATCCAATTCAATAGGCTACAGCTCTATTATAAATAGAGCTAATTATAATAGGGATACAATAGGGAGACAAGGTCAAGTAGGATATAATAAGGAAAGAAATAAAAGAAAAGAAGATAACATATGTACAGCTATATCTCTTATAAGGAAGGAGATAATGATACTAATTTTGATAGAATATGCTAACATCCCCCTCAAACTCAAGATGGTCATGTATCAGTCATCTGGAGTTTGCCAATGACAGCACGGAAGCGAAGAGGAGAGTGAGCTTTGGTGAATATATCTACAGACCGATCCTGGGAAGGGACAGGAATAAGGCAAACAATATCCTCGAGCACATGATGACGAATAAAGTGACAATCAGTCTCAATATGCTTAGTGCGCTCATGAAATACATCATTGTAGGAAATTTGTATGGCGCTACGATTGTCACAGTGAAGAGGGGTTGCAGATGAATAAGTGATTCCCATGTCACGGAGCAATTATTGTAACCATAATAGCTCGGAGGTAGAATCAGCAAGAGCTCGATATTCAACTTCAGTACTGGAACGAGAGACAACCGTTTGCTTCTTACTGAAAGTGATGGTATGATCCATCATATGGACGCCAAAACTGTTGCGGAATGGGTGGGCAAATTTCAAAAATTTCCTACCTTCCTTCCAACTGGGAATCGCATTCCCTGGTTTTAGAATCAAGATTCAAGGATCCTACTTGAACCAGAACCGAACCAGATCTGAACCAAAACAGAAGGGAGTGATTATACCTGATCCAGAGAAATAATATCTCCCAAAGTTGGTGTTCACACCCAAAGAAAACACCAAAATCTGCTCCTGCTGAAAATGACACAGCAACTGTGGAACAGAACCAGCAGAGTGCGTCCTACACACTGAATCCTTCACAAGAATCCTTTGGAAACAATGAGCACTGAACTGAATCAGCATTTCAGCAAAGACTGATATCAAGAACTCTTTCTTGATCTTTCCCTCACAGAGAAATCGAACTGCAGTAGATGGCGGCGGTTGCTGAAGGAGAAGGCTAGAGAAGAAGATGGCAAATTACTTTTTCTTCTCTAGGGTTTCTGAGATCCTATCTCAAAGCTGTAGAGTGTTCTATGAAATCCCTAGGATTCGAATTCTTGTAATCCGAATTAGGGTTTCCTCCACTTGCTTAATGATTAAGAAAACCTCCTAATCATAACAGGAGTTGCCCCTAATCCAAATCTGTAAGCTTTTGGGCTCATCCTAATCTCAGATCCGCCCCCTGTTAGTGACTGATCAAATCAGCCCAGTTTGAAATGGGCTTTAGGCCCAATAAGAATCAAGTGCTCAATAGTCTTCCAAACTGTTGCACAGTTGGGCTTCTTTGTATGGCGTTGGATCCAAGCATTGATCTACACATCAACCACATGGCTTCGGTCCAGCCTCTATTACAAAGCCTAGCCGAATTCACTAGAAAGCCCAGTGAACCCCTTGAGCCCATCACATGGACCCTATGGGCCCAACACTTACATTAAGTGGTCCTTGGGCCAAGCCATCTTATAAAAACCCAGGGACTATGTAAAGATGCAAGATTAGCCCATCAGGTATTACCTTAAATGGCCTTACACTTAACCTCTCAGCCCATAATGATCAAGCACTGTCCGACAAGAGAGGACCTCTCCCTCGGCTGCAAGGAACAGTGTTGCACTCTCTACTTACATGGATCCCAAGAATTAAAACCATTTGCAAATATTTTGAAACCATACTTAGGTATATATCATATATATAAATTTTGCAAAACAAAATTCCAATGATTGAAATCAACTGCCAGCAGTTTGGTTTCCATCAATGAGAGTGCATCCCCGGTCATTACCTTTGTCCAACAAAGGGGCTGATCCCGTCACTATGATCACTCACTCAGATGAATTCTCAGACTGTCCCAACATACCCAAGTTTTGACCTTCGCTAAGGATCTCACTGATTGGCATATCAAAGACAGCCCAATCCGACACCTAGTGCAGTACCATAATCGGGTCTAGGGGTTAGGTGTAACTTTCTAGTTTTGCCCATCAATCTCCAAGGTCCAAGGCAGTACTGGAAATCTGGTTCGGTTCAAGGGTTCAAGTAATCCTATACTGCGTGTGCCTTGGGTGTCACCCTGGCGGCTGAGACAAGCCACCCCAACAGTTGGCAGCACACCAGTGTCAGCCTTGGCAGGATAAATCTCCCTAGACTTATCCAACAACTGTGAACATTTAAAACCAACACAAGTCTCATTAAGTGTCCAGTTTTAGGGTCTTACATAGAAGTATACCACACAACATGAATCAAACATGTACTTCATTTATTTACATTAAATAACAAAAGTACATCAGAACTGATTGAAGCTAAGGGCATACAAAAACTGTCCAATAGCTCCCACTTAAATTTAGGTCCAATCTGGTACAAGCTGGAGTCCCATACTTTCCACGTGTTTCTCAAACTCCTTTTGTGTGAGTGGCTTAGTTAATGGGTCTGCCACATTATCCGCTGAAGCTACCTTCTGAATCAGGATGTCCCCTCTACCAACGATCTCCCGTAGTACATGGTACTTCCTCTCGATGTGCTTTGACTTCAACTGGGCCCGAGGCTCCTTAGCCTGGGCGATCGCTCCATTGTTGTCACACAACAACGGGATGGGTGATGTGCTAGACGGAACCACTCCTAATTCGTGAATGAACTTCTTCATCCACATAGCTTCCTTGGCAGCTTCACTTGCGGCAATGTACTCAGCTTCGGTTGTGTAGTCTATCGTAGACCCCTGTTTGCTGCTTTTCCAACAAACAGCACACGATCCTATCGTGAAAACATACCTAGATGTAGACTTTTTGTCATTTGGATCCGACTGGAAATCGGCATCAGTATGCCCCAGAATTTGCAGTGAACTACCATCGAATACCAGACAAAAATCTTTTGTCCTTCGAAGGTATTTGAGTATGTTCTTCACAGTTGTCCAATGCTCCTGCCCTAGGTTGGCCTGGAACCTACTTACGACACTCACTATTGAAGCAATGTCAGGGCGAGTGCACAGCATGGCATACATGATGCTCCCTACGGCTAAGGCATAGGGAACGTCTTTAATGCCCTCAATCTCCTCAGAAATCTTGGGAGACATCTTCTTGGAGAGAGTAACTCTGTGCCTGAAAGGAACGTTTCCTTTCTTGGAGTTCTCTATGTTGTACCTTTTGTCAATTTTGTCAATGTAAGCAGCCTGGGATAATCCAATTATCCGCTTCGACCTATCTCTATAGAGTCGAAGACCCAGTATATAGGAAGCTTCTCCAAGATCTTTCATGGAGAACTGCTACGAAAGCCACACCTTGACCGAAATCAACATTCCTACATCATTCCTAATGAATAGGATATCGTCCACATACAACACCAAGAAGGTGACCTTATCCCCACTAGACTTTCTGTAAACACAGGGCTCATCCGGATTCTGCTCAAAGTCAATCGATTTGATGGCAGAGTCAAAATGGATGTTCAAACTCCTAGAAGCTTGCTTAACTCCATATATGGATCTATTAAGTTTACATACCATGTGTTCCTGACCAGCAGCAATGAAGCCTTGCGGCTGCTGCATATAGATGTCTTCACTAAGATCTCCATTCAGGAATGCGGTTTTGACAACCATTTGCCAAATCCCGTAGTCATGGTATGCTGCTACAGCTAACAGGATCCTAATGGATTTAAGCATGGCCACGGGCGAAAAGGTTTCCTCATAGTCGATGCCTTCTTTCTGAGTATACCCTTTTGCCACCAAAAGAGTTTTGTAGGTCTCAATCTTGCCATTGGGGCCCTTCTTCCTCTTATAGATCCATTTGTAACCAATTGCTTTTATCTCGAAGGGCAGATCTACTAGAGTCTAGACCCCATTGCCCTCCATCGAGTCCATCTTAGCTCTCATGGCCTCCACCCACTTCTGGGAATCTATGTCCAACATAGCTTCCGCATAAGTCATGGGATCCTCCTCACTAGTCAAGGCTTCCACCAAGTAACTATCCTGGTCATAACCATTACGGACTGGTGGCCTAGATACCCGGGTGGATCTTCTAGGTTGGTCACTACCTAGAACTTGCGGGGCATCTCCCACTGCTCTTGAGCTCTCCTCATCAAGAACTATTTCCTGACGATGAGTGTCCAAGATATAATCCGTCTCTAAGAATATGGCATTTCGACTGCAGAACGCTTTCTGCTCACTTGGGTCATAGAAAAGATAACCCACCGAATCCTTTGGGTATCCTACAAATAGGCAACGGCTGGTCTTGAATTCCAACTTGTCCGCAATCGTTCTTTTAACGTGTGCAGGACAACCCCAAATCTTCAAGTGTCTGACACTTAGTTTCTTTTTGGTCCACAGTTCGTATGGAGTTTTTGGAATTGATTTGGTTGGAACCTGATTCAGCACGTAAATTGCGGTCTCTAACTTATATCCCTAAAAGGATGTGGGCAATTCCAAGCATGTGAGAAGTGACCAGACCATGTCTAGCAATGTCCTATTCCTCCTTTCTGAAACACCGTTAAGCTAGGGTGTTACAGGAGGATCCAACTGTGAGATAATCCTATTGACCTTCAAGTAGTCCCTGAATTCGTCAAAGAGATACTCACCACCTCGATCTTATCGAAGGACCTTAATTTCTCTCCCTAACTGTTTCTCGACCTCTTGTCTGAACTCTTTGAACTTTTCAAAGGATTCAGATTTATGTCTCATTAGGTACATGTAACCATATCGTGAGAAATCATCAGTAAAGGTGATGAAAATACACGTGTTGGTTGCGGGTTCTAACACTCAGGGGACCACATACATTAGTATGTATAAGGTCAAGTGTGCCTATACATCTTTCAGGCTTACCGTTAAATGACCTCTTTGTCATCTTGCCTCTGAGGCAAGGCTCACAAGTGGAAAGGTTTTCTATGGCTAGAAAACCTAAAGGACCATCCTTTACCAATCTTGTGATTCGGTCAATACCGATGTGGCCAAGTCGGTAATGCCACAGGCACGTGGGACTGACTATGTCACGAGTCCATTTCTTGGGGATTTCGACCGACGTAGTTTTGGTTAAGTTAGTTTATAGAGAAGGATGTAGAACATAGAGACCATTCTCCAGTTCCCCGCATGCGATGAATTTGTTGTTCCTTTTGATAGTAATCACATTACTAAAAGAGACAGTATATCCATCCACACACAGTTTAGAAACAGAAATCAAATTTTTTCTTAGATTTTGTACATAAAGACAGTCTTTCAATACAAGAATCCCTTCTCTAAAATTTAATTCTATGGTTCCTATCGCCATAGTTGCAACACTTGCAGAAGTCCACAAGTAAAGTGTCACCTCTCCTTCACCCAGCCTTCTGCTTACTTTGAACCCCTGTAGTGAGTTACATGCATGAGTTGAAGCCCCGGAGTCAATACACCAGGACATAGAAGTTACTAATAAATTAGTTTCCATGACACAAGTTTCGAAAGTACCTTTCTTAGATTCTAGGTAGGCAGGATAACTCCTCTTCCAGTGGTCGGCCGGCTTACAAAAGTGACAGGCATTGGATGCCTTGTCTTTCTTTTGTTTCTTAGATTTGGTGGTCTTCTTCTGAGGCTTTCTCTTTGCCTTCCTCTTCTTACCAGATTTTTCAGCTTCAATAAGCATGGATATTGCCTCATCCTTTCTTATTAATTCCTTAACTCTTTGCAACATATTGTTGAGCTCTTGGACGCTGACATTTAGCTTGTTCATATTATAATTCATAATGAACAGGTTGAAGGACGGAGGTAGAGAGTTGAGAATAGCATCGATCTGTGTGACCAGATCTAGCCCGGAACTAAAGGCCTCCAGCTTGTTTATGTAGCCCATCATCCGAAGACAATGGTCATGCACTCGCTGCCCCTTAGTCATCTGTGCAGTTATGAACTGTTTCAGGACCTTTTGTCGAGTAAAACGATTCTACTCTTCGTATATAGTCTTCAGACTATCCAATATGTCTTTAGCGAGTTCGATCTGATCGAACTACCTCTATATTGGATTGTCCAAAGAGGCTATGATATAGCAGCGGGCCAGGGAGTTTACATCCTCCCATTCTTGGTATTCTCTCCTTCGGGCCTCAGAAGCTCTATCCCTCGAACGATCCGGAGCAGGATTTTTAGCCACCTTATCCAGTTTTTCTGAAGCCAGGACCAGCATAAGGTTTCTGTACCAGTCGGCATAATTGGGTCCCTTAAGCTTGTTGTCATCAAGCAACTTAGCAAATTGTTCGTTTGCCATTTTATGGTAAAACAGCAAAACGTTAGTCCACAACCTTGGTTTGATTCATGTTACCCACATAGATATGGCTTTTAATCTATGTTCCATTTCCATTTGTTCATCTCTGAGATTTCCATCCTATCTCAGTGACGGAGATGACGAAATGTCTCTAGAAATGTGGAAAATCACATAGGGTGTATGGAGCCAACTATTTCAATTGCATAACCCCACCACCTTTCTACGACGGATCACATCCACTCATCATATGAGTTTCCCTTTGGCCTCTGTCAGACAAGGCTCTGAGCCATTTTTAGGTAAGCCTTTCTATCCAGTGAGTGCTCACCCATCATATTCAGGTTATGCTAAGCTACCGTGAGAGAGTTCCCATTTTTGGGTGAAGCCCCTCCCACATCGGTCTATGACAACCCTATCATCTTATGAAACACTCTGATAGACCCAACAACAAATTGATAGCCCAATTTTATGGTGTGTTTCATCATTACTGAAAGACCAATCATCGTGCTAATGATGGAAGGCCTTTAGAGAGTCCATCATATGGATCTCCCTATCACATGCACTCATATTACCGGAGGGAACAAAATTATGCCCTAGTTCTAATTTAGGTCAAACCAAAGTGGCTCCCATTGACTTTCATAAAGTCAGATTTTTGGTGGGCCTAAATCGGCTAGGGTTTCTGCACACGTCCCTTTTCAGGGTTGTAGGGCCCACCATGCAAGGAGGGGTCATCCAATGACCTTAGGGGACACCATGGCAATGATGTGCATTCAGCCATGGTGTGCGCAAGAGCCACTAACGAAACATCATGGGCCAAGTGCTTATGGCCCATGGTCGCAGCACATTAAACATCCACACATCACATGATATGGAAGAATTGATCCAATCAATCACTAGCTATAAAGCCTATTAATCAGCCCAACAAAAACACAATATTAACAATTAATATCATCTAGGTATATGGGCTGAATAGAAGTTAGCAGTTCAGCTCATATAGTTATTCTCACAAAAGTGGGCTTTTGTAGTTTTAACTCTTTAAAACTGGGCTTTACAGGTTAGGCCGAATTAATCCCTACAATTGAACATCAGATTTGGGCCTAAAAGTGTGAGAAATCTGGACTAAAAACAATCCATTTATGAACTCTAGATTCGGTTCAAACAGATTTGATCCAATCTTGTTCGAGATGGTCTGAAACTGATTTTCAATTCAAGAATTAACTCAGGAAAGATCTGAAATTAATATTTCTGATTTTAGACAATCATAAATCAGACATGGACTGTTTGCACCACCTGCAAAGCAGTGGTTAGTCACTAGGGTTGCAGTTTCATAAACTGCAAAACCTAGAATGCGATCCCTCCATCTGCAAATCTCCAGCGCTTCCGTCTTCTTCAATCAAGAAAATAAAATAAAATAGAAATCCTATTTCTATTAATTAATTACATCCTTGATTGAATCCTATACATTCAGTCCAGAAAAATAAAAAAAAATATTTTACAGACTAAATTGAATAGAAATTACAAAAAGAGAATGCGTAGACAATCTACGCCAAATCTGCACTTCGATCTCCAGGTACGAACAGTCCATTAAATTAAGAAATAAATAAAGAATAGTTCTAAATAAATTTCAGATTTAACAAAATTAATTTCAGATCAATTGCCCTCAACAAGAAACAGTTTCTTGAAACAAAACAGCAATCTACGCAATGCCCGGATAGAACAGCTTCTACCGAATTGCATAGGTTCAGATCCGATCTTTTGGTTCAAGATTTGAACCTGTGGCTCTAATACCACTAAAAGTGATGGTAGGATCCACCATATGGATGCCAAAACTGTAGCGGAATGGGTGGGTGAATTTTAAAAATTTCTTACCTTCCAACCGGGAATCACATTCCCTGATTTTAGAATCGAGATTCAAGGATCCTACTTGAACTAGAACCGAACCAGATCTGAACCAAAAGAGAAGGGAGTGATTATACCTGATCCAGAGAAATAATATCTCCCAAAGTTGGTGTTCACGCTGAAAGAAGATACCAAGATCTGCTCCTGCTGAAGATGACACAACAACTGTGGAACAGAACCAACAGAGTGCGTCATACATACTGAATCCTTCACAAGAATCCTTTGGAAACAATGAGCACCAAACTAAATCAGCCTTTCAGCAAAGACTGATATCAAGAACACTTTCTTGATCTTAACATCACAGAAAAATCGATCTTCAGTAGATGGCGGCAGCTGCTAAAGGAGAAGACTAGAGAAGAAGATGGCGAACTGCTTTTTCTTCTCTAGGGTTTCTGAGATCCTATCTCAAAGCTGTAGAGTGTTCTGCGAAATCCCTAGGATTCAAATTCTTGTAATTCGAATTAGGGTTTCCTTTACTTGCTTAATGATTAAGAAAACCTCCTAATCATATCAAGAGTTGCCCCTTATCCAAATCTGTAAGCTTTTGGGATCATCCTAATCTCAGATCAGCCCCCTGTTAATGACTGATCAAATCAGCCCAGTCCGAAATGGGCTTTAGGCCCAATAAGAATCAAGTGCTCAATAGTCTTCCAAACCGCTGCCCAGTTGGGCTTCTTTGTATGGCGTGGGACCCAAGCATTGATCTACACACCAGCCACATGGCTTCGGCCCAACCACTGTTACAAAGCCTAGCCGAATTCACTGAAAATTCCATTGAATCCCTTGAGCCCATCACATGGACCCTATGGGCCCAACACTTACACTAAGTGGTCCTTGAGCCAAGCCATCTTATAAAAATCTAGGGACTGTGTGCAGATGCAAGATTAGCCCATCAGGTATTATCCTAAATGTTCTTACACTTAACCTCTCAGCCCATAATGATCAAGCACTGCCCGACAAGAGAGGACCTCTCCCTTGGCTGCAAGGAACAGTGATGCACTCTCTACTTACATGGATCCCAGGAATTAAAACCATTTGCAAATATTTTGAAACCATACTTAGGTATATATCATATATATAAATTTTGCAAAACAAAATTCCAACGATTGAAATCAACTGCCAGCAGTTTGGTTTCCATCAAAGAGAGTGCATCCCCGATCATTACCTTTGTCCGACAAAGGGTCTGATCCCGTCACTATGATCACCCACTCAGATGAATTCTTAGACTGTCCCAACATACCCAAGTTTTGACCCCCACTAAGGATCTCACTAATTGTCATATCAAAGATAGCCCAATCCGACACCTAGTGCAATACCATAATCGGGTCTAGGGGTCAGGTGTAACTTTCCAGTTTTGCCCATCAATATCCAAGGTCTAGGGCAATACTGGAAAATCTGGTCTGGTTCAAGGGTTCAGGTAATCCTACACTGCATGTGCCTTGGGTCTCACCCTGGCGGCTGAGATAAGCCACCCCAACAGTTGGCAGCACACCAGTGTTAGCCTTGGCAGGATAAATCTCCCCAGACTTATCCAACGGCTGTGAACATTTAAAACCAACACAAGTCTCATTAAGTGTCCAGTTTTAGGGTCTTACATAGAAGTATACCACACAACATGAATCAAACATGTACTTCATTTATTTACATTAAATAACAAATGTACATCAGAACTGATTGAAGCTAAGGGCATACAAAAACTGTCCAACACTTACTATGCCACAACCCTGAGAGGCCTTTCGGATGAACAAGGCATGATCATAAGTGCTAGATTGAAAACCAAACTGACAAACAGTAGAGCTGAATTTGGAGAACCATGCTCGAGGCACCTGCTTAAGTCCATATAGAGCCTTACGGAGACGACAAACCTGATTAGGGAGATGATCATAACCATGAGGGGGCTGCATATAAATCTCTTCAGAAAGATCACCATTGAGAAAAGCATTCTTTACATCCATCAGAAATAACTACCAGTGCTTAGCTGCAGCAATCGCAATAAGACTGCGAACAGAAGTGAGATGGGCTACTGGGGCAAAAGTCTCATCATAATCAATGCCATACTCTTGTGTGAACCCTTTAGCTACCAATCTAGCTTTATACCTTTCAACTAAACCATCTGCCCAAGTCTTGATTTTGTAGACCCATTTGCAACCAATCACGGATTTATCTGGAGGCATGTAAACTAAATCCCAAGTATGAGTGCTTGTAAGAGCTTGAATTTTTTCTGCCATTGCTTTCTGCCATAGAGGGTCAGTACTAGCCTCGCGATAAGTACAAGGCTCATATAAAGATACAATGGTAGAATAACAATGAAAATCACGAAGAAGAATGGAAGGTTTAGTGACCCTACCAGAGTGACAGAGTGAAACATCAGAATGAGTAGGGTCGAATTCATCAGAAGGAATCAAGGGCTCAGAAGAAGGCAGAGCTGGAGGGTCCATAGCCAAGGTAGATGCATCAGGAGAGGTTGTAGGTTGTGCAGTACTGTTAGAGCTATCAGAGGAAGAAGTAGTCGGACCTGCAGGTAAATCATCAGAAAAAAATGAGATAGTAGGATCAGTAAAAAAATGTGAAGATGTCGTGGTAACTTGAAATGGGGAGAGACTGGAGAACATTTTGTGTTCCCAAAAGGTAACATGACAAGATATGCGAAGTCGTTGGGAAAGAGAATCCCAAAACCAATATCCTTTATGTTCAATATCATACCCAAGAAAACAACATAGACGTGCTTTTGGTTCCAATTTAGTATGTTCATGAGGTTGTAATAGAACAAAACAAGCACAACCAAATACACGAAGAGACTGGTAATCAGAGCAATGGCTATACAATCGTTCATAAGGAGAAATGTTACCAATAATAGGAAAAGGAATGTGATTATGGTATAAACAGCAGTGAGGACTGCTTTCCCCCAAAAATGTTCTGGACAAGAGGAAGAGATTAAAAGAGCTCGAACAATATCAAGAATATGCCTATGTTTTCATTCTGCACGCCCATTTTGTTGAGAGGTACCGGGACAAGATCTATGAATGATAGTTCCATTTTGTGAAAGGAATTGGATAAGGATAGAATCTCTATATTCTATGGCATTATCAGTGCAAAAAATCTTGATGATAGAGGAAAATTGAGTTTTGATCATGGTGGCAAATTGAATATAAATTGCAGGTAATTCAGATTTATTACGCCTGAGATAAATCCATGTATATTGAGAGAAATCATCAACGAATATCACAAAATAGCATGAACCACCTATGGTATTATGAGGCGAAGGGCCCCAAATATCAGAATGAATAAGATCAAAAGGTGCAAAAGAAACAAAATCACTTATATCAAAAGGCAAAGCATGATGTTTTGAAAGAGGACATGAAACACAATCAAAGTGTGTTGGTTTAACAGGACCCAAACATCCATTAGAAATTAAAGATCCTAATTTAGAGGTAGAAATGTGACCAAGGCGAGAATGCCAGACACTAGAGGTAACAGCAGCAGCAAGAGATGGTAATTGAAGAGATGATAGCTCAAATAGTCTCCCAACCTTATGGCCTATCCCAATGATCTTCCCTGTCCATGGATCCTGTACAGTACAACCACGACTTGAGAAATGTATTTCAAAACCAAATTCACATAATTGCCCAACAGATATAAGATTTAGAGATAATTGAGGTACCAAAAAGGTGTTAAGAAGTAACAAATGAGATGTTGAAATAGTGCCTATGCTTTTGATAGTTAAGGTGGAACTATCGGTAGTATGAACATTTGGTGCAATAGAAGGATGTGACTTGGAAGTGAACAGTGATGAATTGGATGTCATATGATTGCAACAGGAAGAATCAAAATACCATGATGAGGTAGTACCTGGAATGATAGACAAGACAGAATTAGAAGGCATACCAGAATCAAGTTGGAGCTGGTGAAGAAGAGCTTGAAGTTCTCTAAGAGAAAAATTTTGGAGAGGTGTTATCAGAAGAATTCTCTGTGGCAGCAGCTGCAGTAAAACTAGAAGCCTAAGAACCCATGGATGAGGACTTCTGTCCAGATGCCTTTTTGGCTTGCAAGCGGCAGCACTCAGAAATAGTGTGACTAGTCATCTTGCAGTAATTGCAAAAAGTCCATTTTGAAGATTTAGTTGAAGAAGTAGCAAACGTACCCGGAGTAGCAAGAATAACATCAGTAGATAATAAGGATCGCTCTTCTTGAAGTGTTTTTAGATGAGTTTCTTTAGAAAGCAAATCTTTGATCGCAACTTCAAGAGAAGGCAATGGGCTACGATGAAGTAGAGTACCACTAATAGGTTCATACTCATCCCTGAGAGTCATTAGAAGATGCCAAACACGTTGACGACCACAAAGCTTGGAATAAGTAGTAGCTGCAAAAGTACTATCCTACTCAGGTTCACACTGTGCTAACTGATCCCAAAGAACTTGTAATTTAGAGACATAACTGTGAATGGTCTATCCAGGTTGCCGCTTCATATGGTGAAGATGCCTATAAAGCTGAAATTGATGCACATCATCAGAAATAGAATAATGGGCTTGTAAGAAATCCCATACCTCTTTAGGAGAGTCATATATGCGGAATTCCAACTTGATGCTTGTATTACAAGTATTGCGAAACTAGGTCAATATTTGATGATTTTTCCCATCTCATTTTTCTATTCGTTCAGCAAATTTATCTTCTGTTTCATCAGCAATTTTAGTAGGTTTGGGAATCTCACCAGTCACATATCGCCATAGAAGGCATCCCTTGAAAAAACTGCACATCTCTTGGGACCATAAATCATAGTTTGAGCCATCGAAGGTAACAGTGATGGGATGAGAGATATGCTGAGCAGCTTCAGATGAATCCATGAGGAGAAACACAAATCTTTGGAGCAACATGAATCATGGGAAAATACTGACCTTAAAAAAAACTTCGCAGAATCCCTAATGTCTTCTTCGTTGGGGTAGCCTCAGTTCTGGTACACGCAGATGCTGACAAAGGTTCTGCACCTACGTAACCTTCCTTTCTAATTCGCAGACCACAAGATGTGAACCGTTGGTTTAAGCAGGGCTTGTCTGGCTTAAGCAGAAAAAAGGAACGCAGCACACCTAACGCAACACACCTACAAGCACATCGGGAAGTAGGTCTCATGCGCGAATGAGATCACCGGTTTGGTACTTCTTGAGGAAGCTCAAGAAGTTCTGACGAAGAGGAAATTCGACTACGTCAATCAACGAAATGACCGGATTTCTTCCAAGAGGAAATTTGACAACTATGGTTCTTTTGACGAAGATTTATGTGACTTAGTCTCCATAAGAATGAAGAGAGACGAAGCTGATGTCATCAATTCCTCCGGAGTAGAAAACGAGACTCGATTATCACCTAGTGGCAAAGTCGATGATGAATCTTCCAGTCTTACACGCCAACTCCGGGGATTCTATTGAATCTGTTCATGAACAAATTCGAAGGATAATCGGGATTTCGATCATCGAGCAGCGTTTGATTTACCGAGGGTAGCAGCTCCAGTGGGAGCAAACGCTCACCGAGTGCTCGATCCAGAACGACGTGGGGCTCCAGTTGGTTGGGCGAACAAAGGATAAACCTTAGGCCTCAACCATCGATTGACAGAGGAAGACATTGGACACTGCTGCAGGATGGAAGAAACGAGAGCGGACGGACGACAGTGAAAGTAGTGGATGACTTGTAACCAGGGGCCCTGTTGCGAACAAACTTCCTAAGAGTGTGCTCAGCATATTTCTCTCCTTCTGCAAAGTTCTCCAACACTCCTGCAGTTCTGGTTTCCTTGCTAACCCTGATTTCAGGGTTGATGCAGATATTGCACACCAACTGAAATCCGCAAATTCCTACAGCAACTCCAACTGTGATGAACAAAGGAGCAAAGGCCCTGATACCATGATACGAAACCAAGAAAGACGAATGGAGAAGAAAATAATTTCTCTTGATATATCCAATTCAATAGGCTACAGCTCTATTTATAATAGAGCTAATTATAATAGGGATACAAGGAGACAAGGTCGGCGACCTAAAGTAGTATACAATAAGAAAAGAAATAAGAGATAAGAAGATAAGATATGTATAGCTACATCTCCTAGAAGGAAGGAGATAATGATACTAATTTTGATAGAATACGCTAACAACATGCAAGTAAGAAAAAGTATAAAACAAAAGTCTATTTTTATTTAATGAAGTATCGTCGGTATGGGAGTCCAGGATCGATCTACTAAGGTATATCCTTGTGAGGCACTCAATAAATATTTTTACAGCTGTGTTATAAATTTGTTTGAATCATTTCAAGGGTCAATCAGAGGCTTTTATGAGATAAGTGTCAAGAAATTTATCCATCTACTTATTTAGTGTGTTCATAGAGTGTTCCTACTAAGATCTAAAGACTACCATAATGTATTGCTGTTTTTGAAGTTATGTAACTTACATTGACGAAAATGTTGGAATTGTACTATTTTTCAATCTCTTCTTTAGGTTGTTAAGGTGAGTTTTACATATAAAAGGTTTTCTTTGTACGTAAGGTTTAAAGGTGAGAAAGAAAATTTGTATTTTTTTTCTTGTAGAGGAATAAAAAAAGTTGAGAGAAAGTGGGTGCTCTTAGAGTGTATTCTTTTTTTTTTTATTTCTTGTTTTGTTATGAGTACTTAAGAGAAGAAAAAGCGAACAAGTGTACTAAGGGTTGTTTTTAGTTGCAAATCACAAAGTACTTACACTATTTCTCATCTTTCTTGCATAATGAAGAACAATTTTCGTCTCTCCCATGGATATATGACTGAATCACATAAGTCCTTTATATTCTTGGTAGTAGGGCCTTCATGAATCGGCAAACTTTCAAGGAAATTTTAGGACGAGTGATAGTCAACCCTAACCCTCAGGCCTCAACCTCAACTTTTCTCAGATGTTCAAATAGCAATCGATCGACCCACCTTGAGGTCCAGACTGCCACATCTATTTATAGCTCAATCTTGAATCTCAAATACACCCAGGGATATCAATGGACCAATTTTGGATTGGAGCCTATCCAAATCAAAATCAATTTGGAAGAATGGATGGAGCAATAAGACATATTGATTTGGACCAGTCCAGACTTAATGGATTTATATTGGATTGGGTCAGATTGAACAAATATCCTCTAGTCCATTGATAGAAAATAAGAAGACAGGTGTCAAATGTCATCATGCCCAACACCACAAAGCCCAACAAATATCCTCTAGTCCATTCTCAAACCTGCACGAAGCTAACCTTTACTATACCTTCTTCTGTAAACCCTTTTAAAACTTCTACAGAGCCCAACAGCACAAAGTTGAAATTGCAATCATGTTACTGGAGAAACAGAGGTTTGTGGTCATTTGAGGAAGCATGAATTGTTTGTTATCCTATAATTCTGAAGGATTGTTTCTCATAGAAGCTAGAGAAACAAAGGTTTTCCTGTGGAGAACTCTAAGGCTTGTTTGAGATATCTGCTTAGGTTCAGAACATGCAGACCTGGATCAGATTCAGATTTAATCCAAGTCTACTTTATATTTCTTTAAAACAACTAAAAAACTAAAATATGAAAAAAAAAGTTAATTGCTTTTTAACTTATACAAACATACATACATGTCTGCATGGCAATTACTTGGGTCATTCCAGTCCTATCAGTTTGACTAATCAGAACACCCCCAAGTGAATTTTGATGAATACTAGTTACTAATAAAAAAAAATGATGAATACCACATCTATAAGACCATTAGAAAGAGCAGTGCTAGTATCTGCTATTATACTGAGCTGTAAATGGTGTTTCACCTACATCATCCTCAAATTTCTTTTACTACAAAGAAACAGGTGACCGCCGGCACAAACTTCACAAACTTTACCGATTCAAGTGATTATGTATTTTGTTAGGTAATTTTTGAGTCCTGAATAGTTTAGTAAATAGATGTTGGTCTTGTTCAAGTAAAGCATGATTTCATATTTGGTTATGACCTAGATATAGATGAAATAAGTACTGTTTGGGAGGTAAGCAATAAGCTTCTCCTTGTTCCCTTTCTTTTCCCTTGTCATTTATCTGGTTATAAATTTCTATTTTGAAGGAGTTAAAAATTCATGAGGTGAAACTTCTTGTCAGGTCTTGGAGAAGCTTGACCGCCCTATCTTGTATTCTCTCTCTCCTAGAATTAGTGTAACACCTACCATGGCGAAGGATATAAGCGGTCTTGTGAACATGTACAGAATAACAGGGGATGATTGGGATTCATGGGGCAATGTGGCAGCTCACTTTAACATATCAAGGCAAACTTCTGTTCTTTAATTTAGTTTGATTATTATTTTTTTTTAAATTTGGGTTGAAATTTCCAACTTAAGCTCCATGTTTCAATGTTCCATCTCTCTCTCTATCAGCATCTTATATTTACTGTTTTAACAGGGACTTTGCTGCCACCAATATGGTAGGAGCAAATGGCTTGAAAGGGAAGTCTTGGCCAGACTTAGACATGCTACCACTAAGGTGGCTTATAGATCCATAGCTAGGAATGGTCAAAAAACCCGTAGCTAAAACATGGGATATAACCATGGACAATTTGATGTCCGTGGCAAAAAGTTGAACTTTAGCTACGGACAATTTTTCCGTGGTTAAAAGCTATTTTGTCCGTAGCTAAAAAATATTTGTAGCCACGGTTATAATGCATCTGTGGCTATAAGTTCCAAAAGTAGAAGTTGACTTTTAGCTATGGACAATTTGTTTGTGGTTAAAAGTTGAGCTTTAGCTACTGTTAATTTGTCCGTGGTTAAAAGTTAATATGTTTGTGGCTAAAAGATATTTATAACCACGGTTCTATTTATTTGTGGCTATAAGTTAAAAAAGCAGAAGTTGAGCTTTAACTATGGACAATTTGCCTGTGGTTAAAAGTTATTCTGCTCGTGGCTAAAAAATATTTATAACCACGGTTATAATGTATCTGTGGTTAAATTACAAAAGCAGAAGTTAAGCTTTAGCTACGGACAATTTGTCTTGGATTAAAAGTTATTTTGTCTGTGGCTAAAGAGCTATTTATCATTCTAGCCACGGATAACTAAAATTCCGTGGCTATAATTACAAAGTTAATCATCTTTAGATATAATCATTTGTTCTTAGCTCATAAATAATAATCATATAATATTCATTTAAAAATTTTATTATTTATTAATTACTTTCTATAGTAAATTAATAATTAAGAATTTATTAAAGTAAATGAATATAATTAATTAACAAATATTAGCTCACTACTATTGCATAACAATAATAACTAATGATTTTTATTTAATAATAATTAAACTAGAAAATAAATTATTAATAATTTCATAAGTACATTAATAAAAATAAAATAATTTCTAAAATAGAAATAAATAAGTATTAATTATTATTTGATTAATTAAAAACAATCATCAAAAATTAATTTAATTATTTAACTAAATTATTTGATTAATAGAAAATAATAAATTAAATATGAAAAGCACTAATAGTAAATTAATTAATTATCTATGAATGAAAATAATATTGACAATTAAGCCAAACTATTTAAATTCATAAATAAATTATTAATAAAGTAATAGCTATACAATATAGATAAATAATTATTAATTATTATTTTATAATTAAATAATAATAATAATTTATTTAATAAATTATTCCAATATAGATAAATAATTATTAATTATTATTTTATAATTAAATAATAATAATAATTTATTCATAAATAAATTATTAATAAAGTAATAGCTATACAATATAGATAAATAATTATTAATTATTATTTTATAATTAAATAATAATAATAATTTATTTAATAAATTATTCCAACCGCTTTACCATATTTCAAAAAAACATTGTTTATTCTATATACAATAAAACATATAACACTAACCAATGTTTAGAAAGTTGGACGAGAGTAGCGAGTCAGATTATTGTTAAACCACGACCCAACCCTTAACCAATTCGATCATACACCTAATGCTATTTACTCCCAAAAAAAAATAACAACCCAAAACCATCCACCAAACCGGTCCAACCCAAGAACTAATGAATTGGTCTTGGGTAACTTTTTTTGCTACCTATTTGTTTTAAAGTATTGAAGGCACCTTACCCTGCTATTTTTGCCATAAAACAAGGGTGATCATTTTAGCGAGTTGGAAAATTTCGCTCTTGGACCTAGATTTTGTATTTAAGCCCTAACCGAGGCCTGGGCCCTCATTAGAGTCCCGAATTTTAGGGTTGGGCATAGCCCTAATACTTTAAATCTGCCTTGGGCTTAACTTGACCCATATATATTTAACTATATGTATATTTTAGATAATATATGTTATTTTATATTACATAGAAATAGGGCATTCAATGGGTTAGGTTCGACCCGACGTGTTAGACAGTGTATGCCCTTAGCTCCAATTAAATGTACTTATGACATTTATTGTAAATGAATAAAGTACATATTTGATTATTGTTCTTGTTGTGTGTTTCTATGTAATACCCTTAAACTGGACACTTAATGAGACTCGTGTTAGTTTAGAATGTTCACAGCCATTGGATAAGTCTGGGGAGATTTATCCTACTAAGGCTGACACTAGTGTGCTGCCAAGTGTTGGGGTGGCCTGTCTCAACTACCAGGGTGAGAACCAAAGCACATGCAGTGTAGGATTACTCGAAACCTTGAACCAGACCAGATTTCCAGTATTGCCCTGGACCTTGGAGATTAGTAGGCAAAACTGGAAAGTTACACCTGACCCCTAGACTCGATTATGATACTGCACTAGGTGTCGGATTGGGCTGTCTTTGATATGCCAATCAGTGAGATCCTTACAAGGGGTCAAAACCTGGGTATGTTGGGACAGTCTGAGAATTCATCTGAGTGGGTGATCATATTGACAGGATCAGCCCCTTTGTCAAACAAAGGTAATGATCAGGGATGCACTCTTTCTGATGGAAACCAAGACTACTGGCAGCCGATTTCAATTGTTGAGATTTGTTTTGAAAAATATATTTTATATGAGATATAAAAGTATATATATGTTACGGTTTCAAATTGTTTTAATTCATGTGATCCATGTGAGCAGAGAGTGCAATACTTTTCCTTGTAGCCGAGGGAGAGGTCCTCTCTTGTCGGGCAGTGTATGATCATTATGGGCTGAGAGGTTAAGTGTAAAACCATTGAGGGTAATGCCTGATGGGCTAATCTTGCATCTGCCCACAGTCCCTGGGTGTTACAAGGTGGCTTGGCCCAGGGACCACTTACTGTAAGTGTTGGGCCCATGGAGTCCATGTGATGGGCTCAAGGGGTTCACTGGGCTTTCTAGTGAATTCGGCTAGGCCTTGTAACAAAGACTGAGTCAAACCCTTGTGGCTGATGTGTAGATCAATGCTTGGGTCCCACGCCATACAATGAAGCCCAACTGGGCAGCAATTTGGAAGGCTAAGTGAGCACATACTATTAATGAGCCTAAAGCCCATTTCAAACTGGGCTGATTTAATCAGTTAAAGAAGGGGCGAATCTGAGATTAGATTAGCAGATAGGATAGGGTCTTACCCTATCCACTCAGAGAGTCTAAATATAAATACAAATTCAGATCTGGAAACTTCCTAATCATATTAGGAGAGGGCTGATCTAATCTGCAGATAAGATAAGGATCTATCCTTATCTCTTAAAGGAAATTCAGATCCAAATATGATTTGGATCATCAACTCCTAATGGCATTAGGAGCTGATCCCTTTAAGGTTATAAATAAAGAAGGGAGTGGCAGCTATAGAAGAACAATCACATTCAAAATTCAGAGAGAGAACACAACACCCAGTGAGACTGAGCTGATTTCTCCTTGCCACAGCCATTACTGCCAGTTCGATTTCCTGTTTCTAGCAGGAGTGATCAAGATTGAAACTTGATATTAGTCTTTGGAGAAAGGCTGATTTGAAGGTGTACTCACTGCCTCCAATGAACTCTTGGGAAGGGTTCGGTTCTTTTGGAAGAACATTGCTGATTCTGCTCCATCCTACACTGCGTCATCTTCAATGGGAGCAGTCTTTGGTTCTACCTTGGACATAAACACCTCCATTGAGAGATACTGCTTCTCTGTATCAGGTATATCCCTCTCCTACTTCTGATTTCAAATCTAGTTTGGTTTATGGTTCAAGATTGATCATTGAAAATGCAAATTTTCTAAAGCAGGGAATGTGATTCCCAGATGAGGGGAGAGGAATTTTTTTTTTTTAAACTTCACCCAACCTTCCTGCAGGATTTGGCCATCCATATCATGAATCTCTAATCCCTTCACGATGAACCCAATGTTCATGAACTAATTAGGTTGGTTATGGTTCTAGGAATCAGAACCAATGAGTTGACTCTAGTTACGGATATATTGTCCCGATTATTAATGATTTGGAATTGGTTCCACCTAGTCATGAACCAATTCAACGCGACCCAATAGTCAAATTTCTTCTCTTCTCCCCTCTTAGTGAAACATTTTTGTGTTACAACATTATTTTATTCAGGTCATAGTGACCAAAATCTAATGTTCAATCTATAACACAGATGACCAACCATCCCCATTAACCTTTATTTACTAATGACAGAGAGACAACAAACACACTACAACCAAAGGCATGGGTCGTGGCATATTTGGTTTTTCATTTTTCATCTCAAAATGCAAATGTCATGCCACAAGCAATGAAAGCTAGGGGAAAGGTTCAAAATATCGATACGCTTGATACGCTGGTAGGAGCATATTGGGCAAATTGATACACATTTTTATTACTTTTTTTTATTTTTTTTGCAACTAGTTCAAGGGGGCCGGTTTAGGTATCTTCTACCCCCTGAACCGGCAAACCTGGGGTCCCGGAACTATACGTATTGGCTAATATGGGCCAATACGTGTTGATACTTTGAACCTTGGCTAGGGGTACTCAAATTTGGTTACTAAAATGAAAACCAAATCAAACCAAAGTAATAAGCAAATTTAGTTTGATTTATTTGATTCTTGGTTTGATGGTGGCTTAGTTGGTATGATCTCTAGTCGTTGTAGCAAAGACTTAGGATCAAATTCCATTGCTACCAGGGCTGGGGGATATGGTACCTCCCGTTGTGCAGCCTCTTGAAGCATATATATATGTCTTACAAGTTTATAAATAGCAATATATATTATTATATGTATTAATAATAATATACTATTCACGAGTTTATAAATACTAATATAAGTGAGTCCAAACCGAACCAAAAACTTAACCAAACTATATTAAATTCAGTTTGGTTATGAAATCTACTTTGGTTCAATCTGGTTCATAAGAATGGATAAATTGAAATACTAGTTAGGTTCTTAGTTTCTTTTTTTTTTTTTTTTTTTGAAGATGTTAGGTTCTTAGTTCTAACTGAATTGAATCGAACCAACTAAATGAAAACCACTAGAAATTTGTAGTTAAAAAAGTTTTTTTAAATAACTAGTAAAAATCATTAAATAATTAAAATTTTTAAAAATATATTTAAATAATTAATAAAATAATAAAAATAAAATGTTCAATGAAATTGTTAAATAAGTAAATAATAGAATGATCAAATAATTAAATAATTTACAAAAACTATTAATTATTGCTGAAATAATATAATAACCATGATAAATAATTAAGCAACTAATAAGACATTAATATAATTAAATGATTAAAACATTAGTGGCTTAGTGCAATTATATTAAATAAATTTAACTTTTTTTATAAATGGTTGAGATTGAATGAAAGTAAAAAATTTGAAAGACCACTCTCTCCAACGCACATGAAACCCTTTCTCTCTCTATTCAGCTTTTCTCATTTGCACCAAAAACCTTCTTTTCCCTCTTATTCCCTATCTACTATTGAGATCACCCTTCCAATCGAACAATTGAACAAAGAATAGGTATGGTTCTTCTCTTCTTCTTCTTCTTCTTCTTCTTCTTCTTCTTCTTCTTCTTCTTCTTCTTTTATAAAAGAAAAGGACAGGTATGCAACCGAGTTTTTCTCCCTCCCAATGAGAACCTTTCTCAGCAAGCCTCCTCATCTCTTAGCTTTTTTATTACCCCTCTGATGTAACCGTTTCTAGTTACGTACCAATTTTTTTTTTATTTTTTGCTAAGTACCTCGTCATTTGACCTGCTCCCAGGAGAGGATGGTGGAGCTCCCTGGTGGCGAACTGCATGGGGGAGAGCTATCCCGAGCTCCCTGATGGCAAACTGCCTGGGGGAGAGCTATGTTGAGCTCCCTAGTGGCAAACTGCCTGGGGGAGAGCTATGCCGAGCTCCCTGATGGCAAACTGCCATGGGGGAGAGCTATGCCAAGGTCTCTGATGGCAAACTGCCTGGGGGAAAGCTATGCCGATCTCCCTGGTGGTGAGCTACCTTGGTGGACTCGTCATTTGACCTACTCCTAGGCGGCCTGTGACTCAGAGAATGGTGGAGCTCCCTGGTGTAGCGCAACCCGACTGCCCTCTGCATGAGGTGATCTTCTCTCCTTTGTAGGCAGTGAGAGCTGAGGGACCTACGAGAACTCCATCTTTTCCTCCTCTTTGTAGGCGGCGGGAGCTGAGGGACCTGCGAGAACTGAACCAGGGAACCCGGGGGTATTTACCCGGCGGGGACTCTCCGATGCTTAAGTTAGCACTCTGATTGTAGAGAGCTTGAAGATGATATTAGAGAAATGAGAGAGCTAGAGAGCAGGGATTACCTCCATTTTTTCTTCTCCTCTTGTCTTTGGGGGTCAGAGTCCTTATATAGTGGTGTCCTATCAAATCAGACGTAACCGCCTCTGTCAAGTCAGGCATAACCGCCTCTGTCTATCTGCCACAGTCGTTACTGCCAGAGCTGAGGTGGCAGGTGCAGGTAGCTGTTGTAGAGTACGGCTCTGCTAGGCAAGGGACAACTCTTAGGGCTGGCAGGAACGGCACCGCCTGGTGAGAGACATGGGCGCAGGTCTCTGGATCTTTCAAGTACGGTTGTCAGGCAAATCTTCCTGCGATATGCTGACCTGCTCTTCTGCGAGATACCCTGTACCGAGCTACCCTGCAAGTGGCGAGCTGCCTATGGCGAGTTGCCTGGGGGAAAGCTATACCGAGCTGCTTGTGGTGAGCTCTGTCGAGCTGCCTATGGTGAACTCTGCCGAGCTGTTTGTGGAGTTGTGGCAAGCTCTGTCGAGCTGCCTGTGGCGAGCTATGCTGAGCTGTCTATAAGTGGCAAGCTGCCTGTGGTGAGCTATGGCAAACTCTGTAGAGCTGCCTGTGGTGAGCTATGCCGAGCTGTCTGTAAGTGGCAAGATCTGTTGGGCTGCCCAGTTGTCAAGAGGCTACACTTGGTTGGCATGAGGTGCCAGGTGTCACAATTCCACTAGAGGGCCAAATCCGCCCTCATCACCCTCCTTTGGTTTCCACAGGTGGTGGACACGGTGGCAATCCCAGGCTTTGGTTGGGTTCTCTAAAGCTTTACCCCTCCTTTCTCCCTCTCATGTTTTTGGCGGTTCGAGTTGACTCTACCTCCCTCTCCATCTACTTAGTTAGGGTTAGGAAGTACGGGCAGAGCTTCTGAGCTGCAATTATCAATGCATATGCTAGCTTTTCCATCTCTGGGTATCTCGTTTTTGCTCCCTACAATACTTTACTAACATAATAGATGGGTCATTGGACCCGATCTACTTCCTTTATTAGTACCGAACTGACCACCTCGTCGCTCGCCAAGCGGTAGAGTTATAAAACATCACCCTCATCGGGCCGGGTTAAGGTCAGCACGCTAGTAAGGTATTCTTTGAGCTCGTCGAAGGCGAGTTGGCAATCTTGGGTCCATTCAAACCCTTTGCTCTTTATTGCCTTAAAGAATGGCAGACAGTGGTCCACCAATTTAGACATGAAACGGCTTAGGGTGGCTATGCGGCCATTCAACCTCTGAACTTCCTTCAGCTTTCGGGGTGGTTTCATGTCCAAGATGGCCTTAACCTTATCCGGGTTGGCTTCAATGCCGCGCTGGTTAACGATGTATCCTAGGAACTTACCCGAGGTTACACCGAACACAAACTTGTTTGGATTCAATTTCATATTAAACTTACACAAAATTTCAAAAATAGAACACAAGTATTGTATTAATTCATGTGAGAATTGAGTTTTGATGACCATGTCATCCGCATAGCATTCTACTTTTCTGTCGATTAACGGTGCAAATAATTTATTTACAAGCCTCTGAAAGGTTGCCTCTGCGTTTTTCAACCTGAAGGGCATAACCTTGTAACAGTATAGGCCGAACTCCGTGATGAAGGCAGTCTTTTCTTTGTCTGTCGGGTCCATCTTGATCTAGTTATTGCCTAAATAGGCATCCAAGAAACTTAGCAACTCATGCCCTGAGGTCGCATCCACCAGACGGTCGATTTGGGGGAGCGAGAAGCAGTCTTTCGGGCAAGCCCAGTTCAGGTCGGTGTAGTCGACGCACATGCACCACTTGCCGTTAGCCTTCTTTACTAGGATGGGGTTGGCTACCCAGCTCGGGTATTGGACTTCTCTTATGAAGTCCACTACGAGGAGCTTCTCGACTTCCTCATCGACCGATTTCCACTATTCCAGGGCTAGGATGTGTTTCTTCTATCTAACGGGCCTAACTACAAGATCAGTGTTCAGCTTGTGAGTTATGAGTCCTAGGTCTATACCGAGTATTTTTGCCGCGGACCATGCAAAGATATCTAAATTTTGAAGTAAAAAACTTACCAGTTTGGATCGTAGGGGCTCCTAGACGGAAGCGCCGATCTAGAGCGTTCGAGCTAGGTCTGCTGTCGAGGTCTGGACCGCAAATGTTTCTTCCGTGGGTGCGGCTTGCTCTTTGCCTTGCTCCGTGGGTCGCTCCAGTTCAAGGTCATCGGCTACCTTGGTTTTCCCCTTTAGAGCGGCAACGTAGCACTTGTGGGACTCAAGTTGGTCGCCCCGCGCTACTCCCACCCCGAAGTCTGTTGGGAATTTCATAGCCAAATGGTAAGTGGAGACCACCACCCGTAGGACATGGGTGATCGGTCAACCTACTATGGCATTGTAGGGCGAGGGGATCGCTACCACTAGGAAGTTGTGCTCGAATCTGACCACACAAGGCCACGTGCCGACCACTACAGGTACTGTTATTTTCCCAAGGGGCCGAACTTCTTCTCCGCTGAAGCCTACCAAAGGAGTGTCCGCGGGCTTCAAGTCGCTTTTCTACAACTAGAGCTGGTCAAACGCAGCTTTGAAAAGTATGTTGGCCGAGCTACCTGAGTCAACGAGTACGCGCCTGACCTCGAAGTCGTTGATTCTCAACATTATCACGAGTGCGTCGTCGTAGGGGTAATGGACCCCTCGCGCATCGTCTTCTATGAAGAAAATTGACTCTTTTGTTCTTGGCCGCTTTGGGGGGTTCTGCTCCTCTCAGGTGACCTCATGAACCGATGTTCGAGCTGTCGCTGAAGTGCAACCCGCAACGATTGAACCTCCCACTATCATGTGGATGGTCCCCCGAACTGGCCTCTCCTCTAGAGGCTGCCTCTGTGATTGTTCAGCCGGCCAGCTACTAGACTTGGGAATGTCTTTACCGTGCTCCCCTTGCTGACCTGTTCTACTACTATTATTATTATTATTATTTTGTACAAAGTTTCTCAAATATCCGCGACGGATGAGCTCCTCTATCTCGTCGCGGAGGTTTTTACAACTCCCGGTACTGTGATCGTGGTCTTTGTGAAAGTTGCAATACAGATTCTTATTTCTATCATTGGGATCCACCCTCAGACGGGGTGGCCACTTCACGTACGGGGCGTCCTTGATCGCCATCAGAATTTTGGCCCGCTTCGCGTTCAGTGGAGTGTAATCAGCTCGGTCCGGAGCAGGAGCTCGGAACAACTGACCCGGCTTCACTTGCTTCCCTGTGGATACGACCCATTCTCACCCATTACTATGTTAGTAGTTGTTTGAGAAACGATAAAAATTATAAATGTTTAAACTGGTGTTCCGGAGTGATAAACAACGCGCTTCCGGACACACCACTTAATTCTTTACATATTTGACAGATTGGGAGCTGAATATGAATCTGTTTTGACTACAATTACTAATAGGTCCGATATAAAGGACCTTGATGTTGATGATGTTTTAGGCATTCTTCTTGGCCATGAGAGCTGGTTAGAACAAAATGCCACTCCTATCGATTCCAACCCCCCTCGCGGCTAATATTGCTAATTTCAAAAAATAAGAATTTGAGTAATAACATTCAATATATTGCTTCCAGGAACAACTGTGGCAGAGGCAGGAGCGTGGTTCTTTAGACAACCATACAAACAATGGAAGGAGGGGTGCGACAATTCCATTGTTTGTCAACTATGCAATAAACTAGGACATAGGGCTATAAAATGTCACCGGCAATATGACCCAAATTTTAATAATGAAGAGAAGGAACCAGTCACCTACAACAACAATACCACTTCCACCCCTTTTTTGTTCGACCCAACCTGGTATCTAGATATTAGTGCCATGCATCACATGATACCTGATATTGATAATTTGCAGATTTAGTCTAAGTATGGAGGAACCGATTAGGTTAAAGTGGGAAATGGTTCAAGTTTGGCAAAACATCATATTGGTTCATCAGTTATTAACATTGTTACTCATCAATTTGCTTTAAACAAAATTTTTCATGTGTCGGATTTGTCTAAAAATTTGTTATTTGTTCATAAATTTGCTCATGACAACAACTTATATTTTGAGTTTCATGGTGACTGTTTTCTTGTGAGGGATTATATGGGGAAAACATTGCTATGAGGACCCATTAGAGACAGTCTCTATCAATTTCCACGAAGCATGACTAGTATGAATAAGTCTTTAGCCTTAGTCGGTGAATGAGTTTCCATCAGTGGTTGGCACAAGTGACTTGGACATCTAGCTATGTGTATTGTGAGGCAAGTTATGTCACAGTTTGGGTTACCATATGAAGTTCAACTTAATTTCAGCTCCAATATAGTTTGTGAGTCTTGTCAAGTAAGCAAAAGTCATAGGTTATCAACCCTCTTTATCTATAGTTATTTCCGGTCCATTAGATTTGGTATTTTCCAACATATGGGGACCAACCCCAATTTTATCTAATGCAGTGTTTCGTTATTATGTAATTTTCATTTATGCTTATAGAAAATTTTCTTGATTGTTTCTATTACAAAGGAAGTCCGATGTTTTTGATGTATTTTTGTCATTTAAGCATTATGTTGAAGTTTTATTCAATACTAAAATCAAAGACTTGCAATCTAATTGGGGTGGAGAATGTTGGTAACTCACTTAATATTTGGACTATATTGGCATCACTCACTGGCTCGCTTTCCCTCACACACACGAACAAAACAAAAATTCTGAATGGAAACATCACCACATAATCGGAGCTACTTTATCTCTACTAGCCTCCTCGCCGCTCCCCTTTTCCTTATGGGTGGATGCTGCCCTTACAACAGTATATTTAATCAACCAACTTCTGACCAGCACTCTCTATAACAATTCTCCTATTGAGGTTCTTTTTGGGTCTCCTCCGAACTATCGGTTCCTTAAAATTTTTGGGTGTGCATGCTACCCGTTGCTTCGACCATACAACCAGCACAAGTTTGACTATCATTCGAAGCAATGCATCTTCCTCGGCTACAGTGACAAACATAAAGGATATCAGTGCGCTAGCATCCTTCTACTAGACGAGAATTAATTTCACACCATGTTGTTTTTGATGAACATAAATTCCCGAGCATACCTGTGGTTTCTACTTCAGATCCGGTTCATCTAACCGGAATTTATTTATAGTCTCCCATCTCATCCAGTGTTGCTCCCATCACACCTCCATCTTTGGTTCCATCATCACCACCATTGATTGGATCTACTTCAAATTCCGTGACTCCTGACAGCCCTATCAATACATCGGCACCTTCAAATGAGTCCATCTCCCCCGATGTTGGACCTCGTGGAACACATCCTCTTCAAGATATCCTTGATAATACCATTGTTATAGCTCCTCAGAACTCTACAACTTCTACTCACCAACACACTATGATTACTTGGTTTATGGACGGCTCTCTGCCTCTTCGCTCTCATCTAACTACCAAGTATCATTTACCTCAGTCGTTGCTGGCTCAATTACATGATGAGAATGTTGAACTATCCCTCTATTCCAAAGCTATAAAATCTGCTCATTGGCGTGAGGCTATGACAAAAGAGTTCAACGCTCTCGTCAATAACCGTACTTGGAGTCTTGTTCCATAGTCCTCCCACATGCAAGTGGTGGGCACCAAATGGATTTATAAAGTTAATGGAGGGCCGATGGCACCATTGACCGTTACAACGCCCGTTTAGTTGCATAAGGATTTACTCAAATTCCCAGTGTTGATTTCACTGCTACATTTAGCCCAATTATGAAACCGGTAACCATTTGTATCATTCTCTCTCTTGCAGTCTCTCAACACTGGTGCATTCATCAAATTGATTTTAATAACCCAAGGGTTTCGAAGATCCTCCAAACTAAATCGTGTATGCAAGTTACACAAAGCTTTATATGGTCTTCGATAAGCACCTCGGGCGTAGTACTCTCGTCTCACTTGTCAACTGATCAAGTTGGGTTTTCAGGCTTCTATGGCTGATACTTCCTTGATCAGTCGTGGATGATGTGCCACTTTTAGGAAACTCTAAGAATGCCATCAACAGCTGCATTATGGAAATCTTTCGTCATTTCTCTCTCAAGGATCTAGGGCCTGCAAATTTCTTCCTTAGCATTGAGTTCATTCAGCACCCTCATGGGATTATTCTTAGTCAGTGTCGATTATATCTTTGACTTACTTCAGCGTGCTCATATTGATTCTGCTAAACCCATGTCTTCTCCTATGGCGGTCAATACAAAACTCTCTCAATATAGTGGCCATCATCTCGATGATCCTACTGAGTATAGGAGCATCATAGGTGCCTTACAATATGTGGCCATCACTCGTCCAGACATCTCCTTTGTAGTAAGCAAAGCATCCCAGTTTCTTTAGTCTCCAATAGACGAACATTGGATATCAGTTAAGCTGATCTTACATTATCTTAAACACATTATCATGCATGGACTAAACTCGTCTCAAGATTCTTCTTCTTCTCTCTCTCTCTTCATGCATACTCTGGTGCAGATTGGGTTAGTTCAGGTCGATGCATTCATCATCCATCCTAAATATTCTATTCAATCTGTTATTCTTAACTATGGTGGATGTTTACTCTATGGCGCTCTTGCTATGAGAAGCATTTGGCACGCTCGCAATGCAAAACTTTTTGAAGCCACCCCATTGTGCAATTATTTGTAAAGCAAATAAATTACTCCTCACAACGGAACACTTTTCCTTTGCCGTCATTTGCATTACAGACACACCAGCATTTGTGGTGCAAACCAGACATATCTATGCTAAAGCTCAATATAGATGCGGCTTATAAAGACGTGCGGTGTGGGATCAGCAGGTTTGATTGATACTCAATGGTTTTATTTGGGCAAGAACAATTCTTGTTGAATGTGATAGAAATAGCTGAGGCTATCGTTACTTGAAGAAGGTCTTTCTATGCTCTCCGAGTTGAAATTGTCTCTATTGCGATAAGTGATATAATAGTGGAGTAGATCCCAATTCATACTTTGTATGAGAGGTGAGAGGAAAATCGCTGTTTCGCTTTCGGATGATCATGGCCGAGTTAGGTTTTTACAGGGTGTTACTGGCAGTAGGCCTGCTTGGGCCCAGCCCAGCGCTCATCCTGGGCCTTATAAATATGTCCAGGGTTGGTATCAGGCCCGGACATCTTGACTGCACCTAAGAACTGATAATATTTGTAACTTACAAAATTTAAATTTTAACTTAATTAATCATATAACAAAAATTACAGAAAATATATAAATTTATTGTCTGTATGATAAAAATTTAGTAAATATTGTATGTAGGATATTGTACCAAATATACAAGATATTATGCTATATATTCTATATATAATTTTTGGGCTGGGGCCGCTGGGCCTAGCCCACATAATGAGTGGCCTTGATGTGGTCCAGCCCAGAGAAAAATAGGCTAGCCTTGTTCGGAAATTTGCAGGCTGGGTCATAAATGATCGTCCTAGTGTTTTCCCGTTGACTTGCTTTTTTTCGTGCTTTGTTGCATTTTTTTTTTTTTTCCAAAGAACAAATTATTGTTAAAGGAAAACCACTTTTTTGAAGCAACTTTCTCGGCATAGATCCGGACACACCGGACTCATCCCCCTCACCATGATAAAGGCGGGATTTCATGGAATCGCATCTGCTCCCCCAAAAACGTCCCACAAAATCGGAACGCAACGCGTGTCATTACACATGTGTATTAAGCGAGTGTGCGGAACCCATTTTACGCCGTGAAATGCACCTCCGTTAATTTTTCTCTTGCCCAAAAGCGTTTTTTCTCCCATAATCCTCTATTCTACTTCGAACAGAAATTCTTGGCGTTGGCCCCTTTTCGTAACCCACTCACCGAACATTAACCCGGTCCAGTTCCACCGGTCGACGCTAACGGCCATGCCGGCAGGAGGTAAGTACTCTGTAAGTTTATCTCATTTGTTATATATATATATATATATATATTCTCATTCGTTTTCTAACATTCACAGATCTGAACCCGCCGGAGTGGGAGCCTCCTAACGCCGTTTCAAACCCTTGACACCCCCGGAATTCGAAAGCCCTCCAAAATTCGAAACTCTCCGGAATTTGAGTTTTGACTTGAGGCGCTTGGCCATGGCTGGGAGGAGTGGGAGTTGTGCAATGACGACGGCTTCGTTTACAAGAGAAAGAAAAGAAGACAAGATTATATTGCTGTTGTTGCATCATCAGTACCGGCTTCTGATCCAATGGTGGAGCAGAGGCAACGGAGGGAGCGGAAGAAGAGGACGCTGCTGAAGCTGAGAGATCAGTTGCGCCAAATGTAATGATTGTCATGTCTTCTCTCATGAAATATTAAAGGTTCTTTGTCAATATTTTGTCTCTCTTTATTAGTATCTACACTATAATACAAGACCTGGGATATTAAAGGTTTTTTGTCAATATTCGATCCCTCTCTCTCTCGGAAGAGGTAGTTGGTTTCAGCAATGGTAAAAATTTTTAAGTCTTAGGCTTCATTTGCCTTTCCTTATTTCAAGGACTTACCTCTTTTTTGGCGTTAGGGGCATTTTAAGTTTTAACCACAAAAAGGAGTCCTTAAAACAAAGAATGCCAAATGCAGCCTTAGACCAGGAAGCCATATCTGCAGAGATCAAGCAACAGCAATGGAAAGCATAGATTTAAAGGAGCATCAGTGGTGATGAGAGTATATATCTACTGAGTACTTGCTACACAACACTATGACTCCTGCTACTACAGATATACAGATAAATATACATTGCCTTGCTACAACAGAAGAAATGCTGCTGGTCTTTGGTTATTACCAAAATCCCTCTTCCAAACATAGCAGCTACCTAAATGCATACATGAGCAATAAACAAGGTGTTTCGAAGATATCACTGGATTTCTTTGGTACTTTTTCTGATAACCCGCTCAAGTTGCAGAGGGTTTTAGAAAATGGTTGAAAGGACCAATTGTTGAAAGAACTCAGACCTCTGGCTTCTCTCTTTATAATCCTGCTCCCGAACTTCATCTGACATAGATTGTTCCATGCTGCATCAACACAAATTGTCAGCCATATCCTCTTACAGTCAGTGTTGAAACACACCAACACTTCCTGGCATGGTAGTTATGTTTCCTTCAAAACTACTGTTTACCATTATGAATTTTAATTGCTTATGACCGGAGATATGAGATCTGCATTTGTTGCTGTTAAATTTTAATCTCATAAGAGATTAAATCCAATGGGTTTGATTGGTCAATTACATGAGAAATTGCACCTGTACACTTGTTTGAAAAAATCAATTTTTCTCTTACAAAAACCCAGTTTTGAACTTGTCCCACATTGGAAAATTATAAGTTTTGTTTTCAATATTTCAATAGGAGCTGATTTACACTCCTTAGAATTAGTAGAGGAGAGTATGGGGATTCAATACCGTGCAACGCACATTCACGCGTGTGAGTGGCGCAATGAGGCGCTTTAGAGGCGCACTTTGCTCGCACTTCGTGTGGCTTGCGATGGGCGGCTCTGGTTTTGGTACGTTGATGACCGCTTATCACCATTGATGAGATAAACGGCCACGATTCGATCGGGTGTGATCAAGAGGCACAATTCAAAGTTAACAGTCACTAACTGTTAACAACTTTTTAAACAGTCACAATGGTTGAAATTGTGACTGTTCAAGGTGCCTTCTCTAAACCAGCACCTACATTTTCCTCATACCTCTTCACAAGTTACTTAAGGAGCATGAATCAGACTCCAAAAACACAATTTCAAAATTCACTATCTCTCTCTCTCTCAGTCTGGTCTGCTACAGTCTCACAGAATGTTTCTTTGGAGACTCTTCAGCTTTGCTGGTTGTAGATTATCGCCCAAGGCTCTGTTGTATCCTGGGAACGAATTTTCCTGTAACCCAACAGCAAACTCAGTAAAACTGAGTGGGGGCAAATAACGTTCTAAAGACAGTGTCTTCAGATGTGCTTCAGAGCTTCTCCTCCTAAGTTATAGTGACCCCATTCTTCCCCAACAATTTTAGAAAGATATTCTGCAATGGAGACGGAAGCAAGCATGACTTCGATCAAGATGATGAACCAAGATCTTGTTCGACTAGACCAGTTCGATGGAGCAAATTTCAGCCGATGGCAAGACAAGATGATCTTCTTTCTAACCACACTGAAGCTATACTATCTGTTGGACCCGAATCTGCAATCACTTCCTGAACCCACTAACAAAGACTCTGAGAAAATAAAGAAGGAAAGAGCAAAACAGGAAGAAGACTCACTTCTGTGCCAAGGACACATACTGAATGCCTTATCAGACCAGCTCTACAACTTCTACAAGGAACTTACATCTCCAAAAGAAATCTGAAAGGCCCTGGAATTCAAATATAAGGTGCAAGAATCAGGTACGAATAACTATATTATTGCATAATACTTTGACTTCACCATGAACGACCATAAACCTATACTGGAGCAAGTTCATGAACTACAGGTGATAGTCAATAAAATTTGTTCCCTTAACATCATCCTTCCTGAATCTTCCCAAGTAGGAGCAATCATTGTCAAACTTCCACCCTCTTAGAAGGATTACAGGAAGAAGCTTCTACACAATGCTAAAAAACTTACTTTGGAGCAAATTTAGCAACACTTTCGTATTGAAGAAGAGTCTCGAATTAGAGATAGTAGGGATAAGACTCTGACCGGTATGCTGAACTCTAAGGTAAATTTTGTGAAAAACGGATCGAAGAAGACTAACCCTACATTACAAGTAAAGAAGAATGATGGAAACTTCAAAAAGAGCAACAATAAGAAAGGATCTTGTTATGTTTGTGGAAAGAAGGGGCATTATGCTCGAGCCTTCCAATATCGGAAAGGCGGAACCAAGTCTGCAAACATGGTAGAAGACAATCTCGTGGCCATGATTACTGAAGTCAACATGGCAGAATCATCTTCTGGATGGTGGATTGATTCAAGCACCACAGTCCATGTTTGTAAGGACAAGTCCTTATTCAAGACATATGAAAAAGTGACTGATGGCCAGGAGGTACAGATGGGAAACCAAACATGTGCCAAAGTTGCTGGAAGAGGCAACGTAGAGTTGAACTTCACCTCCAGAAAGACATTGACTCTCCTGAATGTTCTCCATGTTCCTGACATTAGAAAGAACTTGGTCTCAGTAAATCTTGTTTGTAAGAGGGGATTCAAAGTTGTCTTTGAATCCGACAAACTAATCATATCTAAGAATGGGATATTTGTTGGAAAGGGATATGGTTGTAATGGTATGTTCAAATTAAGTATCAATGAAGGAAAAGTTTCTGCTTATATTGTTGATTCTTTCTCTTTATGGCATGATAGATTAGCACACTTGAATTTTAAATCCATAAAGAACATGAGCAAACTAGGTATAATTGCTTACAGTAATGAATCAACTGGAAAATGTGAAATATGTGTAAAATCTAAAATGGCTAAAAACATTTCCCTAGTGTTGAGGGAAATTCTCAACTTCTAGAACTAATCCATTCTGACATCTGTGAACTCAATGGTGTATTAACAAGAGGAAGCAAGAGATACTTCATAACATTTATAGATGATTTTTCTAGGTACACCTATGTCTACCTTATGAGAACTAAGGATGAAGCCTTTGACATGTTTAAACTATATAAGACTGAAGTTGAAAATCAACTAGAAAAGAAAATTAAAATCCTCAGAAGTGATAGGGGTGCTGAATACTTTAAAAATGAGTTTAATTCTTTCTGTGAAGAATTTGGAATAATACGTCAGTGTTCTGCTCCCTACATCTCTCAGCAGAATGGCCTGACTGAAAGGAAAAATAGAACACTTACAGAAATGATAAACTGCATGTTATTAAAAGATAATGCACCCTTAAACCTGTGGAGGGGAAGCACTCCTAACAGCTTGTCATTTACATAACAGAATTGTTTTTATAGTTAATAACAAATGCCCATATGAATTATGGATAGGAAGAAAACCTAATTTAGCATATCTAAAACTGTGGGGGTGCTTAGCATATTATAGAGTTTCAGATCCTAAAAGAACCAAATTAGGACTCAGAGCTAAGAAAAGTATGTTTGCTGGATATGCAGAACATAGCAAGGCCTATAGGCGTCTAGACTTAGAGTCCAACATAATAATTGAAACTAGAGATGTTGAATTCTTTAAAAATAAACTGTGTTCTGAACCTGTAGAAAATGAATCCACGGGAAATGACAGAGAAACTCAAATCTCAATACCTATTGATAATAATGAGACTAAAAGAAGAAATGACACAATTATAACACCTACAATAGGACTTAGAAGAAGTCAAAGACAAAGAACAGAGAAACACTTAGGTTCAGATTTTATCTCTACTCAGTCAATTGTATTTTTGGTTGAAGCTGATAGATAGAAAATTTTAAATAAAATACCCATTGTCCTAAACATTGAGTGTTTAGAATAAAATACAACACTGATGGAATTATGCAAACTTTTAAGGCTGGATTGGTAACCAAAGGATTCAGTCAAAAGGAAGGGATTGATTACTTTGACACCTATGCATCAGTGGCTAAAACAACTTCTATTAGAACACTTATAGAATTAGCATCCATTTATCACTTATTTGTTCACCAAATGGATGTTAAAATTGCTTTCTTAAAAAGTAATTTAAATGAAAAGGTTTACATGGAACAACCAGAAGGATTTGTTCTTCCTAAAAACGAGAAGAAAGTCTGTAAACTGGTTAAATCACTATATGGATTAAAACAAGCACCTAAATAGTGGCATGAGAAATTTGATTCTTGCATTCTAACTTTTGGTTTTAAACATAATAGCGCTGATAGATGCATCTACTCAAAATTCACTAAAAATTATGGAGTAATTGTGTGTCTTTATGTGGATGATATGCTTATTGTGGGTACAAATATGGTTGGCATAAATGAAACTAAAAACTACTTATCCTCTGTTTTCAAGATGAAAGATTTAGGAGAAGTAGATACCATCTAGGGAATAAAAGTTAAAAGGCATAGTAGGGGCTATGCACTAAGCCAATCACATTATATTGAGAAAGTATTTGAGAAATTTAAGCATTTAGGTTTTAAAGAATATAGCACGCCATATGATTCTAGTATAAAACTAGTAGAAAATACTGGTAGAGAAATTGCACAACTTGAGTATGGTAGTGCAGTAGGGAGCTTGATGTATGCTATGCTTTGTACCAGGCCTGATATTGCATTTGCAGTAAGTAAACTCAGTCGGTTTACAAGTAACCCCGGTGCAGAGCACTAGAAGGCAATTGGGAGAGTTCTTGGGTATCTCAAGAGAACCTTGAAACTTGGCTTGTTTTATTGTGATTATCCAGCTGTACTAGAATGGTACACTGATGCAAGTTGGATTACCGGTAATGGAGATAACAAGTCCACATCTGGATGGATTTTTGTCCTTGGTGGGGGTGCGATCTCTTGGGCATCCAAGAGACAAACTTGTATATCTCACTCAACCATGGAATCCGAATTCATAGCCTTAACGGCTGCTGGAAAAGAGGCTGAATGGATTATGAATTTATTATTGGATATAAAACATTGGCCTAGTCCTATGCCTCTAACTTCCATTTACTGTGATAGTGAGGCAACTCTGTCAAGGGCCTACAGTGGTAACTACAATGGTAAGTCCAGACATATAAGTCTGAGACATGAATTTGTTAGGCAACTGATTCAAGATGGAGTCATCACTATAACCTATGTGAGGTCAAATAAAAACTTGGCTGATCCTCTTACCAAGGGTTTAGCCAGAGAATTGGTAAGAATGACAACCAAAGAGATGGGATTAAAACCCTTTACTTAGTCACCTGTAATGGTAACCCAACCTGAACTGAAAAGCCATCAGTACTGGGATTAATGGGTAACAACAAGTTACAGCAATGTGACTGTTAGCACTGACATTGAGAAATTTCCCATCACAACATAAACAGTGTTGTACGTTATGATGAAAGGTTGAGATAAACTCTTAATGAAGTTCTGAAATGTGTCAAATAACGGAGCACATAGTGGAACTTCACCTATGTGAACATAGAAGTGGTGCCGCTTCTCATGAGGGTTTGGGTTTGCTCTCGGGATTGTTCATGAAACTAGGAAAGAAGCACATGGCCATAACAGTGCTGAGCTAACTTTGAAACTCTTGCAGAGACTGAATATTTTTATATGTATAGGTGTCTCCGGTCTATCTTGAGAGTAGTTGCTTTAATGACTTACCACCAATAACTTTGACAAGGCTCTGAGATAACTATACTAACAAGAGGTTTAAGTTGATAAACACCTTTTGTATGCATAACTGTGTCATAGTAGTTTGGATTGAGAGAGAACTAAGTAATTGATCAATCAATGTGGGGGATTGTTGGATTTTAATCTCATAAGAGATTAAATCCAATGGGTTTGATTAGTCAATTACATGAGAAATTGCACCTGTACACTTGTTTGAAAAAAATTAGTTTTTCTCTTACAAAAACCCAGTTTTGAACTTGTCCCACATTGGAAAATTATAAGTTTTGTTTTCAATATTTCAATAGGAGCTGATTTACACTCCTTAGAATTAGTAGAGGAGAGTATGGGGATTCGATACCGCGCAACGCGCGTGCACGCGTGCGCGCGCGTGTGTGTGGTGCAATGAGGCGCTTTAGAGGCGCACTTTGCTCGCACTTCGCATGGCTTGCGATGGGTGGCTCTGGTTTTGGTACATTGATGACCGTTGATCACCATTGATGAGATCAACAGTCACAATTCGATCGGGTGTGATCAAGAGGCACAATTCAAAGTTAACAGTCACTAACTGTTAACAACTTTTTAAACAGTCACAATGGTTGAAATTGTGACTGTTCAAGGTGCCTTCTCTAAACCAGCACCTACCTTTTCCTCATGCCTCTTCACAAGTTATTTATGGAGCATGAATCAGACTCCAAAAACACAATTTTGAAATTCACTATCTCTCTCTCTCTGTCCGGTCTACTACAGTCTCACAGAAGGTTTCTTTGGAGACTCTTCAACTTTACTGGTTGCAGATTCTCACCCAAGGCTCTGTTGTATCCTTGGAACGAATTTGCCTGTAACCCAACAACAAACTTAGTAAAACTGAGTGGGGGCAAATAATGTTCTAAAGACAGTGTCTTCAGACGCGCTTCAGAGCTTCTCCTCCTAAGTTATAGTGACCCCGTTCTTCCCCAATAGTTGCCCCCACCTCGTCGTCGCCATTACCATTATTGCCACCGGTGAGTGCTGAATCTTCCTCCTCCTCTTCCTTCTTCTTCCTTTATTCCCTCCTTCCTTTCCTTCCATTTTCTCCTTTCTTTCTTTCCTTTCTTTCTTCATTTCTTTCTTAATTTCTTTTTTACTTTTTCTACAGTCTTTTCTCCATTCTCAAACTTTTATATGAAAAAATATTTACCTTAATAATGCAAACCGCCTGAACCATTTGACCTAGAAACCAATAACTAGTGCAGTTTTGTTTCCGGGTCGGCTTTAAAAACCTTGATGAAAACTAGTTTTATGATAAAGACAAAGCCAGATAAACCAACCAGCCCTTGAATTTGGTAAGTAAAGATTTTTACATGATATTTATTAATGTCTGTACGTGTTAGATCTAATTTTCTTAAACAGTAAGTTAATTTGTTTATGATAAGAATGGGAAAGAATGGATGAAAAACGATGATAAGAGAAAGGATTAGATGAAAAAGAAACCAAATATAGATGAAAAACGATGGAAAGAGAATAGGAAAGTTTGTTTTATCTTTTTGGCTTCTTATATATGTTTGCTTGAAACCAATCTTTTAAAGAACGAATTGGAACTGGAACATTCTGGCCATTGGTTTTTGGGTTAACGGTTCAACCATTTGATAAAAACGGATGGCCTATTCTGATAAAAGGTATTCACAAATTTAAAGAAAAATTACAATAAAAAAGACCAAAAATCATTAAATGGGTCAATAGTTCAATCACCAAAATCAACAAGTTATTGACCAATTTAATGGTTTTTTGTCAGAGATTGAATTTGAGGTAAAATGAAATCGATTGCTTGAATGGTTTTCAATCTGAATGGGCCGACTGTCAGGGTCAACCACGGTTAAAAAACCATGAAAAATATGATAGCAAGCACATAGCAGATGTGAGATGACGAAAAGAATACAACAAAAAGCACATAGTGGATTCATTTGAAAGCACGAATGGATAACCCAAACCCCAAACCCTACCCTACGACTACCTGAAATCTCACCACACTATATAAGGACCACTCCCCCTCTGAATCACACTCATCACCTAAAAATTATACTACACCAAAATCAGCCCACACAAGACACCCACTGCACCACATGAATCAGCCCTCTTCTCTTCATCGATTAGGGAAGGGCTTCTGAGAAACCACAATGACCAACCACGAACATCACAACTAGAGGCGTATAAACCTCCAAGGGAAGAGGGTGACCACTCCTTTTCAGCCATTTCCCTTATCTCCAACCGATGACAAAGAAACCAAGAGAAAACCCTAGACTGGGTGAACAAAAAACAGAAATCTGGGCAAATCCGAGTTGCTTAGTTGAGCTCCGGTACCATATTATAATTCAGTCTTCCCTTGAGTTATGTTAGTCTGAAAACAACCGAGAAGAGAGGAGAAGAAAGAATAAAGAAAGAGAGAGAGAGAAAGGAGAAGAAAAGTCTAGTTCGAATGAGAGAAAAATTACTTCTCCCATTCGGCCAGATATATTCTATATTACAAACATAATGGAAAAGACACATGTGCCCCTACTTAAGTGAGGGACACTAGTTCTAACATAATATTACACATCAACAACCTCAACATAAGTATAAAGATAAAAATACCCCTACATACTCGACCACTAACAAGAAATATAAGAAATACAAAAAATATAGAAAAAAAATTTGAAAAAAAATTGGACACATTTCTATTATTATATATTTGTCGTAATTTTATTAATGATGGACATCAAATATACAACTTAAAACCGATGGGAAATTAAACCATCTTCCTATATAGGGGGTGCGATAGTGGTTCACCTTTCATGTTAAATATGTTAACCCATGATGCATAATTAAAAATTTTGGGCACATCTATAATATTATAAATTAATAATATAAACAAAAATAAGTATGATAAATAATAATTTTTTATCAATGATATAAATGAAATGCAAAATTTAAAATCAGTTTGAAAATGAAACCATTTCCATATATTGATGGTAGGTAGGTCAATGATCTAGCATTCTGGGCCAAATGGGCCAATATATGATGTCATAACTAAGTAACGAATATTACCTACATAAATACATACATAAACTCAAAGAAAAATATAAGCATTATATAAAGAACTTTGATACAATTCTATTGTTATATATTCACCATATTAAACAAAAAAAATGTGAAAATAAGAATTACTTTTATCGATGATGAAAATGGAATACATGATTTAAAATCAACCAAAAATGTAAAATGGTTTTTCCATCCAAGTGATGAGTTAGTGGTTAAACTATCCATGTCAAATGGATGATATTATTAAATAATATAATACATAAAATTCTAGAAAATGTAGAAATTTGTCGATAATTTTGGATACATTATATAATATTATACTTTCATCATATAAAAAAAGTGTGATTAATGAAAATTGTTTTCATTAATGATAAAAATGGGATAAAGATTAGGATAAAAAATAAAGAGCATTAATGTCTAACACATGACATGACTAACTATGTCAAATGGTTCAATAATTTAATTAGTTAGGTCATCGTAAGCAAGTGGTTTAGTAGGGATGCAAGCAGATCAAATCAGATTTTAATTAAGGTATATTCAAATATGATCTAGTCCAAACATTCTATCAAATCTCATAAATATTAATTTGAATTTGAATCCAATCAAAATGTCAGATATTCAAATCTGATATGATCCAATTTAATATTTTTAAAAAGTAATGAATTATTAAAAGAAAAAGAAAAAATAACAATTAAAATATTGAATTGGTATTCTATAATATAGAGTATCTTCATCTACAAAAAGGGGATAGGAAAATGTGTTGGATTGTGGGGTCTAAATGGTAATGGATAGACTAGAACTAGAAGTTTGTATTTGGTAATGAGTTAGAGTTCACATCTCCGCCCCACAAGGGGCTGCCCCACAACACATCCCCATCGTGTATTGGGAACATCTCCCAATGATGATATCATCGGTTCTGGTACTATCATTGGGAGATGTTCCCAATACACAGTGGGGATGTGTTGTGGAGCATTGTGGGGTAGAGATGTGATCTCAATGGGCCGATATGGGCCTGCATACAAAACACAATAGCCAATGACTTGGCCTTGGCAAGTGAGTGATTCCATCCTTGTTCACATGGATTCATTGCCTATCAAGTAATGATTAAGCTTAATTAGTAATTGCATATATATTATTATACTAGCAGACACCCATGCAATGTACAGGCTTTGCTAAGTAAAAGCTAAACAATAGAAATACATAAAAGCATACAATTGTTTTATATTTTAAAATTTTAAATAATTAATAATTATTTATATTTTATATACTATTTTTTATAATCTTTTTTTACAATATAAAAATAGCGATAATTAATTTCAACTAAGATTGTTTATCAAATCGTTGAAACCGATCAACCCAACCCATTTTTTAGTCTTTTGAGCTTTTTCCACAGGCCAAAAAAACATGTCAAAACCACCAAAATTAATTGAGTTAGGTTAAGGGTAAATCCTTCACCAAATCTAAATATGGACCTTAACCTAAACCCGAGTTGATGCCCAAAAGCTAAATTTGTCAAATAAACATAATTTATTTGCCAATTAAAACCTAACGTGTTCTCAATTGTAAATATGGACCTTAGTATAAACCCAAATTGATGCCAAAAACCTAAATTTGCCTATCAAACCCCAGCTACCTAACTGTTAATATGGACCTTTTTTTCCTAAGGCTCCATTTGGAAGGGATACAAATATAAAACCTTATATTTTGTATTATTTTTGTTTGGATTTGTACTGTACACATTTGTATTTGTACTCCTTCCAAATCAAGTCTAAATACAAATCGATGCCAAAAACTAAAATTTGCTAACCAAAACCTTACTTCTATCCAATTCTAAATATGGACCGTAGCAAATTGAAGCCAAAAACTAAAATTGAAGCTCAATAACTAAAAAATAAAATAAAATTATTTTCTACTATTTTATATGTAAAGAACTATAAATAAATAAAACTATGGTGAATCACTATTACTTCATTTTCCTTTAAAAAATGCATTTTTGAACAATAGCTCACATGAACCACCCCATTCTCTTCTCATTTCTTACACATGCAGTTATTTATTTTTAAATTAAATGATAAAAAACATAAAAAATCAGAACTAAAAACCTTTTGAGTCTCGATTGTCTCTAATAAAGTCGAGCATTACTCTCTTCAATAAATAATTCTTAAAACTCTCTCTCTCTCTCTCTCTCTCTCTCTCTCTCTCTCTCTCTCTCTCTCTCTCTCTCTCTCAATTCTCTACCCTTTCAGCTCCCAATGAATTGAATGGATTGGGTCAGGTTAAGGGCCAATCCATGACCAATTCTAAATATGGACCTTAGCTTCAACCCAAATTGATGCCAAAGGAATAAACTTGCTCACCAAAACCTAACTTGTGCCCAACTCTAAATATGGACCTTAGCCTACTCCTCAATTGATGTTAAAAACCTAAATTTTCCAACCAAAACCTAACTTGTGCACAACTCTAAATATGGACCTTATCCTAAACCCAAATTAATGCTAATAATTGAAACTTGTCAACCAAAACCTAACTCCTATCTAATTCTAAATATGGACTTTATCCTAAACCCAAATTGATGTACGAAACCTAAATTTGAAAGTTAATAAAAATTTCATAATTTCTATTATTTTATATGTAAATAACTATAAATATATATAAAATTTGGTGAATCAATGTTACTTCATTTTTTCCTTAAAAATACATTTTTCAAACCCACAACAACTTACATGAACCTCCTTCACTCATTTCTCAAACATGTGGTTAAGGGCCAATCTATGACCACCTCTAAACATGAACCTTAGCCTAAACCCAAATTGATGACAAAAACCTAAATTTTCTAATCAAGCTAATTTCTACTCAACTCTAAATATGGACCTTAACCTAAACCCAAGTTCATGCAAAACCTAAATTTGCCAACTAAAACCTAGCTTCTGCCTAACCCTAAATATGGACTTTAGCCTATATCCAAATTGATGCCAAAAACTAAAATTTTCTAACCAAAACCTAACTTTTGCCCAACTCTAAATATGGGCTTTAGCCTAAACCCAAATTTATGCCAAAAATCTAAATTTTAAGCTCAATAACTAAAAAATGAATAGAAACTATTTTTTTCTACTATTTTATATGTAAAGAACTAGAAATATATAAAAACTTTGTTAAATCACTATTGTTTCATTTTTCCCTTAAAAATACATTTTTTTTTTTGAAGAGTAGCTCATATGAACCTCTTCCTCTCATCTTATGCATGTGACTATCTATTTTTAAATTAAATAATTAAAATATAAAAAGTTAAAAATAAAAACCCTCTTGAGTCTTAATTATCTCTAATAATATCGATAATTACTCTCTTCAATAAGATCATTCTTAAAACACACACATACACATTCTCTAGATCTCTCAATTGTCAACCACTTCTTGCTCTCAATAAGGCCATATTCATTTTTTGGATTTTGAAGAGGGGGGGAAGTTGGTTAATGGAATTGTGGTTCCTATTAACTGATTTTCCCATATTCTTTTTTACAAATTAATATAGGACCCATAAAAAAAACCACTTTCCTTGGGTATTACTTACTTGGGTAAGTGATAATGGATAACTTTCCCACTTGGGGAGAAAGTTTCCAACACACCATGGAATAATATTGTCCCTTATAATTCTATCTTTTTAAGGGTAAAATGCTTATTATCTCACTTGGGAAATAAAATAACACGAGTAAATGTGTTGGGTAAATGGCCAAAAGAAAAAGAAATGGAGTCTAAATTAAATGGATTGGATGAGGTTAAGGGCTAATATATCCATGACCAACTCTAAATATAGACCTTAGCCTAAACCCAAATTAACGCCAAAAACCTATATTTGCCAACCAAAACCGAATTTGTGCCCAATTCTAAATGTGGACCTTAGGGTAAATCCAAATTAATGCCAAAACCCCAAAATTTTCAACCAAAACCTAACTTATTTTGAACCCATGCATTGAATGGCTATAATACAAAGAATTTGAACATACATTAAGAAAAAATGAATTATTGTCTTAATCATAGTCCATTTTCCTAGTTAAATAGGTTAATGGTTCAACCAATAAGGTCCTTTGGTTATTGATTATTATCATCATCATCATTTAGTATTGCCACATGCAAAAATAAATGTGGAAATAACAATTACTTTTATTGATGATGGAAATGTTATACATGATTTAAAAATCAACCGAAAAAGAAAAAATAGTTTTTCCATCCTAGTGGTGGGGTCAGTGGTTCAACTATCCATGTCAAATGGATCAACACATGATGTTATTATTAAATAATAAAATACATAAAGTTCTAGGAAATATAGAAATTTGTAAATAATTTTGGGCACATTCTATAATATTATATATTCATAATATAAAAAAGTGTGATTAATGAGAATTATTTTCATTGATGATAGAAATGGGATAAAAATTAGGATAAAAAATAAAGAGAATTAATGTCAAACACATGACCTCACTAACCATGTCAAATGGTTCAATGATTTAATTAGCTAGGTCATTGTAGGCAAGTGGTTTGGTAGGGATGCAAATAGATCAAATCGGATTTGAATCAGGGTATATTTGAATTCGATTCTATCCAAAGATCTGATTGGATCTCGTAAATATTGATTCAAATCTGAATCTGATTAATATTTTGGATATCTGAATCTGATATGACCCGATTTAATTAAAAATAATAAATTATTAAAAGGAAAAGAAAATATAATAATTAAAACAAATAAAAACAAAAAAAATATAAGTATTTTTCAACTATTTTCATCACATAAGAAGTTTACAAGAAAGCAATATAAATAACATATTTATAAATAAATAATAAATAACATATATATTATATATAAATAATATATATAACTTATTTGACCACAATATTAAAAACCAATGTTCAAATATATTGGAATTTCATTTCCTCTTGGTAAATAAGTAATTTTTATTATCTCATAAATTAAATAATAAAAAATAAAAAAATAGATTTTTTATAAAATTTATAGAAAATTTTGAACATGCATTAATGTTATATATTCTTCATATTAAACAAAAATATGTTTGAAAAATAAAATTATTGTTAGTAAAGATAGAAATGACTAAAATACAAAGAAAAAAATGAATTAATATCTTAATCATAGTCCATTTTCCTGGTTAAATAGGTTAGTGGTTCAACTAGTAAGGTCATTTGGTTGCTGACTATTATCATCATCATCATTTGATATTGCCACGTGCAACACGCATACACTTTTACTAGTATATAAAAAAGCGGATCAAATGCAAATAAACTCTATTTGATCCATTTAATACTGGGTAAAAGACTTAAGCATACTCTAAGTTTTCATAAATTGACTTAAACAACATACCTTGAACTTTTTTAATAGACTTAAATATACCTTATGGTCATAAAAGACCTAATTTACCCTTCATCATTCTTTAAGTTTTCAAAAATTAACCAGAGAAACCTATGTATTGTTCATCATGTCCAAAACATCATCACTTGAATACCAAGCTCAGCTACCTCATCTTTCCCCATTCTCTTTCTCCCCTCCACCTTTTCCTTTCTTTCTTTCCCTTTCTATTCTCTCCTTTTCCTACCCCTTCACAGAGGTGGCAATGAAAACAATTCATCACCTCTCTCTCTCTCTCTCTCTCTCTCTCTTGTTTGTTCCTTCAACCTACAATTTGCACCTCACAACCCCATCCTACCGTGTATAGGGAACATCTCCCCATGAATAACAATACAAAGGATGGGATATTCCCAATACATGGTGAGATGAACTCATGAGGTCCGTGTGAGGTGCGCTCTGAGGAGCATATCCGGTCTCCAATTTGCCACCATCACCAAACTGCATTTGTATTGTTATCCTCAACCACCCGTCCCCTACTACACCATGGATCAACCACCGGCCCCCACTTAAAGTTTGATCTGCGCAAGCTTAATAGAAAGTTCTAGTCTCTACAACTTGAACCAACTTCCTACACCTGCAGGAAAAAGATTTAAGAGGTCTACCTTTGTTCCTTTGTGCTATATATTGTAAAGACTGTTGTACTTGTAGAAACAGAGTATATTGTTTTAAAATTGTCTTTTATTTTCAAAGGGCAAAAAATGTATTTTTAAAATATTAAAAGAGGTTTATGAAAAGAGAGAGAAAAATGAGAGTATGTTTAAGTCCAGTGGGGTCAACCCACAAGGTATATCTAAGTTTTTTTTGAAAAACTCAAGTATGTTTAAATCAATTAATGAAAACTCAAGGTATGTATAAGTCCTTTATCTTCAATATTTACTAAATATGCATGTGGCAATTTCAGATAAAATTAATAATTTCAATATCTTTATTAAAATCATTTAAAAAAATATAAATAATCAAAGCATGGTGAGCTGGTGGATGTAGATTTTTTATTTCATTCACTGTCAAAAAAATATTTCTTATTTATTATATTTATTTTTTGGATAAATTACAAAAACCCCTCCCTGTACTACGGGATTTGCTGTACTTTGTTTTGCGATAAAGACCCCTGTACTATGACCGTGAGACAAAGACCCCTTCCGTTAGCCTTCCGTCCAAAAAAACCATTACGATATTTTTAAACCCTTACTACCCTTGCGAGGAAAACATTGCAGGTGTTGAGTGGTGAAAATGGAAAATGCGAGAAACTTTGTTGGTTAACGAAGAACTAAACAACAGTTGCGCCAATGATAACAAGAAAAGAAATCTGAAGGAGACAACAAATAAGTGATCGAGGTAGCATCATCGACTACGGCCGTGGTGGTTCCGCCACCATTCATCGTCGGTCAGAGCCGATCTCAGGCTAGTACTAGAAGGGTAGCACCGGACTCTTTGCTTCTGGTTGTGTTCAACAAGATCGGAGATGTGAAGGCGTTGGGCTGCTGCTGCGTTGTGTCCCGTCGGTTCCATGGTCTGGTTCCTCAGGTGGATAACGTTGTTGTAAGGGTCGACTGCGTCATCTCTGACGAAAATGCTTCTTCGGGGGCTGCCGTTTTTTATAAGACGCGAGGCGTCTTCTCGAACCTCGTCCGTTTTGTTTTCGGTGGCATCGTTAAGCCTCTCCAGGCCCTTGGTCAATTTCTCGGCCCTAAGAAATCCTCGTCTACCTCGTCTCTAAACGGTGGTAGCAGTGGTGGTGGTGGGGGAGGCGGAGGTGTTGGTGATGACAAGGAAATGGAAGCAGGTGGCGATACCCACCACTCCCTGACCCAGGTGTTGAGGAACATCAATGAGATCCATCGCCTCCGAATCGAGCTTCCTGGAGGAGAATTAGGAATCGAGGATGGCGTTTTGCTTAAATGGAGGGCAGATTTCAGATCCACCCTTTGGCACCTGCGTCATACTCGGTGCTTCATCTGTCCTTTCTCCGGGAACCACCAAATCTTCATCCGTGCAGAAAAATGACGTTGGTAGCGATGGCTTGTGTGTTGGAAACGGAGATGACAATGGGAACATCCCTGAGTCGTTCTACACCAACAGGGGCCTAAAATTGAGAGTCGTCTGGACAATCAGTTCTCTGATAGCTGCATCAGCGAGACACTACCTGCTCTAGCCAATTATCGCTGAGCATCACACCTTGGAAAGCCTTGTCCTGACTGACGCCAACGAGCTGGGTGTTCCTTGTATGAAAGCCCGTCTGCTTCGACAGCTTCAAGACGAATGCTGGTGCCTGCGCTGAACATGAGACTCTGGTATGCTCCACACTTGGAGCTGCCCAACGGGATGGTGTTGAAGGGGGCGGCGTTGGTAGCCATTCGACCAAGTGTGCAAATTTATGAGGAATTTGTTTTTCCATCTAACCCAAAACAATGAGATGAGTTATTGGGTTGTAGCTCTTCGGAACTTCAAATGGTCATCCACCTAGATTTCCAACTAGAAACCTAACTGGTAGTTGGCTAGATGCCTAGAAATTCTAGATTTCCAATTAGAACGTCGGTGGCTACCATTATTGCAGGACTCGTGGATGACAAAGGAAGGATTAGCAGCGGCGACGGCTTCTTTAGGTCGGGACGTGATGCCGGCTCCGGCTCCGGCTCCGGCTCCCCAAGTATTGCAGGGAGGGGAAAAGAATTGAAGAAAGGAGAAAAAAAAAAAAAGGCAAAAAAAGGAAAATAGAAAAACTTTTAGTGGGATATTTTGGTAATTTAACATATTCCATCATTTGACTTAACGGTCAAGGGTATGGGGTCTTTGTAATTTATCCTTATTTTTTTATATGATAAAAATATAATATTAGATATGTGCACAAATTTTATAATAATTATGACATCATGTGCTGCTGGCCTATTTGACTTGAAAAAACAAAAACAATCTTATTTTTAGGAAAAATTAAATTTTTATTCTATTTATATAGTTAATTTTAAAAATAATACTTGTTTACCACACTTATTTTTGTTTGATATTTAGATATGTCAAATTTGTCTATAAATTTTATATATTTTTATTTATTTTTAAAATTTTTATTATTTAATTATGACATTAATAATACCATTATAGTGCAAATCTAATAGGTTAGGGGGCACAGCAGAACGAACCCCACACTTATACTTGTGGCTCCACCCCTTATTGAGAGTATAAGACTGGCTGCACGTCATAGACCACCTACTCAAAACAATAACAAGTTAACAATGACGGAATGTGAATATCCAACAAGTCTTATCTAAGTATCTTTTGATAGAATTTGATATCACTACTTTCGAAAGCTAATTAATGACAAACACAACGCCCACATGTTAATATCATGTATTATGGTTCGTTTCTCTTCTTCTTTCTCTCAAAGTAAATTCATTCATTTAAATAATAAAATTTATTAAAAGATTAGTGAAAATTAATAAAAAAATTAACTTTAAATTGATTTTTATTATTCTAGAGTTTTCTTTTAAAATCAATGATAACAATAAATAATTATTGAATAGGCTCTAGGAAATTGGCCACTAAGTGGAAATTCATGTTGAAAGCAATTAGACTAGTTATATTGCACCATATCAATGGATAGGGTTCAATCAAGGTTCAAAAAATCATTACGTATCAGAACCTTCCCAATATGCCCCTACAGGGATTATATCAGGTCAAGGCCTAGTTCAGAGGGTAGCTTGGACTTAAACCGGCCCCTCTAAACCAAAATAAAAAAAATAAATGAAACTAAAAAAATGGTTGATACTAGCCGAAATGCCCTACCGTATCGATACTTTGAACCTTGGGTCCAATGCGTACTGATATGAAAGTGTGTCGGTGGCTAGTTTGACAAAACTGTATATTGACCACCTTTCGATTGTTTTTGAACTTCAATAAAAAAAAATGAAAACTATAATTAAACTGAAATATAATTATAATTATAAAATCTAAAATAAATAATTTAAGATTTAATTTCCCCAAAAATTTAATAAGAATTGAAAGTTATAAAAATAAGTTATTTTATTTACCTTAAATGTTTATATGTTTTTCTTTACATACAAATTATATGTTAAAAACAAAAACATATTTATTATTTAAAAAAGTAATCATTATTTATATAAAAATACTACATAAATAAAATTTTCAATAAAAATTAAAATAACTAGGTTTTTCTACCTTAAATAATTTATATGTTTTATTTTACAATTATATGTAAAATAAAAAATATAGTTAAAAATGAAAACATATTTATTATTTAAAAAAGTAGAGTCATTATTTATATAAAAATACTAAAATAACTAGATTTTTCTACCTTTAATAATTTATATGTTTTATTTTACAATTATATGTAAAATAAAAATATATGTTGAAAATGAAAACATATTTATTATTTGAAAAAAATAGAGTTATTATTTATATAAAAATACTAAATAAATAAATTTTCTCAAAAGTAAATAAAATTTGTAAATAATAAGTGATTATTGTATAATATTTACATGTTTTAGATAACCTACTAAAGTGTACATTTCTCATGTGTTTATACCTTATTCACAAAAAAATCAGCTTTAGAGTCCCGATATTGTGTTTATAACATTTCCAAAGCATAACGGTATTCATATCCATATCTGAGTTGTCTAATACGATACACGATACTTTTATCCCTACTACAAATAATACCTTCCAATGATGCTAATTTGGTGAAATTGAAAAATACCCCATCATAACAGCCCCCCTCCCACCACTTCAGAGGAAAGAAAAGCATGAGGTCAAGTCCAAAATGTATTAGGGGTGCTCACGGTTCGTTAACCAACTTGTGGGCTTATTTTTTATATCAAACCGGGGTTACCGGTTTTAGGAAAACCATTAATCAAAACCAAACCAAAACCGATCGGTTAATCTGTTGACCAATTCGATTAACCATCAGTTCAATTCGTCGGTTTTTTATTATTAATAATATATTATAAAAATATATATAAATATATAATAAAACACTAAAAGTATATATAAAACATATAATATATATATAAATATACATAACAATATTTATAAATATATTTACCAATCGGTTCAGTTAATTGCCGATTTTCTATTTTAGTTAACCAAAACTACTTTCAGTTTTTTTAAACTATCAAATCGACCAGTTCGATTAATCGAAATTTCAGTTCAATTTCAGTCAGTTTTTTGGTCGATTCGGTTTTTCGGTTTTTCTTGCTCACCCCTAAAACGCATATTGCAGATAAAAGATGACCAATGGTTAAGTACAAAATGACAACTGCTTCTATCAGAACAAAAAGCACACATGTAAAATTTCAACCAGCAATGCTTTGGAAACTATACGTGTCATAATATATCTGTACTTCCTCAATTATCAATGTCAATGGAACAAAAACATGATTCCAACCACCAGAGGAATGACTGGCAAATGGAATATTGGGATTTACAAAAACTATACACTGAACAGAGCTCATCTTCCACAATGTGAAATCTTATACGCAATTCCTGGAACAATTAGGACCTCCATTGTGAACTTTGTTTCATGGTATCGCCCATGAGGGTAACACTCTGCCTTCACTATTTTGATCAGCCTTTTCGTATGAACCATTGTCTTTATCATTGTAATTGTACTCCAAATCTAGATCAGCGTCAAGGAATTGCTCATCATCATATCTTGGCAAACTGAAATCCTTTGGTCCTGTACCTTTTTTCCGCCCTTGCTTAGCAGGTCTTCCCTTTGACAGGTCACTTGCCACAGTAAAAGTAAAGTCATCATCCTCTTCTATTCTTGCATCAGAAATACCAGTTGAGTTTCTTCTTCTCTTGATTGTCTCAGTACTATCTTTATCACCACTGCTATCCTTCTCTAACTTGTAATGCTCCCTAATGGTAGATTCAATAGTTTCCAATAGGCGGTCTCCATACTTGTTTACTTTTGCCCTGAATCCAGACATTATATTCAACATAAAATTGATTGAGAAATCAAAATTCATAGCTAAGATGAACTAAATCTTACTTGCCAATGCCACTAATATCAAGGAGTTCTTCTTTTGTTCTAGGAATCCGCCTGCTGATCTGCTGCAATGTAGTATTTCTGAAGTCATGGAAGCAGGGAAATTTTTCAAGAGTTGAATCCAAGGGGTCAGAAAAGAATCTGACGTAACAGGGAAAAATTAAATGAAATAAACTCACAAAAATATGTGGTATGCCATGACCCCTTCTCCTGCTTCTCTAACAAGAGTAGTTCGAAGCATTCTCAGAGAAGAATAAAGTTTGGCTGAAAGATTCTGAAATCATGGCAAAAAAAAGAGTTTTAGAGTGAAATATAAAGGGCAAAAATCAATAGGAAGTAATTATATTCATATTACCAAATCTACTTCATTTTGTGGTTGGGCTGGAGTGTCATTTTGTGGGGAACCCATTCCTGACAGTAGTGGATCTTTCGCTGGTGCGGATCCAGATTTGCTCATCATACTTTTTCTAGTGGAGTCAGGGAACCTGCGACACAATCAGTCAGCAACACCATTTTATTTGTGTATAATGGTCTAGAAAGTTGGGGATGATATCCTACTCTGCATATGAACTATCTAGAAGAGAAGAATATTACAAACAACCACTAGGCAACATAGAAGACTAAATTTAGTAACTTCAATTTTCAGAATAGTGGTCACCATATAGGATCAACAGAAAAGAATATAGGGTAACCTTATCAAAATGAAAACCAAATCACACACAATGAGCGGTGGTGATGGTTGTGGAGAAACAAGCAGAGTGGGGAAGGGGAGGTCAATAAAATGCATAGATTGGAATTATTTTGGCAAATAACAAAAAATATATAAACCATAAACAAGAACTCTGATGCAGTACAGGATTCGTACCAACTGAGTAAACATTTACAAAATTGGTTTTAGAAGACCCATCTTAGTATGTATAGGGAGAGGATGATGCACTACAGAAGGAAGCTAATAAGCTCTATGCAAGTTGGGATGACTACAAGACATGTAAGAAGCAGAGGTGATGGCACCCACTCAACTTAGAGAATATTTACCAAGATGCTATCATTTCAGAATTTCTATCTTAGTTCGTTTTTACCAAGTTAACGCCATCACGGAATTTCTTAGTTCATATTTACCAAGTTAGCGTTACAGCGAGATTTCTGATTTTAAATTCAATTAGGACTTTCGTTTTTGAAGAGATTTAGTAGGGTTATAATAATGAGTGTTTTATTAGATTAGGAAACTTCTTTGTAGGAGGCATAAGGGTATAAGTCTATATAAAGAGTAGCTAGGGCAAAGCTAGGGGAGTTCTATATAAAGATTAGGTAACTTCCTGTTTATTTCAGCTTTTGCTCTTTGGATTATGGATCCATTTGGTATCAAAGTACACATTTGATCCTTCTTTGGATTATGGATCCATAAGAAGAAACAAGTGGCTCACATCATGGAGCAAGAACTCAACAATAAAACACAAGAAGAGGTGGCAGAGTTGAGAAGACAAGTCAATGGACTTGCTCAAGAGTTGAAATCGTTGCAAGGGGACAGCGACTCTGATGCAAGTGTTTCCACTTGTTTCTATTCATCAACAAGGCAAGCATCCAAGTCGGCTGTAGTTGCAGGTGGTGACAAAAAACAGAGGGAAATGGGTTTCAATATTGAGGTCCCAAAACTTCAAAGAGGTTTCTCTACTTGGCAAGCAACCAAACTGGTTGTAGTTGCAAATGGTGAACAAAAGCAATGTGAAACAGATCTCAATTTTGAATTCGAAAAAGTTTAATGGCAGTATAACCTCAAATGAATTCATGGACTAGAGTTCCATAGAGGAGTTAGCAATTTCAGAATCTAAAGGTAAAATCAAATCTTATGACTTTGTTGATTGTTTTAAAATTGTGGAAAATTGTAACGAAAATCTTGTGTGGCCATTCTCCTCAACAATATCTATTGAAGAGAAACTTATTGATTGGAACAAACCTCCAATCTATGATGAAAAGTCCATTGCTCAAGAAGAATATATTATCCTTCATCATGATATTCAAGAGAATGGAGAGAATATTTATCATACTAGAAACTTTGATAGCATTGTCTTACAAGTCTATGAGGATCCATATCGGCAAGCATTTTTGCAAAATTCAGAATGGTCAGTGAAGGAAGAATTAAATTATTTGAAGAAATGTGTTTCAAAAGTTAAGAGATGTAATGAAGACATTCCAATTCGTATTGGACAGTTACACCACCAGCTTTCTATCAAAAAGTTGGAAACAAAGGAGAACAACAAAAGCACAATACGAAATGTTGGAGGACGTTCACATGGTAGTATGAATTCGAGGGCAGATTCTCTCCAACCCGAGGAGGATGATGCAGTATGAGATTCACACCAACTGAGTAAACATTTACAAAGTTGGTTTTTGAAGACCCATCTTAGTACATATTGGGGGAGGATAACGCGGTATAGAAAGAAGCTAATAAGTTCTATGCAAGTTGGGACCACTACAAGACATGTAAAAATCAGAGGTGATGGCACCAACACAACTTAGTAAATATTTACTGAGATAGCATCACTGCGGAATTTCTATTTTAGTTCATTTTTACCAAGTTAGTACCATTGCAGGATTTCTAACTTAGTTCGTATTTACCAAGTTAGCATTACAGCGAGATTTCTAAATTTGTATTCAATTAGGACTTTCTTTTTTGAAGAGATTTAGTAGGATTATAATGAGTGTTTTATTATATTAGGAAACTTCCTTGTAAGAGGCATAAAGGTGTAAGTCTATATAAAGAGTAGATAGGGCAAAGCTAGAAAAGTTTTATGTTGATTTTCTCTAAATTATTCAATGAAAAATTATTTTTCCTATTTATTTCAGCTTTTGCTCTTTTCTTTGAAGCTTCTCTCAACGTGGTTTGTTTCCGTACTACGCCAAACTCTAATCTATGTTTCCGATACATGGATGAGTTTATGGGTCATATATTAAGTTATCAACATGAGCAAAGTAATATCAAGGCATTACAACTTTTACTACTGATAAATATCAAATCAACTAATGTGGAAGAGAATCATACCTTCATTGAATTCCATTCTTCATTGAAAACAGAAGGACATTACCCAATGCTGGTCCCAGTTAACTACAGTTATCTGGGAGGGGTGGACTAGATACACTCCTAACTTGTGCTAGGTATAACGAAGAAGGGCACAATAGGTTCACCTTGTCTAATGCCCCTAGAAGTAGGGTAGACACCCTTTACTACCCCATTCACCATGATTAAATAATGACAAGTACTTAGGTATCCCCAAAGTCATTTGTACCATTTATCCCCAAAGCCACTATTCCTCATGATCCCCACCAAAAAAGACCAATCCACTCAATCATAGGCCTTTTCCAAATCTAGCTTTCGTACGTCTACTTTTCTCCTTGATCTCCTTCATTCCTCCGCGCACTCATTGGCTATAAGAATTTTGTCAATTATTTGTCTACCTTATACATTAGAATTAATACACACTAGTGTGTGTGGGCCTATGAATACAAGGGCTAGGGGTGGTATTGAGTATTACATCACTTCCAAAATTACTACTCAAGATATGGGCACATCAAGACTGAAGCATTTGATAAAAGCATCAACTCTCCGTTGTAATAAGGGTTGAGAATCCCCAGACAATGAGTTCATAGGATATTTAAAAGAGAATAGCATTATATCTCAATGGGCAGAACCCAACACCCTTAAGCACAATGGAGTTCCAAAGAGAAGCAACCATACCCTGATATATATGGTTAGTTCTAAAATGAGCCATCATGGATTTCCTGTTGTTAGACAGTGTATGCTCTTAGCTCCAATCAGATTGATGTACATAAGCATTTATTTGTAAATGAATAAAGTACATTGTTGTTTCATGTTAATAATTGGTATGTCTCTATGTATTACCCCTTAAACCGGACACTTAAGAGACTCGTGTTAGTTTAAAATGTTCTCATCCATTGGATAGACCCCAAGTACAACCAGTGGGTGTTTATAGAAGCACTGAACCCGAACCGATTTCCATTTATGCCTAGGATTTTGGAGATAGATGGGAAAAACTAGAAAGTTGCACATAACCCCAAACTTGATTATGGTACTACACTGAGTGTTGCACTAGGCTGTCTTTGATATGCCAACCAGTGAGATCCATCAAGGGTCAAATACATAGGTATGTTAAGGTTGTCTAAAAATTCACCTGAGTGAGTGATCATAATTATAGGATCGGCTCCTTTGTCGAACAAAGTGAATATCAGGGTTTACACACTCTTTGATGGAAACCTAAACTACCGGAAGTTGATTTCACCTATGTCTGAAATCTAGTTTTGCAAAATGTATTTATATTATACACTACTATTTTATGAAAAATGTTTGCAAAAGGTTTTAATCCCGGGATCTATCCGACCAAAAAGTGTGACACTACACCTTGCATCCAGGGGAGAGGTCATTCCCTAGTATTGTTTTGATCATTATGGGCCAAGAGGTTAAGTGTAAGAGACCATTATAGGGTTGATTACCTAATAGACTTTGTCTTACATAAATCCATTATTCTTGAGTCTTCATAGGGTGGCTGAATCCAAAGATCATTTACGTGTACATGTTGGGCCCAAATTGAACCAATGTTGATTGGATCAAGGGCTCATTGCCCTAAGCAATGAATTCAGCCTAGCCCATTTCAGGGGTAGGGCCGAACCCATATGGACTTGTGTGAGATCATTGTGGGGTCCCATGCCATACAATATCAGGCCTAAAGTGACCATGCAACACCTAGGGTCGTGAGCCTTCGAAAAAATGGGCCAAAGGCCCAAAATTAATAATAAGATTAATTAAGCTATTACATGACAACTTAAATTGTCATGTGCTTTGGGTCGAATCTAGGTTTGGTATTGGGTATGAAGCACCTATCCTCTTAACAGGATAACGCTTATCTCTTAATAGAGTCCAGATCCAAATCAGATTTGGATAATCTCCTAATTAGATTAGGAGAGTGCTCAATAAGTAGATAAAAGTGAAGAGGGCGAACTAGGCTATGACCCCTCAATGTCTTGTTGTCCCTTCTTCTCTCCTCTTCCAAGAAACCCTAATTCGACCTAGGCTTTCAAGAACTGATTTTTAATCAACTTTTCTTCTAGTTTTGAAAGAAAAACGTTGAAGAACATCATGCTCACTTACCCCATTCAATCCAAGCAAGTTGGACAGCAATTCTGGAGAAAACAGTGTTGTTGAACCAGCTTCACCCATACATAGCACAATCTTCAGTGGAGGTTGGTTTTAGGACTGATTTGGGCGTGAACTTTCCACCTTGAGATCTGCGCTTGTGGTATCCGTATCAAGTACAACCTCCCCTTTTGATTTCGTTTGAAATCTGGTCCAATTCTGTTAAAAATCAATCTGGTAAAAATGTAATTTTTCAAAACACCGGGAAATTAGTTCCTAAAAGGGTTAGAAATTTTTGAAATTTCGCCCAGCCATCAAGCATGGTTTGGCCATCCATAAGATAGATTCTAACCCTTCCAACGGTGGTATCAGAACCAAAGGTTCAGTTCTTGAACCGAACCGAATCAGATTTGAGAGAAATATCAAATCTACCACTAGTCAACCTGATTTGACCTAGTTAGCATGAAAAACTAAGAATTTGGTTCTCGGAATTGGGGCCAATGATCTGAAAATTAATCTTTATATGTTCTGATATATTATAGAATAGTTTTATTCTGAATTCTTGAAATCTTGGACTGAAAGTGTGGTGGAGATCAAAATGTTTGATGGTGGCTAGATTCATGCACACTATTTGATTATTTGATTATTTGGTCTGTAATTAATTCCTTTTCTTTTCTAGAAAGAATGTATTAGGTTTTTTTCTAATGTAAGCATTAGAAATTAGGGTTTTTCTATTTTAGTTACATCGGAAGACTTGCCGGAGATCGTAGAGGAAGATGGAGAATCAGACCAATCTAGAGATAGCAGTTTTTTGGCATGTTGTTTTTTGTCTGGATTGGATTCAGACCATCACACTATCAGCCCTAGTTATTTAATTTGATAAATTGTTGTTTATTTGCTGATATGATTGTGAATCATAACTAAGAATTTTCATATCATAATCCATGTGGATTGTGGATTGATGTATGTTTTGGGCACCAAACCCTAGGCCGACTTGACCTAGATTTGGTCTAACTAACATGGGCCAAACCTATGGTTACTTGGGGACTGTTAACAGCCCCTTGGGTCACAATTTAAGTGATCAATTTTGGATCTAGGCTAGGGGTTTGATGGCCCATTACATGGACCAATTCGGCCCATGCTTGTAAAACCTAAGTTGACTTAAATTAAAACAAGAATAGCCCATTCCAGCATGGACAGCTATATGGGCCAAGCTGTCTTTTGCAGTTGGACTCATATACCAAGATAAATATTATTAGATAATTGGGTCCATTCATGGGATGATCATGCATTAATCTAAATGGATGTAGGTTTTACAAGATTTAATTTGATTTTGATCAAATTATGGGTGATTTGTTATGTGAATGTAATCCGTACATGGGCCATAAGTGCTTGGCCCAGAAAAGACTTGTGTGGCTCTCCACGCCCATCATGGCTGAATGCACATCATTGCCATGACATCCATGGTTCATTGTATTATCTCCCTTTAATGGGCCCTTCTCCTGTTTCTTCTCCAAAGAGGAACCCCGTGGAAACCCTAGTCCATTTAGGGCCCATTTGAATCTGACTTTATGAAAGTCAATGAGAGCCACTATGGCAAGACCTAAAGCTGACCTAGGGACTGATATACTTGTTCCCTCATGATTAATATTAGTGCAACGAGATAGGGACCATGCACAATCATATGAGGACCATGCACATGGTTTTGTCTTCTAATACTCGACTATAGTGGCTTTAGGTCCTAACACCATCCAATTGGGCCTGGCTTTTTTTTTGGGTTTGGGGTCCTAACATCTCCCCCTTACTCAAGCAAGGCCTTGTCCTCAAGGCCGAGGTGTGGGTATAATTCCAGCAATGGTTTGTATGGCTCCCAAGTGGCTTCCTCAGCTTGCAAACCAGTCCAAGAGGCGAGAGCTTCCTGAACCACCTCCTTTCCTGACTTTACCCAGCAATAATCAAGGATGCATTGCGGCTGAGTGACGGCATGGCCTTCTTCTGAAAATTCTGGCAACTTGCTGGTAACATTGCACTTAGGGCCTAGGCTCTTTTTGAGAAAAGAGACGTGGAAGACTACGTGTAGTTTAGAACTGGTAGGTAGTTCCAGCTTGTACGCCACCACTCCTATTCTTCCATGATCTTGAATGGCCCAAAGAATCTAGGTGAAAGTTTATGCCATGTTCTTTTTGCAAGGGATGCTTGTTTGTAGGGTTGAAGTTTAAGGTAGACAAATTCTCCCACTTGATACTCTACCTTCCTATGCTTCTTGTCATACGAGGACTTCATATGCTGTTAGGCCTTTCCCAAATGGAATTTCAATGTCTTAAGCAACTGATCTCTAGCTATGAGAGTTTCCTCAACTGAGGCAACTGAAGTGGACCCTACTTCAAACGGCAAGATGGGTGGTGGATCTCTCCCGTAGAGGGCCTTGAAGGGAGTGTGATACACATGGTTGCATGAAAGGAAGTATTATACCAGAACTCAGCCCATGGCAACCATCAGGCCCACTGAAGAAGCTTCTCACCTATGAAACATTGAAGATATGTTTCCAAACCTCGGTTGAGAACCTCAGTTTGACCGTCAAACTGAGGATGATAGCTGGTAGAGTGGTGAAGCCCGATACCTTGCAACCTGAAATATTCAGTCCAAAATTGGCTAAGAAAAATAGGATCCCAGTCAAAGATAATGGCCTTAGGAGTACCATGCAGTTTCACAACTTCTTTAACATAAGCCTCAGCTACTTGAGCTGCACTGTAGGGGTGCGATAGGGTATTGAAATGCCCATATTTAGTTAACCTGTCCACTACTACCATAATACCGGACTTACCTAGTGATGAGGGAAGCTCAGAAATGAAATCCATGGATACTCCATCTCACACCTAGGTTTGCACTCTATGACATAATTGTAGCCCATTAATTTGGCTAACCACTTCTATTGCTCAGTAATGTGGATAAGTTGTTCCAGCAAGTGCTTGAGGCTTCACAAGTCGGTTCGTATGATGAACTGTTGGCCCAGTAAATAAGCTCTCCATCTATGAACTGCATAGACAATTGCTACCAGCTCCTTTTCATAGACTGATTTAGCCTGAGCTCGGGGAGACAAGGCCTAGCTAAAGAAGGCCAAAGGGCTGACCCTATTGCATGAGGACAGCACCCAATCCATTCCCAGAAGCATCACACTCAATTAAAAACACCTTTGAGAAATCTGGTAAGACCAATGTCGGGCTTGTGAAGTCCACTCAGAGAAGTTCTCATGAAGTAATTTGGTAAGTGGGGCTGCTAACATCCCATACCCCTTTATGAATCTGCGATAGTAACCGGTAAGGCCCAAAAATCCTTGCATGCCTTTTTGTGTCTTGGGTGGGGGCCAATTTACCATGCAAGCCATCTTGGAGGGGTGTACTATTACCTTCCCATCAGTAATGATGTGGCTAGTGGTGGCCACGAGCCAAGCTCTTCACCAGCTACTTGAGCTCGGCTTGGCTCGGTTTCAACGGACTTCGAGTCGAGCTCGAGCCCAATTTACAGGCCCATTTATTAATCGAGCCGAGCTCGAGCCTAATAAAGCTTGGCTCCATCTATGAACTGCATAGACAATTGCTACCAGCTCCTTTTCATAGACTGATTTAGCCTGAGCTCGGGGAGACAAGGCCTAGCTAAAGAAGGCCAAAGGGCTGACCCTATTGCATGAGGACAGCACCCAATCCATTCCCAGAAGCATCACACTCAATTAAAAACACCTTTGAGAAATCTGGTAAGACCAATGTCGGGCTTGTGAAGTCCACTCAGAGAAGTTCTCGTGAAGTAATTTGGTAAGTGGGGCTGCTAACATCCCATACCCCTTTATGAATCTGCGATAGTAACCGGTAAGGCCCAAAAATCCTTGCATGCCTTTTTGTGTCTTGGGTGGGGGCCAATTTACCATGCAAGCCATCTTGGAGGGGTGTACTATTACCTTCCCATCAGTAATGATGTGGCTAGTGGTGGCCACGAGCCAAGCTCTTCACCAGCTACTTGAGCTCGGCTTGGCTCGGTTTCAACGGACTTCGAGTCGAGCTCGAGCCCAATTTACAGGCCCATTTATTAATCGAGCCGAGCTCGAGCCTAATAAAGCTTGGCTCGTGAGGCTCGCAGGCCAAGCGCAAATACATACATACATATAATAATAATAAATATAAAATTATAGAAAATAATATATATAATAAAAATATTATATATAATATTTTTATTTTTATATATAATAATAACTAATTACTATAATTCTTAATTTTTTAAATATTAAATAAAAAAATATTTTTATATATAATATTTTTATTTTTATAAAACATTTTTCTTATGTCAAGCTCAAGTCAAGCCAAGCTCTAGCTTATGTGAGCTCGAGCTCAAGGTTCTAGCTCGAATCGAGCTCAAGCTCGAACTCGAGCCTCATATTACCTTGGTGAGCTGAGCTCGAATAGCAAGCTATTCGGCTCAACTCGGCTCGAATCCACCCCTAGATGTGGCCCAAATAACCAATCCAGTTCTGTACAAAGCTACACTTGGATGCCTTAACAAAGAAGTTGTTGCCTCAGAAGGTCCAAGGCGATGGATAAATGCTAAAGGTGAGTGGGCCAATTTGAACTATATACCAATATATCATCAAAGAAGACAAGAATAAACTTCTAGAGGTAGGGCCTAAACACTTCATTCATCACGGCCTGAAATGTCGATGGAGCATTTGTCAGCCCAAAGGGCACGACAAGAAACTCATAATGAACATCGTGGGTCCGAAAGGCTGTTTTGGAAATATAATCAGGGTGGACCCTTATTTAGTGATATCCCGACCTCAGATCTGGCTTGGAGAACACCCTCACCCCCCTGAACTCATCTAGAAGTTCATCAACGATTGGGATGGGAAGGCAATCCTTGATGGTGATGTTGTTTAATGCCCTATAGTCTACACAAAATCTCCATGCTCCATCTTTCTTTTTGACCGAGAGGACAGGGGAGGAATAAGGGCTGTTGCTGGGCTAGATGTGTTGCTTGTCTAGGAGCTCAGAGACAATCTTCTCAATCTCCTCTTTTTGGATGGGGTATCTGTAAGGGTGTACATTAGCTAGATGGGATCCAGGGATAATTGGAACTCGGTGGTCCTGGGGTCGGATTGGGGGAAGGCATTTAGGCTCCTAGAACACATCAGAATACTGGGATAGGATCTGTTGTAATTGCTCAATGGGGCCAACATTGAGTTGATGACAAAACTGGGCTGATAGGGGTTGGGCCTAAATTCATCAATGTGGGCTGTTGAGACCTCAGCTCGGCCTTGAATAAGGACTGGAAGCTCTCAGCCCAAGGAGGTTCTGGTGTAATGCCTTGCAAGTGATGGTGTTCCCCTTGGATTGTAAAGTCCGTCATCATAGCTTCCAAATCACATATAACAGGTCCCAGTTGGTGCAGCCACTAGACCCCCAAAACTACATCTGCACTTGAGAACTGAAGGAGGTAGAGATCTACCATGAATGGGTGACCTTGTATCTTTAAGTTCAGGTCTGAGCACACCCCCTCACAGTAGATTCGTTGTTCGTTGGCCACACGAATAGCGAAGGGGGAGGCATGCTGAATGACCTGTCCTAATTGCTGAGCTAACAGTTGCCTCACAAAATTTAGGGTGCTGCCACTATCAATGAGCACCAATATGGGCCGACCAAGGAGCAGTCCAATTACCCGCATGGTCTGAGGAGTCTTTTGACCGATCAGGGCCTGTAGTGATATTTCAGGGGTCCCTATAACCATCAAGTCACTGGCGTCTTCCTTTTCTAATGGGTCTTGGGCACACAGTGGATTCTCTTCATTGTCTGAATCATCAGTGTGCAAGAGAAAGGCTTGTTGGGCCTTATAGGCATGCATCTCGGCACAAGTTAGTCGCTTGAAGAGAAGAGTTGTTGGGCCTTGAATCTTGGTGCAGGAAGAACTAGGGATTTTTGGTTTTGGGTCGGGATTCTTAAAAATGGGTCCGACCAATCGGCTTAGCCGCCTAACTCCATTCAGCTTTTCCTCCTATAGCCTCGCAAGGCCAGCTGCCGCCAGGACTATAGTGGGTCTCCAGGCCTTCACTTCTAATTTTTTCTCCTCCTTCAAGCCCCCACGAAGATCCCGATTAGAGCCTTGTCAATCCAACCGGTAACTCGGGTTTCTATTTTCTCAAACTCAACTTGGTATTCTCTTACTGAGCCAATTTGTCTGATTTTTGCAAGGGTCTCATCGAAGTCTTCATATGCAGTAGGGCCAAATTTGGCCAGACATGTTTTTATATTATTAATATAACGGAAAAGACACAAGTGCCCTTATTTAAGTAAGAGACACTAGCTCTAACATAATAATACAGATCAGCAACCTCAACAAGTATAAAGACAGAAATACCCCTACGCTAACATGAAGAATTGGCTACCCCCTGTTGTGTAGTCCAATTAACTTTACCAAAAAAGAACAAAAAAAAAAGCTGCCAACTGCCAAAAAAATTGGTCCAAACTTATTCCTTAAAGATAAGAGAAGGCCATAAATCCAAGCAACAAGCAGCAGACATAACTACAAGAAAACAGAGAAGAGAAGAACACCACACCTTAAAATAATTTTCCGTCCTCCAAAGCAGAGATTATATGCCTTTGATTCATTTACCTGAGGACCAAAAGTGAAGAAACACAATAAATAGCTTTACAATGTAAAACCAGGGCAACTTTTCTTTCTCCCCTGCAAAAATTACAGTTCATAAACCAAGCATGAAAATTAAATTTCATTACAATACTTGACACATAAGATACCTTTAAAATTGATGAAACAGATCCATAGATATCACTTTTCTTAACATCTTCAGTAAGTATATCTTCAATAACAAGGTGACGCAATATTCGAGAAGAAAATCCCTTAGGTAAACTCTTTCCAGCTCCATGAAGACTCAACCTATCATGTCTGTACTTCTTAACCTAAAATTAAAACAGACAAGAACATCTAGCCATAATAATCTAGGGAGAATAAAATACAGTTGAAATTCGTAATTGTAAGAACATACGTTTTGACACAAGGAACCCCTGTAGACTTCTAGTATATGTGATGATGAATGCTGCTGCCCTGTTGACTTCACCAATTCAACCTGTGTTGTATAGGAACAACTAAAAAAGGTCAAAACAAAGTAAACCTCCAATATAAACTGGGTAGCAAGGAAATGCATGAATTAACAAAAGAGGACCTAATCATTACCAAGTGCTTTGACATGTCAGTAACATCCTTATCAACATAATTTACAGCCTTGGAACAATTATCACAAGTTTTTCCACAGTTTGCAGGATCAAACTTTTCTCCAAAATGTACAAGTTGCAATAGACGTCGACAATCAACGTCATTTTCACAATAGCTGACCTGTTAAGAAAAAACAGATTAAGCACGTCAACAAATATTCTATTCAAATCATGGAGATGACCACAAGAAAGCAGCAAATGCAAAATACCATACGCAAAAGATTCTCAACATTTGTTTCTAATATCCTCCCAACATTTGTTCCAGAAATACGTCCTGATCCTAATGCCAGTGGACTTTGCTCTATGACTCCTTGACTGATCATGTGTTTAACTCGGATCTGGGAAGGCAACAAAAAATGCAGAAAATAAGGACAATGAAAAAGAAGATTACTTGATAGCAATAACCTGCAACTTACATAGTCACTGTAGCTGTAATACAATAAACAAGATGAAGGTTGACCATCTCTACCAGCACGACCACACTCCTGCAAAATCATGGAGTAATAAGCTTACCAAATTGTTATTTATAATTTTAGGTAATCCAATAACAGCCACCCTAACATATTTTTATCTAGTAACCTTCCTAACAAAATGCTCCTATCCTGGGAGGGATTTGTTTACCCCAAACTTCCTTCATTGGAAAAGATTGCCCCAAGCCATCAAAGGTCTGAACTAATGCCCTAAAGAACAAGGCACAAGAAAAGGCACCAAGGGAGACAAAGTATGAATCCGGTTATCCCCCCTTAAAGGATCTAAAACAACCCAATCCAAAACTTGAATTAAGACTGAAACATTGTTCAATTCAGAATCTTTGAGACCCCTTCTAAAACCCAGACCCCGCTCAAACCCATAAATTGAGTTAAAAGGAACTAGGAAAGTAGAACCTAGCTCATTTTTATCTCTTGAGAAGGAAAACAAGGATGGGAATTGTTCTTTCAAAGGTGAGTCCCCCACTCATACATGCTCCCAGTAGTTCACAAGGTTACGACAGCATAATTCATACCTAAGGAAAGGCAAAAAAAAGGCAAAAGAATGGCAAGAACATGTTAGATAGTCTTTGTATGCCCTTAGCTTCAATCAGAATGTACTTTTGACGTTTATTGTAAATGAACAAAGTGCATATTTGATTCATGTTCTTGTGGTTTGTTTCTGTGTTATACCCTTAAACTGGACACATAATGAGACTCGTGTTAGTTTAGAATGTTCACAGCCGGTGGGTCGGTGTGGGGAGACTTATCTTGATAAGACTGACATTGATGTGCCACCAAGTCGGTTGGGGTGGCCTGTCTTGTTAGACAGTTTTGTATGCCCTTAGCTTCAATCCGATTTGATGTACTTTTGATATTTAATGTAAATAAATAAAGTGCATGTTTGACTTATGTTGTTTGGTATAATTCTGTGTAAGACCCTAAAACTGGACACTTATTGAGACTCGTGTTAGTTTTAAATGGTCACAACCATTGGATAAGTCTGGGGAGATTTATCCTGCCAAGGCTGATACTGGTGTGCCACCAAGTGTTGGGATGGCCTGTCTCGGCCACCAGGGTAAGACCCAAGGCACATGCAGTATGGGATTACTTGAATCCTTGAACCGGACCAGATTTTCAGTATTGCCCAGGACCTTGGAGACAGATGGGCAAAACTGGAAAGTTACACCTGACCCCTAGACTCGATTATGACACTTCACTAGGTGTCGGATCGGTGAGATCCTTAGCGGGGATCAAAACCTGGGTATGTTGGGACAGTCTGAGAATTCATCTAAGTGGGTGATCATAGTGACAGGATCAGCCCCTTTGTCGGACAAAGGTAATGATCGGGAATGCACTCTCTCTGATGGAAACCAAACTGCAGACAGTTGATTTCAATCGTTGGAATTTTGTTTTGCAAAATTTATATATGATATATAAATGTACGGTTTCAAAAAGGTTTGCAAATGGTTTTAATTCCCGGGATCCATGTGAGTAGAGAGTGTGGCACTGTTCCTTGCAGCCGAGGGAGAGGTCCTCTCTTGTCGGGCAGTGCTTGATCATTAAGGGCTGAGAGGTTAAGTGTAAGACCATTTAGGATAGTACCTGATGGCCTAATCTTGCACCTGCCCACAGTCCCTGGGTTTTTATAAGATGGCTTGGCCCAGAGACCACTTAATGTAAGTTTTGGGCCCATAAGGTCCATGCGATGGGCTCAAGGGTTCACTGAGCTTTTCAGTGAAATCGGCTGGGCCTTGTGATAAAGGCTAGGCCGAACCCATGTGGCTGGTATGTAGATCAATGCTTGGGTCCCACGCCATACAAAGAAGCCCAACTGGGCAACAGATTGGAAACTAGTTAAGCACTGAACACTTAAGGGGCCAAAAGCCCATTTCGAGCTGGGCTGATATGATCACCCATCTATGGGGCGGATCTGGGATTAAAGTTAGCAAAAGGATTGGGCCTTTTACCTTATCCACTCTGGGAGACCAAATTCAAATCAGATTTGAATCTGGTAACCTCTTGATAAGATCAGGAGTAAGCTAACTTAATCTGCAGATAGGATTAAGATCATCCCCTATCCAAATACTGATTTGGATTGGGATAACTCCTAATTAGGAGGTCTCTTAATCAAGAAGAAAAGAGGAGAAACCCTAAGTGAACAAAATCAGATCTCGAACCTAAGGTGTGTGTGCAAGAAAGCATCCTGCGATTTGAGATTGGATCTCATACACACTCTCGAGAGAAGAGAAGCAATTCAGCCATCTTCGTCTCAAGAGTTCTCCTCCAGCCGCCGCCATTCTTTCTTACAAGATTCGATCTTTGAAGAAGAAAGAAATCAAGAAATCAGTTCTTGACATCAGTTTTGCATAAAAGACTGAAAAAGATTTGGTGCTCAGAGTTTCCAGAGGATTCTTACAAAGGATCCAGTGTGTAGGACGCACTCTGCTGGTTTCATTCCACATACAGCTGTGTCATCTTCAGCAGGAGCGGATCTTGGTGTCCTCTTTGGGCGTGAACACCAACTTTGGGAGATACTGCTTCTCTGGATCAGGTATAATTCCTCCCTTCCCTTTTGGTTCAAGATCTGGAAAAAGGTAGGAAAATTTTTGGAAATCGCCCACCCATTCCGCAATCTTTTTTGGCGTCCATTAGATGGATCCTACCATTCTTTCATATCTCAGCCGCCAGGGTGAGACCCAAGGCACATGCAGTGTAGGATTAATTGAATCTTTGAATCAGACCAGATTTCCAGTATTGCCCTGGACCTTGGAGATTAATGGGCAAAACTGGAAAGTTACACCTGACCCTTAGACTCGATTATGATACTACACTAGGTGTCGGATTAGGCTGTCTTTGATGTACCAAACAGTGAGATCCTTAGCAGGGGTCAAAACCTGGGTATGTTGGGACAGTCTGAGAATTCATCTGAGTGGGTGATCATAGTGATAGGATCAACCCTTTTGTCGGACAAAGGTAATGATCGAGGATGCACTCTCTCTAATGGAAACCAAGACTGCCGGCAACCAATTTCAATCGTTGATATTTGTTTTGCAAAATATATTTTATATGAGATATAAAAGTATATGTATTACGGTTTCTAAAATGTTTGCAAAAGGTTTTAATTCCCAGGATCCATATAAGTAGAGAGTGCAACACTGTTCCTTGCAGCCGAGGGAGAGGTCCTCTCTTGTCGGGCAGTGTTTGATCATTATGAGCTGAGAAGTTAAGTGTAAGGCCACTGAGGGTAATACCTGATGGGCTAATCTTGCATCTGCCCACAGTCCCTGGGTTTTTATAAGGTGGCTTGGCCCAGGGACAACTTCATGTAAGTGTTGGGCCCAATAGAAGCCCATGTGATGGGTTTCAGGGGGTGCACTATCCACAACAGTGTATTCGGCCAGGCCTTGTAACAAAAGTTGGGTCGAACCCATGTGGTTGATGTGTAGATCAATGTTTGGGTCCCACGCCATACGAAGAAGCCCAACTGGGCAGCAGTTTGGAAGCAGTTTTGAATACACAAACTTATTAGGCCTGAAGCCCATTTCGAACTGGCCTAATTTGATTAGTTAAGTAGATGGGGCGGATTTGGGATTAAATCAGCAGATAGGATAGAGTCCTACCCTATCCACTCAGAGAGATCAGATCTGAATTCAGATCTAGAAACCTCCTGATAAGATCAGGAGAAGGTTGATCTAATCTGTAGATAAGATAAGGGTCTTATCCTTATCACTTAAAGAGAGTCCAAATTCAGATAATGACCTGAATTAGGAAACTCCTGATAAGATCAGAAGCTGATCTCTTTAAGCCTAAAGCAGGAGGGGGGCGAACCATCCAAATCATCCCAGAAGTTCCAGAGATACTAGATCTCGAATTACAGAGAGAAGAATACACAGTGTAACTGCGCCTTCTCCCTGTGATCCCTTCCTGACGCCACCATACTACCAGTTCGTTCTCCAACATTGTAGGAGTGGTCAAGATTGGATCTTGATATCAATCTTTACTGAAAGGCTGATAGGAAGTTGTGCTCACTGCCTCCATTGGATTCTTGTTGAAGAATTCGGTTCATGGGACGGACCCTGCTGATTCTGCTCCTCCATCCACTGTGTCATCTTCAGTGGGAGCAGTTTTTGGTGATCTTCTTTGTGCGTGAACACCTCCATTGAGAGATACTATTTCTCTGTATCAGGTATATCCCTCTCCCACTGTTTCGTTTCAATCTGGTTCGGTTTATAGTTCAAGATTGATCCTTAAAAAATATGATTTTTTCTAGAATAGGGAATACGATTCCCAGTTGAAGGGAGAGAAATTTTTGAAATTCGCCCACCCTATTCCGCACCTTTTGGGCGTCCATGTGATAGATCTCACATCCCTTCAGAACAAATTTCCAAGGAGAAGCCCTTGTAGCCCTGGCAAATACTCCCACGTCCAAACCATCAACCGCTTACCCATGAATTGCTTAAAATTACCTTAACCCACAACTTATCCTTCTCCATTGTCAGTCTCCACAACCATTTTCGCAATAAAGCATCATTTTTTTTGGATATTTCCAAATACTAACCCACCAACACTCTTCTAGAAACCACCTCCCAATTGACTCTATGATCTCTTCTCTCTTCCCCTGGTTCCTACAAAAAGTCCTTCATTAGCTTTACCAAGCATCCACTCACCCCCTAGTATTTTAAACATTAACAAGAGATAAACTAGCAAACTGGCCAAGGTAGACTTGATCAATGTAATCCCACCCCCCAAAGATGGGTAGTTCTTCAGCTCTTCCATGGAGCTAACCTCTTTGTGGATATGTCAACCACCAGACTCCGAAAGATGCTCTTACTTGGATTATCCCCTAAGGACAGTCCTAGATGATCCAATGCCACTAAGAGATCGTACACCCCAATATGTTTGCCCTTTCTGCCACCTCATTGTTAGTCATATTAATTCCAAATACACAACTCTTATCAAAATTGACTTAATGTTGACATTTGCTGAAATAAGTTAACCACCATCTTCAAATTCCTAACCCATCTAACCTCATCTCCTTCACAATACAAGATACTATCATCTGCAAACTGTAAATGGGTGATTGGAAATTTGGAACCCTATCCCTTCCAACTCTCCACCCCCTAACCAAGTTTCTAGAATCTGCCATCTCCAATAGTCTACCCAAAACTGCAAAAACTAAAGTAAAGAGGAAAGGAGATAGCAGATCCCTTGTCTAATTCCTCTAGTTGCAAGAAAGTGATCCACCAAAATGCCATTCACCAAAATACAATAGTGGCAAGTCCTAATGCAACCCTACACCCATTTACACCACCTCTCCCCAAACCCAAAACTAAGTAGAGCTTCCAATAAGAAGGAACAATCAACCAAAATCATAAGCATTTTCCAAATCCAACTTGCAAATCAAATCCTTTTTTCTAACTCTTTTCAAGTCCTCCACACTTCCAAGATGCTTAACAAAAGCACCTTGATTGAGGAAACTAAATGGTGGGGAGTACTTCTCTAATCCTTAGAGATAGCACCTTGGCAATGATTTTATATAAACTATTTACCAAGCTGATAGGTCTAAAATCTCTTGGGTGACCTGCTCCATTCTTTTTTTGGGACCAAAGCAATGATGGTATTTTGTAATAAACAAAAAAGAAAAAAAATATATATTAATAAAAGGAAGGGTAGATCAACCAGGGTGATGAGGAATCACTACAACTTAGACTCTATAAACAATTCACAATGTGTATACAGCAAAGAAAAAACAAAAATACAAAATTAACTGTTTGAAATCCACCTCAAGAATAAGACCAAAAACCACCACTAAGATCCTCCCTTGAAATCCCTTCAAACTTTGGAATTATAAACACCCAAATGATTATCCTTTTCTCACATAAAAGAGTGAGTTTATCTTTTCTTCGATGAATGATTTCAGAAATCCCTTTTGTTTCTTTCATTCCACGCTTCCCAACATATGACAAAAGGAACACAGCTCCAGACCATCTTTGCCTTAAGAATTCCTTTCATTGTAGGCCAACAAGCAAGACGGTCTCCAAGAGCCCTTGGATTCACCATATTAGATATCTGAAACAGCCCGAAGACACCCCCAAATGAGCTTTGAGAAAGAGCAACCAAAACACAAATGTAGCACATTCTCCTGCACAGCTTCACACAAGAAACACCTTCTTGGTAGTTAGATATCACTTGAGAACCTTAAAAAATAAATAAATAAACCAAATAAACTTGGTGCCGAAGCAACACAGACTCTCATTTGACAAATACCAAGAATGCCCACCCAACAAAAAATCACCCCAAACAGGAAACTAAACTATCACTAATCATATAAAGGCCTTTTAGCACTCATGGTTTCCCCTCCTAAAATCAATAAGCACATCTTTTTACCCACTTTAAGACCAGTTTCCATCACCTTTTCCACATCCACATTTTGCGTAATTTTTCAATCGCTATCCAATTCCACTCCTTCCTCTTCCTCTTCATCTTCATTAACTTCTTTATCCAAATCATCCTCTTCTCTCGACAACACCGTTTCTTTTACCAAAACCTCTTCGGTGAACTCTACTGATTTATCTCCCTTTTCACCACCAACTGGACAACAGTTCGATATATTCTTAGAAAAAATGCCACTGATCAAACAAGTTTTTTCTTTCAGTTTTTTCCTTCTATACACTATAAAATTTGCTACTTGGACCTACACTTATGAGTCCACCTTTCTGCCTGGAAAATACCTTGGTACTGTGAATTAGATGCCCAGTGTTAGTGCTCCTTGCCTTCTTTGGGCTTACTGATGATTTTGAAAAGGAGGTATGCTGTTTCATTAACCCAAGTTTCCTTGGTCCCTGCTTCTTCCTACCAAGATCTCTACCTAAGTTGCCCACCATGATTTCTAAGACCTGGCCATTATCTTTACTTATCCTCCCTCCCTTTGAGTTCTGCCCCTCCTGATTAAATAGCAAATCTGCACTCATGTATGGTTCTTCAGGCTAATCTTCCCACCTCACCATCAAGATTCAGGGCTATGAACTTGCCCTCGTCCACAGTCAATACAAGTGCATCCCCCTACCTTCTTTAGTTGTGTGCTTTAATCCTTTTCTTCATTAAACTTAGCAAGCAGAAAGGGTCAACATAGTCTATTTTCATTGTTGAGCAATTGTGTTCCAAAGCACTACAGCTGAAATACATGTCATCAAGTAGCTCATTCTCCGCACCTAAGAGCAGAACCAAGTCTTCCTCAGACTTATCAAGACAAGAAGACATTGTTGCACTACCCAAATCTCCGCAAGCCCTAGGCCCTTCACAAGTTTGCTCCAATGTTGATTGAGCGCAACAACTTTCTTGGACTTTACCTTGTCTGTTCTCTGAAGAATCCCCTCTTGCATAAGAATATTTTGTCATGAAACACTTAAGCTCACCCCCACAAGAAGTCATATCACCTCTCCATCGACAACCTCTAAGCTTTCTATTCTTTTGCTCGAGACAGGAGTACCTCTGCTTCCCCTCTAGCATAAGAGCATTTCGTCACAAAACACTTAAACTCGACCAAAAAAATCGGGATTCCCTAGAAGTCGTATCACCACTACATCGGCACCCTCTAAGCTTTTTACTCTTTTGTTCAAGACAGGAGTACCTATGCTTAGAAAAGAAGAACTGGGTCACTGCTGGGTCGAACCAACCACTGGATCAGCCCGACTTGGTCCATTATGTTTCTTAACACTTAGGCCAGCGCCACTTGGGTCGATAATTAGACTACAATAAGTGCTGTTCACAATCCTACTCAAAATGATAGGATTAAGCTCATCGAAGTGGATTTACATTTCATCAAAGAAAAGGTTACACCCTTTATGAAGTTTGAACACCAACTAGCTAATGTATTTCACTGAGGCTGTGGTCAAATCAAAATTTAGTGGACACTTAGTCAAGCTGGGCTTGAGGGGGATTATCGATGCATTGTACTTCTATACATGTAGGTACTTTTTTCACTCTAGTGAGAATAGGATGTAAAAGGGAATATTCTCTGCCCAGTGTTCCCTTTTTCCCTTTTCTCTCTCTCTTCTTTTGTTCCTTCTCTTCTTCCTAGTTCTCCTTTCTTCAAACATTAATCAATCCAGTTCAAGATAAATGATATTAAAACACTGATCAAAAATAAATAAATAAATGATATTAAAATATTAGGGAATATGTTGAAGCATATCCCAATGACATGTCGATATCCATGGAAAACTAAGAAATATGTCATTTTTTTTAAAGTATAACTATGAAAATTAAATTTAGTACCTGATGATAGCCTTCAATAGATTTTGGAAGAGAATGATGTATAACAAATCGGACATCAGGTTTATTTATGCCTGAAATACCCAGGTTAATACAGGATACGAATAGCAATGGTAGGAAAACAACCAAGATGGCAATTAATAGTACCCATTCCAAAGGCCACTGTAGCACATATTATATTGATCTCATCCTTGCTCCACTGCTTTTGAACAAAAGTTCGTTGCTGAGAATCCATGCTCCCATGGTAAAATGCTGCTTTATGGCCAAATTCCTGAACAATTAAACAACTTTCATCGTCAAACTAACAAGTAAAGAGTGACAAGCTTATTACTCATTTAAAATTGGATACAAACAACTAAAAAAGGCAAAAGGGTGTCATCACTTGTGTACTTGTCCAAACTGACCCTTGATTGTTAACAATTTTAGGACTATATACTGATAATGTTATGTCCCATGCTTAATAGTTCTGAACCACTAGCCTAGCATCATCCTAAGATATAGTCCACAGGCATATTACAGAATATTTTACAATGATACCATCAAGCCAAGCAGTGACCTCTAGAATGTTACAGCCAGAGTTACCATACAAGATTCTAGAAATCACTATTGGGGTTTGATAAATTAGTCTAGTAAGGGTTTGCCAAAAACAGTCATAAGCTTTGATCAACTAAATCGGAGTGATAACAAAAGTGTTTATAAAAATAGCATAGAAAAGTTGACACTAAAATAAGAAACACCAAACTGCTCTGGACAACGACTTTATGTAAAAACCTTAAACAGCTATAAACCTAATAATTGACAAAGGAAATATAACACAAACCCCACTCATGGAATACAAACAGAATAAAGAGTGAATAACAAAGTCAACTGCCCATAATTAAAGAAAATTAGAAATCCAAAATCAACATATAGATGATCTCTAGCCAAAATTTGAGTCCATTTCAATACACCATACTATTTAGACCCCATTCTACAACATTTTAACTATATATATATATATATATATATATATATATATATATATTTAAGAAACTTTGCAATATCAAGGATAAAAGCAACCATTTGTTTCAAAAGAAAGAGATGAACCTGTAACTTGTCAGCAACTTTCTCACAGTCCATTCGTGAAAGACAATAAATAATACCACATTCATCAAAATGGTTTTCTTTAATGAATTTGTCAATGTCTTCCAAACACCTTTTTGTCTTTGGGATTACTGAATACCTGCAATCTTAACAGTAATTAGCCATTAAAATAAAGAAAGTAATGCATCTAATTTAACACTAACCGCAAATTTTGGCGATTGAAACTTTGTCGGAAAACAACACAATTAACAAGGCCAAGAGCTTGCACAACATCTTCCTTCACACTTGCTGTTGCGGTGGCAGTTAAAGCCAAGACAGGAGTATTTGGGAACTTCTGCTTCAAGATACCAAGACCCTGAAAGGTATAAAAAGAGTAAAAGGTTCACCAGACCATAGACAAAAGGAACTCTAAAATCCAAAAGCAATAAAGTTTGGAATGCTAAAACCTGATAATCCGGTCTAAAATCATGCCCCCACTGGCTAACACAATGAGCTTCATCAACAACAATCCTAGCAAGTAAACTACGAGCATGCAAACTCTCCAAATGTCTTAACAGAACATCACTCCTGCAATCAAAGGGATGTGTTAATTTGAAGGGTTTTATAATAAAATATATGGTGCCTATAACTGAAAAATGTTTTAGAGGGAAAAAAGTACCAAACATGGCCCAGGAATATTTTAATCTTCAAAACCCATGTTAGCACAGTCCTTTTGTTTTTCCCATGTTGCAGAGCTTATTATATACTTACACAATAAAATACCATTGAAATTAATAATTGATGAGGCAAAAAAAAAAGAAGAAAAAAGGGAAAAAAAAGAAATGTTTGAATAAATTATGTTTTTCACGTATTTTTTAGTGGGATCCCAAATTGTTGTCTTTGGGTAGCTTTGTAGACAGTTTGGGACCAGGGATATTTTCGTCATTTTATAAGTTAGGTTTTTGGTCAGGTGCAGTTGGGTGCATTTCTGTTGGGTTTTGGTCTCTTGAGTCTTTTTGTAACAAAAGTTATCTTTTAGGTGTTCATTTGAAGTTAGTTTTGTTCCTAAGGAGTTGTTGGTGAGAGGGAAACATTCTAGGGGCTTATGTGTAAATATTTTAACTAGCTTGTCCAACAAACCAATGAGTCTTATAAAAGAGAAGGGGGCTGTTTCTGTAGTTTTTTTTTTTTTAGTTCTTTCTCTCTTGTTTGAACTGTAGCTCAGCCCCAGCTAGGGTTTTCAAGCATTGGGAGCTTGGGTTTTGAGAAGCCGACCCATTTTGGCACCTTCCAATCCCTCCATCGCTGTGTGTCCGCACGGGAGGCCAGCTTGCTGCCATTGTTACCGTGGCGGAACTGTTCCAGGAGGAGTTTTACTTCAGGTTCAGGTCTGAAATCCCTAAAAATCTAACTTATTTTGTTGTTTTCAACTTGGTATTTCTTGTGCTTACTGCTGTATACTTGACGTACTGCATGTAACTTGTCTTTCTATCCACATCAAGTGGTATCAAAGAAAGTTCTTTCCTTGGGTCTGCTTCAAAGTTCATCTTCTTCTTGTGTTTTCTATATTATCATGGCTGCAAGGGGTGGACGTGGTAGGGGTGGTAGAAGACCACAATATGTCACTGTAGAGATTTTCCAATAGGCTATAAGAGGACTGCAAGAACAGATTGAACATCTTGCTCAACTTGTAGCTCAAAATGCTGCCAGGGATGGTGACATAGAAAATGATTTGGGGCTAGGAAGAAGAAGACAAGCTCCTAGAGTTGATGAACAACTCACTGACATTATTAGTGAAGAATCAAGTGAAGACATTGAGCAACCTGAACGTGATCAGCATGGAAGGAATAACAATCAGTGGTGGGAATACCAAATAGTGCAAGCTTTACAATCCAATCAAGGTCATGGTGTTCAACATCATATTTTTTATTTTGATGGTGAGTTGGAACCTGAAGAGTTTCTAGACTGGTTGGACAGCATTGAAAATTATTTTGATTGGAAAGAAATGAATGAAGAAAGAAAAGTGAAGCTTGTAACAGCAAAGATGCATGGGACAGCCTTAGATTGGTGGAAAAATTACCAAAGGGACAGAGAACGGAAGGGGAAAAAAAAGGTTAGTTCCTGGGGAAGAATGAAAGAGAATCTGAAATCCCAATTTTTACCACCAGACTACAAGCAAACTCTTTACCAAAGGGTGCAGAATTTAAGGCAACGGGAAAAAAGTGTGAAGGAGTACACAAAAGAGTTTAATAGATTAACTCTTCAGAGTAATATCTCAGAAACTGAACAGCAAAAAGTTAGTAGATATATCGATGGTTTGAGGTTGCCAATACAAGATCAAGTCAGCCTACATTGCCTGTATAAGATAAAGGATGCATATCAGCTAGATCTAAAGGTTGAAGCTCAACTAAGACGGAGCTAAGGGCAGAGGCTAAGTGCTGTCCAAGGTACATCTTCATCAGTAGGTCGAAGTGTTGAGGCTGGTAGGGGTCGTGTAATCAACCAAACATGACCTACAGTCCAAGCGACTTCAAATGCAACAAAAAGCAATCAAGGGCAGCCTACTATTAGATGTTTCAGGTGTATGGAGTTGGGACATCGTTCAAATGAATGTCCTAAGAGAATGATTGAAGGGAAAACACATTTGGTTGATGAAGTCACTGATGAACAACAAGGTGATATAAGCCATGTTGAGGATGAGCAAGTGGCTGAAACTACTGAAGCTAATGCTTTAGAGGAAGAAAACTTGGATGGGGATATTGAAGGTGAAGCTCTAGTGATACGACACTCTATGGTTGCACCTCAAGAACCACTACCAGGGGACTGGTTGAGAAAGAATGTCTTTAGAACATGTTGTACAGCTGGTGGGAAGTTGTGTAACCTGATTAATGACAGTGGGAGTAGTGAGAATCTTGTTTCTTAAGAGATGGTGGATAAATTACAGCTCAAGACTGTTCAACACCCCCGACCATATCGTATTTTGTGGTTCAACAAAGGAAATGAGGTAAGAGTTTCTTCTAAATGCCTAGTTAATTTTTTTATTGGTAATACATTTAAAGAATCGATATGGTGTGACGTTGTCCCAATGAATGCATGCCATATTCTCTTGGGTCGCCCATGGCAATATGACCGTAAGACCATTCATTATGGGGACAAGAACACATACAGCTTTGTGAAAGACAATAAGAAGATAACTCTTAAACCATTGCAACTTGATTCATTTCCAAAGAAGGAAACAAAGCCAACCACTACTCTCTTCACCTCAAATAAATTGGCTCAAGATGGGAATTTGGATGTTGTTTACGTGTTGGTTACAAAAGAAGTTAGCAAAGAAACAGTTGTTACAGAGTTGGTGAAGAAACTACTTCATGACTATGCTGATGCGATGCCTAAAGAACTACCCGATGGCCTTCCACCCCTAAGAGATGTACAACATCATATAGATTTAATACCGGGAGAAGCATTGCCTAACCTACCCCACTATAGAATAAGCCCTAAGGAGAATGAGGAGCTCCAAAGACAAGTAACGAAGTTGTTGAAGAAGGGGCTAATCCGTGAGAGCTTAAGCCCATGTGCTGTACCAGCTTTGCTCACACCAAAGAAAGATGGAAGTTGGTGTATGTGTGTTGGCAGCCATGCCATTAACAAGATTACAGTTAAATACAGGTTTCCCATACCCCGCCTTGATGACATGTTAGACACATTGGCTGGTTCACAAGTCTTTTCAAAGATAGATATGAAGAGTGGATACCTCAAATTCGTATCCGGGAGAGGGATGAGTGGAAAACTGCATTCAAGACTAAGAAAGGTCTTTATGAATGGCTGGTTATGCCATTTGGGTTGTCTAATGCTCCTAGCACCTTTATGAGGTTCATGAGCCAAGTTTTAAGGCTGTTCATGGAGAAGTTTGTGGCAGTTTATTTTGATGGCATACTCATCTACAACAAAGATCATGACAGCCACTTAGGACACTTGAGAGCAATCCTAGAAATCTTGAGACAAAATCAACTATACATAAATTTGAAGAAGTGTAATTTTATGACAAATCGGTTGGTGTTTTGGGGGTATGTTGTTTCATCCAAGGGGATTGAGGTGGATCAAGAAAAAGTTCAAGCTATTCAAGAGTGGCCATCACCGAAGACCTTGACTGAAATTCGTAGTTTTCATGGGCTAGCAACTTTTTATCATCATCGGTTTATAAAGAATTTCAGCACTATTGTGGCACCCATTACTGAATGCTTGAAAGGAGGTGAGTTTACTTGGACTCTCGCAGCTGAGAAAAGCTTCCAAGAGCTAATGATGAGGATGACAAAGGCTCCGATATTGGCTTTACCTGATTTTAACAAGCTCTTTGAAGTTGAATGTGATGCTTCCCATGTTGGGATTGGAGCTCTCCTTAGCCAAGAAGGCCATCCAGTTGCTTACTTTAGTGAGAAACTCAATGATGCTAGAAGGAGGTATTCCACTTATAATGTTGAGTTTTATGCCATTGTGCAAGCATTGAAGTTTTGGAGGCATTATCTTATCCAATGGGAGTTTGTGTTATATTCAGACCATGAAGCATTGAAACACCTTAACTCCCAACAGAAGATAAGGGGAAGATATGCTAAATGGGTTGACTTTCTACAAGAATATAATTTTGTTTTGAAGCATAAGGCTGGATAGCAAAACCGGGTAGCTGATGCTCTTAGTAGGACAGTTCACTTGGTGTCAACAATGTCTACTAATGTTGTGGGATTCAGCTCCATCAAAAACCAATACCAATATGACCCTGATTTTGGCCCTATTTGTAGAAGCTATACAACAGGCAACAAGGATATTTGAGCCAAGTTTGTGTGGAATGATGGTTACTTATTCATGGGCAATAGGTTGTGTATTCCATCAGGATCCTTGAGGGAATTACTCATTGCTGATTTGCATTACAAGGGACACTTTGGTTGCAAGAAGACTCTTGAAATGGTCTCCTAAAGGTACTTTTGGCCAAGGCTACAAAAGGATGTGTTTTATTATGTTGCTAGATGTCACAATTGCCAAACATCTAAGGGGCAGCATCAAAATACAGGTTTGTATCTTCTCTTACCCATACTAGAAGCACCGTGGACTGATATTACTATGGATTTTGTGTTGAGGTTGCCAAGAACAGCTAGGGGTAATGACTCTATTTTTGTTGTGGTTGATCATTTCTCTAAAATGGCCCACTTTATCGGTTGCCAAAAGACTTCTGATGCTTCTCATGTAGCTAACTTGTTTTTCAAAGAAGTTGTTCGGTTGCATGGATTGCCAAGATCTATCACATCAAATCATGACACAAGATTCCTTAGCCGCTTCTAAAGAACTTTATGGAAGCGTATGGGTACTACCCTAAAATATAGCAGTACATTTCACCCACAAACAGATGGACAAACTGAAGTGATTAACCGAAGCATAGGCAACTTGTTGAGAAGCCTAGTTAGAGACTACTTAAAAAAATGGGATCTTATCCTACCACAAGCTGAACTTGCCTTCAACAATTCAGTTAATAGGTCTATAAATTATGGTTGTGTGCATTATCATGCTGTGAGGAACCATAATCAGCCAAATTTCAAGAGCAAGGCTGTAGATGGTTTTTCCCCTCACGCATAGGCTAGTAGGTTGTAAGGAACCAAAATCAGCCAAGTTTCATGAACAAGGCTGTAGATGGTTGTGTCTCCTTACATGTATTTCAATATGAAACAAGGAAAAATAAAAATAAAAGGAAGAAAGAAAGGAGTGAAAGGAATTGATAGAATATGGGCTTCCATCTCATGTGAGAAGCACAAGGAGTATCAGATTGAAGAGGTGTAGGAAGAACACAAGATTCCCTACCTTCTTCTTCCTTTTTCTTTTATGCTCTCCACACCAATCCTCTTCTCTTTTCTCTTCCCACTTGTTTTTTAATGCTAGAAATCCTGCAAATCAATTAGTAATAGCCAACAAAAAAGGCATTAGCCTCTTCTCCTTGTAGGAGAGGGGTTTATATAGAGGAGGGAGGTGGTTAAGTAGCTCCCCACTCCCCTCTTCTTAGAGTGCCAAGTGTCACCCCGCTTAAAATGGGTTAAGGAGGGAAAAGAAAACTTTTCCTTCCTAAGGTGACAAGTTTCCCCCTACTGCAAGTGGTTAAAGGAGGGAAAATAACTCCTTCCTAGGGTGACATGTGTCCCTAGGACAAGTGGCATCCCCTTATAAATAAGTGGGACACCTCACAAGAAATTAAGTAAAATGGATTTATTCTTCTAGGGCCTGCTGTTCCACTAAATGGGCTCTATTGCGGGCCCATTAAATGCTTATTGCATTATAAATAAGCCCAAATAACTTGGGGCCTGTTGTTCACTAAACTAGACTGCAGGCCCCTTTTATTAAAATGTTTCAGCCCACCAATAAGACTGATTGGGCTTATAAGACAGCCCTTTTCTCTTCTTTATTATTATTTTTTTTAAGCTGTGACTGGGAGTATCTTAATAACCTGCTCCTACTTCAGCAAATTTAAGGACTTAACAAGCAGGGACCTTGTTTTCATATCAAAAAGGGGAAAACATGGGTTAGAGTCATTCAAGCATAGAAACCTGATGAATGGAACAGAAAGACGTGGCAGATCCCCTGTTTCACCAAGGAAAAACAAAAGCTTCAAGCTTCAATTAATTGATTAGTGAATAGGGTTGGCAATCCCGTGTCAATTAGAATTTGTGGAGAATAACATAAATGTCCCTTACTAATAAAAGAAATTTTGAAAGTGGAATGATTAAAAATATTTTCAGCTTAAAATTAATATTTAGCATTTGCAAATCATATAATTTTGAAAACAATGTTAACATGTATAAAAAAAAAAGATATTCTCTATGGCATTTACACTAAACAAATAATATGAAATTTAATTACTTTTTTTATCAATAACAGAATCGTACTCATTAATTTAAAGAGAATAAAATACACATCTAGAAAAACTCTCTTAACTCTCCTGAAAAAAGTACAAATTACAAACAAGCACAAAATAGACCATCTCTTTCCACCCCTAGGTTTGCCAAAGAATCAGCATTTCTTTCCGCCCATTGTAGAGTAGCATCCATTCCTTGTAGCAGCCACCTGATTCTTCTCTTCTCATGTATATATCCCCACAATGGCACATCCCCTTCTGCAACCAACTAATCACCAACTTAGAAATCTCCCTCAATTGAAAGCTTGTGAATATTCAATTCCTTTGCTTTTTGAATTCCTTCCATAACAACCAATATTTCAGCTCTTAAGGCATCACCCCACCCCCCCCCTATTGGACCAAAGAACAAAGCAACAATTTTCCCTTCCTCATTTCTGAATACTCCTCCAATACCTGAGGGACCTGGATTACCTTCATTGCTACCATCAAAATTCAGCTTTATAAAGCCTCTTGTAGGTGGGGATCAGTCTTGTCTACAGATCACCTTGTAAGGAGCAGAATCAGCAACTTCCTTCCACTTCCTCATCAACTCACCAGGTGGAATGTCCTCAAACAGCTCCAAGGTCTTCACCCAATGAACCACTCGGATAGATATAGCTTCAATTATTGCCTCTCGACTCCTTTTTTCTAAGAATATTTTTTGATTTCTTTCTTCCCAAAGTGTCCATCAAGCAGCCGCCCTCCATAAGATTCTACCTCTCTTCTTCAGCCATCTAACAAAAGTAGAGGAGAATAGGCTTTGAACAGTAGGCAAGGAGCTCCATCTACACCCAAACAGAGAGAAACCATTCCCAAATTAGGGAAACAAGAGGGCAGGAGATTAATAAGTGATGGCAACACTCACCATTGGCCTTACAAAGAGGGCACCAAATAAGGGGAAAGACACCAGCTAGGTCTTTTTCTTTGCAAGAAATCACAGGTGTTAATTCTTTCCAAATACACTTCCCGTCAAAAATCACCAATCCTAGACGAAATAAGTGTGGTCCAAACCTCTTTAATAGGAAAATGCACTCCCACACCAACACTCGGTTGTACCAATTGCAAAAAGAAAGAAGCACAAGTAGAAGAACCAAAGGGTGAAAGGGTTCATATTCAACTATCCCTTTTAAAAGATCCAACACAACTCTTTCAAAGCAAATTTGAGACACTACAAATTCTGTTCTCTCGGAGACCTCTTCTAAAGCCCAAATCCCAGTCAAAACCAAAAACTAGAATTAGAGGGAGCCAAGAAAGAAGAAATGAGCTCCTCCCTACAACCAGAAAGGGCATAAACAGAGGGAAACCATTCCTTTAAAGGTGAGTTGCCCAACCAAATATGCTCCCAAAACTTGACCCAACCTCCAAAGCCAGGATTATACCTGATGAATGGTATGAAGAAAGGAAAGATGGCATGAATGGATTTCCAAAGTGGAGCTCTCAAGTCTCTAGCCAGAATTCCAAAGCCTCACTCATTTGCCGCAAGCCCTGAATTCAAATTACTACCTTTGCCCACAACTTATCTTTGTCTAAAGGCAACCTCCACAGCCATTTCCCTAACAAAGCAATGCTCCTTTCCTGAATGTTCCCAAGGCCTAATCCTCCAAACTTCTTACTTCTACACACTACTTCCCAATAAACTCTATGGTCCTTCTCCTCCCCTGGTTCCCACAAAAAAATCCCTCATCAGCTTCTCAACCCTTCTACTTAACCCCATTGGAATCCGAAACACAAACAAAAAATACATAGGCAAATAAGCTTATGTGGACATTATTAAAGTAATCCTACATTCCTACCACCCAGAGGCAGATAGCTCTTCTTCCAAGAAGCCAATCTTTTCATAAATAATTCAATTACAAGGCTCCAAAAATTGCTCCCTCTCAAATTCTCCCCCAAAGGTAATCCCAGCCTCCCAGGTAAGTCATTGGCCATTAGGAAACCTTACAACCCAGAATTTCTGCTCCCTCTAAGAGATCTCTCTCCATATTTAGACCCACACTACAGCTTTATCAAGGTTGATCTTCATATTAGACATTTGTTCAAAAGTTTTCACAATCCATTTTAAATTTAGTTAAATTTGGCAAGATATAAGTCTTGAAAAATAACATTTAGCTTCAAAAACTAGATATAAATACATGATATGCTCATATCCATATTTGTTTCCCGGATTTTAGGAAATGGAGTGTCTTACTCATTTCCCATATATGTGGCCATGTCTGTATCTATATCTGGGTGTCATAGCTAATCCTTGAAAATCATCTAGCATCCAACTAGTAAAGTTTTTCTCATAATTATTCTGAGCAACAAAATCCCCAAATTAAGTAAAAACAACACTCACTTTGCAATTTTCTCGGGTGTGACATATAACAACTTATATCTAGAGCAATCTGAATTAAGTTCTCTAAGGATCTCTTGCTGTTCGGCCCACTCCATATTAGCACTTAAATAAGCTGCAGGGATGTTTGCCTACACATTAAGTTTAAAAGAAAAAGGCATAAGTTGCTAGTGGAGAAATTAATAAGACAACCAAAAGAGTGCAAAACCACCAAATTAACTTGCTAATATAGAGAGGATTACCTGTACTAAATGCATAATCTGATCTTGAATAAGTGAGACAAGAGGCGAAACCACTAATGTTATTCCTGGACATATAAGAGCAGGAAGCTGCAAAATAGGACTCAATCTATGTAAACAGTAGAAAGTGCAATAAATCTGATCTGATTTGAAATCTGTTATAAAAAATAGAAAAAGAAAAGTTTGTGCAAAGAAGAGAAGAAGAGTAAGATTGAAGAAAATGTGGAGAAGCAAAAAAAAAAAGTAACCCGGCCACCCTTTCACTATCTTATGTACTCAATTAAAAATGAATACAATGACAAAGTATACCCTTAGTAAGTCGGCTATTACTAAAAACTTAAGTAAACAATCTTAACTAAAACTAATAGGCCTTAGGCCCAATAACTCTAGCTGAACATAGAAATAAAAAACAAATATTATCAACCCAATCTCAACACTCCCCCTTCAAGTTTGGGAATAGATGTCACACAATGACCAAATCCTACAAAACACAATGACCAAGAGAAAAAATCACTAAACAACTCAAATTCCTTGTCAAACTACTAACAGATAGGAGATTAGTGCCTAGTCTAGGGACATAAAGTACAGAAGGTAGTGCAATGGTATTAGTTATCTTGACAGACCCTTTCCCAACAATGGGAACATGTGATACATCAGTTGTGGAAACTCTGTCTCTACCAGAGTAGAGGTGGTATGAGGAGAAGATAGTGGAAACATTGGTCATATGTTATGAGTCTCTTGAGTCTATAATCGAGGGAGGTCCCCCCTTACCTATAGTGGATGCATAATTTGCAGTGGCATGTGAACTACTTGTATGTGCAAACGAGGTAGAATGACTACCTCTTGAATCCACCTGCACCTTGATGTCCACCTGATGATAAACTTAAATTGGTTGCATCCCTCTGACTCAAAAACTACCTGTATCTCTCCAACTCGACCCTAACTACAACTACTGCAACAGACTCTAGAGAAGTTGTAATAGGTGGTCCCAATAAATCACTAGTCACTGCCATATTAACATTTCCTTTCTTGTTTCTAAGTCGACTCAATATAAAGTGTGGGTAAAGTTTCCAACAAGTATCTCTAGTATGCTTAGGTTTTTTACAGTAGTCATAGATCAAGTCCTTCTTGTCCTCCTTCCTAGATTCATTGCCAACCTTATCCCGACTAGGCTTAGACTTCATTGTGCTAACCATAGCCGATTGCTCAATACCTGGGTTTCTCATCATCACATTCCTCCTACTTTCCTCTCCAGACACAAAGGCATATGCCCGAGAGAGAGTTACACTGTTTCGAGAAAGAATATGCCATTGTCCAATGTCATATTCAGGGTTGAGTCCTACTAGAAACTCAAATACCCTATTTTTCTCTACTAGCTTCTGATAAGTTGTTGCATCTTTGCTACTCTCCCAAACCACAGTCTCCAAATGATCTATCTCTTATCATAAGGTTCTAAGGGCTAAAAAATAAATTGCAACAAACTTATCTCTCTGCCTAGTAGCAATAACCTAATTTCTCAACCAATAAGCTCTAGCAGCATTCTCACTCTGTGAATAAGTTTCTGCTACTCCATCCCAAATCTCCTTAGTTGTGTTAGCCCATAGAATATTCTTACTTATATGGGGTAACATAGAATTGCACAGCCAGGTCATCACCGTGTAGTTCTCCTGTACCCACTGGGAGTAGTTAGTCCAGGTTTCTTCTCTTCATTGGTGACATATTCCAATTTTCCATGAGCTATAATGGTTGTCTTTGCCTATCGTAACCATTCTAAGTAGTTTGTACTACCAACTTGACTGTCGTGATGGTCCCTACCCCGAAGGGGTCACTAGCACCCCCTCCACCTAGTCCCATCTCACTTGTAGATTTATATTCAACTCCACAACCTTCCATAACTCCAAGACAGATTAGGAAATCAATTGGAGATGAAAAAAAAAATTATCCCCTTTAGAAACCTCAAACACCTTCCTAGTACCTCCAAAAGCTCCTTCCACTAAGATTCCCTTCTCCATGGGACTTGAACCGCCTTCTTCAAAAAACATCTAGAAACCTAAAAAAAACCAGTGCACCACTTCCAAGGTCAAAAATGAAGAGTCCACTGCAATCAGGATTCTTCCCCTTTCTCCAGTTCATCCTGATTTTGGTGATAAACCCTAAACCTGCTACAAGGGATTGAAGATCCACCAAAACCTGGCACTCTTGAAGTCCTTGATCAGCTCTTTAACTCATGCAATCGGCTGGTCTAGGGCTGCATGATGGAACAGCTTAAAAATACCTAAAGTTGCTTTGATACCAAGTTGAAAGTGCAATAAATCTGATCTGATTTGACATCTGTGATAAAAAGAAGAAAAAGAAAAGTTTGTGCAAAGAAGAGAAAAAGAGATTGAAGAGATGAGGAGAAGCCAAAAAAAAGTAGTCTAGCCGCCCCTTTCACTATCTTATATACTCATAATTAAAAATGAATACAATCACAAGTATGCCGCCTTAGTAAGTCGGCTATTACTAAAAACACAAGTAAACACTCTTAACTAAGCATAAACTAATGGGCCTTAGGCCCAATAAATAGTTAAAAATATTTAAAAATTTTAGAATGAAATATTTTAATTATTTAAAAAATGTTTAAAAATATTAAAAATGTGCAAATCAAACTTATGACTTACATTAATTCAAAATTTGATTATTGTTGAATTGCATTGATTTATGATTTCTTCTATTATTTTTTACTCGAGACAAATAATGTAAGGTTTATATTTCTCTTAATCCCTTGTCATCATATTGGATATTGGGTTTTCCCATGCATCACAAGGGGCCCTCGCTAGTAATAGATAAGGCAGGGCCTTCATTCTAATACTTGAGCAATGTAGGACAAGGAACAACAACACACTAGTGAGTGCATGAGTTGAAGCCCTTGTCTCACATTGCTCTAGTATTAGAATGAAGGCCTTGCCTTCATCTATATAAAGGAAAACACTCATGTGTTGAGGCCCATAGTTTTTGTCATAGGCCCAAAGACAAGCCAAACTTGGCCTAGCTTGGGCCCATACAATATCTGTTTTCATATCATATAACATATATGATATATTACATATAACTAAACACTGATCGTAAAAAAAAAACTTATATATAAATAAATTTTATTATTTGGTGTAATAGGACCAATTCCGAGCTTGGGCCTGAGCTTATATTTTAGGCCCAGGGTCCACTCTCGGGCTACTACTCTTAGCATAAGTGCTAAGCCCAGCCCAACCAATGATCTCTCCTAGCGTTCAAATGTCAAAAAAAAAAAAAAAAAAAACAGAAAATCACAAATGTCCACAGTACTTTTGTCAAAACATACGCCATATGTCAATGCAACTGAACAGCACCTTAACCATACTTTTCACTACTTCTAACAAAAGGACAGGTAAAATTACAACAGTACCCTTCTGGTAAAGAACATAAAACAAAACAATTAACAAGATTGCTTTGGATGTACGATATTTGGTACACCAAAGAAAAAAAAATCACTACTTTGTACAAAAGCAATAAATGCCAGCAAAAACAGTTCAAGCCTTTCTCAACCACCACTCTATTAGTTGGACCAGCAACACCACCTTGTACAAGGATGTTAAATAGTCTTTGGGACTGAGTCTAGAATAAGTGAGCCTTAACCTTTAATAAAGGGACTCTGAAGCAAGAGTATTTCTTTAGAATGACAACAAAGTATTTAACCTTGATAATAAAAAAACCAAAAAAAAGCATTTAGCCTTAATAATAAAAAAACAAAAAAAAAGTATTTAGCCCTGTTTAGCATACAGAGGAAAAAAAATATATCCTCTATACCTGGTACGTCAGACTCTTTCCACCACCAGTTGGCATCAAAACAAAAACATCACATCCACTCATTGTTGCATTGATCACCTCTCTTTGATTTGGACGAAAGGAGTGGTTTCCAAACACTTTCTTGTTATTTTCCTGAAACATGAAACAAAGTACACCATCAGAAGAAGCTGTCACATGTACTTGAAGATACATGTTAATGAAGATAAGTACCTCCAGTTTCCTGGTCCATGAGAAATCTCTGCTACTCCACCTCTTATCATTCGATCCTTCAATGTAATTAACTTCAATAATCTTAGGAACATATGCTTCCCTTTCAACAGGACCTAAGGAAGCACCAAACCCATCTATAGAAGAGAATGATATCAATGATGATATCCCTTTACCGAAGCCCCCTGGTTCACTGCTTGTATTGATCCTAGCATCAAATCCTGAATGATTCATTGTATATGCACCAGGTGGAGGAGTTTCATATTGGAGACCTCTGGTTGTGGAAGCAGAGAAATTAGATTTCTGTCGTTCTTCATCCCTTTCTTTGAAATAAAGATATTTGTCCAGCTGCTGAATTTTTTTATTCAGCTGCAACCTGTCTATGGATGCACAACATGAATAAGAACAGAAAGAGAGAAAGAGAGAGAGAGAGAGAGAGAGAGTATTGTTTTAATTAAAAAGATCCTTTGAAAAAATGCAGTACAAAAAAAATATAACAAAATAAAAACCAAAAGGTGGACCTACCTATCTTGACGAAGGCTCTCTATTTGCACAGGACTGAGAAAACTAATGTTGTCAAGAAGTTCATTTGATATTTCAATTAGTGTATCCTTCATCTCCTGCAAATGACTTGCAGCTTCTGGGCAAATTCCTACCTGGATCAATTTCAGGAATCAGTTGTGTCAAGTTGAAGAAGAAATGAGGAGTAGCAAATTCAAAACCAAAATTACAGACACATACCTTAAAACCATGATTACATATTGTGCATAATTCTGGTGGCAAGTATGACTCATCAGGCACTGTATTATTATTATTGCTTAGAAATGTAGTGGATGGAAGCTTAGAAGTTGATGATTGAGGTGTGCAAGTTGCTTGATATTGAAGAACTATTTGGTCCACATCAATATTCTGAAACATAAGGATTAGAAATGTGATATCTGCATTCAAATCATAATTTCTAAATTTTTCACATGAGAATATATGACAAAAAGTACCTCGAGTACGTCATCATCACCAATATCATCAGCAAAATGATCCCCAAACTCTTTTTCAGAGTTATCTTGCTTATGCAGAGTATGAATGCCAGAAGATCCATCCCTGATGTTTGCATGAGAACCATTAATTGGTGATGCTTCCTTATCTTCTGACAATCTTACACCTACACCAGTGTCCGAAGCACTATTTCGACTTTCTAGCAGAGAATCCCCAGATTCACCAACCCTCACACCACAGTAATTCAAGTTTTGGTGTGGTTGCAAATTTTGAAATGTTGATCTCTCAGAAAATTTGCAAGTGATGTCAGATGACCTCCACAAAGTAGTTGCTTTACTGTTATTCTTAGAATCTGACCTTTTTAATGGCAAGTGATCTGTGCCAATATTCTGAACTATAGGTACAGCTATCCCAGGTTTTAAATAGTTCCTACAAGCCATGTTAACACTAGAAAGAGCTTCCCAAGCCTGTCAATAGTTTGCAAATTCAATGGATATCTAGAAGTTAGAACCAAGTGTATCATGCATATTTTGCATGCACATAGTACAAGGAAAACAAGTATCATCTATGTGCCTCAACAATGAAGACTGAATTTTTTTACAACTTGCATTGGTTCATATTTTCAAATCTTATCATACATGAATCTAATTAGAATAATAGTCCATGCCTTATGAAGCATATTGATAAACTTAAAGAGCAGGAAAGAAAACAGTCTACAAAGAAATTAACTTTAATGTATAAACCCTTTTTTCTTCTTTGATTGTCTGTTTTCCATCAATACTAGATAACAACTCACATTTAGGAGATGTCTCATTCACATTCAAAATGGTAGACAATGATTGAAGCCTACCTTTTGTATATGTGAACTCTGCAGCCTTTGAATATTTTGAATTTGAAATGCCATTGACCTAAGAGACAACCATGGGGAAGGTATATGAGATAAGCATATTCCACGCCCAAATAAAGTCATTGTGCTAGTCAATTAAACATACAATTTACTGCAATCAAGGAAACTATGTTTATTGCATGAGAAAAGGTCATACATTTTTATAAATAATGGGCACATAATTTAATAAAATGAAAGCAAATAAGTATGAGATTTGTAGAACAGATTTCCATAGAAGAATCAGTCTTCAAGAGAGATGCATTCAAAAAATTCAGGAGAATCTAAGCTATATAAGTTTAAACCACACCCTTTAAGAAGCTCGTGAATTTCAAAGGACCTGAGCAAAGAACTGTAAAACTAATGCAGGTATTGAAGCATGGTTTAAAATGTCAATGTAATTCCTAGCCCGAGCCAAGCCCAAGCGTACTAAATTTAGGCTCAGGCTGGACCTATGTTTTGGTACTTCGAGCTTTACCCCGGGCTCAGTCCTCAGTTGTAAGAGATAGGGTTAGGCCAAGGCTAACATTAAACCCAGCCCAGCCCACCTAACTTACACCTAGGGATGGCAATTTCGCAGAAATTTTCGGGTATCCAATCTGTTCCGACCCTAATAGGAGCCGTTTATCAAAACCCTATAGGGTTTGGGATGGGTTTGGGATTTTAGATTAAAACCCTATAGGGTTTGAGACAGATTTGAGTTTTGACTTTAGGGTATCCAATACCCGATACCTGGGATGCATAAATATAAACCTATTATATTATATATCATGCACAAATTTATAAGTTTTAAGTACTAAGATAATTATTCTATTATTAATAATTTATTTGTATAAATTTCTTGAGATTAAAGTAATCATTTGATGTAAATTTGGATTTGATAGATTGTTTATTTCATTTAGTTATAAAATGTTAATTTAAATATTATTCCTTTTAATTTTTAGTTAGAATTGTTTATCATATATATGTACTGATTGTTTTGATGAACACAAAAGTTAATAAAATCTATTTTATTTCATTAGATAACACAAAAGGTGAGATGGCTTAGTGGCTTAAAGTAGTGCTAAGAGATTTGGTGCTATCATTAATTGATCCGGATTCAAGTCACACTATAAGCATTAAGAAACTTTTTTTAGTAGAAAACGTTTGGCCAAGGGGTTTAATGAGTGGGACAGGTTTGGGAAATTGAGAGGAAAAGTTAGACAGGTTTGGAATCAAGGATACATAGGCAGGTTTGGGAATGGGTAGGGCAATTTGCACGGGTACCCTACCCGTTGCCATTCTTACTTGCACCCCTAATAGACAGGAGATCCACCTCGGGTTACTGTTCACTGGTCTGTGAAAATTTAGTCACATGGTGCAGTAAGAAATAGTTTGCAGTTGCTATATCAAGAGTGATAGAGGCTGAATTCAGAACTATGGCACATGGTGTTTGTCAACTACTGTGGCTTAGAGCTTTACTTGGAGAGTTAGGATCCACTATTGATGGACCAATGAGCTTAATCTCTAATAATACAGATGACATTAGTATAGCCCACAACCCTGCCCAACACAACCATACCACACATATTGAGGTAGATCGCCACTTCATTAGAGAAAAACTTCTTGCTGGGTAGATTTGCAGACCATATAGCTACAATTAACTGATGTCCTTGCTAAAAGAGTCAACAAGGCCCAATTACATGAGGAGAAGTGTTTAGTTACATTATGCAAGGGTAAAGTTGGCATTTGTATAATCTAATTCTATTCAGACATTTATCTTTGTAAAAGGGTATAAGAGTCTTTTTCCCCCATGATTATTCTTATAATAAATTAAGTGGATGGCAAAAACAAACTAGACTGAATCCACAATGGAGTGTTGTAACACGGTTATTTATGCTGCAAGGACATTTTGTCTTTTTATCTTTAATTATGTCACTCTCATGCCACCCTAATATAAATAAAGTGGACATCACCAGGCACACAACACTCTAACACTCTCAATTTCTCTCCTCTTCTCCATTCTCACTTTAATCTGCACAAGTTTACAAATAAAATTTTATTATCCAAATAAAGAGATGGTTCAGAAGATAGAAGTGTAAAAACTATTCTAATTAGATGAAAAAGAGGACAGGACATTATAACTAACACATGTCACATGGCATACATACCCAGCACACAGGGCCTCTTCAGCATGAGATTTTTGTGTTGGCAAGGAGAAAAGGAAATTTGAGCTCAAAAACTGATTTTGGCATGAGAAATTATGGTGTGCATTAGCATGATGTGACCAATTGACTTGAGGAAGCTTAGCATCTAATTTAAAATCTTTACTTGAATTGTTTCCACTGCATGACCAATGAAACAATGAGAACAAAGAAGCCAGAGAGAAATGAAATATTATGCTCAAAGGCAAATGAAAGGTATGCAATTTTAATGCTTACCTTGAAAACTTTCCAGTAGTCATCACTTAACATAATTGAAAAATAATTAAACTCCTGGACCAAACCCCAAATCTAAACACAAACCTGCAAAGCAATATCCTATACTTTAATTGGTCATATATGAAACTAGAGTAAATACAAATAACAGATAAAAAGCACACTAACTAACTATGACAAGTACAGATAGGGATTCAAAGATTCTTTGAGTTATATGTAGCATACATGCATGATGCACATTGAATTGGTTGTGGTTGGTGGACCGTTTTAGTTGAAGAGTTGGGTTCTTGGGTTTCTGTGTCTTCTTGTTTTGTTGGATCTTGTTTTGGTTGTTAGACAGTTTTGTATGCCCTTAGCTTCAATCCGATTTGATGTACTTTTATTATTTAGTAGAAATAAATAAAGTGCATGTTTGATTCATATTGTTTGGTATAATTCTGTGTAAGACCCTAAAACTGGACACTTATAGGGACTCGTGTTACTTTTAAATGTTCACAGCCATTGGATAAGTCTAAGGAGATTTATCCTACCAAGGCTGATACTGGTGTGCCACCAAGTATTGGGATGGCCTGTCTCGGCCACCAGGGTAAGACCCAAGGCACATGTAGTATGGGATTACTTGAATCCTTGAACCGGATCAAATTTCCAGTATTGCCCTGAACCTTGGAGACAGATGGGCAAAACTGGAAAGTTACACCTGACCCCTAGACTCGATTATGACACTTCACTAGGTGTCGGATTGGGCTGTCTTTGATATGCCAATCAGTGAGATCCTTAACGGGGATCAAAACCTGGATATGTTGGGATAGTTTGAGAATTCATCTGAGTGGGTGATCATAGTGACAGGATCAGCCCCTTTGTCGGACAAAGGTAATGATCGAGAATGCACTCTCTCTGATGGAAACCAAACTGCCGACAGTTGATTTCAATCGTTGGAATTTTGTTTTGCAAAATTTATATATGATATATATATGTACGGTTTCAAAAATGTTTGCAAATGGTTTTAATTCCCGGGATCCATGTGAGTAGAGAGTGCGGCACTGTTCCTTGCAGCCAAGGGAGAGGTCCTCTCTTGTCGGGCAATGCTTGATTATTAAGGGCTGAGAGGTTAAGTGTAAGACCATTTAGGATAATACCTGATGGGCTAATCTTGCACTTGCCCACAATCCCTGGGTTTTTATAAGATGGCTTGGTCCAGGGACCACTTAATGTAAGTGTTGGGCCCATAGGGTCCATGTGATGGGCTCAGAGGTTCATTGAACTTTTCAATGAATTCGGCTGGGCCTTGTAATAAAGGCTAAGCCGAACCCATGTGGCTAGTGTGTAAATCAATGTTTGGGTCCCACGCCATACAAAGAAGCCCAACTGGGCAACAGATTGGAAACTAGTTAAGCACTGAACACTTAATGGGCCAAAAGCCCATTTCGAGCTGGGCTGATATAATCACCCATCTATGGGGCGAATCTGAGATTAATGTTAGTAAAAGGATTGGGCCTTTAACCTTATCCACTCTGGGAGACCAAATTCAAATCAGATTTGAATCTAGTAACCTCCCGATAAGATCAGGAATAAGCTAACTTAACCTGCAGATAGGTTTAAAATAATCCCCATCCAAATACTAATTTAGATTGAGATAACTCCTAATTAGAAGGTTTCTTGATCAAGAAGAAAGGAGGAGAAACCCCAAGAGTGAAAAAAAAAATCATTAGATTTCGAATGGGGGTTTTGTGAAAAAAAAAAAAAAGCTTCCTGCGAATTGAGATAGGATCTCATACACACTCCAGAGAGAAGAGAAGCAATTCAGCCATCTTCATCCTTGGAGTTCTCCTCCAGCCGCCGCCATTCCTTCTTGCAAGATTTGATCTTTGCAGAAGAAAGAAATCAAGAAATCAATTCTTGACATCAGTCTTGCAGAAAAGACTGAAAAAGACTTGGTGCTCAGAGTTTCCAGAGGGTTCTTGAGAAGGATCCAGTGTGTAGGACGCACTCTGCTGGTTCCGTTCCACCTACAGCTGTGTCATCTTCAGCAGGAGCGGATCTTGGTGTCCTCTTTGGGCGTGAACACCATCTTTGGGAGATACTGCTTCTCCGGATCAGGTATAATCCTCCATTTTCCTTTTGGTTCAGATCTGGTTCGATTATGGTTCAAGTAGGATCCTTGAATATTGTATTCTTAATTTAGGAAATATGATTCCCAGTTGGAAGAAGGTAGGAAAATTTTTGAAATTTGCCCATCCATTCCGCAACCTTCATGGCGTCCATTAGATGAATCCTACCATTCTTTCATTGGTTTGGTGGTTTCAGTGGGGTTTGAAGTTGTTTCTTTTTTTTTTCCCTTTCTCAAGTGATTTCTGGTAACTCTCATAATTTACTTTTTTCTTTTAATAAACTTTTATTTTATAACCAAAAAAAATGTAGATGGTATTCTTTGAATACATTATTCCATTACAATTTAAAAACTAAGAGTGGTGTTGATAATTGCTGAAATAGGTGCTGAAAACAAAATGTGGAAAAAGATTCCAAACTTAAATTTGCAATTAATTTAATCACCTCAATATCCATGCTTCATCATTCAGCATACAAGTAGCAAATAACCAAAATGTTGTATGGAGAATTCTTAAATTTAGAATCTTTTCTAGATAGCATAGGATAAGCCCAAGTATATCTAGAGTAGCATCAATCAAAGTAATGAAATACTTACATCCAGTCTCAGAAAAAAGAGTAACAGGGCCCCAAACATCATAATAGACAATATGAAACGGAAATTCAGATCTTTTATTTCTTAAAGAAAAATAACTTCTACAATGTTTGCTTAATTGACATGTCTGACACTGTAACTCACTAACTGACAAAGACTTAAATAACTTTGAAAAAATAAGTTTGAATGACTCAAAAGAAAGATGACCAAGACAACTGTCATAAGTAGGCGTGACTCTCACTAAATGAACTTAAAGACTCTGTAGCATAATTGTCAAGGCGACGCCTAGGCGACAAGGCGCCCTTGGAGCTCACTTCGCCCAACCGCCAAGCAAATTTGTATATTGTCTTATAAAATACTTTTATATTGTTGCTTTTTTGAGATTATAACTATAAAATAGACATTATTAAACAAAAATATTCATTTTTTGTGTTTATAAACTAATTTATTTTTATTATTTTCTTATTTGTCAGGGTTTAATCAACACAAACATCACTAACAGCTGCATTGAACCCTCAAAGACTTCAAAATCTAAACCAATAAGCAAGGGAAAAACGTAAAGTTTTGTTTAATCAACACATTTCTTCCTCCACCTTTTCTTTTCTTCTTTTCCTATAACAAAAATAGGGTTCAGTCCCCATATTTTTTTATTTTCTTTTCTTTCTTCTTTTTCTTCTCATAAATATGTTGATTTTCTAAACTTAAATATGAAGTTTATAATTTTCTTATGAAAATTATGGATAGTTATAAAAGAAAGATGGTTATGGAACCTAGGGGACTACCCTAGGATATGTATTTTTTTACTTCAAAAATCCAACGCCTAGGCGACCAGGCGACAAGCGCCCCCTATCGCCTAGCCTCGCCTTGGTGCCTTGGAAACTATGCTCTGTAGCCACAAGACTAGCTTTATTCTCCAACACATAGAAACCATCTACTGTGCTTCCTCTACCAATCGTCTTCCCTAAGGCCAAATCTTGAAAAACACACGAAGAAGGAAAGAAGGTAACTAGACAATTAAAGGAGTGAGTAATACTACTAATGGAAAGTAAATTGATAGGTAATTAAGGAACATGCAACACATTAGAGAGTGTAAGACCGAGTGGAAGAGATGGATCCTTGGCCAACTATGGTGGAGAATGTATCCATCAGCCAGTCTCACCTTATCTCTCCCAGAGAGGAGGTTGTATGCCTAAAATGAAGTTGACTTACCAGTCATGTGGTTTGAGGCTCCAAAGTCAATTATCCAGAGGGAATCATAAGTATGTAAACGCAAAGGAGGTAGGAGTAGGGCCAAAATCCATCTGGCAAAGTGTCCTAACATATAATTCCAAATGATCACGAAAAGAGTTGATAATCTCTTCCTTGGGGTTAGAACTAGGGGCCCACTCCTGAGGTGCCATGGGACTAGTCTCTTGAGATATTTGTTGAGTTATATTTCTTCTAATTCTGTTGGGTTGGCTTCTTAATCTAATCAGATGCTGATTTCTCACTCAATTCCTAAGCCCATTTAGGCTTCCCATGGAGGTCCCAACATGTGTCTCTAGTGTGTTTGGTCTTCTGATAGTGAGTGCACCAAAGTTTGTCTTTGTCATCCACTATTTTTTGTGAATCACCCTTCTTAAAAGAGCCTCTGACATTTGAGTTGTACCTCCTCGGACAACTAGAGCAATCGGCTCCTCCTCTACACAATTCATCACACTTCTTTTACTCTCTTTAGACTGAATTAAGGCATAAACTTCCTAAACTGAAGGTAAGTCTTTACTTCCCAAGATCTGTACCCTAATAGACTCATATGTAGGATTCAGCCTCGAAAGAAAAGCAAACACTCGTTACTGGGAAACAAGTGACCTGTAGGCCCTTGCATCTTCATCACACTTCCAATTCACACTTTAGTAATAATCCAATTCCTTCCATATGGATGTCAGATCTGAATAGTACACTAAGAGACTTCTCTTCCCCTACTTGCAAGTGGAGGATTCATCTTGCAGTTGATATATCTTGGCAAAGTGCCTCTACTCGGAGTAGGTAGATTTCACTTGTTCCCATATTTCACAAGTTGTTTCAGCCTGCATGAATATTTTCCTTACTTTTGGCAGCATGGAAACCAAGAACCATGACATCACCATACTATTTTCTTGGTTCCACCTATCATATTCAGCATTTCCAGTCTTAGGTTCCTTCACTTTACCATTAATATATCCTATTTTTCCCCTAGCAGTAATGCAGAATTTATTTCCCCTAGACCATTCAAGGTAGTTCAGTCCATCAAAGGGGAATTACAGCCATAGGAAAACTCATATCCAACCCCCCCCACTCATTCTGTTTTGACCTCCTGAAACCCCAAAAGTTGTAGAATTCTCAAAGGACAGGTTAAGGACACTATTTAGTTTCAACACATGACTTGGATCCCTCCTAACACCAAAATACAAATCCTAAAAGCACCCCAAATAAGCAGTCCACATGCACAGTTCAGTTTGGACACAAACTAAACACAGACCAGCACCAATTCTCCAAAAAAAAAAAGGTTTAGATTGATTTCAGACCTGTACGGAATTAGCAGTCCAGCCTACCAAGCTTCCAAGAGTGTCTAAGTGCATTAACCACCGGAAAGATCCTTAGAATATTGTTGTCACACCAAAAACTGGAAATAACAGGTCATCCGTGACCTACAGGCATCCCTTTCACAGGTACAGATTCACACGATCTAAGAAAAGAGGTCTAAACCTCACAATTTTTTCTGACAGCATTCAGCAGACCAGCTTCATCGAGTTTTTAGGAGAAGACTTGTATCAGTCATAGGTCAGTTATTTTGTTCTCAGTCTAAAGAAGACAGCAAGATGAAGGGGAAGACCTTGTTCGATCTGCTCTCAAATCCAGTAGAATTGCTTTGATACCATCTTAACAGTGGACGAACAGCAATAAACAAAAGAAGAGGGGAAGGGAGAGAAAAGGGAGAAGGTAGAAGAGAAGAAAGAAGATTGGTGAACTCAAACTTCAATCAAGCAGTGCCATATTACATTAATATTTATAGGGCGACCATAATTAAAAGGGAAAAGACCCTTGTGCCCCTGCTAAGATTAAAGTACAAGAATAATAATAAAAGAACTACTTTAAACAGACCCTAACTAAGCAGAATAAGAATATAAATATAAAATAAACTATTTCAACAAAGACAAACAATCAAACAGTAATTTTGAACTCGAACTTGGATGAAGAATGAGACCCCAAATCACTCGAACTCAAAACAGGAAGGATATTGCTATGAAGATAGAGTCTTCCCAAACAGCTGCAGTTTGAATCGATCAAGTTGATGCTTCCCAACTAGATGGAATCAATGCTTCTTGAAGTCGTTTGAATGGATGGAGTCAATGCTTCCAGCCAGCCACAATTTGAATGGACGAAGTCAAACTTAAACTTGGAGATGCTTCCAACCAGCCGCAATTTGAATGGATGGAGTCAGATGAATGAAACATGAATGTTCTATGGATTCAGTGGATTCTGTTTTTAACAAAAGGGTGATTTTGTCCTAAAAACTTCATATTTCCCCCCACTCACTCAATTATGTATTATTTTTAAAGCATAACTTTAGTTGTCAAATGACCAAACTTGGTCAATTTTTTTTGCTAAAAGTCCTTTTATTAATCCAGACAATGAGTTACAGGCGACCCAAGGAAAGGCACGAGATGTGACCTTTCCTTTAAGATTGATTACAGCATTACAAGATCAGACGAACATGATTACAAGGTAGCCCAAAATAAAGTCCCGAGAAACCCCCTGTTTAGCAAGTGAATCAGCCATAGAGTTTGTTGATCTGCCTACCCAATGGACTCTGACTGTTATATTTCTTGTTAGCCATTTGCTTTTTTAAAGAGGTCTCTATAGCCCCAAATCACAGAGTCCGGATTCAGCAGCCATCCTACCACCACTTGAAAGTCCCCTTCAATAAGCAAGTGTTCTATCCCTAACTGGTTTGCAAGCTAGATACCTTGTACCGCAGCAAGTAATTCAGCCCTTATACAATCTCCCAGACCCACAGGCCCTGAATATAAGGATATGATCATACTGTCTTTATTTCTCATAACTCCTCCAGTACCCGAGGGTCCAGGGTTACTTCTACTACTCCCATCAAAATTCAGCTTAACAAACTCCTCCCCAAGTGGCTCCCATTGTACTAAAAGTCTGTTATTCCTAGTAGAAGTATTGGCTACTGCTAACCAATTCCTCCACAGGTCATCGAGGGAATAACTATCAAACAGGTTTAATGTTTCCAACCACTGAATTGCCCTTGTCAAAATACAGTCCTTAACTTTTGACACGCTCCTTTTCAGAAAAAATCCGGTGTTTCTTTCTTCCCAGACAGTCCACAAGATTACTGCTCTAATACCCTTCCACATAATTCTCCCTCTCTTTGTCTGCCACTCAAAAGTAGACGGACTAAACAACAAACTAATATCAGATGGTAGGTTCAATCTACTCTCAAACATCCCAAAAATCCAATCCCAAAGAGCTGCAACGAAGGAACAAGAGATCAATAAGTGGTAACAGTCCTCACTTTGAGCTTCACAAAGGACACACCAATTCGGAGATAAGCACCAATTTGGTCTCTATACACTATAGTTGATTGTAAGTCCAACATTTTTTTGAGGGAGTTATGACCATTTTAGTGGTGGAATTTTGGGTCTACTTCCTAGTTGAATTTGGGGTATAAAAAGAGAAATAGAAGTCATTATGTCAAATCTACAAATAGTCATTGTAATTAGAATTTTATACATGAATTAATGAAATAAAAGTTTTCTTAAGAGACTGATCTTTCTCTCACTCTTCCCCCTTTTCTCTCTTTTTTATCTCCAAATGCACTATACTTCTTCTCTTTCTCTCCTCTGTTTAGATGTGAATCTTTTCCTCCTATAATTTTTTTTTCTTTTTGATCAGTAATATTTTCCTCCTATAATCTAGATCCTTAATTTCCATTTTGTACCACTACATGAAGATTGTAAGACTTCTCTCCTTCCCATCTTACATCAGCATCTCTACTACACATTTTTCAGAAATGTTGTTCCTTAATTGCCCAATACCCTACTCAATACAGCAATGCTATCCTTGTAGCCATTTTATAAATTCTTTTTGATGGATAACAGTGAAAATATTACAACTTCTGGTTGTACCCTTTTTGAGTGGTATTCTATGATCATGCAACACTCCAAATGCATACCTCTATTTCACCCATCCCACTATAGTTCTATTGGTAATATCCACCTAAATCTCCCCCTCTCATAAGCTATTGAACCAAGGTAAGAAAGGAGGTCCCATCTCATAGCTTCAATCCTTACCGTAGCCTGTTCTAAGTCGTGTTATAATTAAGTTTACATTGCATATATTCCTTTTTTATAAATATTGCATATATTCCATTTTAGTCCTACCCATCCTAAAACCCCTTAAATGGATCTCTTTGTAACTACAATTATGCATTTGATTCCACTCTGGTTTCATCAATCAATACTATGTCATCAGAAAACAGCATACTCCATAAGATCTCCTAAAAGTGCTTACCAACTTATGCATAATTAATGCAAACAAGTAAGGGCTAAGCACCTAGCCTTATGAACATGGATCCTGAATCTGATAACTATTTCTTAGTTTCCTATTCCTTGCTACTTTCCAATTATTGTTTTTAAACTGTTGAAATATCCTTTTTGTCCACTAGAAAAGTGTTTACTTATTTAAATGCAATTTCTTATCTGCCATGGCTTCCCATCTTACTTATTTGTGCATTTTTTCTTCCTTTTTTAATTGCAGAAGAGTAGATTTTGATACCTAAATGATGGCAAGACTATAAATACAATACCTCATAACTCAATGCAGAAACAACCATTCTGAGTCTACCGCATAGCATAGCCTCCAAAGCAAATACGAATAGCTAAGTTGTTAACTGGGAGCATTGTGAACCCTAAAACTGGTTCAGAGAGAAGAAAAATAACATTCAACCCGCTACATTACATTCTGCGAGGAGCCCAGGAATTTGTTTTATGGGGTTATGACCAGAACCATAGATTAACACAGTGAAGGTACAAGCAATGAGAAATCCCACAATTCGATAGGAAGAAAACAATAGGTGCATATGCAGAAATGAACGTAGAAATAATTAGAAATTTCATGTAAGGAACAAAGAATATAAATAAAGGGGTTAAAGAGACAAAAGATGGACTAAAACTAACCTTGATAGTAAGTTTTCTCGTTGAATGAATAAACCAGTCGAACAAAGGAGGGAACATCTCTTGGAGGGATGGCGGGTGGGGTAGAGGTTTTTAAATTAGCGCGGGACATGGTGGCGCGAGGTTTTTCCTAGTTTTCTCGACTTTGTGAGAATCATGCGACATAAGGGAGGTCAGAATTAACGAAACAGAAGAAACGCCTTGTGCATGGGTTAGGGCTAGAGATGCAATGGGTCGGGTCTGAACCGATGGACCAAGCCGATTGTTTTGATTATGGTTACAAAATTTAGATCGATGGTCACATTTCTGTTAGTTACTACAAATATTAGGAAGTTGATGATTTGTCTATAGTAATCGATGGACCAAGCCGGTTGAGACACTATTGGACCTCACCATACTAGTAATCCAAATAATACAAAATGGGATCAAGAAAAAAAGTAATTCTCTTAAACTATTCGCAAGGTTTAGGAAATTGATTAATTGTATCCTTACTAATAAAATTAAGAACATGTATTGCGTGTGAGAAATTTTTCTTCATATTAATTATTTGAATTTTAGATATGTCATAGTTAAGATAGAAATTGAAAATTAGCAAAAGTAAAATATGATTAAAAATAAAATTAAATGCCTATAGCAAATACTTATTTGCTATAGCAAATTAAATTCTTATTTTCCAATCATCCAGCATTAAAGGGCAATTTTAGTATAAGATTTTTGTTATTAGATTAAGAGTCCCATTTTGGCAATAGCCATATAAACCTCCAATGACATTACATGAATTTTTATAATTTGAAATGTAAAGTTGGTTGTCAAAGTTTTGTTGATTTCTAGACAAACTTGTTGCCTAATTTTAAAGTATGACCGATTCTGACTATAATTTTTCTTAATTTAAAACTAATTCGAAAGCAAAGCTATTTTCTTATCTAGATGTTGGGTCAATGATCCAACTTTTCTAAGAAATTCATAATGTTATAATTGAATAATAAATATTTAAAAAAGATAGAACACCAAAAATGAAAATATACAAAATTTTTGTCAAAAACATTTGAGAACATTTCTAACATATGTATTCATCATAATAAATAAAAATAAGGGTAAATTTCTTAAACTATTAACTAATTAATTAAGTAACTCTACCTTTATTATTTGAAAATTGACTAAGTGTACCCTTACTGTTTCTGATAATTGACTAAGTGTACCCTTAACCGTTAAACATGGATGAAAAAAGTAAAATGCCCGTTATACCCCTATGCAAAATTACATTTTTATCCCTCTTTTTAACACAATCCCTCTAAGACACTCGCCCCATTTGTCTAAGCGCCATCCATCGATGGCTCGACGCTGCTATCGCCGTCACCATCGCCACCGACGGCGATCGTTGCAAATACCGAACGACAGAAGTCCGACGGAGGTCGGTGAGTTTTTTTCTCCTCTACTCGCCCATCTTCGTTCTGCAACAGTGGGAGTTGTAGATCTGGGAGGGGGTGAAGGAAGAAGAGGAAAATAGGGAGAACGAAGAGGAGAGAGAGAGAGGCATTGCTGAAGAGGTCCCCCACTGCTGCAACAGGGATGAGAGGGAGAAAGAGAGAATGAACAGGACGGGGAGAGAGAGAGTTGCAGAGAAGTTCAGACTTTGAATGTGAACGAACTTTGAACGACTGAACGAAGTCTCAGAGAGAGAGATTAGATACAGAGGTTCGATTCCAAGAAGAATCTTCGAGCTGTAGAATCTAAAAAATCTGCTGCTACTGTCGAACAATACAAAGGTCCTATTCCGCCAGAAATCATGAAGCTGTGCAATTTGAGTTTATTGGATCTCAGTTTGAATAGTTTGCGGGGTCATACTGTTGGAGATATCTAGTTGCCAGAACCTAAGTCAAGGAGTTGATAGAAGGAAAGATGAATCCAAATCTTGGATCGCTAACGTCGCTTAGCAAAAAAATTATCCTTCGAAAGAACCAATTTTCAGGTTCAATCCCGTCACAACTCGGCTCGTGTACGAAACTGAAGGGATAGGAAATCCATCATATGGACGCCCAAGATTGCGGAATAAAGTGGGCGAATTTAAAAAATTTTTCTTTCCCTTCAACTGGGAATCGAATTCCCTATTTAGAAAATCATATTTTCAAAGATCATTCTTGAACCATAAACTGAACCAGATCTGAACCAAAAGGAGGAGAGAGAGATAATACCTGATACAAAGAAACAATATCTCTCAATGGAGGTGTTCATGCCCAAGGTAGAAACCAAAATCTACTCCCACTGAAAATGGCGTAGTGCAAGGTGGAGCAGAATCAGCAGTGTCCTTCCTAAGAACTTGATTCTTCCCAAGAATCACCTGGACGACTTGTGAATACAACTCCTACCAATCTTTTCTCCAAAAGATTGATTTCTCCCAAGCAATGGAGATCGAGCTGCTATAGGCGGCAGCTGCAGGAAGGAGGCGGCTAGAGAGTATTTACAGGGTGCAAAATTCTCTCTTCTGTGATCTCAGCTCTGAAGATAAGACTGTTGCTGGTGAGTCCGTTGGATGTCTAAAGGCTGCTGCCCCCTCTTCCTTTTATACACTTAAAGGGATCAGCTCCTAATCCCATTAGGAGTTGCTAACCCAAATCACATCTGGATTAGAAGTCCCTTTAAGATAAGGGATAATCCTTATCTTATCTGTAGATTAGATCAGCCAGTTCCTAATCTAATTAGGAAGTTTCCAACTCTAAATCCCATTTAGATCTTGGACTCTCTGAGTGGATAGGGTGTGGGCCCAATCCTATCAGCTGATCTTATCTCAGAATTCGCCCCTTAAAAACTAATCAAATTAGCCCAGTTCGAAATGGGCTTAAGGCCCATTTAGGGTTATGTATTCATTAAGCCTTCCAAACTGTTGCCCATTTGGGCTTCCTTGTATGGTGTGGGACCCAAACATTGATCTACACATCAGCCACATGGGTTCAGCCCAGCCTTTGTTACAAGGCCTGGCCGAATACACTGTTATGGACAGTGCACCCCCTGAAACCCATCAGATGGGCTCTGGGCCCAACACTTACCCTGGTCCTTGGGCCAAGTCACCTTGTAACACCCAGGGACTGTGGGCAGATGCAAAATTAGCCCACCAGGTATTATCCTTAATGGTCTTACACTTAACCTTTTAGCCCATAATGATCATATACTGCCCGACAAGAGAGGACCTCTCCCTCGGCTGCAAGGAACAGTGTTGCACTCTCTCAAGTATGGATCCCGGGAATTAAAACCTTTTGCAAACATTTCAAAACCATAATATATATACTTTTATATCTCATATCAAATATATTTTGCAAAACAAATCTCTACGATTGAAATCGGTTGCCAACAGTCTTGGTTTCCATCAGTGAGAGTGCATCCCCGATCATTACCTTTGTCCAACAAAGGGGCTGATCCTGTCACTATGATCACCCACTCAGATGAATTCTCAGACTGTCCCAACATACCCAGGTTTTGACCCCCGCTAAGGATCTCACTGAATGGTACATCAAAGATAGCCCAATCTGACACCTAGTGCAGTATCATAATCGAGTCTAGGGGTCGGGTGTAACTTTCCAGTTTTGCCCATCAATCTCCAAGGTCCAGGGCAATACTGGAAATCTGGTCCAGTTCAAATATTCAATTAATCCCACACTGTATGTGCCTAGGGTCTCACCCTGATAGCTGAGACAAGCCACCCCAACCGACTTGGTGGCACCACAGTGTCAACCTTGTCAGAATAGGTCTCCCCAGACCGACTCACTGGCTGTGAACATTCTAAACTAACACGAGTCTCATTAAGTGTCCAGTTTAAGGGTATTACACAGAAACATACCAAGGGAACATGAATCAAATATGCATTTTTATTCATTTACAATAAATTCATAAAGTACATCATTTTGATTGAAGCTAAGGGCATACAAAACTGTCTAATAGAAACTATAGCTCCTTGACTTGGGTAGAAACCAATTCATAGGAGAGATTTCACCGAGCCTGGGCAAAATTCCAGCGCTAGAGATAACTTTAAATCGTAGCTGGAATGAGCTTTTTGGCAAGATCCCAGAGAAGCTCTCCGGATTAGATAAGCTCGGAATCCACCGTGCTTTGGTTCCAATGGAGGGTCATTCAAAGAACATTTCCGGAGCAGAGCTGAAAGAATCAGCATGTAGCTATTGGATGCTTACCCAAATGGATGTTTTGAGTTTTTTGAGGATGCACAACTCTAAGATGGGGAATATCTTATCACGCAATGTTGGGGAATTGAAGGTCATTGCTGAAAATGTTTTTGCTTTAACAAACCGGGCAAAAGTCATAGAAGATATTAAATGCATGAAGACTGCCTCCCTTAATGCTGTTCCAATTGTTGAAGCTTCAGATGCTACTGAAGAAGATCACACCCAGCTTATCGATGTATGTCTTCTAAAGCTACTTCTTATATTAAGTTCTGCTTCACGCTGTTCTACTTCTCTAGCACCGACTTGCCATTTGCCTGTATAACTGTATTGCAAGGAAAAGGTAGGAAACTTATAGGAACGTTCTCTCCAAGTGATCTGAGGGGATGCCCAATTGCTTTACTGCTAGGAATGGCAATGGGGCGGGTTTGGGAGGGGGCACCCCCTCCCCGTCCCATCCCCGAAGTCAGATACCTTGCCCCGTACCCACCCCATCCCCGGTGGCAGGGCGGGTTTGGGGTGGGGCATCCATTTCCCATCCGGGATGGGGAATCCCTGAATTTTCTCCGCTCTAAGGCAATTACTTAAAAATTATCTATTTTATGGACAATTTATACATAGGATATAGGAATTTGGGGGTATTTTAGAATTGAATTATAATACTTTAGGGGTAATTCAAAAATAAAATTATGGGACCCTAGGATTTTAAAAATTTAGGGAAAAAATAGATATATTTTAAATATCAATATTAAACTTAGAGATATTTTACTAATTTACCTTCGGATTCGGGGCAGGTTTGGGGAATTATATACAAAACCCGTCCCCGCCCCATACACGATTTTGGGAAAAATTATTTCCTCGTCCCCTCCCCATCCTTGTTTAGAGTTGGGGAAAACCCGCCCTGTTCGATGCAGGGCCCCGATTTTACGGGGAAATTGCTTTTCCTATATTACTACAGTCATGGCTGTCTATTGGTGTTGTAGAGTTCATAGAGCATATATCAATAGCCCCCGGTAATCTTGTGGGTGATTTAAGCCATTTAGCAAGAAAACTGGTAACTTGCTATGCCAATTCAAGCCTTTCTGAAGTCATTAACAAGGTTGTTGGTGCACATGTGCACCGAGTGTGGGTTGTAGACCAACAGGGTTTGCTTACATGAGTTGTATCACTAACAGACATGATTCGAGTGATAAGGGAGTCATTATTGTCCGAATTTGGAGCGACATGAGTGTCTGTACATGTACATACCGACTCCTAAGTAGGTTGTGAGTTGTTTGGAATTTCATGTTTCTCAGGCAAGTCTGGAAGTAAGGAATGCAGCACAGTGAAAATTTTTAGAGTTATAAAATGGGACGATGTTCGGTTGTAGTATTTTGAAGTTAAAATCAAACTCTTCATCTTCCACCTACTGCACATTTTAACATGTATGGATTCCAGCTTAAACCTCCAACTGCTCCAAATAGAAAATTGGTCTAATTGCCTAGCATAAGCTAGACCCAAATTCTAATTGGACAGTCTTGATTCCCACATGCATGGGATTTGGTCTTGATTTATTGTCTGGGTTCTCATGCTTGATTTATTATCTGGGTTCTCTTGATTTCAACTTCTAGACCACCCTTTGCTTGCCTTTAGTCTCAAAACAAACTACAACTACAACAACAAGAACACAGAAATAAAGAAAGAACTATAGAAAGGGAATTTGGACTTTGACATTTTCACGATTATAATCAAAGAATCTAATTCCATTTATTTTAGGAAAGGAGGAAAATAAAAGAAAAAAGTTGGCTAAGTGATCCCAATCAGGACGAAGACTGGCGAGCAGAGGAGAAAAAACTCACCGACCTTCATCAGACTTCCGCTGTTCAGTATTTTCAGTGATTGCCGTCGGTGGCGATGGCAACGCCGAGCCGTCGATGGATGGCACTCCTCTCTTCTCTTTCGACAGATGGGTCAAGTGTCAAAGGGATTGAGTTAAGTTAAAAGCAGGGATAAAAATGTAATTTTGTATAGGGGTATAACGGGCATTTTGCCTTTTTTGTCCATGTTTAACGATTAAGGGTACACTTAGTCAATTGTCAGAAACAGTAAGAGTAGAGTTAGTCAATTAGCTAAACCATAAGGGTAGTTTAAGAAATTTACCCTAAAAATAACTATTAAAATAAAAGCTATTTTTATTTATGATATAAATGGAACACAAATTTTAATAATAATAATAATAATAATAATAATAATAATAATAATAATAATAATAATAATAATAATAATAACATTAATAATAATAATAACAATGATAATGATAATGATAATAATAATAATGATAATGATAATGATAATGATAATGATAATAATAAAATATTATTATTATTTTATTTTTAATGATATTGTTACTTTTGTTAATTTTAAATTTTTATCTTAACTATATATCTAAAATTCAAGTAATTAATATGAAGAAAAAACTATCACGTGCAATGCATGTGCTTAATTACTAGTAATATAAATTAGAAATACAAAAAATGCTTTTATTTATCTTCATTAAATTCCATTAATAAATATATACACAATAATTATTAATATAATGAAATTTTATATTGTAAAATAAACCTAGATGTGAAATCATCAATTTCAAGATGTCATAAATAAATAATATAAATTTTAAAATATAAATAATATAGAAAAAAAGAAATTTTGAAAAAAAAAAATTGGACACATTTATATCATTATATACTTGAAATGTTAAAAAATAACTATGATAAAATAGACAGAATTTTATTAATGATGGACATCAAATATACAACTTAAAACCAAAGGAAAATTAAACTGAGGTATATATATGTATATATTTAGAAATATAAAAATGCTTTTGTTTATCTTGATTAAATTCCATTAATAAATCTATACACAATAATTAGAATGAAATATTATATTTTTAAAATAAACCTAGATGCGAAATCATCAATTTCATGATGTCATAAATAAATAATACAAATTTTAAAATATAAATAATATAGAAAAAAGAAATTTTGAAAAAAAAATTGGACACATTTCTATTATTATATATTTGACATGTTAAAAAATAACTATGATAAAATAGACATAATTTTATTAATGATGGACATCAAATGTACAACTTGAAATCAAAGGAAAATTAAACTGAGGTATATATATATATATATATATTTAGAAATATAAAAAATGCTTTTGTTTATCTTCATTAAATTCCCTTAATAAATCTATACACAATAATTATTAATATAATGAAATTTTATATTTTTAAAATAAACCTAGATGCAAAATCATCAATTTCATGATGTCATAAATAAATAATACAAATTTTAAAATATAAAAAATATAGAAAAAAATAAAATTTGAAAAACAAATTGGACACATTTCTATTATTATATATTTGACATGTTAAAAAATAACTATGATAAAATAGACATAATTTTATTAATGATGGTCATCAAATATACAACTTAAAACCAATGGAAAATTAAACTGAGGTGTGTGTGTATATATATATATATATATATATATATATATATATATATATATATATATATATATATATATATATATATATTGGTTTTTCAATCCAAATGGTGGGTTAGTGGTTAAACTATCCATGTCAAATGGAACTTATTATTAAATAATAAAATACATAAAATTCTAGAAAATGTAGAAAATTATCGATAATTTTGGGTACATTCTATAATATTATATATTCATCATATAAAAAAGTGTGATTAATGAAAATTATTTTCATTAATGATAGAAATGGGATAAAAATTAGGATAAAAAAACAAAGAGCATTAATATCAAATACATGACCCAACTAACCATGTCAAATGGTTCAATAATTTAATTAGCTAGGTCATTGTAGGTAAGTGGCTTGGTAGGGATGAAATAGATCATATTGGATTTGAATTAGAGTATATTCAAATTTGATTTAATTCAAAGATTCAACCGGGTCTCATAAATATTGCTTTGAATCCAAATCTGATCATGATGCTGAATATTTGAATCCGATATGATCCGATCTAGTTTTTTTAAAAAAAGTAATAAATTATTAAAAGAAAAAAATATTATAGTTGAAATAAAAAACAAAAAATATAAGTATTTTTTCAACAATTTCTATCATATAAAAAGTTTACAAAAATGCAATATAAATGACATATTTATTAATAAGTAATAAATAACATATATATTATATATATAAATAATTGATTTGACCACAATATTAAAAACCAATATTCAAACAATATATTGGAATTGCATTTCCTCTTGGTAAATAAGTAATATTTATTATCTCATAAATTAAATAATAAGAAATAAAAATATAGAATTTTTTATAAATTTTTGCAAATAAATTTGAACATATATACATTAATATTATATATTCTTCATATTAAAAAAAATTATTTGAAAAAATGAGAATTATTATTATTGAAGATAGAAACTAGTAAAATATAAAGAGAAAAATGAATTAATGTCTTAGTCATAGTCCATTTTCCTGGTTAAATAAGTTAATGGTTTAACCAATAAGGTCCTTTGGTTACTGGTTATTATCATCATCATCATTTGATACTGCCACATGCAAAAATAATGCGAAAATAAGATTTACTTTTATTGACGATGAAAATGAAATACATGATTTAGAATAAATTGAAAAAGAAAAAAATGGTTTTTCCATCCAAGTGGTGGGTTAGTGGTTCAGCTATCCATGTCAAATGGATCAACACATGATGTTATTATTAAATAATAAAATACATAAAATTCTAGAAAATATAAAAATTTGTAGATAATATTGGATACATTCTATAATATCATATATTCATCATATAAAAAAGTGTAATTAGTGAGATTTATTTTCACTAATGATAGAAATGGGATAAGAATTAGGATAAAAAATAAAGAACATTAATGTCTAACACATGACCCCACTAACCATGTCAAATGGTTCAATGATTTAATTAGCTAGGTCATTGTACGCAAGTGGTTTGTTAGGGGTGCAAACAGATTGGATCGGATTTGAATCAGGGTATATTTGAATTCGATTCAATCCAAAGATCTAATCAAGATGTTGGATATTCGAATCTGATACGATCCGATTTAATTTAAAAAAATAATAAATTATTAAAAGGAAAAGAAAATATAATAGTTGAAATTAAAAAATATATATATAAGTATTTTTTCAACTATTTTCATCATATAAGAAGTTTACAAAAATGCAATATAAATAACATATTTATAAATAAATAATAAATAACATATATATTATATATAAATGATATATATATATATATATATATATATATATCTATATATATAATTGATTTAACCATAATATTAAAAACCAATATTCAAACAATATATTGGAATTGAATTTCCTCTTGGTAAATAAGTAATTTTTATCATCTCATAAATTAAATAAAAAAATAGATTTTTTTATAAATTTTGTAGAAAAATTTGAACATGCATTAACATTATATATTATTCATATTAAACAAAAATATGTTTGAAAAATAAGAATTATTGTTAGTAAAGATAAAAATGGCTAAAATACAAAAAAAAAAGTTAATTAATGTCTTAATCATAGTCCATTTTCCTGGTTAAATAGGTTAATGGGTCAACCAGTAAGGTCATTTGGTTGCTGATTATTATCATCATCATCATTTGATATTGCCACATGCAACGCCCATACACTTTTACTAGTACCTCTAAGTGGAGATTGTTTGTTAAGGGTCATTGATTAGCTTAAGCAAACGATGCATTGGACTCACTTCCTAAGTACCTTCACTATTGAAATCATGGGAGCATGAAGATGAATGCTAGCAGATTGTGGAGAAACAACTTTTGCCTTAATTGCATCGCTATTTGACTCTACACTCCAAGTTGGTGTCTATTTTTTATCTAATCAATGTATGGTTTGAGAATGTATGCCGAAGTGTTTCATAGTCAGTTAGGTATGGATCTAATGGGAGGCATCCGGTTGTAATGCATAAATCAACGAGGCAAAAGGCTTGTCTATTGGTTGATGATGTAGCATTTTGGTATTTTTTGTGGCTCCTATTTGGGAAATGAAGGGAAGAATTATCATTGGCATCATCCACATCACATCTTGAGGCATGTCTGTCTATAATGACAGATCATACAACAAAATTATGCCCTCTTAAATTAGAGGTTAGGGTGAGAGGATGCCATGTTGGCTTTTATATGCCTAGTTCAGGAAATTTAACATTCGGTTAAGGAGTTCAAACTTTGCTTCTATGTGGCTGCCAATAGGAGTATGTTCACAGGCCTTCTTAGGAAGATCAGATATCTGAGGAAACCTATGGGTGTTTAATATACCTCTCGACTCTTTAGCTAGACCAACATTACTTGAAATGGGGAGATCAACCATCCCAGATTCCATTTCATTGGAGTAGTCCCAACTACAATAGAATGCTTGAGGAAACTCATCGTATTTGGTACTATTGCCGGTCAAAATGGGCTGAGGGTAACAATATCAATTTGCTCCCAAGTTGAGATGTGGTTGAGTAGTTCGAGGCCTAGAGTAGTCAAGGGCATGGTCATCCGAGGTTGTCAAGTGTGTCTGTGCCATTGGTTCTGGAATGCACATTGAGCTTTGTTCCACATGCACCCTTATCAGGTCTGCCCTAAGTTCAATCGTCTAACATGTGCAGACCCGCTAATGGTCAAGGCCATAAGCGCCTACATCATTTGCCCCCCACTTTCGAGGCCGTGGTGGAGGTATGAGTTGAGGACCTTGGCTTCGGCCGAAGAGAGTGTGTTAACACACCTTGGCTTGGGAGAAAATTGATAGTGTTGCCCATAGCCCATTTTGACCGGCAATAATTGGTGTCATCTATGAGAACGTTGCTAAGGCTCCCTTAACACACTCTAAGAAACTCAAGCAGTACTCCTAAGCTTCAGATGACATGGCAAGAAGCACTAGGAACACTCAAAACTTGGACACCATGGACCAACTCTAAGTGGTCCTCGACCAGCTGGACAACCTCGCCCAACGGATTGACGAGGTGCACCCCCAGATAGGAGGCTGCCCCCGGGGCGACTGACCCGCCGGGAGCTCTGAGTACCATGGCGAACGCGCGTTAGCAGATCCATTAGCCATTGATCCAATCGACTCCCACCGAGCCGATCCCTCAAAGTCCGATAATGGTCGACGAGCCAGCCAACCGCCGAGGGCCTCCCGACCCCTCAGTTGAAGAGGGGAAGAGTCAACATAGTTTTGTGACCATTGCCGAGACTAAAAGCATCACCACCGCTGCCGACGAGAGAACTCCTGGGACAAAGGCAGGCAATCAGGCCACCACAGCCCCCTTCAAGGGTTGAGGGCCGACGTTGTGCCTCTCCCTCATGCGTTTCAGACCTCTGAGACCTCCTGAACAATAGGCAGGCCAAAAGGAATGGACACGGGCCCGCATCAGAATATTCGAGGAATCAGGTCGACCCCTACCAAGTCCGAGAGGACCAGGACGGGCCCAAGCCTCCTTGACCAAAAAATTGTTGACTTGAAAGCGCAACTTTTTGCTGTCAAGGATGAGCTCCACCAAGTCAGAGAAAGCTGAGCTGAAGCCTCGACCAACCAGAACCCTCAGTCCAGGAAAATGGATGCCTTCATCGTGGGCATCATCTTCGAACCTCTCACACCGCACTTTAAAGTGCCCACACTTGAGATGTACAATGGGGCAACAAACCTAGACGGCCACCTGGAAAGTTTCAAGGCACTCATTTTCCTTTATGGATATTTTGACCCTCTGATGTGCTAAACTTTCCAGGCGACCTTCAAGGGGGCAGCCTACTGATGGTTCTCAAGGCTCCCCCCTCGATCCATCAACTCATGGGAACCAACCTCTTCCTCGTCCACTTCATCAGTAGCAAGTGATGCCAGAAGAGAGTCGTCTCTCTTATGGCTGTCCGATAGAAGCGAGGTGATGGTCTGCAGTCCTACATCGACTGCTTTAAGAAGGAAGAACTGAAGGTCTGGGATCTCGATCCCATGGTCTCTATAAACACAACTATCAATGGCTTACTGATAGGCTCGGCCCTCAAGTGCTTGGTGGCCAAGACATTGCCGAAGTCTAAGGCAGAATTCATGAAGAAGGCCCAGAAGTACACCGCCGCCGAGGAGGCCTCGGCTGGCGACCACCACGAAGGAGAGGCCGACCATGCCACCACAGAGGCCTGAAGAAAAAGAAAAGAAATGGAGACAACCACAGCAACAACTGCAAAGACAACAAGAAGCCACCAGGCTCGCCCATGGCTTACAGCAAGTATACACCACTCAACTCCACCCGGACGTAGATCCTCATGCAAGTAGGGAAGGAGGAGTACCACTGCAGCACCAACCACGACACTGAGGACTGCTATGAGTTAAAAAATGAAATAGAGTCCCTCATCCGCTACAACCACCTGAAGCAGTACGTAGGAGGTGAGGCTGGGGCCTTGACCTCGCAGCAGCAGATAGCCGGTGTCATAGATGTCATTATCGAGGTTACAACCTTAGGAGGAGCCTAAACATCGGCCCGCAAGGCCTACACCAAGCATTTGAACATCCAAGAGTCAGCCCCCAAGAAGCAGAAGTAGAAGCAGAAGCAGAGCGAAGCCCTCGTGTTCACAGATGAGGACTTGTGGGGGATCTCAGTCCCCCATGACAACGTGCTCATGGTATCCGCCATTGTTGCAAACTTTATGGTGAAGAGGATACTAGTGGATAGTGGCTCCTCAGTCAATATCCTCTTCTATGATGCATTTGAGAGAATGAAGATAGCGCTCGGTTGCCTGCAGCCTACTGACGTGTCGTTCATCGGCTTCTCTAGTAACATAGCCAGGTTGGAGGGAAGAATAACCCTACCAGTCATGGTAGGGATGGAGCCTCAGCAAGTGATGAGGATGAACGAGTTCCTGGTCGTGAGGATCAACTCCTCCTACAACGCCATCATCGGGAGGCCGACCCTCCACGCACTCAAGGCAGCCATCTCCTCCTACCACCTCGCCCTCAAATTCCCCGCGTCGGGTCCAACCTTCCCCCAGAAGGCCTATCTGAACTGGTAAGTTTCCTCAGAACTAATGCTGACGTCTTTGCTTGGTCTTCTGCTGACATGCCCGGAATTAACACTTCGGTCATTACTCATAGGCTGACGTGCACCCGATCTCTAGGCCAGTTTGGCAAAGAAATAGGAACTTTGCACCGGAGCGATGAAAGGCTATAGGAGAGGAAGTTGACAAGCTACTCGACGCCGACTTCATCTGAGAGGTACGTTACCTTAACTGGTTGTCAAATGTGGTTATGGTAAAGAAAGCTAATGGGAAATGGTGGATCTATATTGACTTCATAGACCTCAACCAAGCTTGCCCCAAAGACAGTTTTCCTTTGCCAAGGGTAGACCACCTCGTCGATGCCTCTACAAGGTATAAGCTACTTAGCTTCATGGGTGCCTTCTCTAAATACAACTAGATCAAGATCATGCCCTTCGGCTTCAAGAATGTTGGGGTCACCTATTAACTCCTTGTAAACACAGTTTTCAAGCATCATATGGGGAGAAATGTAGAAGCTTACGTGGATGATATGATGGTGAAAAGCCTAGAAGCTGGCCAACACACCTTGGACCTAGCTAAGACCTTCAACACCTTGCAGAGATACAACATGAAGGTCAACCCCAGCAAGTGTGCCTTCAGCATCACATCGGGAAAATTCGTAGGCTTTGTCATAACACAACGACGTATAGAGGCCAACCCAAAGAAGATTTGAGCTATCTTGGATATGGCACCACCTTGGTCGATCAAGGAAACCCAAAGACTTACCGGCCGAGTGGATGCACTGGGTTGTTTCATGTCGAAGTCGGCCGACCGTTGTATGCCCTTCTTTTGGGCCATCAAGAAATTGGAGAACTTTTAATGGACGGAAGAGTTCCAGCACGCTTTTGAAGAATTGGAGTCCTACCTTGCCTCGCCTCCCCTCCTCACTTGGCCACTCCCAAGAGACGTACTGTACCTATATCTCTCAGTTGGGGACAAGGCCATCAGCTCGGTACTAATAAGAGAAGATGGAGTATAGAGACCAATCTACTATTTCAACAAAGTTCTCTATGATGTCGAGACCCGATATCCCGAGGTGGAGAAGCTGGCCTTCACCTTTGTGGTCTTGGATAGGAAGCTCAGGCCGTATTTTCAAGCCCACACCGTCACGGTCCTAACCAATCAACCCCTTAAAGTCGTCCTTTCCAAGCTTGATGCCTTAGGACGACTAACCAAGTGGGCCATCAAGCTGTCTGAGTTCGATCTCCAGTACTAGCCAAGACCTACAATCAAAGAACAAGCCTTGGCTGACTTCGTGGTAGAATGCACCTTCAACTGAGCCCACCGCTGAGCCCCTGAAGAAGAACAAGATGAAAGACATTAGCCGACTGAAGGAGCTTGGCCCACTTGGAAACTATTTGTTGATAAATCATCTAACTTCAAGGGAAGTGGAGCCGACCCCATACTCCTCACCCCGGATAACATTGAAGTAGAATATGTGTTGAGGTTTGACTTCTCGGCCTCCAACAATGAAGCCGTGTATGAAGCCCTTCTCGCCAGATTACAGGTCACGAAAGATCTTGGCTCCCAAGACATTGAGCTCTTCAGCGTCTCCCAATTGGTGGTGAACCAAGTCAACAGTGAGTGGAAGCTAGGGAACGGAGCATGGCCAAATACCTAGTTAAGGTTCAAGAGCTCGCCCGCCACTTCTAGCACTTCTCCCTATGGCAGGTTCCATGATCCGAGAGCATGAGAGCCATTGCTTTATCAAAGTTGGCAAGCACTTCCGGCGTGGCCCTTGGCTGCACCGTTTGCGTGGAGAAGCTAGCTCGCCCCCTCATCGAAGAAGTTCAAGTCCTCCTAGTGTAGGCCGATCCATCCTGTATGGATCCCATCATGACCTTCCTCTTGACCAAGCAACAGATTGACGATAGAAACCAGGCTAGATGAATCCAATGACAGACTATCCACTACACCTTGCTTGAAGGGAAGTTGTACCAAAGATCCCTTACCTTGCCCCACCTTCGATGCCTCCGCCAGGAGGAGGGTGAGTACGTGGTATGAGAGATTCACAATGGCATCTGCGCTAACCACCTTGGAGGTAGAGCTCTGGCCCAAAAATCAGTAAGGCAAGGGTATTTTTGGTCGATAGTATAGAAGGATGTAGCCGTGCTGGTGTGGAAGTGCGACTGGTGCCAGAGACACTCCAACATCTCCCACTAGCAAGCCACAACCCTGTCATTCCTCTGAAACCCCTAGCCCTTCACCAAGTGGGGCATGGACCTCCTTGGTCCCTTCCCTCAAGCCATAGGAAACAAAAAGTACCTCGTCGTCACCATTGTCTACTTTACCAAATGGGTCGAAGCCGAGCCCTTGGTTACCATCACAGCTAAAGTGATACAAAGTTTCTTCTGGAAGAACATCATCTGTCGCTTCAAACTCCCCCACATGCTAGTCATTGACAACGGGAAGCAGTTTGATGATACGAGGTTCCGAGAGTGGTGTGCCTCCCTCGACATTAAGCAGTAGTACACCTTGGTAGGCTACCCTCAAACTAACGACCTAGCTAAGGTCACCAATTGGATTATCCTAGAAGAACTGAAGACCAGACACAACATAGACAATGAAACTAAACCTAGCAGTACAACATACACAACATAGCTAAGGTGACCTAGCTAAGGTCACCTACAAATCCCAGACTTAGACCTAGCAGTACAACTCACCGCAGACAAGAACGACAGACATCACCTCGACCTACGTTGGGAAATGAAACTAAACCCCCCAACTACCATGGAAAAATTTCTTGCAGTAGTAGATAAATTCATAAAAATAAAAGAAGCCTTGGGGTCACAGTCAAAATTGTTCGGAAAGAGAAAATGAGCAGAAGAAGAAGTAGGAAGCAGTAAGTCAAAGCGGGGAAGCAAGTCAGCAAAGAGAAGTCGGTCACTGAGAAGCCAGCGAAGCAGCTTGCCAAAAAGAAGAGAAAGCTTCCTCATTGGAGTTCTGGTTTAGGCTGACGATCCGGAACTCCCCCTTTGTACAATAAAACATATACCGCCCTGAATGCTAAAAGGGCTGAAATATTAATGCAAATAAAATCGATAGAATATGTAAAGTGGCCACCCAGGATGAAGGGCGACCCAGCTAATAGGAACCCTAACAAATACTGCCACTTCCATCGTGATGTTGGTCACAACACAAAGAACTATTGGAACCTAAAGAATGAAATTGAGGAACTAATCCACCGCGGGTACCTTAAACAGTTAGTGAAGAGAGAAGAAGAAGGCCTACCTGCCGAGCAACGCAAGGAGGCACCTCAGACGAGTAGGGAACAAGAAAGAGACCCAACTCCCAGAAACCAATACAATATCCACATGATGATGCCTTGGTAGTGAGGCTGACAATCAACAACTTTGAAGTAAAGAGAATCCTAGTCAACCCGGGGAGCTTGGCTGACATTATTTTCCAGGAGGTGCTCAAGCACATGAAGCTCGGTTAAAAAGATCTACAACCAACCGATGTACCTTGGTCGGCTTCAGTGGTGAAGTAGTCCGAACCCTTGGTCGGGTGAGGGTACTAGTTGTGGCGGGCTCACCCCCAATATAGTACAGTTTGATCATGATTTGCTTATGGTTACCATGCCCTCCCCATACAATGCTATCCTAGGCCGACCTAACCTACATGCCCTCCAGGCAGTTGTATCAACATACCATCTGGCTGTAAAGTTCCCCATTGTTGGAGGTATTGGAGTTTTGCGAGGCAACTGACTAGAGTCTCGCAAATGTTTTGTAACAACCCTGAAGGCAAAAGGCAAGATTGTTGTCGACATAGACTTGGAGCCCCCACCTGAGAACATAGACGAGCAAGCTCAACCCATGGAAGACACCGTCCTAGTGCCAGTCTGAAAGACCAATTCGGAGAAAATGGTACATGTAGGGGCTCGCCTAACCAAACCGGTGTGCTCCAACTTGGTAAGCTTTTTAGTTAATAACTTAGATTTTTTTCGCTTGGTTGGCAGCAAAAGTGCTGGCATAGACCCTAAAATAATAACTCACAAGTTAAATGTTGACCCTTTAGTCAGACCAGTCTGACAAAGGAAAAGGAACCTTGCCCCGAAAAGATGGAAAGTAGTGGGCAAGGAAGTAGGGAAGCTGCTCATAGTGGACTTCATGAGAGAAGTCCAATACCTGAGCTGGATTGCAAATCTAGTACTTGTAAGGAAGGCCAATGACAAGTGGCGAATGTGTGTTGACTATACTGACCTGAACCGAGTCTGCTCAAAAGATAGCTTCCCTCTCCAGCGAATCCACCGCCTGGTAGATGTGACCTCAGGGTTTGAGCTGTTGAGTTTCATGGATGCATATTCTGGCTACTACCAGATTTCTATGGACCCTACTAATGAAGAAAAGACTACGTTCATAACCGAGATGGGCTTGTACTGTTACAAGGTCATGCCTTTTGGCCTTAAAAAACACTAGAGCGACCTTCTAGCGACTTGTAAACCATGTTTTTTTGGATTTGACTGGAAATAAAATAGAATGCTATGCAGATGATATGGTTATCAAAACTAAGTTTTCAAACTCTTTGTTTTCCAACATGGAATGTGCTTTCAACATTTCAAGAAAATACAACATGAAACTCAACCCAAACAAATGTGTCTTCGTTGTGATGTCAGGAAAGTTCCTTGAATACATAGTTAGCCGACATGGCATCGAGAAGAACCCAAAAAAAATCTAGGCAATACTAGATATGCGACCTCCTAGATCGATTAAAGAAGTACAAAACCTAACTGGCCAAATAGTAGCCTTGAACTAATTTATGTCTAAGTCGGATGTGCAATGCTTACCATTTTTTAAAGCAATCAAAAAAGAACCAGGACTTTGAGGGGACCGAAGAGTGTCAGCTCACCTTTGACGAGCTGAAAAAGTACGTAAGTTCACCACCTTTATTGACCAAACCTGAGACTAGGGACGAGCTCAAGCTCTACCACTCCGTGAGTGATGAGGTAGTCAGCTCGGTCCTAATTAGAGAAGTAGAAAAAGTTTAGCGACCAGTTTACTATGTAACTGAAGTGCTACATGTTGTTGAGACTAGATACCTAGACATCGATGTCCGAAAGCCCGAAAGCTAAGACCTTACTTCCAGGCTCACACTATCGTGGTTTTGATCGACCAACCTCTCGTGGAGACTTACGAAGTGGGCAATCAAGCTCAGTGAGTATGACATCTGGTACGAGCCACGACCAATAATCAAGGTGCAAGTCTTGGCTAAGCTAGCAACCACTTCAGAGGGTTCAACCAGCGTGGCACTTGCCCCAGTTCAAGAAAACTTGGCCTGAGATGAGGAGCCCTGGATCCTCCACATGGACAACTCGTCTAACTAGAGCAGAAGCAGAGTTGAGTTAATCCTCTATGGACCTAGCGAAGTAAAGCTGGAATACGAGCTCCAATTCTTATTCCGAGCTTCGAACAATGAAGCCGAGTACGAGGCACTCATAGCCGGGCTATCACTAGCAAAGGAAGTCGAGGCTAAACACCTTGTAGTATGCAATGACTCATAACTCATGGTCAACCAAGTGAATGGACAATATGAGGCTCGGGAATCCGCCATGTTGGATGCTGCTTGCGCATGCTGATTCGGAAGCTTGCCTTGTCAGGGGCCGAGCGGTTATGTTCTGCAAGAGAAGTAGAATTAGAGTGCCCAGGTTGTCTTTACCTGGGGTGGGTACTCCGATGCTTAAGTTAGAGAGTTGTTTGAGAGTTTTTTTTTGGAGATAAGAGAGTCTGAGAGCTTAATTGTGCATACCTTCGTTGGTAAGAATGAGGGCTTTATATAGATGTGAGTGACTTGAGTCTTCTCACAATGGGTCTCATGTTCTCATGGAGCCGTTTCCGCTCACTCAGGAGAGTAATTACGTTGGTTACATAATCTTCGTGGGGGTTATGGTCCATTTGATTAACTCTGATGCGTGCGGTGCGATAGGCCGTCCTAACGGTCGATTCATTAGTACTTTGGAGATCTTGGGATGGTAACGTATCTATGAGACAAGTCAGTAGGCTCGCCTTGTAGGTCACCACATGTTCTTATAGCTTGGCCAGTCTTTGAGGAAGGTCACCGTGTGCTGTTGGGAGACCTGTTAGCTCGGCCTGGTCGACACAGTTGAGGTCGGCTCGGGCAAGGTGTTTTTAGGCCAACTTGTTGAGCTGGTTTTCTTGCTCAGATCCGAGGTGTCGCTTGAAGGCCACGTGTCATAATGTAATTCGGAGGACCAAATTACCCCTCATCAGAGCCCTTCCCCAATTCTCATTCGAACGTATCATTGCCCGAATCCTTTGCTCATTCGTTCCTTGTTTGAATGGATCGTTGGTTCAGATAAAAACATACACAGTCACACTACCTATTGATGTGTGCACAATTTACATATAAATTTTGGTGTTTATGCATGGTTTTGATGCTGATTTGTGTGAATTCTTACCCCAATTTAGCTTGATTTCAGGAAATTATCAAAGGGGACAAGTCTAGGGGAAAAATAACATAAAACCAAGCTAAAACAAGCCAAATTGGAGGTAATATAGCCCAGTTGGGAGCAAGGCCCAGCCGAGAGGTCAAAAGAGGGCTATTCGGTCCTCAAAGCCCATGCAACACTCTTTGGGAGAGCCCAAAGAAAGAGCCCAGCCGCAACATTCCAAGGGAGCCAATTTGGCCCAACAAGGAGGAAGCCCATTTGCAGCTCAAGAGCAACCCAAATTGTAGCCTAAACAAAGCTACGGGTGGAAACTTCTAGAAGGTTCAAGAGAAGCTAAAGGTGCCAAACTTTCTTGATGATAGAACTTTCTAGATGAGAGAAAGGGGCTGAAGAGAAGGCTATAAAAGGAGAAGAGAAAGAGGGGAAAGGGGGTTGAATACATTTTGGGGAGAAGAGAAAGATAGGCGCAAGAGAGGAGAAGAAAGTAGAAGATTCAAGAATATTCAAGAGAAGAAGAAGCTGATTTTGAATTTGGAGAAGAAGCCATTGGAAGAGATCAATCTAGGTTGTCTTCTTCCTTGATTTCTGCACAAGTGGTTATCGAATTCAACTAGGGCTTTCATGTTTGTTTTCTCCATTAATTCAATCTTTCTTGCTATAATTGAATGATGTTTTATGTAATTTCAGATCTTTAATTAGTTCTCTAGGGTTATTCAAATGGATTAGATTCAATTTTGATGTTTCTTGATTAGAAATTTAATTGTTAGAACTGCTAGCCGAATTGATCTTAATCTTTGTAATGTCTGAATTGCTTGAGAAAGAATTTAGGCAATTTCGATTATGTTTGGCCATACTGTTCTTCTTTCTTGGAGTTTTTGGATTGCTTGAGAAAGAGTCTAGAAATTCGGATATGCTAATCAAGAAACGAATTGAATGCAAGGTTACAGATAACTTGCACAATTCAGTTGGTGATCATTCAATCTGAAATGATGTCCTAGAATTTCTAGATCTTAATGCATACATGGGAATTAGATTCATGCTAGAGATAGAAGAATCATCACTCATGCATATAATGAACATGCGCTCTAGAGAGGCTATTCATTGCCTTGGGGTTTCACCAAACTAAGGCTGTATCCTAATCTAATCGAATGACCTAGAGATCTAATTGTTGAATCAATTCTGTGCATAGTTAGCTTGTCTTCTCAATTTGCTTGCAAGGTGTTTGATCCAACATGTTAGAGGTAATTTGCTAGTTAGGGTTTCAGATTTGCATTAGATTTACAATTCGGCTAATTAGATAAGAGTAGGCTGATATACTACTAGTAGTTGTTGCATAAGTCCTCGTGGGAAATGACACTCTATTCATCACTCTATTACTTGTGCGGTTAGTGCACTTGCTACTGTAGCAAATACGCATCACCTATCATTGTAACTATTTGGATCTCCCGGTTGCAATTCTCACACCAATTCTCATCTCCCTATTGCCACATAATTTCAGGTCGAAACCCCAAATTTAGGTAAGTTCTCATCTGCCTTATGCAATTAGTCTTCATTTTTCCTTTTGTTTTTTTTTCTTGTACCATAATAGCATTTGGGATATGGGGAGAGGGAAGGCCAACGGAGCAGGTGATTAGGTTTTGCCAAACTGGCTCCGGTAAGCTCTGTACTTTCATTCAATCCCCTTATAGTTTTTCTTCCTGTGTTGCTATTATCTTGTAGGCTTGTTCCTAAATTGCTAGCTGTTTAGAGATTTGAATTGTTGTTTTACTTAGATATGTAGCAATTTGTTCTCCTTCTCTAATTCTGTTTGCTATATAGCTGATAGGTTAGAATTTGATTATGTTAAAATTTATGAAACCTCTCAGTATATAATTAGAATACATGATGGGTTTTGGGATTGTTTGATTCAAGCCCGGTTGATGAAGTGATGATAGAAATAAATATAATCATAAAAAAATAATAATAAAAAGATGAAGAAAAATAGAAAGTTGAAAATATGTGATGATGGGTTTTGGGATCAATAAATTAGAATACATGTGACAAATGGAACAATAATTAAAAGTAAAAAAATATAATAATAAAAAACTTTAGGAAGTAATTGAAGAATAAAAAACTTTAGGAAGTGAAAAAAAAATGCAAATTACAAAGGACCCAAAAATTTAGAAAACAAAAAAGAATAAAAAATAAATAGTCCCATAAAATAATTGAAGAAAGCAAAAATAAGTAAATAATTATAACAAATAATAAGTAAAATAAAAAATAAGAAAAAAGTAATAATATTTAAAAAACAAAAAATATATAGATAAATAAATGTAGGGAAAATTTTTCTTCCTGGCTTGTTCTTGTGGTTCTCTTTCTCATTCTTTACCTTATTAGTTGATTTTTTATGTTCGTGCTTGTTTTGGATTACCGTGTGGGCCCCACCTATTAGACCCGGGAGAGGGGTTCCTAACCCCTTCCCTCTCCCATCCATGTCTTACCTGGACTGGTTTAACCAGTGCCTTGAGCTTTGGAGTCACTATTGAACCAAAATGAGTTTTAATGCAATTCTCGGAGGTTTCATCACCTCCACTTTGAGGGGTTCCTAACCCCTTCCCTCTCCCATCCAAGTCTTACCTGGACTGGTTTAGCCAGTGCCTCGAGCTTCGGAGTCACTATTGAACCAAAACGAGTTTTAATGCGATTCTCGGAGGTTTCATCACCTCCACTTCCTAATTTGATGGGTGGCGACTCCATTTCCATCCCAAATGACTTGTTTCCTTGACACTCACACTTGATAATTGATTATTTCATTGTACCACAACTTGAGGAGATGTTTTAACATTTTCAGTGCATACTCAACTTTTATCTTGGCTCTACCAACTCATCATATCCTTTGCTTGCTTATATGTTGGTTATTCCAAGCCTTTTATGCAAACCATTGCCTTATTTTCCAAAAATCCTTTCGGTTGTTTATCTCACATTTCGGTGTTCTACTTCTTGGGTTCATAGCTTGATTGGAGATTTGTCAGTTAAAGCATTTAAATCCCAATTTCATTGATGATATTCACATTGGTTTTCTATTGGTCATATCAACTTCTATGCCTTGACCCACATTTATCTTCTGTTGGTCATATCATATCAACCTCTATGCTTTGACCTATGTCTATATTCCGTTGGTCATATCAGCCTCTATGCTTTGACCTATGTCTATATTCCGTTGGTCATATCAGCCTCTATGCTTTGACCTGTGTTAGTATTTCGTTGGTTATATTAGCCTCTATAACTCTTTGACCCACGTCGGTTTTCCGTTTGTCATATCAGACTCTATGCCTTGGTCCATGTCTATCTTCCGTTGGCCATACAACCTCTATGCTTTGACCTACACTAGTATTCTGTTGGTCATATAAGCTTCTATGCCTTGACCCGTGTTTGTATTCCGTTGGTCATATCAACCTCTATGCTTAAGACTTTGTAATGGTTATTTCACATTGTGTTGTGTCAAAAGAGCAGTTATGCTATAATAACCCGAAACCTCTGACAAAGTTTTCAAAATGTTTTTAGAAGAACTCATATGCTTGTTTTTGGTAATTTTTCTTTGCGATGAGCTTAAATATCCTGTTCCCGAATTGTTTTTAGTGAAGGGGTCACTTTGCCAAAAGTAAATTTTCACATTACAAGTTGCTTTTAGTGTCTTATTTTACGACAAATGTTCCCTGATTCTGAAGGTTCTTGATAACTAGAAGAGGTCACTTTGCCAAAAATAAAATGGCCTATACATGATGGAATGATGTTGCATAGGAACCTTTCTCCTTCACCTCGATCATTCTTCCTTCATTTTTTCACCCCTTTTTTGATCCTACCCTTCGTAAAAATCTTTGTGTGCTTCTTTTGGTCTTTATTGTTTCGTAGTTTCCTAACTCACAACAAAGAGGGTCAGTTGTCAGCACTCGATTTTTGCTCGGTCTACCACCTGAACCTCTAATTTACCCCAAACACTCGATCAAGCCCTTCGATCCCTCCAAAATGCCAAAAAAACCCAAAGAACCTAAATTTTGTCTGAAAACCCTTAAATCCACTACTAAATCTACCCAATACCAACCCGATGGCTCCGATCAACCCCCATCTACACTTTGGCCCTCAAATCAGACACCATCACAAGAATTAAGACCTCCCAAAATACCTACTCTACAAATCTTAACTCAAAATTCTCTACGTTTACCCTTCTATCAAATTAAGATTCCATTCCGGATCCTATCGTTAACTCAAATTCCTATGATCTTAACACCCCTGGATCGATCAGACACTACAACAAATCCCTGATACTCTAAAATACCCTCTTGTAAAATTTTAAACCAAAATACCCTCGTTTACCCCTTCATCGCAACAATATTCCATTTAAAAGCTCAAGATTAATTGAATCAAGCCTTTTTTGGGTCCACCGAATCTGAGCCCAATTGGGCCAACATGACCTTACCAATCAACCTAGATGGCTCCGATCAACCCCCATCTACACTTTGGCCCTCAAATCAGACACCATCACAAGACTTAAGACCTCCCAAAATACCTACTCTGCAAATCTTAACTCAAAATTCTCTTGTTTACCCTTCTATCAAATTAATATTCCATTCCGGATCCTATCATTGATTCAAATTCCTATGATCTTAACACCCCTAGGCTGATCAGACACTACAACCAAATCCATGCTACTCTAAAATACCCTCTTGTAAAATTTTAAACCAAAATACCCTCGTTTACCCCTTTATTGCAACAAGATTCCATTTAAAAGCTCAAGATTAATTGAATCAAGCCCTTTTTGGATCCATTGAATCCGAGCCCGATTGGGCCAACATGACCTTACCAATCAACCTAGAATGTCCAAAAACCCCCATCTTGCCAAATTTCAGCTCAAAATACCCTGGTTACCATTCATCTAAAAAATTTCATTTCGGCTAATCCTATATTAGCTTGTACATGCAAAACCCCTATTTGTACCCAAAACCCTTCTCAACCCTTTGATCATTAACCCAAAACCCCTCATCATTGAACCAAAAACCTAGTTTGACCCCCGGACCCGGTTTGGCCCAAATATCCTAGAATTACAAAAAAAAAAACACAACCTTTTAGAAAATTATAAAAATGCCCCTAGCACCCTATATAAATTAAACTCATTGTTTTTTGTTCACCTAATCTGAAGAATTTGCTGAAATCCATTCAAATCCATTGTTTCACACTATTCACCATCCTCTTCCTTGCGGCGACAAAACTCAAACCGGTGGCGACCGATCTCCCCATTCTCTCCCCCTCTCTCATTTTGACTAGGATGAAGCGCGACCTAGGTTAAGGGTTTTGATACAAAGAATAAAGGGCTCAAGAAACATAAACTACAATGAGTATCGGATGGTTGGATCAATTTATAGGGCTTTATTTAAGATTATGCTCTTATACTCTTATTTTTCCTCAATTGAACACTCCCGTAGTCATAAATAAAGCAAATTGCTTTTCATGTCTTTAAGTACTATGGGTTATGCACCTCAGTGATCAAGGATGACTTTATTGCAGGATGAAATGCAAATAGGTAAAGTAAAAAATAAAAAACTGAGAACGAATTTCACTACTCGACAAAATCTTATCGATTTGATTATCATATCTTCCCTAGTTGCTTTTACTTTCTCTTATCTTCTTTTTTCGCAATAGTTGGGCTGCCCCAGTTTATCTTTGCAACTTAATTTCTTTTTTTTTTCTTTTCATTTTTTCTTTAATTTGCGCATTTGCCCCAATTTTCATATTCATTTCTTTTTTTTTTCTTCTTAATTGATTAAGTTTCACATGTAGAATTGAACATTTGACATCCACCTCTTGGGAGGGCTTATTTGAAGGGATGGTTTCTACAAAGGCTCAAAGGGACAACTAGTGGAATGATCAATATAGATGGTTTGGTGAAAACGGATACCAAAAAAGGGCCTTCCATCATCTCTCCATTAAATGCATAATACATAGAGAAGAAATACATGTCAAACACAACTTGCTTTTAACTAACTCAAGGGTATTTATGTCACTTAACAACTTTAATCCTTGTGAATGAGAGTGATTCTATTCCAGTTTTCCTTTTTTTTTTCTTTAAAAAACCTTTTCTAACCTTTGGAAAGAAGCATCCTTGGAATTTGATTGGTTTAACAAAGAAGAAAGTCCAATGAATAAGCTCAAATGGCTAACTAGCGGTGTTAACAATGGCAAGGGGTTTGGGGGAATAAAAACGACCAATAAGGGTCTTTAGTCCCTCCCTTAATTAATCAACAATGCACTAAGTTAATATGACACCTTCATTCTGTGCTAGCTCAAGGAACGATACAAAGGAGTCCATACCCTATTGCAATGACTTTGAGCTATCAATGATGGATTCATCTATAGACACACTTGGGAATGGACATTGCTGTTTTGGTCCGATATGATTGCCCTCCCTCCTTAGACATTTCCAACTATGGACCTTCGATTAACAACCAATTTTTCACAAAGTTATGTCCTTGAGGGTTATTTTGAGCATACGTCCCAAGAAAGTCATGCTCGTACAATCTTCCTAAGGGAAATGGCAACTTTATCTCTTTCCCAGGCTAAAAAGTCCCCTTATTAAAATTCATTGTTTTATTCAATGCAAAAAGGCCAAACAATAAAATGAAACAACTAAGTAAAAACTTTCATTAATACAAAATATGAGTTGTACAATGATTAAGTTCATTTCCAAACTACCAAAAGTAAAATCAAAATAGAAATGAATAACTAAAAAATAAGGTCCTAATGCAACAAAACAAAATTGATAAGATCTTCTAATGAATCAACTTTTTAGGCATTAGTGGTGCTATGTTTGGAGTTTCCTTGGTGGGATCAAATACACCCTCATCGTTGAAACTTGAATAACAAACTTCAATGGCCAGCAATGATTAGTAGTATGCCCAGGTCCCTGGTGATAAGCACAGAATGCACTTGTATCATATTTTCTTTGCTTCAGTTCTAAGGGTGATTTCCATTTTAATGGTTAAAGATATCCCTTCGAAACAAGAAAATGTAACAATTGGGCATGAAAACATGATAATTGGGTGAGTACCCTTCTTTCTTTCTTTTGTGATGGCTAGTCATGCTGGGTTGCTTAGGCTGGAGCAAGTAGCGGAGGTTGTGGCTGGCTTAGATAATGAAGATACATGAGACAAAGTTGCCAAAAATGAGCAATATGACTAATGATTTCTTAGCAAATGTAAAAATACCAGGTGAACATCCTTGAATGGTTGATTTAAAAGAAGAGGATGCTAATTGAAGTGGTGCTTTAAAGGTTGTGAGAGAGGGCATGGGTGATGCAAGGGCTGACAAGGACAAAGACATGTTAGATGGGGGTATGTGAAATGAATTTGCCTTGGTTTGAAATATTAGCCAATCCATCTTGAAACCCAAAGCAAGATTGTTAGATGAGCTCCTATACCTAATCATTCCATCTTTCTTAACTTCTTAAGTGGAAAGTCCCATCTTGTCTCCTCTGGTTAGTGACCAAGTATTGTTAGATGAGCTCCATAAATAATCATTCCTACTAAATGTTGGTCAGAAGAATAAAAGTCATAAAGATGATTAGAGGAGACTCATTAAGAGAGCCAGCTAGATTGAGTTCAAGTGAGAGGAGCTTCGTGAATATCAGAAATAACACAAGTAGGCAGATGACTTGGGGCCTTTGGGTAAGAGGTTCAGATGTCATCAAATGACAACAGGAACTAACGGGGATGAGCCCATCCCATTAGTCCTGAACATGTAGGAATTGCATCTTGTGTTAGACAGGTGGCACACACTCAACGTGGGGAGGGTTGTGCGCAGAAGATCATCAACATTGTCTGATTTGTCTCTACGAAACCATATCAGCATTGCCACTACCAAACAACATTGTATTTGTGCTTACATTAAGATAATGCATTGCTGAAGAAAAAGAAAAGCAAAGAAAGCCGAACACCATCAAATTTTAATTGGAAACTATGAGCATATGATCAAAACGGTTAGACGGTAGAAACCTTAGCACAGTTGAAACAATTGAAAATAGACATTCACATCAGATGAAAATACTAGAAGAAAGCTTTTCTTAGAAGGGAGAGAACGTTATAAAACTGCCTTGACATTTTTCTTATTTATTCTGTATCAGTTGGTACTTGAAGTATTTTCGAAGACATTTAACAATATCTCCCCCCTCCCTTCTATTGATACACAAGAAGAATATTTCTTATGCCTACATCAATCATTACAAAGAAAATGAAGAAAAAGATGAGAAAATAATTAAATAATTAAGAAAACCTCCCAGGAGCAGCACTCCAACACATTCCCACAAATAAAGAGAAAGATGCAAAACAGCAAGTATATGCAGAAATATCAAGAAAATACAAAAGCTCACTCTCTCAAATCACATTTCCATTTCAGGTATCATCCCTTTCCATGAAGGGGATGACGGTTTGTACAGCAAGCCCTGTGGAGAAGTCGCCCCATGGCCCAAGTCAAGATTGTGGAGTTGTTCCATGAGCTGGGAGTGCCGCTCCTTGAAGAAGTCAAGACGTGTCGTCAATTCCACCAAGGCGGAAGATGCTACAGATGGCTGCCTCAAATATTCCTTCCCCTGTGAATTGCAGCCCAAATGATAGTCCATTTTATAAAGCACCAAGTTTCTAGAAGTGGTGGCAACTGATTTCTTTTTTGATCAATAACGAGTAAACTTTAGTTGCCAAATTCTCCTGTTAGTTTCAAGTTCAACAAGCCCGGGATTGATTCCCACCTTCTTCAAGGTTGTTGGAGGCCTTGAGGTTGTGGGACAGGCTACTCCCCGTTGTGTAGCCCATTGGAATTTTAAAAAGATTTAGAATGAATTTCATACACAAGTTTTAACAGCCATGGCATTTCATGGTGTCACTGGACATAGAATGTCAGTCTTACCTCTGCTGTCCGTGATGAGGGCAGGATGCAGGAATCAATTCTACAGAGCTCATCAATATTAATACTTGTAGATGCCTCTGTACTTCTTAAATCGCTCAGGCTTGTAGGGTCCATAAACTGCTTACGTGAAAACTGCCAGCTACCACTGGGAGACGGTAATACTTGACCTTTGATGGTCCTCCAGTCCCCACCAGATGAGCTCTCCTAAAACAAAGTATTTTGACAATTTAAGGACGAGTCAGAAAGATCTCATATGGTAATCCAGAAATAAATGGGGTCACCTTCACCCACAAAGGTGTATCACATCATGCTCTTACAATAAAATTCAATCACAACAACAGTATTAAAAACATTTTTTTTTTATGAATAATCACAACAAATTTGTTAAAAAAAAATGCATTCATTGCACAAAACTTGGGTCAGGAGTGCATCCTCTCGATGTTCTTTTTGCTTCAAAATTTGATGAATGAGATCTTCTAGATCGTGTAAACGTGTTATAGTTATTAGATGGCATGAAACAGTAATATCAGCAATTAGAGAAGTTTTATACATACTTCACTTCTTTGCTTCCTTTCATGGTTGCAGGTGGCAAGGGTCATATCAAAATTTTGTTGAAGAAACTTCCTGCAGACATAAATTCTTGATCAAATGCAGAAACAATATACTTATAGTAAAAAACAAAAAAATAAAAATAAAAATGGACATGGAAGTGATATGATCCTCTTTCAATGTAATAATAAAAATGAGGCTACTTAATCTTTTATTTAATCTCACTTAACTAAGACTAATTACATCTCTGCCCTTTAAGTGGGTGGCCAGCACATAAAACACTTAAAAAGAAAATAAAACAAGTTAACAGGCCCATAATGAAAAGGCCCATTAACACAAAATATAAACAGGACACTACTTAAAATATAAACAAGTACTAGGGCCCACTCGGCCCAGTCCCTCTACTTAAAATATAATAATAATAATAACAACAATAACAACATTAACAATAATTGTACTATAAGCAATGCATCTTACCCCTTAAAGTACATACATCCTACACCATTTACCAGGAAGATTGTCTTAATTAAGATGGATCCAAAAACTGTCAATCAACGTGGTCCAACTCACAATTTCCAGATGCATGGTGTAAAATACATCTATAGAGCACAACTGTGCGCATTTTTACATCAAGAAGAGAACATAAAATTGGCATGACCCAAAGGACCCATAGAATTTGAGGTAGTGGAACCCCAGAACGAATGACATGTGGGTGGAGAGTGGAACAGACAGTGGAGCCCACAGGGTAGCAGGTGGGGTTAGTTTAAGTAAGAGAGAGAGAGAGAGAGAGAGAGAGAGAGATTAACTACCTGGTTCGCCTTTGATATTCACATGGGCGAGACAATTAAACAGGAATTCTTTAAAGCATCAAGAAAATGGAGGGAAAAAGGAATCTTGCCTGCTGTTTAAACATACTTAGTAGATAGCTGGAACATCATCATTATCATCATCATCTAAGCCCTGTCCCAACTATATGGGGTTGGATACTTATTGGAGCTGCTCCTAGGTTTTAAGGAATAAATTCATTTCTAATCTTATCCTTTCTAGTTTTCTCGCTTACCCATCTCAATATTTACATTTCCACCATGTTCATATTTCAGTCATGTTTTTTTATTGCCTAAAACTCTGTTACATTTTTGGCCTTATAACAGCTTTATAAAATTTTCCTTTTACCCTAATTGGTATTCTTGTATCGTACTAGATTCCAAAATGCACCCCTCCATTTTGCACATTCTACTCTAGTTCTATGTGCAACATTCTTCTCAATCTCTCCCTTGTTATGGATATTATCAAACCAGGGTAATGGAAGACATTGCATTGAGATACCTATTGGTCTCCAATCCCAAGTTTTCCCTGATTCCATTCATTTTAAAACCTCTTGCTTCTAAGATATTTTCCATAAACTTAACTTCGCAATTAATCATTCTTTGGATTCATCAATCTATACCATATCATCAGCAAACAACATGTACCATGGGAACTCCCTCCTGAAAAATGTTTAGTCAATTTCATGACTATTGCAAATAAATAAGGGCCAAGTGCTGAGCCATGGTTATGTCCCGACGTAATTGAAATATCTAATGTCTCTCCTACATCTGTTCAGACATTGGTTGTTGCACTCTCTACATCTCCTTAGTGGATAGGTCAATGTAGATTGAAAATGGGGTAAACTCATTTTTCCATATTTTTAAACTTCTATATATATATATATATATGACAAGCTTATAAAAAATAGACAATCTTATGAATTATGACAGATGACATGATTCTATTTAACCTCTATACAATTTAACGATACAACTATAATTTTCAGAACATTACTTAAGATAAGGCACAACCAAGTTTCTAAATACAGTGTGCCTACAAGATTCCATCTATGCAAGAAAAACTTCTTGTTCACAAACAAGTTATAATAACATTGAAAGCTATGAACAAATCAGAATAACATAATTAAAACTCACTGCTGTGGATGAAGATTTTGGATGTGCTGATAACGGTCACATGCATCTGAAAGAGAGTCATAGTGATGCTGGCACCGCTGGTTAAGTTGAAGATGGAGCTCTGCAACATTCTGCTTTAACCTGGCCACATCGGCCTCAGCAAGGGCAATCTCTTCCAGCTCTGCCCTAGTCTTCACAATAGTCATATGCCATAAGCATGTAAATCAAGAAAGACATTCTTATGTAAAATCAAAATACTGTAACAGAACAAGAACAAACCTTGGAATCCATTCCACAAGAGCTAGAAAGCTGTCCAGAAGACAAGTTCAAACCAACCTCTAAGGCAGCTCTAAGATCTCTCTCAGCTTGCAACTGCTCTTGTAGCCTTGAAACCTACAATAGTAGTATGGATAATATAATTAGTCCATAAATGAGTTAAAGCAACCAAACTATCTTCACACACTATATTTTTGAATTAGAAGTAGAAGGTTGGAGCCTTAGTCTGTACACAACTCGGTTAGATATTCAAATCTGGAGAAAAATTCAAACAGGGGTGAACTCTACAACTGATTGTAAAAGAACTAGACTAAAAATTAATCTTTTTATTCTTTTAGCTTACTTCTTCAGTGTGTAACATTATCAGATCCCAAGGACTTGAGATTTAAAAAAAATGTGATATTATCTTTCTCCACATCCAAATCGAGAAAGTAGATATAGGTCCATATAATATGACAACTATCATGCATAGTGAGAGCAGAATATAGTTTCCTACCAGGTTGATCTATACCAACAACTAGGTGACAGACCACTACTATGAGCAGTGAACATTTGAATACATGCTTCAAATTGTATATTATCTTTTATCAGACAGCACTACCTCAAATATTTTGACCAAATTATTATATCTTCTAGTACAAAGTAAAATAAAAAAAAGAAGCACACAACAAGTGAATTAAAAAAAAATTGAGTTCTTGACAATAAAGAATTGAATACATCTTGTTCGAGTGCCAAACGCCGTTCATGCAAGGCTTGCTTTCTTCTCTCCAAATTTGCTTGTAAGATTGCATTCCCTTTGGCCTGATAGAAGAGATAGTCAACTATGCTAGCAGAAAGTCATTTTTTGTTTTACCCTGTACACAGCCTACAAGTTGAAAGAGATTCTCTACTTGTTTTACCTCTTTTGCAATCCTGTTGCATAAGTCATTTTTTGTGATCTCAAGCCTCTGAATAGCAAGCCTGTGTACCAACCACAGTATTAGTGGGTAGGAACAGATTGAAAAATGGCGTTCCCAAAAATGGGAACGGATCGAACAATAGAACATGTAATGATTTTTCCAATTAAAAGAGTTGTGAATCCCACCTGTATAAATCTGAAAAATAAAGCAGGAAAAAAGGAAGAAGATGGAAGATAAATGAAGAAAGGGAAGGAGGAAGAAAGACAATCAAATCTCTCTCAAGCCCCTAAAATATCTTTTATTCTTTGATTGTAATGAGAATACAATTACATGAATACCCTTAGTAGCGCAGCCGACACAATAAAGGTAATAATAAAAGTGAAACAGGCCTATAACAACAACCGTAAGTCATAAATAGTGGTTTAAATAAAAAAAAAGAAGCTATAGCCCATTCAGCTCGTCATCTCTATACTCCTCAAGCTGATCATAGGTATCAATCATGTCCATCTTGCTTACATAGTGCTGTATGTTAGACAGTTTTGTATGCCCTTAGCTTCAATCAAGATGATGTACTTTATGAGTTTATTGTAAATGAATAAAAGTGCATATTTGATTCATGTTCCCCTGGTATGTTTCTGTGTAATACCCTTAAACTGAACACTTAATGAAACTCGTGTTAGTTTAGAATGTTCACAGCCGGTGGGTCGGTCTGGGGAGACCTATCCTGACAAGGCTGACACTATGGTGCCACCAAGTCGGTTGGGGTGGCCTATCTCAGCTGCCAGGGTGAGACCCTAGGCACATACAATGCAGGATTAATTGAATATTTGAACTGGACCAGATTTCCAATATTGCCCTGGACCTTGGAGATTGATGGGCAAAACTGGAAAATTACACCCGACCCCTAGACTCGATTATGAAACTGCACTAGGTGTTGGATTGGGCTGTCTTTGATATACCATTCAGTGAGATCCTTAGCGGGGGTCAAAACCTGGGTATGTTGGGACAGCCTGAGAATTCATCTGATTGGGTGATCATAGTGACAGGATCAGCCCCTTTGTTAGACAAAGGTAATGATCGGGGATGCACTCTCACTGATGGAAACTAAGACTGCCGACAGCCGATTTCAATCGTTGAGATTTGTTTTGCAAAATATATTTTATATGAGATATAAAAGTATATATATTATGGTTTCTAAAATGTTAGCAAGAAGGTTTTAATTCCCAGGATCCATATGAGCAGAGAGTGCAACACTGTTCCTTACAGCTGAGGGAGAGGTTAAGTGTAAGACCATTGAGGATAATACCTAATGGGCTAATCTTGCATCTGCCCACAATCCCTGGGTGTTACAAGGTGGCTTGGCTCAAGGACCACTTAGGGTAAGTGTTGGACCCATAGAGACCATGAGATGGTTTTCAGGGGGTGCACTGTCCATAACAGTGTATTCGGCCAGACCTTGTAACAAAGGTTGGGCCGAACCCATGTGGCTGATGTGTAGATCAATGTTTGGGTCCCACGCCATACAACGAAGCCCAACTGGGCAGCAGTTTGGAAGGCTAAGTGAATACATAACCTTAAATGGGCCTTAAGCCCATTTCGAACTGGGCTAATTTGATTAGTCACTTAAAGGGGCGAATTCTGAGATGGATCAGCTGATAGGATTGGGCCCAGACCCTATCCACTTAGAGAGTCCAAGATCTAAATAAGATTTAGATCTGGAAGTGTCCTAATTAGATTAGGAAATGGTTGATCTGATCTGCAGATAATATAAGGGTTATCCCTTATCACTTAAAGGGACTTCTTATCCAAATATGATTTGGATTAGCAACTCCTGATGGAATTACAAGCCGATCCCTTTAAGATTAAAAGAGGATGAGGGGGCGGCAGCCTTTAGATATGCAACTAACACACTCTTGTCTTCAGAGCTGAGATCACAAGAAGAAAGAATTCTGCACCCTGCGAATACTCTCTTGCCGCCTCCTTCTTGCAGCCGCCGCCTCCAGCAGTTCGATCACCAGTTCTTGGGAAAAATCAAGATTCGATCTTGATACCAATCTTTTGGAGAAAAGATTGGTTGGAGTTGTATTCACAAGCCATCCAGTTGATTCTTGCGAAGGGTCAAGTTCTTTTGGAAGAACACTGCTGATTCTGCTCCACCCTGCACTGTGCCATCTTCAGTGGGAGCAGATTTTGGATCCTTCCTTAGGTGTGAACACCTCCATTGGGAGATACTGCTTCTCCGTATCAGGTATAATCCCTCTCTAATCCTTTTGTCCAAATCTGGTTCAGTTCATGGTTCAAGAATGATCTTGAAAATACGATTTTCTAAATAGGGAATTCAATTCCCAGTTGAAGGGAGAGAAAAATTTTTGAAATTCGCCCCCCTTATTCCGCAATCTTTGGGCGTCCATGTGATGGATATCCTATTTTCTGGTGCATTTCTTCACTGTAACCTTGCCTTAGGGACACCCTTGGTCAAAACATATGCTAACTGTAGCTTTGAGGCAATGAAAGGAAGACAAACTTCTCATGATGCCATTCTTTCTCTTATGAAATATCTATTTACTTCAATGTGTTTTGTTTTATCATGCTAAAATAGGTTGTAAGCAATGCTAATTGCACCCTGGTTATCATAATACAACACCAAAGGCTTATCATATGCAATGCCCATCTCCTCTAGAAGTGATCTAATCCATAAAACTTTAAAACTCCAAGAGTCATGGCCCTATATTCTGCCTCAGCTAAAGATCTAGCTACCAATATCTGCTTCTTACTTCTCCAAGAGACAATATTCCTTACAACCAAAGCACAATAACCAGATGCAGATCTTCTATAATAAATATTACCATTCCAATCGACATCTATAAAAACCTCTAGCTTCAGGTGTCCGTGCTTAGAGGAGAGTGCCCTTTCCTGGAGTTCCCTTCAAGAAATATTTGGTCGTGTCATACAAAAATATAATAACTTCCCCAAAAGTCTCAGGAAAACTCCCTTGCCCGCCAAGAGCTCACCACCATTGGCTGAAAGCTTATGGTTGGCATCAGGTGTAGAGGTAGGTTTGGGACCAAGTTTCCCAATCACAATAAGATCTAACACATACTTCCAATGGGAGATGAAGATGCCATCTGTAGACCTAACAACTTCAATTCCCAAGAAAAAGCCCAACTCCCCTAATCCTTAATATCAAATTCTGAATTAAGGAAGCTCTCGAGTACCTGAACTTCTTCTATACCACTATTTGTAACTATAATATCATCAACATAAACAATAAGGTAACTTGAGTACCTCTCCTCTTAACAAATAGGGTATGGTTAGATTGTGTCTAAACATATCCAAACTCAAGAAACACAGTCCAAAATCCGCCAAACCAAGCTCAAGGGGATTGCTTGAGACCATAAAGGGATTTCTTCAATTTGCACACCTTGAAAGGCATTATTAATATCAAATTGATATAACAACCAAACATAACTCACTGCCAAGGACAACAAAACTCTCATTGAGGTCATTTTAGCTACTGGGGAGGTCTTCATATAACTAACTCTATACACCTGTATACAACCCTTGGCAACCATTCAAGCCTTATACCTCCCAATTGTACCATCAGCATTATACTTTGTAGAGAAGATGGACCAAATGGCCCATAGGTTGTTTATTCTTTCTTGTTATTTATGTTTTTCTGTAATGGGCCTTATTTTGGACCCATCTTGTCTATATTAAGTTCTTTGTAAATTCTTGCCCAACTAAGGGCCTCCTTGTAATTATTCAAATATCTTAATAAAATAGTGTTAGGGTGCTGAGAGAGAGAAGGTTCGAAACTCTCATTCTCAGACCCTCATTGCCAAACTCTCAAGCTCTCCTCTCTTCAGTTTTCTTCATGGTATCAGAGCATACCCGAACTTCAATATTCTAAGGCTGGAAGCTTAGGCTCGTATTGCCTGATTCTTGGAGGTCATTGGAAGTGCCCAAGACTAGAATCTCTTAGAGAAGTAGTTCGGTGGCCAAGAAGAATCAGAGAAAAAAAGGAAGGGGAACAACTCGATTCTGTTTTGAAGCTCAAACTGTAAGTTGTGCTCAGTTTTTTGGTTGTTCTGTATTACTTTCGACTATGTTTGGACTGTTGAAGTGTCCGAAAATCTATGGTTGTTCTGTATTACTCTCAGTTGTGTTTGGACTATTGAAGTGTCCGAAAACTCTGGTTGTTCTGTACTACCTTCGGCTGCCATTGAATCTGGTTTAACCCAGAAATTTCTGGCTTGTTTTTTCACTCCTTCTTGGACTGTCAAAATTGCCGAAACATCCTTGTAACAAGGCTGTGGATTGCTACTTATATTTGGCTGTTTTTGGGGGCTGTACGAACTATTCTTGAGGCCTTTTTTTTCTTTTTGATAGTGGGGTTGTCTCTATTGCCCACACTGTGTTTGTAAAAAGGGCTATTTCAGCAATACCAAGTGCTATTTACCTTGAAGTCCAGATTTGAAAAGGTGCTTCGGCTGAATGCCTAGAAGCTTCTCTTTACTTCTTGAAGGCTGAACTCGGTGTATTGCCCTCTTGTGGTCGGCTGAACTCAGTGTGTTGCCTTCTTGTGGACAGCTGAACTCTGTTCTTGCTTGTCCTCATTCAATATACTTGTATTAGTCATCTGAAATCATATTTGGAGTGTTTACATGATGTACTCAGAGTTTGAAAACAAAAGTGGTGCTGAATATGGACTGGTTCAAGGGACTCCAAGTGATTCCTTATTGACTGTGACCACAGTTAAACTAGATGGAACTAATTATCTGGCATGGTCACAATCAGAAAAGATTCATGTATGTAGTAGAGGAAAGTGGGGGTTCATTTCCGGGAGTAAGAAGGCTCTCTCAGAAGATGATCCATCCTACGAGAAGTGAATGCAAGAAAATTACACTATCATTGGGTGGCTTGTGAACTCAATGCAGCCACAAATCAGCCAACACTACCTATGGATGAGTTCAGCAAAAGAAATTTGGGACAGTGTTGCAGAAACCTATTCCCAAAAACTCAATGTGGCCCGGGCATATAAATTGAGAAGTGATGTAAAGAATTTAGGGCAAGGGAGAAACCTCTTGCTGTATATTTCTCAACCCTGAAGTCCCTATGGCAAGAGATTGACCTAATAGAAGCTGTAACTTGGGACACCACCAATGATGCAGAGACCTACAAAAAATTGGCTGAAAGGAACAGGGTTTTTGAGTTCTTAACTGGACTAAACCCAAAATATGATATCACAAAACAGAATATTCTTTCCAAGGAGTGTGTCTCTTTGTCACAAGCTTATGCATTGGTGAGTAGTGAAGAGAGCAGAAGGGCTGTCCAGGTTCAAGGGGCTGATATTAATGATCACTTTTCCAATATGGGGATTAAACCTAAAGGGAATGCTGGAACTTCTGGTGGCACAGGAAAGAAAGAAATTATATGTGAGTATTGCAAGAAGCCGAAGCACACCAAAGACAAGTGCTGGAAATTACATCCTAATCTTGTTCCCATTCGGTTTAAAAAAAAACATGATAGTAAAAGATCAGGAAGTGCAAATGTTGCTATCGGGCTAGATAGTGAAGAGATGTCTGCTTCTGCACAATTGGCAGCCATGAGAGCAGAATATGAAAAGTTTGGGAAGATGATCAGTCAGCTAAGTGATGTGACCTCTCCTTCCAACCCTTCAGAAAATTCTGCTGCTTCAGCATTTGCTCATTCAGGTATAAGGGCTTCTGCCAATCATGCTACCACTTCAGGCAATCTCAAGATCCCTTGGATTATTGACTTAGGAGCTTCTGACCATATGACCAATCTGTCTACCTTGTTTGTTTCATATGACTTGCTTCCTGGACGTGATAAAATCACTTTAGCTGATGGTTCACTTGCCCCTATCTTTGGTAAGGGAACCATCAAGGCTACGGATTCCTTCTTCCTACCTTCTACCCTCCATGTACCTAAACTAAATACAAATTTGTTGTCTGAGTAGTTTAACCAAGTCACTAAACCTTTGTGTAACATTTTTTCCTTCCTACTGTGTTTTTCAGGATCTAGAGTCTCAGAAGGTGATTGGGAGTGGCCATGAGGCGAATGGAATATACCTGGTTGATACTCCGGGACAATGCACTGATCATCTTGGGAATGTTGCTCTCGGATCTCTCTTCAGAGTCTGTTAGTCGGATTATGTTGTGTCATTGTCGTTTTGGTCATCTGTCTTTTTCTGCCTTGAGTCATCTATTCCCTGAACTGCTTAAGGGAATTAGTTTGTCCAGTCTTCATTGTGAGTCTTGTGAATTGTCAAAGCACTGTAAAAACAATTATCCTTTGAGTAATAAAACATCTTTTCCTTTTAATATTGTGCATTCTAATGTGTGGGGGGCCATACCACTTACCCTCCATGGGTGACTACAAATATTTTATGCTGTTTATTGATGACTTTTTCGGTTCACTTGGATATTCCTGATGAAATCCCGTGATGAAGTTCCAAGACTTGTAAGACAATTCCATGAATTTGTTAACCCAATTTGATACCAGGATCAAAATCTTCAGATCTGACAATGCAAAAGAATACTTTGAGAAAAACCTATCCTGCTATCTCTTTGACATGGGGGTTATTCATCAAAGCTCATGTGCTAAGACCCCAGAACAGAATGGGGTTGCTGAGAGGAAAAATAGGCATATTGTTGAAGTTGCAAGAAGTATCTTATTTGCCTCACATGTTCCTACCAGGTTTTGGGGTGATGCTGTCTTACTGCTACCTATCTTATAAATCGTATGCCATCCAGGGTTTTGGGGTTTAAGTCTCCCTTCAATCTTTTTCATCCGGACAATGACCTTTTTCCTGTTCCTATTCGTGTCTTTGGCTGCACCTGTTATGTACATGTTCCAAGTGGCGTAAATTTGAACCCAAAGCTCAAAAGTGTATCTTTCTTGGTTATTCCCCCGCACAGAAGGGTTATTGTTGTTTTGATCCAAAGTCTAGCAATCGGTATGTCTCAATGGATGTCACCTTTGATGAGCTTTCCCCCTTTTATGGTTCCTCTCCAGAAGGACATTGTCCACAGGAGGAGGGTTTGTCACAGGTGTTTGCTCTTCCTCTTCCTGTCCCTGTTGAGTCTCTTGATGTGTCTGCTTCTCCTTCAAATGTATCAAGGGTGGATCAGCCGTTCCATTCTCCTTGTCCCAATACTCTACCTCCACGTCCTATCCTCAATCCCAAGGTGTATCAAAGGCAAAGATCCAAAAATGTGTAGGTTGTTTCTCCTACAACACATGAGCCTCATACACTTCCAATCACAGAAGAGACAACAGGTATTGTTTCAGCACCTTTGGAGTCATCCTTCCCTGATCTTGATATTCCCATTGCTGTTAGGAAAGGAAAACGAAAGTGCACTGCACACTGCATTTCCAAGCACCTTTCTTACAGTTTGCTTTCACCTTCATACTTTGCCTACCTCTCTTCTGTTGCTTCTCATCCTACTCCCAGGTCTGTGTCAGAAGCTCTTAAGATTCCAGAATGGAAGGATGCTATGAGATCTGAAATTGATGCCCTACACAAGAATGACACATGGGAAGTGGTGGATTTGCCTGAAGGAAAGGATCCAATCGGTTGCAAGTGGGTTTTTACTATCAAATACCGAGCTGATGGCACCATTGAAAGGTACAAGGCCAGGCTGGTTGCAAAAGGCTATACACAGACATATGGGATTGATTATTTAGAGACCTTTGCACCTGTTGCCAAGATGACATCTGTGAGGGTTCTTCTATCTTTAGCTGCTCACTTTGACTGGCCCCTTTATCAATTGGATGTGAAGAATGCATTTTTGAATGGTGAATTACATGAGGTTTATATGTCTCTTCCTCCAGGGGTGTACAGAACTGATATGAAAGGGAAGGTATGCAGGCTGAAGAAATCTCTTTATGGACTAAAACAGTCCCCTAGAGCATTGTTTGAAAGATTTAGAACAACACTTGTTAACTTTGGTTATGTGCAGACACAGTCTGATCATACTCTTTTTGTGAAGAGGAGTGGACCTTTGGCAGTATACCTCATTGTGTATGTAGATGATATTGTAGTGACTGGTAATGATGTTTCAGGAATTCATGATCTAAAATATTTTTTCCATACAGAGTTTGAGATTAAAGATTTGGGGGAATTGAGATACTTTCTTGGTATAGAAGGGGCTCGATCCAAGGATGGGATTTTTATCTCCCAAAGGAAAAATATTCTTGACTTGTTCTCTGAAACTAGAAAGACGGGTGCTAGACCAGTTGCTACTCCTATTGATACGAGTCATAAACTCTCAGCCTCAGAAGGGACATTGTTAGAAGACAAAGGAATCTTTCAGACTTCTTGGGAAACTTTTGTACCTATGCATTACTCGGCCAGATATTGCATATGCAGTCAGTTGCATTAGCCAATTTATGCATGCTCCCCGAGACACTCATATGACAGCAACAGAGAGAATCCTATGTTATTTGAAGGGCTCCCCAGGAAAGGGTATTTTGTTTGCCAAGCATGGTCATATGAAACTTGAAGCCTACACCGATGCTGGCTGGGCCGAAAACATTGATGATAGAAGGTCTACTTCTGGGTATTGCAGCTTGGTGGCTGGTAATGTTGTTTCTTGGAGAAGCAAGAAACAATCGGTTGTTGCTCAGCCTACTGCTGAAGCAGAATACAGGGCCATGGCACATGGATTTTCTGAATTATGATGGCTAAAATCATTGATGGAAGAGGTTGGAGTTGAATATGACAAGCCAATGATGTTGTATTGTGATAATTAGGCTGTCATCAACATTGCTCACAACCCAGTGCAACATGATAGAACCAAGCATATTGAAGTTGATCGACACTTCATTAGAGAAAGGGTCTCTTCGGGTGAAGTGTGTCTTCCTTTCATCACATCTGAAGGACAGTTGACAGATTTTCTCACCAAAGGCATTCCCAAGGCAGAACTTCAACATGATACCAGCAAGCTTGGCATGATTGACATCTATGCTTAGCTTGAGGGGGAGTGTAGAGAAGATGGGCCGAATGGCCCATAGGTTGTTTATTCTTTCTTGTTATTTATGTTTTTCTGTAATGGGCCTTATTTTGGACCCATCTTGTCTATATTAAGTTCTTTGTAAATTCTTGCCCAACTAAGGGCCTCCTTGTAATTATTCAAATATATCTTAATAAAATAGTGTTAGGGTGCTGAGAGAGAGAAGGTTCGAAACTCTCATTCTCAGACCCTCATTGCCGAACTCTCAAGCTCTCCTCTCTTCAGTTTTCTGCATAGTTGATGGTGAACATCCATTTACATTCCATTGTTCCTTCCCAATAGCCAAGTCTACAATATCCCATGTAGTATTTTTGCAAAGTGCTTCTATTTTAGTTCTCGTAGCCTCCTTCCATTTTGGCTTGGATAAGGCCTCTATAACCAACTTGGGTATAGGTTGAGAGGAAATAGAGGCTAAGAAGGAATAGTATTAAGGTGACAATAGACTATAAGAAGGGTGTTTTGATACACAATGAGTTGTACATTTTCTCTTGGCTCTCCTCATAGCAATAGGTAGGTCAAGGTCTAGGAAGGTACTAGAAAAGGTGGTAAAGGACATGCCCTCTCTTCAAGAAATAGGAATGCCCAAGGTTCAATTGTAGATGGGAGAACAACTTGTTCATGTTGTAGCCTTTTCCTTTGGTACCACTTCTAAACAATAGGATGAATAGTGAAAATATGACCAATAGGTGGTGGAGTAGGGGTGCAATAGAGGAATAAAGGGTGTTGTAGAGGATTCAACACTAGAGTCAACAGGAGATGGTAGAGGATATGGAGAAGCAAAAAACTCAATGGAATGCTTCCCCTCAAGAGAATGACCAAAACAACAAAAACATTTATATGTGGAGGCATACCCTTAAGTTATGTTTGGTTTGAAGGAAAATGCAGGGAAAGGTAGGGAAACCTTTACAAACCTTATATAGATTTCCCTGTCTTTCCTTTCCTTTCCCTACTTTTTCCTTCAAACCAAACATAGCCTTAGAAAATACATTTTCAAGTCTTGGGTTCAAATTTATGTCTCTAAGAGCAGGGAATATGGACATAATATGTGTAACCAAAGGCACACAAAGGAATAGGATAAACATCACTAGTGGTTTAAAAGCACAAGCGCAATTTTGCACCCAAGGTGAGGCACAAGGCAAGGCGTTCGCCATCACTAGACCTTTTCCCAACCTCAGAAGAGGTGGCTACATTGGCATTTCCACCTTTCCCACTTCCATTCTTCCCACCATTATTATTATTATTCTTGAATTTAAGAGGTATAAACTCTGGATGTAACTTCCAATAGTATCCATCATGTGTTTTTTCTTGCAATAATCACCCACCACATCTTTTTCTCATTGGTAACCCTTAGCTTCTTATGAGTCTCAACATCTGTATTGCACCCCCACACGACAATTTCAATCAAACCAATCTCCTACCGTTCAACATATAAAATTAAACAGCTAAAGGCTTCTCCCCCGGTCTAAGATTATTGACAACATTTTTTTAGCCCTAGCAACATTCAATTTCTGGGAATAGGTCTTTGTGACACCATCACACACCTCCTTTACAATATCCATGCACAAATAATGTTAACTGATATGAAGTTGCATGGAACTCACTAACCAACCTACAACTGTATAGTTTTCCTACATCCACCTTTCATAGGTAGGGTCATCCTCCATAGGTTGCTTCTTACTGCTAGTGATGTACACCCATTGCCCTCCACTATAGACATGGATCTTAATTGATTGAGATCACACCAAAGAATTAGTTCCATCTAATCTCACCTCTAGCTTGTTTTATTGGCTAAATAGAAACAAACTAAAATAAAGATAAGATTAGGGTGTTTCTTGTCTGGATCACTGCCCTAGGCCAAAACTGCCTTTCTTTTAGACAAAAATAGGATTTCACCGAACCCGACAACCCAGGAGAATGAGAGATATTTTAGCCGCTTCTACCTTAGGCTCGAGAAACCTCTCCAAGTATAATCAAACTGCACCTATACATTGTGTATGGGTCTAGAAGAGAGAAAAAAAAGGAAGAAGGTAGGAACCTTTCTCTACTACCAACTTGTGAACCCCACCTGTATAAATCTGAAAATAAAGCAGCAAAAGGAAGAAGATGGACGAAAGAAAGTTTAGAAGAAGATGGAAGAGTGTAGAGAGACTGGGCACAATGGCCCTAATATTTCTTTTATGTTTAAGTTATGTTATATCTGTTTTATGTGTTAATGGGCCTTTTCTTAATGGGCATGTTAACCTCTTTTTAAGTTATTTTAAGTTACTGCTTTGCTGGCCGCCCACTTAAAGGGCAGACTTGTAATTAGCATGATTAATTAAGTTTAATAAAAGACTAGTGAAGGGAGAGAGATATCCGTTGAACTCTCTTCTTTCTCTTCTCCATCTTCTTCTTCTATTCTGCTGTAACCTTTCTTTCTCTACCACTTTTCCTTATTTCTTTTATCATTTTTATATTAGATTTGAAGGACAGACTCACATCTTGGTATCAGAGCAATTCTTCCTCCACTTTTCTTTTTCTTTTTTTTTCCCATGCACCCTTCAATTAGAAGAGTGTATGGAGAGATAAGTTGCTGATCAGTCAAAGGACTATTTGCCTAATTGGTAGAAGGTTTAGAGAGTTATAATCTGGCCGAAAATTGCCAGGAATTGAAGCTGTATTTTTTTATGCCCAAACCCCTAGCCAACTAGAGAGATTTCAAGTTACAGGTTAAGGAGAAAGATTGGGTGAGAAGCTCTGGGCTTGGGAGGTGTATTTTGATCCCTAGAAGTGTGCGGTTGAGATTTGAAGGAGGTTGGGAAGCTCTGGTAAGAGCGGCTGCTTCTTCTCTCTTCCTCCCCGATAGTTGGGTGCAGTGAAACCCTAGTTTTTTAATCTTCAGGTACTATACTGACCTCGGTTAGGTCCATAGAGATTGAAAAACTAGTTTTTTTATTTTCGTTTGATCAATGGAGCAATTTGGAAATGTAATGAAACAGATGCCGATATCCGAGGTTGGTCCCATAGATTCCTTTTTGACTGGTGTGGCCACAATTAAATTAGATGGAATCAATTATCTAGCCTAGGTGCAATTTATACAGAATTATGTTTGCAGTAGAGGTAAACTAGGGTATCTCACAGGTAGTAAGGTGAAACCTGCAAAGACAAACCTTGCACTTGAGAAATGGATGCAGGAGAACTACACAATGATTGGGTGGTTGGTCAACTCTATGCAGACCCATATAAGTTAGCATTAACTCTGGATGACCTCAACCAAAGAGATTTGGGACAATGTTACATAAACTTATTCACAAAAGTTAAATGTTGCAAGAGCCTATAAGTTGAAGAGTGATGTGAGAGTGTAGCAATTTACTACTCCATGCTGAAATGTGAAATCACTATGGCAGGAAATTGATATTATGGAGACAGTTGTGTGGGAGAGCACTAAAGATGCAGAGACATTTAGAAAACTGGTGGAACGAAACAGGGTGTTTGAGTTTCTCACATGACTTAACCCTGAGTTCGACATTACTAGGTGGAACATCCTGACCAAAGATGAGGTCACTTTGGCTCAAGCATATGCCATGGTAAGTAGTGAAGAGAGTAGGCGAAGTGCAGTTACAGGGACCATCTACATAACAGTTTGCACATGCTGGAATAAAGCCAAAGGGGCAGATTGAGAAGAAGGAAGTGATATCTGAATATTGCAAGAAGCTAAAGCATATGCCATGGTAAGTAGTGAAGAGAGTAGGCAAAGTGCAGTTACAGGGACCATCTACGTAATAGTTTGCACATGCTGGAATAAAGCCAAAGGGACCGACTGAGAAGAAGGAAGTGATATGTGAATATTGCAAGAAGCTAAAGCATATTAAGGACACTTGTTGGAAACTTCATCCAAATCTTCTCCCGGATAGGTCTTGGAACAACAACAATAACAACTTTAAGAAGAATGGTCAGATTGGGAAGCCTAAGAATGCTAATGTTGCCACAATGTTTGAGAGTGGAAACAAGGAAAGTAAAGAAAGATCAGCTATGGAGCAGCTGGCAGCAGTAAAGGTAGAGTTTGAAAAGTAGAGAGGTTCCTTAATCACTTGGAGACCACTGTTTTAGCATCCAACCCTTCAGGCAACACCTCACCATCCTCATTTGCTCACTCAGGTACTTGTGCATCTACAAATCATGCTACAATTTCAGGTAATCATAAAATCCCTTGGATTATCTAACCTCTTTTGTTCATATCAGCTCCTCTCTAGTAGAGAGAAGACATCCCTTGAAGATGGGTCTCTTGCTCCCATCTATGGCAAAGAAGATATCAAGGCCTCTGACACCCTTGTTTTATCCTTTGTCCTTAATGTCCCCAAGCTTAATACCAACCGTTTATCTGTTAGTTGCTTGACTAAATCCATGAACTGTAGCATAACTTTTTTTCCTACCCATTGCGTTTTTCAGGATCTGAAATCTAGAGGACAATTGGGAGTGGCCATGAGGCGAATGGAATATACTTGTTGGACACACCTGATAGGAGCCTTGGACCACCTAATGGAATTGCTTTGGAGTCTGTTTTGTCAGAGTCTATTGATAGAGTCATGTTATGTCATTTATAGTTTGGTCATTTACCTTTTCCTGCTTTGAGTCATTTGTTTCCTGATATGTTTAAGAAAATATCTTTATCGAGTCTTCATTGTGAGTCTTGTGAGCTTGTGAAGCATTGTAGACATTCTTATTCAGTAAGCAATAAAAGATCTAATTCTCTTTATTAATGATTATTCTCGCTATACTTGAATTTATCTCATGAGATCCCGGGATGAAGTACCAACTATTATGCAAAAACTTAATGAACTTATCCTTTCCCAGTTTAACACCCTGATCAAAATATTCCGTTCTGATAATAATAAGGAATATTTTGAGAAGAACCTCTCATCCTACTTTGAGACCTTTGGGGTTATTCATTAGAGTTCTTGTTCCTACACTTCACAACAGAATGGAGTAGCAGAAAGGAAGAACCGCCATGTGGTTGAGGTTGCTAGATGCCTCCTTTTTGCATCTCATGTTCCGATTAAATTTTAGGGGGATGTTGTCCTTACTACCACTTTTTTGATTAATCATATGCCTTCCCAAGTTCTGGGTTTCAAGACCCCGTTTTGCCTTCTTTTTTCGGATGAGGATCTCTTTTCTCCTCCTCTTAGAGTTTTTGGGTGCACTTGCTATGTACATGTTCATAATCAATAGAGACAAATTTAAGCCCAAGGCACATAAGTGCATTTTTCTAGGATATGCCTCCACACAGAAGGGATATTGCTGTTTTGATCCAGTTCATGGCACCTGCTTTGTCTCTAGGGATGTCACTTTTGCTGGGTCTATTCCTTTCTTTGGTATTCCTCCTGAGGGGGAGCATTCTGAGGAATCATTTGCTATGTCTCCAATTGTTCCTCTTCTAGCTCCTTTTGAGTCTTCTGTCAAGTCATCTTCTTCTATTGCCTCTCCTTCCACTGTGTCTACCTCACATTTTCCTGCTCCCCCTCTTCCCCCAACTCATCCTCCTATATTTTCCTCACATCCTATTCTCCAAAGGTGGTCTCAAAGATAGATTCAAGCATGGGCATGTTGTTTCCACTCCTTCCTCAGAGCTTCTTGCACCTCCCATCACTACTGAGGTAACGGGTCAACCTTCCTTTGACCCACCTACTACCTTCCCAGACCTTGACCTTCTTATTGCCCTTCGCAAAGGCAAACAGAAGTGTACATCACATTGTATCTCTAAACATTTGTCCTACAACCTTCTATCTCCTACTTATTATTCTTTTCTTGCCTCTATTTCTACCTATGTGATTCCTAGGACTGTACCAAAAGCCTTGTCTAAACCTGAATGGAGGGATGCTATGATGACTGAGCTAGATGCTTTGCATAAGAACCATACCTGGGATATCCTGGACTTGCTTGAAGGGAAGGAACTAGTGGGTTGTAAATGGGTATTCACTATCAAAAATCATTTTGATGGCACTATTGAGAGGTTAAGGCTTGATTGGTTACTAAGGGTTACACTCAGATGTATGGTATTGATTACCTTGAGACTTTTGCTCCTGTGGCTAAAATGACTGCAGTTCAAGTTTTATTGTCTCTAGTTGCTACTTTTGATTGGCCCCTTCACTGGATTGATGTTAAAAATGCCTTTTTGAATGGAGACCTACATGAAGAGGTCTATATGTCTTTACCTACGGGAGTGTATGGAAAGGAAATGTGTGCAAATTGAAGAAGTCTCTTTGTGGTCTCAAACAACCCCCTAGAGCCCGATTTGAGAGATCCAGAGTTGCCCTTGTTTCTTTTGATTATACACAGACTCAATCTAACCATACTTTGTTTGTTAAGAGAACTCTTTGGTGACTTTTCTAATTGTTTATGTTAATGACATTGTGGTTATTGGTAATGACACTCAGGAAGTGATTAAGCTCAAAAGATTTCTTAACACTGAATTTGAGATAAAAGATTTGGGGGATCTCAGATACTTCTTGGGAATTGAAGTTGCTAGAACTAAGGATGGTATCTTTTCTCAACACAAGTATGTTCTTGATCTCCCTGTAGAGAGTGGTAAATTTGGTGCTAAACCGACTTTCACCCCTATAGACCTAAACCATAAGCTTTCTACTATTGATGGTGAATTGTTGATTGATAGGGAAGTGTTCTAAAGACTGCTTGGGAAGTTGTTATAACTTTGCATGACTCGACCAGATATTTCCTATGCAGTAAGTGTTATTAGTCAGTTTATGCATTCTCCTAGAGATACACATTTAGTAGCTGCAAAAGGAGTTTTGTGCTACTTGAAAGGCATTCCAGGGAAAGGAATTCTGTTTGCCAAGCATGGATACATGAAGCTAAAGGCATACATTGATGCTAACTGGGCCGGGTGTATTGATGATAGGAGATCCACCTAAGGACATTGTGCTTTGGTGGCAGGGAACATTGTCTCATGGAGAAGTTAGAAATAGTCTATAGTTGCCAAATCCTCAACTGAAGTAGATTACAGGGCAATGGCATATGGAGTGTCTGAATTATTGTGGTTGAGATCACTTTTGGGTATTGACTATGAAAAGCCGATGATGCTCTATTATGACAGCCAAACAACTATCAACATTACGCATAATCATGTTCAACATGACATAACTAAGCACATAGAGGTTGATAGGCATTTCATAAGGGAGAAAGTTGCTTTAGGGGAAGTCTGCTTACCATTTATTGCTTCAGAAGAGCAGTTGACTGATATTTTGACCAAAGGTGTTCCAAAAGGAAAGCTGACACATTATATAAGCAAGCTGGGCATGATTGACATCTATGCTCAACTTGAGGGGGAGTGTAGAGAGACTGGGCCAAATGGGTCCTAATATTCTTTTACGCTTAAATAATGTTATATTTATTTTATGTGTTAATGGGCCTTTTCTTAATGGGCCGGTTAACCTCTATTTAAGTTCTTTTAACTTACTGCTTTGCTGGTCGCCCAGTTAAAGGGCAGACTTGTAATTAGCATGATTAATTAAGTTTAATAAAAGATTAGTGAAGGGAGAGAGATCCATCAAACTCTCTTCTTCTTTCTCTTCTTCTAATCTGCTGTAACCTTTCTTTCTCTCTCACTTTTCCTTATTTCTTTTATCAGTTTTATATCAGATTTGAAGGACAAACTCACATCTAAGAGAAAGGAAGTAAAGGAAGTAAAGGAAGAAAAGGAAGAAGAGAGACAATCAAATCTCTCTTCAGCCCCTTAAAATATCTTTTATTATAATGTGCATACAATTAATTACATGAATACCCTTAGTAGGGTGGCCAGCACATGAAAGGTAATAATAAAAATGAAACATGCCCATAACTAAGGCCCACTAATAACAAACAAAGTCATGAACAGTGCTTTAAATAAAAGAAAGAAACTATGCCAATTCGGCCCATCATCTCTACAAAAAGTAATGTCCATAGCTGCTAAGGCTCACTAATAGCAAACTAAGTCATGAACAGTGCTTTAAATAAAAGAAAGAAACTATGCCAATTCGGCCCATCATCTCTACAAAAAGTAATGTCCATAGCTGAAATCCATTGATGATAATGGAAAAATGAACAGAATATAAGCAACAAAACCACTATGTAGCTTGCAGAGTAAAGCTTGGTTGAAATGACAAGCATGGTCAATGTTGACCGTTGCAGTCCCCAGAAAACTGCAGTATAGCTGACTGTTATGAAATGGTAAATGAGAAAGTGATCACGGTTCCCAAGTTGAAAAATATTTTTTTAAACGGGAGCTGCAAGATGTGGGAGACTTGCTTGCAAGAGTGAAAGCCCAATCTGGAAATGGGAGAAATCTGGTGTTTTCTATGAGGTATTATTGTGTTAAAAATCTGCCTATTGGTCTGCATCCAAATCATCCTTGCAAGATAGTTTGGGTTCCAGGTGTTCCTACCAATGTAGCCTTCATTTGTTGGACATCAGTGCATGGTTAAATGTCATATCAAGCATAACCAGAGTAGAAGAGGGTTTAGCTTGGAAGCTTGAGCTGTGTGATGTTCAATCATAAGGTGGGGGACACCTCTTGCCACCCATTGCCCTGCTGTATGGAGGAGTTGGTGTTTCTTTGAAAGGCTGGTGAGCATTAGCTGGGTGTGCCCCCATTCCTTGTTAGATTGGCTGGATGGGTTGGTGCTCAGGGCCTCAGAAGATGGGGAAAGAAGATTTAGAGGTGCATCCTTGCAGCAATTATATGGCATGTCTGGCAGTAGAGAAATGGAAACGTTGCATGGAAAACATCAAGATGCGGACTGATTTTTAGTACCATGTTTTACTGGGAATCTCATGTCACTAGTTTCCTCAGAACTATTATGTCTGATCAAGTGCCAAAGTTCAGAAGTCTTAAACACTTCATTAACCACATGATATATCTCATATATATTAGAGGATACAAGACAGTGGTCATGCCACAACTCCTAGTTTCTAGACAATGCTATCTGCATAATAAGGACCTTCCAAAATGTTAATGAAGTGGTCATGCCACACTTCATTAACCACATGATATATCTCGTATATATTAGAGGATACAAGACAGTGGTCATGCCACAACTCCTAGTTTCTAGAAAATACTATCTGCATAATAAGGACCTTCCAAAATGTTGCTGAACCATTACCCCATATTAGTTAAATAAGAATATAAATGTTACACATTTTCAGGGCAACAGTTGTCAGAGTGTGATAACATACTCTTCTTCACCAGAAGAGTCAATTGACTCCATGGACAGGTTCTTCCTAGCCTGCAAGAACAAATAAGTATATCAGAGATTTAATATTTACGAATGCAAGATATAGAAGATAACAAATTCAGAATGAAGCATCTAATATCCTATTGGCTATCATAAGGAAAATGTAATATCTAATTCAAGTAATAAAATTATCACTTCAATACAATCGCAGGGAGGAAAGCAATACACAATATAATGATATCTTCAGCCAAATACTAAAAAGCCTCAGGCAACCAACAAAAACTGTTTTATCATAAACATAATCAGATCTATGTACTAACTGTTCAGTTAGAGAAGGTAGAGGCTGTTTGCAGTGAATTTCCATTTTTCAATAAGCAACAGTACTATATTAATATTATTTAGAAAAGAAACCAAAATAACAAAAACAGGCCAACAAAGTACTTATCAAAAAAATGGTTGACAAAGTACAATATAATAACATTAAGTTGTCCAAAGCAGATAGAAGAAAAAAAAAAAAGAAAAAAAATTGTAAATCAGACCTAGGTCCTGGAATTCCCCAACCAATAACATTTCTGTTGACTACTGTTCTCACCAGATGATGGATAAGCTGCTTGCTATCTTTGGGGCGCACCTGACCAAGGCATTTAGGTCTTCAGCCTTAGCTTTGGCTTCTCTAACCAAAAATTTGAAGATCCATGGGACTTATTTCTCTGATCTCAGCCAGTTGTTGACCACTTGACAGTCCCCTTCCGCAATGGTAACCCTTTAATTAAAATCAATATTTTTGCTCTTACCAAGTTCCCAACACACTGGATTTGAGAAGCTGAGAAGAATCTTCACATTACCATCTCTAATAGCTAGGAGTGTTATAAGTAGAAAGGACAGTATCAGAAATGAAGTCATACAAAGGAACCAAGGAGTAGCTCCAATAGGTAATAAAATGAGAGAAAGTCGACTGAGATGGCTTGGTCATGTGCATTGAAGACCAACTACAGAATCTGTTAAGAAGCAATCTGTTACAAGTTCAAGAGGCTAGAAGAGCAAGGGGCAGAACAAAGACGGCATGCGTGCAAGTGCTAAGAAATGATATAAGCATCCATAATTTAATTATGGATATAGCACAGAACAGATTGAAATGGAAAGATATGATTCATCTAACCAACTCCATATAGATGGGACAAGGGTTTAAAGGATAGAAGAAAGGGGGCCAAAATTCTTTTGTCTTAACCATTGGATAGAAGAAATACCCACATGAGTTCATCCAACAGATTTAATACAAAAGGAGTGTCAGCATCCCCCAAAGAAAGTCCATCACTTATGGGTGTCACAAATCAGGTTTGTTTTTAAAGGTGAAAGAGAAAATTGGCCCAACAAAAATGTACATCTCCCCACTACAGATCTCCCAAAATTTCACCCATAATACCACAATAGACTCATCAGAAGGATGGTCATAACTAGAGGTGCTCAAGATCAGTCACTGAACTGATAACCAAACCTAACCAGACCAAATAAGCTATTTCATTTTGGTATGTTTGGTTCTTGGTTCGGTATGGTCAAAATTTTCAACTGAACTCAACCAAAAGCCAAATTATATATAATGATATAAAAAATAAAATATATGTTAATATATTTACTATAAATATTAATATTATAAGTAAGAATGCTTATATAGTAAGGATGAGAGAAAGTAGACTGAGATGGTTTGGTCATCTGCATCGAAGGCCATCTATAGCACCCAATAAAAGCGATCTGTTACAAGTTGAAGGGGCTAGAAGAGCTAGGGGCAGAACAAAAAGGACATGCATGGAAGTGCTAAGAACAACGAACCAATTCGAATAATGCTCTTATTGAGAAAGAACAACGAACTATCTGAACTCTGAAGAATCAGAAAAAGAATGCCACCCACAAGCATAAATTGAAAGAAAAACCATAAAATTAAAACAAAACCAACAGAGATGAAGAAACCGAAAGTGAGGAGGGGGAGAAAGGAAAAGGTGAAACCTGTCATACTTGGTTAAACCGTGTGCTAGTACAAAGCAAAAAAAGGTGCAAAATCTTAAACCCATACATGTTTCTCTTCCAAACAGAACTAAGAAAACAGAATCGACATAAACACAGAGAAAAATATATATATAAAAAAACAGTAAGCAGCTATGGAATAAAAAGAAGTCAAAAGTACACCTTTTGCAAATCAAAGATCTTAATACCCAAATTGAAAACCCATGACCATTTTCACACTTTGAGAAAGGTGTGAAAATGCTTAATCCAGAAAAATCAAGAAAGCAGAAAAAGAAATCCTTAATCCAGAAAATTATACATTTTTCAAAAAAAAAAAAAAAGCAGTACAATAAGAAGAAATGACCTTACTATTAGGATTTTCTCCTTTCTTGTTCCTGAACAGATACTCGGTACTACAGCTGGAGACAATGGAGATAAAGATAGTGAACTCCATGTTATTCTTTTTTTTTTAATCAATAACAGAAAATTTTATTAAGGGATTAATAGAAAGGTACAGAGGAAGCAAGGGGAGAGGTAAAATCTCTTAACCCTCAATCCTCCCCAAGAAATTAAAAAAAAAAAAAAAAAAAAACAGAATTACAATACAGTCCAGAACTACATTTGATTCCTTCCCACCCCCTGTTTAGCAAGCAAAGGGATTAGCACTTCTCTTAACCCATTGCAGCTGAATCTCTACATAATCCATTTTCCTCTTGCAACCAGCCTATAACCAATTTTGAGTCTCCTTCAACAATTAACTTTTTAATATTCAATTCATTAGCCTTCTTTAACCCTTCTATCACTGCCATAACCTCAGCTCTAAGTGACTCCCCTACACCAATTGGTCCTCAAAACATAACAATAGCTTTCCCTTCCTCATCTCTGAATGTTCCTCTAATGCCCGAGGGTCCTGGATTACCTTCACTACTTCCACCAAAGTTCAAGTTTATAAACTAGAAGCTGGCGGAGACCACAAAGGACTAATCTTCATTTGAAATGGGGATGAATTAGTTACTTCCTTCCAACTCCTTGACAACAAATCTGTAGTGACACCCTCAAATAACTTTTTTGAAGAGTAAAGAAGAAATTTATTAAAATAAGAAGAGAAGTACAATCTGACTTGGTGCCAAGATGACACACCATACCATTAATCACTAAGAAACAAGTTTACAAGTTTGAATTTCAGGAATTTCCCAGAAATTTTCCACCTAATCTGCACTGTTAAATTGCTCAAAATCTGGAAGGACCAGTGACCAGCTTGAAACCAGCTTTCCTACTGAGGCCACCAAAGCTTCAATGCCTTTTGATTTGTCTTCAAACAGCCTCCTATTCCTTTCCTTCAATAATGTCCAATACACAGCAAAGGGGATACAGCTCCAGACAATTCTTGCTTTATTCCTTCCTCTGAATTTTGGCCAAGAGGAAAATATTTCTGCAGGTTAGGAAGGTTGAAAATCCAGAATGCCAAACAGGAAAGAGTAGTACTGCCAAATGAAGTTAGCCACTTCACAACACTGCACTTTAGATGGTCTGTTGTTAGGATGCTGTCTAAGGCAACCAGCCAGGAAAAAGCCTCCACTATTGGAGGAATAGGGCTATCCCACACTCCTACTTGGTCAGAAGTCAAATTCTCTTTGATCAGAGCCAAATAGGACTTCACCAAGAACTTTCCATCCGTACATTCCTTCCACCACAAACCATCACTAGTGGATGCTGATAATCTGCGCTGTTCTAGTTTGTCTAATAATAAGACGCACTCTTCCACCTCTTGATCCAACAAAGATCTTATGAATTTAGGACACCTGACCAAATTCCCAAAACCATCTGTTGTTCAGTCAGCCTGTATAGTCTCGAACAAAGCTCACATTTCCCAAAACCACACCAATCATCCCCCAAGAACCTTACTCTAGCCCCATCCCCCACCCTAAAGCTCACCAAACCCCCGACGTGATTAAACTTCATAATGCCTTTCCATACACAAGCCCCATAAGAACTGTTAGACAATTTATGCCCTTAACTCCAATCAGATTGATGTACTGATACATTTATTGTAAATGAGTGATAGTACATAATTGTTTCATATTATCATTGGTGTGTTTCTGTGTAATTACCCCTTAAACTGGAGACTTATGAGACTCGTGTTAGTTTAGAATGTTTTCAGCAGTTGGATAGACTTGGGGAGTTTATCCTGCAAAGACTGACACTAATGTGCTGCCAAAGAAGTTGGGGCAGCTTGTCTCAGCTACTAGGGTTAGACCTGAAGCACATGTAGTGTGTGTTTGTTTGTTTGAAGCACTGAACCCAGACCATTTTCTAATTATGCCCTGGACCTTGGAGACTGATGGGCAAAACTGAAAAGTTACGCATAACCCCTAGACTTGATTATGGTATTGCACTGGGTGTCGAATCGAGTTGTCTTTGATATGCCAATCAGTGAGATCCTTTTGGGGTCAAAACTTGGGTATGTTGGGACAGCCTAAGAATTCACTCAAGTGGGTGATCATAGTGATAGGATCAGCCCCTTTGTCGGACAAAGTGAATGATTGAGAATGCATTCTCTTTGATGGAAACCAAAACTGTCGGCGGTCAATTTCAATCGTGTTTGAGATTTGTTTTGCAAAATAAATTTATATGATAATATATATATTATGTTTTAAGAAAAAAGGGTTTGCAAAAGGTTTTAATTCCCGGGACCCATCAAAGCAAAGAGTGCAACACTACACCTTGCAATCAGGGGAGAAGTCCTTCCCAATCGGCCAATGATTGATCATTATGGGCTAAGAGGTTGAGTGTAAGAGACCATTAAGGGTTGTTTACCTGATGGGCTATATCTTACTTAAAGTCTATTATCCTTGGGCCTTCATAGGATGGTTAGACTCAAGGATCTTTCAATTGTAAATGTCGGGCCCATTAAGAGTCCATACTGATGAACTCAGGAGTTCACTGTACTTGACAGTGAATTCGGCTAGGTCTTTTCACAGAGGTTGGGCTGCACCCATATGGTCTTATATGAGGTCATTGTTGGGGTCCCATGCCATACAAATTGAACCTAAATGAGCCAACAAATATCTTGGGACGTGAGCCACTTAATGGGCCTAAAGCCCATGGTTAATGAGATTAATCAAGTGGTCACATGACTTGACTACTTAAGTTGTCATGTGACTTGGGCGAATATGGGTCTGAAGCACCCATTCTCATAAGAGGATAAGACCTATCTTAAAGTAGAGTCCAAATCCAAATAAAGATTTGGATTACAAACCTCCTAATTCGATTAAGAGTGGTGCTTCTTAAGGATTAAGAAAAGAGAGATCAATCTGCTTCATATCACTCTGCTTTCAGCTCTCTCTGCTCTTACCACCCCAGAAACCTTAATTCGATCTCCCCTTCTTGTGACTGATCTTGATTAGTTGGATCTCTGAATTTTGCAAGAAAATATAAGAGAAAAACCGTGGTCACCTCCCTTGTTCGATCGAAGAGTTGGATTTCAGTTATTATAAACCTAATCTACACTAGAATTCTGTTAGAATGAGAGTTGAAGAAGTAATAGAAAGACTAGAAGAAGTAGAAGAAGAGAGGAGAAGAATTCTGGTTCGAACAAGAGAGATCAATCTCCTCTCTAGTCGCCCAGATTTAATTTATACATTTCTATTCAAAAGACAAAAGACTCCTTTGCCCCTACTTAAGTATGGGACATAACAACTAACAAATCATTACACATCAGCAGCTTTAAACATAAATATAAAGACCAAAATACCCCTACAAAGTTGACATTAACACTCCCCCTCAAGCTGGTGAGTATATATCATATAGTCCTAGCTTGTTACATATGTAGTCCACTCTCCCCCGACTCAACCCTTTGGTGAACAGGTCTACCCATTGATTTCCTATGTTAACATGTACAACATCTATCACTCGACTCTACACCTTCTCTCTCATAAAGTGAGTCAACTTCTATATGCTTTGTTCTTTCATGAAACAACGAATTAGAAGAGATGTGGATTGCAACTTGGTTGTCACAATAGAGCTTCATTGGAGTGAATAGAATATCTGAGCTTCATTAGAGTGAATAGAATATCCCATCTCTTGTAGAAGATTTCTCAGCTACACTAATTCACAAGTGATATGTGCCATAGCTCTATATTTTGCTACAACACTGCTTCTTTGCCACAACTATCTATTTCTTACTTTTCCATTTCACCAGATTACCCCCAAGAAAAGTATAATAGCCTGTAGTGGATCTCCTGACAGATATAGAGCCAGCCCAATCAGCATCAATATATTCCTCTATTCCAAGTTTTCCTCCACTCTTATATATCAAGCCACGACCAGGAGCCCCCTTTAAATACCTTACAATCCTTAGAACTGCATCCAAATGTGGAACCCAAGATTTCTACATGAACTAACTCACGACACTAGTTGCAAATGAAATATCCGGTTGGGTAATGGTTAGGTAGTTTAGTTTACCCACCAACTGCTTGTACCTTCCAGGATCTTCAAACTCTTCACCCATATCATTGCTCAACTTAGTATTTGATTCCATAGGTGTTTCAGCTGGTTTGACACCTAATAATCGTGTTTCTTCCAACAAATCAAGAACATATTTCCTCTGACACAAATTAATACCATGCTTAGACCTTGCTACTTCTATCCCCAAGAAGTATTTTAGTTTACCAAGGTTCTTTGTTTGAAAGTGTTCCTGCAAGAAGATCTTCAACCTATCAATTCCCAATCTATCACTCCTGGTAATGACAATATCATCTACATATACCACCAATAAGATCTTTCCAGCCTGCGAGTCATGACTAAAGACTGAGTGATCAACCTGACATTGTTTCATACCTAACTTCTTTACCACCTCACTTAACCTATCAAACCACGCACAAGGAGAATGTTTAAGTCCATAAATGGCCTTATTTAGTCTACACACCTTATCATCCTCTCCCTGAGCAACAAACCTCAGTGGTTGCTCCATATAGACTTCCTAAAGTAGATCACCATATAAGAAAGCATTCTTGATGTCAAGATGAAAGAGATGCTAATCATACATATCGGCTAGAGATATCACAACACGAACTGAACCAATCTTAGCAACAGGAGAGAAGGTCTCCGTGTAGTCAATACCATATATTTGGGAATACCCTTTGACAACCAGTCTATCTTTTAACCATATGTCTGGGAAGGTCTCTGTGTAGTCAATACCATAAGAAGCAAAAGGATAACTTGCCAGTAATAGACTACCATAGGTGTCAACACCTTGCTTATTTTCCTCTCCATATGACTCCATCTATCATCAACACAATGAATTTCAACACACAACCAACAAGAAGGCCAAAGATCAATTACAAATGTAATCAATTGTGATAAGCCCAAAGCTCTCAACAGCCATGACATTACAGGAGCAAAGAAATCAACCCAGAAATGGCATGGTTTCCTATTTAGACTCAAATGAGTCTTAAAAGTCCAAAAAGAATCAACTCTAAGCAAGGATCAAAATTCCAATACCTATCGGGCCGTATTGGGAGGCCACCAATACACCTCTGCAGGGGGTGTGACCTGGTTCAGAGGGTAGATGGGCCTTAAACCAACCCCTCTGATCCAGGTTGAAAAAGAAACAAAAGAAATAAAATAAAAGCGAGCAAAGATAAACCAGCATATCAGCCTGTATCAATATTTTGAACCTTCACTCTAAGCACAAACTTCGATCACAGGGTTACTTCCAAGGTCCTAGGAAGTGAAAGAATACCTTGTTGATCTCTCTAGATTCTTGCAAAAAGGGACCAGCAACAAACAGCTCTGAGTACCACAAAAATCCAAGGTATTCTACTCAAAATAGAACATCCTTACTGTGGAGAGTATTGATGTAATCTAATATAGTAGCCCCTACTGTATCTTTTATTACTTTATTTTTTCTCTTTCAGCCCTACTGTATCTTTTTCTCTCTAGCCCCTGCTGAATGTGTCAAATACCTTCAGAAACACTTCAAGAAGTGAAAGGTAAATCAGTTTCTGATGAGACTCAGACCTGAGTATGAAATAATCAGGTCTCACATCTTGAGTAGAAGGACTCTGCCAGACCTAGACTCAATAATGGGTAACTCCTTAGGGAGGAGACTAGACTCTTGACTATTGCAGGACTTGATGGAAAGCGAGCTGATTTTGGGGCTGATACTGCTTTCATTACCCATGGAACTAAGAAACCAACCAATAAGGATGCCTCTAAGATTCAATGCTATGGATGTAAAGGGTTCAGCCATATTGCTTTACATTGTAAGAAGAAAAATGTGTGTACTTATTGTAAGCAACGAGGTCATATCATTCTAGAGTGTCCTATTCGACCAGCTAAAGGTGTTCAGAAGAAGAACCAACATCATGCTTACCAAGTGACTGAGAGCCAGACTTATGCTTAGGTGAATCATTTGCTTCTATGGATAAGAAGGAAATTCAGCAATAGGTATCTTCTGTTTTCTCTGCTATTGGCTTATCTAGTGAATTTTCTGGTTATTGTTCTTCCTCATCTCCTATTTGGATTATTGATTCAGGAGCTATCAATCATATGACCAAAGCCTACACAGAACTCTCAAATAACAATACTGAAACCCATCACAAACATATTGTTACTGCCAATGGTGAAAAATTGGACATCATTGGTAGTAATGATTTGTCCCTTAAGCTTTCTCCCTCTTCTTCCCTCTCCCTTACCAAGACCTTTCTTGTCCCATATCTCATTGCAAAACCTAATTTCAGTTGGACAACTTGTTGATGAAGGTCATATTCTTACTTTTTCTTCTAATGGCAGCTTGATTCAGGACCAATGCAATGGGAAGGGGTGTAGGTTGGGCCGACTATTTGCATTGGAGTTCGAGAAGCCGCACACAACCAAGTCATCTGCTTATTTCAGCCCATAGTTGTCAAGGTGACGCCTAGGCGTGTAGGCGCTTTTTGGGTCTCGCCTTGCCCAAATGCCATATGATATTTTTTTATATTTTAAGTCTACAATATATATAGACATGATACACCGAAGCATTATTTTTATTTCTTTCATATTATAATAAGTTTTTTTATTAATTTCTTATCTTTTTAAGGTTTATGATAGATAAAACATTCGAAGATGAGTTGAAGGGATATCCTCCAAGGTTCCGAGTTGTATGTCTTTCAAGAAGAAAGGGAAATCGAATGTAGAAGGTATGCTTTTCGTTCTTCTTCTTCTTCTTTTGGAACAACAAACAGGGGTTCCACCCCTTCTTCTTTTTCTTTTTTTGGAACAAAAATAGGTGCTCTGCCCCTTCTTTCCCACTCCACCCCTTCTTTTTCTGTTTTAGGGGCTCTGCCCCTTCTTCCTTCCTCTTCCTCTCTTCTTCTTCTGGAACAAAAAACAGGGATTCTATCCCTTCTTATTTTTCTTTGTTTGGATCAAAAACAAGGGCTCCGCCCCTTCTAGAAGCAGGGGGTTGTTTCTTTTTCTGGAAGAAAGATAGTGGCTCTACTCTTTTGTTATTTCTATTTCAATAGCAAAAATAGGGGTTCATCCCTTTTTTATTTTATTTTACTTTTAGACATTAAGTGACGTCTAGGCTCCTGCCTAGGCGACCAGGCAACTAAGCGCTCCCCTGTCGCCTAGGTTCACCTTGGCGCCTTGAAAACTATGTTTCAGCACCTCATCTGATTCCTTTCTTGGTCAAAGAAACAATGTCTAGGACTTATGGCATAAACATTTGTGTCATCCACATTTTTGAAAAATTAAAGTTTTTATTTGACTTTGGTTTATAAGTAACAAAATTCCCTCTTTGCAAACTTTTGATACTTCATGTGTTTCTTGTTAATTGAGCAAGAGCCGCACTTTGCCTTTTTCTCATAAGTCTGAGCATGCTACTTCTCCATTCGAAATTATACATACTAATGTTTGGACTTCTTCTATTACTTCTTGATTGGGATACGAGTATTTTGTACTATTCATTGATGATTGTACTAGGTACACATGGATTTATTATCTTTGGCACAAATCAGAAGTCTTCCCAACATTTCGGTTATTTCACGCCATGGTACAAATTCGATTTCAGTCTTGTGTGCGTATCCTCCGCTTAGATTCAGGGGGAGAGTACACTGATGGAGATCTCCTATCTTACTTGAAGACTAATGGGATACAAGTTCAACAAAGTTGTCTAGATAGTCCCCAGCAAAATGGAGTGGCTGAGAGCAAGAATGGAAATGCCCTTAGTGTGGTGAGGACCTTATTACAGGAGTCACATTCTCCCTATTCCTTTGGATGGAGGCAGCTAGTATGACTGTGTTCTTGATCAACTAAATTCCTTCTTTTGTTCTTTTTAATGTCTATCCTTTTCAATAAATTGTTTGGTCATCCACCAAACTTTTCTTCTCTTCATGTGTTTGGTTATCTATGTTTTGTTCATTTCCCCTCTCATGAGTTCTCCAAATTATCTGCACAATTTGCTATTTGTGCCTTTGTGGGTTATAGTCCTGACCATAAGGGATTTTTATGCTTTGATTCATCTGTCCAACATATCCGTATCTCCCGTAATGTTATTTTTCCTAAACATATTTCTTTCTTTGCTAGTGTTGCTAACTTACCTGCTCCTTCAGTTTCTATCTTGTATGACTTTGAGTCACAAGACAATTCCTCTTCGATGGCTGTGAAGGATATTCTTGTCTTCTCTCACAAGCGGTTGCACGCACCAGACCCTACTCCTGCCTGTGAAGAAACTCCCTAATGTACCATTTTATTGTAGTCCTTATTGTATTGTTTTCTTATTTATTATTATTTTCACTTCAGCACTACAAGGGCCTCTTTATAATTTTGTAATTTCACTTTCTATATAAAGGACCCTTGGGGTAGGGTCGAATCGTCCATTCTTCATCCCCAGAATTTTGTATTCTGCTCTGGGTCTGTTGACATGTTATCAGAGTAGGTTGTTCTTTCCTTTCTCATTCATTGGGCATATTAGAGTTCTGTTCTCAGGTTGCTTTTGGCTAGTGTAGGGGTTCTTCTAACCCATGTTCCTCTTGAAGGCTTCTGTCTGGAAGGATTTCTGATCAGCTGTGTCGTCCAGAACCTTCTTCTTTCCCTAAGAAAATCAGCAGAAACTGACAAATCTTGGAGGAGTTCCGGTCTTCTCTCCTGGGCGGTAGCAGTTTTGTTTTCTTTCCCAGACTGTATACCGATTTCTCCTGGGCGGCAGCAGCCTCTCTCTATGGTTCAGTTTTGAACAGTCACAGAATAAAGAGTCTCATCAGCAGCAGTATTTGAACCTAGTGTTAGGGTTCTTCTAACCCATGTTCCTCTTGAAGGCTTCTGTCTGGAAGGATTTCTGATCAGCTGTGTCGCCCAGAACCTTCTTCTTTCCCTAAGAAAATCAGTAGAAACTGACAAATCTTGGAGGAGTTCCGGTCTTCTCTCCTGGGCGGCAGCAGTTTTGTTTTCTTCCCCAGACTGTATACTGATTTCTCCTGGGCAGCAGCAGCCTTTCTCTCTATGGTTCAGTTTTGAACAGTCACAGATTAAAGAGTCTCATCAGCAGCAGTAATCGAACCTGGTTTCTCCTTCTAATTGAGGAACTTCAACAGACATCAGGTCCTCTCTTCAAAACTGATCTGGAAAACCTCTCATCTCAGGTTGGTGCATCACACTATTGTCATAATCGACTGTTACCAGTCCTTGGAACCCTAGTTTTTGTGCTGCCCTAGGGCATTTTCTTCTCTTGGTTATCAGTCCTTTGAACCCTAGTTTGTGCTGCCCTAATTCCGTGGAGCTATTGGAGGATTTTTCATTCTTCTCTAAAGTTTCCTGCTGAAGTTACCTTGGATTTGTCTGTGTTTCATGCCTCAGCCCTCACTTTACTTTTCTGAAGAATACTATGTTCAGCTTAAATAATTTTTTTTCTGCCTTGTTCATTGTTGTTTTGAGTTACTTTCCAACTTCAGTACTGCTATTCTGGGCTGTTTTTTTGCTCGTTTATGATGAATGAGAAGGTTGATTTCTCCCTGTAAAATTTGATGGAACTAACTACAATATGTGGAAGTTCCATTTTGATTTCTATGTTGAGGAAAAAGGGACTTGAAGGTTACTTGAATGGGATTGTAAGTAAACCTGATGAGGATGAGGCTAAATAGTAAAGCCAATACACAATGGAAGCTTGACAATGGAAAGTTAGTCTCTTGGATTTTGAGCTCCATTGTGCCTCACATTAGTGTTCCTATGAGAAGACTGAGGACTGCCTATGAGATGTATGCCTACTTGAAAAGGGTTTATCATCAGTCCAATATGTCATGGCAATACCAGATTGAATCTGAAATCTTTGCTTATTGACAGGGGGACAAAAAGATACAAGAATACTATTCAGGCTTTATTGATCTTTGGGCTGAATATGAACTTGTTCATATTGAACCCTCTGATCCCATTGAATGTGTCAAGTATTTGCAGAAACATTTTGAAAATAGGAAAGTTAACTAATTTCTCATGAGACTGAGAACCGAGTATGAAATAATCAGGTCAAATATTTTGAGTAGAGGAACTCTTCCAGACTTAGACTCTGTAATGAGAGAGTTGTTGAGGGAAGAAACTAGGCTCCTAACTGCTGCAAACATAGAAGGGAAACATCCTGATTCAGGGATGGATACTATTTTTCTTGCACGAGAAAATAAGAAATCTGATGGAAAGGACCCTTCTAAAACTCAATGCTATGAATGTAAAGGATATGGACATAAAGCCTCTCATTGCAAAAAGAAGAATGTATGCACATATTGCAAACAACATGGACATATCATTCCGGATTGCCCAATTCGTCCACCCAAGGGACCCATGAAGAAGAATCAGCCACGAGCTTATCAAGAGTTTGATGGACGAGTGTCCAATACCCTTATTGCCAAGGGAGAATCCTCTGCTTCCATGAATAAAGAAGAGATACAACAATTGGTATCTTCCGCCATCTCATCTACCTTTTCTGTTATTGGCCTATCTGGTGAGTTCTTCGGTTATTGCTCTTCTCCCATTTGGATAATTGATTCTGGTGCTACAAATCATATGATTGGGGCCTATCCTGAACCTTCAAACATATTGTCTGAAACCAACCATAGACACATTGTCACTGCTAATGGTGAGAAACTTGACATCATCGGGAGTGATGACTTGTGTATCATCCTCTACTTTTTTTAGCTCTTCTACATTGAGTCCTGTTTTGAGCCAAAGAAACTATGTTTGGGATCTATGGCATAAACACTTGGGCCACTCAAATTCTAATAAACTTAAATACTTGTTTGAGTTTGGTTTTATTAAAACTAAAATTCCTTCTATGAAATCCTTTGATACATCTTGTGTTTCTTGTTGTTTGAGTAGAGTCATATTTTACCGTTCACTCACCGAGCTGAAATGCTACTTTGCCTTTTGAAATTATTCATAGTGATGTTTGGACTTCTTTTGTTGTCTCTCGGATGGGATACAAGTATTCTATGCTATTTATTGATGATTGTACCAGGTACACTTGGATCTACTTTCTCAAACACAAATCAAAAGTTTTTCCAACCTGTAGGTTGTTTCATATTACGCACAAACTCAAGGAGAGAATACAGTAATGGAGATATTTTGGCTTAGTTGAAACATCATGGCATACAAGTCCAATGATGCTGCCCAGACATTCCTCAACAAAATGGTGTGGCGGAAAGAAAGAATGGTCACATTTTGAGTGTTTTAAGGACTCTCCTACAAGAATCACATGTGCCTCCCACATTTTGGGTTGAGACCGCTAGCACTGTAGTATATTTGATCAATTGTATCCCATCTTCTATGCTTGCTAACATTTCTCCTCATCAAAAGATGTTTGGATCCCCCCAGATGTTTCCCATCTTCATGTCTTTGGGTGTCTATGCTTTGTTCATCTCCCTCCTCATGAACGTTCAAAGCTTTCGACTCAGTCTGTCATGTGTGCTTTTGTGGGGTATAGCCCGAACCACAAGGGATCCATTTGTTATGATCCCTTAGCACGTTGAATTTGTATCTCTCAAAATGTGATTTTTCTTGAGCATATCTCCTTTTTTTCAGGAATTGCCAAGTTATCTACACCCTCTATTTCAGTTTTGCATGATTTTGAACAATAGGATTCTCCATCATCCACTGCTAAGAAGGAACTTCTCGTCTTCTCTCGCAAGTGGGTTCATGGTCCAACTCCTACACCTACGACCCCTCTTCCTCCCCGTCCGGATCTCTCGCCCATCACAAACAACTCAGTAAGTGATGCCTCAGTTTTAGATTCCTCAATTATTCCTCCGATTCCTTTACGTCGTTCTGCTCGTATATTTAGACCACCTAACCGCTATGGTTTTCCTTCAAACCATAGCTCCTTCTCTACTGTTTTGACCTCTACAGATATTCCCCGTTCTTACCAGCAAGCAAGTAGCAACTCTCAATAGCTCTACAGATATTCCCCGTTCTTCAAGCTTTGCATGAGAATGACATATGGGTCCTTGTCCCAACACCTCCAGATGGCTCTATTATTGTGAGCAAATGGGTCTATTCCATCAAGCTGAAATCTGAAGGGTCTTTGGACCATTACAAAGCAAGGCTTGTGGCACAGGGATATAAGCGAAGTATGGCATTGACTATGAAGAGACTTTCGCTCCAGTAGCCAAGGTTACTACAGTTCGTGTTCTTTTAGCCCTCTTTGTTGCTCACTCTTGGACAATCTTTCAACTGGATGTGAAAAAATGCCTTTTTACATGGGCATCTCAAGGAAACAGTATATATGAAACCTCCTCCAGGGTACTGTAGTGATCCCTCCCTCATTTGTCGACTAAAGAAGTCCCTCTATGGGCTCAAGCAAGCCCCTCGAGCTTGGTTTGAAAAATTCAGAGATGTTGTCGTGCAAGCCGGATATAGCCAAAGTGCATCGGATGACCATCTCTTTGTTCGGAAAAAACCCCAGGGCCTTACCAATCTATTACTATATGTGGATGACATACTATTGATTGAGATGATATAGAAGGAACCCAGGACCTCAAGTCTCTTCTCCATAGTTCCTTCCACATGATGGATCTCGGCCCTCTTAACTATTTCTTAGGACTTCAAGTCCAACGGAGCTCCTGAGGTTATTTTGTCTGCCAACACAAGTATGCCTCTAATCTTGTTAAGTTGGCCAACCTCAACGATAATAAATAGGTTGATACTCCCTTGGAGTTGAATGTCAAATTATCCAAATCAGAAGGCTCCTTGCTTCCTGATGCTTCCCTCTATCGACAACTTGTAGGGTCTCTCATCTATCTGACCATGACTCGGCCTGACATCTGACATGCAGTTCAAGTTGTTAGTCAGTTTGTCTCTGCACCTCGTCAACCTCATTTGACTGCGGTGCATCGAATCATCCGCTATATTCGAGGTTCTTTATCATAGGGTCTTTTCTTCTCTTCATCTTCTTCTCTCCAACTGAAGGCCTATGTTGATGCAAATTGGGCTGGATGCCCCGACACACGACCCTCCACTACCAGGCGGTGTGTCTTCATGGGTGACTCTCTAATATCATGGAAGTGCAAGAAACAACAAACTGTTTCCAAGTCCTCTACGGAAGCAGAGTACAGGGCAATGTCATTTGTTTGTAGTGAAGTTGTTTGGCTTCAATCTTTATTTCAGGAGTTAGGACATTCCTCTCCTATGCCCATTCCTCTATATGCGGATAACACTAGTGCTATTAAAATTGCTTCTAATCATGTCTTTCATGAAAGGACAAAGCATATTAAGGTGGACTGCCACTTTATCCGTGATCTACTTCTTGCAAACTCTACCTCTCTCCCTCATGTTACCTCTAATACGCAAGTTGCTGACATCTTCACAAAGGCCATGATGAGATCCAGACACTTATTTCTAGTAAGCAAACTAATGCTAATGCCTCTGCATCAGTTTGAGGGGGAGTGTGAAGAAACTACTTGATGTACCATTTTATTGTAGTCCTTATTGTATTGTTTTCTTATTTATTATTATTTTCACTTCAGCCCTACAAGGTCCTCTTTGTAATTTTTGTAGTTTCACTTTCTATATAAAGGACCCTTGGGGCAGGGTCGTATCATCCATTCTTCATCCCCAGAATTTTGTTCCTCTTCGTCAGTCTACTCCATTTCTAAACCTCCTGACCACCATAGTTTTCCTTCAAACCATAGTTCCTTTTCTGCAGTCCTATCCTCTACAAATATTCCTCGAGCCTACCAACAAGCTAGAAGCAGTCCTCATTGGAAAGCAGCTATGGATGCAAGATCAATGCCTTACATGAGAATGGCAGTTGGATCTTGTCCCTGCACCCTTAAATGCTTCTGTTATTGGGAGTCGATGGGTCTACACTATCAAATTGAAATGTGATGGCTCTTAAAAAAATATAAGGCTCACCTTGTTGTCCAAGGGTTCACATAAGAATATGATTTAGATTATGAAGAGGCATTTGCCCTAGTTGCTAAGATTACTGCAATTTGTGTTCTTCTAGCTCTATCAACTGTACACTCTTGGTCTATTCATCAGTTGGATGTGAAGAATGCCTTTCTTCATGGCCAGCTCAAGGAGATGATGTATATGAAACCTCCTCCAGGGTACTATAGTGATCCCTTGCTTGTTTGCAAATAGGAAAAGTCTCTCTATGGTTTGAAACAGGCTCCTTGGGCCTGGTTTGAGAAGTTCTATGATGTTGTTGCTGCAAGCTATAGCCAAAGTTCCTCTAACTATTCTCTATTTGTTTGTAGAAGATCTCAAGGCATCACAGTCCTCCTTCTGTATGTTAATGGTATGATGTTGACAGGGGATGATGATGAGAGAATTAGAGAACTTAAATTACTACTTCATAGTTCATTCCATATGAAGGATTTGGGTGCTCTCACCTACTTCCTACTTCCTAGGACTTTGAGGTTCAACGAAGTGATCGCGGATGCTTCATCCATCAACAAAAGTATGCATCTGATCTTATTAAGTTGGCTGATCTCACTAAAGACAAGCAAGTTGATACTCACTAGGAATTGAATGTCAAGTTATCCAAAATAGAGGGTCCATTACTTCTTGATGCCACACTCAATCGACAACTTGTGGGTTCTTTCATTTATCTTATGATGACTAGTCCTAACATCTCCCATGCAGTTTAGATTCAATTTGTTTTTGCCCCTTGTCAACCTCATTTAACTATTGCTCATCGGATTATTCAATATTTTCGTGGCATGTTATCCCAGGGCTTATTCTTTTCAGCCTCCTCTCCTATTCAGTTGTGGGCCTATGCTGATGCTAATTGGGTAGGTTGCCCCGACACCAGACTCTCTACTACAGGTTGGTGCATCTTCATAGGTAATTTCCTTATTTCCTGGAAATGCAAGAAACAACAGTCTCCAAGTCCTCTACAAAAGCTATGTCATCTGTCTGTAGTGAAATTGTTTGGCTACAATACCTCTTTGATGATCTTGGTGTCCATCTTCCAACTCCGATTACTCTTTATGCTGACAACACCAGTGCTATCAAGATTGTCTCGTTTTTCATGAGAGGACTAAACACATTGAGGTGGATTATCACTTTATCCGAGACATGTTTCTTGATGGATCTATTTCTCTTCCTCATGTGCCCTCCAGTACACAAATTGTCGACATTTTTACCAAGGTCATAACGAGGGCAAGACATCTATTTCTTGTGGGCAAACTGATGCTTATGACTTTGCATCAGTTTGAGGGGGAGTGTGGAGAGTATTGATGTATTCTAATATTATAGCCCCTATAACATTGGAAGGGGTGAAAAGGGCTAAGGAACTAAATATAAACAAGATGATTATTGAACGAGATTTGCAAGTGGTAATTGGCTGGATAGAGAAGACAAATGATGGGTTAAGGGCATACATTAATGAACTAAGGCAATTCGAGTGGTTAACTCAAGGAATGGATGTGTGTATCCAGTAGGTTAAAAGATGAACCAATTCATTTGCAGATGCTTTGGCTAAACAGGGGGTGGGAAGAAGTCATTTGTTTTAGGCTACACTATAATTTTCCTTTTGAGGGTGAGGTAAGAGAGTTTACCTCCCTCCACCTTTGTATTTAAACTTTTTTCTTATTTAATGAAAGTTTTCTGTTACTCATAAAAAAAAAATGTGGTTCTAGACTCTCTAACGTTCATCTTATTGACAATTACCTCAATCTTTGGTTTATCCTTGACTTTTGGGGCTTTCTCCAAGTCCAACACTGAGAAGAAGCAAACTCTCTCCAAAAGTCACCAAACCAGGCTAGAAAACTCCATGAACTCTAGCATTCTGATTACCTCATGCAGCCAACTGGACGAATACTGCATGACAAAGAAAAACAGATCGTGGGACTCAATAGAGTCCCCAATGTTTTTATACTTTAAGGTATAATGGGAAGAATTACAAGACTGCCCCTCATAAGGCAGCAGTAGTAATAACTATAATAAACAAATAAGACAGTGATCCAGCACATAAAGGAAAGCCCATAACTAATAAGCAAACAAGAAATAAAGCAAACATCAACAAACAACCCACAAAACAAAATTTTCACTCGTTTCTGCAGTTCTCTCCATAGGCAGATTTACCACTCATAAAGAGTGGAGCAGTGGTTGCCTGGTCTATCCATCTCTGGTAAGGATAAGATCATCATCAACCCATACATTGATTGTTGTGCCTGAAATTTCTTGTCATCAGCCATAGCTACTACCATCATAAAATTTCCCTTAGTTTGCCATGTTCATTTCAGTCTGTTCACTCAAAAGAATGTATTGTTGCTCCTCTTGTTGGTAATGCTTAATGTTGTATTTGGATAACATAAGAAACCATTGAATGAACCAAATACCTGACTCCTTTAGGGGATATTCATTAATGTGTATGATTTTGTTTTGAAAAACAATACCATACACATTCACAAACACACCACAAGTTAGCTCAACACATCATACACATCAAAGACTTTTTTTTTTCTTTTTAGGATCAGCAATACACATCAAAGACATTAAGCTAAACTAATTCTAAAATTATGCCAACACAGGAATTATTTAGCAAATGATGACACAACTCACAGCATTCTTTCCCCTAAAGTTTGAGTGCTTCCCATTGTGGTTGGAGCCATTTAGTCTACTCAAAGGCCTTTCTGCACAAGATTCAGGTCCAGGCATTGGCACGGAAACTCCTGGCAGAATCTCTCCCATTGAGCGATGAGATACATCACCAGGTAAATTGCTAGTTGCATCCATCTCACTCACTGGATTCTCACTTCCTTTTTTCAATGATCCTTTCTGCTCATTAAGTAGGATATTGGAATCATTAAGCAACTTTTCAGAATCTACAATTTGCTTCAGACTCATTCCCAGAGTATGATTGTTTCTAAGGGATTCAACATCTGAATCATCACCTCCAAATGCCTGTGGATTCATTCAAAAAGTTGAACTGACTCAAATGATCAACTAAAAGAAACAAATATACAAAGACAGACAAAAACTTACAAAAGGAGAGTTAAATCATGGTTTAAAACGTCAACATATTTCCTTTTCAATGGGTACCAATGTGAAATATTACTAGAATTGAACATACTCCCCAGTAATAACTACTCAATATTTCCACTATGTCTACGGTTTTTGCTGAAAATTTCCAACACCTTTCCTATATTTGGATGATTGAAATTACCATTATTATCAACATTTAAACCTCGACTGAAATAGGTGTTCTATACAAAGAAACTCAAACCTAGAATCTTGAGTTTCATTACACTTTATCCTCCATCAGTCATCAGTCAGTACAAGTACCAGAGATCTTTTTCTTTCTTCCCTTCAAGAAAAAATGGGTTTTGGTTGGGAATCCAGAAACAGGAACAGAATGGAAACCACAAACTCAAAATAGAAATTATGAAACTTCCATGGGACCTCCATACATACCAACATTCCAGTGGATCTACCTTATCTACAGCTGTGCTTAGACCTCCCTTTAGGAAATAGTTCTCAAGGTGATACATAGGTGACAAGCCCATGGGAGGGTTATGTCTCTTGGGCACTTAATTGTTTTTATACAAGATGTTAGAATGCTAGAGTGATGTTCGGCTGATAAGAGTTCTTATTAGCCCATTCTTATGTTTAACTTATCTTGTAACTGGGCTTGTGTCAATGGGCCTGGGCCTAATCCTGTTTAATGATTTAAGTCATCTGGGTGTCCCATCACTAATCAGGGGCATCCCAGTAATTTCTTGTACCTTGTACCATATTCATCTATAAATAAAGGACTGGTCGACAGGATAGAACAGTTCGACATTCTCTTCAGTTCTGTGGTTCTCTTCTCCTCCTTACTACTTCGAGTATAGCTCTTCAGATTACATGGTATCAGAGCATTAGCTCCTTCCTGGTTTCAGCAGGCGCACTCTTTTCTCTTGCTGTCCTTTCATCTTCTCTCTTCCTTTTCTGGGTTGCTGCAGTGAAGACCTAGGAGTGTAAGAGAGTAAAGCAAGTTCGAACCTAGGGTTTCTCTTGGTTGTAGGACTCAAGGGAAGTAAGACCCAGAAGTAGATGTCCTACTAGATTACACCAGCAAGTAGTAGCTATTGGGCTACTAAGAGAGGTCTGTATAGGACAGACCTGGTTGAGGGCTGATTCAGCAGTCCTAGCACTAGCCGAGAGGGGGAGAACTTCCTCTACAGTTGCAGCTTCGTGCTCCAGCAAGACCTGTGTAGAACAAGTGGTAAAGACTTAGCTCCTTCAACTTCAGTTGCAGTCTTGGTGCATCAGAACAAGTGGTAAAGACTTAGCTCCTTCAACTTCAGTTGCAGTTTCGGTGCATCAGCTTCTACAGTTGCATTCTTGGTGCATCAGCAAGACTCTTACAGAACTGCGGCAACTTCAGTTACAGATTTTCTTCAGGTCGGTTATCAGCCCTACTCTTGGACTGAACTGGTTCAGTTACAGACCTTTACCTTTTAGCAGAACTGCAGCAACTTTTGCACCACACAGTTGCAGCCTTAAACTTTTACCAACACTGTGAACTGGTTCAGTTACAGACCTCTACTTGCTACTGTACCCGTACTGTGAACACAGTGACCAATTTGGCCAGTCCTTAACAGAATCACCTATAGTACTGTGAACAACTCTTGGACTGAAGTCAGGATGTCCTCACTATCCAGTGAAGTTTCCTCTAGAGATAACAGACCTGTTACAAGGTCCTCAAACCTAGAAAACCCTAATCTGCACAGCTTGCAGATTACAAGTGTGCTGCTAGATGAGTATAACTTCAAAGAGTGGTCTGTCTCAGCAATGCTGTTCATTACCTCTCGTGACCTCACAGGCTATTTGGATGGATACAAGAAACAACCAGAAATTGGCAGTACTGAATACACCGTGTGGCGCAAGGAAAATGCCACAGTCATGTCTTGGTTGCTGGCCTCTATGACTCCTAGGGTGGCCAGAACTGTTCATCACTTCCCCACAGCTGCTAAAATTTGGGAGAAAGTATCTAAGACATATGGCCAGAAAAAGAACAATGCTAGAATCTACAGGCTGAACCAAGACATTGCAGCCCTAAGGCAAGGAGACATGTCCGTGGCAACCTACTTTGCAACACTGGAAGGCCTCTGGGAAGAGCTTGACCACCATTTGATCTTGGATTGGGAAAATGCTAATGATAAGGGGAGGCATGATAAGCAGATTGAGGAGGGCAGAGCCTTCAAGTTTCTGGCGGGTCTTGACCCTGTATATGAAGGTATAAGGTCACAGATTCTAGGGAGAGATGAATTACCTGAGCTTCACCATGTCTACTACCTGGTGAGGAATGAAGAAGTAAGGAGAAAGGAGATGCAAGTTGACTTCCAGACACAGTCAACAGAATTACCTGGAGAACATTCAGCCTTAGTCTCCACTAAGGGGAATAGATTTTCAGACAAGAAGTCCCTCAAGTGTACACATTGTGGTGGTGAGAAACACACAAAGGAGAAATGTTGGGTCCTGTACCCTCATTTGAAGCCAGCTGCTCTGAGAAAGGACAAAAGGCAACATAAGGGCCACACAGCAAGTGGGAATCTTGCCACCAACAACAGTAGTGACAACTCACAGAGTATTCGGACAGTGTCATCTTCCACCGCAAGGCAGGCTGCCGACTCCTTTGGACCAAGTACTTTGGGCTTCACAGCTAGTGAGGTAGAGGTTCTCAGCCGGGCATCAGTCCTACATGTTCCTAGTCTTACCTCAAATCTGTTGTCTGTTTCAAAGCTTACAAAAAACTTGAACTGTAGTATAACTTTCTTTCCTTCTCATTGTGTCTTCCAGGACAGATTGACGAGGAGAACGATTGGGAGTGGTCATGAGTATGGGGGACTCTACTATTTTGATGAAGATGTCAGCTCAGCCTTGCAAGCTTCTACTACTAGTTCGGAAAGTGTGGAGTCACTAGCTAGGCTGCACTTGTGGCATGCTAGGCTAGGTCATTTGTCTTTTTCTTCCTTAGCAATGTTGTTTCCCGAATTATGTAAGGGCATTCTGAATCAGAGTTTAATTTGTGATGTGTGTCAAATGTCAAAACAATGTAGATCAATGTATCCAATTTCTAGTAATGAAATTCAAGCCCCTTTTGATTTGGTTCATTCTGATGTTTGGGGTCCTTCACCCATTGTTTCCATTGATGGTTTCCGTTACTTTATCAGTTTTATTGACCATTATTCTCGGTGCACTTGGATTTATCTGTTGAAAGGATGTGAAGAAGTTCCCCGGATAACTATGATGTTTTGCAAGATGGTTGAAACACAATTTGATAAAAAGATCAAGCAATTCCGTTCAGACAATGCAGCTGAATACTTTGAAAGATCACTGAACTCATTCATGGAAGATGCAGGCATGTTACATCAATCATCATGTGCTTACACCCCTCAGCAAAATGGGGTTGCTGAGCGCAAGAACATGCATCTATTGGAGACAGCTCGAGCCCTTCTTTTCCAGCACAATGTGCCCAAGCAATATTGGTCTCAAGCTGTTCTTACTGCATCTTACCTGATAAATCGGATGCCATCTAAGGTACTGGGTATGAAGACCCCTTTCTCTGTTTTGTGTCCCACTCTTCCAGAATTTCCTCTTCCCCCGCTGGTTTTTGGTAGTACATGCTTCATACATGTGAAAGATCCAAAGAAGACCAAGCTGGATCCTAAGGCTACAAAGGGAATTTTTTGGGGTACTCTCTTACGCAGAAGGGGTATAAGTGTTATGATCCTGTCTCCAAGAAAAAATATGTCACTAGGGATGTAGTCTTCTTTGAGTCTCAACCCTATTTCCAGTCTTTTCAGAATCCTCTTCAGGGGGAGAGTAGTGGGTTGGAAGAGGATTCTCATTCTCCCTTCTTTTTTGTTCCCATTTCATCACCTTCCACTACTACTAGTTGTAACATTCCAGGTCAACCTAATGAGACTTCCACTGTGCTAGTTGCTTCTCCAGATTCGACTGATGCTCCTGAAGGTTCCAGTAAACAAGAAAAAGAGATACATACATACAATAGAAGGAAGAAGGCCCCTCAACCTCATGATTGCAACCAGTTGAACTCAGATCAATCTGTCTCTGCAATCCAAGGTAATTCTGATTCACTCAATTCAGATTTGGATTTTCCTATTGCTCTCCGTAAGCCTGTTCGTTCTTGTACCACTCGGCATCCCATAGCCGATTATGTTTCTTACTCACACTTATCCCCTGCCTATCATTCCTTTGTGTCTGCCCTTTCCTCTGTATGTGTCCCTTCTAGGTATTCAGAGGCAGCATCTGATCCGAGGTGGAAAGAAGCCATGAATGAGGAGATGAAAGCCCTAATGAAAGCAAGGACATGGGAATTGGTGGACCTGCCAGAAGGGAAAGGCACTGTTGGGTGCAAATGGGTATTCACAGTAAAGCACAGGGAAGATGGGTCAATTGAGAGGTACAAGGCCAGACTTGTGGCAAAGGGATTTACACAAAATGAAGGAATTGACTACAAGGAAACCTTTGCCCCAGTAGCAAAGCTCAACACAATCAGGGTTCTACTGTCACTAGCAACAAAATTCTTTTGGGAACTTCATCAGCTGGATGTGAAGAATGCCTTCCTAAATGGTGATCTTCATGAAGAGGTATTCATGGAACCCCCACCTGGATATGATGTTGGAAAGAAGGTATGTAAACTAAGGAAAGCATTATATGGTTTGAAGCAATCTCCCCAGGTATGGTTTGAGAGACTTTGTTTGGCCATGAAGAAAGTAGGGTACACTCAGAGCAGTGCAAGTCATACATTATTTACAAGGAGACAGAATGACAAACTTACAGCACTAATTGTGTATGTGGATGATATGGTGATTACTGGAAATGATGTGAAAGAGATAAAGAGGCTGAAGGAGTTCTTAGCTTCAGAATTTGAGATCAAAGACCTGGGAAATCTGAGATACTTTCTTGGAATTGAAGTTGCTAGATCAAGAGAAGGAATCTACATATGTCAAAGAAAATATGTGCTAGATCTCCTAGAAGAAACAGGCATGATGGGGTGCAGGCCAACAGACACTCCAATAGAACCAAGCCATGGATTACAAGAATCAATGGGTGAGGAATACTGTGATAAGGAAAGGTACCAAAAGTTGGTAGGAAAACTAATATACTTATCCCTTACTCGGCCAGATATTGCCTATGCAGTGCATGTTGTCAGTCAATTCATGCACTCACCAAAGGCCCCTCATATGAGAGCAGTGGAAAGAATCCTCAGATACTTGAAAACTTGCCCAGGGAAAGGAATTCTATTCAGAAAAAACAGCAGACTTGAAATTGAAGCCTACACTGATGCTGATTGGGCTGGGTCCGTTGGAGACAGAAAATCAACCTCAGGTTACTGTACATTCTTGGGAGGAAACCTAGTCACATGGCGTAGTAAGAAGCAGAATGTTGTGGCTAGATCAAGTGCAGAAGAAGAATACCGGGCTATGGCACACGGGGTTGCTGAACTCTTATGGCTCAGGACTCTCCTTAATGAGCTTGGTATCAAGACTGAGGGTCCTCTCAAGCTGTATTGTGATAATAAAGCTGCTATCAACATTGCCAACAATCCTGTGCAGCATGACAGGACAAAACATATTGAAATTGATCGACACTTTGTCAGAGAGAGAATTATTTTCAGGAGAACTTTGTGTGCCTTATACTCCATCAGAGATGCAGATTGCAGATGTATTAACTAAAGGGCTGGCATCAACGAAGTTCAGGGACATACTTGGCAAGCTAAACATGATTGATATTCATGCTTAGCTTGAGGGGGAGTGTTAGAATGTTAGAGTGATGTTCGGCTGATAAGAGTTCTTATTAGCCCATTCTTATGTTTAACTTATCTTGTAACTGGGCTTGTGTTAATGGGCCTGGGCCTAATCCTGTTTAATGATTTAAGTCATCTGGGTGTCTCATCACTAATCAGGGGCATCCCAGTAATTTCTTGTACCTTGTACCATATTCATCTATAAATAAAGGACTGGTCGACTGGATAGAACAGTTCGACATTCTCTTCAGTTCTGTGGTTCTCTTCTCCTCCTTGCTACTTCGAGTATAGCTCTTCAGATTACACAAGATACCATATAATATTTTTTATTTTTTATTTTGTTAAATTACAATATTGTAATAGATATTAGTACAATAAATTTATTCATTTTTACCTGATCAACACATAAAAAAGAAGGTTGGCACCCTATGTTCTCCGAGTTCTCTTTTCTTGCTTCTTTTTCTTCTCATGAATATGTTGATTTTCTATGTTTTGATGTTAAGTTTATAATTATTTGATGAAGATCATTGGTAATTATTAGTGAAAAATGATTGTTTTTTGCAATAAAACCTAGGGAGTGGAGTTGCAAGGTGGTGGCCCACTGAAATTGCTTATCCACCCTCGCCTAGAATGAATTACCATTCCTATTGACAACTGCCTCAATGGTACAGGCCTTCAACTCAAAGATCCATTGATTGCACTCTTTCCAAATGACCCAAGAAAAAGCAAGAAGTAGTATGTTCTATAGAATTTTTTTTCCTTTCGACTAAAACCTGTAACCCACCAAGCCAAAAGCAACGTATTCAGATTCTCCAAGATGAACGTATACAAATATGAAGGTGTGCCAAGCACCCAGTATAACAAACTACCTTTTCCACTTTCATTATGCAGTATGGTCTCTACCTGTGCAACCAAATGAGATGAATTTTCAACCAAAAAGTAGCGAGATCTCTCAGTTCAAAATTACAAGGACAAGGAAATAAGTAATATAATAACTATGTACATTGCATTGTGAAAAATTACACAAAAAACATGGGAGCTAAAGAAACAGATTTTCTGTAGAAATAGAAACCAAACCTTGTAATCATAAAGATCACTGCCAGCATAACCACTGCTTTCACTCAATTTTCCACTGAACACACGTTCAGGATCATCATCTATTTCTGGATCAACTTCATTTTCTGCATCATGGTATCCATTCTCTTTCATATCAAGATTTTCATCATCAGTAGACTCCTCACTTCCACTGTTCTCCATCTGAGAATCAGCTGAAAGAGAGCACCTATGTAGATTATCATCCTGAAAAAAAATGTAACACAAATGGCTAAGCACAATTAGAAACAACATGCCTAGACAGTACACACATATAAACAATGGGTTCACTAGCCAAGCCAATGGGAGAACAGAACCAAGAAATCTTCAAAGACGGGCCCCCAGAAGTACCCCCTCCACCCCATGAACTCTATTAATGGTGAAAGCTAGGCCCTATTATTCAAGTCTATTAAGAACTATACATGGTGAAAACTTGTGCTCATCTCAACCCCCACCCCCCAGTGAGCAACCCCTGGCATTCATTGAATACTGCAATATATTAGGCAATAAATAGAATACCAGCAACAAAAGAATGCAATAATGAAATTTGAACATGGAAAGTGTTAACAAGAGTTGTACTTATGCCTCAGGGGCATTTTTGTCTTTGTACTTGTATTTATTTTATTAGTTGGGTTGTCACAATATAAATATAAGTGCTGGTACCACCAGCCTATCCTTTTGACTCAAAATCCTTTTCTCCTCTCTTCTCGCTTCTCTCCACTGATTCTCCAATACATTCTACGAAAAAAACATGGTACCAGAGCATCGGTTTTGGGATTAAAGACAGTTTGATCAAATGTTTCTTCTTCAGATTTTCTTCCATTTTGATCAAATCTAGAGGAAAGTATATTGACTGTTCTGTAAGTGTTTTTTTCTTCTGTTTTTTCCTTCTTTTCTAGGTCGTGTGCCAAGAAACCCCCTGTAAAAGGGATGAACAGATGCTGTGAAGGTGTTCTCAGCCCCATGTGGATCATGTGATCCATTTTTGTACCCCGGTAGCCGAGTTGTGTTGGTCTGGATAACCTGTATCAGCTGTAACAGCAGTTCAATATGTTGTTTCTGGTGTTTGTTGTATTTGTGTGGCCTCAAATAGGGTGAAATGGTCATTGTGGGGTGGGTCTGTCCAGACCAGAAATATAGCTGTTATATTCTGCAACTCTTTTCAGCAGTGTGGTAATGTGCCTTCTTTGGTTCGAACAAAGGGGAATGATCTTATAGTTCTGGTTTATGTGAAAAGTATTCTCGTGACAGCGGTGATAGTTTCATTCTTTCCTGCTGCTCTTTGTGAATGAAATAGTGTAATCAGCTCTTTCTAGCGTGTCTTCTGAGGATTTACTTGTCTCCGGTGTGTCCTCTAGTCACAATGGAGTGAGTGGAGGATTAGACATGAACTTACCTACAGCCGTAGGGGATTAAACTCTACATAAATGCAAGGAGGAAGATAGGTTATATTAATGGTAAGACTAAAGAACCAAACTCAAGGTGTGCAGACCATGATAGGTGAGACCAAGACAACAGCATGGTCATGTCGTGGTTGTTACTGTCCATGCTGCCACAGGTGAGGAAGACATTCATGTGGACAGAAACTGCTTTTGAGATTTGGGAACAAGCTAAATCTATTATCTACATATTCAAAGCAACACCATTATGCAAAGATTTATCAGTTGCAAGCTGCCTCATCAACCTGCAAGAATGGGAGAGAATTCTTTCCACATACTAAGGTTTAGCCTTCATCTAGAAAGAATTGGATCACTATCAGAATATAGATTGGAAATGTGATGCAGATTACAAGGGCCTACAAATCTCTAGTCTCTTAGCAATGGGTTTTTGCTTCTTTTGGGACTGAATCCCACGACTGAATCTATTACGGTTTAGATATTGGGAAGTAAAGATCTATGTAGAGAAGATGGGCTGAATGGCCTATAGCCCACAGTTGTTTCTTATCTTTATATTTCTGTTCTATTTTTTTTAATGGGCCTTCTCTTATGGGCATGTTAAACTCTTTTATTTTGTTTAATTAGCTAGCCGCCCAATTAAGGTCCTACTTGTAATTTCAGAAAATAGTGATTAATTCTTAATGAAAAGATTAGGGAAAGAAGGGGCTGTACGAATAACTCTTCTCCCCACCCTTCTCACGACCAAACTCTTCTTCTTCTTCTTCTTGCTGCTGCAATCTCCTCTGTTTTTTCCCCTTTTTTAATCAGTTCTCTTATTCTTTTTAGATTGTTTTCTTCTTGGTACCAGAGCAGGTCCCTTTTCTTTCTTTACCCTTTTTTTCTTTTTTTTTCCCATACACTGTGTGAGTAGAATCGAATGATTGATTGAAGAAGATATTCAGCCCAGTTGGTAGTGGTTTTTTGGAGAAAAGAAAGATATCCTATTCAACGTTTTGACAGTCTTTGGAATTTGTGCCCAAAACCCTAATCAACTAGAGAGTTCTGATTGCGGTTCTCACAGGAAGATTCACCTTGGCGCTTAGAGGCTGAAGGGGTTCATTTTGTTAACCTTGAAGATCAATCTAAGCTTTGTGGAGTTCTATGAAGCCTACAGGGAGCGGGTGCCTTTTTTCTATTTCTCTCAGGTTCTGGGTGAGACACGGTTGGCCGTTAGGGATCTGTAAAGGTTGATACTTGGTGTTTTCTATTTCCTGTCATCCTTATTTGTCATCTGAAATTGTTTTTGGAGTTGTTCGAGGAAGATAGATGTCTCTGGAGTTGAAAGTAAGTTGGGCTCAGAGTCCGGACAGGTTTTGGGAGCACTTGTTGACTCCTTATTGGTTGTGACCACAGTCAAGCTTGATGGGACTAACTATCTAGCATGGTCACAATCAATAAAGAACATGTTTGTAGTAGAGGCAAGTGGGGGTATAATTCCGAGAGCAAGAAAGCACCAAAGGAAGATGACCCATCTTATGAGAAATGGTTGCAAGATTATTGGGTGGTTAGTGAATTTGATGCAACCACAAATTAGTTAGCACTATTTGTGGATGAATTCTGCTACGGAAATATGGGATAGTGTTGTTGAAACCTATTTACAAAAACTACATGTGGCCAGAGCATATAAGTTAAGAAGAGATGTGAATAATCTAAGGTAGGGGGAGAGACCTTTAGCAGTCTACTTCTCAATGCTTAAATCCTTGTGGCAAGAGATAGATCTCATGGAAATAGTTGTCTGGGGAAGTACAAATGATGCGAAGACTACAAAAACTACATGTGGCCAGAGCATATAAGTTAAGAAGAGATGTGAATAATCTAAGGTAGGGGGAGAGACCTTTAGCAGTCTACTTCTCAATGCTTAAATCCTTGTGGCAAGAGATAGATCTCATGGAAATAGTTGTCTGGGGAAGTACAAATGATGCGAAGACATATAGAAAATTAGTTGAGAGGAATAGGGTTTTTGAACTCCGGATAGGGCTGAATCTAGAGTTCGATATTACCAAACAGAAAATCCTCGCTAAAGACAATGTATCTTTGTCTCAAGCTTATGCCATGGTGAGCAATGAGGAGAGTAGAAGGCTGGTTCAGGTTAAAGAACTATTCTAGTTGACCATTTTGCTAATATGGGGTTCAAAGCTAAGATGACTACAGGTGGTACAGGTAAGAAGGAGGTTATATGTGAATATTGTAAGAAACCAAGACATACAAAGGATAAATATTGGAAGCTATATCCAAATCTAATTCCACCTCGTTTTCAAAAGAAGGTCAAAACTGGGAAGACCGGGAGTGCCAATATTGCCACGGTTTTAGATAAGAAATATGGAAGGATGATCAGCCACCTTGAGAGTAAAGCCACCTCCTCCAACTCTTCAGGCAACCCAACTACGTCTACATTTGCTCATTCAGGTATACGTGCTATTGCCAACCATGTAGCCATCTCAAGTAATTGTACGATCCCTTGGATTATTGATTTTGGTGCTTTTGATCATATGACCAGCATTTCCTCTATGTTTAGCTCTTATGACTTACTTTCTGGCTATGATAAGATTACCCTAGATGATGGCTCTCTTCTCCCATCTCTGGCAAGGGAGTCATCAAGGCCACAAACTCCCTTTCCCTTACATTTGTCCTTCATGTCCCTAGACTGCATAGCAATTTGAGGTCAATGAGTAGACTAACTAAATCCTTAAACTGCAGTGTAACCTTCTTCCCTTCTTATTGTGTTTTTTAGGACCTGAAGTCTTAGAAAGTGATTGGGAGTAGCCATGAGGTGAATGGGATATATCTGCTAGATACTTCTGGACAAAGCCAATGACAACCTGAAAGAATTGCTTTTAGGTCTACTTCTTCAGAGTTCTTTAGTCGTGTCATGTTATGTCATTTTCGTTTGGGTCATTTATCCTTTTCTGCTTTGAGTCATTTATTCCCAGAGTTGTTTAAGGGAATTAACTTGTCTAGTCTTCATTGTGAGTCATGTGAGTTATCAAAACATTGTAGAAGCACTTATCCTTTAAGTAATAAGAGATCCACTTTTCCTTTTCATATTGTGCACTCTGATGTGTGGGGGCCATACCACTTGCCCTTCTACGGGTGGTTATCGATATTTTATCTTGTCCATTGATGATTTTTCTTGGTATACTTGGTTATTTTTTATGAGATCTTGTGATGAAGTTCCCAAGCTTGTAAGACAATTCCATGAATTTGTTCTTACCCAGTTTGATACAAGAATCAAAATATTTTAGGTCTAATAATGCAAAAGAATACTTTGAGAAACACCTCACCTCTTATCTCACTAACTTTGGGGTCATCCACCAGAGCTCTTGTGTTTGTACTCCAGAACAAAATGGATAGCTGAGAGGAAGAATCACCACATAGTTGAAGTAGCAAGAAGTATTTTTTTGCCTCACATGTTCCTACAAAGTTCTAGGGGGATGTTGTTCTCACTGCAACATACCTAATCAATCGTATGCCATCCAGAGTTTTGGGCTTTAAGTCTCCTTTGAACCTTCTTTATCTAGATAAGGACCTTTTTTCTCTTCCCCTTCGTGTCTTTGGCTGCACCTGTTATGTACACATTTCTAGTACCCGGAGACATAAATTTGAACCAAAGGCCCATAAGTGTTGTTAGTGTCGAGTATGTAGGGGCATTTCTGTCTTTATACTTATGTTGAGGTTACTAATGTGTAATATTATGTTAGAACTAGTGTTCCTCACTTAAGTAGGAGCACATGTGTCTTTTCCATTATGTTGGTAATATAAAACATATCTGGCTGAATGGGAGAGGTAATTTTTCTCTCATTTGAACCAGACTTTTGTTCTCTTCTTTTCTTCTCCTTTCTCTCTCTCTCTCTCTTCTTTCTTCTTTCTTCTCCTCTCTTCTTGGCTGTTATCAGACTAACAGAACTCAAGGGAAGGCGAATTATAATATGGTATCAAAGCTCAACTAAGCAACTCGGATCTACCCAGATTTCTGTTTTCTGTGCATCCAGTCTAAGGTTTTCTCTTGGTTTCTTTGTCATCGGTTGGAGATAAGGGAAAGGGCTAAAAAGGAGCGGTCACCCTCTTCCCTTGGAGGTTTCTATGCCTCAGTTGTGGTGTTCGTAGTCGGTTGTTGTGGTTTCTAAGAAGCCCTCACCTAATCGATGAAGAGAAGAGGGCTGATTCGTGTGGTGCAGTGGGTGTCTTGTGTGATCTGATTTTTGTGTAGTCTGATTTTCGGGTGATGAGGTAAGAGATTTCTATGCAATTTTTTTGTTGTGAATCAAATAATGCGTATGTTTCAGATAGTATGGTGGGACTTCAGACTGTAGTGTGCTAGGGTTTATGTTGTTTTCAGTGTGATTCGAAGGGGGAGTGGTTTGCATTTAGTGTGGTGAGATTTCAGGTAGTCGTGGGGTAGGGTTTGTGGGGTAAAGAGTGCAATCTTCAACAATAACAAGTGCTGAAACCAGTGTGATCAGTGTGTGGTGTGGTCTAGTGTGCAGTGTGCCGAATTCAGCAATAACAGAATTCAGCAATGGGAGACAGCAGTGATAGCAAGTCTAATGTGATGGTCCCTACTGACTACCTGAATGTTCAAATGACCTCCGTTAAACTTAATGGAGAGAATTAAGTACCTTGCTAAATCTATAGAAGTTTTTCTTAAGGCTAAGAAGAGGGTGAAACACATAAGGGAAGAAAAACCCTTCACTGATTCTCATGAGTATGATGACTAGGAACAAGAGGATGCACAGATTATCACGTGGTTATGGAATAGTATGAAACCCAAGATTAGTGTAAATTTCATATTTCTTGACACTATCAAAGATGAGTGGGACCATGCCAAGAAGTTGTATTCTGACCAAAACAATACAACCAGAGTATATCAGCTGTATCAAAAATACTTTAATCTGCAACAGGGCAATCAGAGTCTTGAAGAGTACTATGCTACTATGAGAAACATTCGTAATGAGTTGAATGTTTATTATCCCCTCACTTCTGATGTCAAAATTCAGCAACAGCATAGATAACAGCTTGATGTGACTCGATTTTTGGTGGGGTTGAAATCTGAGTATGAACCAGTGCGGGCTTAGATACTAGGAGGGTCAACTCTCCCTTCCTTAAAAGAGGTGTTTGCTCGACTTCAGAGGATTTCTATAGGATCTACTGAAAACTCTAATGTTTCCGATAGGTCAGCCTTTGTAGTATCGAGGGGCCGTGGTGTTAGAGGAGAAGCTCGGGGTGCTCAGTCTGGCCGTAGTGGTAGCAGTTGTCCGGTATATGGCCTGAGTGGTGGTGGTGGACCTACATATAACCGTACTGGTGGTCGTACTGGGGGTAGAGATTCAGGGGGAGCCCGTGGAAAAGGACATAGTTCGAGTCCGAGGAGGTGCTCACTGTGATATGGATGGACATACCATTAATTATTGCTGACTTAAATGGTCCACCCTCAACTTGGGCCAATCATACCATGACTACTGACAGCAACTTCAGACAGGAGAGTCGTTCAGCTGATCAAATGCTTCCTACATCAACAAATGTTCCCGGGAAGGAGATGATGAGCGTCCCACATGATGAGTATGAGAGGTTTGTCCACGCCACATCTCAGCAGAACATGCCTACTCTCGCACACTCAGGTATGGCTTGTCTGGCATCCACACCCAATCCCTGGATTATTGACTCTGGAGTCTCTGATCACATGACTGGAACTCTAGGTGTGTTTTCTTCCCTCTCTCATTGCTCAACATCACAATCTGTTACCCTTGTTAATGATTCTACATCCTTCATTTGTGGTGTTGGCAGTGTTAACATGACCCCCTTACCTTTATCCTCAGTTTTGTATGTCCCTAAATTTCCATTTATCCTTATGTCTGTAAGTTGACCAAGTCACTCAATTGCTCTATTACTTTTTGTAGAGAACACTGATGTGGGCCCCACAGCTACGGTCCCACTGTGTTCGTAGGGTAGAAGATGTTCTAGTCTACCTAGGGTTAGCTATTGGTCATTTAGTTGTTTCAGTTGTTATTTATTTCAGTCTTTGTTTTACTCTATTTGTTATGTAAAGACTAAGGGCAGATCTGTCCTTTCCATGTAATGAGCATAACCTATAAATATTAATTAGAGTGGCAGCGGCAAAACATTAAGCTTATGCTCCTCCTTTCAACCTTTGTGTTCTATTGCTTCTCCTCCCTCTTTCTCTTCTCTCCTCTTTCTTTCTTCTTATCTTCGATCCTGAGATTCATTAGGGTTCAAGACTGATAACAGTCCTGAACTTCTAGTTGGTATCAGAGCTAAGTTCTCTCATGTGAGGATTAGCAGCTGTTTGAAGAAGTGTCACAGTTGTAGCAAGTTGGTGATCAGGAAGAATCAGAGAAGGCTAGGGTTCGAGTAACCTTGGTAGGTAGCGAACTGCATTCTACTGTAAGTTTTTACTTTCTGAGAGAAGTAACATCAGAAAAGATAGGTTGGACCTATCCAGTAAGGGTAGCCGAACTACTCTAGGGTTTTGTCTCTCTATTCTCTAGGGTTTTGTCTTATCCCTACGGCAAACCCTAGTATTAGGCCGAAACTTGTGATCTTATTCCTGTGGAAAACCCTAGAATTCTCCTCAACATTGATCAGTTTTAGGGTTTCATATTAACCCTAATACAAACCTTATCCATACGTCTCTTAGGACTGATTAAAACCTCAAATTGGCTTCAGCATATCAGATTGCTCTTCAAACTGTGTTTCAGTCTTCTTTTGGGGTTTTGAACACTTTTGAAAGGGTGAAAACAGTTCGGACTGTTGTTGTTGTGTGTGGTTATTGATTTCAGATCAGTCTTGTATATATTTCATGCACATCTATCGTGAGTACAGATTGGTTCTCTACTGATTTTGTGACTGCTGTTGGAAGTTCTAGTTCTGGTTTTGACTATAGTAACCATAATCTTTGATACTTCTGGTTCTTGACTGAAATGGAGTTTAAGAATCAGGCAGAAGGTAGTTTTGGAAACAGTAGTTATGGTGGTGGTTCTGAGACAGGTTTCAGATTACAACCGTAAAGTTTGATGGATCAAACTACTTGGAATGGGCCCAATCAGCCATGATGGCTATTGGGGGAAGGGGCAAAGTAGGGTATCTCTTGGGAGATGTAGCAGAACCTTCCAAGGGAGACCCTATGTATACCAAGTGGGTCCAAGAAAACTACTTGGTTATGACATGGCTCTGTAATTCAATGCAGCCTCATATCAGCCGAAATTACTTATGGGCAAAGACAGCCAAGGAGATATGGAATGTGATGAAAGAGACTTACTCCCAACCCCTTAATGTTGCTAGAGCATATGAGTTGAAATGCGAGGTGAATGCCCTTAAACAAGAAGAGGAACCGGTGTCGGTCTATTTCTCTAACTTGCAGTCCCTGTGGCATGAGATTGATCACTTAGAGACTCTTGAGTGGGAGAGTCCCAAAGATGCTCAGATACATAGAAAGCACATTGAGACAAACAGAGTGTTTGAGTTTCTAGCAGGACTGAATTCAGAATATGATAATGTGAGGTAGCAGATCTTGACCAGAGATAGTGTGACCCTCTCTCAAGCATACTCCTTAGTGCACAGTGAAGAGACCAGGAGGAAAGTCATGATGCAACCTCAGTCGCTTACACCTGCCTTGGTAGTTGTCAAACCCAAAACAGAGGGTGATTCAGAGAGGGACAGAAAGAAGGAAGATAAAAGGGATGTGGTGTGTGAACATTGCAAGAAACCTAAACACACAAAAGAAACATGTTGGAAGCTGCATCCACATTTGGTCCCGGCAAAGTTGAGAAATAAAAGGAGTAATGCTCATGTGGCTACGACTACTGATTCAGCATCCTCATCTGGCATGAGAGGCACACCATTAGAGACCTTAGCTGCAGTTCGGGCAGCTCTAATACAATTGGAGAAGGAAGTTGGCAGTTCAGCTCAGTTACCGCAGTCATCATCAGCTCCGGCTACATCGGCCTTTGCACACTCAGGCACTCGAGCCTCAGCCTACCATGCCTCCGCTCCAGGTACTACTGAACCGTGTTGGGTAATAGATTCAGGTGCATCTGACCATATGACCAGCTTGCCCTCTTTGTTTACTACTTATCACTTATCTTCTGGTAGAGATAAAGTATCTATAGTTGATGGCTCTCTTGTCCCTATTTCTGGCAAGGGTGACATCAAACTGTCAGATACTATATCCTTGTCCTCTGTCTTGCATTTTCCTAAACTGGATACTAACCTCCTTTTCGTCAGTAGCATTACCAAACATTTGAACTGCTCAGTAACTTTCTTTCCTGACCGATGTGTTTTTCAGGACATGGAGACGAAGGTGATTGGGACTGGCTGTGAGACGAATGGGATCTATCTGCTCGGGGAGAGTTCTCGTCGGGAAGAGTCAGTGGATAAGAAGTTACTTGTTTCTCAAGTTGTGAGTGCGGTTATGTTGTGGCATAACCGATTGGGTCATTTATCTTTTTGGTCCTTGAAGAGTCTGTTTCCTACTTTGTTTGAGTTTGTTGAGTCATCTCAGTTGAAGTGTGAAAGTTGTGAGTTGGCTAAACATTGTAGAAACTCTTATTCATTGAATAATAAAAGGAGTAATAGTTCTTTTGATATTGTGCATATTGATGTTTGGGAGCCATATCACATTCCTTCTATGGGAGGGTACAGGTATTTTTTGCTATTTGTTGATGACCACACCCGGTTTCATGGGTTTATCTTATGCGATCATGAGATGAGGTGCCTGTCCTGACCCAAAACTTCCACCAAATGATCCTAACACAATTTGATGCCAGGATAAAAGTGCTTAGATCTGATAATGCAAAGGAATACTTTGCTAAGACATTGGCATCGTACCTCCTTAATCATGGGGTTATCCACCAGAGCACGTGTCCTCATACACCTCAGCAGAATGGGGTTGCAGAGAAGAAGAATAGGCACATCTTGGAGGTGGCTAGAAGTATTATGTTTACCTCCAACGTCCCTATTCGCTTCTAGGGTGATGCTATCCTTACGGCGGTATATCTTATTAATCGGATTCCTTCTCGGGTTCTTGATATGAAACCTCCTTTTTCCCTTCTATACCCCAATAAGGAGTTGTTCACTATTCCCCTCAAGATATTTGGTTGTACCTGTTTTGTTCAGTTTCTTGATCCCAATCACTCCAAGTTTCAACCCAAGGCCTCCAAATGCATCTTTCTTGGTTATGCACAAACTCAAAAGGGTTATTGTTGTTATGATCCTATCTCAGGGAAGAAGTTTGTATCCATGGATGTCACTTTCTTTGAGGAGACACCCTACTATTCTCGGGTCTCTCCTTAGGGGGAGAGTAGTGAGCATGGAGATTTGGGTATTTTTCTTCAGGGGGAGGAGGAGTGCAGTGAGGACAGGGTTAATACCTTTGGGGCTGTTCCTTTACCTATTCCAGTTGATGATGAGGGCTGTAGTGATGAGGGTTGTAATAGCGAGGGTGGTCAAAGGGATCGGGAGTTGAGAGTCTATCACAGGCGATGCAGGCAAATTGATCCTGGTCATCAGCAGTCCCAGCCAGCTACAATCTCTTCTGCGGCTCCAAGTCCAGATATTACAGTCCCAGGGCCCACAGAGACTCCTTCCATTGTTGCTACCTCACCCTCTGCAGATGATCTTGACCTTCCCATTGCCCTCCGTAAAGGAAAACGACATTGCACCACATCTACAGCCCACTGCATCTCCCAGTTTTTGTCCTATGATCGCCTATCTCCCTCCTACAGGTCCTATCTCACCTCTGTTGCCGATGTCCCTATTCCGAGAACAGTGCAAGAAGCCCTATCAGTCCCGGAGTGGAGAGGTGCAATGCAAGTTGAAATGGATGCCCTGTTGAAAAATAATACCTGGGAGGTAGTTGACTTGCCCAAAGGAAAGAAACCAGTTGGATGCAGCTGGGTATTTACTATGAAGCATAATGCGAATGGTTCCATTGAGAGGTACAAAGCCCGGCTAGTTGCAAAAGGGTTCACTCAAACTTATGGTATAGATTACTTGGAGACATTTGCCCCGGTAGCCAAGATGACCACCATTCGGGTTCTATTATCTCTTGCAGCAAGCTACACTTAGCCTTTGTACCAAATGGATATTAAGAATGCTTTCCTGAATGGGGACTTGCAGGAAGAGGTCTACATGCAGTTGCCTCCTAGATTCTATGATACAGAGGCAGGTAAGAAAGTTTGTCGGCTCAATAAGGCATTGTATGGTTTGAAGCAGTCACCTAGAGCTTGGTTCGACAGATTCAGACTAGCCCTTGGGAAGTTCGGTTATGTACAAGCCCAGTCAGATCATACACTGTTCATCAAGAGGGTGGAGTCGTCACTGACACTACTTGCAGTTTATGTTGATGATATTGTGGTCACAAGAAACGACAACCATGAGATTGAGTCCCTCAAACAGCTCCTTCATCAAGAGTTTGAGGTGAAAGATCTGGGTACACTACGGTATTTTTTGGGTATTGAGGTTGCTAGATCTAAGCAGGGGATCTTTGTCTCTCAGAGGAAATATGTGTTAGATCTCTTGGCTGAAACTGAAAAGCTAGGTGTCAAACCTGCAGATACACCCATTGAACAGAACCACGTGATTAATGCAGAGAGTGGGGAGTTGCTTGAAGACAAAGTTATGTTCCAGCGGTTAGTGGGAAAGCTCCTATATCTATGCCTTACCCAACCAGACATCAGTTATGCCGTTAGTGTTATCAGTCAGTAAATGCATTCTCCTAGAACCACGCACCTTCTAGCAGCAGAAAGAATACTATCATACTTCAAGAGATGCCTAGGTAGAGGTATATTGTTCAAGAACAATGACCACATGAAGGTGGAAGTCTATACGGATGCCGATTGGGCTGGGAGTGTTGATGACAGAAGGTCTACCTCTGGATATTGTGCTCTTGTGGGAGGTAACCTGGTTTCTTGGCGGAGTAAGAAAAAAAGTGTTGTCTCTCGATCCAGTGCTGAAGCTGAGTACAGGTCAACGGCTAATGGAGTGGCTGAAATTCTTTGGCTGAGATCACTACTTGAGGAGTTGGGTGTTGAGTATGAGAAGCCCCTGATGTTGTATTGTGATAATGTAGCGGCTATTAATATAGCACACAACCCAGTGCAACATGACAGGACTAAACATATTGAAGTTGATCGACACTTTGTACGAGAGAGGGTCTCATCACAAGAAGTATGTCTCCCATACATCACCTCCAATATGCAATTGGCAGATATCCTCACTAAAGTTGTATCACGGAAGAAGCTAGAGGCAGATCTATCCAAGTTGGGAATGATAAACATTTATTCCCAACTTGAGGGGGAGTGTAGAGAACACTGATGTGGGCCCCACAGCTACGATCCCATTGTATTCGTAGGGTAGAAGATGTTCTAGTCTGCCTAGGGTTAGCTATTGGTCATTTAGTTGTTTCAGTTGTTATTTATTTCAGTCTTTGTTTTACTCTATTTGTTATGTAAAGACTAAGGGCAGATCTGTCCTTTCCATGTAATGAGCATAACCTATAAATATTAATTAAAGTGGCAGCGGCAGAACATTAAGCTTCTGCTCCTCCTTTCAACCTTTGTGTTCTACTGCTTCTCCTCCCTCTTTCTCTTCTCTCCTCTTTCTTTCTTCTTATCTTCGATCCTGAGATTCATTAGGGTTCAAGACTGATAACAGTCCTGAACTTCTAGTTACCCTTCCTCGTGTGTTTTTCAAGATCTCAAGACCGGGATGAAGATTGGTGGAGGGCATGAAACTGGTGGTTTGTATTATCTTGACGGTGGTGGAAGAACATCAATAGCTCTCCAGTGGCACTGTTGATTTAGTCATCCTTCGCTGAGAGTTTTCAAGTCTTTGGTTCTTTCGTTGAGTCAACTTTTTGTTTTAGATTGTGAGTCGTGTCAGTTGAGGAAACATCATCGTGTTCCCTTTAGTCCTAGGGTTGATAACGATGTATCAAGTCCTTTTTCTCCTCGGGTTTTTGGGTGTCTGCTTCGTCCAAAGTCTGGGCCCCGGGAAGGACAAGTTAGATGCACGATCCATCAAGTGCATCTTCCTTGGCTATTCTCGGACCCAGAAAAGGTATAAGTATTATCATCCTAGTTCTCGATGTTCCTTTATGTGTACTGATGTTACCTTCTTTGAGTCTACTCCGTTTTTCTTAGGGTCCGATGATGTTTCTTCCGACTCATCACCTCCTCCTCTTCTTCTTCCAGTAGCGGATTCTGTTCCTCTTGTTCCAGCTGTGACCAAGTCCTTGCCTCCAATGCCACCACCTGTTGAACGGCCACCTATCCGTCAAGTGTATACACATCGCCCACATGTATCGGCTGCTCCTCCTCCAACTCCATAATGCCGACAGATCCGACAATTGTCCCCATACTAGCCCCAACCCCAATATCTGATCTTGATCCTCCCATATTTCTGATTATGTTTCACTCACTCGTCTTTCCGCTTCTCATCGCTAGTTTATCTTTTTGTTATCCTTTGTTGTTGTCCCTAAGGATGTCCAGAAAGCCCTTGCCTTTCCAGGATGGCGCCGTGCAATGGAAGTAGGTTGTTGGTTGTAAGTGGGTTTATACTGTTAAGTACTTACCTGATGGTAATGTAGAGCGACTGAAAGCAAGACTGGTTGCAAAAGGGTACTCCCAAACCTATGGTATTGACTACACAGAGACCTCCTCGGTTGCTAAGATAGGTTTGGTTCATGTTGTGATCTCTCTTGCTACTATGTATGATTGGCCCCTCTATCAGCTTGATATTAAGAATGCTTTCTTGCATGGTGATTTGCTCGAGGAGGTCTATATGGAGCATCCACCGGGGTTGGTTGCTCAGAGGAGGATGGTAGGGTTTGCAAACTAAACAAGGCTATTTATGGGCTTAAACAGTCTCCTCGAGCATGGTTTGGTAGGTTTAGTGAGGTGGTAAAGAAGTTTGGTATGAAACAGTGCAAAGTTGATCATTCAGTCTTTAGTCATGACTCTCAAGTAGGAAAAATCCTATTGGTGGTGTATGTAGATGATATTGTTATTACCAGGGATGATAAAATGGGCATTGACAGATTGAAGACCTTTCTGCAGGAACATTTTCAGACAAAGGACCTTGGTAAATTGAAATATTTCTTAGGGATAGAAGTAGCAAGGTCTAAGCATGGTTTTAATTTGTGTCAGAGGAAATATGTGCTTGATTTGCTGGAAGAAACAGGTTTGTTAGGTGCTAAACTAGCTTAAACACCTATGGAAACAAACACTAAGTTGAGCAGTGATATGGATGAACTGTTTGAAGACCCTCGCAGATACCGGCAACTTGTAGGTAAACTGAACTTCCTAACCATTACTTGGCCAGATATTTCATTTGTGATTAGTGTGGCAAGTCAATTCATACAGAAACCTCTGGTTCCTCATTAGGATGCAGTTCTAAGAATTGTGAGGTATTTAAAGGGGGCTCCTAGTCGTGGTTTGATATACAAAAGTGGTGGAAAACTTAAAATAGAAGGATATATTGATGTTGATTGGGTCGGTTCTATGTCTGATAGGAGATTTACCACAAGCTATTGCACTTCTTGGGGGTAATCTGGTGACATGGAAAAGTAAGAAGCAGACAGTCGTGGCGAGAAGTAGTGCAGAGGCAGAATATAGAGCTATGACACATACTACTTGTGAATTAGTGTGGCTAAGGAACCTTCTACAGGAGATGGGATACAATGTTAACACTCCAATGAAGCTATACTGTGACAATCAGGTTGCAGTTCATATTTCTTCTAATCCGGTGTTTCATGAAAAAACCAAGCACATAGAGGTTGACTATCACTTTATGAGAGAGAAGGTGCTGAGTGGAGTGATAGACACTGCATATTTTAACACAGGGAACCAGTGGGCAGACTTATTTACTAAAGGATTGAGTCGGGGAAGAGTGGACTACATATGCAACAAGCTGGGATTATATGATATATATACTCACCTACTTGAGGGGGAGTGTTAGTGTCGAATATGTAGGGGCATTTCTATCTTTATACTTATGTTGAGGTTGCTGATGTGTAATATTATGTTAGAACTATTGTCCCTCACTTAAGTAGGGGCACATGTGTCTTTTCCATTATGTTAGTAATATAAAACATATCTGGCCGAATGGGAGAGGTCATTTTTCTCTCACTTGAACCTGACTTTTCTTCTCCTTTCTTTCTTCTTTCTTCTCCTCTCTTCTTGGTTTTTATAAGACTAACAGAACTCAAGGGCAGGCCAAAGTATAATAAGTGCATTTTTATTGGTTATGCCTCCACATAGAAGGGTCATTGCTGTTTTGGTCCTGGTAGTGGGACTCGTTATGTCTCAATGGATGTCACTTTTGCTGAGTCCAATCATTTCTATGGTTCATCAAAGGGAGAGCATCGTTCACAGGGGGGTATTTGTCATAGTTGTTTGCACTCCCCCTCCTCATCCTCCTATTCACAAGTGGTACTGACGGCAAAAGACCAGGAGTGAGTAGATTGTTTCCTCTACACCACATGAGCCTCCTACACTTCCAGTTGCTGAAGAGACATGTGCTGAGGTCACACCCTTGCAGCCTTCCTTCCCAGACCTTGATGCTCCTATTGCCATTAGGAAAGGTAAACGGAAGTATACTGCACATTGCATTTCTAAACATCTTTCCTATGGCCTTCTTTCACCTTCATATTAATCCTTCCTTTCCTTTGTTGCTTCTAACCCTATACATAGGTCTGTATCAGAAACTCTTTCAATTCCAAAATGAAGGGATGCTATGAGAACCGAGATAGAGGCTCTGCACAAGAATGACACAGGGGAAATGGTTGATTTACCTGAAGGGAAAGAGACAGTGGGTTAAGTGGGTGTATACCATCAAATACCATGTTGATGGCTCTATTGAGAGGTACAAAGCTCGATTGGTTGCAAAAGGTTATACACAAACTCATGCGATTGACTACCTAGAGACTTTTGCCCCTGTTGCAAAGATGACCTTTGTGAGGGTCCTGCTATCTTTGGCAGCTCATTTAGATTGGCCCCTTTATCATCTAGATGTGAAAAATTCCTTCTTGATTGGAGAATTACATGAGGAGGTTTATATGTCCCTCCCACCAGGAACGTATGCCACAGACATGGAGGGTAAGGTGTGCAAGCTGAAGAAGTCTCTCTATGGGCTCAAATAGTCACCTAGAGCCCGGTTTGAAAGGTTTAGGGCTGCTCTTGTTAACTTTGGTTACACATAGGCTTAGTCTTACCATATCATTTTTGTGAAGAGGAGAGGTTCATTAGTGGTATATCTTATAGCCTATGTGGATGACATTGCAGTGGCTAGCACTGATGTGACAAGGATTGATAATTTTAAATCCTTCCTTCATACAGAGTTTGAGATCAAAGACCTAGGGGAATTGAGGTATTTCCTAGGTATTGAAGTGGCTCGGTCTAAAGATGGAACCTTTATTTCTCAACGCTAGTATGTGCTAGACTTGCTTATTGAAATAGGTAAAATGGGTGCAAGGCCAGTGGCTACCCCTATTGATATGAATCATAAACTTTCTGCCTTCGATGGAGAACTGTTGAAGGATAAGGGAGTGTTTCAAAGGTTACTAGGGAAACTACTATACCTTTATATGACTCACCTTGACATTGCATATACTGCTAGCTACATTAGCTAGTTCATGCATGCTCCCAGATATGAATGTTCCAAAAATTGTGAAGGATTCTGAGCATACAGTATTCACCCAATTTCAGAAAGAAAACCAAATCTACCAATTTGACAATGCAAAGGAGTATTTTCATTATGACCTCACTGAATTCTTTACCTCACATGGAACCCTTCACTATACTTCATGGGCTATTCTTCACCCAATCAAAATGGGGTTGCAAAAAGAAAAAAGTATCACCACAAGATTGCTCGTGGGATGTTCTTCATATGAATGTTCCTAAATGTTTTGGATGGATGCTATTTTCTCTGCTACTTATCTCATTAAGTGTACGCCATCTCGGGTTTTGCAGTATAATAAGGCCCAACGTTAGCTGTTTTGATGCTATTTTGTCCCCATGCATGTGTTTGGTTGTCATTGTTTTGTTCATGACCTATCTCCCTCCTATGGTAAGCTTAACCCTAATGCTATTTTGCATCATCTTTCTTGTGTTACCCTTCTTCTCAAAAGGGTTATCAGTGTTTTGATTTAGTCTCTAGGAAATACTATGTCTCTACAAATGTGTCCTTTAAGAGTGATCCGTTCTTTCCTATTTCTCTTTCAAGGGAGAGTAGGTTGGCCGCCTACTCTGCCTCAAAAGGGCTATAAGGTATACAGCAATGCTGGCCGCCTTCACCCAAAACTGGTAGGGTAGAGGGAATCTTGTAAGAGTTCTGAATACACTCAAGATGTGTTTATTCTTTTTGTCTACCACCCCATTTTGTTCTTGGGTACCAAAACAGAATTTCTGAGATTGAATACCTTGTTGTTACAAGTAAATTTGAAAATCCTCATCAAAATACTCTCCCCCTAAATCTGAACATAGAATGCAAATGTTGGTTTTGAACTAGTTAGCAACATGGGCCTGAAACAGTTTGAAGGTAGAGAACACTTCGGATTTCTTGCAAAGAATATAAGTCCAAGAAAAACGGGTGCAATCATCAATGAAAGTCATATAAAGTACCTATTATTTGCAATAAGTGCAAGTGTTCTTTTTTCTTGTAGTGTGAGACAGCATGTCTGAATTCTTTACATTCATAACACTGTACTCAAGAAAGCTCTTTCTTCTCCATGGGCTTCGTTGCAAGGAAGAAAACATCTATGTTAGAATCCCTCTTCCCATCAAATGTAGTCTAAGTAACCAGTCTGGTTTCTTTCTTAAAAGGTCCCCAAGAATAGTGCCTAGGTCTGGAAGAGACTTTCTAGTGAGAATATTAGACCTAACAACTTCAAATTTAAGCCTGAGATGCATTAGGAAATGCATCATTTTACTTCCACCAAAATGTGCCTTCATAAACTTCATACAACAATTTGAGTGGTCTTCTCCCATGTTTACCAGCTCATACTCATTCCAGAGGTTAATAAACCCACCATGGTATTCCTAAATTCTCATTTCTCCTTGATGATAAGAAAATATGTCAACTTCAATTTGGTATTGTCTAGAGAGTTTTGATTGCTGATAAACCTTCTCAAGATATTGATACATCTCATAAGCTAATGGCACAATAATAAAATACCAAGAAGTTTCTTACTTATCTAAAAAAGGTGTTAGAGTCGTCTGTAGAAGGGTAGTATAGATCTTTTATATTAAGTTATATGTTAACTGTTTAGCTGATGTGGCTCTCACTTAAGTGAGGGCATAAGTGCAATTCTTGTTTATTTAGAAAACTATAAATAAAGGCGGGCCGACTAGAGAAGATGAGTTTCCTCTCTAGTTCCACTGGAGCTGTTCTTCTTCTTCTCCTTATCTGAAATCGTACAGACACTATATGTGAATTTTATCATGGTTTCAGAGCCACGATAACCAGTTCAGATCAATCTCCTTTTCTCACTGATAGCTAGAAGTTTCTCAGAAAGAAAAAAAAAAAAAAGGACTGGTTGTTTTCTCCTGCTGGGGGTTTTCATGCCTCCAATGAGTGCTGTTATTGTGGTTTTGTGTGGTTGGTAGAAAACCCTCTACTCGGCAGTTCAAAGAGGGCTGGTTTCATGAGGACGGTGACAGTGCAGATTTGGTAAAACAGGCACATGATCTCTGAATCAAATTGTGTTGTGTAGCAGAAAAAAAATATATATGTTGCAGAACTAAATGTCTTATTCGTGAGGTGTATTGTGAGGGTTTATGGTGCAGACAGTGGATGGCAACAGTGGTGTTGTTGCTAACAGTGGTGAAGAATTGTGAGTGTTGTTGCTGAAACCTATGATAGTAGGAACCCTAAAAGTATTCAGTTGTTAGTGTGTAATGTGGTGACTAATTAGTGCAGTAGAGTGACAACCTAGTGGTAGAATTTCTCCCTTTTCCCTGTGCAGTCATGGGAGACAGCAGTGAATGCTGTTTTGGAGCAGCTACAGTAGTCCGAACCAGTGAAGAAGGAAGAAGAAGATGAGGAAGAAGACAAGAGAAAGAGAGAACAGGAGGGTTTAGTCGAACTGATTAGTCTTTCATTCAGTCGACCCCCTTGTGTTTACTAGGTTCTAATTACACTTACAAAGACTAAACTGCCCTCACTTAAGTGTGGGGCAGAGTACTCTAATAAAACAGCCACATAAGCAAAGTACTTAACTGACATAAGATTACTAAATTACCCTTATTCAGCTCACTCTAACACTCCCCCTCAAGCTGGAGAATATATGTCATATAATCCCAGCTTGTTACATAGATGATTCACTTTCCCTGAGTTTAGAGCTTTTGTAAACAAATCTGCCCATTGATCATTCGAGCCCACATGTTCTGTGTTTATCTCTCCGGAAAGGACCTTCTCCCTCACAAAGTGGCAATCAACCTCTATGTGCTTTGTTCTCTCATTAAATACAGGATTGGATGAGATATGGAGTGCAGCTTGGTTGTCACAATACAGTCTCATAGGTTTATCCATGTGAAACCCAATTTCTTGTAGAAGATTCCTCAACCACACTATCTCACAGGTAGTATGTGCCATGGCCCTATACTCAGCTTCAGCACTACTTCTGGCCACAACCGTCTACTCTTTACTCTTCCACGTCACAAGATTTCCTCCAAGAAATGTGCAATAGCCCGTAGTAGATCTTCTATCATTCACTGAGCCTGCCCAGTCTGCATCTGTATACCCCACTACTTCAAGTTTTCCTCCTGGTTTATACAATAGTCCACGGCCTGGAGCTCCTTTCAGATACCTCACAATTCTAAGAATTGCATCCCAGTGAGGTATACGAGGGTCCTGCATGAATTGGCTCACCACACTGACTGCAAAGGATATGTCGGGTCTCGTGATAGTTAGATAGTTCATCTTCCCCACTAGTCGTCTATACCTTCCAGGATCTTCAAATACTTCTCCTGTATCACTGCTCAACTTAACATTTGGTTCCATAGGGGTCTTAGCCGGTTTTGCACCTAACAGTCCTGTTTCTTCCAATAGATCAAGAACATATTTTCTTTGGCACTGATTTACACCTTGTTTTGACCTGGCAACCTCTATTCCCAAGAAATATTTCAATGTTCCAAGATCTTTTGTTTGGAAATGGTTTTGCAAAAATACCTTTAATTTGCCAATCCCCAATTTATCACTGCCAGTAATGACAATATCATCCACATAGACCACTAATAGAATCTTCCTAGCTTCTGAGTCATAGCTGAACACTGAGTGATCTACCTGGCACTGCTTCATTCCAAAACTCTTCACCACTTCACTGAACTTCCCAAACCAAGCACGCGGCGATTGTTTCAACCCATAAATTGCCTTTTTCAATCTGCATACCTTACCATCCTCCCCCTGAGCAACAAACCCAGGTGGTTGCTCCATATATACCTCCTCCACAAGATCACCATGGAGAAAGGCATTCTTGATATCAAGCTGAAACAGAGGCCAATCATACATAACTGCCAGGGAAATTAGTACACGAACAGAACCAATCTTAGCCACCGGAGAGAATGTCTCCATGTAGTCTACTCCATACAACTGGGAGTAACCTTTAGCAACAAGTCTGGCCTTCAGACGCTCTACACTACCATCTGGCAAGTAAAAACAGTATACACCCATTTACATCCCACAGCATGCTTACCAGGTGGGAGAGTAGTAAGTTCCCACGTTTGAGTATGTTGAAGAGCAGAAAGTTCCTCCTCCATTGCCTGCCGCCAATCAGGTGAACTGAGAGCTTCTTGGACATTGTTAGGTATGGAAATAGAGGATAAAAGGGAAACAAACTGGCGATGTGATGTAGAAAGACGAGATAATGAAACGAAAATGGAAATGGGATGGAGGGTAGAACTGCGTTTACCTTTCCGTAAGGCAATGGGTAGATCAAGGTTTGAGGGTTCAACAATAGGAGCCATGAGAGGATCCGCAGATGAGGTAGAAGCTGGAGGAGGGGCCGGTGCTGTTCGACGTGTATACACTTGCCGAATTGGTGGACGTTCGGTGGTGATCTGCATGGGATGAGGTGATGAGTCTACTCCAACAACAACATCTGGAACTGGATCACTGACAGGGAGAGGAAGAGGAAGTGCGGGTGGAGACGAGGGTGCTTCAGGACTTGAGAAGAAGGGGACTGACTCAAAAAAGGTGACATCAGGACAGACATAGCACTTCCGGGTAATGGGATTATAACACTTGTACCCTTTCTGAGTCCGTGAGTAGCCAAGGAAGACACATTTAATTGAGCGTGCATCTAGCTTGTCTATTCCAGGGCTCAGATTGTGGACAAAGCACACACAACCAAAGACACGAGGAATTAATGGGAATGGAGATAAAGTGGGAAACAAGATAGAGAAGGGGGACCAACCATGAAGAATGAAGGAGGGCATCCGATTAATGAGAAGACATGCAGTGAGTACAGCATCACTCCAATAACGTTTAGGAACATTCATGTGGTGAAGAATAGACCGAGCAGTTTCAAGAAGCTGACGGTTCTTCCGTTCAGCTACCCCATTTTGTTGAGGGGTGTATGCACATGATGTCTGATGAATAATGCCATGCTGTTCTAAATACTGTTGAAATGAAGTAAGAAAGTATTCACGACCATTATCTGAACGGAGAATTTTGATTGGAACACCAAATTGTGTGCGTATTTCAGCATGGAATTTTTGAAAAATAGAAAACAATTCACTTCTTTCTTTCATTAAGTAAATCCATGTCATTCTTGAACAACATCAATAAAGGAGACAAAATACTTGTACCCATTATAAGACTCTATTTTGATTGGACCCCAAACATCTGAATGAACCAAAGAAAAAGGACTCAACATACGACTCTCAACTCTTGGACTGAAGGACACACGACGATGTTTCCCAAACTGACATGACTCACATTGCAAAACTGACAAATGACTCAATGACGGGACCAAAATCTTGAGAGCCTTGAGAGATGGATGTCCCAGTCGGCAATGCCATTGTAGAGGAGTAAGCGAAGTCTGAAGAGCAATTGAAGATCCACCACCGTCAAGATAGTACAATCCACCAGCTTCATGCCCCCCACCAATCTTCTTCCCCGTCTTGAGATCCTGAAAAACACAGGTGGAAGGAAATAAGGTAACGGAACAGTTAAGAGCTTTGGTTATTTTACTAACAGACATAAGATTGAATGGAAACTTAGGGACATATAAAACAGATGATAAGGGCACAGGAGCCATGTCAATATTACCAACACCACATATGGGAGATGAGGACCCATTGGCAAGTGTAACAGTTTGTGATGTGGAGGTTTCAGAGAGAGAAGAGAACACACCTGGAGTCCCGGTCATATGATCTGAGGCTCCAGAGTCAATAATCCAGGGAGAGGTTTTAGATGACATGCAAGCAATACCTGATTGGGCAAGTGTGGCAGTGGTATGCTGTGAAGTAGTTTGAAGGAACCGTTCATACTCATCACGCGGTACGCTCACCATTTCCCTCCCAGAGGTAGATGTAGATGTGGGATGAGTTCGGTCTGCCGGTTTACTGTCACTGATATCAACCTCACCCGCTACAGCATGATTAGCCCATTAAGAGGGAGGGCCATGTAGATCATAACAGAAATTCACTGTGTGTCCCTCTCTACCACAATGAGTGCATTTCCTTGTAGAGTTATTCTTCCCTCTGCCACGACCTCCCCCTGAGTCACGACCACCCCGACTAATCATGGAACTGCCACGGCCTCCTCGGGGAGCATGACCTCCCCCTCTTGTACTATATCCAACCCCTCGAGCTGTCACAAGTGCTGATCTATCAGACTGTGTGGAGTTCTCTGTCTGTCCCAAAGAGATTCTACGAAGCCTTGAGAATACTTCCTCAAGTGTAGGAAGAGTAGAGCCCCCCAATATTTGGGCTCTAACTGGTTCATATTCCGACTTCAGCCCCACTAAAAATCTTGTAACATCTAGTTGCTCCCTTTGCTGTTGCTGAACTTTAATATCTGGAGTAAGGGGGTGATAGACATTGAGTTCATTCCTTATATTCTTCATGTTGACATAGTACTCTTCTAGTGTTTTGGTTCCTTGTTGTAAATCAAAATACTCCTGATAAAGCCGATACACTCTTGTTGTGTTATCTTGTCCAGAATATAGCTTCTTAGCATGCTCCCATATATCCTTAGCCGTATCAAGAAACATGAAGTTGGCACTAATTTTAGGTTCCATACTATTCCACAGCCAAGTCATGATTTGAGCATCTTCTTGCTCCCAATCATCAAACCCTGGAGAGTCCTCCGATGGCTTTTCATCTCTTACATGCTTTACTTTCTTCTTTGCCTTGAGAAACACTTCCACTGATTTGACCCATGGAACATAGTTCTCCCCATTCAGCTTAATTGAGGTCATTTGTACCCCTAGGTAGTCGGAGGAAATTACCACATTAGGTTTCTGATCATTGTAGCCATCTCCTATTGCTGCCATTGTACTCTTTCACAGTTGCCTCTAACCTTACTTCTCAGCTACAAGCTGATTGATGTTGTTCACAATTTGATACTTCAGCACCTATTGCAGCCCCTAAACACAACAGTGGGAGCACACACTTGTTCTTCTTTACGCTACTGCTGACTTCACACACCTACGACCCACATAAGCATCACAAGCACCACAACACAACAGTAGGCCCTCTTACAACCACTCAATAAAAAAAATTGCGCATCACAAGCACCACAACACAGTCAAACTGCTACACCCAGTTCAGATTTGTTTAACACACTTAAGAGGGCATTACACGACCACAAGGAGCTTGGCAAGGTCACTGCATTCCACCTTACACCACTCGGCCACCTACAGCAGCCCTAACACCACTCAACAACTCACAGCAGCCCTACACCATTCGGCTACTGCACACACAGCCCTTTTTTAGGGCAACAATGAACCTAGTTCTCTAGGTTCTAATCAGTACTAACTGATTCTTGAAGGGTTCCTACCCAGAAATACCAGCAACACAAGAGGACTAAATAACCAACCTTCCTTTGAGAGTATCAGCCAACCATTCACTGCTGAAATCACCTTCCTTGATGAAGAAAACTGTGCGCAGCAGAGAGCAACGAACTGTGATGTCTCAGACCTAGGGCGAACCAGCTCTCTCCATTAACCAACTAGAAACGAAGAGGAGGGTGTCACGAACACAGCTGAGATGCTTTGCAAGCGGAAGCAAGTCAGAAACCTTGCTCTGATACCATGTTTTGGAGCAGCTACATTAGTCTGAACCAATGAAGAAGGAAGAAGAAGATGAGGAAGAAGACAAGAGAAAGAGAGAACAGGAGGGTTTAGTCGAACTGATTAGTCTTTCATTCAGTCGACCCCCTTGTGTTTATTAGGTTCTAATTACACTTACAAAGACTAAACTGCCCTCACTTAAGTGTGGGGCAGAGTACTCTAATAAAACAGCCACATAAGCAAAGTACTTAACTGACATAAGATTACTAAATTACCCTTATTCGGCTCACTCTAACAAATGCAAATCAAGTGTGATGGTCCCTTCTGATTATTTGAATGTGCAGATGACTTCTATAAAACTGAATGGTGAGAATTATGTGCCTTGGGCTAAATCTGTTGAAGTTTTTCTGAAAGCCAAGAAGAAAGTGAAGTATGTGAGGGAAGATAAACCCCCAATTGATTCTCAGAGATATAGGGATATGATGAGTGGGAGCAAGAGGATGCTCAAATTATGACATGGCTATGGAACAGTATGGAATCCAAAATCAATGTGAATTTCATGTTTTTAGATGCAGACAAGGAGGTTATGTGAAAACAGGAGAACAACTAGGAGATATCTTCACGAAGGCTCTTAATAGGGTTAGGGTTGATTATCTTTGTAACAAGCTGGGCATGATTAATATATATGCTCCAGCTTGAGGGGGAGTGTTACAGACTGTATAATTAAAATAGGAAGATGTTACAGACTGTATAATTAAAATAGGAAATAAACACTAGGGAGATATGATGTTACAAACTGTATAACTAAAATAGGAAGTAAATACTAGGGAGATATGATTTACCTTGATTGTAGGACAGATTTGTAGGAATTTGATTAGTCTTCTTTCCTAACAAACTCTTTCCTAACATAGAATTTGTAACTTGTATATATACATACGAGATTGATGAATAATACAACAAATTCTTCTTCCTCTGTTTACTCTTATTTTATAGAACCGAATGTTGAGTAGTGATGTAGGTGAGGAGTTTGAGGATCCGGGAAGGTACGGAAGGTTGGTGGGTAAGCTAAATTACCTAACCATCACTTGACCTGATATCTCATTTGCAGTCAGTGTAGTGAGTCAGTTTAAGCAGAATCCTCGAATTCCACATTGTGAGGCAGTCTTAAGGATTGTGCGATATTTGAAGGGAGCTCCAGGTCATGGTTTGTTATATAAGAGTGGAGGAAGTCTTGAGATAAAGGGATACACGGATGTTGATTAGGCCAGTTCCATATTTGACAAAATGTCCACTACAGGGTATTGCACTTTTCTTGGTGGGAACTTAGTGACATGGAAAAGTAAGAAGCAAACAGTGGTAGCAAGAAACAGTGCAGTGGCTGAATATAGAGCCATGGCACACACAACATGTGAACTAGTGTGGTTGAAGCATCTCCTAGAGGAAATGGGATACTCGATTGACACTCCTATGAAGCTATATTGTGATAATCGAGTTACAATTCATATCTCCTCTAATCTAGTGTTTCATGGAAGGACGAAGCATATAGAAGTCGATTGCCACTTTGTACGTGAGAAGGTGCTTAATGGAGTGATAAGTACAACATATGTGAACACAGGAAATAAATGGGCAGATTTATTTACCAAAGGGCTGAATCGGGGAAGAGTGAACTACATATGTAACAAGTTGGGACTATATGACATATACTCACCAGCTTGAGGGGGAGTGTTAGAGTCGGCTGTAGAAGGGTAGTATAGACCTTTTATATTAAGTTATATATTGATTGTTTAGCTGATGTGGCTCTCGCTTAAGTGAGGGCATAAGTGTAATTCTTGTGTATAGAAAACTATAAATAAAGGCTGGCTGACTAGAGAAGATGAGTTTTCTCTCCAGTTCGACTGGAGCTATTCTTCTTCTCCTTCTTATCTGAAATCGTATGGACACTATATCTGAATTTTATCAAAAGGAAACTGTAGCAACCAGCCGCTCCAAGAGAGAGACCAAAACCCTTCTTAAGCTGGCCCAATCCAAACGAAGCAACAAGAGATCAAAAGTACTCCTCTAGGCAACACCAAACCTAGAGTTTCATGCAGATCTGATGCTACTTGAAAGAGATCTAGAGAAGAGATTGAAGCTAATGGCACAGAGCTCCAAGAACAAGACTTGTCAAGGGCTGATAGAAACAGCCTAAGGCAGAGAAAATAGAAGCACAAAAGGATTCCCCAAATACTGATAAGAATAATCCTAAATTGCAATAGGTTTGAATCTTCTTCAAGCATTATCAGATTGTGACCTGCTCTGATACTCTTGTACCATGTCAAAGTCAGATTGTGAGACTGAGAAAAGAAGACAACAAATGTTGGGTGTGTCAAATGTGACAAGCAACACCCAAGAAAGAAAATTTACATTATAACAGTGAAAGGACCATTCTGACCTCAATATACAAATAGTATGAAAAGAAGAAGAATCTAATGCACAAAGTATGAAAAAGACAAAAATAACCCCCTATCTTTCCACATCTCTACATACTCAACTCTGAATCGCTATCATCTGAAAAAGTTTCCCAATCATAATCCTCCTTTTCTTGGTCCCTAGCACCACCATTTCCATTGAATCTAGGGTTTGCATTACCAGGCTCATAGGAAGAAGCTTCAGCCCTACACAACGGCACCATCTCCAATCTTCATTTGAGGATTGCCACTTTCAGCCAAATTTTAAACAAGCTCAAGGTCTCAAACAAGAAGAAGACAGATCCATATTTCAGTCTAAAGGAGGCAACTTTGTTACACTCATGTGAGACTTCAAGTCATCATGTGTTGAGGGAGGAAGATCCTCTTTGGATTTGTTATGGGCCCAAGAGACTTAGAGTTCCCCTTCGTCCCAAAATTTTTTCGCCCACCCACACTTTTCCCAAGCACTCCCAAAAAGTTCTTGCACACATGCCATCTTAGTTTCTCACGCATGCTTAAGCAATTTGAAATTTTATTCAGTCCACAAGCCAAATTTTGACCATCAAAACTTGGCCTCTTCAAGACCACCCTTATCCCAATTTCTAAGCTTACACCTGCACCTTTGTAGGCCTATATTCCACATGTCCCTCCTAGGTTAGAATTGCAAGCCACGCTTCTATCCTGGCACAAAACTGCAGGCCTTTATCTTTTGACACCAATTGGGCGAAGGTCCTACTAGCTTTATTTGGGAGAAGACCGGAGTTAGAGGACCTATGACTTTTGGTAAACCCCAATCTTCCTCTTCCTTGTTGGTAAAAGAGTTCGGAAATTTTGAACTACCCTCTCCTGGAACGCCACATAATTCCTACCCTCTCTCCAAGGCTGAGCATTGACAGAAGAGACAAGCCAAGCAACATACAAGCCTCCATTGGAATCAATCTCGATTCTTCTAGGATTACCTTGAACCTTTGCTCCTACGATCTTAATGGTTAATGAGTATAGATCTCCCGAGAAACAACCTACCATAACTCCACACACCTTTGCTATTAGGTGCATGGTGCTCTCTAACCACAGGTGAAATGGGAGCCCTAGGATTCTGATAATCAGTCCCTTGTTTGCTGTTAGGGATTTAGCATTTGAGAAAGGGAACCAACCAAAGACTATCACTTGTCCATCCATTTGAACAACATAAGCATTCACTTCAACAAAGTCTTCGAGCAAGTCTAGCAGGGACTTCTCTTTATCAAAGGGGGTAAAATGATATCTCCTTTCAGCTTCAAGAATTTCTTAATAGAGACTCAATCCTCAAGTCTAGCAGGGACTTCACTTCCTTGGCTGTTATTACCAGACAACACTTCCAGTCAACTTTGCTTGAACAATTGAAAGTTTGAAAGAGCCTCCATAACTCGCTACCTTCAGCTGATCATCCACGCCTTCTGAGTCATCTTCCTTCTCCAGCTCCACTCTGGGATTTTCTTGGACATGGAGCTCTGAGGTCTATCAATGATTATCTTCTTCTTCATCCTCCCACTGGCAATCATCAGAAAACTCTGCACCAGATTCTCCATCTCCATCCAACCTTCTGTTCTCCTCCCTTCAGGGATACACGCCGTTTGCTTCGACCTCTGACCAAAATACTCTGTCAGCATCAAGTACCATCCCTTACAATTTCTTCTTCTTTCAGCAGCATGTCTTCTTTCGCCTGTTTCAAACAAGTCTTTCCACGATCTGTTTCCAGAGTTAATTGCTTCATTATTGAAACAATTGAACCATTCTGTTGCCCCCCCACTAGTAATACTGTTGCCATCTTCAGCTCCCTCATTTTAAGCATAGGGATACCACTTACCAAAATCTCTGCTACAAAGGTTTTTGCTTCCATCTTCAAAGTTCTTCTCCAGCCTCCTGCACGTTCAAACTCTCCCTTCTCCATGACTACCAAAGAATGACATCAAAAACTTAACTAACGGAATATGTAAACATGACGGGGCATTTGGTCTAGTGGCACGATTCTTGCTTTGGGTGTGAGATGTCCTGAGTTCAATTCTTTTCCATTTCGAGAACTTCCAAGTGGTTGTGATATAGATACATCAAGAAATTTAAGCTTCAAAGCTTTACCAAATATAACAAGTGACATAAATAAAATAGTGAAACATTAGTAACCAAATGTTAACACATGGACCTACTGCTTGAAAGAATCTTACATCAAATATATTCTCGTACTCCTCTAAAAGAATTGTAACAATAGCTTGAGCATTATTAGCTGCATTTGCTGCAGAAAGAAGCTGAGCAGAGTTATCGTCATTGACATCAAAGTCATCCTCTAATTCACATTCACCAGCTAAAAGTGGGCGAAGTAGCAAGGGAGCCATGCAAGCAGCAACAGCTGATGGAGTCATCCGATTCTTAGATGCATGAGCAGCAATTGTTTGCATCATTTTAAGAATTCTATGAACAAAAAGAAAGATAAAGAAAAAATCAAATTAGAGCAATTCTGTGCATCATATTAGAGTGCAAGGCTAAACAAGGTTATAGGTACATTATTGACAAACTACTTGTCTCTTATCCACAATTTGTTCAAGTTGAAAGTTTCAGAATTACAAAAAAATAGCCATTTAAGGCATTGAGCTTTTGATCTGGAAGGGAGAAAGTAGGGCAAAATACAGAGGCATAACTGATTTCATGTTTTAACTAAAGAAAAGCTATTTGAGATGGATGGGCGTAATGTAACTACAGCGATCAAGGGAGATTTTCACTCCTTCCCCTTCTGAAAGTAAACCAAAATGAAGTTGTAATAAAATTTGTAACTGCACAAAAGGTTTAACAACTAAACCTGGCCATCCAAAGAGAGAACTGATACCCTTGAAAATGAAGGTTTAAGAAGATAGATATGCTTTAAGATGGACAAAGTGGTGATGTTGAGATGGGAATTCATTTGCATCTTAACTTTTCGATCAGTGTGGTGCACTGTCACCATTGTTCTAGTTTCCCTCCCTCATAGTAGAAGCAAGGAGGTGTATCCCTTTCTGCTGCTGCTATATTTGAACAAAACTTCACTGGACATGTTGTTAATCAAAAAAGAAAAAATAAATATTTGTTGCAATATTTTAATCCTGCAAAGTTTAAAGCTTAATGAAACTTCTAATGTTTATGAAATTCTTGTTGTATGACATGTTATAATAGTTATTATATATTATGAAGTCTCCATAAGGACAAAAAAAGATGAACATTTTAGTCTCCAATGCAGTATCCAGTGTTGGTACCATCATGTATTGTGTCCATGCAAGTACACTAAGACCGTTCAAGTATTCAGCTATCATGTGCAAGTGTATGGTGTGGGGGTTGGAAAATGCCATATCCAAGCTCCATGTGTATGTAATTTTTCTGTAGGATAAATCTGTAATTTAATGAACGCCAATTGGCCACTATAGTAATCTTTATACCACAAACGTTGGGAGTCAACACAAGAATCCTAAATTGGTATAAGCTATTCAATGCCACAAGAATTCAAATCATGATTCATGAATCACTTGTAGCTTTTCATGCAATATGATGCAGAACATTATAGATAAGAGATGTCCACAACAGAAAATTTGAGTTGAAATGGCAAACAATATCCATAAAGCATAAATTTTGTCTAACATAGAGCTCAGTGAAATCCAACCAAAGAAAAGAAAACAAATAAAGATAGACATGTTATTGAGAAGAAAACATAGAAGAAAGGAGGAGCCGAAGTCAAACCTCTGTAATAATCGCCTATTTGGTTCTGGAAATGTCTCCAATATTGCAGAGCGCATGGCATTAACTCGAGGTTCTTTGCATTCAATTCCTTATGAAATGAATCACCATACAAAAACAAAATTTGTTAATTTAACAACAGTTGCAACAAAAGAGCATAGCTTTCAAAGCACAAGGCTAGACCACAAGGAGGTACCTTGTTGCCTAGTCACCTAGGCTATGGATTTTTTTAGCAACCAGCAACCATGAGTACTAGGGTAATTACCATGGTTCAATAGCAACCAGCAACCATCTTTAACTAGTAATTATGTATAAGCCTCATAAAATAAAGTATAAATTTCATATTAAAACATAGAAAATCAATATATTTTTCATGAGAAGAAAAGGAAGAAAGAATGGAAATTTCAGAAAATAGAGGGCTGAGCCCCTGTTTTTGTCCTAGGAGAAGAAGAAAATAAATGGTGAATGAAGAAAAATGTATTCATTAGAGAAATTTTTCACATGTTCTTTCTGTCTTGTTGGTTCAGGTTTTAAAGTCTGAGGGTTCAACACAGCATACGCCAACGTGTGTTGATTGAACCCCAAAAACAAGAAAATAATAAATATAAACTAGTATTTTAACCCACATGTTGACAATTTAATTTAATGATGTCTATTTTATTATTATGACCTCAAAAATTAAGAATCTAAAAGTATATATTAGCACCATATACAAACTAGCAAAGCGCATAAGCGAGGAAACCCTCCATGGGTGCCTTGTCACCTAGGCATCACCTTGATCACTATGCAAAAGAGCAAAGTTTACAAGACACCAAGGCAAAGCTAAGTGACCAGGGGATACCTTGGTGCAAATGAAAGAATGGTAGGATCCATCTAATGGACGCCAAGAAAGGTGCGGAATGGGGGCGAATTTCAAAAAAAAATTCCTACCTTCTTCCAACTGGGAATCATATTCCCTAAATTTAGAATACATTATTCAATGATCCTACTTGAACCATAAACAAACTAGATCTGAACCAAAAGGAAACAGGAAGGATTATACTTGATCCGGAGAAATAATATCTCCCAAAGTTGGTGTTCACGCCCAAAGAAGTGACCAAGATCCGCTCCTGCTGAAAATGACACAGCTGTGGATGGAACGGAACCAGCAGGGTGCGTCCTACACACTGGATTCTTCACAAGAACCCTTTGGAAACCTTGAACACCGAATCCTAGTGTCTTTCTTGCAAGACTATTGTCAAGAACTGCTTTCTTGACTTCCTGTTGCTGCAAAGAATCCTAGTGGCGGCGGCTGAAGGAGGAGAAGTCCAGGGACGAAGAGGGCAGAATTGTCTCTTCTCTCTGGAGTCTGTGAGAGATCAAATCTCAGATTGCAGGATGTGTTTCTTGCTTACTCCAACCCCCTAGTTCGAAATCTGATATTTCTGCTAGGGTTTTCTCCTCTTTCTTCTTGATTAAGAAACCTCCCAATATTTTGGGAGTTATCCCAATCCAAATCAGTATTTGGATAGAGGTTAATCTTAATCCTATCTACAGATCAAGTTAGTTAACTCCTGATCTTATCAGAAGGTTACCAAATTCAAATCTAATTTGAATTTGGTCTCTTAGAGTGAATAAGGTCAAAGACCCAATCCTTTTACTAACACTAATCTCAGATTCGCCCTATGAACTGGTGATCATATCAGCCCAGTTCGAAATGGGCTTTTGGCCCATTAAGTGTTCAGTGTTTAACTAGTTTCCAACCTGCTGCCCAGTTGGGCTTCTTTGTATGGCGTGGGACCCAAACATTGATCTACACACCAACCACATGGGTTCGGCCCAGCCTTTATTACAAGGCCTAGCCGAATTCACTGAAAGACTCAGTGACCCCCTTGAGCCCATCACATGGACCCTATGGGCCCAACACTTACATTAAGTGGTCCCTGAGGCAAGCCATCTTATAAAAACCCAGGGACTGTGGGCAGGTGCAAGATTACACTTAACCTCTCAGCCCTTAATGATCAAGCACTGCCCGACAAGAGAAGACCTCTCTCTCGACTGCAAGGAACAGTGCCGCACTCTCTACTCACATGGATCCCAGGAATTAAAACCTTTTGCAAATCTTTTGAAACCGTACACACACACACACACACACACACACACACACACACACACACACACACACATATATATATATATATATCTTATTTTGCAAAACAAAATTCCAACGATTGAAATCAACTGCCGGCAATTTGGTTTCCATCAGAGAGAGTGCATTACCGATCATTACCATTGTCCGACAAAGGGGCTGATCCTGTCACTATGACCACTCACTCAGATGAATTCTCAGATTGCCCCAACATGTCCAGGTTTTGACCCCCACTAAGGATCTCACTGATTGACACATCAAAGACAGTCCGATCCGACACCTAGTGATGTGTCATAATCGAGTCTAGGGGTCAGGTGTAACTTTCCAGTTTTGCCCATCTGTCTCCAAGGTCTAGGGCAATACTGGAAATCTGGTCCGGTTCAAGGGTTCAAGCAATCCCATACTGCATGTGCCTTGGGTCTTACCCTGATGGCCGAAATAAGCCATCCCAACACTTGGTGGCACACCAGTATCATCCTTGGTAGGATAAATCTCCCCAGACTTATCCAATGGCTGTGAACATTTAAAAACTAACACAAGTTTCTATAAGTGTCCAGTTTTAGGGTCTTACACAGAATTATACCAAACAACATGAATCAAACATGCACTTTAATTTATTTCCACTAAATAACAAAAGTACATCAAATCCGATTGAAGCTAAGGGCATACAAGACTGTCTAACAGCAAATCTATGCATAGCTTAAAATGTCCACAAATTTTCTTATACTTCTAGAACATATTCCCATTTCAATAGCTAGTGAAACAAAATTTTACTGAAATTGACATATTCTGCAATGAAAACTACCAGCACTATACGGAGTACAAGAGATAGTACTATAACATAAGTTGGTGACAATATTGTAAATATGTAGAGTAGCAATGTATTGCCCACCTGACTTACATGATTACCACTTTGAGCTAGTTCAATATTTGTTGACAGTTGGCCCATGTAGGCCATTTATTTTCATCATATTCTTTTTGTAGTTGATGGGCCCTAGCCCATAGTGATTTTATGTTTTTATAAGTGTTCTTTAACATCCACCCCTCTAAGGGCATATTTGTCCCTGACATATTTTTTGACAAAAGTATAAATACTAGTTGAATGGGGCGCCCAATATTTTTGCTCCCCTTCATTCTCTAATATTCTTTTCATCCCCCTTCTCTTCTTCTTCCCAAGTGATGAAACCTATTGCAGCATACATTTTTTTCTCTGGTTTTCTAGGTTGCAGAATTCTACTTGGTCTCAGAGCCAAGTTAGGAGTTCTTGGAGTGGCTTCCATCATAGTTTAGGATCAGCCAACTGCATGGAATAGAAGAAATGCTGATCGCCCACAGTTTTTTAGCCTGGTTCTGAAGTTTTGGAGTTTACTTTTGGTGCCCAAGGTGTTAGCCCTGGAGAACTGCCCAAAATGAGAGAATCAGAGAGAGGAAGGTAGGTTTTTGGTAGAATTGAATTCTGAAATCTATTTTGAACTGGAGATAGACTTTTTTTTGAGTTGTTTGACCTTTCCTTGGGGGTCGATTACTGCCTGGGCACCTTCTGTTTCTTTTGGGCTGATCGGAAGACCTATATCCCTCTTCCCAGGACAGGGTTTCAGGACAGTTTTCTCTCTAGACCTTTTTCCCTTGGGTTTTTCTCAATCTGATCAAGTTAGAACATTTCTGTGTGTAGAGATAGTTAAATAGCTCCTAGTGTGTGTGTGTGGTTCCATCCCCACACTTAAGTATTCTATTTTCTTTTTTTTAGTTGGGCCGGCTGGCCTTTGTTTATCCTCGTTTATGTTTATCATTATTTGTTTGTGTTTTATTTTAAGTAGGGGTATTAGAGCAACTCCCACTCTTGTAAGGAGACTTATCTATTTAATATCTAAGATCTAATGGGGCGGCAGATTAATCAAACCGAACCCCTTCTTTCTTTCTTTCCTCTCCTCTTCTCTTCGAAGTCTAGCTCTTTTTCTCTCTTTCTCTTGAATTACATTAGAACACAGATCCTTTTTATTCAAGTTGGTATCAGAGCACTTGGCGAGAAAGGACTAGGGTTCTCATGTGAGTCTGATCTGGTTGGCTACATGAGAATTCCTTAGATCAAGATCTGCTGCAGTAGCGCCTGGTTCTTGGAGATTGCTGGAGTGTTGGAGACTGCCCAAAAAAAGTGAAAGACTCTTGGAGATTACCCGGTGACCAGGAAGAATCAGAGTTTTAGGCACAATCAAGATTAGGGTTTCAAACTAAGGTGGTGATCAGAATCTTTTCTGAAAAGGTACATTTTTTAGTTGAGTTGATTTTGGTTAGAAGCTGTCAAGATCTTCTCTAAGCAGCAGCTGATAAAACTGGATTTTCTCTGTAGTTTTTCCCTTTGGCATAAAGCCCTTCGATCTCTTTTTGAGGAATCAAGGACTGGTTTTGATAGTTATTGATCTGAAAATTTGATTTTTTGACTGAGATTACTTTCTTGGAAAGAAACTGTCGACTGAAACCAAGTTTTGGTGCCTATTCTTTGCTAAGATTAAATTGTGGATTGATTTTTGACTGAGATTACTTTCTTGGAAAGAAACTGTTGACTGAAACCAAGTTTTGGTGCCTATTCTTTGCTGAGATTAAATTCTGGGTTGATTTTTTGTCTGATTTTCATAGAGTTTCAGCAGAAAAAATAAATAAATAACCTTTTTGGTCTTCTTCTTGGAGTTTTGTGACCTATTTGTGCCCTACATAGAATGGAGAAGGTTGGAAGTGAGTTAAAAACAAGGGGAGGGTTGGTCCGAAGATCCAACTTACCAATAGGATTCGAATTCAAATCCAGTCCTATCAGATCTAATCCGATCGGATCGGATCCAACATGAACAATGTTGGACCGAATTCGAATATACCCTGATTTGAATCCAATCCGATCCGTTTGCATCCCTACCTCTAAGTCCTAAGTTGTTTTCTTGTTTTGCATAGAAACCAACAATATGTACACTAGCAATTAACAATAATATTCATTAAATAACCAGTAACATTAGTGATAGCAACAAATATGTTATCTCTCAATTTATATAGTTTTTGTATATCTTGGTAGCTGCTACAGTTTTTCACTTAGGTCACAAAGCCAGCACAGAAGTTTTGTACTTCTATTATTTTCTTTAATGCAATTTTTATCTTATTCTTACTATATGCCTCTAACAAGTGAGTTAGCAACAAATAATTTATTAGACGATAAATATCACATAATCAACTAGAGGAAGAAAAGATTGTAGTCATATAACCAGAAAAACTTACTATATGCCTCTAACAATGCAGTGCAGCAGGATGCTGGAACAGGAGAGGACGGTAGCTCTCGAAGAACATGCTGCAAATCAAAAATATTGTCAAACAAGCAATTAAGCAAAAATACAGATGAACTGAAATAAAGAAACTAAATGAAAGTTAGTAGATGAAAATGTCAGTCTAGAAATACTGCTCAGACATCAAATAAGAGAACACCTTGACACAGTCACCAACAACATGAGGATCCTCATCAGAACTGAATTCATTCTTCCCTAGTAACAAGCAAAATATAACCTTAGCTGACAAAGGCATTTCCATGAATAGATATTCATATCAGAACAAATAACCCTTCCAAAACTCATAAAGATAATGAGCAAAAGATTCCCATGTTAGAATCAATATCAATGTATAAGCATGAACTTCAACAATGTAAAAACCTTGCTCGTATTCTTGAACTCTGCGGTCAACCTCCTCTACATCTGCAGACTGTCGTAAAATTCCTTCTACTTTAGTTCCTGTTGAAAAAAGCATGAAATTATTAGCTCATTTAGTGAACAATATAGTATCAAAAGGATTTTTAAACAAGAATTTTTAGGTAATACAGACACAGACAAAACAAAAGGTGTCATTGCTTAGTATTATGGTAAAACCTCAGGCTGACAAGCATGAGAATGTGGGTTGGAGTCTAAGAGTAGACACTTTGTGGAAGAAAGAAAAAATGCCAAAGACTATATCCCAAAATCCCTGGCTAGCCAGGGGTGAACATTGGGTAATGGCCTTTTTGGACACAGAACACGGAAGATTTTTTTTGTTTTTTTTTTTTTTTTGAAGGATAAAAGGAAATTTCATTGAACTGAAAAAAGCAGTACAGAACATGAAAGCATGATGAACAACTTTTTTTTCTATCAGCAACAAGAAAATCATTCAGTTAGATTAAAAAATACATTTTAGGCTTGGGTTGGAGTCTAAAAAATACAAGAAAATCATGCCAAAGACTATGTTCCCTAAGCACCCCTTGCTAAGCCAATGAATGAAAATCAGCCATCACATTTGTAGTTCTCCTGGCCCATCTAAAAGTGCCCTCCACCTCCTTTGCAATACTCCCAATTCTCTTGAATTTTGCCTGCAAATCCAAGCGATTACCATTTATAAGTCCACCTTCACATATTGAAACCTGGGTTGTTTAGCTATACTCATTCCCTGTAGTAATGCCATCACTCCAGCTTTTAAAAAGTTCCCAACTCCAATTGGACCTGAATATAATGCATCCCTAAAAATGCCCCCAATGCCTAACCTGAAGGACCTAGATTGCCTAATGAGCTTCCATCAAAGTTCAACTTCACTCTATGATTTAGAGGAGACTTCCACTGTAGAGACTGATTTATGTCTCTTACATCTTCTTTCCTTTTTTGGCTCTTGGGACCACTCTTTTATGTTGTAACTTATGTATACTATTCTTTTGTTTTATTCTTTCTTGTAAGAGAAGGACACAACTATCCTTTCCGTAACCTTGTACACTTTCATATATAAGATAATCATTTCTGGGAATGTGACTCAAGAGAACACACCCTTTTTTTTTTTTTGATAAATAAGAGAACACACCCTTTCATTTCCTAGTTCTTCTTCTCTGATTTTAACTAAATTGACATGGTATCAGAGCAAGTTTTTTCAACCTGTACTTGATTGAAATCTGTTTTGGCTTGCGAGATCAACTATGTTGTTCTTTATCTGGAAGATCGCCTTCAGCAATAGGATTTCCTCTCTCTCTCTCTCTCAATTGGATATTTCAATCGCTGTGAAACTTCAGATCTGAAGTTGCCCAGGTCAGATTTATATAGATCTACAACTTAGTTCTGCTTCAGATTACATTTGAAGGGTGTTTTGCCCTTCTTCTTGTTCAACAGTCCAGGAAACTTACATTTTTTGGACTGTAATCAGTTCGAACTTTGTGTGGCTGTTTTTTCATTGGGTTTTGCTTCCTCCTTGTGCTGTGTGATTGGACACACATCTTCCATCAAGTTTTGTTTTCTTTTGGACCTTCGGCCGCCCTACTTTCTTAAGTTCTTTGTTTCTTAGTTGCTGAAATGGCCATGGAGAAAAGGGATATTCTATCAGATAAGTTCAATGGGACAAACTATGCCTTCTAGAAATTCCATTTCCAGTTCTATGTTGAGGGAAATGGTCTATGGGGATTTGCGGATGGTTCCACAAAACAACCCGAAGAATCTGATTCCAAGGGGCTAAAATAGTGGAAGATCGAAATGCCAAAGTTGTGTCTTGGCTTCTTGGCTCCGTTGAAACTGAGATTACTATTTCAATGAGAAGTTATCGGACTGCTAGTGAGATGTTCACCTACATGGAAAAGGTGTACCAACAGTCCAACATCTCTCGTCAATATCAGATTGAGACAGATTTTCTCTTACTGTCAGTGTGAGAAGAAAATACAGGAGTGCTATGCTGGCTTTGTGAATTTGTGGACAGAATATGAATTGGTTCACATGGATGAAACCACTTCTGCTTCTTGCATCAAAAATCTGAAAGAACCTTTTTATAAGAGGAAGATCATGCATTTTCCGATGCATCTGAGACCTGAATATGAGATTGTAAGGTCCAATATTCTCAGTAAGGGCACTCCTCCCACACTTGACACAATTTTGAGGGAACATCTCAGAAAAGAAACTAAGCTCATTACTCAATCGACCATGAGGTCAAAATCTGATTCTACAACAGAGACAGCCTTTCTGATAAACAAATCCAAGCCCAAGAAGGACTTGTCCCGAGTACAGTGTTTTGAATGCAAGGAAATATGGACATGTAATCTTATACTGCCGGAAGAAAAATTTATGTACCTATTGCAAGCAACATGGGCATATTATTCCTGAATGTCCTACCCGACCAGCAAAGGGGAATGGTTCAAGTTCTAAGAAAAGTCAACATAAGGCTTTCCAGACAACAATTGAAGGTGCAGATATTGGGAGTACAGCTTCAACAGGAATGGATGAAAATTTTTGAGCTCTTACAGAAGAAAGAATGTGGCAGATAGCATCATCGGCCGTTTCCTCTGCATTTTCATCCATTGGCCTTTCTGGTGAGTCATCCTATTATTGTTCCAGTCCTACTCACTTATGGATCATTGATTCTAGGGCCTTTAACCATATGACAAGAGCACACACTGGTGAGTCCGTTAAACCCAAATCTTCGAATAAACATATTATTACTACTAACGGAGAGAAATTGGATATTGTTGGATGCAATGATTTGTCTTTATCTACATCTGTCAATGCTTTCTTTCGTCTACCTAAAACTTTCTTTGTTCCTAAACTTACAACAAATTTGATCTTATTCGGTCAGCTAATTAAGGATGGTAACATTGTTTCCTTTTCCCATGATGGTTGTTTGATACAGGACCAATGCACTGGGACGGTGAAAGGGAAGGGGCGTAGACTAGGTCATCTATTTTCCTTGGAAATTGAAAAGAAACAGGGGCTTTCTTCCACATCCTGTTTGCTTACTACTACCCCTAATTCTGAAGTTATTTGCAGAAATAATGTATATCATTTATGGTATAGGCAACTTGGTCATCCCTATACTTCTTTTAATAATGTTGATAAAGCTTGCATTTCTTGATGCTTGACTAAAATCCACATTTTATCTTTTCCTTCTATTGTTGAACATGCTTTTGTTCCTTTTAAACTAGTACATAGTAATGTTTGGTCGTCTCCAATTGTTTCCAAGTTGGGATATAAATATTTTGTTACATTTATCGATGATTGTACTCGATTTACCTGAATATATTTTTTAAGATACAAATATAAAGTTTTTTCTAGCAATATATCTTTCTTAGTAAAGATCAATAACCAATTTGATGCAAACATTGAGGTTCACCATTCAAACTCAAGGGGTGAATATCTTGATGGAGACTTTCAAAACTTTTTGAGAGAATGGAATTCAATCCCAGAGATCTTGTCCTGGCACTCCACAACAAAATGAGTGGCAGAGTGCAAAAACATACATATCTTGAGCATAGTTCGGACCCTTCTTCATGATTCCTATGCTCCTACTTCGTTTTGGGTGGAGACGGCCAACACTGTTGTGTATCTTATTAACATTCTTCCTTCATTTGTCTTACATAATACCTCTCCTTTCTAAAGCTTGTTTCACCGTCCACCTGATTTTTCTGCTCTTCCTGTCTTTGGTTGTGTTTGTTTTGTTCACCTTCCACCACATGAGCACACAAAACTTACACCCCAATCAACAATGTGTGCTTTTGTGGGGTATAACCCTAATCATAAGGGCTTCCTTTGCTATGATCCTCAGTCTCAGCGAGTTCGTGTATCCCACAATGTCATCTTTCTTGAAAACATTTCCTTTTTTGCCCACATTGTTAAGTTGCATGCTACTTCCATCGATACTGTACTCTTTTGACTCTACAGGTTCTTCTAATTCACCTCCTATTCCAAAATTGCTCCATGTCTATTCTATGAAGAGGCTAGTTGCTCTAGCTCATGTCACTTTGCCCCCTTCATCACTAGAAGCTAATCCGTTATCTCTAGCCACGAGTTCTTCTTCTCTTGATCTTGTAAGTACACATGCACCTATCCATGATCCCCAACCATCCTTTGATCCCCCTTTACATCGTTCATCTCGAGTTTCTTTCCCTCTTGACTGCTACAGTTTTCCTTCAAACCATAGTTCCTTCTTTGTTGTTTTCCCGTAAGAATTAGGTTTCACTGAATATACCCACTTGCTTCCAATTAGAGAGGCATTTGGAGGGGCAATAACCCTCTCTAATTGATATCCCCTAATTTTTTCTTGCAAAATTCAGAGGAAAGACTAATCTATATCAGTCCCAAATATATAAGGTCAAACTGGGAAAAAATTGGGAGACAAAAGGGTGTAGAGAGAACCAGAAACTGCAAAAAATATGAAGATGTCTTGGACTGATCTGCCCCCTCCTCTTTTATAATCTCTTATAGAGCTATATCCTAATATAATTGCGAGACAAAAGGGTGTAGACAAAACCAGAAACTGTAAAAAATATGATGTTGTCTTAGACTGGTCCACCCCCTCCTCTTTTATAATCTCTTATGGAGCTATCTCCTAATCTAATTAGGAGATAATTCATATCTGAATCAGATATGGACTATAATTAGAGATATACCTTATCTTCTTATAAGATTAGGTGCTTCATACCCAGATCCACAGCCACATTCACCCCATGTCACATGACAACTCACATGACAACTTAAACTGCCATGTGACAACTTAATTAATCATAATAATTATGAGCCTTAGGCCCATCAACTATAAGGCTCATGACCCAAGGGTGTTGCATGGCCAATTTAAGCCTGATTTGTATGGTGTAGGACCCCACAATGACCTCACATAAGTCTACATGGGTTCGGCTTAACCTCTATGAAAAGGCTTGGCCGAACTCACTACTAAACATAGTAAAACCTTGAGCACATTAGTATGGACTCAATATGAGCCCAACATTTACATTTAAATGATCCTTGAATTCAGCCATCCTATGAAGACCCAAGGATAATGGACTTAAGTAAGATAAAGTCCATAAGGTAATCAGCCCTTAATGGTCTCTAACACTTAACCTCTCGGCCCCTAATGATCACAATACTGCCCGACAAGGAAGGACCTCTCCCCTAGCTACAAGGTACAGTGTCACACTCTTTGCTCAGATGGATCCCGAGAATTAAAACATTTTGCAAACATTTTTCATAAAACATAATATATATATATATATATATATATATATCATATAAATATATTTTGCAAAAACCAAATCTTAAACATAGCTAAAATCCACTGCCGACAGTTTAGGTTTCCATGAGAGAGCGTGTAAGCTCTATTATTCACTTTGTCCGACAAATGAATCAATTATATCACTATGATCACACACTTAGATGAATTCTCAAACTGCACCAACATACCCGGGTTTTGACCCTCAATGGATCTCACTGATTGGCAAAATCCAACACCTAGTGCAGTACCATAATCAAGTCTAGGGGTTATTTGTAACTTTCTTGTTTTTACCATCAATCCCCAATTGGAAAATGGTTCGGGTTCAATGTTTCAACCAACCACACACTACATGTGCTTTGGGTCTAACCCTACCAACTGAGACAAACTGCCCCAACTTCTTTGATAGCACATAAGTGTCAGCCTTGGTAGGATAAACTCCCCAAGTCTATCCAATGGCTGAGAACATTATAAACTAACACAAGTCTCACAAGTGTCCAGTTTAAGAGGTACCAACATCAACATAAAAGAATAATGTACTTTTATTCATTTACAATAAATGTATTTGTACAACAATCTGATTGGAGCTAAGGGCAAACACTGTCTAACAGTTTAAACATCCACAAGGAATGGTTGTTGTTTGCTACCTAGGAAACGACTACTTTCGAGTCCCCTTCCACTTTAACATGATTGTATCCCATCTGTTTAGCTAGCTTCAAACCTTATGGTAATGCCAAAAGTTCAGCCTTCAATGAGCTTCTAGTGCCAATCGGTCCTGAGAACATACCCACTAGTAGTAGTAGCAAGGATACAGACGAAAAATATGTAAATGCATGGATAAATAAAATAATATCATTAAATTTAAGATCAAAATAATCACAAATAGTATATAAATACATAGGAAATGTATATTTTAGTGATATAATATATTAGGATGCACATATATATAATTTTACATTTTAATTATTATATAAATTATTTTTGTTTTTATTTTTTATTTTTTTAATTTTTTATCTTTAAAAAAGTCAACTAAATATTAAATTCTCAAATACAAATTAAAATATTAATTAATAATTTATAAAAATCTAGCAATAACTTATCAAATTTGTTAAAATTTATAATATACATATCATATAAAAATTCATAATTTTTAATTACTAAAACAGTCATTCCTTTATTAATACTTTTTTATATAATTTTCTAATATGAAAAATATTTTTTTTAAATAAATGTAGATTAATGGATTTGATAAATTCAATTTCCTAAATATTCTATAAACAATATTTTTCTTTTTTATAAATAATAAATGTGTTGTTATTACTTATTAATATAAATTAAAATATTAATTAATAATTGGTAAAAATATATAATAATTTTAATATGCATATCATTTGCAAATTTATAAATTTTAAGTATTAAAATAGTTATTCAATTCTTAATATTTTATTTGTATAATTTTATTGATATTAAAAATCATCTTTTTATATAAACATGGATTTGATAGGTTATTTATTGTATTAGTTTATAAAATACTGTTTTTGAATATTATTCTTTTGAAATTTTAGTAAGATTTTTTTTTGGTAATAGAGATTGAAAAAATCACATCTAAAGACAGAAGTTAATAAAGTCTATTTTATTTTACCTATTATCACAAGGACAAATGTGGATTAGTGGCTTAGAAGTACATTTAAGGTGCATGCTTTGGGCACACTCTGTAGTAGTAGTAGTAGTAGTAGTAGTAGTAGATAAAATTTTAAGTTCTTCCTTACTTATTTGTTCAGGTTTTGAAGTCTTTGAGGGCACAATACAGTATTTAGCAATGTTTGTCTTGATTAAACCCTAATAAATAAGAAAAACAATAAAAAGAAATTAGTATATAAACACAAAAAAATGATTATTTTAGTTTAATAATGTCTTTTATAATTATAATTTCAAAAAAGAATGAACAAAAAAGCATTTTATAGTAGGAAGTAAAAACTGCTTGGCGATTAGGTGAGGCGAGCCTCAAAGGGTGCCTTGTCGCCTAGGCGTCAACTTGACAACTATGCTCCCCCTATACTTAATAGTCCCAGATTTCCAAAGGAGCTTCCATTAAAATTCAGTTTCACTTTATTGCCTTCTGGTGGTTCCCACTCCAACCTTACTTTGTCTCTCACTCTCAATGATTGTGCTACTTCAAACAAGGTTCTTCGAATCTTTGTAACTGAGAAGACTTGAAAGTTGTCCAAGGATTCTACCCAGTGAGCTACTTTCACCATGATGCTATCAATCACTTCCTCTACTATTCTACTTATTTCCAAGAAAATCCTGTTATTCCTTTCTTCCCACGCTACCCAGCATATTGCTGCGTTTGTTGCTTTCCACATTGCCATCCCTCTTTTCTTCCGTTGTCCTAAGAAGTAAAAGTTGAAAAGCCCTACCACGTCTTGAGGGGGAGCAAATCTACAGCCAAAGAGAGTACAAAAGAAATTCCCAAATTTGAAGCACAAAAGAACAAGATATCATTAAATGAGATAAGGTCTCACCACTTTCCTTGCACAAAAAGCAAACATGAGGAGAAAGACAAATCTATGGCCTTCTTCTCTACAACACATCACAAGTATTTACCTTGTCGAGGAAAATTTCCCAATAGAAGAATTGAATTTTCGGGGGAATAGGCTTGCACCAGATTTCTTTCATAGGGAAATCCCCAACTAGGACATTGGGGGATACAAGTACTCTGAAGAAAGAAGAGCAAGAAAAGAGACCATTTGGAGAACCTACCCAAATTCTAGAGTCTTCCAACAATGGGTCCAACTGGATTTGCCGTAAAAGGTCCAGCAAACGGATCAAAGACTCAGACTCATTTTCCCTTGGTCCCATTTTGAAGCCCAAATTCCAGTTCACACCATTTGGACACAGAGTTCCCAAATGGAATATAGCTTCCCCCTTGAGGTTTGATGGTGCAAAGAGATCAAGAAATTGGTCTTTAAGTGGGGTTTCCCCGATCCAAAGATCTTCTAGAACAAAATTTTATTACCTTGTCCCACATTGAACCGGATGGATTTGAGGAAAGTAGGGTAGATTTCATGAATTGCTTTCCAAGGAGAAGTTGAAGAACTATGAGGGGAAACTTTTGCATCCCAGCTATTTCCGTCCACACCATGAATGCTCTCAATCACTCCGTGCCACAATCTGTCACTCTTAAAGGGAAACCTCCAAAGCCACTTACCTAGTAGAGTTGTGTTCCTAATCAGGATGTTCCCAATTACTAAACCCCTCGTTCCTTAGATTGGCTAACTTGCTCCCACTTGATGAAATGGTCCTTCCTTTCCTCTCTTGAATCCCAAAGGATACAATTCTAGCCCTCTCTTCCTCTACCCTACCAACCAGCAGGTTCTCAAACTCCAGGACTGTGGCACTTGTGATTGAGAGTTCCTTAGCAGGTGGGGTACTAGCTGGACCTGCATACGTAGAGAGACATAAATTAGAGACCAATTCAAAAGGAAGCAAAGGAGATGAGAGTGTCGGGATTCCCTGATTCGCCAAGTCAATATCCTTCGTTTGATCAGAACCCACTAAATGAGAGTCCTTGACAGGTAAAGCTGGGATAGCATCCGAATTCTGTTCCTTCTGTGCATCAATATTTCCAAGGAACACTTCCCAATAGAAGGCCTGTATTTTGGGTGGGGCAAGTTTGCTCCATACCTCTTTCACCCAAAAGTTCTCTCACAAAGAATTTGCTTGAACAAGGGTATTGAAGAATGAAGTACAAGATATGAACAATAATTATGTTCCTTTGTGAATCCAGGGAGATAAGGTGCAAGGGGTGTCAAAAGTCAGAAAGGGGATACTTCGATGGTTTATCTAGGTCCCATGGGAGAAAGAAATGCCATTGGAGCAGAATTTCTCTCTTAAAGGGATAAGATTGGTGCACAATTAGGATTTCTCGAGAGTAGAGGTGGATGGGATTCCCAGGTTGTAATAGGATGGATAAGAAATGGTAATATGGATTTGTGGACCTTTTCCCAGTATATCAGATGTAGAGAACACTGATATGGACCCCACTGATGTGGTCCCCACTGTTCGTATGGCTGCAATATTTCTGTTAAATATGATGGTGTTAGTTGGTAGTTATCTCAATTTGTCATTTCAGCTTTATTATTAGTTATTTCTTATTCTATTTTCCATGTAAGCAATAAGGGCAATTCAGCCCCAGGGAGATAAGGTGCAAGGGGTGTCAAAAGTCAGAAAGGGGAGACTTTGATGGTTTATCTAGGTCCCATGGGAGAAAGAAATGCCATTGGAGCAGAATTTCTCTCTTAAAGGGATAAGATTGGTGCACAATTAGGATTTCTCGAGAGTAGAGGTGGATGGGATTCCCAGGTTGTAATAGGATGGATGAGAAATGGTAATATGCGTTTGTGGACCTTTTCCCAGTATATCAGATGTAGAGAACACTGATATGGACCCCACTGATGTGGTCCCCACTGTTCGTATGGCTGCAATATTTCTGTAGATATGACGGTGTTAGTTGGTAGTTATCTCAATTAGTCATTTCAGCTTTATTATTAGTTATTTCTTATTCTATTTGCCATGTAAGCAATAAGGGCAATTCAGCCCTTTTACAGTTAGCCAATAGTCATATAAATACTAAGAGTGGGTCGGCAGAAATTATAACCTTCCCTCTCTTTTTTCTGATACTCTCTTCGTGTACTTCTTTTCTTCCTCTCTTCTCTTCTTCTTCTCTTCAATTTTCCATCCTTTTTTTCTTTTAAATTCAAGACTGATTGTAGTCTAGATCGACTACCTGGTATCAGAGCCGACCTAGAAACTCTTATGCTAGTCTGATTAGGCCGACTGCATGAGAACCTCCTAGATTTGGAAGTTTTTCAACAAGGAAGGAGGATCGGCTGATTCTTGGAGGTTACTGGTAGTGTGCAGCTACTACTAAAGAGATTGTAGAAGTCTGGGTGAGTTCCAGTAGTCAAGAAGAATCAGAAGCAGCTTTGGATCCTCAAGATTAGGGTTTTGCATCAACCAGAAGGTGGCGGCCAGAGATTTTTTCATAAAGTAAGCTTTTTTCTTGTGATAGACTTTAGAAAAGATCATCTTGGTTTAGTCTAAGAGGTGTGGCTGGAAAATCTGTGTTTTCTTTAGGGTTTTGAGAGAAAACCCTAAAATTCAGAACTGTTATTTGTTTCAAATCAGAATTTGGACCAGTTTCATTCAGAATTCTGTTTTCTGTGTTCTTTGTAAGACCTAGGCCGGTTGTTATCAGCTGTTTGGGTGCTGTTTCTCCTATTACAAAAATTAAAAAATATTTTTTTATTAATTCTTGATCAAGAATAGAGTTTAAGAGTCAAGAGGAAAGTGTTTTTGGGACTAGCAATTCTGGTAACATGTCTGAGAATTCAGATTACAACAGTTAAGTTTGATGGATCAAACTACCTAGAATGGGCTCAATAGGCCATGATGGCCATTGGGGGTAGGGGAAAACTGAGCTACTTGTTGGGAGATGTGAAGGAACCAACTAAGGAGGACCAAACCTATACTAAATGGGTTCAGGAGAACTATTTGGTTATGACATGGCTGTGCAACTCTATGCAGCCACATATCAGCCGAAACTATTTGTGGGCGAAAACAGCTAAGGAAATCTGGGATGTCATGAAAGAGACTTACTCCCAACCCCTTAATGTTGCTAGGGCTTATGAACTGAAATGTGAGGTTAACAACCTTAAGCAAGGAGAGAAACCAGTCTCGATTTACTTCTCTACACTAAAATCTGTGGCATGAAATTGACCACCTAGAAACACTTGAGTGGGAAAGCCAGAATGATGCACAAACTCATAGAAAGCAGGTTAAGAATAATAAGGTTTTTGAGTTCCTAGTTGGTCTGAATCCTGAGTACGATATTGTGAGACAGCAACTACTGACAAGAGACAGTGTGACCCTATCACAAGCCTACTCCTTAGTGCATAGTGAAGAAATTAGGAGAAAGGTTATGATGCAGCATCAACCCTTCCCACCAGCCTTGGCAGCAGTCAAATATAAGTCTGGGGGTGATACGGAGAGGGATATAAAGAAGGAAGACAAGCGGGATGTAGTAACGTGAAAATTGCAAGAAACCCAAGCATACTAAAGACACCTGTTGGAAGTTGCAGCCTCATTTAGTCCCAACAAAACTCAAGAACAAAAGGGGTAATGCTAATATGGCTATTAACACTGATTGTGCCTCCTCATCGGGCACAAAAAGCACACCTCTAGACACCCTAGTTGTTGTCTGGGCTGCCCTGACTCAATTGGAAAAGGAAATTGGCAATTCAGCTCAATCATCTCAGCCACCATCAGCTCCCACATCAGCTTTTGCTCACTCAGGTACTCAGGCCTCAGCTTATCATGCTTCAACTCCAGGTAACACTAGACATTGTTGGGTAATAGACTCAGGTGCATCTGACCATATGACTGGCTTGCCATCACTATTCACTACCTACCACTTATCTTCTGGAAGAGATAAAGTGTCTATTGCCGATGGTTCCTTTGTTCCAATTTCTAGCAAGGGAGACATCAAGTTGTCTAATGCCATCTCCTTATATTCAGTTCTGCATGTTCTTAAGCTTAATACTAACTTGCTTTCGGTTAGTAGCATTACAAAACATCATAATTGTTCAGTAACATTTTTCCCTGACCGATGTATTTTTCAAGACTTGGAGACAAAGAAGGTGATTGGAACTTGCCGTGAGACGAATGGGATCTATCTACTTGGAGAGAGTTCACACTGGGAAGATAGTGAAGATAGGAAGTCTTTTGTTTCTCAGTCTGTTAGTCAGGTTATGCTTTGGCATAATCGGTTGGGTCATTTATCTTTTCGGTCTTTGAATAGTTTGTTTCCCGATTTATTTGAGTCTGTTCAAATGTCCAATTTGAGATGTGAGAGTTGTGAACTTGCAAAGCATTGTAGAACATCTTATTCATTGAGTAATAAAAGAAGTAATAATCCTTTTGATATTGTGCATACCGATGTTTGGGGTCCTTACCACATCACTGCCATGGGGGGGTACAGATATTTCTTGTTGTTTGTTGATGACTATGCCCGTTTTTCTTGGGTTTATCTTATGCGTTCTTGACATGAAGTTTCTGCTTTGACCCGGATCTCTCGTCAAATGATTTTAACCTAATTTGGGGTCAAAATCAAAATCTTCAGATCTGATAATGCGAAAGAATACTTAATCAAACAATTAGCCTCTTATTTGCTTGGCCATGGGATTAATCATCAAATTCCTTGTCCTCATACACGACAGTAGAATGGGGTTGTTGAGAGGAAGAATAGGCACATATTGGAGGTGGCTAGAAGCATCATGTTTAACTCCAATGTGCCTATTCGTTTCTGGGGAAATGCTATTCTTACAGTAGAGTATCTCATTAACCGAGTTCCTTCACAGGTTCTTGACATGAAGCCTCCATTTACCCTCCTATACCCTAATAAAGACTTGTTTATTGTTCCCCTTAAAACCTTTGGTTGTACTTGCATTGTTCAGATTCTTGGACCTCACCGTTCCAAATTTGATCCTAAGGCCTCCAAATGTATTTTTCTCAGTTACGCATAAACTCAAAAGGGATATTACTACCACGAACCAACTTCTAAGAGAAGATTTGTCTCTATGGATGTTACTTTCTTTGAGGATGTACCCTATTATCCTAGGGTTTCTCCTCAGGGGGAGAGTAGTGAGTGTGGGGTTAACTCATCAAAAGTTCCTTTACCTATTCCATTGAGTGATGAGGGATGTAATGGGGAGGGGTGTCAGAGGTTCCGGGATTTGAGAGTCTATCACAGGCGGTGGAGGCAGGTTGATTTCGGTCATCAGCAGTCCAGGCCAGCTCCAGTTCCTTCTGCGGATCCAGATCCAAGTACTACAATTCTGAGATACCTTCCACTGTTGAGCCCTTACATCCTTTGGATGACCTTGACCTCCCCATTGCAGTCCGTAAAGGCAAACGGCATTGCACCACATCTACAGCCCACTGCATTTCTCAGTTCTCGTCCTATGATCACCTGTCCCCCTCTTACAGGTCCTTCCTCTATTGTTGGTATTCCTATCCCTAGAACAGTGGAGGAGGCCTTGTCAGTTCCTGAGTGGAAAGATGCAATGAAAGTTGAAATGGATGCAATGAAGGTTGAAATGGAGCTAGTTATGGATGCAATGAAGGTTGAAATGGAGCTAGTTGACCAACCTAAAGGGAAGAAACCGGTTGGATGTAGATGGGTATTTATTGTGAAACATAATGTTGATGGTTCCATTGAAAGGTATAAGGCTCGGTTATTTGCAAATGGATTTACTCAAACTTATGGTGTAGACTACTTGGAGACTCTTGCTCTAGTAGCAAAGATGACCACTATTAGGGTTTTATTGTCCCTTGCAGCTAGTTACTCTTGGCCCTTATTCCATATGAATGTTAAAAATGCCTTCCTCAATGGAGACCTGCAGGAGGAAGTCTGCATGCAGTTGCCTCCTGGATTTTATGATGCAAAAACAGGAAAGAAGGTTTGCCAATTGAATAAAGCCTTGTATGGACTCAAACAGTCCCCCAGAGTTTGGTTTGATAGATTCAGACAAGCCCTTGACAGATTCGGCTATGTACAGGCCCATTCAGACAATACATTGTTCATTAAGAAAGTGAACTCTTCCTTGACCTTGCTTGCTATATATGTGGTTGATATTGTAGTGACAGGGAATGATAACGGTGAGATTGAGTCTCTCAAACACCTCCATCAAGAATTCGAGGTGAAAGATCTGGGAGAGTTACAATACTTCTTGGGTATTGACGTAGCTAGATCTAAACATGGGATTTTTGTTTCTCAAAGAAAGTATGTTCTAAATTTGTTGGAAGAAACTGGAAAGTTAGGTGTTAAGCCTGCAGATACACCTATTGAACAGAATCACAAGATCAGTGCAGAGGGTGGAAAACCACTTGAAGATAAAGCCTTGTTCCAACGGTTAGTTGGAAAACTCCTCCATCTTTGTCTCACATGACCGAACATCAGTTATGCGGTCAACGTTGTCAGTCAATATATGCACTCCCGTAGGACTACTCACTTACTTGCAGTTGAGAGGATATTAGCATATTTGAAGAGGTACCCAGGTAGAGGTATTACTATTCAAGAATAATATTCACATGAAGATAGAGGTTTATACAAATGTTGATTGGGCTGGGAGTGTTGATGATAAAAGGTCTACCTCTGGATATTGTGCTTTTGTAGAAGGTAACCTGGTCTCCTGGAGGAATAAGAAGCAAAGTTTTGTTTCTCGTTTTAGTGCAGAAGCTGAATACAGGTCAATGGCTAATGGTGTGGCTGAAATCCTATGATTGAAATCACTATTTGAGGAATTGGGTATTGCTTATGAGAAGCCCTTAATGTTGTATTGTGATAATCAAGCTACTATTAATATGGCTCATAATCCGATACAGCATGACAAAACTAAGCATATTGAAGTAAACCGACATTTTGTCAAAGAAAGGGCTTCATCTCAAGAACTGTGTCTTCCGTATATCACCTCCAGCATGCAGCTTGCAAATCTTCTCACCAAGGCGGTTCCAAGGAAGAAATTAGAGGCAGATCTATGCAAGTTGGGAATGACAAATATCTATTCCCAACTTGAGGGGAAGTGTAGAGAACACTGATGTGGTCCCCACAGTGTTCGTATGGAAGCAATATTTCTGTTAGATATGACAGTGTTAGTTGGTAGTTATTTCAGCTTTATTATTAGTTATTTCTTATTCTATTTGCCATGTAAGCAATAAGGGCAATTCAGCCCTTTTACAGTTAGCCAATAGTTATATAAATACTAAGAGCGGGCCGGCAGAAATTATAACCTTCCCTCTCTTTTTTCTGAAACTCTCTTCGTGTACTTCTTCTCTTCCTCTCTTCTCTTCTTCTCTTCAATTTTCATCATTTTTTCTTTTAAATTCAAGACTGATTGTAGTCTAGATCAACTACTTCGGAGATGAAAGGTAACAATGAATGTGGTGCAAAACAAATTTCAAATGGTGGAACAGGATTCATGTAGCTAATCCCATATACTTAGAAAAAGGTTTGGTTAAGTTTAGTTACTTAAGATATCAGAGAGGAAAGGTGTCCCTTGTTGGATGGAACATCCAATTCAAGTGAAGTAGGAGACCAGACAATGTTCTAGAAGATTCACTGCCAAGGAGTGAAGTTCATAAGGGGAAATTATATTGGGATCTACCCTTCCTGAGTAGTCTCTTTGGAGGTTTCTTTGTTCCTTTTCTTTCAATCCTTATGGTTGTTGATAGGCTTGAGAACACTAGTGACAAATGACCCTTTTCTATAAGTAATAGTAATTTTTTTTTCCTTTTCTTCCATCTTCTTCCTCCATCACTTCCCTCTCTTAAATCTCCTTTTCTCCGGCTTCTTTTCTTTTAGTTCAGATTATTGCACGTGTGATTTACAACTGATCTGAAATGTTTTAGGTCTTCCTAGCTCCAGATCCAGCAAGCAGTATTTGGGAGGGGCGGACCGGATACGACCTAAGATTTGGCATTTTTTTTCCCACAAAGTGGCTGCTTTTAGACTTGAATCCATGTTCTCACACTTGTCAGTCCAAGATTCATTAAACTGAGTAATTGCCCTTAGTCCATTTTTCTATATTTGGTACTTCTTAATACACATAAAATATAATTAAAAGAGATTATAGATTTGAGATTACTCAACTGCTCTCAAATAAATAAAAAATGTTATATTTTATGAAAAGCATTAGGATCCAAATGGGTCCCATACACAAGCCCATATCTGGGGAAGATCTGGATAAGATCCATACAAGCAAAATAGTATCTGACCCATTAACGAATTCAGGTCATTTTAGCAACCCAGACCTGCAAAATATGGATACAATACAGGGTTGGGTTTCTGGTCAAGCAGTACCATTACATGCCCTAACAAACAGATTTGAATACTCTCACTTTTAAGGGGTTCTCAGGAGTCATGCCAAACAGCCAATAATCAGGCCATATTAAAATGACAAAGTACCACTGCTGCATACTGTAATTAACATACTATAGGCAAAATAATGCTTATGTGCTCCTCAAGGGAGAAAAAAAGGTCTAAGGAAAGAACCTGTAATAAGAAAAATGTACCATTAACTGTAAAATACAACTTATTACCAAAGTCAAGAATAACACTTACCAAACATCTCTAGAAAGCAAAGAGCTTTCTCAAGAAAGGACGGGCCCCCATCTATATCTTCCAAAGCTAGCAAAATTGGTCTCCCAACAACCAATGATTTTACAGGGCGTTTATCTCTCCCTGAAGAACACATTATTCAAATGTTTTAATGCATTTGAATGTGATTAAATAATGTTTCAGTACAAATAAATAACTCAGGCTGAACTGCTGAAGTGCAACTTTCAGAAACAGAGCAATAAACAGGAAAAAAATGTGTTTTATCCATGGACAAGTTATGGTGTAATATTAGAGTTAGAGAGCACAAACATTGTTGGAAAGATCCTTCAATTGTATCAGTCGTGTCGCTCCGAAATATGCCATTTTGTCCCATCACAAGGGCTGCACTTGGTGCTTGTTCAAGGACCTGTTCAAGTGCTGCCTTCCACTCAAATAAATCCTCTGATGACTCAGCCTGGAAATCAGAAAGAATGAGAAGCAGAAATGCACGAGAAGAATTGAATGGTAAAGAAATTTCTAGCACCATACTAGATATAATGGAACAAAAACCAAATAATCAAATGAAGCACCTTAAGCGTAAATGCTCGGCCATCACGTCCATCAGGAAATAGTACAGTCAGCAGTTTCTTATCCTCTCTAACTACAACACTGCATAGAAGCAGCCACCAGCATAAGCCAAGTGGACAATATACTACAAACAGAGAAAATATACTAATATGCATACCTCCCTGAATTATTCAAGTCAATACCGCCAAGAGTCAGGTTTACCTCACCACCTCTTTGAGGAAGTGCACTCTACAAAACAACCAAATTAATCACTAGCAGCTCCAGACTCCAATGTGTAAGATTCTCATATGGAAAATAAAAAAATAATCTATTAGGGGAATATAAGTTCGACTTAAATATCAGATAGACAAGGATCAAGCTTGGGCATATAAAACTTCGAAATTATCTCATCCTATCATTTTTTTCACCTTGAGAGAGTTTGCACAGGGAAAGAGCTGGAACCTTGTGATGGGACACAATGGTATATTCCAGAGCAACACAACTGATACAATTAAAGAGTAGCAGCACTGAAGATAGTAGAGCTGAGAAAAACATCATTGATACTTGTAGCAAGAGCTGTTTCTTGGTTCCAAAACGTGCTGGAAGGGACTAAAGAAATAGAACCAAGGAAAGAATGGAAGCAATGCCATGTTGAAGAAGGTAAGAAATACTTTAAAGAGAGGAGAGAAAAGAGGAATGATCGATTCATTGAAGTATATCAGTATTATGGAGAAGGGTCAAGGCAGCTTACATGCATTCCAGAAGGAAGGAATGCTTCCGGGTGGATGTTATTAGCAGAAGTAGTAAAGGATTATTCATGGATCAAGCTGGCTTCGAATGAGGACATAAAGGAGACTGTGAACAGACTACAGGTTGGTGAAGCTAAGGGACTAGATGTGAGTTTGAAAATACAAGCGTCCAGTGGAGAAGATGTGCATTACTCATTAAGAGTAGTGCAGCCAAAAGCCTGGTTTCATGGTCTGAAAAAGACATGGCAAGGTAGGTTGGTGATTTCAGCGAACAGGAAGATAAAGTAGTGGAACAGGATGGCAGAAGACATCAGAGGAGTGTAAAAGTATACAGCAGAGCTAGAGATAGTTCCATTTGACAACAACAAGGTGATGCTAATCCTTTCGCAATGTCCATTGGGTTTTGGAGACAACCTCGGTGGAGACAGACCTAGGCCTGATCACAATAGAAAGACAGGCATTTACCAATAATGAAAAATTTATCGAACCTACAGCCATAATTGGCCTGAGAGTTTTGGATCTCCCATAGTTGTGGCCTAGGAGTCGCCTAGGCCACTAGGAGCCCTTGGCTGGGTGTCTCACCCAAACACCTTGACTTTTAGCAACTAGACACCCTTCTAGGCGACTAAGCGCCTGCCTAGGCAACAAAAATGGCAAGGCGGGGCACCTTTTATAAAATCATTTATATTGTTGTATCTTATTAATGTATGTGTTAATACATTTTATTATATATATATATATATATATATATATATATATATATATATATTTCAATTATACTTTGTTTTAATGTTTTACTATTGAAATTTAAAAGATCAAAGGGTTTTGGGAAGAGAAAAAGAAAGAAAGAAAGAAAGAAAGAAAGAAAAAAAAGAAAGAGGAAAGAAAGAATAGAATAAAAGTTCTTTATTTCTATTCTCTCTCTCTAATTAAATAAAACAGAAACTCCATTCTTGTTTTTTTTCTATTTTACTTTCCATCTTGAATATTTATCATGTAAAGTTAATAACCTTCTTTAGCTGCTAATTAATATGAATATGCTCTATTAAATACTTATTATAGTAGTATTATTTTTGAAAATAATGAAATTAATATATGTAAAAGATTTTTATCTTTTAGATGTGATGATTTGCCACATTTTTAGAGGAAATTTAATGTTCTTAATAAAGATAATTGCTATTTTTTCAATTAACATACATGCTGAATGGTATATAAAACTAGGAAACTAGCCAAAAGTCAGTATTTTATATCATAAAATTTTTACTGCTAAGGCGACACCTAGGCGCCCCAGTGTCGCCCAGAATCGCCTAGACGCCTTGAAAACTATGGGGTCTCCCATTCAATCTCTGGTCTGAGGAGGTATTTAGCAGGATGTCAGAGTTGTGTGGAGGAGTAATGATAGCCTTCGACACTTCCGATCTTCAAGCAGCTAGACTGATTCTTAATTATGTACTTATTTCATATTTTCCTGATTAACCAATTGAATCATTGCTGACTGCATATTCTTTAATTCTTCTATATTTAGTGCTGATTGCATATTCTATAATTCTTTTATATTTTATGCTGATTTCTTAATTTTTATATTGAATCATTGCTGATTTCATACTTTATCAGTTTATCTCTAATTTTTATTTCTGTAGATTCAAGACTGATCATTGATGATTGCATATTTTCCGGATTCATTAACTTAAGATTGCTGATAAGCTGATTGCATTACCTCTAATGAGTAATGTCTAATAATCTAAGTATCTAACCAATTGAGCTAATAATTAAGTAATTAACTTTGTTTTTTTTTTTTTTTTGAAATTTTCCTGATTTCTTAGAATTTCTAGTTTTCTACATGTTTTCTATTTTTTCCTTTTCATATAGTTTTTTTTTTAATTTTGTGCGCCTTTTTAAAAGGCTTGTGCCTCGCCTTGCGCCTCAGGCACATTTGGAACCTGTTGCTTTTTGTGCGCCTTTCGCTTTTAAAACACTGGAGTTACCTTCACTTTTTTATTTCTTGTTCTTTCATTACTTCTATTTGGTATTGGTGCTTTTCTATGTTTGGGTGTAGGTGGAATCCTCCTGTGGATGTGCAAAGCTTGTTTGCTACAACCACCTTTGGTTGGCCAAAGAAGAGAGGGAGGTTAATGTGGAGATGTACAAGGGATTCTATTCTTTGGACAGTTTGAGAGGAGACAAACACAAGGATATTCCCAGCAAAAGAAAAAAGCAAAGAAGTCATTGAAACAATAAAGGTAAGAATAGTGTATTGGCTGAAATCTTTGGAAGGTTTCTCTTGTGTTTCAACCACTGATCTACCAAGGAATTGGAAGGAAGTGGCAGACTCTTCTGTTCATAAGACAGTTGTCAATCATCAATGGTCTCCAACAGATAGAGGGTTTGTTAAGCTTAATTTTTTATGGTAGTAGCCTGGGAGGTCTATTTAGAGATGAGGAGGGTAAAATCATTGCTTTGTATTGCAGGCCAGTTGGGGAGGGAAATCCATTGAGAGCAAAGGTGCTGGCTGTGGTAGAAGGCATAGTAAAGGCAGGGATGATGGGCATTAATAAATTATTTGTAGAGGGAGACTCAAAGCTGGTAATCAATTGGTCACAACAAGAGGGGATGAAAATGTGGCTCTATTTTTGGCACAATTGTAAGGGAGTAGGGATTTGTTGGGGAGAGATAAGAGGTCTTATCTCTCACAGTCTTTGTTCTGTACCTCTATGTACTGTACATACTACTTATTGCCTTAATTAATGAAATCTTTGAGTAACTGATCAAAAAATATAAAAATTCAAAATTCTAGACAAAAACAACCAATTATTTGAACTAGCAGACCAAAAGAGGGGTGCTAGACCAACGCCAAACCCATTAAATTCAAGGAGACCTTTTCTTGCAGTTAAACAGCAATATCTGGGATAATTTCGTACACTGCAATCAGGTAAAAGAGCTTCTCATGAATTTTGAATTGTACTTAAAGAATCTTAAATAGCTCTATGTAAAAAATAACCATGGTAATATGTTACAGCAACTATGCTGCATGGACTACTTTAAATGGATCAAGTACCTGAATCATGCATCAGCAAGATTCCATATTCCATGTAATGTTTTAAAAGTGCAAGGTGCAAAAAAGCGCAAGGGGCTTTTTGTGCACAAGCCACAAGGCACAACTATGCTGCATGGACTACTTTAAATGGATCAAGTACCTGAATCAAGCATCAGCAAGATTCCATATTCCATGTAATGTTTTAAAAGTTCAAGGTGCAAAAAAGCGCAAGGGGCTTTTTGTGCACAAGCCACAAGGCAAGGCACATGTCTTTTTGAAGCAAGGCACAAAATTTTTAAATTTTTCAAAAAAAAATGCAAAGAAAAACAAAAGAAAATGAAGAAAAATATTCAACCTAATATCATAATTTTCAAGGCAACGCCTAGGCAATAAGACCCTTTTGGAGGGCCGACTCGCCCAAACACCTAAATATTTATATGCAAGACACAGTATAATGTTTTTATATTTTTTTATATTATTAATAGTAGTACAATAAATATCATTAGACTAAATTATCCAAATTGTAGGTTTATGGTACTAATATTATTATTCTTATACTTTTTCCAAAAAAACTATTACCATTCTTATACTAGTTTCTTTTTTATTATTTTCATGTTTGGATTGAACCAACACACAAGTTTGTGACATACAGGCAACATAGGGGCCATTTGATAATGACCCCATAAAGAAGCTAGGTCCTTGGCAGGTCGGCCAAAGTGGACTGGGAAGGAGTGAAAGGTTTGGTAGGACTAATAACAAGCAGGTTCGGGATAGAAACGTGCTCACTAGGAATCGAGGCGAGCGGCCCTAAATCCCTGCGAACTTGAGAGGTCATCTCTACGAACTTCTTATATGCTTGTTCATCTCTCCGTCTCGGCAAAGTCCTCTGCCGTGGAACTCGACATGTAAACGAATGGAAAAAAACTCGGGAAGAGGAGACTAACCCAGGACATGATAGAAACGAAGACAAGTGAACTGGAATGGGAAGCAAACCAAGCTTCAGAGGGCGAGCTCTCTGACCTCAATGGGACCACTCCAACGATGAATGTACAAATGGTACCCCCCTTGGGGCCTCTATTTATAGCCAAAAGGGGTGGACGTCGAACGGCTGCGATCGAACAGGCTCAATGGCCCAGATTCGTGACCGTTGGGCTTCTTGAGGTCCCAAATCAGTTTAGCGTGTTTTGGATGTCCAAAAATAGTTAACCGACACTATTTCAAGTCCGTGAATGCCAGCTGGAACGCACAAAGCTAGCGCCTAAGTCCCTGGAGCAGCTCGAGCATGTCCTGGCAGGCTACCTTACGTGTCAATGGTCTTGTTGCATGTACCACCAGGTGGTTGCTTGATGGACAAGTGTTGGAATGTGGAGCTCTCTTGGAAGGGAAGCTCATCTCGCTAATAAGGGAGCAGCTCTCCTGGAGGGGAGTTCGTCTCAATAGGAAGGCCTCCTCACGGAGGTCGGAATTGCTTGTACATACAAGTTGAGTTAAGAAGCCCATGGTGGTTTTACATGTCGCCAAGGTGACTCTTATCCTTTGAGATGACAACAGGATGGCGAGTTCCGAGCTGAAGGCAAGGCTGCAAGTCCACCTAAACGTGCCATGTGTCCGGTAGTTCGGAGGTCGAAATCACTTGTCCCCCACTTACAAAGCCAAGGTGACTAAGCTTGGGTGAAGGAAGTACCTTACTACGTCACCTATTTGGGTGTTAATTCTTTTTTGACCCATGCCTTCTTGTTTGGTGACATGTTTAGGGGAGCTCCGTGAAGCATTCCAACTGGCATGCACGGACTAGAAATAGTGTCGGTTAACTATTTTCGGACTTCAAAAATGCGCTAAACTGATTTGGGAACTCAAGAAGTCCAACGGTCACGAATCTGGACCGTTGAGCCCATTCGACTGCAGTCGTTCAATGTCCGCCCCTTTCAGCTATAAATAGAGGCCCCAAGGGGGGACCATCCACACATTCATCCTTGGAGTGGTCGCATTGAGGTTAGAGATATCACCCTCTGAAGCTTGGTTTGCTTCCTACTTCAGTTCGCTTGTCTTCGTTTCCAACTTGTCTCGGGTGAGTCTCCTCTTCCCGAGTTCTTTTTAAATTCATTTAATAGTTCCATGGCAGAGAGGACTTTGCCAAGATGGAGAGAGTTGAACAAACATACAAGGAGGTCACGGGGTCAGCCTCTCAAGCTCGCAGGGATTCAGGGCAGCTTACCTCCATTCCCAACAAGCACATTTCTATCCCGAACCTACTTGTTATTAGTCCTACTGAACCTTTCACTCCTTCCCAGTCCACTTTAGCTGACTTGCAAAGGATCCGGTTTCTTTACGGGTCCCCAATGAGTTGTAGTTTAGACTCCCCACTCCCAATGAGGCCCCTTGGCACCACAATGACAACAAGGTCTCCGTGTTCGAGCAGCACTTCGTTGTGGGGTTAAGGTTCCCCTTACCTTGTATTGTCACCGACATCTTGTGCGTTTTCTTTATCACTTTGAGGCAGCTCACCCCAAATCCTTTTAGGATAATAGTCGGCGTCAATGTTTTAAAAGGCGTGGGAAGCGTATGCCCCCTCCAGGCAAGGTGCTCCCAAAACACCCTGAGGCGTATGCCAGAGACGTTGACACCTCTGAGGTGTACGCCTCTTGCGCTTTTTTTCCTGAGTCGTGCTAGAGGCATACGCCTCATGCGCCCCATGCACATCTGATATAAAAAGACAGAAAAAAAAAAGAAAGGAAAGGAAAAGAAAAGAAAAAAGAAGAAAGAGAAGAAAAAAGAGAAAAGGAAAGAAAGGGGAAAGAAAGTGGTTTGCCCCCTACCCTTTTAACTAATGTTATGCATCTTTATTCTTCTTAATATAAAAGATATTTATTAAAAATAAAGAAAAAATGAGCTCCCCCCTTCATCTTCATCCTCCTCCGAACCCTCCTCCTCTTAAGGAGGCGTAAAGCCTCCTTGTATTCGAGAGGCTTATGCCTCTTGAGTTCTAAACTACGCCTCACGCCTCTAGGTAGTGGAATGCCTCACATCACGCCTCTGCATCTTAAAACATTGATCAGCGTCGAGTCACTGAACTGAAAGACTTTTTGTCATTTAGTTGATAAAATAAATAAAGAGAAAATTCTCGATAGGTACCCTGTACTTTAGGACGAGTGCCAATTTAGTACTCGTACTTTAAATTGTGACAATGTAGTACCCGAACTTTCAAATTGCGACAATTTGGTACCCAGTGTTAAATTTCGGTCAGTTACAAGATGAAAAAGTCCTAAATACCCCCAGCTCTTCTTCTTCCTCCTACCTAGTCCTCGGTGTTTGTACTCCAAGAACAGTTCATCCACCAAAAATATGGCTTTATTCTTCATCAACTCCTCTACCACTTCTGCTTCTGCCTTCATCACCACGTACCCTTCGAGCGAGTCCCCTGTTAAGTCCGGTAGGAATTTGGTCCTCTTCAAGTACTTGTTCGACTCCACATGAGCTCTTCGCGGTGGTTCCAGGAGCACATCCTCGAGTCCATCCAATGCCACCTTCTTGGCTTCTGAAGGGAACGTGCAGAGGTGCCTCTTATTTGGCCAAAACACTCCAAACACTCCAAAACCTCTGTAAACCCTTTTCTTTCATATAGACTTTTTCAAAAGAAGTCTAATTTGTTGGGCGAAATTTCAATAGTCATGTCTCAAACTTCGCCGAAAAACTATGACCGTCTCCTTCATCAGTATCTCAACAACTCATCATCCATTTGATATGCTTTACTTGAACCCCTCCCCCAACCGTTGTCTCTCGAATCAGCATTTGTCCGTCTAAATCTCTCCGAAAATCCTTCTCTCCAGTCTTCCTTCCTTCCATTGGCACCCCCCGCTTACGACGATGCACCAATGCTAGGAAATCAATCCGTTAGCAATCGAACTTCTACAAACGAAAGCTTACTATCTTTCTCTTTTCATCAGATGCAACAAGCCGCAATCGAGTTGCAGCAATTAAGGCTACAAGACGTCGTCTTAGGCCAGATCGCTGCATACTCTTCCTGACACTTTGGATTGTTTCTCCCCAACCGTTTTCAGCAACAATCCACGTATGAAGTTCTTGAACAGTAGAGAAGGATTAGACATAGTGGCATCTCAGAATGGATATGGGGGATCTTGTTGTGATCGCCATTCTAGGAATCAATCCTACTTTCAGCGGAGCACACCATCTACACGAGAGTCCACGAAGCGGAGGCCCTCTTCTTATGCAAACGGGTTCCGCTTAGACTCTGGTGCGCATTGCAAAACAGAAAAGATAGATGGTCCGGTGTTAGAGCTGGAGAATTCGAATATGGTGAGGGTCCTGTCATGTAGTCGCCATCTTCACGTTGTTACGAAAGAGAAATTCGAACTTGTTGCCATATGCCTTAATCCTCATGGGTACCATTGGTTACTCTGTTATTGTTTGAGAGAAATGTGAACAAATAGATTCAGGGTCTTGACTCTTGAAATGGTGGCTTCCGTCAGGTTTCAAGAATAAAGCCATATGTTTGGTGGATGAATTGTTCTTGGAGTGCAAACACCGAGGACTAGGCGGGAGGAAGAAGAAGAGTTGGGGGTATTTAGGACTTTTTCATCTTCTAACTGACGGAAACTTAACATCGGGTACTAAATTGTCGCAAATTGAAAATTCAGGTACTAGATTGTCGTGATTTAAAGTATGGGTACTAAATTGGCACTCGGCCTAAAGTACAAAGTACCTATCGGGAAATTTCCCATAAATAAAAATAATAAAACTTTCAAGGGTATAGTGATCAATCCAATTTCTGTTTCAACCATTAAGGAACCCACGTCCTCCTTAAAAACTTGTTCACTAGAAGACAAAGCAATAACTTTACAGTTCAGCATCTTCAGTTGTTATCAAACGGCCCCATAGTCCTGAACACTTAAGACTTTAAAACCTGAATTGGCAAGTAAAAAGTAACATATCCACAACCATTTTCCTAACAAAGTAGCATTCCTCTTTTGGATGTTCCCTAACCCCAACCCACCAAACTTCTTACCTCTACTAACCACTCCCCACTTAAATCTATGGTCCTTCTTCCCCTCACCTAGCTCCCAAAGAAAGTATGCCATCTCCTCTTTTGCATATGAAGCCCTTTTTTCTAGTCCTTCTCATCTCCTCAACACTTCCATTAGCAATTAGAATTTGATCAATAATTTGTCTGTCCTTCACAAAAGCCCCCTAAGATTGTGAGATTATGGAAGGGAGAACCACTCTAATTCTTCGAGAGAGAACCTTGGCAATGGTCATGTATAAAATACAAGAAGAACAAAAAACCCGAAACTATAAGAAGAACAAAACCTGATTAAAGGAACTCTATTTTTTCTTCTTCAAAACTTTCTTTGCTTTCATCATCTTCTTGTTTGGTCCTCCAAGTTTAACACCCTCCTTTTTGCTTCTAACTCCACCTCCTTCAGATTTCTCATTTCATGATCAAAAAGTCACTTCTTCAACACTAGAATGAAGAGCTGCTCTCTCTTTACCTCGATCTATGAACCCACCTATCTCTAGAGAAACTAAGATACCAAAGCCCCTGGAAGCCTAAACCATCTTCTTCAGCATGAGCAAAATCCCCCTTTGACCCAGAACCTGAGCAATGATCCGATATGATAACAAAATTCTTTGGCATCAAATTACCAGTCACAACCAAGAACCTCCCCTGCTTTTCCTTGAAGAGACACCAACCTCACACCTTCTTCAAATTTGGATTCTTCCCCTCCCACCACTCTTTTCGATTTCTCCCCACTTCCACCACTCTAAACTTCAGTACAATTATTGTTGATATTATTTCCAGTATTAGGGTTAGAGAAGCATACCTTCAGCTCTAGCTTATTTCCTTCAAGCACTGCTTCTGCTAAGTTTTTCCCTTTGTTTGGAACTGCATTACCCAACAATTCATCCAAAACAATGACCAGTGAATCCTTTATCAACCCCTTTTCACCCACTGTAACAGTGATTACAATGTCACTTTCCAAGACTTCCTCTAAAACATTTCTAAAGCCACCGATCTCCTCGGATTAGAGGAAGTCTTTCCCTTCTTTGTCATCTTCCCTAGATCGATCCCCTATAAATGTACTTCGTAATACACCAAACATAATCATTGCTTGGAGACAGCACTCTTATTTCCTTCTATTAGAGAAAGGATCTCTAACAGATACTTCCTCATGTTGTCAAACAAGATCCAGTGTTTTAAAAGCGCAAGGTGCAAAAAAGGTGCAGGGACCAATTTGTGCCCGAGGCACAAGGCACAAGATGAGGCATGCGCCCTTTCGAAGCAAAGCACAAAAATACAAAAAAAAATATCAAAAAAAATATCAAACATAATATTAATAAAAATATAAACTTAAATTTTTAAATAAATGTTTTAAAAAACCTATTATCTAACATTAAAATACATAAACATAACATGTAAAGCATATTCAAATGAAAATTTAAAAATAAAATCAAACATATAAAACATTTTCAAGCATGTAAAATCCACAATCTCTTTTTTTTCCTCAATTGCATTACTTCAAGTAGCTAATGTGATGTAAAACATATTACATTCCTGATTCTACAAGCCACCTTTGTGCCATGCCCCTCGAGGCAATCCCAAACAAGTCCATGTTAGGTCTTAAATTCTTAATTTTCACACAAAAAAATAATGATTTTATAATTTTAATCGCCTTTTAAGAAGATATTTTATTAAGATGACTGAATGAACAACATTAGCAAATAGGGGGGTCTCGGAGCTTCAGTGAGCGAGCGAAGCTCCAAGAACCCCTATTTGCTAATGTTTTTCATTCATTCATCTTAATAAAATATCTTCTTAAAAGGCATTTAAAATTATAAAATTATTATTTTTGTGTGAAAATTATGAATTTAAGACCGTAACATGGACTTGTTTGGTCTTGCCTCGAGGGGTGTGGTTGGTAGGCTCAAAAAAAGCATAAAATTTTCAAAAGGCACACACCTAGGCTAAGGCGTAAGGTGCACCAGGCGCATGCCTAGGTGCACCAAGCATGCGCTTTTTGAAAGTACTACGCCTAGGACCTGGGCGACGCACCTAACCTAAAATGTGCCTCGCCTATGCGATGATTTAAATCACTAACAAGATCCCCTAGAAACCATCTAAAGCCAACACCCAAGTACTTAGAAGAAAATACACCTTCTCAGCTCTTCGAATGACGATGACTCATTCTTTCTTTTCCTGGCAACCTAGTTCCAATTTTATTAATTTTGTTCTTTTCCTGGTAACTTAGAAGAGAATATACCTAATGTTCCTCAAGTATAGGAGAACCAAAGTACAACTCCTTATTCTCATAAGTTTTTTGGTTGCACCTTTGAATGAAGATGATTTATTCTCAGAAATTATTTTGTTCTCCTCTCCCCATACTACCCATAAGACTGCGTTATAATGGTCTTCCATTAGATTTTATCATCTTCTTACAGTCACTTTCAAAGGTTTATCGGGTGATATGAAATAGTAAGTTTTAAGCCTTGTAAAGGGGCTCCGGCTCAGTTCTGCCAAACATTTAATTATTTGAGTGTAAGATAAGAATCTATAAGAACCAAAACATATTCATAACCTAAGTCCTTCACTTGAACGTCTTTTATGATAATATCTATGTTGCCATATTAATTATTACTATGATCTATATCATCATACAATTATTACAAGGAATTGATCATTCTTAAAATAATCATCCAACTAAAAGTTTAAAAAAGATCTTTATATTCTGAAAACCTAATTCATCTTGTTAATTCAAAGGTCTAGAATCAGTAAATACAAATACTTTTTTCTTATTTTTACACAAAAGTGTGGTTTTGCATTTTTTATGTCTCGTGATTGTTTTCAATTGATTTTGGCAAAAATAATGAAATTTCCCTGATATTTCACCAAAATTTGGAATATTTATACATAGTAAATTGAAAGTAACTCATGGGAAGAATATGCTGCATGCTTAATACCTAACTAGTATCTGGATTTTGGTGGGTAACTAATATCAAGATCCCATTGAGTAAACTGCATATGCATACACTTAGTGATACAATTAACCTTTAGGTTTAGAAAAAAAAAAGAAAAGAAAGAAAAAGACCAGGAGCATACGGTTGTTTGATAACTGACAGGATCATTTTTGAAGAAAACCAAAGATGTCCGTGTGAGAATGAACCAACGCTTCTTCCATGACTTCCAACCTATCCCTGCAAACATTAAACATGATATCCAGAAGGACACTAAGGTTGTCAGCAATATATAATGCAAATACCCGTAACAGATTTTCAAAATAATAAAAGAATAAGGTGAAGAAAAGAAAAATTAAAGAATGCCTCAAAAAGGTCAGAAAATGCAAGGGTAAAGCATGCAGTTCATAGATGTTTGACCAGTCCCAAGTTGGTTCTAAACGTAATAGCAACCAAATTTGTGAAGGTTAGAATCAAAGAGACCTTTATTGACACCTAAAAGTCCAATCCAATGGTAAGGGGAGATTTTTATTAGCAAGAAGAAATGTGTACTGATAATTGTGTATAGGACCAAGTACAAACTATTCACCAAAGTGCCAAGGATTATTGCTTATCCAAATAAATAAATAAGGTAATGCAAAGAATACCACTCAAAAGAAGTGCCATGGGCAGCCCTAGCCCAAACAGTGGACCCCTCATACAATGATGACATTAAGCACGAACACTTAGTGGGAGGAATTCTATGAAGAATTGTAGGTCTCATATCTTGACTACACTAAGTCAAGTCCTCAGAGGTACATGAATTCACAATTCCACATATTGATACACACGAAACAAATGTTCAGAGCATCTATTTCAATGTGGGAAAAAGCCACCAGAAGTAAAAAGTTTAAGAAATCATCTAAGCTTATAAGAAGCTCAAAAGAATTGCTAAACAAATTACTAACCTTTTGATGAAATGAAAAGAGGTCCACTCTTGAATACCTGTAGAATAAAGTCGAACATTAGAAATAACTCCTGTGCAAACTCGCCCAGAATCTACCCAACACAATACAAACTAGCATGAATATGCAAATGGAGCAAGATATCCAACCTTAAGCAGAACCAAAGCCAATGAGTTGTAATTGAAAAATCACCACAGGCATGATGAATAATCAAAACTTAAATCTTTTGACCCAAAGAGGGTGACAAAACAAAGATAAAATGTTCCAAATGAGAGCCCGATATTTGCAAACGCAAAATGGATTTCAGAACAATGAAAACAGTCAGCAGATTCCATCCATTCTTAAGAAATCTATTTCATGAAATTTGAACTAAACAGCATAAAGCGATAACTTGTGATCCAAATCAGCATCTTAATTGCAAAATAGAGTTTCAGTATTAGTTCATGTATTCCACTGACGGAAAATACACAAGCTTGATCACACCTTCTCCCATTAATAAGAAATATAAGTGCCATTACACCAGTAAATTTAGCAAAAACAACATCATCTGAATACCTTTTCCAACCAACCCATCAAAAGATCGCCAAACAAAAAAAAAAAAAGAAGGCGACCAATTCCAGCATTATAGCACTCCCACCACCATATACTCAAACTGCACGAACAGTTAAATACAAAATTTCGAACAGCAGCCAAAAAAAAAAAGATACCGTATTCGGAACTCCAGCTCTCGGACTCTCGCAAGTCGCCAACGGAGATGACATTTTTGCCACAGTGCCACTGAAATTAGGGCATCCAAACGATCCTCAATTCCACCATAACGCACTCTACAACTACCAAACATCTCAACCACCGAACCTTCCTGATTCTCCCATCTCATCACCCCTGCCCCACCCCAACTTCCATCCACATTGGCGACCCAATAAGACACCGAACTCCGGCAAGCAACAGCCGAGATCTGAACTGGGAAAACAGAACAACCAAATCCCTCTCTTTCTCTCTCCTCCTCTCTCTCTCTCTCTCTCACACACACATAAAACTCTACTGGTTTTGTTTTGGTGACGAATTAAGCTTGTTGAGAAAGATTTGATTGATTTTGTTGGAGATTGGGTTGAGAAGCAGCAATAGTGGTAAAATGGTAATTTTGGGTCTCCGCTCTTTTTACTCGCTTCTGTCACGGCAGGTGAAGACGGAGAAGTGAAGACGAAAGTCACGAAACCGAATAGAAGAAAAATTATTACTCCAATCACCGATCGGTCGTCCCCGTCTCTCCCGGACCACATTTGTCCTCTCCGGTCTCCAGATATAACGCTGATGAAGTAAGAACTGTGAACGAGTTCCAACCCCGTATGTTCCTTTCAGGAGAAACGAACTCACAGTCGCTTTACCAGATGCCTTAGCCCACTCGCTTTACCTTTATGACACGTGGCTATAAGATTGAATCAGGTGGAAAGTAATACTGGGAACGAGTGATGGAAAGTTCGATGACGTGTGAGGCAGATGGTCGGTGGTCCACCACGCTCGCGCTTAGTGCCTTTTTTTAATAGTTGTTTAAATCTTTTGGAGGGAGATGATTTCCTGATTTCTTGACCTCTGATTGAAGATCCCCTAGCAGTTGACCGTTGATTTGTTTCTCTATCGTATGATTTATGGAATCATCTATCTTCATATATTCAGAATTCTGAGAACTGGGGGGAAACAACGTGGAGAGAAGCGCAAGGGAATTAGGGAAGTGTCCATCATCACTCTGCCTCTTCCGTTCAGTTACACATCCATTTAATATGTTTTATATGCTTCCGTTTCTGTTTTTGGCGTGAATTTTCCTTTGAAGTTGTTCTTATTGTTGTTTTGGTACTCTTTCAAACCTTTGTTCTTTTTTATCCTATTACTCTTTGGGTTATGGATGATCTGGCCACGGATGCCATGTGGCGGGCATCTTATCTCCTTACCCATATCCGCATCACGTGGAATAGATACGTGTGATCAAGAAAGAGTTTTGTACGAACATAGAAAGTAATTCTATCGGGAAGATGAGTCACCCCAAAAACCTTAGCAGGTAATCTCATCTCGACAATTTCGGAAGCCTCATCCAAATAGGGTATGGACCTATGACAATGTTATAAAGATTTCAAACTGAAGGGAAACAATAGAGCATTTCTCATCAAATGGATGAATACTGTGCTACGGAAAGTTCTTTTATGAGTGATCATTTCTCTCCAAACCATTGCAATTGTTTAGTGCTGACCAAAACTTCACAATTAACTTAATGCCATCCCACAAAATGGTGGTTATCAAATGAACCATCTCTAACCCACTCACACTCTGACTAAGAAGTCCAATAATACTATAGGGATAGAAATGGTTAGAGAAGCTAGGGATTCCTCTACTTCTTTTCCTTATAGTGGAAGTGGGCCTAGTTATTATTTTGTTTTTATTTTTCTAGTTTTAAGTTAAACCATAAGTGGGTCAGAGAAAGCAGAATTTACAGAAGTGATATATAGATTAAAATCCGTGGACATTCTGCTTCAGAAAGCAGAATTTACATGTAGTAATTTCAATGAAAGCTTGAACCCAACAAAGCACTGTAAGATTAGATGGGTGTTGTAGACCGAATTAGATTGTTCAACTTGGAACGGATTGGACAAGTCCAACCCAATCCACTGTAATATTGGATTGTTCAACTTTGAATGGATTGGACTGGACCGGATTGGATTGTTCAACATGTAAGATTGCATACATGTTGGTTACGACTCCTAACATTCAAGGGTCCACATACATCACTATGTATAAGGTCAAGCGTGCCCGTACATCTTTCAGGCTTGCCGCCGAATGGCCGCTTTGTCATTTTACCACGAAGGCAAGGCTCATAGGTGGAAAGATCTTCTACAACTAGAAAATCTAAAGGACCATCATTTACCAACCTTGTGGTTCAGTCAATACCGACATGGCCAAGACGGTAATGCCACAGGCATGTGGGACTAACGGTATCACGAGTTCTCTTGGGAACGTCAACTAACGTAGTTTCGGCTATGTTGGTTTCTAGAGAAGGATGTAGAACATAGAGACCATTCTCCAATTCCCCGTATGCGATGAATTTATTATTTCTTTTAATAGTAATCATATTACTAAAGAGAACATAACATCCATCGACACACAATTTTGAGACAGAAATCAAATTTCTTCTTAAATTCTGTACATAAAGACAATTTTTAAGTACAAGTTCTCCTTCTCTAAAAAACAATTCTACGGTTCTGATGGCTGTAGCTGCAACGCTTGCAGAAGTTCCCAAAAAGAGCATTACCTCTCCCTCACTCAATCTTCTGCTTATTCTGAAACCCTGTAATGTGGTACATGCATGAGTGGAAGCCCCGGAATCAATACACCTGGAAGCAGAAGTAACCAACAAATTGGTTTCTACGACACAGAGTCGGGATTACCTTTCTTGGATTCCAGGTAGGTAGGACAATTCCTTCTCCAATGGCCAGCCTGGTGACACTGGTGACAGGCATCAAATGCCTTGTCCTTTTTCTGTCTCTTGGATTTGTTGCCCTTTTTTTGGGGCCTCTTCTTAGACCTCCTCTTCTTACCACGCTTGCCTGCTTCCATAAGCATGGCGACGGGCTCATCCTTACGAATCAGTTCCTCAACTCATTACAACATGTCATTGAGCTCTTGTAAGCTAATGTTCAGCTTATTCATGTTATAATTCATGAAAAACCGATTGTAGGACAGAGGTAAAGAATTCAAAATGACATCTACCTTGGTGACGTGTTCTAGCCCAGACCTTATGGCTTCCAGCTCATTTATGTATCCCATCATCCGAAGACAATGGTCATGCACTTGCTGTCCCTTGGTCATTTGAGCGGTCATGAACTACTTCAATACCTTCTGCCGAGTAGAACGATTTTGCTTTTCGTACATAGTTTTCAGACTGTCTAATATGTCCTTGGCCAGTTCGATCTAATCGAACTGCCTCTGTATTGGATTGTCCAGAGAAGCTATGATATAGCAGCGGGCCAGGGAGTTATTTTCCTCCCACTCAAGGTAGTTCCTTCTACGGGCCTTAGAATCCCAATCACCCAAACGCTCGGGGGTGGGGTTTTTGGCAACTTTATCCAAATTTTCAAACGTCAGTACCAGCATGAGATTACGGTACCAATCAACGTAATTAGGGCCTTTAAGTTTGTTGTTACCAAGAAGCTTGGCGAATTGTCCGTTAGCCATTTTCTGATAAAATAGCAAGACATCAATCCACAACCTAATTTGATTCATGTTATCTATATAGATAGGGCTTTTAATCTATGTTTCATTTCCATTTGTTCATCACCGGGATTTCCCTCCTATCTCAGTGACGGAGACAACGACAATTATGTCTCTTGGAAATGTGGGAAACCACATAGGGTGCATGGAGCCAATTATTTCAGCTGCATAACCCCACCACCTTTCTATGAAAGATGATATCCACTCATCACATGAGTTTTCCCTTTGGCCTCTGTCAGACAAGGTTCATAGTCGTTTACAGGTAAACATTTCTGTCCAGTGAGTGCTCACCCATCATATTCGACCACGCCAAGGTACCGTGCAAGAGTTCTCATTTTCTAGGGAAGCCCCTCCCACATCGGTCTATGATGTCTCTATCATCATATGGAACAATCCAACAGATCTAGCAGCAAATTGGTTGGCCCATTTTCCGATGCTTCCCCTCATCACTTGAAGGACCAGTCTTCATGCTAATGACGAAACACCTTTAGAGAGTCCATCATATGGATCTCCCTATCACGTGCACTCATATTTCAGGAGGGAACAAGTTACACCCTAGTTTTAGATCAAAATAGAGTGGCTCCCACTGGCATTCATAAAGCCAAATTTCTGGTGGCCCAATTCGGCAAGGGTTTCTGCACGTGCCCTTCTCAAGGGTGTGGGGCCCATCACAAAGGGAAGGTCATCCAATGACCATAATGGACACCATGGCAATGATGTGCATTCAGCCATGGTGTGCGCAAGAACCACTATCGTATCTGCATGGGCCAAGTGCTTATGGCCCATGAACGCAACACATCACACATCTGTACATCACATGCAGGAAGAATTGATCCAATCAATTAAATATCTGTAAAGCCATTTTGAAGTCCATAATATTAACACTTAATATTATCTAAGTATATGGGCTGAATAACAGTATTCAACCCATATAACTTTCATTAGAATGATGGGCTTTTGTAGTTTTAACAATTCAAAATTAGGCCTTACTGGTTGGGTCGAATTACTACTTGCAATTAAACATCAATCCCTGACCCAAAAGTGGGAGAAATCAGGACTGAAATCAGCCCCATCGAACCCTAGATCCGGTCCAAATCTGGTTCGAATTGGTCTGGGTTTGATTTTTAATTCAAAAATTAATTCAAGATTAATGATCTGAAATTAAATACTAATCAAGAAAAACATAAATCAGTCAAGTAGGGTTGTTCGCATACTCCATCCTACAAATAGAAGTCAGTTCACAGTTTGCAGTTTCACAAACTGCAAATCGCAAATAGCGATTTTCATATCTGCGAATTCTCCTTCCAGCGCCGCCAACTTCGATAAAAAAATAGAAAAACCTAATTTTCTATTAATTATTACATCAAAATGAATCCTATACATTCAGTCTAAAAAAAATAAATAAAAAAATTATTTACAGACCAAATGTAAAGAATAAACAAGAATTTGCAAATCACAGATATCCACGTGCCAAGAATAAAAGATTTCTATCTCCATTGTATGAACAACCCATAAATCAAGAAAATTATAAAAAACCATTCCATTAAAATTCAGATTTATATAAAATTTAATTCTAGATCATTCACCCATATATATGGGAACAATTTCCCAAAACTCAAAATCTGCGCAAATAGGGTAGAATGACTTCTGCCCATTTGTGCAGGTTCAGATCTAAACAAATTTGACTGAAGATTAGAACCATGGCTCTAATACCACTGAAGGAATGGAAAGATCCATCGTATGGATGCCCAAATAAAGCGGAATAGAATGGGCGAATTTCAAAAATTTCTTTCCTTCCTACAACTGGGAATCACATTCCCTATTTTAGAAAATTAATTTTCAATGATCAATTTTGAATCAAGAACCAAACTGGATCTAAACAAAACAGTGGGAGAAGGAAATACCTAATACGGAGAATTAGTATCCCCCAACGAAGGTGTTCACGCCTAGAAAAGTCACCAAAGACTGCTCCCACTGAAAATGGCGCAGTGTAGGATGAAGCAGAATTAGCAACATTCTTCACAAGAACTGGATCCTTCGCAAGAACCCAATGGATGATAGGTAAGCACAACTTCTTTTTAATTCTTTCACAAAGAACTAAAATTAAGAACCCTTCTTGACGACTCCCACGTGAGTGGAGATGAACTACTAAAGGCGGCGGCAATAGGAAAGAGGTAGCAGGGAGAAATTGGCACAGTCTCATTATATGCTGATTTCTTTCTTCTGTGTTGTATCTGTATCTCAGGTGAGTGTGTTTAGAGGCTGCCGCCCCCTCCTCCTTTTATATTCCTAAAGGGATTAGCTCCTAATCCTATTAGGAGATGTTGATCCCTTTAAGTGATAAGGACTTGATCAACCCTCCTAATTTGATTAGGAGTTTCCAGTTTTGAATCATATTCAAATCTGGACTCTTATTGAGTGGATATGGACTTTTCCTTATCCTTTAAGGCTGGTCCATATCTCAGATTCGCCCCATTCAAGCCAATCTAATTAACCCAACTCGTATCAGGCTTTTGACCCATTAAGTGTATGTGCTCACTTAAGCCTTTCAAATTGCTGCCTAGTTGGGCTTTTTCTGTATGGCGTGGGACCCAAACGTTGATCTACACATCAACCACAAGGGTTCGGCCCAGCCTCTATCACAAGGCCTAGCCAAATTCACTAGAAAGCCTAGTGAATCCCTTAACCCCATCATATGGACTCTATGGACCCAACACTTACACTAAGTGGTCACTGGGCCAAGCCACCTTATAACACCCAAGGACTGTGGGCAGATGTAAGACTATCCCATCAGGTTTAACCTTCAATGGCCTTACACTTAACCTCTCTGCCCATGATGATCAAATACCGCCCGACAAGAGATGACATCTCCCTCCGCTACAAGGTACAATGCTGGTTTGGTTTCCATCAAAAAGAGTGCATTTTCTCGATCATTACCTTTGTCTGACAAAGGAGCTGATCCCGTCACTATGATCACCCACTCAGATGGGTTCATGAACCATCTCAACATACCCAGGTTTTGGCCCCCTCTAAGGGTCTCACTGATTGCCATATAAAAAATGGCCCAATCCACTACCTAGTGCGGTACCATAATCGAGTCTAGGGGTTAGGTGTAACATTCTAGTTTTGCCCACTAATTGCCAAGGTCCAGGGCAATACTGGAATTCTGGTCTAGTTCAAGGTCTCAAGCTGATACCACACTTCATGTACCTCTTGTCTCCCCTTGGTGGCAGAGACAAGCCACCCCAACCGACTTGGTGGCACATCAATGTCAGCCTTATCAGGATAGGTCTCCCAGACCGACCTACTAGCTGCGAACATTTTAAACCAACATAAGTCTCATAAGTGTCCGGTTTCAAGGATATTACACAGAAACGCACCACATAACTTGAATCAAATATGCACTTTATTCATTTACAATAAATGTCATAAGTACAAAACTATCTAACATAAATTACATAAAGACAAACATTTTGCAAATCAATAATTTAATTATAGACCATTTGCCATAACTTACATGCTCGGTTAGTTTCAGTTAAAGAAGCTACACATATAGGAGAGGTAGTAGCTGTTTCAAGATCCAATTCTAAAAATAATAATACACAACCAAAAACACATATTAGAAACAAAAACATATAAGAAATATAACAATTACTTCAAGATCCAAATTTTAACTTACTTTTTGTAGTGTGAGCTTCCAACCAATCTTTTCTACAAACCAAAGCCTCCATAGTCCCTGGAAGTAATGAAGTACAATGTTGATCCACTATTCTGCCCCTAGTAATGAATTTTCCCTTGAATGCTCTAGTGGTTACTAGAATTGCCAAAATATCTCATGTTGATGTAGAGAGTTTAGAAACTTGGGACCACTAACTTGCCAGAATCTCAAAATATCAAACTCTTCACATCTAGGAAATAGTTTTTTTTCAAGATAAAGATGCAACTCTGACTTTTGAGTCCTAAGAGAACAGTCAGGATACTCATTTGCCAACCATCAATCAAAACCACTCAAAAAATCTATAACACCACAAATCCTCAATGGTTGTGATGCAATACTATAACCTTTAAGTGACCTATCCTCTATACTAAAACCCATACTTTGAATATAGGTCATTTAGTGCCTCTCTAATTCTTGTAACATGTCTCTCGGTAGTTTCTCCATAAATGGGATTGTAGTAATATGTTACAATCTCCATCTTAAACCTGGGATCACAGACAATGACAATTGCAAGAACCAAAGAACATTCATCCCAATATTTATCAAATGTTTTATTCATTCTATTTGCCATTGAACAAACATACTCATATTCATTATCTAACCACTGAAGCAATAAAAGCTTGATTGTGCAAATATCGGGAAAAAATACATTTGAGGTTGGGAAAATAGTACTTGAGAAATTTTTTGTGGAGATATAAAAAATTTGCAAGCAATCTCATACTATTGCCCCCATCTCCCATTCTTCATCGGATGGTAGATTCTTATAGTCAAAATCAAGCTCAACTAGTCGACAAAATTCTTCCTTTAACTCTAAAGTTGTGTCTAACATGTCATTTGTGGAGTTCCATCATGTTGGACAATCAACAACCACCCCTCTCTTATGCTGTACTTTTGTTTGGCTTCTTGCATTGTCAAATTTTTGCTTCTTATAAGGTGTCAGCCTTACATATTTAGCAATTTCTCAAATATTATATAACAATGGTGATACTTCTCTCAAACCATCTTGCACAATAATGTTTAAGATGTGAGCAACACATCTCACATGAAATGGGTCACCATGCAATGGGAGCAAACCCTTAACATAGAGGTGATTCCTAAGCTCCCTAACCATAACATCATTGTTAGAGGCATTGTCAACCGTTATAGAACATATTTTTTATCAATGTTCCAAGTTAACAATCTCTCAACAACTTCATACAGAGTATTTCCATCATGGGGACACATAACTACCATAAAGGTAATAATTTTCTTCTTCAGCTCCCACCCATCATCTATAAAGTGTGTTGTTAAACAATAATACCCCAAATTTTGTTTCAAAGTCCACATATCAATGGTTAAGCTAATTTAACATTCCAAATCATCAAAGTATTTGTATAGCATCTCCTTTTCATCCAAGTAAATCTTCATGACATCATTCTTTATTGTATTTCTATAAACAAATCTAAATGATGGCTGAAGATTATTGACAAATATCTGAAAAAACTCTTCTTCAACTATATTAAAAGGATGTCCATTCTTCATTGTCATCTTTGTTAAGTCCATTTGGCCCCTATCTTGGTGAAATTTGAAGTTTTCTACAGTTTCTTATTCACTTGTTCCCTTTTGTTTTAACTTAGGACATTTTGGTACATATCCTAAAAGGTGGCTTTTTCCTTTATAACTTCCTCTTATATATTGTTTCCTACAATGCTTACAAATAATTCTATGTTACTTGAATCCAATTTTATTTTCTTAAAATGATCCCATGCTTTGGACCTAACCATTTTTCCAGTAGAGCTAGATATGGTAGATGATTCACTAGGGTTTTCAGGTACATTTCATTTTTAGCACCAACTTCATCCATCCTTAATGCAATAAGAAAGAACATTAAATAAATTTAAAACTAACATGAAACACAAGAAAGTCTAATAGATTGTTTACAAATAGGGTTGGCAATGGATTGGACCTTGTCAATTAGGTTTGGATTAGTCTAGTTCAACATTGTTTTATTGGACTATCTAGCCCGTCCAAATTGGTTTTGAGTCGGATAGGGTCCAACCAAACTCGGTACATTGGCACCTGCAATTACAAGTATACAATTAATACTCAGGTGACAATGTAATGGAAAAAGAACTATCATTACATGTTATCTTCATTGGATGGGAGGTGATGTGTGCGCAAGATACACATAATTTCTAATGTTTTATGCATGGTTTTGATGCTGATTTGTATAGTTTCTTACCCTAATTTAGGTTGATTTCAGGAAATTAAGAATGTGGATCAGCTTAGAGGAAAGATAGCATAAAACATGTAATAGGGGCAAAAGTTGAAGCAATTCGACCCATCTAGAAGAAATGCCTAGCCGAGAATCCTAAGGAGGGCAATTCGGCCCATAAAGAAGCAAGGCCCATGCAACACTCTATGGGGGAACCCAAGGAAAGAGCCTAGCCGAAGCTCTCCAAGGGAGACCATTCGCCCCACCAAGTGGGAGGCCCAATTGCAGCCCAAGGGGAGCTCCTAAAGGCGGAAACCTTTTAGAAGAGAGAAAGGGTTGAAGAGAACACTATAAAAGGAGAAGAGAAAGAGGGAAAAGGGGTTCGGACCCTTTCTTGGCAAATTAAGAGAAGAGAGAAGCAAGAAGAGGAGAGAAGAGAAGGTTCAAGATAAGAGAAGATTGCTGAATTTGAAATTGGAGAAGAAGCCATTCAAGGAGATCGAAGATCAATCAAGACTCTAGGTTGTCTTCTTCTTTGGTTCTATGCAAGTGATAACCGAATTCAACTAGGGTTTCATGCAATATTGTCCATTAATTTCTCTTTCTTGTTAGTAATTGAACAATGTTTCATGAGAATTCAGATTTGTAATTAGTTCTCTAGGGTTATTCGATTGATTGGATTCATTCTTGATGTTTCTTGATTAGGGTTTTAACTGTTAGAATAGCTTGGCCGAATTGATATTGAATCTTGGACTGCTTGAATTGCTTGAGAAAGAGTTTAGATAGTCTGCTATAGCTGTGGCCGAACTGTTATTGAATCTTGGAATGTATAAATTGCTTGAGAAAGAGTTTAGATAATCTGATATGCTAATCAAGAACCGAATTTAATACAATTTAGAGATAACTTGTATGATTCGGTTGGTGTTCATTCAAATCTGAAATGATGCCCTTCGAATTCTTGATCTTAATGCATCCACGGGGATTAGATTTTTGATAGAGATATAAGAATCATCATTCATAGATAGAATGAGCATGTGCTCGATAGAGGCTGTTCATGTCATTAGGGTTTCACCAAACCAAGGCTGAATCCCAATCCAATCGAATGATCTTGAGAATTGATTGCCGAACCAATTCAGTTTTGCTCACATTTAACTTATCTTCTTGAATGCCTGAAAGGTGTTTGATCCGAATTCATAGAGATAGTTGCTAGTAAGGAATTCAGTTTTTGTTTAGGTTAACAATTCAGTTTATTAGACAATAGATGGCAGATGCAATACTAGTAGTTGTTGTATAGATCCTCATGGGAACAAAACTCTACTCTTCACTTCCTTACTTGATCGGCTAGTGCACTTGCTAGTGCAGGCAATTACACATCAAGTTTTTGGCGCTGTTGCCGGGGATTTATCACAACAATATTAGGAACGATTTGTCATTGTTAATCTGATTTTATTTTTGCACATTATGTTTCTGATATGTGTATATTAGCCTCCAATGCGGATAAGTAGTTTTCTTTCTTCTTGCTAATTGTCTTTGTTTGCCTTTCTTTTTTTTTTGGTAGTATTCAGCTTTTTTGGTTTCGATGACTGTTGCTCTCTTCGTGTTTGTCATTCTCTTTTCCTAGTTTTGTGTGGTTCTTAGTAGCTAGAGGTTCCAAACAAAAGAGCCACTCCAGATTTCAGAAGGATCTTCAGGGAAGTCCTCTAAACCCCTCTCATTACTCAATAATACTCTTCAAGCAAATACCCTCATTGTTGGATTCATCTTCACTCTCTAACATAGGAACATTGAGGGAAATGTTCATGTTAAGTGTGGGGGAGTTAGGCTATAGCTATGCACCTCAATCACCCCAATACATGGCCGGTTAAACTGAAAATTTCCTCCAGATTATTGCATGAGGTTAAGAAAGTCGAATAGGACTTTCATCATGACCAGCCCTAATTTTCTTCATGTGTATAGTGCACTTGATTGACATCTTAAAGATCATTTGAGCTATTAGTCCACATCTAAACTGTTAATGCATGAAGTTCAATAATTGCAAAAGAAAGAAAGAGAAGAAGAGAAATGGACAAAGTCCAAAGGGCTCCACTATCATGAACTGAATAGTAAAACTAGCGGTTTATGATGTGAGTTCAATCCCAACTCCGCTATTCCAAACTGAATAGTAAAACTAGCAACTTGGAATATGAGTATTGTTATTTGCCTCTAACCTGTGACTAGTGTGAGATGGATTATAAAATGTACTCACACCAAAAAAAAAAAAGAAAGAGTGTGGTACTGTTGTCGCTAGAGAAAATGAGAGGGCGCTAAGAGGAGTGTTGTTATTAGAGAAAGTGAGAGGGCGAGAGGAAGATCGCCAAAGAGAGGGAAATACGGTTGGAGTTGGTTCAAAGCTTCAAACGAAATATCATCCTCCGCCAACAAGACTGAGGATGGAGTGATAGAGGTGTCGAATGTGTTTGGGAGATATTTCAGGTTTATTTTTTTGAAGACAAACATAATCAAATGCTGAAATGGGGAGAGAAGTTAAAACCATTCAAGAAGAATGATCTTTAAATCATAGAGAATTTGAAAACCCACCTAGATTAAATAACTTAGGCTTTGTAGGAAGTTTAATAAAGAATTTCTTAAGCTGAAATGTGTTCAAGATTCAAGATAAAAGACAAAAAAAAACAAAGAGACATAAAAAAGAAACAAAAAGAATGACCAATCAAGTCAAAATAAAAAAATAAATGTTAACGTTTATGATAGGGAAATAAAAATGGGCTTTGCTTTTAATAATTTCAAATTCCAAATAGGTATACTCTCTTAGATTGAAAGTTCAATGCAAGTGAATATCTTTCTTGTGAAATTCATTTTTAGTGAGTGTGTTATTTTACTTGATGCTTAGTTTTGTTAATCATGCTATTTGCATTTGCATACGACGATGATGTTCAGCTATTGTTTTGTTTGCTTTACTCTTTGCGTGCTTGATCTTACCAACTATTCACACACACCATCTGCATTAGATTCTAGTATCCTACTTTCTATTAGGAGGGGATCAGTAGGTGTCAAGTCATTTGGATCGCATTGACAACCCACAGACCAACCACCAATCAGAGAATCCCGTTTATCCGATGGGTGGAGGTTTGAAGGTTGGTTACCTTGTTGCAGGCTTGTGTCTAGAAATAAACTGGGTCAATCCATGCATTTTCACTTAGTAAAGTTTAGAATAAAGTAGAGAAACTACCCTAGTCCAGAATAGGACACGTGTATTGAAAAGTTTTGAATAAAAACAAAAAAAAGGCAAAAAAAAAATAAAAAGTGAAAACTGGAGTAAAATGATAGGAAGAGAGCAATTTGTTTAGACGGATAATATTAGGAAAGTAGTAATAGCAGAAATGCACATAAAAATGAATAAAAGGGGAGTTGGAAAGTAATAAAGAAAATCAAAAATTAAAGAAAAATAAAAAACCCAAATCATCAAAAAAGAGAAAATAATAAAATGTATAAAATGGGAGTTGGAAAATCCTCTTCTTCTGTCAAGAGGACGATTTGGTGGCGGTGGTGGTTTCTCTGATAGGAGAGGTGGTAGTGGAAGATTTTTCTGATGGAAGATGAGTCAGCAAGGGACAAGTGTTGAAGGAAAACAATCTCCACCTGTTGTATTGGGCACTGAAGTAACTCAAAGAAGTATGGGTCCAGTATCTACAGATTTGTCATATGTTCAAAGCCATTAAATGCCTGGCTATGTATAAATGTAGATAAGTATTTCAGATTCATTAATACCTATTAGTCTTATGATCGTTTGTGGGTCCCAGTTCAAGATAAAGGATTATGGATAATTTCAGATATATTGCTTTTTACCCAATAATTGTTCCATCCCTAAGCGATGGTTCCAACTAGGGGTATCAATGGACCAGTTTCGGGTTGGACTCCGTCCAAATCGGAAGTGCTATGGACGGATTTGGATGGTCCTAAAATTGATATGGACTTAGACCGGTCTGAACATGAATCGTTTAGTTATAGAATGGACGGAAAGTGAATAAAGCCAAAAGTTTGAACAACTCGTTGGTCTGTTCATTTTTGTTTGAACTTTGAAGCATGAAAACTTTCGAAGGCTAGGTGAGTCGTTTTTCCAACGCTTACAGACTAGCAACTCCACTAGGGAATTCTTGAACCATAGGTGGAGCTCACATGGGGTACCAAAGTTGTTGATTTCTTTTTGACTAAAGTTAGCTTTGTTTTGCTAGTCTTTTATTTACATATTGTATTTTGACTACCTTATCTTGTTTCATTGCAAATAAAATAGTTCTCTTATTTCTTTGTCTTTTCTATTTTGCTAGCATGCATAGCTTTAGTTTAGGTCGTTGGGATTATCATTTAGTTTGAGAAACTTGCATGCATATTCCAACTTGAGCATTTTTGTTTCTTTGTTTACATACAATGGTTTCTTTGGAGCTATGGTTTTCTAGGAAAATTGTTAGAATAAACTTATATGCTTATTTTTCACAATAAAGGGTATGGATGTTGTTGCTATGAGCATTTATTTCATGAGGATTGTCTCTCTTCCCTCGAGCCTTCCGAAGTGTTCAAGTCATTTTTGAGTCATTAAAAAAAAAAAAAAGATGTATGCTCTTGTAAATAGAGAATAGCAAATTGGATTGGATAGCAAGTGTGGAAATGCATCATGAGGCTTTTACTTCCCCTTGGGTATTCTTGGATCTCATTGTTTAATGCTTGTTGGGACTGTCAAAGAAATAAATTTCTTCTTCACATTCCCCTCACTTTGAATGCCATTGATGGATAACATATTGAGTTTCTCCAAATTTTTATTTACATGAGATTGTGTGAGATTTTAGGTGGTTTACATTCTTGAAGGCATGGCATGATGAGGTAATAATGGGATACTTTTACATGCCAAAAATTTCATATTGCTCACTGTTTTTGGAATCTAATATTGGATGAGTTTGAATGGTTATAGTAATAGATCCCTGTGAAAAGATCATTTGCTTTGTGTGGATTGTCAACTCAACATGATGAATTTGATCTTGGAAAAACACCTTTGCTGATTTTTTTTTTTCTGATTTTGGGATTTCCTTTGAACCCCAACATGTGAAAAGATTGGTTTTAAAAGCTTTCATAGTGCTGAAATTTCTGGTTTTGGGACTTCCCTTTGGACTCCAACGTGTGAAAAGATTGATTTTGAAAGCATCCTTACTGCAGAAATCTCTAGGTTTTGGAGACTCTTTTGGTTTCAAGAAAATGATAGTTTAGAAAGCCTTTTCATTGTTAAAATTTCTGGGTTTCTGGTTCTTTTAGTCCCAAGTGTATGAAACATGTTGATTTTAAAAACATCCCCATTGTAGAAATTTTTGGGTTTTGGGTTCTCTTTGATCCAATTGTTTGAAGATTGTTTAGTTTAAAGGTGTGCACATTGCTGTAATTTCTGGATTTGGGGTTTTCTTTGATACAAGTATGTGAGGAATGCATGTTTTTAAAATCATTACATTGCTGAAATTTCTGGGTTTTAGGTCTTTTTTTTATCCAAATGTGTGAGGAATACATGTATTTGAAATCATGACACTGCTGAAATTCTTGGGTTTTGGGTTCTCTTTGATCCCAACACGTGAAAATGCAAGTTTTTAGAGTCATGGCATTGCTTAAATTTCTAGCTTTTGGGATTCTCTTTGACTATAATATTTGAGAGATGCATGATTCTAGAAGCATCCCTATGCTGAAATGGTAGGTGCTATGCGTGTTTTTTTTTTTTTTTTTTGTTTTTTGAACTCATTGTAGATGTATGTGGTGGCTTAAGGACTTGTTTTAAATGCTGAAATGACATGCTTATTTATGGGTGTTGAATGGTTGATATTTACAATAAGCATGACGTTTCTTTGATCAACTTCTAGTGTTGAAAGGTTGATGTTTATGATCTTGGAAAAATCATCTATGCTGAATTGTGAATTCTCACATGTTTGTTGGAATCAATGGTTAAAGGAAATAAACTTTTGGGGATGGGGTTCTATAATGAAATAAGCTACACATGTTAAATCCAAGACTATTGAACAATGCATGCAAGTTGGGGGTTAGGATGAGAGTTGTGGGGTCTTTTAGCTTTAGGTTGGTAGGTGGGGGTTTAATAGGATGTTCTTAGGGTAATCATGAATAAAATAAAAACAAATTGCGTATAATGTTTCGTGAGATAAAAAAATCAACTTTAAGATAGAAGTTTAATCTCTCTTTTTCTCATTAATAAGAAATAAAAGAAAGGACTTGGGCTAATTCTGTTTTGGTGAGTGTCTTTTTGAAATCCTTGACTCTTGAAATGGTTTATTTTGGTGACATTGGAGGAGATTACAAGAATGTTCTTTTGAGTTATTGGTTTAGATATATTCGGATCAAGTGAATATGGGTTATGGATGTGAAAGGGGTTGAAATGGAATCTTTGTTTGATGAGAGGGTAAATAGGGGAATTTTGGGGTTATGGGTGCGAGAGGGTCTTACCTGGATTGGTTAAACCAGTGCCTCAGGTTTTGGAGTCACTTATAATTCAAAGCGCTTTTTTATTTCAATTTCGGAGGTCTCATCACCCAATTTTCCTCAACTGATGAGTGGCGACTCCATTCTGTTTCGACCAATCTCACTAGTCCACACATGCAAACCCACTCTTTGTGCTCAGACCCATCTCAACCCTTCACATTTTTCCAAAATCTCATCCATTCATCCTAAATCCCAATTTGACCTTCCTTAGACCTGGTTTGACCAGATTTACCCAAAATTACAAAATACCCTTGAACTTCACTAAATTTACCAAAAGGCCACTCTCCTTTATAAAATCTAATTTGTTTTAGGTTTAAGGTGATCAGTCCTCATCAATTTCGAAGGAAGGATGACATTCTAATCCCCCTCCCTTCCGGTTACTCTTTCTCTCGGTTCTTCTTTCATTTCTCTCAATCTCTTCTTAATTTCTTCTTTCCTCCTACTCTCTTTCTCTTCTTCCTCTAATCCCTTAAAACCTAATCCCGAAGAGGGAAAATTACAGTTCATCGTCATCTACCTCCAAATGTGAATAGAGGCAGTGAAGAACATGACATAGTGGCAGTGGTAGATCGACTAGTCGAAGCTTCTCATACCAACGGCATCTGACTTAACCTCCTATCAAACCTTCATTGATTTTTCTCATCATTTTTACAGATCTTGCCATCATCTCTTCGTCGTTGATCTCAGTTCCTTCCAACATCTTGGTCCCTCCTCTTGGCACATTCCTCATTTGAGCTATTGGTTACAAATTACAACAAATCGGTGTTTCCCCTATGTCGTCCGTTGATTTTAGGCCAATATATAGAGAAGGTAAATTATATTTTCTTAGTGGTTGGCTTGTTGCTATTTTGTGAAACTAACTTCTAAACCTCTTCTTTGAAACTCCAATTTGGATGAAAAGTTCCTAAGACCTAAACCTCGGTTCATAAGCTATTCTTTCTCAATTTCTTTGTTTATCCATTGTTGGCTATTCTTGATGCACTTGAGACTGATGACATTCAGTTAAGTGTTCGATTTCTAGTGTGGTTGTTTTGGAGTTTAAATTACATCTTCTATTTGTTTTAGTTATTTGAGGTTGAGCTAAATAGTTATCTGAGTTTGAAGTAGAAGAGAAGAAAAATGAATAGGATTATGACAAATGATTTTACAAAATAGGGAAGATTGATGAGCATTTAATCTTAGAATTCCATTAATCTGTAATTTCTTTCATCTCTTGTTATTTTGCTACTTCTGTCATTTTCTAGTTCTCGATCGGTTCAGATTTCATTTTCTTAATTCTAATAGCTAAATGTGATTTAAATAGCTTGTTGCTTCATTTTGATGTTTTAAGTAGTTTGAGTTAGTCCATTTGTCTTAAGTCATCTCAAAGTGTATGCCCTTGCTTTCTTTATTGATTATCATTCTTTTGATCGGTTAAATAAACACGTTTTTATGATTATACTTGTTGGTATCCTTTGTGGGCCCCGCTATTGGACCTGTGAGAGGGGTGCCTATTCCCTTTCCTCTCCCATCTGAGTCTTATTCGGATTGGTTTAACTGATGCCTTGGGCTATCAGAGTGACTATTAAAACAAACGGTTTCAAAATCATTTTCAAAGGTCTCATCACTTCCATTTTCATAACTGATGGGTGGCGACTCCATACCCGACCCAAGTGAGCCATTTTCCCGATGCTCACTGACCGCTATCTGCAAGAGTACGGAGTCGTGCAAGTAATATAGTAAGGAATACAGAATCATTTCCACGAGGAATGAATTATTTTGCCACCTATTAATTTCTTCTCAACTTGTTTAAAGCAATGATCAATTGGGCTTGTGCACTATTGATTAATGAAATTTAACTAACAAAAACAAGAAACTTGAACAAAATCAATAACAAAGTTGCTAGGGATTAATCCTATCACAATCATCAAGATTCAATATCAATACAATCCCATGAGGGTTGTTATATTCCAAGGTGTTCCTAAAAGCACTAGTCAATCTTTCTCAAGAGTCAACTAGCTAACCCTGTGTTCAATGAAATGGAATTACAATCAATGAATTCTCATTCTTTTGATCAAAATTCTCTTTGCATAAACACAAAGTTTTAATACACTTATAAGGAAATCCTACCAACAAATGATATCTCTACCTAATTATTGGTCGAATAAGTGTTATTAATTCCACCTCAATTATCATCTCTTGATGGATAATCTTGATTAAAGAATGAATCATTGGTGATCAATCAATGATAAATAATCAGCACAAATAACACAATATAGCAAGAACCTCATCAATTTTATAAATGACTGAAAATCAATGCATGATCAGGTATTAATCCCTAACAATAGAAACCTAGCCCCTCATGATGTAATTAAGAACAAGCAAACTATCCTAATGAATTTTGGATCAAACCACTTTTAATGATAGGAAGAGTACTGCATACAAGAATTGACAAAACCGATTTAGCAATCAAATCTTTAACCTATCCAACCGAAGTGAATTCAGTCTTGGGTTGGCGAAATCCTAATTTATGAGCAGCCTCTCTCAAGCGCAGCCCACCCTATCTACGAACAACAATTCCTATATCTCTATCAGAAATTTAATCACCATAGGTGCATTAAAAACACAAAATTTGTAGGTCATCAATTCGGGTATGAATGATTGCCAACCGAATAATGCAACTTATCTATAAGATGCATTCAGTCCGTTCTCTTGATTAGATGATCTAATTACCTAAACTCTTTCTCAAGTAATTCAAGTAATCCAAGATGCAAGAACAATTCGACCAAGATTATTCTATAAATCAAAACCCTAATCAAGAATCCCAAGACTAAATCACACTCAATCGGATCTACTAAAAATTAATTACAAGTCAGAATTAAAACTCATCATGGTTCGCATAAAAGAAAGAAAGAAGAAAGATTCAATAGAGAAATCTCAATAAATCCTAATCGAATCTAGGTTACCAAACTACAGAACCAAAGAAGAAGACAACTTATGAATCTTTGCATCAATCTTCGATCTCCTTGCTATGCTCCTTCTCCAATTTGCATTCAACAACCTTCTCTTCTCTCTAGCAATTCTTCTTCTTCAATTTTCTTTTACGGGTTTGAACCCTAATCCTTTCCTTTTCTTTTCTTTTTATACCTTTCCTCTTCAGACTCCCCTCCTTCTCTAAAGGCAGTCGCCTTTCTCCCCTCTAGGGCTGCAAATTGGGCTGCTATTCTTGGTGGGCCGAACTGCTGTTCTCTTGATTTTCAGCTGGGTCTTGCTTCTTTGTGAGCCGAAGTGCTGCTCTTTTCAACCTAGATTGTCCCAAATTGGTTCAGACCTTCATCTTTGGTGATTAGTTACCTGAAAAGTGACAAAACATCCAAATGCATTAAATTGACTCATAAATACCCAAATTAACCATAAAATCTCAACAATTAATCCTAAAACACCCCAAGTTCTTATTGAATAACTTAAGCTTATCACTCACACATGACTACTGGCTTGTCCTTTCTGATCAATTCCTTGGCCCAAGTTCCCACAAAAACCGATCCCCAACTTGCTTTGATTGAAGTGGGTATGTGACCCTGATATGCTTTGTTGTTTTTCTTGTGAAAAATAGTAGAGGACTGGTAGAAATGAGCCCCTATCAAATCTAGACCGAATTAGGGTTTCTAGAAAGCAAGGGATAAGAGAAGAGAACAAGAGAGTGGAAAGAATTAGGTGAAATGACTCTCCCCTCTTTCTCCTTTATATAGAGCACTCTCCTAATCTAATTAGGAGCTAATCCAAATCAAATTTGGATTGGGAGTTAATCTTTAATTCATAAGTATTATCTTCTCATGAGTATAGGTCCTCCATACCCAAATCTATGTCCATTTTCAACTCAAGTGACATGACAACTTAATCACTTAACTAATCATATTAGTAAGGGCCTTAGGCCCATTTTCTCTAATGATTCATGTACTAAGGTGTAACATGGCCACTTCGGGCCTGAATATTGTATGGCATGGACCCACAAAGTTCTCATACAAGTCCATAAAGATTCGACCTCACCTCTAGTAGAGATTAGACCCACAAAGGTCTAACCAGTTAGGGCCCAATAATTACACAATTGATCATTGGATTCATCCTCCTTATGATGACCCAAGGATAATGGACTTAAGTAAGATGAAGACCATCATGTAATCAGCCTTGTAATGATCTTTTACCCAAAACCTCTTGGCTCATACTCATTAGAACACTACTAATAGGGAAGGACCTCTTCCTTGATTGCAAAATACATTGTCACACTCTCTGTTTGGAGTGATCGCGATGTGGGATAATTGGGCCCGTCCAATGATATGACAACAAATAGAGTGACAGAATGATGTGGTGTCACCTCAACGACCTCAGACACTTCAGCGATACCAGTCACCTCGTGCACCTTGGGTCACCCAACTAGATCGAGGCTTGAGTAGCTCAACTATATGCATTGACCTGCCGAGGTACCACATAAACTCCTTCTAGAAGCAAACTAGCTGTCTTCGATCTCCTCGAGATCATGGCATATGTCAATGGATCTTATCTTTTGCCCATCCAATTCGGACGGGCCTATATAAGCCTTATCAGCTTACTAGGAGTTCATTTTCGGGTGCAAAACTAACTCTATACTAGACATGCTGACGGTCATGGACACACATAATGAGGCCTAGGACAGCTTGCTTATATAATGTCCTCACCTCAAGCCTCACATGGTATGTGACATTTAGATCTCGAGTTCCCTTACAATTAAGCTGTCAGGTATCTCAAATCTCTACATTGCTAACTTAAGCATCGGAGTGTCCACACCGGGTAAAGCACCCTGGACACTTCAACAACTTTGTTTTTCAACTCGACTTGGCGGCATCACTAGCCCAACGTCTGAGTTGTTCTCTAGTAGGGAGCTACCAAATCGCGTTACATCAATTGGCACCGTTTGTGGGAATCACAACAAAAGGCTAAGTTCTCATTTCGCTCTACTTCTACAAATCTCAATTGCTTCCGCAATAAACGAACCCGCCAACAATAACAACCAGGTCTCAGGTGAGCAAGACCAGCCTATAGCACATCCTGAAGTCCCCTTTGTAACCATTGGGTAGTTCACAGTGCCCTTGACCCTACAAGGCATACCGGAAATGTTGAATCCAGCCTTCCCTTGCACCAAGTGAACGTGCCTCTCTCACCAGTCGAGCCATCCATGGTTCTTGTTGGAATTTCTGTGCACCGATTCTATGAATTGGTACAATACATCCGCAACATGAACTTGTAGATGAGGACGTGTAAGGAGAGATTTTCCACCCGGTAGGAATGTAGCAACAACAATAGAATCAGAACTAGCAACCAGGCAACCAACAACCCAACAACTAAAACTAGGACCAGGTTTTGGACCCTCCTTGTCACATTGATGACTGGAAGCCAAGCCATGTCATCTATCAAAACTTAAGGAAATAGCTCGACCAAGATGTCGAGGAGAAGGCATTGCCAACGTGCACGCCGCAACACTGGGAGAAGCCACCTCGTTCCCACCAACAACGAGGAGGTACAAAGAATAGGAGAGGTGAGTTAGGTTGCCATCCATCCAGTGGCAAAATAGGTAACCCACACCTCCCCACTTGCACTAGAGATCCTTATGGCCCCCTGGCCTAAGGAATTTAAAGCCTTGAGCCTGGAGTCGTACGACGGCACCATAGACATGGTTGACTACATAGACAACTTCTAGGCCCTGATGCAGTTACACGGGGTGAATGACGTGAGCCTTGTATGGCCTTCTCGATCACTTCCCAGGGTACAATTCAAATGTAGTACCCGGGACTTTTCGCAGGCTCAAATAAAAGGTGGAACCCTTTTGCAAACCACTTCACAATGCACTGCGCCACCAACAAGAAATGTCCGGAGTCCGCAACCTGCCTACTGAACGGGGTCCAACAACTAGATGAGATGCTCTGAGACTACACTAAGCGATTCAACCTAGAGCACCTCCAAATGTCAAATCTTGACTCGGCTGTTCAGTTCACTGCAGTGATGAATGACCTCCACCACCCTGACTTGCACTGAGAATTCAACAATCTATCATTTTGGATCATTCGAATAAATCATAATTGAGCCTTGGTCTGGTTTAACCCCAAGGTCGTGAACAACCTCTCTCAAGCGCATGTTCATCCTATGCATGAATGACAATTATTCTATCTCTAACAAGAATCTAATCCCCATACATGCATTTCTTCAAACACTTCTAAGGCATCAATTCAAAACTGAATTGATCACCAACTGGATTGTGCAAGTTATTTCTAATCTTGCATCCAATCCAGTTCTTGAATAGTGGATCTGAATTTTTAGAGTCTCTCTCAAGCACTCTAGGAATTCCAAGCTTTAGATCCATTCGGCCAATCTGAAAATTGCAGATCGGAATTCTCTTTCAAACAATTCAGATCTTGCAATCTCAGATCCGAGAATTCAGATATGAGTTTTGAAGGTTAGTTGGCCGAATTAATCTACAATAACACCGTTATTCAAGAAACTCCAAGTACAATCCATGACCATTCGAATGAATAAAAAAGCATTAGATTGCTGAACTAAAATTTTACAAGCTGAAATACATCAAGGAAGAATGGAAGAAGGAGAAAGAAGAAAGAAAATATAACAAAGAAACATAATTCAAATTAAAGGAGAATGAAACTACAATTGAGTTATTACAAATGATCTTTGAATCACAAACCCCCAATTTCGAACTCACCTTCTCTTCTAGCTTGCTTGTCTTAAACTTCCTTCAGCCCTTCTTCTTCTTCTTCCTTGCGCCTAACCTTCTTCTCTTCTCTTCTCTCAAGGTGGCCGAACCTTTAAGAGTGGGAGAACCTTCCTCTCAAGCAATTGAACACCACTCCCCCCTCCTAGAGGTCTCCTTATAGTTTTTCAAGGGGGCTTTTGCCCTTTTTTGAAGCCTCTAGGATGGGGTGTATTACACCCATTTCTTGAGCTTTCTAGAGCTCTCTTGAAAGCCTCCTAAGGGCTGTTATTTGAGCTGAACTTAGGCTCTCTCTTAGCACATGATAGCTATACATTGAGCTGCTCTTTTGGGCTGAGAATGGGCCTTTTTTGCTGGGCCGATTTCTACTCTTAGCTTGGCTTTCTTTTCTTGGGTTTTTTCAAGGAATCCAAAGTGCTCTCTCTTGCTTCCACAGCTGGGCTGGGCTGAATTTTGTCTTTTTGAATCTTCTTTTCTTGCCTTTTTCCTTCATTTTTTTGGATTAATTACCCCTAAAACTTATTCTTAGCATTAAGCTAAATTAAGGCAAAAATTAATAAACCGGCATAAAAATCCATGCTAAAGTCCTAAAAAATTATAAATAAATTGTAGATTCATTAACTGTCTTGGTCCCGGCCTCAGAAACCACTCCCGAGAAGAAGGTCCAGATTAGAACTCGCCTTGCAGAACCACTACGGTCACAACATGTAAATTTTTTACTTAATAATTAAGATACTTTTGCATGGTTGGAAGCAGAAATGCTTAACATAGACCCCTCTGTCATTACTCATAAGTTGAATGTTGACCCTCTAATCAGACCAGTCAGGTAGAAAAATAGGAACCTTGCCCCAAAGAGGCGGAGGATAGTTGATGAGGAGACCAGGAAGCTTCTTGTAGTACACTTTGTTAGAGAGGTCCAGTATCTGAGTTGAATTGGCAACCCCATGCTCGTGAAAAAAGCGAATGACAAGTGGCACATGTGCGTCGACTACACTGACCTCAATAGAGTTTGCTTAAAGGATAGTTTCCGACTCCCCAGAATAGACCACCTAGTAGATGTGACTTTGAGGCATGAGTTGTTGAGATTATGGATGCCTACTCCGGATATAACTAGATCTGGATGAACCCAGTAGACTAAGAAAAAATTGAATTTATAACCAAACTGAACTATTATTGTTATAAAGTATTGCCCTATGGGTTGAAAAACGCTAGAGCAACTTTCTGGCTACTTGTAAATAAGATTTTTTCACCTTTAATTGGAAAATAAAGTTGAAGCATACGTTGATGACAAGGTCGTGATGACTTAAATTTCAAACTCTTTAATTTCTAATTTAAATTGTTTTTTTTTTTTGAAATTTTAAGAAAATATAACCTGAAGCTCAACCCGAACAAGTGTGTCTTTGCGGTCACATCGGGCAAATTTCTTAGCTATATAGTGCATCGACATGACATCGAAGCCAACTCAAATAAAATCCATGCATTCTTAGATTTGAGGCCACCTAGGTCAATTAAAGAAGTACAAAAGTTAATAGATCGGATAACCGCCCTGAATTGATTTATGTCTAAGTCGGTTGGGTGGTGTCTCCCATTCTTTAAGGCAATAAAGAAAAACGAAGATTTAGAGTGGACCGAGGATTGTCAGCTTGTGTTCAATGCACTCAAAAAGTACTTTAGTTCTCCACCCCTTTGACTAGACTAGATCCTAGAAACTAGTTAAATCTTTATGACTCAACAAGTGACGAGGTGGTTAGCTCGGTACTAATTCAAGAAGTAGATAGGGTGTAATGATTCGTCTACTATATAAGTAATGTTTTGCATGCAACTGAGACCAGGTACGCCGACATAGAAAAATTGGCCTTTGCCTTGGTATTGGCAGCTCAGAAGTTGCTTCCACACTTTCAAGCCCATACCATTGTAGTCCTAACGAAATGACCCTTAAGGCACATTCTTAAAAAGCCCGAGGTCTTTGGAAGATTGACAAATTGGGCAATCGAGCTAAGAGAATATGACATCCGGTTTAAGTCACACCCAACAATCAAAGCACAGGTCTTGGCTAACTTCATTGCTGAGTGCACGTTCAGCACGCCGACCCCTGGAGTGGCTGATTCTTCTACCAAGTCGAAGGCATCTACTAATGCGGCACCCGTCCCAATCTGGGATGAGGAGCCCTAGATCCTCCATGTGGATGGCTCGTCTAGCCAGTATGAACGCATTGCTGGGTTGATACTTTACGGCCCTAGCAAGGTGAAGCTAGAATATGCCCCCTGTTTGCATTCAAAGCATTAAATAATGAAGTGGAGTACAAGGCACTAATAGCTAGGCTGAGATTGGTAAAGGAGGTCGGTGTAAAACACCTTCTGTTATGTAATGATTCTCACTTGGTGGTAAACTAGGTGAATGGGCAGTATGAGGCTCGTGAGCACATCATATCGGCCTATTTGGCCAAGGTGAGAGAGCTCTTGCCCAACTTCCATCCCTGGTACATTCAATAGATACAGAGGACCAAGAACATAGAGGCTGATGCTCATTAGAATTTACTTAGTGCAACCAAAATCATGAAGATAACAGCTTATGTCGAAGACCTACCATGACGTAGCATAGGGAGGATGGTAGAAGAGGTCGTTCCTATTCTGGCCACTAAGATGAGCTGGATGGATTTGCTCATCGACTTCCTATGCCACAAGAACCTACTAGCAAACCACAATGAAAATCGGAGGATATAGCGACAATCAGCTTGCTATGTCATCAATGACGAGTCGTTGTATTGTAGATCATTTGTGCCCCCTACCTGCGTTGCTTACATCCAATTGAAGCAAGCCAGGTGCTATACGAGATCCATGAGGGTCTTTGTGGAGAACACCTAGGGGATAGGGCACTTGCTTAAAAAGTGATAAGGCAAGTCCATTATTGGCCCACAGTGCAGGCGGACATACTTGAGCTCATTTGGAGGTGTGATAATTTCTAGAGGTATGCTAACATACCACACTAGCCCACCACTTACCTGAGGTGCCTGACCAACCCATAGCCATTCGCTCAGTGGGGGATAGACATCATTGGTCCTTTCCCACCCATGCTCGTGCAGAGAAGGTTTTTGATCGTAGCGATTGACTATTTCAAAAAGTGGGTGGAAGTTGAGCCCCTCGTGTTAATCACAGTCATGAATGTACAAAACTTTTTCCAGAGGAATATACTTTGCAGATTCGGACTCCCCAAAGTTCTAATATTGGGCAAAGATAAGTTGTGCCCCTTGTTAGGGAGTGTTTATTGTTAGAATAAAAAGTTGACGAAAAGGTTTAAGAGGCCAACTAGGGGACTTTATTTCTTATAATCAGGATTGAATGCATAAGGTTATGTAAGCGGCCATGGATGGCCTCCCTTTATTTCATAATTGACTACACGTCACATCTTAAGTAAGCATATGTTGATCATAGCATGTGTTTAGTTTAATACTTTCCCACTCTGGATATGATTAAGAATCCTTTGGTAAGAACAAATTCCTATTTGAAAACTCTCATTATTCTCACTCTTTACATCTCTCTTTTTTTTTTCTTTTGTCTTTCTTTTTTGATATTTTTAGCCCTCTAATGGCCATTAAGGTGTGTCACATGGATTTGGCTAGTTCATTTAAAAAACATGTTCTAGTTCATCAACTCAATTGGATAACTAGAAATTCTTACAAATTCATAGGGTCATTGAGGAAACAAAAATGGTCGAGGATGAACTCTAGTCCTTTCTTTTATTAATATGCAGAGCACTAGGTTAGAATGATGCCTTTGTTTATTTCAACTCAGGAATTATTCATACAGAATTTGGTACGCTCTGACAGCTTCAATGTGTAAGCACCATTGTAAGGCGGAAGTTGGTCAGTCTCCAAAAGTCCGAAGATGGCGATGGGAAAAAGAGAGGATGTGGGGAAGAGAGGAGAGAAGAGAGTTGCTTCCTTGTGAATAACCCTAGGCCAAAATTACTATTGTGTTGTCTCCCCTGGGAAGAATTGCACTCCCCCTTTTATAGAGAGAATGTTAAAGCTATCCCGGAAGGAGTTTTTTCCAGTTAGGAAAGAGTATTGTTTCTGTTAGGAATGAAAATATTTCCTTTTGTTTGACTATTAAGGGAGCATTATTAAAGAATCCTATCCCTTTCGGATTCTCACTATATGTGACCCCATTATACTGACGTGGCGTGGGTGATGTCATCGTTTGACGGGTGTATTTTCATTAAACCTGCATGTGTAATAGACATTTGTTCCTGGTTTACTGTGATTCTGCAATTCTGTAATAGTGTTGGGTTCATCGCAATTCCACGCATGTTTAGCGTTCATCGCAACTCCCCATTGGAATGTCTCCTTATAGGCTGGTTTTTGGTAAAGCATGTCACCTTCCCATCGAATTTGAACATTGGCCATATTGGTCCATCAAAATGTTCAATCTAGATTTAGGCCAAACTAGATCCCACTGAGCCCTGCATTTAAGTGAACTAGAGGAATTGTGCAATGAGGCCTATGATAGCTCGTGCATTTATAAAGCCAAAACAAAAGCCTTCCATGATAAAAACATTTCAAGAAAAACTTTTGAACAAAATAAAAAAGTCTAGCTTTTTAATTCTAGGTTGCATCTGTTCCCTGATAAATTAAGGTCTAGGTGGGATGGGCCGTTTATTGTGGAAAAAGTGTTTCCGTATGGTGCAGTTAAAATCGTTGATCCAAAGAATGGAAGCACATTCAAAGTCAATGGTCAAAGAATTAAACCATATGTGGAAGGAGTCTCTGAAAGGGGAAAGGTTGAGGAAATAGGTTTAAGTGATTCAGAGAAAAGTGAGTAAGTGCTTCTGGTTGAAGACATTAAACTTAGTGCTGGTTGGGAGGCAACCCAACATAGTTTTTAGTTGCTTTTGCTGTTAGGACTTGAGTTTTTCTTTCCTTGATTTGAGACCGGTTGGTAGATCTTGCACCCCTCAGGAAAACCCTATTGATTGTTCCCTTTGGCCCAAGTCCTTTTTGCATCAGCCCCGTCATGCCATTGGGGACAATGGTACTTAAATTGGGGGCTGTGAAGAGAGAGAGAGAGAGAGAGAGAGAGAGAGAGAGAGAGAGAGAGAAAATGAAATTAAAAAAAAAAGAGAATTTGAGAAGCTAAGCCTTTAAAAATGTAAAATTAGAATTTCACTGAAAATTTTAAAATTTCTTTCCATCAAAATAGATTCCCAAATAGAAAAATTGGAGGAAACTGATAAAGGAATATTGAATTTTGTAGAAACTGATAACAAATAGTAAGAGTAAAAATTAGTCTTATTTGAATCTTGTTGAAACCGTTTAAAATTTAGAAAATACTCCCAAGTTTGCCCTTGCCAAGATAAGAAGAGAAAGATGGAGAAATTAGACAAAAATTGTTCAAATTGTTAGAAACAGTGGATTGCCCTGAACAATGTTGCAAAAAAAAAGGGTCAATGGACACGTTAAACTTAGTTACTGTGTCTCTTCACCTATGTCATGTGTCGAGATTCACGTCAAACAGAAAAGGGATTGCCTAAGACGCCTACCTAACACTTAGTAACCGAGTCTCTTCACCTAAGGCATGTGTCGAGATTTGGGTGAAGCGGTGGAAGGTAACAATAAAAATAAGTGTGCATATCAAGTTCAGGGGTAGAAATCCACTGTAAAAAATGATAAGAAAAATACCCACCTTATTTAAAAAATCAATCTCAGCTTATCAAGACAGTCTGCAAATGGAAGGGTAAATAAGATTTTTAAGCCAAGTTTCTACGATATTCAAAGTATGACAGTATTAGCCCTTAATCCTAATACCAATCTATACAAAGTTTGAGAATTCTGGAATCAGGATACTTGGCTAATTTTGTGAGGGATGATCTTGCAATGGGAATGATCTCTTAACTCAGTGTAAATTTAAGGTTGCATTGCTAAGGACTAGCAATGGTTAAGTTGGGGGGTGTGATAACTCTGTATTTTGATGCCCCAAGGGCATCATTTTAGGGATACCCTTTTCCTAGTTAAATTCAATATCGTGATCTCTGAGGGTCTCTATGCAAATTCTGTGAAAAACTGGGGAAGTTACATGAAATACAGTTTTTTGGGGAGAATGTGTGAAGTCCAGCTGAGGGAGGGTGAGTTTTTGTGAAAAACTGAGAACAGGAAGGCGCTTCCTATCTACTAAACCCAGTAATGGGAATGATTGCTAAGGGACTAGCAATGGTTAAGTTGGGGGGTGTGATAACTTTATATTTTGATGCCTCAAGGGCATCATTTTAGGGATACCCTTTTCCTAGTTAATTCAATATCGTGATCTCTGAGGGTCTCTATGCAAATTCTGTGAAAAACTGTGGAAGTTACATGGCTTAAATGCAGTTTTTGGGGAGATTGTGTGAAGTCCAACTGAGGGAGGGGGTGTTTTTGTGAAAAACTGAGAACAGGAGGGCGCTTCCTATCTGCTAAACCCAGTTTGGCGCCCCTCCAATTGTATGAGCATGCTCCCCTCTCATTAGCAAACCATAGGGCACCTTTTAACCCATTCTTTTTATCCTTAGCAAACTCTAGCCGCCCCTAGCTGTTTAATCTCCACCCTCAACATTTTCTAATCTCCACCCTCAACATTTTCTAATCTCCACCATTCATTGTAGGGCACTCTTTTTGTAGCTTTTGAAGTATAGGGCGCCACCTAACTTATAATCCTCACCATTCTGCCCATAGTCATTAGATCTCAGCCCTCCATTCCATTTTCTATCTCAGCCATCCGCTCGAGGGTGCCACCCACTCCTTTTAATCTCCACCTTTCAACCCTAGGTGCCTTAATCTCCACCCTCCATTTATGGGTGCCCAAATCTTAGCCCTACACAAATTTTGGCGCCCTCTCCTTCTCTTCCCATCCTTAGGATCAACTCAAGACCATCCTATCCCTTCATTAGAAACCCTATGGCGCCCGTACCTTTGCTAAAACCCAACTGTTGCCTCCCTCTTTCTCTCTAATCCCAGTTGTGTCCACCATTCTCTACAAAAAGGACCCAAGAGTTTGATTCTGCGCCCAGGTAAGATAGATGGCTGATCTTGAGAAGTTCAAGGGTAGCAAAAGAGGGGGAAGTGCAGGCAAGAGGAGGGTTCCTACTTGCACTTCGCCAAAGCCACTGCTGCCACCTCTGGATTCGGATCCCAACCATTAGCTTTAGTTTTAATTTCCATTCTTTCATTTCTAGTTCCGCTTCTTTCTTTCTGCAATTTTCTTTCATTCAATTTAATTTTCGCTTACTTGTCTGCAGATCTGGAATTCGGCTAGGTAAGACGGAAGGCCTAGATCGAGAAGTTCGAGGGTCAAAGAAAGATCCGGAGACTACTACCTTTGATCAGAATACATATTCTTTATTTCATTTCTTTCGTTTATTTATTTATTTTTCTGCACTTTTAATTTTTTGCAATGTTTGAATTCTATTCTATTTCAGTTTAATTAATTAATTTTTTGTATTTCTACAACTCTCAATTGTGTTTTCTTTCCCGGATCTAAGTAAATAACAATTTTTCGTTCGTTTCCCTGTGGATACGACCCGTTCTGACCATTTACTGCATTTGTATTTTTCTGAGAATCGTAAAATTTTTATAAATAACTAAACTGGTGATCCAAAGTGGTTAGCGACATGCTACCAGACACACCAAGTTTTTGGCATCGTTGTCGGGGAAGCAACGGAGAAGAATTTTTATTTGTTCTATCTGGATCTGTTTCATTTTTTTATTTTGTTTTATTACTTGATCCGTAATATCATTTTAATTCTTACTTCTCTTTGATTTTGTAGAACGAAATAGCAAAAGGTGGGGTACCGGAGCATTGTTGGACTACGGGAGAGAAAAGAAGATTATGGGCCAAGATTTGATGGCTTATTACATGGACCAATTTGGCCCAGTCTTGAAAACCCTATTTATGTTAAGTTAAAGCAAGTTCAACCCATTTTAACATAACTGCTATCTTGGTCGAACTGCTTTTTGCAGTTTAGCATATATACCAAGATGAAATTCTTGGATAATGTTAAGCCTTTAATGGACTGATTGTGTGTTAACATAAATTAATTGGGCTTTTACAATCCTTTAATTCATTTAGATAAACTTATGTGTGCTTGTGATGTGTTGATTGAATGAGATTCGTTAATGGGCCGTAAGTGATTGGCCCATGTTTTATTCGTATGTGACTGTCTATGAACATCATGGCTGAATGCACATTATTTCCTTGATACCCATAGATCATTGCATGATTTCCCTTTTTGATGAGAAATGATCAGCTTCCTTCACCAGAGGAACATCGTGGAACCCTAGCCCAATATGTGCCCATTCGAATCTGACTTTATGAAAGTCAGTGGGAGTCATTGTGGAATGACCTAAATCAGACCTAGGGACTTTTTCTCGCTCCCTCCAGTTTAATGTAAGTGCAAAGATATGGGGAATATCATATGATGAATTCTCTAAAGTACTTCCATGATTAGCATCAAAATGGGATGAATTGGTGGGTGGTGATGCACCATAAATTTAAGGTTGCATTGCTAAGGGACATCATAGACAAAGGTGGGAGAGGCCTATCTTAAAATTGAAGATTCTTTCATAGTACCTTGGGGTCCATGATATAATGGGTCATCTTTTACAAAATAAAAATGTTTAATCTAAAATGGCAATAAACCTTGTGTGATGGCAGCCAAAGGGTAAGTTCATTGGATGGGTGGATACTTGATCATACACAGAAAGTGGTGGGATTATGCAGCTGAAACAATTGGCTATATGCACCTATGTAATTTCCTACATTGCAGGGACATGCATCGTATCCTCGTAACTGAGATAGGAGGGAAATCTCAGAGATGAATAAATGGAGATGAAACATATATAAAAGATCATTTATGTAAGATAGCATGAATACAATTTTAGGTCGTGGACTAATAATTGTTGCATTTTATCAGAAATGGCATACAAACAATTCGCCAAACTGCTGGACGAAACAAATTAAAGGGTCCAAACTATTCTGACTGGTATCGTAACCTTAATCTGGTCCTCATGACCTGAAATTGGACAAGGTTTCCAAGAACCCAGCTCCAAAACATCCGAGTGATAGGGTTTCTGAAGCATGTAGGAGGAAGTATCAGGAATGGGGGGAGAATGACTCTCTTGCCCGATGTTAAGTTGTAACATCTTTAGACAACAATATCTAGAGATAATTCGATAAGATCTAAATCTACAAAGATATACTAGATAGTCTAAAGACTATGTACAAAGAGCATAATCATTTTTCTAAACGAAAGGTCCTCAAATTGTTGATAACCACAAGGATGACTGAAAGCCAGATGGTTCATGACCACGTCATGCAGATGATGGGGTATATAAACAAATTGGTGGCTCTTGGTTCCTAGCTCAACAATGACATAAAAACTAATGCTGTCCTAAACTCTCTAACCCAGCCTTTAATCAGTTTGTCGGGAACTATAACATGAACAAGTTAAAGGCTAGCCTTTAAGAACTAAGCAATATGTTGGAGAGGGCTGAAGAACTGATAGAGAAGAATAAACTGTTAGTCATGCTTTTTGAAGGTGGCAAATCTGGCAAGAGAAAGAGGAAGGGAAAGAAGAGGCCTCAAAAGAAAGCTAGGCAAGCCGAAAAAGCAGAAGAGAGACAAGTCATCGAAAGAATGTCACTTCTGCAAACATACTGGACACTGGAAGATGAACTTTCTTTAGTATCTAGAATCTCGCAAGATCAAATAAGGTAATTTTGGATCACTTGTCATAGAGACCAATATGTTGGTCACTTTTGCATCATTGTGTATTGATTTTGGGGTTTCCACTCATGCATGTAACACATTGCAGGGGTTCAAGGAAAGTATTAGGCTCAATGACAACAAGGTGGAGCTTTAGTTGGGGATTTATACAATAGTTGCAATTACTATAATAAGAACAGTAGATTTAATTTTTAGAGAAGGAATTGTGACACTAAAAAAATGTCTTTATGTACCGTTACTTAGAAGGAATTTGGTTTCAATTTCTAGATTCTGTAAGGATGGTTATTCTGTTTTATTTCAGTGATAAGATTACTATTAAATTGAATAACAAATTCTTACCTATGGAGAACTTTAGAATGGTCTCTATGTCCTTTGTCCAGTATGGCGAAACGTATCTCCATAAAGAAAACACTTGATACTTACAAGACCATATCAATATTGAATGTATTATCGGATTGGTGAAGGATGGTCCTTTAGATTTACGGGTATGATGACAAAACAAACATTTACGGGTAATCCTGAAAGATCTACGGGCGCACTCGACCTAGTAAACATTGATGTTTGTGGTCCCATGAATGTTTGGATACGAAACTAGCACGATTATTTCATAACTTTCACTGATGATGATTCTTGGTATGGTTACGTGTACCTAATGAGACATAAGTTTGATTTTTTTTAAAAGTTCAAGGAGTTTATACAAGAAGTCAAAAAACAGATGGAAAGACACAACAAAATCCTTCGATCAGATCGAGGAGGTGAATATCTCTCCGACGAATTTAGGGACACCTAAAGGACAATGTGATTATATCACAACTGTTTCCTCCTGCTATGCCACAATTAAACAGTATCTTAGAAACTGGATTCTATTAGATATAGTCCAATCACTACTCGTGCATTCAAAACTACATATATACTTTTGTGGACATACATTGGAGACTATAATATACGTACTGAACCGGGTTCAAACCAAATGCATTCGTAAGACTCTTTCTGAGTTATGGACTATTAAGAAACCAAGTGTAAGACACTTGATGATTTGCTGTTGTTTAGCCCATGTTAAAAGAACAAATGTAGGCAAATTAGAATCCAAGACCAAATTGTTGCCTATTTATATGCTACCCCAAAGGCTTTGTAGGAAAGCTTGTCTATGACTCAAGAGGACAAAATGTGTTTGTTATTCGAAATGCATACTTTTTGGAAGAAGAATACATCTTGAATGATCATCGTTAGGAAATTGTTTTTGATGAGGAGAGCTCAGGAGTACTGGGAGATGTCTCATAGATTATAGATAATACCCAACTTAGAATATCTACTCAGGTGTCTAGACCTCTAGTTCGTTGCGGCTATGATCAAGAAAGTTATTTGATGGAAGCCACGAACAATGAGGAAGATCCTGTGATTTGTATGGAAGCTATGTTGGACATAGATTCATTGAAGTGGGTAAATTCCATGAAAGTCAAGATGGACTCAATGAAAATCAACAGAGTTTAGACTCTCGTAAACCCACCCCTGAGGTGAAAGTAATTGGTTGCAAATGGATCTAACAGAGGAAAAATGGCCCTTATGGAAAGGTTGTGACCTATAAAACTCATCTTATAGAGAAATGGTACACTCGGAAAGAATGAGTTGATTATGAGGAAACATTTTTGCCTATTGTCATGCTTAAATCCTTTAGGATTCTTTTAGTTATAGCACCACACTATGATTATGAGATTTGGGATATAGATGTTGAAATAGTGTTCCTAAATGGAGATCTTACTGAAGATATATATATGCAATAGTCACAAGGCTTTGTTACATCTGGTCAGGAGCATATGGTGTGCAAACTGAATAGATCCATTTATGGATTAAAGCAAGGTTTCGGAAGTTTGAACTTTTGATTTGACTCTACAGTTAAACAGTTTGACTTTGAGCAGAATCTAGATGAACCATGTGTTTACAAAAAAAATAGTGTGAGAAAAGGTTAAATTCATAATTCTGTATGTAGCCGAAATTCTGATCATTGGGAATGATATAGGAATGTTGACTACGGTGAAGGTATGACTTTCATAGCATTTCTCCTTGAAAGATCTTGGAGAAGCCTCCAACATGTTCTGACTTAAACTCAATAGAGATAGATCAAAAATTTTAATAGGATTATCGCAATCTACTTACATTGACAAGATCATCAATAGGTACAACATGGAGAACTCCAAAAAGGGATTTTTCCCTTTTAGACACCGAGCCACTCTCTCCAAGGGTATGTTTCACAAGACCCCTAGAGAGATTGAGGGCATGAGAGAAGTCCCATATGCGTCTGTCGTAGGGAGCATTATGTATGCCATGTTATGCACTCAACCAAACATTGCTCAGGTTGTGAGTGTGGTAAGTAGATACCAAACATTGCTCAGGCTATAAAAAACATATTCAAATACCTACGGAGGACTAAAGAATATTGTCTTGTCATCGATGGTAATTCAGTACAGATGGTCGGGTATACTGATGTAGAATTCCATTTAGACTCAGATGATAGAAAGTCTACATCTGGTTACACATTCATGATGAGGTCATGTGTAGTTAGCTGGAAAAACAACAAACAAGGGTCTACAGTAGATTCCACAATCGACGTCGAGTACATTGCCGCAAGTGAAGCTAGCAAGGATGTTGTGCGGATGAAGAAGTTTATTCATGAATTAGGAGTTGTTTTTTCCAGCACATTACCCATTCTACTATTGTACGACAATACTGGAGCCATTGCTCAGGCTACGGAGCTAAGAGCCCACTCGAAGTGAAAGCACATCGAGAGGAAGTATCTTGTTTTTCAGAAGATTGTTGGTAGAGGGGACATCCAGATTCAAGAGGTAGCATCAACGAAGAATGTGACAGACCCATTGACTAAGCCACTGACCAAGAAAGTTTTGAGGGGGCATGTGGACAATATCAGACTGAGGCTTGTACCAGATTGGACCTAAGTGCAAGTTGGAGATGTTAGATAGTGTATGCCCTTTGCTCTAATCAGATTGATGTACATACATATTTATTGTAAATGAATAAAAGTACATAATTGTTTCATGTTATGATTGATGTGTTTCTGTGTAATTACCCCTTAAATTAGACACTTATGAGACTCATGTTAGTTTATAATGTTTTTAGCCATTGGATAGATTTGGGGAGTTTATCCTGCCGAGGCTAACACTAATGTGTTGCCAAAGAAGATGGGGCAGTTTGTCTCAACTGTTAGGGTTGGACCCAAAGCACATGTAGTGATAGGATCAATCTTTTTGTCAGACAAAGTAAATAATCGGGATTGCACTATCTCCGATGGAAACTAGAACTGTCAGCAGTAGATTTTAACCATGTTTGAGATATTTTTGCAAAATATATTTATATGCTAATTTATGTATTATATTTTAATAAGAAGGGGTTGCAAAATGTTTTAATTCTCGGGACAAATCTGAGTAGAGAGTGCAGCACTGGACTTTGCAATTAGGGGAATGATCTTTCTCTATCAGGTAGTGTTTAATCATTTTGTGCTGAGTGGTTAAGTGTAAAAGACCATTAAGGGTTATTTACTTGATGGGATATATCGTACTTAAGTCCATTATCCCTGTGCCTTAATAAGATGGATGTCTAAAGGAGCATTCAATTGTAAATGTTGGGCCCATTAAGAGCCCATACTTATGGAGTCAGGGGTTCACTGCATTTGGCAGTGAATTCAGCCAGGCCTTTATCAAAGGTTAGGTCGAACCCATGTGTGCTTAAGTAAAGTCATTGTTGGAGTCCTATGCCATACAAATTGTACCTGAATTGGCCAATGACTACCTAGGGACGTGAGCTATTTTCTAAATGGGCCTAAAGCGCATGATTAATTGGATTAATCGAGTGGTCACATGATTGTTTAAAGCTGTCATGTGACTTGGGAAAATATGGATTTGCATATGTATTTTGAGCACCCATTTTTATAAGATGATAATTGTTATCCACTAATAGAGTCCAGGTCTAATAAAGATTTGGAGTAGGAACCACATAATTCGATTAAGAGTAGTGTTCCTTAAGGCTAATAAAAATAGAGATTGAACTACTCTAGTTATCACTTTGCTTTCAATTTACTTTTTCTGCTCTTGCCGCCCCAGAAACCCTAACTCGGCCTCTAATTCTTGAGACTGATTTTGATCAGTTCTCCCTCCAAATTTTGCAAGAAAATTGTAGTGAAAAATCATGGTCAAGTCCCTCGTTCGATACCAAGGGTTGGATTACAGTTTTGTTGAAAACTGCATTGTTGAACTGGCTTAACAAGCTGCGCCATATTCAATGGAAACTAGAATTGGGATTCAATTTGGGCATGAACTACTACTTTTGGAGCTACATCTATGGAATCCGTATGAGGTATACTTCTCCCTTTTCTATGGTTTAAATTTGGTCAGGCTTCGGTGCAAGAACGACCCTTAAAAAAATGCAATTTTTATAAAATTAGGGAATGCAATTCACAGAAGGCTAAAAGAAACTTTTGAAAATTTGCCCAACCATCTAGCGTGGTACGGCCATCCATATGATGGATTTCACCTTATTTCAGTCAAAAGGAAGGGATTGACTATTTGACACTTATACAGTAATGGGTAAAACAACTTTTATTGGACACATATAGCACTAGCATCTATTCATCCCTTATTTGTTAATCAAATGGATGAAAGAACTACTTTCTTAAATGGTGATTTAAATGAAGAAGTCTATATGAAGCAAACCATAATGATTTGTTTTTCTTGGAAATGAGAAGCAAGTTTGTAAACTGGTTAAATCACTATATGGTTTAAAAGAAACATCCAGAAAATGGAATGAGAAATTTGATTTTTACATTCTATCTTTTGGTTTTAAACTCAATAGTGTCGATAGATGCATTACTCATAATTTACCAAAAATTATGGTGTAATTGTATGCCTTTATGTTAATGACATGCTTCTTGTGGGTAGTAATATGGTTGGCATAAATGAAACTAGAAACTAGTTTTCCTCTGTCTTCAAGATGAAAGATTTAGGAAAATTAGATACCATATTAGGTATGCTATTGCAGTAGGAATTCTGATGTACATTATACTTTGCACTAGACCTAATATTGCATTTGTAGTAAGTAAATTACGCAGTTTACAAGGAATCCCAGTGTAGAGCATTAGAAGGAAATTGGGAGAATTTTTTGGTACCTCAAAAGAACTTTGAAATTTGGCTTATTTTACTGTGATTATCTAGTTGTAGTAGAAGTATACACCGCTGCAAGTTGGATTACTGATAATGAAGATAACAAGTCCACATCTGGTAGAATTTTCATCATTTGTAGGGTGCGATCTCTTGGGCATCCAAGAGAAACTTGTATATCTCACTTGACCATGGAATCTGAATTTATAGCCTTGGTGGTTGTTAGAAAAGAGGCTAAATGAATTAGAAAATTATTATTGGATATAAAACTTTGGTTTTATCGTATGCCTCCAAATTCCATTACTATAATAGTGAGGCAACTTTGTTGAGAGATTCAAGATGGAGTCGTCACTGTAACTTATGTGAGGTCAAATTAAAACTTGGTTGATTCTTTTACCAAAATTTTTGCTCAGAGATTTGGTAAGAGCGGTAACTAAAGAGATGGTATTAAAACTCTTTACTTAGTCACTAATAATGGTAACCAACCTGAACTAAAAAGCATTAGTATTGGGTTTAATGGGTAATAACAAATTATAACAATATGATTGTTAGCACTGACATTGAGAAAATTCTCATCGCAACATAAACAGTGTTGCCTATTATGATGAGAGGTTGAGTTAAATTCTTAATGGAGTTCTAAAATGTGTCTAATATTGAAACACAGTGGAATTTCACCTAAGTGAACATAGAAGTGGTGTCGCTTCTCATAAGAGTTTGGGTTTGCTTTCAAGATTGTTCATGAGAACAGGAAAGAAGCAAATGGCCATAATAGTGTTGAGCAAAATTTGAAACTTTTGTAAAGACATGATTATTTCATGCGTATGAGTATCTCCGATCAGTCTTGAGAGTAATTGGTTTAAGGACTAACATCAGTAACTTTCACAAAGTTCTAAGATATCTGTACTAATAAAATGTTTTAGTTGTGAAACACCTTTTGTATAGCTATGTGATAGTAGTTTGGTTCGAAAGAGAGGACTTGTGTAATTGTTCAATCAAAGTGGGGGATTGTAGAATTTTAATCTCATTAGAGATTAAATCCAATGGGGTTTGATTGGTTAATTACATGAAGAAAAAACACTCCTATACACATGTTTTCAAAAACAACTTTTCTCTTAGTAACCAGTTTTTAACTTATCCCACATTGAAAAATTAGAAGAATTGTTTTTGGTTTTTAATAGGAACTGATTTACACTCGTTAGATATAAAAGAGGAGAGTATGGAGGCTTGTTATTACGCAATGCACACGCACGCGTGTGTGTGGTGCAATGAGACACACTTTGCTTGCACTTTGCGCACACCCGCGTGGCTCGTGAAGTGTAGGTTTGGCTTTTGGTACGAGGCTGACCATTGATTTGATCAACAATCACAATTCCATCGGGTGTGATCAAGAGACAATTCAATGTTTATAGTCATTAATTGTTAACTATCTTTTAAATAGTCACAATGTTTAAAATTGTGATTATTCAAGGTGCCTTTCTTTGAATCAGCACTTTCCACTGTTCCATAACTCTTCAGAAACTTTTTAAGGAGCATGAATCAAGCATTTGCACACAAATTTTTTGAAATTCACCTTGTTTCTCTCTCTATTCATTTTGTTGCTACCTTACAGAAGGTTTTTATGGAGACTATTCAACTTTGTTGGTTTCAGATTCTCGCCCAAGGCTCTGTTGTATGGTAAGAACGGATTTACTTGTAACCCAACAGCAAACTTAGTGAAACTGAGTGGGGGCAAATAATGTTCTAAAGGCAATGTCTTGATACGCACCTTAGAGCTTCTCCTCTAAGTCTTAGTGACCCCATTTCCCATTAGGTTTCAAGGTTACACCGAGATGTAAACAAAGAAATTGAAATTACTGGCTACATCGCTTTTCCTCATCTAGTGTCCAACATCTAGTAGTTCCCAATCCAAGCATTACTTCCTTAACCTACACTTGATATTGTGAGGGTCATTGAATACGATTCCTCTACAACCTTCCTCGTTGGTAATATACATGTCACCTCCCTCTCCTGGAGTCCTTAATTGTGGTCTTGGGAATTAGTGTATATATATGAGTTGCTATAGTGGATGAGTATCTCTAATTAGGCCAATGTCGCTCTTTGTTTCCGTAATGTTTTTTCTAACAAATGTAGTATGAGATGTAGTCATTGTTTCATTGTTTGGTAGTTTTTTTAATCTCTTCATTTTATTAAATGCATTTCACATATATTTGCTTTCTCTAGTTTTAATTGACAGGTTTCTTGATCTAGTTTTTTTTTTGAATTAATGATTGCTTTTTTTCAAGAGTTTTGATTTGAGTGTTTATTCATTTCCTTGCTAAAATGCTTTTTTATCTCTTTAAATTTTGATATGTTGTTGTTTGCCTTTTGGGCTATGGAATGTGGTGAGTACGCTCATGGGGGTTACCATTAGAAAGTTAAATTGTGTTAGAATTAGAAAATTCAAAGGCTAGAAACAACAATAGTCCTATGCTATCAATAATAACGTTTGAGACATCTCTTTTTTGGTTCTACTCTCCCCTGCTTTGACCTATAATTCAAATATTATTTCAAAAAATCAAACTAAAAAATGATGTCTATAAGCAAAGAATTTTTACTAATGAGTTTTATTTCAAAGGGTTGTGGACTTGATGTTGGAAAGGGACACTCCTAGTGTTGGCCCACCATCAACTTCTCTTTCTTAACCCAAGCTCTCACCTTCAATCCTATTCAATAACCTCCACAGGGGGAAATATTAGAAAGATGGATTGAGATGATTCTAGTTGTACTATGATTGCATAGGGTTTGCTACAGTATGGGGTTCCCCAACAGACATGTAGAGCCAAAGGTTTGTCCATGAATTTGTGGTGCTTTAATCTTGATGAAGGGCATTTTGGTCCTCCAACACAAATAGTGACACGTGGACATTATTGACAACACAACTGAGATGGGGTGAGCTTGGTTAACCAGCGAGGTGAGCTCGCCTAAACCATTCACGCGCCCTGCTCTCGATGGTGACAATATCGCTGCCATGGGAGTAGGTCACCGAACCGTGTACCACAATTTGTGCGAGTGACCTGTAACTGTCACGCAGATCTAGCAACTGATGCATTAACACTCCTTATATTGCGGAAATAGCTCAGCCAAGGCAAGGGAGAATATGAAATTCTTCATGCTCCAATATTCACTTCCATTCAATATGTAAATCAGCTCCTTGACCGCCCAATTTAACCATTGCTTTATGCTTGGTTACAAATCTGTTATTGCCCCTAATGGAGTGTTCAACCACATTTTGTCCCTTTGAACCTCAGTCATCACCAAAATTTTTTTCTTTCCCCTTTTTTGGTGTGAGTACATTTTATGCTCCATCTCACACGGGGCATTTTCTCTTTTTTTTTTTTTTGAGTGTGAGTGCATTTTATGCTCCACCTCACATTGGTCACAGGCTAGAAGCAGATAACAATACTCATATTCCAAGTTGCTAGTTTTACTATTCAGCTCAGAATAGCGAAGTTGTGACTGAACTTATATCATAAACCGCTAGTTTACTATTCAGTTCATGACAGCGGAGTCATTTGGAACTTGTCCTTCTTCTCTTTTTTTTTTTTATTTTTCAATTGTTGAACCTCATGCATTAACAGTTCAGATGTGAACATGGCTCGAATGATCATTAAGATGTCAGTCAAGTGCATCATACACATGAAGAAAGTTAGGGCTGGTCATGATGAAAGTCCTATTCGGTTTTCTTAATCTCATGCAAAGTGATAAAATTGGATCATGCACTAGAATTAAGTCTCACACTTACAAAGATTTCCCTCAACTCATTGTATTCCCTCTTGGAGTTCACCTTATGAACAACAATAATCTTGAGGGAGTTTTAGTTTATTCGGCCTATTAATGCATGTATGTGTTGGGGTGATTGAGGTTCATAGATACAACCTAACTCCCCCGCACTTAAGATGAACATTGCCCTCAATGTTCCTAGTGAGAGAATGTGAAGATGAATCCTGCAATGAGGGTCTTTTCCTGAAAAGCATTATCAAGTACTGAGAGGGGTTTAGAGGACTTCCTTGAAGATCCTTCTGAAATCTGGAGTGGCTCTTTTGTTTGGAACCTCTAGCTGCTAAGAACCACACAAAACTAGGAAGAGAAAATGATAAACATGAGGAGAGCTGGAATCTACCAAACTAAGAAAACTGAATACTACCAAAAAAGAGAAAACATACAAAGAACAATTTTCAAGAAGAAAAAAAAAATCAGATTAACAGTGACAAATGGTTCCTAGCATTGCTGTAATAAATCCTTGGTGATGGCGCCAAAAACTCGATGCGTAATTGCTACACTAGCAAATGCACTAGCCGCTTAAGAAATAAAGTGATGAATAGAGTATCGTTCCCACGAGGATTTATACAGCAACTACTAGTAATATATCAACCATCTATTATCTGATTAACCAAAATGTTAACTTAATCAAAACTGAATTGCTAACTAGCAAACTATCTCTAGCAAATTGGATCAAACACCTTTCATGCAGTTGAGAAGACAAGCTATATGTGAACAGATTTGGTTCAACAATTAATTATCTAGGTCATTTGATTGGATTGGAATTCAGCCTTGGTTTTGTGAAACCCCAATGTTATGGACAACCTCTTTCGAGCGCATGCTCAATCTATGCATGAGTGATGATTCTTATATTTCTATCAAAAATTTAATTTCATGCATGCATTAAGGTCAAGAGTTCTAGGAAATCATTGCAGAATTGAATGAAGACCAACCAAATTGTACAAGTTATCTCTAACATTATATTCAATTCGGTTCTTGATTAGAAGATTCGAATTTCTAAACTTTTTCTCAAGCAATGTAGGTACTCCAAGAATTAAGAACAATTCAGCCAAACAGAAATCGAATTGTCTAAATTTTCCATCAAGCAATTCAGACAGTCCAACATTCAAGATTAATTCAGCTAAGTTATTCTAACATTCAAACCCTAATCAAGAAACATCAAAGATGAATCCAACAATCGAATAATCCTAGAGAACTAATTACAGATCTGAAATCCCATGAAACAAGATTCAATTACAGCAAGAAAGAGGAATTAATGGAGAAAATAGAATAAAACCCTATCTGAGTTTGGTTACCACTTGCGCAGAATCAAAGAAGAATACAACCTAGATTGATCTTCAATCTCCTTGAATGGCTTCTTCTCCAATTTCGACTTCAACCTCTTCTCTTCTCTTGAATCTTTTTTGAATCTTTTCTCCTCTTCTATCTTGTGCGCCTCTCTTCTCTAATCTCCCAAAAGGAATTCAATCTAAAGGAGTTTGAACCCCCTTTCCCTCTTTCTCTTCTCCTTTTATAGCTTTCTCTTCAGCCCCTTTCTCTCTTTTAGAAAGTTTGTCGCCTTTAGGCTCCTTGGGCTGCTCTTGAGCTGTACATGGGCCTCCCACTTGCTGGGCCGAATGGGTACCCTTGGAGGGCTTCGGCTAGGCTCTCTCCTTGGGTTCCCCCATGGAGTGCTGCCTAGGCTTCATGGGCCAAATAGCCCTCCATAGGCTTCTCGGCTGAGCCTTTCTCCCACTTGGCCTCTTTTACATGGTTTTATGTTATCTTTCCCCTAAGCTGGTCTCCCTTGATAATTTCCTGAAATCAAGCTAAATTGAGGTAGGAATTTACACAAATCATAATCAAAACCATGCATAAACATAAGAATTTATGTGTAATTTGCAAAACACATCACTGACCCAGTGGAGCATGCCAACAGTTTCAAGGCCCACATGCTACTTCATTGAGCAAATGATGCAAGTATGTGTATAGCTTTTGCGACAACATTAAAAGAGGAAGTTTGGCTATGGTACTCTAGACTAGCCCCTAGTTTCACTAAGAGTTGGGACCAGTTTGCCAGACATTTCATCATCCAGTTCGCCACAAGCAAGAGACATTCGAAGTGGGCGACCTATCTGCTGAATGTGATCTAGAAACCAAATGAAACACTGGGAGAGTACATCAAGAGATTCAACATGGAGTGCCTGTAGATCCTAGACCTAGATCCAGTTGTACAACTTATCATTGCTAAGAACGGGGTATAACACCCTGAGCTGAAATGGGGAATTGAATTACATCCTCTAGCTACCATGGAGGCATTTCTGAACTTGGTGAACCAATTCATCAAAGCTGAAGAAGTAGTGGGATTAAAGTTTGACCTATTCAGGAGAAGGAAACGAGCTGAGGAAGAAGCGAGTAACAACAGAACTAAGCAAGGAAGTCTCACAGGAGGAGCAAATCACCAAAAGGCCGGTGTAGTAGCTCACCACACAGGAGAAGGAAGTCGTCGGCCAGAGGAATGAGCAAACGATTAGCGACACCACTTACATATAGTAGGACCTTCACTCCTCTAAACACCAAAGGAAAGGAGATTCTAATGCAGATCAAGTCTAACGACTATGTGAAATGGCCACCTAAGATGAGGGGGGATCCCACCACCTAGAATACAAGCAAACATTGTCGTTCCCACAAGGACGTAAGACACGACATGTAGAATTGTTGGAACTTGAAAAATGAGACTAAAGATCTCATCAAAAGAGGCTACCTGAGGCAATTCCTTTAGGATAAGCCGCAACCTAAAGAAGGAACTAGCATGGAAGTACCACAGGCAACTAGGAAGTCGGAGCCTGTTCAATAAAACCAGCAACAACCAGAAAGACAGGTCTGAAGAACCATTAACGTGATCACGGGAGGTTCGATCATCACTGGTTGCACTACATCAGCAGGTAAGAACTCAGTTAGAGAGTTGGAACTGGAAGAAGGCAACCCGTCCAAGCACCCCCGGAAAGAAGAAGTGATCTACTTCACCGAAGATGACATGCATGGGATCCAATATCCACACGACGATGCTCTAGTAGTTAAATTGTTAATCAATGACTTCAGGGTGAAGAAAATTTTGGTCAACTTTGGTAGCTCGATAGATATTTTGTTTTTGGAGGCCTTCAAGCGTATGGAGCTCAGCAAGGCAAAATTATAGCCAACTGGCATCCCACTGGTAGGCTTTAGCGGAGAAGTGGTTCACCCGTGGGCAAGGTAAGAGTGCCGGTCGATGCAGGCTCCCCTCCTCATACTATACGTTTTGAACACGACTTCCTGGTAGTTGCCGCCTTGTCCCCCTACAATGCAATATTGGGGTGACCTATCTTGCACACTTTAAGTGTTGTTGTTTCAAAATACCACCTAGCATTGAAGTTCTTGGCAGACACTGGAATAGGGGTGTTGCATGGAGCTCGACTGAAAGAAGAGACCATTATGGTCCCCATCCCCGAGATAGAACCCAAAAAGCACTACAAATTAGAGCTCACTTCATGTACCTATGCGCTCCAAGCTGGCAAGTTTTTTGTTAAATAATTTAGATGTATTCACCTGGTCAGCTACAGAAATGCCTAGCATAGACCCTGGACTAATAACTCATAAACTTAATGTTGACCCTATATTTTGACCTGTCCGACAGAGGAAGAGAATCCATGCCCCAAAAGTGTGGCAAATAGTAGAAGAAGAGGTGGGAAACCTGCTAGCAGCGGACTTCGTGAAGGATGTCCAATAGCCTAGCTGGATAGCAAATTTAGTTCTAGTGTAGAAGGCAAATGGCAAGTGGCGTATGTGCGTAGACTATATGGTCCTAAACCTAGCTTGCCCGAAAGACAACTTCCCCCTACCCCGCATAGATCGCCCGGTGGATGCAACCTCAGGGTTCGAGCTGCTCAGTTTCATGGACGCCTATTCAGGCTATAACCAAATCCTGATGGATCTACATGACCAGGAAAAGACTGTCTTTGTGAATGAAATGGGCTTGTACTATTACAAGGTCATGCCCTTTGGATCGAAAAATGTTGGAGTGACCTTCCAACGCCTTGTAAATTCTGTTTTTTTCTAATTTGATTGGAAACAAAATAGAATGTTTTGTTGATGACATTGTAGTGAAAACTGTTTTTTCAAAAGATTTGATTGCCGATTTGAACCTTGTCTTTAACATTTTAAGAAAACACAATATAAAATTAAACCCAAATAAGTGTGCTTGCGGTGTGACTTCGAGTAAATTCTTGGAATACATTGTCAGCCAGTGTGGTGTAGAGGTAAACCCTGAGAAAATCCAAGCTATCTTAGTTATGAGACCACCTATCTCAGTTAAGGAGACCCAGGGACTAACTGGACGGATAGTAGCCTTTAACTGATTTATATCCAAATCAGCTGGGAAGTGTCTTCCCTTCTTCAAGGCTATAAAGAAAAACCAATCCTTTGAATGGACCGAGGAGTGTCAGATTGCCTTCGATGAGCTGAAGTGATACCTTAGTTCACCTCCCCTGCTGACCAAACCCGAGATTGGGGACGAGCTTAAATGCTACCTCTCTACGTGTGATGAGGTGGTTAGCTCGATCCTGAAAAGAGAAGCTAAAAAATATAGCGACTAGTGTACTATGTGAGCAAGGCCATACATGCTATGGAAACGAGTTAAGAAGTGACAACCTCTTCCCTAGCTCAGTGTATGTACTGAGTATAGTTCGACCACCTCTCCTCTTGTTCGTGACGTGCCTCGATCAGCTCACATTGTGACTGGGTTAGTTCACACTACAGATTCCGGTTCACTTGGTAGAGGCATTGACACTCCTGGTGCTTCCCCTCCGAATCGACCCGAAGTGTCTGCATCTTAGCATGAAGCAAGTTGATGTTTCCCTACATGCTGGCCCTTTCCTTTTGCCTTGAGTGAGCGTGGTCCAATAGAATTTGGCTATAGGTGTTCGCCTGCAAGAATCGAAACCAGAATGAGATGTCTCGCAGAAAGGGATCAAGAAATTTAAAGAGAAGAATAAACCTAGATGATGCACTGGGTCTGCCAAGCTCTTGTCTCAGTAAGATCCAGCTCGCCAAATTGTCACATATCCTCAGGAGGAAGTACTCCCCTGGCCAAGTAGAGAGCCACGCATACATTGTTTGACCAGTCGATCATTGAAACATTAGGTACACTAGGGATAAAAGGGGGGATATCCGAGACATAGGGGTCGGCCTGTCATTCCTCCTAGATGACCTGAGGCTCAGGTGGTTGCTACTCAGTACACATCGGATCCTCTTCCCCCTCCTGGTCGTAGACAGGGGGTTCCAGACGAAGTCCTCCCCATTAAAAATCGATTCTCAACTTGACGCTTTTTCCAAGAAGACCTTATCTCTTTATCGGCCGACACCATTGAAGTAAAGCTCGCCATACCTGCGGATAAGAATAGAATCATTAACCAAGTTGATAAGAAAAGAAATTATGTAGACGCAAGACCTGACAACTGACCCACCTATGCGACTTAGTCCTACTTGAACAAGCATGGGCTCGGCCAGAAACTCCTCTATCTTAATCCATTCCTAGACGAGCTGCGGAACTTCAACCTGTAGCTCGACATCTCTGCTCTCAAAAACATTCTGGCAAGTACTATACCGGGTGGTATCTACATCCTAGCCTCCGTCCTTGGCAAGAAAGAACAATCTCTTCTTCCACCCTTTAACCTTGTTAGGAAAATTGAATATCTTCCTCCCACTGTGGAAGGGAAGGTAAAAGCAAAATGGGCCTAAAATCCATTGCATTTGAAGTAGACCGGAGAAAATCTCAAGGCTCAATGGGATGCCTCGTGATGACAGAAACTAATCAGCCCGACCGTGGTACGGACTCCGTTTGGGGTGAACTGACCCAGTGACACCGGGTAGTGCCTTAAGGCAGCGGTTATAAATGGATGGAGAGGGAAGTGAAGACCAATTGCCAGCGGTTCCTCATAGACACACAACCCATCTCGGTTGTGGTCCCAAGTGTAGTGATCGGCGGCTAGTGCGATCTAGCAATATTCATTGGGAATTTTGTACTTTGACATATACTGATTATCTCCTCCCCAGATAGCTGAGTCGGCCTAGACATGCTTATTACTATCTCGACCTCTTCCCTCTTTCCCACTAAAGCACCACCGAAATAAACCCCATACAAGCCCTCCCCCAAGGAGCTCGATTCACTGTCTGACCTATCACCAGACAACCTGTCTTCAGGAGAGCAATGAAACATGGGCAAAAATTCAGAAGTACTCACCAAGAACATGAAGAAAGATCAAGAATAATAGCAATAGAACTTAGATCAATGGAAGGATGGGGCTCGTTTTGGTAGATTGACTTTGATCCCCAACTAGCAGGCCACCAACCTTCTCTAGAAAATCCAAGAAGCAACAGTGAATGAGTGGAGACCTCGGCAGGGGCACTCTAGCCAGAGATCCAATGGCACAGACGCATGACAGCCTAGTGACAGCCAGAAGGGAGCATGCGGGCCCAACATTTGAGTGCTCACTCAATATTAAAACGTTGGCCAAGAGGTTTCTCCAAGCACGCACAAAAAATTTTCCACCTTTTTTTCCAAAAATTCAAATGATTCCAAATGTTGCGGTTTAGACTATGAACCAAAACTGAGCGAGCTGGACAGCCCATGAGGCAAGCGGACCAAACACCCCAGAAGAACCTACTCTCTTCACCAACTGGGCATCAGCTCAAGAGTGGGGGGAAATTGATGAAGGGCATCTTGGTCCTCCCACACAAATAGCAACATATGGATGTCATCAACAATAGAGCAACAAGTCAGCAGACTAGCTTGACAGGTAAGCCTGAAGCACCTTTTGCATTCCGACCAAGAAAACAACCAAGTTGGGGTGAGCTTGGGCAACCAGCGAGGTGAGCTTGCCTAAACCGTTCGTGTGCCCCGCCCTCTAGGGCACTAATATCGTGGCCATAGGAGTAGCTCGCTGAACTGTGCACCATGATTTAAGCAAGCAACCTATAACCGCTGCGCGGATTGAGCAATCAATGCATTAACACACCTTATATTGTGAAAACTGTTCCGCCAAAGACCTAGAGACTTTGCCCAAAGCACCTGAATCCTTAATAACTATAAAAGGACTCCGAATTCACCTGGGGAGGTATGCGGATTAATACACTCAAGCTCTCTCCCACTCACTAGAGATTTCAATACCCTCTTTCTAACTTAAGCATCAGAGTGTTCTCCTGGGCACTCTCACCCTTTTTTCCTTGTAGCTCACTTTAGCTCAGAGGGATCAGCTTGGCCACACAACTCGGCCTAGCTAGATTGGCACACAGTTAGTGTCCAAGTGATAGCACACGAGGGAGCGTCTAGATCGCGCATCATCAAATCTATATAACAAAAGGCCCCTTTCTGAAATCTAGCCATGTCAGACTGTCATATTTACATATCAGGTGCATGTTGATGCTTCTAAATCAAGCTAGAAACATATATTATAATCTGTTTTGGACACCTTGCGTTAGTGTTTGAAATTGGCACACATGTTGGTTATCATATTCATAGTTTTTGTTATATATGTATATATTTATTTATTTTTATTTCCTTTGTGAAATATTGCTTCTTTAAGTTGTCATATACTTATATATTTTTTGATTAGTAATTGATAAATATGTATAATGAAAATCAGAAAGTTACAAGTTAGATGTGAACATACACCCACTGAGTGAGCTAGGCTTGGTTAGCCTTCTTACAAATACAAGTTTTCTTAGTTCAGATTTACAATCCCCCAAAACAATTCTTTTTTGTTAACCGTTAGTTTAGCTAGATCATTAGCTATGTTGTTTCTAGATCTAGGAATCCATATGAAGAATCACCTCAAATCAGTATCTAGAGCATTTATTTCCCTTAACATGCATATGAATCTCCAAGACCTAACTTCATCATTATTTCTAGTAAAATTAGGATTTCTTTGGTAACTCCTTGTAAGAACTAGCTATCCTAGTGTATTGATAGATTCACTTAATCACTTTATTCTGAATTGTCTTATCATGATATCCCTTTTCTAATTGATGGGAAACCAGATTTAGTTTGCTAAAGACTTTTTGTTGAAAAGTAAACTTTCAAAGAAAATCACTATCTCGGCCGTATTCCAACTTTATGGAGTTGTCTACACTAAGACTTGTAAAGAACAAGGATTAAAGTATAGGTATTGGGTAGTGTATTGGTGAATTTGGATTTGGATACGAATACAGATATGCTTTGGAAACACATGGATATAGACAAAAAATATGAAAACAGATGGACACGTTAGGAAAATACATGAAAATTCCACAAATACATTAATAACACTAAATTTAAGACCAAAATAGTCACAAATAGTATATAAATACATAGAAAATGTATATTTTAATGGTGCATATGAAAAAATATATCACAATTAATATATCGAGATGCCTAGATATCATATAATTTTATTGATAATGCATCAATCAAGAGTCCGGTTTGATTTTTTGGTATTTTATGCTCACTTGTCCTTCCTAGTTACTTAAAAAAGTGAAAATGGTTTGACAGGGAGACATTTTTGATACATGGTTGCAAAATGCTGTGAAGGTAGTGTGAGGAGCGCTCTACAAGGAGCAAATTCAAATTCTGAAAACCAATTTATTCAATTCATCGTTGACCCAGTCGGTCGAACATTTTGAACCCTTACCCGACCAGGATTCCAGGTCTAATTCAGTCAAGTGAAGGAAGGGAAAAAGCATCATATGGGTGGTCAAACCATTCTGGATGGTAGGGCAAATTTTCAAAAATTTATTTTTACCCATACGGGAATCACATTCACAGTTCTAGAAAAATCATATTTTTCAATGATCGTCTTGACTAAAATTGAATTAGATCTGAAACCAAAAGAAAGGAAGAAGAATACTTAATACAGATTCCACAGGTGTAGTTTCAAAGTGGGTGTTCTTGCCCAAAGAGGATGTCAAAACCATATTCCACTGAAGATGGCACAACTTGAATTGAAACTGGTTTAGCAATGCTATCCTTCAGCAAGAACTGCAATCCAACCACTTGAGTCGAGCAAGGGATTTGAGCACGAACCAAATATGATTTTTCTTGCAAAATTAGAAACCAAGACTGATCAAGATCAGCCACCAAGTGGAGAACTAACTAGGGTTTGGGCGGCGAGAGCATATGAGTAACTGAAGCATTTCTTCCCCTCCTCCTTTTATGAAGGAATGGTAAGATCCATCATATGGACGCCAAAAAGATTGTGGAATGGGTAGGCGAATTTCAAAAATTTCTTGCCATTCTTCCAACTGGGATCATATTCCTTGAATTTAGAATACAGTATTCAATGATCTAACTTGAACCAAAACCGAACTAGATTTGAACCACAAGAGAAGGGAAGGGATATAGCTGATCCAGAGAAGCAGTATCTCCCAACGTTGGTGTTCACGCCGAAAGAAGACGCCAAGAACTGCTCCCACTGAAGATGACACAACGATGATGGAGCAGAACTAGCAGTGTTCGTTTTACGAACCAGGTTCTTCTAAAGACCTCAATGGAAATAGAGAGCACCACACAAAATCAAGAACTTTTCTTGATCTTCCGTCACAGAGAATTCAAACTACAGTAGATGGCGGCAGCTGCTGGAGGAGAAGGCTAGAGAAGAAGATGGCGAACAACTTTTTCTTCTCTAGGGTTTCTGAGATCCTATCTCAAAGTTGTAGAGTGATCTGCAAAATCCTTAGGGTTCGAGTTGTTGTAATTCGAATTAGGGTTTCTCTTCTTTTCTTTGTGATTAAGAAACCTCCTAATCACGGTAGGAGTTATCCTAATCCAAATCAGTATTTGGATAGGGAGTGTTCTTAATCCTATCTGCAGATTAGATCAGTTCACTCCTAATCTTATCAGGAGGTTACTAGATTCAAATCCTAATTTGGATTTGGTGTCCATGAGTGGATAGGGTTAAGACCCAATCCGTTTGGCATGATCTAATCTCAGATCCGCCCCTTTAAGTGACTGATCAAATCAGCCCAGTTTGAAATGGGCTTTAGGTTCAATATGTATTAAGTGCTTAATAGGTTTCCAAACTGCTGCCCAGTTGGGCTTCTTTGCATGGCATGAGACCCAAGCATTGATCTACAATTCAACCACATGGGTTCGGCCCAGCCTTTGTTACAAGGCCTAGCCGAATTCACTAGAAAGCCCAGTGAACCCCTTGAGCCCATCAGATGGACTCTATGGGCCCAACACTTACACTAAGTGGTCCTTGGCCAAGCCATCTTATAAAACCCAGGGACTGTGGGCAGATGCAAGATTAGCCCATCAGGTGTAACCCTAAATGGTTTTACAGTTAACCTCTCAATCCATAATGATCAAACACTACCCGACAAGAGAGGATCTCTCCCTCGGTTGCAAGGAACAGTATTGCACTCTCTGCTCACATCTTATATATAAATTTTGCAAAACAAAATTCCAATGATTGAAATCAACTGCCGACAGTTTGGTTTCCATCAGAGAGAGTGCATCCCCGATCATTACCTTTGTCTAACAAAGAGGCTGATCCTTTCATTATGATCACCCACTCAGATGAATTCTCAGACTGTCCCAACATACCCAGGTTTTGACCCCCGCTAAGGATCTCACTGATTGGCATATCAAAGACAGCCCAATCGAACACCTAGTGCAGTATCATAATCGAGTCTATGGTCAGGTGTAACTTTCTAGTTTTGCCCATCAATCTCCAAGGTCCAGGGCAATACTGGAAATTTGGTATGGTTCAAAGATTCAAGTAATCCTACACTGCATGTGCTTCGGGTCTCACCCTGGCAGCTGAGACAGGCCACCCCAACACTTGGCAGCGCACTAGTGTCAGCCTTGGCAGGATAAATCTCCCCAGACTTATCCAATGGCTGTGAACAATCTAAACTAACACGAGTCTCATTAAGTGTCAAGTTTAAGGGTCTTACATAGAAACGTACCACATAACATGAATCAAACATGCACTTTATTCATTTACACTAAATGTCAAAACTACATCAAGACTGATTAGAGCTAAGGGCATACCAAACTATCTAACATTTTATATGCCTTAAAGTTCAGCACTCCTGATCCAATTAGGAGGAGTCTTTGATCCAAATCAAAATTTGGATCTGGACTCTTTTATGTGGATAAGAGTTATCCTCTTATCCTAATAGCTTATCCAAACCCATATCCATACCCATATTCGCCCAAGTCACATGACTGCTTAAGCTATCATGTAACATCCTGATTAATCCAATTAATCTTGGGCCTTAGGATAAGAGGATGCAATTAATCATGTGATATCCAATTATTTATGATGCATCAGTCAAGAGTTTGGTTCAAAATTTTGGTTTTTTATGCTCACCCATCCTTACTAGTTACTTAAAAAAGTGAAATTGGATTAGCATGGAGATATTTTCGATACATGGTTGCAAAATGCTGTGAAGGTAGTGTGAGGAGCGCTCTGCTAGGAGCAAATTTGAATTCTAGAATCTAATGTTTTCAGCTCATCGTTGACCCAACCGTTCAAACCGTTCGAACCATCACCCGACCAGGATTCCTGGTCCAGTTCAATCAAGTGAAGGAAGGGAAAAAGCATCATATGGGTGGTCAAACCAAGCTGGATGGTTGGGTGAAATTTCAAAAATTTCTTTTTACCCTTTCGGGAATCGCATTCCGAGTTTTATAAAAGTCGTATTTTTCAAGGGTTGTTTTTTACTAAAATCGAACTAGATCTAAAACTAAAAGAAAGGGAGAAGAATACTTAATACGGATTTCACACGTTTAGTTTCCAAAGTGGGTGTTCACGCCCAAAGAGGATACGAAAATCAGATTCCATTGGAAATGGCACAGTTTGAATTGAAACCGGTTAAGCAACGCAATCCTTGAGCAAGAACTGCAATCCAACAACTTGGATTGAGCAAGGGATGTGAGCATGAAGCAAATCTGATTTTTCTTGCAAAATCAGAGACCAAGACTAATCAAGATCAGTCACCAAGTGGAGAGCGAACTAGGGTTTGGGCGGCAGGAGCAGATGAGTGACTGAAGCCGTTCGCCCCCTCCTCCTTTTTTAAGCCTTAAAGATCAGCACTCCCGATCCAATTAGGAGGAGTCTTTGATCCAAATAAAGATTTGGATCTGGACTCTTTATGTGGATAAGAGTTATCCTCTTATCCTTATAGCTAATCCAAACCCATATCAATACCCATATTCGCCCAAGTCATATGACTGCTTAAGTTATCATGTGACGTCCTGATTAATCCAATTAATTATCGGCCTTAGGTCCATTTAAGCAAGTGGCTCACGTCCCCTCTTAGTTTCTGGCCAATTTGGCTCTCTTTGTATGACGTGAGACTTCAACAATGAACTCACATAAGCCTATATGGGTTTGGCCCAGTTTCTAGGACAAAGCTTGGATGAATTCACTGATAAGTTCAGTAAACCCCTAAGTCCATTAGTATGGGCTTTTAACAGGCCCAACATTTACACTAAATGGTCATTGAGTCCAGCCATCCTATGAAGGTCCAAGGACCATGGACTTAAGTGAGATATAGTCCATTAGGGAAAATAGCCCTAAATGGTTTTACACTTAACCTCTCAGTCCTTAATGATCAAACATTGCTCAATAGGGAAGGACCTCTCCCCTGGCTGCAAGGTGCAGTGTTGCACTCTCTACTCGGATGAATCTCAGGAATTAAAACATTTTGCAAACCTTTTTCTTAAAACACATAATAATATTTTGCAAAACAAATCCCAAACAAGTTTGAAATCGACTACAAGCAGTTTTGGTTTCAATCAGAGAGAGTGCAGTCCTGATCATTCGCTTTATCTGACTAAGGGGCTGATCCTGTCACTATGATCACCCACTCGAGTGAATTCTCAGACTGCTCCAACATACCCAGGTTTTGACCCTGAAGGATCTCACTGATTGGCATATCAAAGACAACCCAATCCGACACCTAATGCAGTAACATAATCGAGTCTAGGGGTTACGTGTAACTTTCTAGTTTTGCCCACTAGTCTCTAAGGTCCAGGGCATAACTGGAAATGGTTCGGGTTCAATGTTTCTAACAAACACACACTGCATGTGCTTCAAGTCCAACCCTGGCAACTGAGACAAGCTGCCCCAACATTCCTGGCAGCACACTAGTGTCAGCCTTGGCAGGATAAACTTCCCCAAGTTTATTGAACGACTGGGAACATTTTGAACTAACACAAATATCGTACGTGTCCAATTTAAGGGTAATTACACAGAAACACACCAATTATAACACAAATCAATTACGTAGTTTCACTCATTTACAGTAAATGAATCTATACATGAATCTGAATAGAGCTAAGGGCATACACTATCTAACATCAAGACCCGTAAGATGGTAAAAAACCATTGACTTGGTAAAAAATTGTTCGATCCATGCAAGAATTGTTCGTTCGACCCGGTGCCCAAGTAGTGGGTTGCACACTCAATGCATGCAAAAATTTTGAAGGCCATAACTTTGCACTCTAATGTCTGATTGGGGTGATTTTTTTTTAGATTTTGGGTAACTTTTTGAGATGTATGCGACCCAAGGGACTATAGGTCCCTTGCCATGTTATTTTTGCAAAAGAAACCTTTTTTCAGCATGGAATTGCAAATTTTAATATTTTTATAAATAAAAAATTAAATAAACATAAACTAAATATGAAATAATACATATAATATGACCCCCGTACTAAGTATGGAGTAACTAAATGTGTGTATAATTTAGTTTGAAGTTTACTATTTAGTTATCAAAAATTAAATTAGAAAAACTAATATAGGTCTTGCATCTTTGTAATTGACAATGCATTTTGACCTATTTTATTTGAAAATTATTAATAATTTATGTTTCTTTTTTAATTTGATTTAAGATATTAAATGATATCCTATTCGTAAACAATAACCCACTTTATTTGGTATTTACTATTTATCTAATAAATCTATTTTGAGTTATTTATTTTTAATAGTTAAATTAGGTTGCTTCCTAAAACTTAAATCAAGTTTGTAATCAATAAATTATTTTCCTTTTGAAAAAAATCATTTAAAAACAAACGTGGGTTTATGATAACCTTTTAATGGGACCTACCATTTGTATTTAATAGACTATGGATAAATATGTGTTAAACTAATAAATAAATGTCTATTGAGAATGTTTAGGAGTGAAGCTACCAACTTTTTGAATCATATTTCTTGAATTAATAGGATGCTACATGTCTGAATGGTGGTAATGGGCTTTGGGCTTTAACAACAACTTCTCTGAAAATGCCATGTATCTAGTTTTCCAAACAAATGAAAAGGCCACATCTAAATGTTGGTAGTAGGTTGTGGGTTTTAATAGCAACCTCTCAAAAAATGATACATCTGAATCTCCAAAAAAAAATGCCAAGTGTCTGAATGGTGGGGGCTGTAACAGAAGAACTTCCTTTAATAATATTAATATTAGATATTACACATATGGGTCCGACTATAATATGGAAAAATATATCGTATGGAAAAAGCCTTTACAATGCCACATTTACAACAATTACTGGATTTACTCTAGTAACTGATAACTAATTATTTGTTTTTTCGGTCAGCTCTCAATTAACTTGGTATCGAATACGAAACTTCTATCGACTATAGTAAAAAAGAATATGAATTTTTTTTCAACACTTCCCCCCCATCAGCGAAACAGTTATAATATTATACTGTTTGTTATACCCTCCGGCGCAATTTGAAACAGGAGAAGAAGAGTCCGTGTTTTGTTCACCCCATTGGTGCACTGAATGAATGCACACACGAATCACAATTGACCACATCGACCAGGTGGGAAAACGCATAACATTCACAGTAAGAGGCCCGTTAACACGAGTTCGGTGATTCAACCGGACACAAATAACATTTCTCAAACGTTCCCATCTCTTGGCCTTGAGGCTTCTTCCATAGTCAAAGAAGTATTGTCTGCAACCATCAGACATGATCTTGAGAATAGCAGGAGATCATGAATGAGCTTTTGGAGATCATGATCTGCCAGTGACCCTGCATGACCAGTGCTTTTGGAGATGGGTGGCCCAGCATGGCCAGTGCTTTTGGAGATGGTGAATAGCATGAGATCATGATCCGTTGGAGTTGTAATCAGTGTTTATTGAGGCCAATAGTAAGCCAGGTCATGAATAAGCTTCCCTCCACTCCGGTTGGGTGGAGATTCCAATTCTGAGCGGAATGGCAATCCCCCATTTGAGGGAATGGCCATTCCCGACCCAACCCTCAGGAATCAAAATCCCATTCCCATTTCTTAAAATAACAAAAAGCAAAATGATGTTTAAATCCCTCGAACCCTTTTCACTACCCGATTCCAAACCCCTGGCAATGGCAAGTAAGTCACCGTCGATCTTTCTCTCTCTCCTCTCCTATTCTTCTTCTTCTTCTCTCATTCTCTCTCTCACACTCTTTTTCATTCCTATCATTACAGGTCTGGTAGGGACTACCATGGAAAGCGAGTACTAGTTGTTGGGTGTGGCAATTTCGGCATGGAAGTCTCTCTTGATCTTTACAACCATGAGGCCTTCCCATCCATGGTGGTTCAAAGCTCGACAAGTAATGCATGACATATCACTCACTCCCTTCCACTGGTCTTGTTCAATTCAAACCCTTGTTTCTAACCGAGGATGAATTTGACTTCAATCCACAGGTTCATGTGTTGCCGAGGGAGGTTCTCGGGAAATCAACATTCAAATTTGGCAGTTTTGATGATGAAATGGTTGCCTCTGTGGCTGGTTGATAAGCTGTCGTTGATTCTGACATGGTTAGTGCTTCGAAACATTGAGAAATACGGGCTGAAATGACCTTCAGTGGGTCCTTTACACCTCAAGAACTCTGCTGAAAAGACCCCTGTTCTGGATATTGCTGCACTGTTGAAGATTAAATCTAGTGACATTAATATCGTCACTGGAATCAAAAGGTTCGGTCATGATAGTGTGGAGATTATCGATGGACAAAAACTTGATGTTGATTCGGTTGTTCTAGCAACTGGGTACCGCAACAACGTCCCTTCTTGGATCTTAGGTGAGACGATGTTCTTATTTTCTTTTCCAGTTTTGGATGTGTTTGACAGCTCTGGAAGACAGATTTCTATTACTAGATTCTTTCTAGTTTTATTCCCATTTTGGGTTGTTCTGATGCTCATAAAAAATCAAGAGTTCTTAGGTAGTTGGAAATATATATATATATAGAGTTTCAAATGTTTCTTCTGTTGATTGAGTTTTAGTTAAGAAAAGCTTACATGAATTGTTTGTGTTTAGAAAATGATTATATTGTTAACAATTCTCTGAACCTTCTCATTTTCTTCCTGATCAATGCATTCCTTTTACTGATACAATGAGATTTAGTTTCAAGTCACTTGATACATAGAAAGCAAATTCTAGTTTGAAATATATTGATCCAAAAAATAAATCTAGTTTGAAACGTTTTTCCTTTTGCCCACATTTCATTTCTTTTCTTAATAAAATCTCTTTTTATACCATAAACTTTTTAGAAGGGTTGCCACCTTTAATTTTAAATAAAATCTCTTTCATCTTGTTACCAATAAAAAACAGAAGAAATTATTTTGTTGTTTATTTGTATTCTATTGCTAAGACTATATGAATGATAAGAAATTGGCTGTGAATTTTAGGGAATAAAACAAAGTTTCCAAGACATAATAATCATCTTGATGGAATTTAGTTTGGCAATCCTTGTAGTTACTTTCCTACTGTAGCATCACTAGCTTTAATTTGGATTCTTCTGCTAGTTTGTTCTAGCAGAGAGTTTGTTCTGACAAACTCACAAATCCCATTAGAAATAAACCTCTTTTAGAGAACAAGGACTCTGAATCTGGTTTAAAAGACATCTAATTTCTAGTTCATCCCTAGAAAGCAAATAATTATATATTTCAAGCATAGTACATTGAATTAGTTACATTTTGGGAACACTTATTAAAGCCAGTAAAAGAGTAGAACTTCAAGCACCCTATAGCACATAATAAGTGGAAATTGTGGAGTTGGTCTGAACTTTGTACATCATCTATGACTTTGCTAAGACAGTTTTCACGATAACCACCAAAGTTTTAATCCATGGTTTAGGAGTGGTATTTAATCGAGAAAAAACACATGTAGCTTTTTTTTTGACATGTTATCTTTCTTAATCAGATAGAATCTGTGATGAATGACTTTATTCAGTTGAAGCCACAATCTAATGTTTATGATGCTGAAACAATGATTGAAGGTTAGGTCTTCTTCTACCGTATACTTCTGCTTTTTATCTTATATTTTATTTTCATTTTTATATTTTGGTTGCCTGGACTGGATATATATCTTTATTGCAATGTGGTTGCAAACCCATTTAGCCAAAGCTGGAGCCTTGAAGTTGGATGGCGAATAACTTGGATTTAGGAATATGATGATCTCATGATCAAGTTGAGGCTGACCAACCAATTGTGCCACGAGATTTTTTTTTGATGTTATATCTGCAAAAGTCCAAACGAAACACTAGAGATGACGAAGCTTATACTTGCAAAAGTTTCCCAACAAGCAAATGATAAACCAGCATTACACTTAAAGATGTACCAGTAATCTTTGAGGTTCTTTTAACATGGGCAGAATTGGAAATTTTGGTTGATTCCGGTTCTAGCTTGTAGTTGAACCAAAAAGCAGGAACTGAAACAACAGATGCCAGGAATAGGTATAGGTGATTCCGATTCCGGTCCTGTCCGCGAACCAAATGGACCCTAAGTATTGAACAATTCTGATGGCTTAATTCAAATCTCAACAACAATATCATCAGATGGGTCATTCTCGTGCAAACAAGTCTGCTAGTTATCTAGAAACGAATGATATGCGCCGTGAATTCACAGCTAATGTATAGAGTAGATTGTGAGGAAACTCATCGAATGGTATGGAACGGTTGAAATAACGTTGATCGGCTTTGTTGAATCGGGAGATGATAAAGCATAGAGCACTGCTTGAAAGAGTTGAGTTGAACCAGTAGCAACCACAATGTAACGACCTTCTGTTTCAGTGTTGGCCACCAAATGATGCAAGCGTCTGATCTCTTACCAACCACAATGTAACGACCTTCTGTTTCAGTGTTGACCACCAAATGATGCAAGCATCTGATTTCTTCCGCTAATTCCGGCACCAGAAACCAGCACAAGTTTGTAATGTCGGAGAAGTAGCTTAGCGATTGCCAGACGGAGATCACCACTGTGCACTTATCCTCCATCTTCTGCCAATATGGCTCGAGGATCACCACTGTTAACGAACGTCAAATAAAAAATACCATCAGGCGTTAGTCCGAGAATATGAAGTAACTGTAGCCTGGAACGATCTACATATCAAAAACCCAACTTCAACTGTAATTGAAAATGATGAAAGCAAATAACGCATAGGCTTCGAATTGGAAACTTACTGGTCAAGGTTAATAACAGAGTCAGAGGGGAGCTTTTTGGTCATGCCATTTTGTTTTGCTTGGAAAGCAGCATAAGAAGGGGAAGAGTGGCCGTTAATGCGCACCTCCTGCTCGATACCAGGCATCTTTCTTCCATTCTCTGTTTAGTTACTGCTAGACAAACTCGAACAAGCATTGAAGAGAGAGATAATATCCAGAAATCAAATCACTGTTTCTCGATCACATATGGCTGCTTACCTCTTGCTCCCGTCTGTCTTTGATTGTCAGAGGCCCCCTGTACTAGCCGTTTGAAGCAGTCGTTCTTCATCGTCAGAAGTGAGCTTTCTCAGCCATCATGCACCCCCATTCGCCGGAGCGGCTTCTGGGTGACGTTTAACAGTGAAGACGTTAATGAAACATAGAAGTGGAATGATTTAAATGATTGTTTTTGAAACCGGTCACAATTCAGGACACCAAGGGTCGGTTTTTAAGTCATTTTACTCATTACTCGTTAGTCGTTAGTCAACAGTATCCATCACAAGTCACAACTCAGGACACCAAGGGTTTTTTAGTCTTTTTACTGAATTGGGTTTATCTGCTGGTGCTTGTTCTCTCTTCGAATTTTGAGGCTCTCTCTCTCTCTCTCTCTCTCTCTCTCCGTTCTCTGTTCTATACTTACATTATAGAATGGCTGTAATTCAAACCATCCGACCACCTTTCACCGTCACCAATACGATCAACTTTGCATTTCTTGCGCCATCGGCGTCGCCGCTTCTTCAGCTTCCGTTGTCCTCAATGAGAACCCACCAACCCAACTTGCATTCTCTCACTACTAACAGCAGATCCTCTTCTCTAACAACAACAACAAGAAGGAAGCTACTGTGCAAACCCCCCTTAGCGAAGTACCTCAGAGAAGACTATCTAGTGGTAGATGTTTACTTACTATTTCTTTCGTTGAGTTAGCTTTCGTGGGCTTTTGTTTCTTTTCTTTCCCTGTTGTGTCTCCTTGTTTCGTTGTTTCATGTTTCTGGTTGTGGTTCTTGGGTTTTGGGTTTGCAGAAGAAATACTCAGCCCAGGAGGTGCAGGAACTTGTGAAGGGGGAAAGGAATGTACCTCTTATTATTGATTTCTATGCGACGTGGTGTGGTCCTTGCATTTTGATGGCTCAGGAGATCGAAATGGTATATCCTATTTCATTTGTCATTATTTGTGGAAGCATTTGGCCAATTCAAATTCCTGTATGTGTATTATTTGTTTGTAATCCTTAATTTAAGTGTTCGAACTTCACTAATATGAAATAGAAGTTACTAAGGAATACTTTGTATTCAGTCTGTTTGTGGATAAAGTGGGTTGGTATCACATATTTAATTAATTAAAACGTTGAATTTCAATTTCGACTATGTTATTCTCTATATCTCGTTTGGAAGGAAAATAAGAAAAGATAACAAGCTCTTGAAAAAGGTTGTTTACAAATAAATGTTGCAATTTTGGATCCTATCTGTTGATGTTATTACTAGAAACTATTTTTTTTATGGCAAAATAAAATTTCATTAAAATAGAAAAAGAAATATACAATCTAGCAGGTAACAAGGCATCACCCACATACATCATCATAGAGAAATATACAATCTAGCGGGTGACAAGGCATCATAGAGAAACTATCTAATTTAACATTTGATAGAATGTAAACTATGGAGTTTGACTTTAATGGAATAAAAAATGTTGACATCGTTTGGAACAAGAAGCGGGATGAAGTATCCTGGAAATTGGTATCTAATGGGTAGCATTTGTTTTTTCTTTCAAAGGGAGTTCCTCAGAGATATTGGCAAGAAAGCTTTCATTGGATAAAACCTTTTATTTTGTTAGTTTTTTGGTGGAGATGGGGTTGGGAGAATGAGAGTTGGATGGGGATTGGGGCTACTTTGGTGGACATGTTTACCATATTGATGTTTAAACGTTATGTCTTGCAGTAATAAGCATAATTAAGTAATTGCTGATTACTGGTCCTCATCTGCCTGATAGATGGTTTGTTATGGATTTTTTGGTGCATACCTGAGGTATGCAAATCTATTGTAGTAACAATACAAATTTAAACAGGTTAATGAGCCAAAGATTACAAGATAGTGCATGTATGGTACCAAATAAACCCATTTGCAGTACTGTTTGTTCCACTTAAGAGTAATAATTACATGCTTATAGTGTGGAGGAGGAGGAGGACATCAATGAGGTTACATTTTTGTGTCAAAGGTATGGACAAGGTGATGCACAACATGTTTGTCTTTGTGATATTGAAGTTTCATGCTCATCAAAGATATTATAGTTGGATATAGGCAACACATAGTGTTTATTTAGTACCTTATAATCTAATAGAACTGTGGACAGGACTCTTCTGTTTGTGGTTGGAGTGATCATTATGTGTTTACAGTAAGGAGGGCATCTATGAGATGACCCCTTTTTCCACAGTTACAGCACTCTCACAAAAGTGGTCATAAGTTGACTAATCTGTGTGTGATATCTTTAGGGTTTTTTCACCATTTTCAAGTTATTCTAAGCTGAATATATCAAGATATCATACAACCGATTCAGTGCATTTAGGAGCATGCACATGAACTTGCATCCAGTTGCTTTATCTTTCTTAAGGAAGTTGAGAGTCTCCTATGTTTGATAGTGATGTGAAGCATGGCTATATTCTTCATGTTATTCCTACTATTTGGTCTAGAGAAATAGCTTTATGTTGACCATAGAAGTTGAGAAGGATTTTGACAGATGATAATGAATACATTTATGTGCTCAAATTACTAACTACCTGAAAGATCTATGGTGCATGGGTTGCTGGATATGCCATACACTGTAATACTGTATTGATTGCTATTTCAACTCAACCCTTAGAAAAATCCCATCTGACTGCTTGCAGTTGACAATTCAGATTCTTTCTTCACCATTCTACTCTACCAAGGGCCTATTGGTGCCTTAGCATTATCTTGAAATGACAACTTAGGATTCATGTTCTTAAATCCACAAGGAATTAAACCATCAGTAAATGTTTTGCTCGGGCTGCTGTTCTGATGCAATCCAGCGCTGTAAGATGCACTTGAACTAGCTTTCTCAGAATTAACGTACTGCACATATTGTCCAATGTCCATTAGCATAAAAGAAAAAAGGGAAAAAATTGATGTTGACCTCAGGTAGTATCTTCTACTTTTGGAAGTGAAGGCCTAAAAGCAGTGTTTTCAAAACCAGACCATATGTTCGGACTGGAAAACCGGGAACCAGTCACCTGACCGGTTCCGTTTCACCTCCAAACTGCTTTTTGGCCAAAAACCATTGATTTGGTCAGTGGTCTGCTGATCCATGTGGTCAAACTGTCGACCCGGACAATGGTTTTGTCCTTTTTTTGTTTTTTAATTTTTTAATTTTTTGTCAGAATGGGATGTTCATTTGGACCGGATGGTTGGACCATTCGACCCGGGAACTGGTCCCCAGAACGGTTCCCTGTCTGGTCGGTTTTAAAAACCTTGCCTAAAAGAGAATTATTGGTTGGAGGATCAATAACTTGGTTCCAGGTAGAAGCCTCGTAACTAAGTGGATCAATCAATAAAACCTGGAATAGATCTATTATTTTGACAAATTCTTCCACAAGATAGAAATCAGTTTTGAAACCACTGCCATTTAATGTATAATCATATAATACTTAAAAGGTGAAACATACCCCACTTCTGATCATATACACATACAAAGTTTGGGGTAAATCAAGTAGCTCCAAGAGTAGGAGTATTTGCTTGGATCCTTTCTCTTGGCAATATTTTGACATTAGAGCATCTAAAAAGTAGGGTTTGGCAAGTCAATGTATTATGTGTTGTAGTAACAAAGAGACTATTATTATCTTTTAACAAATGCTTAGCAGATTTTGTTTGGAGATTCTTTGTAGGATTATGTGGATGGACCTATACATGGCCCTATTTCTCTAAAGAGTTTTCTTTTTTTTTGAAATGGCTAGCTTTTTCTGGAAGTTAAACATAAAAAAAAAAAATTCTGGTTTTCAATTCCATTTGTTTGGTATTTGGAGAGAAAGGAACAAAAGAATCTTTGAAGGAAAATTTAGTGGCACTAGAAGAATTGTGGGCTTGTGGCTGATATCAGGTCCCTCATTATGAACTTTTTTCTGGCTTATCTTGAATTTAGAGATGCATCTAGATCTCCTTTTGGTTCTGATTTGCTGCCAACTCTAGACCTGGGTAGTGTTCTTTTTTTGATTAGCAAATAATTCATTATTTAATGTTTGAGATAAATACAAAGTTTTAGCTGCACAGTAGCCCAGCATACTCACCAGAGTACATCTTGCCCACACTTTTTATTTTCTCATCCCTTTCTTACTACTACAGATTACATAATTGCCCAAAATAAATTGGATCTAGCAGTTCTCTGTTTTGCTAGGATATCTGCCAACCCATTTGCTGTCCTTTTAACCCAGCCAAAATGTTAGGGACCTAGAAAGAACGAACAATAGGCTGAAGGTATATTCTAGAAGAAAAAGGAAAAAGCCAACTCAACCTCAGAGACAACACAACTAACCAAGAACCAACTAGCAACTAATCAAGATTCAGTTACAAGTAACAAACCAAGAAATTGTCACATGACTATTACAGATGTATAAAAAGGAGGTTCTGTACTCTGAGAAGAATAAGAAGAAGTTTACCGAATCCTCATTCATCTTCCACTTTCTCTTTGTTATCTCACTTTCTTCGATTCAGAAGGCAACTTCTCCCTCAAAGAGGAGCCTATGTTGGGCAATACCCCGACAATTGGTATCAGAACGTTGAAGGCTTGAAGAAGACAGCAGAATGGATTGCATGGAGTTTCAAATACACAAAATCACGGGCGATTTGCAGGAAACTAAATATTATAATTCGGCTTGCCTTTGAGTTCTGTTAGTCTGATAACAACCAAGAAGAGAGAAGAAAGAAGAAAGAAAGAGAGAGAGAAAGGAGTAGCAGCCAGTACATGTGGGCGATGTGTATATACTTGATGGATGGGTGGGCGTTCAATAGGTGGTGGCCTTAGAGGCAAGGACTTGGTCACGGCTGGAACAAGGGAAACAGAATCGACAATTGGAAGTGGAAGAGGGGGAGGTGATGAGGAGGAAGAAGCATTACTGGACCCCAAGAAAAATGGAGTAGACTCAAAGAAAGTAACATTAGCACACACAAAGGAACGTTGAGAACTAGGATGGTAACACTTGTACCCTTTCTGGGTCCGAGAATAGCCAAGGAAGATGCACTTAATGGATTGTGCATCTAACTTGTCCTTCCTGGGGCCCAGATTATGGACGAAGCAGACACACACAAAAACCCGACGAGAAAGAGGAAACAGAGACAAGGTGGGAAACAAGGTAGTGAATGGGGAATGACCATCAAGGATAGACGTGGGCGTTCGATTAATCAAGAATCAAGAAGTAAGTACCGCATCACTCCAAAAGGGTTTGAGAACATTCATGTGATGCATGATGGATCGTGCTGTTTCCAAAAGATGACGATTCTTTCTCTCAGTCACCCCACTTTGTTGTGGGGTGTAGGTACATGAGGTCTGATGTATAATGCCATGTTGGTCCAAGTATTTTTGAAATGATGAAGATAAACATTCACGACCATTATCAGAACAAAAAATTTTAATGTGAACACCAAATTGATTGCGAATCTCAACATAAAATTTTTGGAAGATGGTAAACAATTCACTTCTTCTTTCATTAAATAGAGCCACATCATCCTTGAAAAATCATAAAAAAAAATGACAAAATATCTATATCTATTGTATGACCACTTTATAAGGAATCCAAACATCTGAATGAACCAAAGAAAAAGGACTCGACACACGGTTATCAACACTAGAACTAAAGGGAACACGATGATGTTTCCCCAACTGACACGACTCACAATCTAAAACAGAAAGTTGACTCAATGAAGGAACTAAAGATTTCAAAACTTTCAGCGAAGGATGACCAAATCGATAGTGCCACTAGAGAGGAGAGAGAGATGACTGGAGAGCTGTTGATGTTCTTCCACCACTATCAAGATAATACAATCCACCAACTTCATGCCCTCCACCAATCTTCATCCCCGTATTGAGATCCTGAAAAACACACATAGAAGGGTAAAAAGTAATAGAGCAATTAAGTGACTTGGTCAGCTTACTAACAGACATAAGGTTAAACGGAAATTTAGGGACATACAAAACTGAGGATAAAGATAAGGGGGGTTAAGTGAACATTGCCAACACCACAAATCGAGGATGTGGAACCATTAGGAAGAGTAATAGATTGTGATGTTGAGCAATGAGAGAGGGAAGAAAACACACTTGGAGTTCTAGTCATGTGATTAGAGGCTCCAGAGTCAATAATCCAGGGATTGGATGTGGATGCCAAACAAACCATACTTGAATGTGTGAAAGTAGCCGTGTTCTGTTGAGATGTGGATTGGACAAACCTTTCATACTCATCATGGGGAACACTCACCATCTCCTTCCCGGGAACATCTGTGCATGTAGGAGGCATCTGATCAGATGAACGATTCTCCTGTCTGAAACTGGTGTCACTAGTCATGGCATGAGTGGCCCAGGTTGAGGGTAGACCATGCAAGTCATAGCAATAATTAATGGTATGTCCATCCATACCACAATGAGTACATCTCCTCAGACCCGAGCCACGTCCTCTACCACGGGTTCCCCCTGAATCTCTACCTCCAGTACGACCACCACCATGGTTATATGTAGGTCCACCATCACCACTCCGGCCATATACCGGACCACTACTACCACCACGGCCAGATTGAGCTCCTCGAGCTCCACCTCTAACACCATGACCCTTGACACTGCAAAGGCTGATCTATCTGAGACATTAGAGTTCTCAGTAAATCCAATGGAAGTCCTCCGAAGTCGAGCAAACACTTCTTCTTTGGAAGGGAGAGTTGACCCTCCTAGTACCTGAGTCCGCACTGGTTCATACTTAGATTTCAGCCCCACCAAAAATCGAGTCACATCAAGCTGTTCTCTCTATTGTTGCTGAATTTTGACATCAGAAGTGAGGGGGTGATAAACATTCAACTCATTACGAATGTTTCTCATACTAACATAGTACTCCTCAAGACTCTGATTGCCCTGTTGCAGATTAAAGTATTCCTGATACAGCTGATATGCTCTGGTTGTATTGTCTTGACCAGAATACAACTTCTTATCATGGTCCCACACATCTTTGGCAGTGTTAAGAAACATGAAATTTACACTAATCTTGGGTTTCATACTGTTCCATAACCATGTGGTAATCTGTGCATCCTCTTGTTCCCAGTCTTCATACTCATGAGAATCAGTGGAGGGTTTCTCCTCCCTTATGTGTTTCACCTTCTTCTTTGCCTTCAAAAAAACTTCTACAGATTTAGCCCAAGGTACATAATTCTCTCCATTTAGTTTAATGGAGGTCATTTGAACATAGGTAGTCAGCAGGTATCATCACATTAGATTTGCTATCACTGTTATTTTCCATTGCTGAATTCTGTTATTACTGAATTCGGCACACTGCACACTACTTGATCACACTGGTTTCAGCACTTGTTATTGCTGAAGATTGCACTCTTTACACCACAAACCCTACCCTACAACTACCTGAAATCTCACCATTATATGAGAACCATTCCCCCTTCGAATCACACAAAAAAAAACAGCATAAACCCTAGCACAGACAGTCTGAAATCCCATCATACGATCTGAAACATTCTTCCTATTTGATTCATAACAAAAAATATGCATAGAAAACACTTACCTCATCACCCGAAAAACAAACCACACAAGAAGAAAATCAGTCCACACAAGACACCCACTGCACCACACGAATCAGCCCTCTTCTCTTCATCGATTAGTGGAGGGCTTCTTAGAGACCAAAGCAACCAACCACGAACAACACAACTGGAGGCATAGAAACTTCCAAGGGAAGAGGGTGACCACTCTTTTTCAGCCCATTCCCTTATCTCCAATCGATGGCAGAGAAATCAAGAAAAAACCCTAGATTGAGTGCGCAGAAAACAGAAATTTGGGCAGATCCGAGTTGCTTAGTTGAGCTCTGGTACCATATTATAATTCGGCCTGCCTTTGAGTTCTGTTAGTCTGATAACAGCCAAGAAGAGAGAAGAAGAAAGAAGAAAGAAAGAGAGAGAAAGGAAGAGAAAAGGAGAGAAGAAAAGTCTGGTTCGAATTAGGGAAAAATTACTTCTCCCATTCGGCCAGACATGTTTTATATTACTAATATAATGGAAAAGACACATGTGCCCTTATTTAAGTGAGGGACAGTAGTTCTAATATAATATTACAGATCAGCAACCTCAACATAAGTATAAAGACAGAAATACCCCTACACTAACACTAAACAATTGTTTGTAGCGGTAATGGCACATCTGGAGAAAAACTCATCGCAGGAAACCATGAAAATGAGAATGAAGAATCCAGCCAAGAATCAGAAGGAAATCGACGAAACTCAGATCCATGAGAACGACCAAACTCAATTTCCCAAACTATTCAGGTGAAGATCCCATACCTTGGATTTTGAAAGCTGAGAAGTTCTTCGAATATCACAGCATGCCGAGCCACCACAGAGTCTCCATAGCCTCTTTCCATCTTGAAGGAGAGGCGATACTGTGGTTCCAATGGTTCTGCATGTCTCACCCTCAGGTTTCCTGGGCTGACTTCACAGAAGCCTTGTGCATACAAGTCAAACTAGTTGGATTTGATAGCTACGATGAAACTCTCTTGAAGCTGAAACAAACAGGATCTGTAAGAGATTATCAGATTGAGTTTGAGAAGCTTTTGATAAGGGTACAAGGTTGGCTGGAGACAACACTCCTAGGTTGTGTCATCGATGGTTTAAAAGAGGAGATTAAGTGGAGGTGAAGGCCCTCCAACCTCCATCACTACTTGCGGCTTTTGGTCTAGCCTGAATTCAAGAAGAAAGACTAAATCTAAATTGCCTCAAGAAAATAAGCTGACCACCTCTTATGGCCTACCCCAGCTCAAGCTGGGCCCCATGGTTCACCTTAGGTAACTCTAATGAATCAGCTGGCAATCGACCTTTACTCCATTGGCAAGAATGCACCGGCCAACAGATTGAGGGCCCACAACCCAAATCTACTGCAGTGGTACCTGTACCAGTGTTTCTCAAGAAGCTCTCATGGGCTGAAATACAAGCCCACAGAGGCTGGGGGTCTGTGTTACAACTGAGAAGAAAAAATTGGGCAGGGTCACAGATGTAAAGCCAAACAGTTATTCATGCTCCAGACTGAAGAGATAGAAGAAGAGGCCCAGACTAAAGTCATAATTGCAGAACAAGGTGAACTTGACCAACCTGAAATATCATTGCATGCCCTAATCGGGATAAAGTCATCACAAACTATGAGGGCTTTCGGGTCTATAAAAGGCCGAAGAGTTTCTGTCTTAATTGACAGTGGCAACACCCTGAACATCATAATTCAGGTTACCGCCAAACAAATGGGCCTTACTATAGAGCACGTGAATCCATTTACGGTTCATGTAGCAGATGGTTACCAAATAAAGTGTGAAGGTATTTGCTGACAAATCACACTTAAAATACAGGAGCAACTGTTCAAAGTTGATTTACATCCCTTAATCTTCAGTGGGGCTGATATCGTACCAGGGGTGCAATGGCTAAAAGAGTTGGGCCTAATCATTTGTGATTGGTCACAACTAACAATGGACTTCATAATAAATGGCAAACAGTGCCACTTAATAGGTCTTGAACCAACTTCACCAAGACCGTCATCAAAACATGCCAGGATGAAGACCAAATAATCTTCATAAAAATAAGGGTGGGACCATCAGGTCCAGTGTTAACAACAGAGGAGCCCATTCCAGTAGAATCCCAATAGGGATTGCAAAAGCTTCTACAAGAGTATTTGGATATATTCCAGAAATCAAAAGGTCTGCCACCCACAAGGTCCATGGAGCATGGGCCACCCAATTGAGATAATCCTAGGTGCACTTCCATCAAGTGTGCAGCCATACCGCTACCCAAGATTCCAGTGAGAGGAAATGGAAAAAATTGTCCAAGAACTATTGGACAAACAATTTATTTAGCCAAGTTCCAGTTCATATTCAACACCTGTGTTACTAGTCAAAAAGGACAGAACGTGGGGATTTTGCATGGATTACCGCACCCTAAATCAGATCACAGTCAAAGATCGATTTCCAATTCCACTCATTGATGAGTTACTAGATGATTTACAAGCAGTCACGGTGTTTTCTAAACTCGACCTCAGATCGGTTTATCATCAAATAAATATGCACCCAGAGGATGTACCAAAAACCCTAGTTCAACCTAGCCTTGAGAAGCTTGCTTTCTCCTTGTTTTCTGCTATGTTTTCTCCTGCAAAATATCAGAAAATTAAAGTGGTTTACAACTGCAAATATCCCACAGGTTGGAAAGGGAAATCAGATGAAACTAGTAAGAATGACCTCTTCACATCAATTGTGCCATCTTCAGTTGGGAGGATGATTTGAGCTTGAATTTTGGGCATGAACCACCACTCCGGAAGGTGCACTTTGTGCTCTACGTATCAAGTAAGCTCATAATTTATTTTGAAATCAAATCTAGTTCAATCCAATGTTAGATTGATCTTAGGAGAATTCGATTCTCCAAATTTAGGGAATCTGATTCTTGGGTTTCGGACTGATTTTTTTTTTTTTTTGAAATTTGGCCACCAAACAGTAGCTGGTTCGGCCTACATACTGATGTAACAATCCATTCAACACCATTATCTTGGCCTTAACTAAATCACCAAATCCAATTGTTTCTAAGAATAAGGCCACAACTACTCCTTGGTGGTTTCTGAAGTGTCCCCCTATACTTGACCTCTGGGTTGCCAAAAGAGCTTCCATCAAATTTTAGTTTCAGTTTATTTGTCTCCGGTGGTTTCTACTCCATTCTCACAACTTCTCTGTGTATCTGTTTGTACCACTTAAGCCCATTTCCTTAATAGGTCATTTGTAGAGACATCTCCGAAGAGGTCCATTGTTTTTTCCCAATGTGTGCAGATTTGACTTTTATAGTTTTAATCGTTTCCTCCATTGATTTGCTCTTCTCATGGAAAATCCTTTGGTTTCTTTCTTCCTAGATGGTCTAGGTCAGGGCTGTTCTTGTAATTCTCCACAAACACTTTCCCCCTTTTCCTGTTGCCTCAAGAAGTTAAACTAACTACATCATGTGGGGGAACACATCTGCAACAAAAGAGAGAACAAAAATAATCCGAAATGCAAGTCACAAAAGAACATGACATTAGTAAATGAAGAAGGGTCTCACCACTAGCCTTACATCGGAAACACATATGAGGAGAGAGACTATTATTTGGCCTTCTTTTCTATAGCACATCATAGGTGTCAATCTTTCCAATGAACATTTCTCAACAAAGAGCCTACACTTTAGAAGGGATTGGTTTGCATGAGATTTCTCTTACTGGGAGATTTACCTCCAAAGGATTTGAGCAGTGTTTTAAAAGGTGTGAGGCGTATGCCTGGAGGCGCTCGAAGCGAGGTGCCCCCAAAATGCCCTGAGGCGTATGCTAGAGGCATTGACACCTTTGAGGCATACACCTCATACACTTTTTTCATGAGGCGTGCTAGAGGTGTACACTTTATGCGACTCATGCACACCTCATATAAAAAGTCAAAACAAAAAAGGAAAAAGAGGAAAAAAAAAGGAAATGAGGCTTATGCCTCCTTCTTCCTCCTTATCCTCTACCTCTAAAGGAGGCTTATGCCTCATACATTCTAGACAACGCCTCACACCTCTAGGTAGTGGAATGCCTCACGTCACGCCTCTGCATTTTAAAGCATTGGTTTTGAGTTGATGAGAAGGTTAATGAAGGAGCAAAAGGGCCATTAGGTGAGGGGTGCCAAACTCTACTATCCAAAAAATTTTGATCCAAAAAAAAAAAAAAACCTTTTCCAGAAGTGAGAGGAGGAGAAAAAGGGAATCACACTTAGTATCCCTCAAACTCCTTTTGAAACCAAAGTCCTAGCTTAAGGCATGTTTTGAGAGCAATCCAAATCTAGAAAGAGGTTCAACCTAAAGGTTTAGTAAAGAAAAGAGTAGAGGAAATTGTAATTTAAGTGGCACATCCCCAAGCTAAAGGTATTCCCAGAATAGAACTTTGTTCCCACAATCCACATCAAAAGGGATAAAATTAAGAAAGGTACAAAGTACCTCAAATATTGCTTTCCAAAGGGAGTGCGAAGTAGTTTGAGGCACAAGCTTTGCATCCCAACCACTGTCTGCTACATCATGGATGCTTTCAATAACCTTGTGCCACAATCTATCTCCTTCTAAGGGAAATCTCCTTTGCCACTTTTCCAGAAGAGTCTTATTCCTTTTTATCAGATTCCCAATACCCAATCCTCCTCGCTCCTTAGGTTTACACTTTACACACTTGCTCCTATTTCACAGTTCTTTCTTTTCATCTCCTGGCACCCACAAGAAGTCTCTCATCATTTTTCTTGCTATTTAGCTATTTTAATCAGGATTCTAAATGTGAATAGATAGTTAAGTGGGTAAGTTGGCTAGGGTGGATTTGATCAAGGATATTCTTCCTCCCAAAGAAATATAGCTTATCTTTCATATGGATAACTTTCCAACAAGTGGATGTGTTCCATTTCCAAATTAATCCCTGCCACACAACAATTTCCTCAATTGACTTTCAGATTTGAAGTCCTTTGGAAGCAGTCAACTAAGGCTTTCAGGTTCCTTACCCTAAATTCTGTAGTCTTCATAGAAAATGATTATGTCACCTATAAATTGCAAGTGAGTTACAACCACTTAATTTTTACCAATTTTCCAACCTCTAAATTGGTTTGCAACATCAGCCTTATTGATTAATCTACTTAGGACCTCTGCAGTAAGGGTGAACAAGAAAGGGGACAAAGGCTCTCCTTGCCTTAGGCCTCTTTTAGTTGGGAAAAAAAATCCTTATTCACTCCATTGATCAAAATTGAGAAGTGTGCTGAACTAATACATCCTATTATCCACTTTCTCCATCCTCTTCCCAATCCAATTTTTTCTAACAGACTCAAGAGGAAATTCTAATCCACCATATCATAGGCTTTTTCCAAACCCAACTTGTAGATTAAACCTTCCCCTCCCTGCTTTTTCTTTTTAGCCACACACTCATTTGCTACAAGAATTTGGTTAATTATTATTTTTTGATCAGCAAAAGAGAATTTTATTTGAAATCAGGTTAAAATAAGGTTTTACAGCTGTGTATGGGATAAAATCTCCCACACTATTATAAATTTCTGTCCCACTTCACATTGCAGCCCAAAACAAATGTTGCCTTAAAGCCCCTTGTTTAGCAAGACAATCGGCTAGCCCATTTGCACTCCTTCTAACCCATTTGAATTCAGCCTCTACCTCCCTTGCAACCTTTTCCACTTCCCTTATCACTTGTTTGAATGTCCACAGAATACTTCTATTGTTTTTAGCCCAAGAAATGATCACCTTGGAGTCCCCTTCAACCTCAATGTGCCTCATTCCAAGTTGCTTAGCTATTTTCGGTGAACAAAGCTAATATTCTCCTTTCAGAATTGCCCATGCCAATCGGTCCAGAGAACAAAGCTAATATTCTCCTTTCAGAATTTCTGATTACTCCCTCAATACTTGACAGTCCCGGATTTCCAAACAAGCTTTCATCAAAATTCAGTTTAAACCTGTTACCATCTGTTTCCATTCCATCTTTATTTTCTCTTTCACTCTTGAGGATTGTGCTACTTCTGTCCAAGATCTTATAATGTCTATGACTGAGAAATCTTGAAAGATATGCATAGATCTTAGCTAGTGAGCTACTTTAACTTTGATGGTGTCGATTACCTCCTCCATTGTTCTACTCTTGTCCAAGAATATTCTGTTATTCCTTTCTTCCCAAATCACTCAATAGATAGTTGCCTTTGTAGCTTTCCACATAACCTTCCCTCGTTTCTTTGGTTGACTCAAAAAATCCCGGTTGAAGAGCCTTGCCACATCTTGAGGGAAAACCACTTGCAACCAAAGAGAGTACAAAAAAATTCCCAAATGTTATGCACAAAGGAGAAAGATAATAATAGGTGTGCCAGGGTCTCACCACTTTCCATACAAAGGGAGCACATGCGAGGAGAAAGGCATACAAAAGGCCTTCTTCTCTGCAGCATATCACAAGTATTTACCTTGCCAAGGAAGATTTCCCAATAGAAAGCTCGAATTTTTGGGGGAATAGGCTTAATCCAGATTTCTTTCACGGGGAAATCCCCCATTGGGATACTAGGTGAAGCAAGAACACTAAAGAAGGATGAGCAAGAGAAGAGACCATTTGAGGAGCCTTTCCATATTCTAGAATCTTCCAAGGATGGGTGCAAATGAACTTGTCCTATTAGGTCCAACAATTGAATTAAAGAGTCGCATTCATTTTTCCTGAGGCCCCTTTTGAAACCCATATTCCAATTAACCCCATTTGGACTAGGATTTCCCAAATTTCGTACTGTTTCCCCTTTAAAATAGGATGTGTAGAGGTAAGGAAAAACGTCCTTAAGTGGACTATCTCCCACCCAAAGGTCTTCCTAGAAACGAATTTTATTACCCTGGCCCACATCAAGTCGAATAGAATTAAGGAATGTCGGGTAAATTTCATAAATTGCTTTCCAAGGAGAAACTAAAGAAACATGGGGGCAACTTTTGCATCTAGCCATTTCTATCCAACCCATGAATACTCTCAATGACTTTGTGCCATAGCCTGTCTCTCTCAAAAGGGAATCTCCACTACCATTTTCCTAACAAAGCTGAGTTCCTGAGTGAGATGCTTCCTATTCCCAAACCCCCTTGGTCCTTGGGCTTTCTAACTTGATCCCAATTAATCAGGTGAACCTTCCTCTCCTCTCCTGGGTCCTAAAGGAAATCTCTGATGTACTTCTCTAAAATTCTTGCTACTCTACAAGGTACTCTAAATGTGGAAAGGAAATAAATCGGGAGGTTTGCTAGAATGGCTCTAGTCAAGGTTATCCTTCCACCAAGAGAGATGTAGTTCCTCTTCCATAGAGCCTAGCTTCCTAGCAAATCTTTCAATGACTGGCTCCCAGAAACCTTTTGACCTAGGATTGCCTCCTAAAGGGAGCCCCAAGTAGCTCATTGGCCAACTTCTAATCTCACACTCCAAAATCTTTACGAATCTATATAGTTCCCCTTCGTCCAGATTGAGCCCTACAATGCCTGTTTTAGACCAATTTATCCTTAAACCTTCTTGACAGTTTAGCCTGCCAGAGATAAGCGGAAGAGGAGAGAAGAGAAGAAGAAGAGAAGAGAAGAGAGGAGAGAAGAGAGGAGGTTTGCAATGTAACAATACTGGTGGCGCCAGTGTTTATTTTACAGAAATAACAAGGGAAAAAACCCTTGTGCCCCTGAGTACAATAACAGACATATCAGAAATAAAAAACACTTTAATTAGCCAAACAGGCCCTAAAATCTGCAACTAAGTTATTTTAACATTATTCCAACACTCCCCCTCAAGTTGGAGAATAGATGTCAATCATGCCCAACTTGTCACACAAATCTTTGTGCCGCACATAATGAAGACCTTTGGTGAAGATATTTGCAAGTTGCTCTTCCGAATTGACATATGGTGTGCACATTTCTCCACTTTCAAGTTTATCTCTGATAAAATGCTTGTCCACTTCAATGTGTTTCGTCCTATCATGCAGAACTGGATTAGCAGCAATATTGATGGCAGCTTTATTGTCACAGTAGAGTGACGTAGGACTGCTTACTGCAAAACCCAGTTCACCTAACAGATTTCTTATTCACATGATTTCTGCAACCCCATGAGCCATTGCTCTATACTCTGCTTCAGCACTGGATCTAGCCACCACACTTTGTTTTTTGCTTCTCCATGTGACAAGGTTTCCTCCTACAAAGGCACAATAACCACTGGTAGACTTTCGGTCATTGACTGCTCCTGCCCAATCTGCATCAGTATATATTTCCACTTTTAAGTGACTGTGTTTCTGGAATAACAAACCAGCTCTAGGAAACTTCTTGTGATATTTCAAGATCCTCTCTGTAGCCTCAAAGTGAGTTGTCCTTGGGCTGTGCATGAATTGACTAAAGACACCCATTGCATAGGCAATATCAGGCCTGGTCATAGACAAATACAGAAATCTCCCCACGAGTCTTTGGAACATCTTTACATCTTTCAAAAACTCTCCCTGACTGTCTCCCAGATGGTGATTAGGTTCAATAGGTGAATCGGATGGTTTTACCCCCAACTTTCCTGTATCTTCTAGTAGATCTAGTACATACTTCCGTTGGGAAATAAAGATGCCCTTGTGAGAGCAGACAACTTCAATTCTAAGAAAGTATCGTAAGGGGCCTAGATCCTTCACCTCAAATTTAGTGGCTAAGAATTTTTTTAGTCTCTGGATTTCAGCCTCCCAATCTCCTGTGATCACTATGTCATCCACATACACAATAAGAGCTGCAATTTTACCTTCACCTCTTTTTACAAACAGGGTATGATTTGACTGACATTGTTTGAATCCCATTTGTTGGACTGTTAAATGGAACTTACTAAACCAAGTCCGAGGTGGTTGTTTCAACCCATATAGGGACTTTTTTAACCTGCACACCTTTTGTTCACTGCCTTTGGCACAGAACCCTAGGGGTTGGGTCATGTACACCTCTTCTTCCAAGTCACCATTCAAGAAGTCATTCTTAATGTCCAATTGGTGAATATCCCAATCAAGATTTGCTACCAAGGAAAGGAGAATCCGGATAGAGTTCATCTTCGCTACTGGAGCAAAAGTCTCTACATAGTTCACTCCATATACCTTTGTGAAGCCTCTTGCTACCAGTCTAGCCTTGTACCTTTCAACAGTTCCATCAGCTTTGTGTTTCACTGTGAACACCCACTTGCACCCCACTGGTTCCTTCCCCTCAGGAAGATCTTTTAGACAGTTTTTGTATGCCCTTAGCTTCAATCTGATTTGATGTACTTTTGTTATTTAGTGGAAATAAATAAAGTGCATGCTTGATTCATGTTGTTTGGTTTAATTTTGTGTAAAACCCTAAAACTGGACATTTATAGAGACTCGTGTTAGTTTTAAATGTTCACAGCCATTGGATAAGTCTGGGGAGATTTATCTTGCCAAGGCTGATACTGGTGTGCCACCAAGTGTTGGGATGTCCTGTCTCAGCCACCAGGGTAAGACCCGAGGCACATGCAGTATGGGATTACTTGAATCCTTGAACCGGACCAGATTTCCAGTATTGCCCTGGACCTTGGAGATAGATGGGCAAAACTGGAAAGTTACACCTGACCCCTACACTCGATTATGACACTTCACTAGGTGTTGGATCAGGCTGCCTTTGATATGCCAATCAGTGAGATCCTTAGCGGGGATCAAAACCTGGGTATGTTGGGGCAGTTTGAGAATTCATCTGAGTGGGTGATCATAGTGACAGAATCAGCCACTTTGTCGGACAAAGGGTAATTATCGGGAATGCACTCTCTCTGATGGAAACCAAACTGCCGGCAGTTGATTTCAATCGTTGGAATTTTGTTTTGCAAAATTAATATATTTATATATATATGTACGGTTTCAAATTGTTTGCAAATGGTTTTAATTCCCGGGATCCATGTGAGAGGAGAGTGCGGCACTGTTCCTTGCAGCCGAGGGAGAGGTCCTCTCTTGTCGGGCAGTGCTTGATCATTAAGGGCTGAGAGGTTAAGTGTAAGGCCATTGAGGATAATACCTGATGGGCTAATCTTGCACCTGCCCACAGTCCCTGGGTTTTTATAAGATAGCTTGGCCCAGGGACCACTTAATGTAAGTGTTGGGCCCATAGGGTCCATATGATGGACTCAAGGGGTTCATTGAGTTTTTCAGTGAATTCGGCTGGGCCTTGTATTAAAGGCTGGGCCGAACTCATGTGGCTGGTGTGTAGATCAATGCTTGGGTCCCACGCCATACAAAGAAGCCCAACTGGGCAGCAGATTGGAAAGTAATTAGACACTGAACACTTAATGGGCCAGAAGCCCATTTCGAGGTGGGCTGATATGATCACCCATCCTTGGGGCGAATCTGAGATTAATGTTAGTAAAAGGATTGGGCCTTTAGCCTTATCCACTCTTGGAGATCAAATTCAAATTAGATTTGAATCTGGTAACCTCCTGATAAGATTAGGAGTAAGCTAACTTTATCTGCAGATATGATTAAGATTATCCCCTATCCAAATCTTGATTTGGATTGGGATAACTCCTAATTAGGAGGATTCTTAATCAAGAAGAAAGGAGGAGAAACCCTAACCAAAAAGCAGAGAAATACAACAGTTTTCGAATCAAGAAAAATTGCAAGAAAGGTTCCTGCGAATTGAGATCAGATCTCATACTCCAGAAAAAGAAAGAAGAAGCAGTTCAGTTTTTTCGCTTTTGGAGTTCTCCTCCTGCCGCCGCCATCTGTTTTTGCAAGATTAGATCTTTGCAGAAAAAGAAAGTCAAGAAATCTGTTCTTGACATCAGTCTTGCAAGAAAGACTGAAAAAGATTCAGTGTTTAGTACTTCCAGAGGATTCTTGTGAAGGATCCAGTGTGTAGGACGCACTCTGCTGGTTCTGTTCCATCCACAGCTGTGTCATCTTCAGCAGGAACGGATCTTGGAGCATTCTTTGGGCGTGAACACCAACTTTGGGAGATAGTGCTTCTCCGGATCAGGTATATTCCTCCCATTTGTCTTTTGGTACAGATCTGGTTTGATTATGGTTCAAGTAGGATCTTTGAATATTGTATTCTAAATTTAGGGAATATGATTCCCAGTTGGGAGAAGGTAGGAAAATTTTTGAAATTCGCCCACCCATTCCGCAAGCTTTATGGCGTCCATTAGATGGATCCTACCATTCTTTCAACTCCTACGTATCATTTTTGTGTAAGGCATCATTTCTTCCTACATTGCATCTGTCCATTCAGGTTTTGACAAAGCTTCTGCCACGGTCTTAGGGATGGGGACACTATCCACAGAAGAGAGAAAGGCACGGTACGAAAGTGAAACATGCTCATAGGACACAAAGTTAGAGATATGATGATTAATGGTACAAGATCTAACACCCTTTCTCTTAGCAATAGGAATATTAAGATCATTGGGGACAGGTGAATCAACATTTAAAGGAGCAATGGGAGAAAGTGTACCTGGCTGATGAGACGGATCTGCCTCGGGTGAATCCGATGATGTTGGTTGCATAGTGTCCGGCTCCATGGCTCTTGAACTCTGCTGGCTTTTATGGCGACGATGAAAAACCCGAAACGGAGGAGGATCGGGTAAAGGAGGTAGTTGAATCTGAGTTGTCGCCTGTTTCTCCTCAACCCTACTCTCCCCCTAAGGAGAAACCGAGAAGAACGATTGACTCTCAAAGAATGAGACATCAATGGAAACATAGTACTTGCGGACAATGGGATCATAGCAACGATACCCCTTTTGAGATGAAGGGTAACCAAGAAAAACACAAGGAATAGCCCGAGGGTCAAGTTTACCATGAGTAGGTGACGGGTTGTGGGCAAAACAACGACACCCAAAAACATGCATCGGAATGGTGGACAGCGGGGCTGTAGGGAACAAGAGCTGATGTGGGGCCTTATACTCTAGTAGCCGAGAGGGCATGCGATTGGTGATATATGTCGCACACAATACTGCATCCATCCAGAACTGTTTTGGCACATTCATATGAATCAACAAGCCACGAGCAACTTCGAGAAGGTGCCGGTTTTTTTGTTTAGCCACACCATTTTGTTGGGGTGTCCTGGCACAAGAGCTTCGTTGAAGTGACCCACTCGAAGCAAAGAACTTCGTGAGATCACTATGGAAATATTCCTTTGCATTGTCTGACTGGAAAATATGAATTTTCGTTTGGAACTAAGTGAACACCATGCGTTGAAAATCTTTCACAATTTGTGGCACTTCATCTCGAGATCGCATAGGGTAAACCCAAGTGTATCGAGAATAATCATCAATCAAAGTAACAAAATACTTATAGCCAGCCGCAGTAGGTAGAGTAACAGGGCCCCAAACATCAGAATAAACAATATGAAATGGAAATTCAGATCTTTTATTTCTTAAAGGTAAAGAACTTCTACAATGCTTATTCAACTGACATGTTTGACACTGTAACTGACTCACTGACAAGGACTCAAACAACTTTGGGAACATAACTTTTAACGACTCAAAAGAAAGATGACCTAAACGACTATGCCATAAATAGGCCTGACTCTCACTTGACGAACTTGTGGACTCGGTCGCCACTAGACCAGCATTATTCTCCAACACGTAGAGACCATCCACCATGCTTCCTCTACCAATTATCTTCCCCGAGGTCAAATCCTGAAACACACATGAAGACGGAAAAAAGGTGACTGAGCAGTTCAAAGAGTGAGTAATACTACTAATGGATAGCAAATTAATAGGTAATTTCGGAACATGCAGGACATTAGGAAGAGTAAGGCCAAGTGGGAGAGATATGGTGCCTCGGCCAGCTATTGTAGAAAAAGAACCATTAGCCAGTCTTACCTTATCTCTCCCAGAGAGAAGGTTATATGTCTGGAACAAATTTGACTTACTGGTCATGTGATTTGAGGCTTCGGAGTCAATAATCCAAGGTGAATCAGTAGTACGAGATGACACATGGAAGGTTGTGGCATTACCTAATGTAGACGCAAATGAGGTCGGAGTAAACCCAGAATCCACCTGGCAGAGAGACCTACCATACAATTCCAAATGTTCACGGAAGGAGTTGATAATATCTTCCTTAGGGTCAGAACCGGGATGTCTCTCCTGAGTTACGAAAAGACTAGTCTCTATCGATGCCATATTAGCTGAGTTATACCTTTTTTGATTCTGCTGGCCTGGTTTCTTGCCCTGATCCGGTGCTGACTTCTTACCCAAATCCTGTGCCCATTTAGGTTTTCCATGGAGATCCTAGCATGTATCTTTAGTGTGTCGTGTCTTCTAGCAGTGAGTGCACCAAAGCTTGCTTTTATCTTCTGATTTTTTCTAAGTGTTACTCCTTTTAAAGCCACCTCCGACATTTGTATCTGGATTTCCCTGGACCGCTAGGGCAACTGACATCCCTTCTACACCATTCATCACACTTCTGCTTTCTTCTGACTGCACCAAGGCATACACCTCCTGGACTGATGGCAAGTCTTTACTACCCAAGATCTGTACCTTGATGGACTCATATGACGAATTCAGCCCTAGGAGGAAAGCAAATATGCGTTGCTGTGATACAAGTGACTTATAGGCCTTTGCATCTTCATCACACTTCCAATTCACATTCTGATAGTGATCAAGTTCTTTCCATATTGATGTCAAATCAGAATAGTACATCGAGAGACTCCTCTCCCCCTGCTTGCAAGTAGAAGATTCAGCTTGTAGTTGATATATCTTGGCATAGTGTCTCTGTTATGAATAAGTGGACTTCGCTTGTTCCCATATCTCACAAGCAGTTTCAGCCCACATAAAAGTCTTTCTTACTCATGGCAGCATTGAAACCAAGAGCCAAGACATCACCATACTGTTCTCTTGGTTCAACCTATCATGCTCAACACTTCCATACTTCGGTTCTTTTACTCTCCCATTGATGTATCCTATTCACCCCCTAGCAGTGATGTAGAGTTTTATCCCCCTAGACCACTCAAGGTAATTCAGACCATCAAAGGGAATGGCAGCCATGGGAAAGCTCATATCCATTCCCCCACTCACTCCATTGTGGCTCCCTGAGATCTCTGAAGTAGCAGAATTCTCAGTCGACATGGTCAAGCAGTTAACCAGTCCCAAACACCGGACTTAGGACCCCTTCTTACTCCACAAAACAATGCTCCACTCAGTTCACACCCACACACTCGGGTTTACCAACCAGATTGAGCACAAACAGTACCAAATTCCGGACAAAAACTGAGGTAATATTTGGCAGATTTCAGACTTGTATAGTTTTATCAGTCCCCACCTACCAGAATTCCGGAATCTAACAGCCACTAATCAGCAGGAGAGATCCTTCTCACTTATAGTCAACTCAAACCATTGAGAAGACAGGTCAGCATTGACCTACAGTTGTTTTAATACATGAACAGGATCACACGATCCAAGAAAACTAGGGTTACACAGGTTCGACAACATTCAGCCGCCCCAGATTCATAGGGTTTTCACTCGGCACATGACTAAGGAGAGTAAAGAAGAGAAGAAATAGGGAGAACTGTACCAGTTGTAGCTATTCTGTAGTCCAGAATCAGATTTCTTTTCTGCTAGTCTGTTCGATCTGTTCTTTGGGTTGATCGATCTTCTCTTGACAGTAGGGTTGATCTATCTGCTCTCTTTTGATCAGCATTCCTGCTCTGATACCATCTTGACAGTTTAGCCGGCCAAAGATAAGCGGAAGAGGAGAGAAGAGAAGAGAAGAAGAAGAGAAGAGAAGAGAGGAGAGAAGAGAGAAGGTTTGCAGTGTAACAGAACTGGCGGTGCCAGTGTTTATTTTACTATATATAGGGCGACAGAAATAACAAGGGAAAAGACCCTTGTGCCCCTGAGTACAATAACAGGCATAACAGAAATAAAAAAAATGAAATAAAAAAACACTTTAATTAGCCAAACAGTCCCTAACATCTGCAACTAAGTTATTTTAACATTATTCCAACAAACCTCTTACCCTCACAAATTTATCCAATAGCAATTTTAGGTTTACCACTCCTTCCTCATTACCACATTCACAAGAATATTGTGTCATCCAAGGTTCAAAATATCGATACGCCCGATATGCCGGTATGGGCGTATTGGGCGAATCGATACTATTTTTTTTAGTTTTTCTTTTTTTTTGAAACCGATTCAGGGGGCCGGTTTAGGTCTCCTCCATCCCCTGAACCAGTCATACCCCCAATACACCCACTATAGGGGTGTATCGGTGGGGTCCTTGAATGATACGTATCGGCCGATATGGGCCGATACGTGTCGATACTTTGAACATTGGTGTCATCTACAAATTGAAAATGGGTAATGACCACTTGATTTCTACCTATCCTTCACCCTCTAAACAGTCCTTGGGAATTAGCATTCGCCACTATTTTGCTTAACACCTTAGCCATTATAGTGAAGAGAAAAGGGGATAAAGGGTCTCCTTGTCTAATTCCTCTCTTAGCCGGAAAGAAATCCTTCACTACACCATTAGTAAGTTTTGAGTAATGGACAAAATTAAGCATCCTCTAATCCAAGATATCCATTTGGTTCCAAAGCCCATCCTTTCTAGAATTTGAAGAAGAACTTCCCAGTTAACCATATCATAGGCTTTCTCTAGGTCCACCTTACACACCAACCCTTTTCCTCTACCCTTTCTTTTTTCTGCAACACACTCATTGGCTATTAGAATTTGATCCACGATTTTCCTTCCTTCCACAAAGGCACCTTGGAAAGGTGAGATGATCAATGGTAACACTTTCTTGATACTTTCTGAGAGAACCTTTGCAATAGTTTTATATACACTCCTAATAAGACTGATTGGCCTATAATCCTTACGGGTTTTGGCCTCTCTCCTCTTCGGGATTAAAGTGATAAAAGTAGCATTCACCCCTCGAGGCACCTCTCCTTGGAGATAGAACTCATTGAACACTTCCAGAATATCATTTTTCATCCAATCCCAACATTCTTGATAGAAGGCCATTGAAAATCTATTCGGCCCGAGGGCTTTTGATCTTTCCATGGAGAAGATTGCACCCTTGATTTCTTCCAAAGTAAAATTCCTTTCCAAAACAAGTATTGCTCTTTTGAAATCCTATCCCCTTCGATTTCTGGTAGCTTTGTTGTCACCCCGCTTGAGCCTGTGAAAATTTACTTGAAATGGTTTACAAAAATCCTTGTGATCTCTTGGTTCTCTCTTACTTCCTGACCCCCCTCTTCCACACTAAAGATTAAGTTTTTCTTTCTTCTTCTGTTTGGAATTGCATGGAAAAACTTAGTATTACCATCTCCTTCAATAATCCATTTGACACCTTGACTTCTGCCTCCAACATATTTCCTCCAATTCTTACTTGATTTTCCATCGGTCTTTTCTCTCTTCTTTTGATAACATTCTGATAGCCTCTTTCTTGTCTAACTCCTCCATGTTCCTCACTATATTATCTTTTATTTCCTCTACCCTTCCAAAATGTTCTTTATTCCACTCTTGTATTTTCCCTTTTATCTTTAATTTCCATGCAAAGCTTAACATTTTCATACTCCCCAAAGGTCTGAGTTCCTGCCACCATTCCTTCAGTCTGGTTTTAAATGATCGATCCTCAAACTACATATTTTCAAACCTGAATGGAGTAGGGCCTCTTCTCCTCCTGGACTTTCCTTCTCAATGGAAATGGGGCAATGGTCTGAAGTAACCCTAGGTAGCCCTTTCACTACTATTGAACCCCACAATTCTTCCCAGTCGGGAGTAATGAGAAACCTATCCGGTTTGGAACAGGTTGGGGGGGATTGAAAATTTGGCCAAGTATAGTTCACCCTTAGCATCGGAGGTTCACTCAATTCAAGGGAATCAATTAAGTTATTAAACTTTCTCATGCTGGTAGTGAGTCCTTGGTTCGGATTGTTTGTTTCTCCCAAAAATTTGATGACATTGAAATCACCTCCCACACACCATGGTCCCTCCCAGATTCCCCTAATAGCACATAATTCCTCCCAAAAAGCCTCCCTATCTCTATAGCAGTTAGGACCATATGCATTTGTTACCACCCATTCACTCCCATCAATAACATATCTGGTCTTTCTTTTCTGAAAGTATTCCTGATTATCCTCCTCTTTTTGGCACTTCCTAGGCCTCTTACATCCAACTAACTATCTTCATTTCGACCTGTTTGTGACCCCTTATCAATGGCTGCCTAATACTCCCTTCTTTTCTATTTTAGGTTCCCCTCTTCCTTCTTCTCATAATTTATTCCACACTTAAGCTTTTCTAACTCGCTTCGCTTTCTTCTTCTTTGCTTTCTTTTTTTCCTCAAGTATACCTTCATTCTTCTTTCCCACTCTTCTCTTTCCTTCTGCCTCTTCTTTCTCCTCTTGAATCAGCCTCCTAGCACCCACAGGGTGGTTTAGTCTATTTTCATTGCTCTCCAAAACTAGGGTTGGGTGAAATAGGCTTTCCAGAATTAAGGACCAAATTCTAGCTCTCTCTTGTTCTAGGCTATTGTCCGATTAGGTTCTCAGAGTCTTGGGCAGTGGCACTTTTCAATGAGAGATTCCTGGGAGGAGTGGCATTGGCTGTACTTGCGCAGACACATGAGAATAAATTAGAGGGATCTAGACAAGGACTCACAAGCTGAAGAGGTAAGCACGAAGAAGAGGGGTTAGGGACTCCATGTGTCAGCAATCCTGAGCCCTTCCCTTTATCAATGCCCACTAGTTCGAAAACCTTGGCAGGCAACTCTGATATAACATAACTGTTCTGTTCCTCCTGTGCTTCTTTGTCTGGGTTAGTACCAATATCTGACAATCATTTATTAATATCTTGACATTATGCCTCCCTTGGAAAATCTCCATCTTCCTTTCTGACTGAAACTGGGTTCGCCACTAAGACTGAGGCAGGACAATCACCGTATTCTTCTCTTGGAACCATGCTGGTGCAGGTAGAGGGGTCTTCGAACAACAACTCTGTTCCCAGCTTTTCGTCGTCCCACAAGGTACATGTTTTAGCAGTGTTGACACTTCCGATACTATCTTCTATCTTCGATTGATACATCTTTTCTTGCCTTAGGTCTTCCCAGTCGCTTTTCTCTTCGGATTTGTCACTCTCGTGCCTATTAAATTTTGGATTGGGCTTATCGGGGGATGTAGAGTTGTTCGTCTGCACTGGCATCCATCCCCATGTGGCGGTACCTCCTTTTCCGGCGTCCCCATGAGCTTTAGAGGCGTCTCTGCAACTCTGCGTCAAACTCACGGTGGGGGGCGAGCGATAGGGGTTGAAAAAGATGATGATAGACCCCTGCAACTGTCCACCAACCTTTGGGATGACCTGCGCACCTGAGCCCTTGGTTCGCTTGGTTCACCCATCGGTTTGACTACTAACGTGGGCTTAAAAGTTAATGACGTTTTACCGCCTCTTCCAGCTGTCACCTCTGCAAAAGATCTTTGAACGGCCACGCGTGTGTTAATAGACGGTTCATATTTAACCTCTTCATTAATGCACCAATTTCCAACTTTCGAATATGATGACCGTTCAGTTTCCTTTCTTTTGCAAGAGCGGTCAAACTTCTTTGTTTCTTCTTCCCTTTCTTTGACCCTTGCCACGTCATCATCTTCTACCTCCCACAAGTTTCTCCACAATCTCTCATCCACCGTCGACAACAACCAAACAACGAACTGAGTTTCGCCTATTTCCATCTCCACTGTTCTTGGGACTTCTTCCACTTTGATCCCTTTCAGATCCAAAACAGCTGCATTAAGGTTGGAGGTATCCAGCTCTTCCAATACACCTCTGCATAGGGATGCAATTTTCTTAAAGATTTCAGGGGACCATAAGTTGAAAAGAAGCCCAAGAACTTTGATACGAAAGACTTGTGTGGTCTATGCGATTTGCGTTCAGAGTCCACTGGCTAATTACCATTACACCTTTTGGCGGTTTGAAAAGATGGCGTAAATTTCCTCTCCCATCTTACCCACTTCTAACAGAGCCTTGTCTGCGTGGAATGGTCGTAGATTGAAAGGACCTTCAAACTTCAATTTCTGTTTCAGTTCCTTTGCTACCAAGCTCCATTTGGACACCTTGTTTGCATAAACTACATACGCATTACTCCAATCCTTACCACTCTCATCTTTCTCCTTTTCCCAACCTGTCTTTGATTGGGTTGCCTCACCTTGGTTGGCCTGGGTTCTCCTTGATTGTTCCTCATTTCTCCACAAGAACTCCTGAAACTCTTTCGCAAATATGGTCCAACCTTTGCTTTGGTTTCCGACAAGGATACATATCATCTGTTTTCTGCCCAGTCTGTATCATTCTGTAACTGTGATGAACCACCCTTTCCTATTGAGCCGCTGTTCTGTTTCAAACACCTTTCCATTCAACTTCATCGTATTCTTCCAATTCTGATATCTTCTTGATACTATGGCTACATCCAAGAAACCTTTTAACCATACGACCACATCCTTCAGTAGGTACACTGAGGCTCTTTTCTCTTCTCTGATCTTCATCGAAATCAGGCTTCTTGACTTCACTTCCTCGAATTTAAAAGATTTTGCTTCAACGGAAACTTCCTTTCTCCATCTCCCCACTGATTCGAAGCTTCCTCTCTCCATCATCTTTCTTTATCAGCTTCGATTGTTCCTGTCTTCAACACTGAGATTTGTCGCTGGCTGCCGGTGTGATCAGTCTCCGGTGATGCTCTTGAGTAGCTCTAGTTCCCCAGGGCATGGTCTTCCAAGCTCCTAGATAATGGCAAGCTCAGAAGCTTGGAGATGAGAGAAAATACTGCAGATAATTTCAGTCACTTACACACTTGGCTTGATGGGTCATAAAGCTTTGCCACTAAGAATTTGGTTAATTATTTGTCTCTCCTCCACAAAAGCTCCTTGATTTTGTGAGATTACTAAAGGCAAAATAGATTAAACCTTCCATCCAAGACTTTTTCATTGATTTTGTAAAGGCTACCAACAAAACTTATAGGTCTATAGTTCTTTGGAGTCTTTTTTTCTTTCTTCTTGGGCACTAGAGCTAGGAATGTGGCATTTGCTCCCTGTGAAACTTCTCTGTTATGATAGAATTCAGAGAACACCTCCATCAAGTCAACTTTTATAATTTCCTAGCAATCCTAATAGAATGCCATCGACGAGCCATCAGGTGTTGGGGTTTTAAATCTTTCCATTGAAAAAACTGCTTCATGAACCTCCACTCTCTTGGATTTTTGAAGCTTTTGGATACTTTGGACTAGTAGCTATGCTGTAAGAAATCTGCTGTATATAGGTGGGAGCTCTAAATGAGTTTAATTACTGACATGAGATGCCCAAATCAGTTCACCGGATAACATTCAAAACCAATGATTGAAATTGCTCAGCAGAATTTATGATTTGCAATTAAGTTTCGTTAATCTGGTGACATTGCAGGAGGTATCATGTGTTGAAAATGGATGCTGTTAATGGTTTATTAAAGTCACTCCGTCAATGTTTATTGGCTGCTGTAGAGAACAGGAGAGGAATGCAACACTGTTGGGAAAGTGGAGCGTGAATCCCATAGACTTGGGGAATTTAGCTGAGCCATTTCCCTTTCAGTCTGACCACTATTAACGAACTGTTAAAAGATTGTTTTTATATTCAGTTTAGTACCGCAGGGGTACTATTGTATTTTTCTTTCCTTTTATGATTAAGATCACCCTAATATAAATACCAAAGCTGCCGCTGCCAGCTAAGACTTTTTAGCTCTCAAATCTCTCCTCTCTTCTCTTCTTCTCTTCTGGACAATATGGTATCAGAGCGGGCTTATTAGATGTGAAAGGAGATCGAGCAAGTTTTTTCCTGTCTTCTCTCTTCACTAGTTGCTGTTTCTTTTTTCTTGAAGAACCAGAGTACAGCATCGGACTGATCCTAGAAGTATTTTTCTTCCTCTCCTTTTTTTTTGGTCGTGTATCAGGACAAAACCTGTAATAGGTTTGCTTAACTGATGTGAGGTGATCAGCACCTGTTCTTTCCTTTTTTGTGGGATTGAGTGATCCTTGTAATGCTTTGTAGGTCGGTGATGACCTGTATGTGCTGTGACAGCAGTCCTGTGATTGGTTTGTAGGTCAGTGATGACCATTAGGTGCTGTAACAGCAGTAAAATTTTTTCATTGGTGATTGAAGGGCTGTGTTTGAACTGAAAGGTGGTTGTCTCTAGTTTCCTGGTGCAATATTAAAATTTTCCAGCAGTAATACAGTGTGTGAAGGGGAAATTGTGTGGACTGAAGAAAAAATTAAACAAAACTTGCTATGGTGTTGGATTGTACTGTTTTAGTTTTTTTGTGACTGCTTTTCCTGGTGCAATATTAAATTTTTTCCAGCAGTAATATAGTGTGTGAAGGGGAAATTGTGTGAACTGAAGAAAAAATTAAATAAAAATTAATTTTTTGTGGTGTTGGACTGTACTATTTTAGGTTTTTTGTGATTGCTTTAAGTATGACCTGAAACAGTTATCCCACATTTGGTGTTTCCTCAATGCAGAATGGACTGAGTGGGGGTATAGATTTATCCTTCCCTATGGTTATTATTACCTCTTGATGGTCTTCATTACTTAGAATGGTCGAAGGGGATCAGGTTGTACATTACTACAAGGGGAAAGATAGGATATATAAATGGGAGAATTAAAGAATCTAATTCTAGGAGGGTTGAATATGATAGATGGAACCCAAACAACAGCATGGTAATGTCATGGCTTTTAGTGTCTATGCAACCTTAGGTGAGAAGAAATTTTATGTGGGCTGAAACGACTTATGGGATTTGGGAACAAGAAAAGTCAACCTATTCTGAATTGCGTCACTATGCAAAGATCTATCAATTATAGGCGGGAATCATCTACTTGTAAACAAGGGGAGAGGAGTCTTTCTGTGTACTATTCGGACTTGACTTCCATCCGAAAGGAATTGGATCACTATCAGAGTGTGGATTAGAAGTGTGATGAAGATGCAGAAGCATACGGGTCCCTTATTTCACAACAACGAATATTTGCCTTCTTAGCTTGAATCCTGTATATGAATCCATTAGAGTACAAATCCTAGGAAACAAGGATCTTCCATCTATCCAAGAGGTATATGCATTAGTAAAGTCAGAGGAAAGTAGAATAAATTTGATGAATAATTCTGGGGGAGATGCAATTGTATTGGCAGCAAAAGGGAATGTTGCTATAGGTAGGGGAAATTCCTTTAAGAAGGGGGACTTTCGAAAAAGGGTGGATGACAAAGACAAACTATGGTGCACCGATTGCTAGAAGCCTTTGCATATCCATGATACAAGATGGGATCTTCATGGGAAGCCAAAGTGGGCTCAAGAATTGAGTAAGAAACAAGGTTCATATCTGAATAAGATATTAGGACAAGGTCCAAGAAAGCTCACTACAACAAACATGGCTACTCAGGAGAGATAGTGGGAGATAGTCCACGAGAACAAAAAGTTTTTGTTAGTTGAAATGCCCACTTCTTAGAAGAGGGCTACTTCTTGAGCAATCATCATCAGGAAGTCATTTTGGTGAGGAGGGCTCAGGGATAGTGGGAGATAGTCCACAAGTTCCAGATGGCAACACCCAACTTAGAAGATCTACCTGAGTATCTAAACTTCTTGTATGTTTTGGATGATCAAGAAAGTCACTTGATGGAAGCTATATTAGACATAGACTCCTTGAAGTGAGTAGATTCCATGAAAGTTGAGATGGACTCAATGAAATCCAACGTAGTTTGGAATCTTGTAGACCCGCCCCTTGGGGAGAAATCAATTGGTTGCAAGTGGATCTACAAGAGGAAGAAGGGCATTGATGGGAGTGTTGGGACCTATAAAGCTCGGCTTGTAGCGAAAGGTTATACTCAGAAAGAGGGAGTCGATTATGAGGAAACCTTCAATTTGTCCAAGAGATATGCATTAGCAAAGTCAGAGGAAAGTAGAAGAAATTTGATGAATAATTCTGGGGGAGATGCAATTGTGTTGGCAGCGAAAGGGAATGTTGTTATAGGTAGAGGAAATTCCTTTAAGAATGGGGACCTTCAAAAACGGGTGGATGACAAAGACAAACTATGGCGCACCCATTGCCAGATGCCTCGGCATACACTTCATGATACATGTTGGGATCTTCATGGGAAGCCAAAGTGGGCTCAGGAATTGAGTAAGAGATAAGGTTCAGATCTGAATAAGATATTAGGACAACAAAGTCCAAGAAAGCTCACTATAACAAACATGGCTACTCGGGAGAGCTAGCCCCCAACTACTATTATGGCTCAGTCACACACCTCTAGTTCTGACCTAAGGAGGATATCATCAATTCCTTTCGTGACCATTTAGAACTCTATGGTAGGGCAATTCGTTATATGGATGCTCCTCCCTCAACTTCATTTGTGTCTACATTAGGTAATTCTGCCATAGCTTTCCATGTATCGTCTCATTCCCCCGACTCTCTTTGGATAATTGATTCTAAGGCATCAATACATGACTAGTAAGTCCACCTACTTTCAGACCTATCATCTTCTCTCTGGAAGAGACAATGTGAGACTAGCTGAAGGTTCATTCTCTACGTTGGTCAACAAACCATTTCTCTTCCCTCTAGCCTTACCCTTTCTAATTTACATGTTCCAAAATTCCCTATCAATTTGTTTTTTGTTAGTAGTATTACCAATTCATTAAATTGTTCAGTGATCTTTTCCTTTCTTATTGTGTGATTTAGGATTTGGCCTCGGGGAACACGACTGGTAGAGGAAGTATGGTGGATGGACTCTACATGTTGGAGAATAAGGCTGGTCTTGCAACCATAGAGTCTAAGAGTTAGTCTAGTAAGAGTCAGGTCTAATTATGGCATAGTCGTTTCGGTCATTTATTTTTTGAGTCCTTAAAAATTGTGTTTCTAGAGTTGTTGTCAGTGTCGGAGTTTATATGTCAAACTTGTCAATTGAGTAGGTATTGTAGAACTCATTTTTCTTCAATGAATAATAAATCTGAATTTCCTTTCCATATTGTTCATTCTAATGTTTGGGGCCATGTTACTTTACCATCTGAGACTGGCTACAAGTATTTTATTACCTTTATTGATGATTACTCTAGATACACATGGGTGTATCCCATGCGAACTAGGGATGAAATACAAAAAATTATCCAAGATTTCCAACAAATGATCTTCACCTAATTTCAAATTGAAATCCAAGTCTTCTAATCCGATAATGCCAAAGAATACTTTCATAATGACTTCATGGAATTCTTTGCTTTGTGTGGATCACTCCACCATAGGCTCAAGTGCCTAAAACCCTAACAAAATGGTGTTGCTGAAAGAAAGAACCCCAATCTTCTTGAAGTGGCTCAGGGATTACTGATTCATATGAATGTTCCAAAACATTTTTGGCTTGAGGATATCCTTTATGCTGCATATCTCATTAATTGCATGCCCTCTTGATGGTTAGAGTGCAAAGCCCCACATCAACTCTTGTTTCCCAAGGCTCCCTTTTTTCTATTCCTTCACGTGTGTTTGGTTGTTCTTGTTTTGCTTAAAACCTTTCATTTATGGAAAATTGGATCCTCGTGCTATTCTTTGCATCTTCTTGGGGTACCCCACATCTTAGAAGGGGTACCGGTGCTTTGATCCCATTTCTCGAAAATATTATGTTTCTATGGATGTCTCTTTCTTTGAGAGTGAGCCTTTCTTGTTTCTCCTTAGGGAGAGTGTAGGAATGAGGAAAAACAGGTTCAGCTCCCTCCTCTTCGTGATCTTCGACCCTTTTGTGTTTTCTTCCCTCGTCACAAAGGCCAACCGAGTTCAAGAGCTATGGAGCATATAGAAATTGTACCACCAATGCAATCAAATTCTTCGGGGGGTGGATCCTCCCCAACCAGGTACCTATTGATGTTTTTGACCCTATTGCCATTGGTACCTCCATTTTTTATGACATTGACCTTCTTATTGCTCATTGGAAGGGTGTTAGGTCTTGCACCACTGAGCATACCATTTCTCATTTCATTTCCTATAAGAACATTTCACCTTCCTTTCGAGCCTTTCTTTCTTTCTTAGACAATGCTCCTATTCCTAAGAATGTGGTAGAAGCTCTCTTAGTGCTTGAATGGACAAATGCAATAAAGGAAGAAATTAATGCATTTCATAAAAATGGTACAAGGGAATTAGTGGATATTCTTGAGGGGAAGGAACCAGTTGGATGTAAATGGGTTTTTACAGTAAAACATAGGGCTAATGGTACGGTGGAGAGGTATAAAGCTTGTTTAGTGGCGGAAGAGTTTACTCAAGCGTATGGAGTGGATTATGCAAAACCTTTTGCACCGGTTGCTAAGATGAACTCCAATAGGGTCATTTTCTCTTTAGCTACTAATCTTAATTGGGACCTTCATCAACTAGATATCAAGAATGCATTTCTAAATGGTGATCTTGAAGAAGTGTGCATGGTACAACCCCTTGGTTTCCAGGCTCAAGGTGATGAATAGAAAGTGTGTAAGTTGAAGAAATCATTATATGGCCTGAAACAATCACCAAGAGACTGGTTCAATAGGTTTCATGTAGTTGTACAACAAAGAGGCTACAAGCAGTGTCAATCTGATCATACATTGTTTGTGAAAAGAGGGGAACCTAGTCACATGGAGAAGCAAAAAGCAGAATGTGGTGGTTAGGTCTAGTGTTGAAGCTGAATATAGGGCAACGCCTCATGGAGTGGCTAAAAAATTTGTTGAGTGAGCTGGGATTTATAGTTGATGGACCTATGACTTTATATTGTGATAACAAGGCAGCCATAAATACTGTTGCTAACCCAGTGATGCATGATAGAACTAAGCACATTGAGGTAGACAAGCATTTTATTAAAGAAAAAGTTGTTAAAGGGGAAGTTGGGCATGATTGACATTTATTCCCCAACTTGAGGGGGAGTGATAAAAGATTGTTTTTTATATTTAGTTTAGTACCGTAGGAGTATTGTTGTATTTTTCTTTCTTTTTATGATTAAGATCGCCCTAATATAAATACTAAAGCTGGCATTGCCAACTAAGATTTTTTGGTTCTTAAATCTCTCCTCTCTTCTCTTCTCCTCTTCTGGACATCATGATTAGTGAAGCTCGTAATTAGAACTCAACCAATTCTGTTGGTTGTTTAAAGCAGAGCACTCTTTGTACAAATTCCTGCAAAGAGAGGTGCATGAAGAAACTAAAGCGGATTTCTAGAAGTCATCTTTTACACATTGGCCGAGAATCATCTAGACAACCTCAATCTCAATAGCTAGACAAGTTAAATGCTTAAGATTAACATGGAAGCACAAAAGCTTTGATAAGAGAGAATGTGGTAGCGACACAATCTCAAAATTCCTAAAATTGTTTTATAAGGGGTAGCTAGGAAGACCAGAAGAGATTACATCAAGATTTGAACATTAGCGATACGAACGAGATGGATCATACCTTTCTAGGACACAAATTGATATTGGGATCCCCCTGGTTCAGACAATCTGGGAAAGAATCCATTAGCAAAGAGAGTTGATTTTCAGTCATCGGGTGCAGAATTTTTGTTGGTTGCACTCTAAACAACAATCCGTTACATGTGGCCATTTTCTAACTCTTTTATCAACGACAACAACGAGACTCGTCATTGAGGGATTTGAGTTCGACTTGTTGTGCCAGAAGGTGCTGGTTGAATCTTGGAGCCATTGTAATGGTTATTGCCTTTTGATCGCAATATTGGAATGAGGGCATGAAGAGAGGGCATCAATAAGAAAGAGGGAGGGTTTTGGAGCTTCGAGACGGTGGCAATGGGATTAAATCTTGCGGTTTTGCAACAAGGTAGGCTGTTCGTAATCAAGAGGGTTTCGATGACACCGTTTAGTTCTTGGGAGTCGGAGGACCCAATCGAGAGACTAGAACAAGGTCCCCGTAACTCTCCACCAAAATTTGCCTTCAATCATCTTTAACTCTCACTCGATGAATGGATCATGATGAAGCTGACACTTAACAACACAGACCCTTGAAGTGCTATATTCCCTAGAGATTGGAGATATAACTAGAGGTTTTCATATAAGTGCCATGGACTCCTCGATCGTAATGGTCTCGTTTCCGAAGGTTCAAGAGAATGGCGGGAAAGAGAGAAGAAGAGGGAGAGAGATGGTTGTAAGGAAACCCTAGGGTTGGGCTGCAGAGTGGTGCCTTGCGTGAGTGTCTAGGAGGGTTATCTCTCCTGGAAGGCTTTGAACCTCTTCTACTTATATAGAAAAGGCTACCGTTTGAGAGGAAAGTTGGGGAGAGACCAAGGAAACTTTCCCACTGGAAAAGTGGTTATAATTTGTTAGGTACCAAACAAGTGAGAGACTCGGGGTTTCGCCACGTGTCCATGAGAATCCCATGGGATTGGGAATTCCCGTCTTTAGAGTTTCCTATCTTTAGGTACCAAACAAATGAGGGACTGGAAGCTTGCTTATTATTGTACAATGTGATCCCTCCTGCAGGAGTGTTCTTTGCACACCGCAGACTACATCATAGACTTTATGTTTTTGTGCTCTGAGTTTCGAGAGATATGTAGATTTGCGATTCTGGTTCTCGGACATGCGATTGCACCTACGTTCCAGCAGTGGACATCCTTCATCATGGGTTCCGCAATATTTAACTCCATGTACTTACACCTAGCATTCCAAGAAATGGGCCGAAGACCCAATATTTTTATGATTATTACAATGCCACCCAAAACAAATGCTCCCTAGTAACCCCCCTTTGTTTGGCCAAGGTACCTGCCAAACCATTCTCTTTTCTTCTAGTCCATTTGAACCTGATCCCTATCTCCCTTTTAAATCATCTCACCTTCCTCATTACTCAATCTGTTAAGCTATTTTTTGATGGATTCTTGCTTGACAATTCATGTTTTATAAGCGGTTAGGTTATTCGCCACTCCTTGGAGTGTAATTGTAATAAGGACCAAATATTTCAGGCTTTTGGCCATAGCTCTAATGTAAAAGTGAATTCTTTCAATTATTATGTGGTCTAATCTTGGAAAGAAAAGGACATTTCATGGTTTCTTTGGCAAAATCTGGTTTACTTTGTTTGAGAAATTTCAGATTTGGATATTATGATCTCCTCACATTCTGAAGTCTGCCAATGGTAGTTGTGGATGCTTTACTTTAGTAGGTTTTGAGAGGACCCACTAAGGAGTAATTTGTTTCTTGTTAAGGTCTTTTCATTTAAGATTTACCTCTTATTTTCTGTTCTCTCGACTCTCATTCTTTTGTCATTTTATTTTTCACTTAACTAAATCTTTGTAACCAACAGAAGAAAAGTCAATTGGTTTTCTTAACGTCATGGAGTTCCATTTTGCTCTCTACTATTATCATCACTGCTGCCTTTGTTTATTTGTTATAAAGAATTCAAGGTTGTTAATTACATTTTGTAGCTCGCTGTGGAGTATGAGAGCAATGCATTGTTTATTAAGGTTGACACAGACGATGAGTATGAGTTTGCCCGTGATATGCAGGTAATATATTCTCCACTTCTTTGCCAGAATTTCCTCTGAAAGATTGTATGAATCTTGAAAGTTAAAATCTTCTAATTTGTACTACAGGTCCGTGGCTTGCCAACCCTATATTTCATTAGTCCTGATCCAAATAAGGAAGCAATTCGGACTGAAGGGCTCATCCCAACGCAGATGATTAGGGATATCATTGATAATGAAATGTGAGCAATGGTGGGGCAAGAATATTGTGTTCAAATCTGATCACAATTTGGTGAGACAATGCATGGTCCTTTTGTCATGAGGATCAATTTGACAGCAGTGCCAGGACTTAACATTAACAGATGGAAACGGTGATTGCACATTGATAAATTGCGTCCGGGGCCTATCTTGCTTGCAGCTTGCTACCTATTGAATAGTGATGGGAAAAGCCTTGTTGTCTAAAAGGATTAACTGCTGATTTTGCTGAGATGAACTTTCAAGATGTTGATATATAAAGCTTTATCTGGGGTTGGGATCAGTTTGAGTTTTGTGCAGTAGGAAAAACTAGGAAGATGACCTTATTTCCATTAATATAGATTTGAGGATGATGAGTGGCTCCTCCGTGTTAGTCATGTCCATTGTGTCCATGTTCATGCCAGCGGTCAGCCCTATGCTACATGGTGCATTGAACTTCTTACTAACATTTCTACTTGAATATCATGATGCAACTGTAACCGTTGAATTGGGCCAAAGTGAAGAAACGATTTCTTTCCAACATATGCTCAATGGGCCTTGCCCGATTTCAAAATAGACAATAAGAGAAAAATTGCTCCGGGCATTCTACCTCTCCAAAATAGACAATAGCTCATTAAGAGAAAAATTGCTCTTTCGTTTCCTGGAAAAGGCATGACATGAGTGATGGTTAATGGTGGGCCCCTCTGCTCTGGGATCTGCTCCTCACACTCACCTCACACCCACATCCCAGTGTAATCGGGAGCGTCTTCTCATGAATAATAAATATAAGTACAGAAGATGATTTTGTCCTCATAAAATTTGTCCTCACATTGTCCTCACGTTGTCCTCACAATTCTTGTATAGAGGAATTGAGATTTACTCACAAAGGGCACCTCAAACCACCTCATAGCCCCATCCTACAATGTATTGGAACATCTCATAAATAATAAGAGATGTTCCTATGTGCGGTGGGACACATTGTGAGGTTGGTGCGAGGAGCAGATCCGGACTCTATGGAGATGTTTCAAATGCATGGCTACACGTGTTGTAATGACGGTATGACCGTGTGAATAAATTTTGTGAGGACCCAATCTGAATTCGAGAGTGCACTTCACACCAATCACATACTTGTTATTGGCAGGTAAAGGTGCAAAGTTGTCATTCATGGGGAGTGAATTCAAAATCAACTTAGAGTTTGAGAACACTTTAAAGAAGTACTTTTTTTAACAAGTACTTTTAAGAGTTGGGACCAAACATTAAGTGGTTATTAAGTGGTTTTGTGTGTTTGGTAAAAAAGTGGGGAAGAAGTACTTTATGTTAAAGTACTTTAAAAAAGTGACTTCAAGTTGGTTTTTTAAGTACTCCAAAAAAATGGGACAAACCAGTCCTTAATAATTTTATTTGTAATGCCTAAAATACCCCATGAGGGTTATACCTCATCCTCCATTCATTCGAACATCAAACCCAGGTAGCGTTGCACTAGTTGTAGGTCTACTAGTGACAATTGGTGATGAAGAAGAGTGGCCGACGGACCTGTCATTTAGCCACTTTCTTCTATTTTTTGAAGTTTTTTTCTCATTTAATCATTTATTTTTTTTGGTTTTTTTCTAACTTGAACTCCCTGTTCTTTGCAGATCTACACTAACTCTCTATTTTTTCGCAAATCTACACTTGAACTAACAGGCGACAAGAGGTTAGTTTTTTCTGGGTTTTCGTAGATCTACACTTGACCGGTCCCTAGTAATTTTGTAGATCTCATAGTTCATGTTTTTTCTTCCTTAGGCCTCAGCTTTGCCATAGAGATCGAACATCCTCAGTCCTCAGCCTTGCCACAGAGGTCGAACATCCCCACCCCAATCAGACGCTACTACCTGTGCAAAAGATTTTAGGTTAGCCGTTGAAGTTTGAAATCATGAATCCAAATTGTTGATAAAAAAGGAATTTTGTTGTGCTGCTTTATCTTTTCCTTCCCTAGTTTTAAAGTTTCCTCAACAGCGAAACTTCTTGCTCTCCATATTTCTCTCTATCGGTTTCTTGCCACATCATTGTCGTCTTCCCCACGATGTCCTTCCTCCCACCACTGAGCTTCCATGGAGGTTGCAATCCAGGTTTGTATTCTACCCCACTAGTGTATACTTCTAACACTCGAGGGATTAGCTCTTGTTTTGCTCCTACCACATGAACTACAACTGCTCTCAGGTTATTGACATTGAAGGCCTTCAGTTCTCCTCCGCAAAGTTTTGCAACTCTTGTAAATATTTCCAATGTCGAAAGGTGAAAAGGCATCCACAAAATTCTCAGCTCAATATGAGTGCTTGCTTGACGAGTTTTTCATTAGTGCAGGGAGACCGTCTCTCCACTATTACCAGGCCTTGTTGAGTTACGACCAAGATAGGTAGGGCCACCTGCATACTTCGGGTAAAATTAACACCACTTTACTCCCTTCAAAAGGTTGAGCTTCCACTTTTCCTGAAATCTTCAGAACCTGCTTAACTTCTCCTAGGCTAGTCCAATCACCAATAGTTTCCTTCGCTGTGATGTCCTGTTAGATAGTGTATGCCCTTAGCTCCAATCAGAATGATGTACATTATGACATTTAATGTAAATGAATAAAGTACATATTTGATTCATGTTATTATGGTGTGTTTCTGTGTAATACCCTTAAACTGGACACAAATGAGACTCGTGTTTGTTTAGAATCTTCACAATCATTGGATAGATCTGGGGAGATTTATCCTGCCAAGGCTGACACTGATGTGCTGCCAAGTTGGCTAGGGTGGCTTGTCTCAGCTGCTAGGATGAGACCTGGGGTACATGCAATGTGGGTTTTTTTGAAACCCTGAATCGGACCAGAATTTGAGTATTGCCCTGGACCTTGGAGATAGATAGGCAAAATTGGAATGTTACACCTAACCCCTAGACTCGATTATGGTACTGCACTAGGTGTCAGATTGGGTTGCCTTTGATATGCTAATCAGTGAGATCCTTAGAGGGGGTCAAAACTTGGGTATGTTGGGACAGTCTGAGAATTCATCTGAGTGGGTGATCACAGTGACAAGATCAGCCCCTTTGTCGGACAAAGTGAATGATTGGGAATGCACTCTCTCTGATGGAAACCAAAGTTGTCGGCATCCGATTTCAACCGTTGAAATTTGTTTTGCAAAATATATTTATATATATATCATGGTTTCAAAATGTTTGCAAAATGTTTTAATTCCCGGGATCCATGTGAGTAGAGAGTGCAGCATTGTACCTTGTAGTCGAGGGAGATGTCCTCTCTTGTCGGGCAGTGTTTGATCATTATGGGCTGATAGGTTAAGTGTAAGACTATTGAGGGTAATACCTAATGGGCTAATCTTGCATCTGCCCACAATCCTTGGGTTTTTATAAGGTGGTTTGACCCAATGACCATTTAGTGTAAATGTTGGGCCCATTAAAGCCTATGGTGATGGACTCAGGGGTTCTTTGTCTCCTACAGTGAATTTGGCTAGGCCTTGTAACAGAGGCTGGGCTGAACCCATGTGGCTGATGTGTAGATCAATGTTTGGGTCTCACGCCATATAAGGATATCCAATTGGGTAACAGTTTGGAGGATAAGTGAGCACATGGACTTAATGGGCCTAAAGCCCAATTCGAACTGGTTTAATTAGAGTAATTAAAGAGGGGCAATTCTGGGATTTAGATCAGCAGATAGGATAAGGGATTGTCCTTATCCACTCAAAGATTCCAGATCCAAATAAAGATTTGGATCAGGAAACTACTAATTGGATTATGAGGTATGATCTTTATGAAGGGATAGGAAATCCATCAAATGGACGCCCAAGATTGTGGAATAAAGGGGGCGAATTTCAAAAATTTTTCTGTCCTTTCAACTGGGAGTCAAATTCCCTATTTAGAAAATCATATTTTCAAGGATCATTCCTGAACCATAAACTGAATCAGATCTGAACCAAAAGGAGGAGAGAGAGATAATACCTGATACAGAGAAATAATATCTCTCAACGGAGGTGTTCACGCCCAAGGTAGAAACCAAAATCTGCTCCCACTGAAGATGGTGCAGTGCAAGGTGGAGTAGAATAAGCAGTGTCCTTCTTAAGAACATGATTCTTCCTAAGAATCACCTGGACGACTTGTGAATACAACTCCTACCAATCTTTTCTCCAAAATATTGGAATCAAGATCTTATCTTGATTTCTCCCAAGCAATGGGGATCGAACTGTTATAGGCGGCGGCTACAGGAAGGAGGTGGCTAGAGAGAATTTGCAGGGTGCAGAATTCTCTCCTCTGTGATCTCAGCTCTGAAGACAAGACTGTTGCTGGTGATTGTGTGTTAGATGTCTAAAGGCTGCCACCCCCTCTCCCTTTTATAGACTTAAAGGGATCAGCTCCTAATCCCATTAGGAGTTGCTAACCCAAATCATATCTGGATTAAGTCCCTTTAAGATAAGGGATAAACCTTATCTTATATGCAGATTAGATCAGCCAGTTCCTAATCTAATTAGGAAGTTTCCAAATCTAAATCTCATTTAGATCTTGGACTCTCTGAGTGGATAGGGTGTGGGCCCAATCCTATCAGCTGATCTTATCTCAGAATTTGCCCCTTAAAGACTAATCAAATTAGCCTAATTCAAAATGGGCTTAAGGCCCATTTAGGGTTATGTATTCATTAAACCTTCCAAACTGCTGCCTAGTTGGGCTTCCTTGTATGGCATGGAACCCAAACATTGATCTACGCATCAGCCACATGGGTTCAGCCCAGCCTTTGTTACAAGGCCTGGCCGAATACACTGTTATGGACAGTGCACCCCCTGAAAACCCATCAGATGGGCTCTATGGGCCCAACACTTACCCTAAGTGGTTCTTGGGCCAAGCCACCTTGTAACACCTAGGGACTGTGGGCAGATGCAAGATTAGCCCATTAGGTATTATCCTTAATGCCTTACACTTAACCTCTTAGCCCATAATGATCATACACTGCCTGACAAGAGAGGACCTCTCCCTCGGCTATAAGGAACAGTGTTGCACTCTCTCAAGTATGGATCTCGGGAATTAAAACCTTTTGCAAACATTTCGAAACCATAATATATATATATATATATATATATATATATATATATATATATATATATACTTTTATATCTCATATAACATATATTTTGCAAAACAAATCTCAACGATTGAAATCGGCTGCCGGTAGTCTTGGTTTCCATCATTGAGAGTGCATCCCCGATCATTACCTTTGTCCGACAAGGGGCTGATCCTGTCACTATGATCACCCACTCAGATGAATTCTCAGACTGTCCCAACATACCCAGGTTTTGACCCCCGCTAAGGATCTCACTGATTGGTATATCAAAGACAGCCAAATCCGACACTTAGTGCAGTATCATAATCGAGTCTAGGGGTCGGGTGTAACTTTCCAATTTTTCCCATCAATCTCCAAGGTCCAAGGCATTACTAGAAATCTGGTCCAGTTCAAAGATTTAATTAATCCCACACTGTATGTGCCTAGGGTCTCACCCCGGTAGCTGAGACAAGCCACCCCAACCTATTTGGTGGCACCACAGTGTTAGCCTTGTCAGGATAGGTCTCCCAAGACCGATCCACTGGCTGTGAACATTCTAAACTAACACGAGTCTCATTAAGTGTCCGGTTTAAGGGTATTACACAGAAACATACCAAGGGAACATGAATCAAATATGCACTTTTATTCATTTACAATAAACTCATAAAGTACATCATTTTGATTGAAGCTAAGGGCATACAAAACTGTCTAACAACTCCCATTTGCACTTAGGTCCAATCAGGTATTAGTTGGAGTCCCATGCTTTCCACGTGTTTCTTAAGCATTTTCTGTGAAAGTGGCTTAGACAATGGGTCTACCACATTCTCCACTGATGCTACCTCTTACTGTCATCCTCCCGTAGGTCTAGTGTTGTCATACAACAATGGAATGGGTTGGCCTGAAATCTACTTATTACACTCACTGCCTGAGCAATGTTAGGGCGAGTGCACAGCATGGCATACATGATGCTCCCTACAGCAGAGGCATAGGGAACGTCCTTCATGCCATCAATCTCCTCAGAAGTCTTGGGAGACATCTTCTTGGAGAGAGTGACTCCGTACTTGAAAGGAACATTTCCTTTCTTGGAGTTTTCCATGCTGTATCTTTTGACTATTTCGTCAATGTAGGCAAATTGGGACAATCCTATTATCCGCTTCGATCTATCTCTATAGAGTCGAAGACCCATTATATAGGAGGCCTCTCCAAGATCTTTCATGGAGAATTGCTGTGAAAGCCATACTTTTACCGTATTCAACATTCCTACATCATTCCCAATGAGTAGAATGTCATCTACATACAGAACCAAAAGGTAACCTTATCTCCACTGTACTTCCTGTAAACACAGGGTTCATCCGGATTCTGCTCGAAGTCAAACGATTTGACGGCAGAGTCAAAACGGATGTTCCAACTTCTAGAAAATTGCTTAAGTCCATAAATGGATCTATTAAGTTTACATACCATGTTTTCCTAACCCGCAACTATGAAGCCTTGTGGCTGCTGCATATAGATATCTTCAGTAAGATCTTCATTCAGGAATGCAGTTTTGACATCCATTTGCCAAATCTCATAATCATGGTTTGCTGCTACAGCTAGTAGGATCCTAATGGATTTAAGCATGGCCACAGGCGAAAAGGTTTCCTCATAATCGATGCCCTCTTTCTGAATGTACCCTTTCGCCACCAGACGAGCTTTGAAGGTCTCAACCCTACCATCGGGGCCCTTCTTCCTCTTGTAAATCCATTTGCAACCAATTGCTTTTACCCCGGAGGGCGGATCTACTAGAGTCCAGACTTCATCGGTCTCCATTGAGTCCATCTCTGCTCTCATGGCCTCCACCCACTTCTGGGAATCTATGTCCAACATAGCTTCCGTTTAAGTCACGGGATCCTCCTCACTAGTCAAGGTTTCTACCAGGTAACTATCCTGGTCATAACCATAACGGACTTGTGGCTTGGATACCTGAGTAGATCTTCTAGGTTAGTCACTACCTGGAACCTGTGGGACATCTTCCACTGCTCTTGAGCTCTCCTCATCAAGAACAATTTCCTGACGATGGGTGTCCAGGATATAATCGGTCTCCAAGAACAGGGCATTTCGACTGTAGAACACTTTCTGCTCACTTGGGTCATAGAAAAGGTAACCTACAGAGCCTTTTGGGTAGCTTACAAATAGGCAACGACTGGTCTTGGATTCCAACTTGTCCGCACTCGTTCGTTTAACGTGTGCTGGACAACCCCAAATCTTCAAGTGTCTAACACTTGGTTTCTTTCCGGTCCAAAGTTCATATGGAGTGTTCGGAACCGATTTGGTTGGAACCCGATTCAGCACGTGGATCGCAGTCTCTAATGCGTAACCCCAAAAGGATGTGGGTAACTCTGAGTGTATGAGAAGTGACCTGACCATATCCAATAAGGTCCTATTCCTCCTCTTTGAAACACCGTTAAGTTGTGGCGTAGCAGGAGGAGCTAATTGTGATAATATCCCATTGTCCTTTAAGTAGTCCCTGAACTCGTCAGAGAGATACTCGCCACCTTGATCAGATCGAAGGGCTTTAATTTCTCTCCCCAACTGTTTCTCGACCTCTTGTCTAAACTCTTTGAACTTTTCAAAGGATTCAGACTTGTGTCTCATTAGGTACACGTAACCATATCGTGAGAAATCATCTGTGAAGGTGATGAAATACACGTGTTGATTTTGTGTCCTAACACTCAGGGGACCACATACATCAGTATGTATTAGGTCAAGTGTGCCTGTACATTTTTCAGGCTTACCGTTAAATGGCCGCTTCGTCATCTTGCCATACTGGCAAGGCTCACAGGTGGGAAGATCTTCTACAGTTAGAAAATCCAAATGACCATCCTTTACCAACCTTGTGATTCGGTCAACACCGATGTGGCCAAGTCGGTAGTGCCACTGACACGTGGGATTAACTGTATCACGGGCTCTTTTTTTGGGGATTTCAGCCGACGTAGTTTCGGTTATGTTAGTTTCTAGAGAAGGATGTAGAACATAGAGATTGTTCTCTAGTTCCCCGTATGCGATGAATCTGTTATTTCTTTTAATAGTAATCGTATTACTAAAGAAGACTGAATAACCATCTGCACACAGTTTTGAGACAGAAATCAAATTTCTTCTTAAGTTTTGTACATAAAGACAATCTTTGAATACAATTTTTCCTTCTCTAAAAATTAACTCCACGGTTCCTATTGCCGCGGCTGCAACAGTTGCAGTAGTCCCCAAGTAGAGAGTGATTTCTCCTTCACTCAGCCTTCTGCTTACCTTGAACCCCTGCAGTGAGTTACACGCATGAGTTGAAGCCCCGAAGTCAATACACCAGGACGTAGAAGCTACCAATAAATTGGTTTCTATAACACAAGTTTTGAAATTACCTTTCTTGGAATACAGGTAGGCAGGACAATTCCATTTCCAATGGCCGGTCTTCTTGCAGAAGTGACATGCATCTGATGCTTTGTCTTTCTTCTGCCTTTTTCCCTTGGTGGCTTTCTTCTGAGGCTTCTTTGCCTTCCTCTTTCTCTTGCCCGTTTTGCTAGCTTCAACAAGCATAGCTACAAGCTCATCATTTTTAATCAATTCTTCAGCTCTTTGCAACATATTGCTGAGCTCTTGCAAGCTGACATTCAGATTGTTCATGTTATAGTTCATGATGAACGGATTAAAGGAAGGAGGCAAAGAATTAAGGATAGCGTCTATCTGGGTTGCGAGGTCTAGCCCGGATCCAAGAGCCTCCGGTTCGTTGATGCAACCCATCATCCGAAGACAATGGTCGTGAACTTGTTGGCCCTTGGACATTTGAGTGGTCATGAACTGCTTCAAGACCTTTTGCCGAGTAGAACGATTCTGCTCTTCATACATCATCCTCAGGCTGTCCAATATGTCCTTGGCAAGTTCGATCTGATCGAACTGCCTCTGTACCGGGTTGTCCAAGGAGGCGATGATGTAACACCGGGCTAGGGAGTTTTTCTCCTCCCATTCTTGATAGTCTCTCCTTCGGGCCTCAGAAGCCCTGTCTCCCGGATGCTCCAGGGTAGGATTCTTTGCCACTTTGTCTCGCTTTTCTGAATTTAGGACCAGCATAAGGTTCCTGTACCAGTCGGCATAGTTTGGGCCCTTAAGCTTGTTATAATCAAGAAGTTTTGCAAAAGATCCGTTTGCCATTTTCTGATAAAAGAACAAACATCAGTCCACAACCTAATTTGATTCATGTACATTTCATAGATATGGATTTTAATATACGATCCATTTCCATTTATTCATCTCTGTGATTTCCCTCCTTTCTTAGTGATGGAGACTACGGGTTGTCTCTGGAAATGTGGGAAATCACATAGGGTGCATGGAGCCAACTGTTTCAGCTACATAACCCCACCACCTTTCTGTGAAGGATCATATCCACTCATCATATGAGTTTTCCCTTTGGGCTCTATCAGACAAGGTTCAGAGCCGTTTTCTGGTGAAGCCCCTCTCACATCGGTCTATGACGCCCCTATCATCTTATGAAACATTCAGACAAGCCCAACAGCAAATGGATAGCCCATTTTCTGGTGCGTTTCCTCATTACTGAAGGACCCATCCTCATGCTAATGATGGAAGGCCTTTAGAGAGTTCATCATATGAATCTCCCTATCACATGCACTCATATTAGCTGGAGGGAACAAAATTACGCCCTAGTTTGATTTAGGTCAAACCAAAGTGGCTCCCACTGACTTTCATAAAGCCAGATTTCGGTGGGCCTTAAATCGGCTAGGGTTCCACACGTGACCTATTGATGAGGTGTGGGTCCCACCACTGAGGGAAGTCATCCAATGACCAAAAGGGACACCATGGCAATGATGTGCATTCAGCCATGGTGTGCGCAAGAGCCACTGTCGAATGAGCATGGGCCAAGTACTTATGGCCCATGTGCACAACACATCACACATCCATACATCTCATGCAGGGATAAATTGATCCAATCAATTAATTATCTGTAAGGCCCGTTGGAAGCCCGTTAAAATTCCATAATATTACCCATTTCTATTATCTAGGTATATGGGCTGAATTAGGGTTACCCAATTCGGCCCATATAGCTTTATCCTTTAAATTGGGCTTTTGTAGTTTTAACTATTTAAAACTGGCCTTTATAGGCTGGGCCGAATTAACCATTTAATTAAATATCAATCCTTAGGCCCATTAGTGGGAAAATTAGGGCTGACTTTCAGCCTTGATTAAAACCTAGAATTGGTCCAAATAGTTTGAACCAATCTTGGTTCGAATGGGTATAGGGTTTGATTTTTAATTAAATCCTTAATTCAAGTAAATAATCTGAAATTAAATAACTGATAAAAGAAAAATAGAAATAAGTTAATCAGGGCTGTTCGCACACTCCAACCTGCAAAACAGAGGTTAGATCACAGATTGTAGTTTCTCAAACTGCAAATCACAGATAGCGAATCTCCCATCTGCGAAATCTCCTTCTCTGCGCCACCATCTTCGATCCAAAATTAAAAAAAAATAGAAATCCTATTTCTATTAATTATTACATTAGATCGAATGCCTATACATTGAGTCTAAGAATAAAAAAAAAACATTATTTACAGACCAAATGTAATAAATTCAATTAAAATAAACTACAAATCTTGCAGTTCTCCCTGCGCAAACCAAGATTTCGATCTCCTCTTGTACGAACAGCCCATAAATTCAAAAAAATTATAAAGAACTATTCTAAATAATAATCAAATTTATTTAAAATTAATTTCAGATTATTTTCCCATCTGTTTTGGGAACAAATTTCCCAAAACCATATCTGCGCAAATTGGGTAGAACGCATTCTCCCTATTTGCGCAGGTTCAGATCTGAAACAGAATGGTTCAGGATTTGAACCATGGCTCTGATAGCACTGAAGGGATAGGAAATCCATCAAATGGACGCCCAAGATTGCGGAATAAAGGGGGGCGAATTTCAAAAATTTTTCTTTCCCTTCAACTGGGAATCGAATTCCCTATTTAGAAAATCATATTTTCAAGGATCATTCTTGAACCATGAACTGAACCAGATCTAAACCAAAAGGAGGAGAGAGAGATAATACCTGATACAGAGAAATAATATCTCTCAACGGAGGTGTTCACGTCCAAGGTAGAAACCAAAATCTGCTCCCACTGAAGATGGCGCAGTGCAAGGTTGAGCAGAATCAACAGTGTCCTTCTTAAGAACTTGATTCTTCCCAAGAATCACCTAGACGGCTTGTGAATACAACTCCTATCAATCTTTTCTCCAAAAGATTGGAATCAAGATCTGATCTTGATTTTTCCCAAGCAATGGAGATCGAACTGATATAGGCAGCGGCTGCAGGAAGGAGGCGGTTAGAGAGAATTTGCAGGGTGCAGAATTCTCTCCTCTGTGATCTCAGCTCTGAAGACAAGATTGTTGCTGGTGATTGTGTGTTAGATGTCTAAAGGCTGCCGTCCCCTCTTCCTTTTATAGACTTGAAGGGATCAACTCCTAATCCCATTAGGAGTTGCTAACCCAAATCATATCTGGATTAGAAGTCCCTTTAAGATAAGGGATAAACCTTATCTTATCTGCAGATTAGATCAGCCAGTTCCTAATCTAACTAGGAAGTTTCCAAATCTAAATCTCATTTAGATCTTGGACTCTCTGAGTGGATAGGGTGTGGGCCCAATCCTATCAGCTGATCTTATCTCAGAATTCACCCTTTAAAGACTAATCAAATTAGCCCAGTTCAAAATGGGCTTAAGGCCCATTTAGGGTTATGTATTCATTAAACCTTCCAAACTGCTGTCTAGTTGGGTTTCCTTGTATGGCGTGGGACCCAAACATTGATCTACGCATCAGCCACATGGGTTCAGCCCAGCCTTTGTTACAAGGCCTGGCCGAATACACTGTTATGGACAGTGCACCCCCTGAAAACCCATCAGATGGGCTCTATGGGCCCAACACTTACCCTAAGTGGTCCCTGGGCCAAGCCACCTTGTAACACCTAGGGACTGTGGGCAGATGCAAGATTAGCCCATCAGGTATTATCCTCAATGGCCTTACACTTAACCTCTCAGCCTATAAGGATCATACACTGCCCGACAAGTGAAGACCTCTCACTCGGCTGCAAGGAACAATATTGCACTCTCTCAAGTATGGATCCCGGGAATTAAACCTTTTGCCAACATTTCGAAACCATAATATATATATACTTTTATATCTCATATAAAACATATTTTGTAAAACAAATCTCAATGATTGAAATCGACTGCTAGTAGTCTTGGTTTCCATCTGTGAGAGTGCATCCCCGATCATTACCTTTGTCCGACAAAGGGGCTGATCCTGTCACTATGATCGCCCACTCAGATGAATTCTCAGACTGTCCCAACATACCCAGGTTTTGACCCCCGCTAAGGATCTCACTGATTGGTATATCAAAGATAGCTAAATCCGACACCTAGTGCAGTATCATAATCGAGTCTAGGGGTCGGGTGTAACTTTCCAGTTTTTCCCATCAATCTCCAAGGTCCAGGGCAATACTGGAAATCTGGTCCAGTTCAAAGATTCAATTAATCCCACACTGTATGTGCCTAGGGTCTCACCCCAGTAGATGAGACAAGCCACCCCAACCGACTTGGTGGCACCACAGTGTCAGCCTTGTCAGGATAGGTCTCCCCAGACCGACCCACTGGCTGTGAACATTCTAAACTAACACAAGTCTCATTAAGTGTCCAGTTTAAGGGTATTACACAGAAACATACCAGGGGAACATGAAACAAATATGCACTTTTATTCATTTACAATAAACTCATAAAGTACATCATTTTGATTGAAGCTAAGGGCATACAAAACTGTCTAACACTTTATTTGCAGATAAGATAAGGGATTATCCTTATCTCTTAAAGAGTGTGCAGATCCAAATACAAGATTTGGATTAGAAAACTCCTAATGGGATTAAGAGAACATCTCTTTAAGGCTATAAATAGATGAGAAGGGCGAACCCCAGTTCATCTTTCAGTCTTACTGATTCAAGAGAGAAGACAACATAAAGTTGGATTGATGCCATCTTCTACTCTTGCCTTCTCCTGCTATCGCTGCCATTAACAGTCTGGTCTCCACCTATAGGAGCAATCAAGAAAGGGTTTTCATATCACCTTTTGGAAGAAAAGGTGATATGAAGTCGTGCTCACTTACCCTTCATCAGATTCTTGGTGAAGAATCAGGTTCTTGCTGAAGAGCCATCCTACTGATTCTGCTCCACCCTACGCTATGTCATATTCAGTGGGAGCGGTCTTTGGTAATCTCCTTGGGCGTGAATACCTTCATTGGGGGTTACTACTACTCCGTAATAGGTATATCCCTCTCCTACCTTTTGGTTTCAGATCTGGTATGGTTTAGGTTCAAGATTGATCATTGAAAATACAATTTTCTAAAATAGGGAATGTGATTCCCACATGGGAGAGAGAGAAATTTTTGAAATTTCGCCCTACCTTCCTGTAGGGTTCGGCCATTCATATAATGGATCTCTCATCCCTTCATGACTAGCCTCTTTTCCCACTCTTCTTTAGATACATTCACCCATGTTTTGAGCTTACTCAAGTGTGCTGCTAAGTATAGATCTCCATCTTCCTCTCCTTATGTTGTTTCTTCCCTTGATTCTCCTTACTCCATCAGTAAATTTTCCTGCCTTTTATCATGCATTGGGTGCTTTTTCCTCACCGTTTTGGTTTTCCAAAGCCGTTTTGGAGAAATCCTGAATGGCTTGTACGACCTTGTCCCAACCTAATGCTTTTATTCCTTTAGGGAAACAGGTAAACTGTTTCAAACCCTCGCCATAATGCTTAGAAATTCCAATATACCTACCCTTCTTGTTTTCTCTTGTCTCTGCAACATACTTTCTTCCTACTTCAGTGTAATAATTCTTCCCTCTTTCTGGTGTAGCGTTTTTTGCCCCTTCTAGCACTCCATTGAACCACAAAACTACTTGTCCAGAAAGAATAAGGGAGGCTCATCTCAGCTCCACTATCTTCAGAGCCAATGCTCCCCGAGTCCAAACTTCCTCCATCACGAAGGTCTTTGCTTCAATCTTCAGAGTTTTCCTCCATCTTCTCGTTGGTAAGAACTCCCAAACTTGGCTTTCTCTATTCATAGTTAAATTTGGTACATTTCATAGTTGTGGACTGGGTTTGGGGACAAAGGGTTGGAGGCTACTACCTTGGGCTAAAATTGTCATTTGTGTCAATATAAGTACTTATGGGGAAAGTAGCTTACCAAACATCCCCATCCCAATAAGTGCTTAAAAACATAATAAGTGAAGTGAAAAGTAGGTTACCATACAACCTTAAGTGGTTGTTAAAATAAGTACTTGTAAGGTATATTAAATAAGTAATAAAAGCAAAGAGTATAGTTGTCAAGAGAAATGCTTAAGCCACAACTCACAAGGTGTCCACGGAGGGCCACATCACTTAACTGCTACAGTATATTAAACATGGTACCATTATATATTTTTATATTATATTTTTTGAGACTATAATAATAAAGTAGATTTTATTAAAACTAAATTATTCAATTTATGAATTAAAGTATTAGTTTATTTTCATTATTTTTCTTATTTTCTAAGGTTCAATTAACATGTATGCTGTGCCATGGATACTTTAAAACCTAAAATCTGGAATTGCTTCTCGCGTTGCGATGTGTAAAGTGGCTATTAATCAATTACGAGTTAACATGTTAGCATGGTTCAAAGTATTGATATAGGTCGATACGCCAGTAGGGCATATTGTCCTATATCGGTACTGATGCGGCATGATCCGGGCACTCCTAGGTAGCTGTTGACTAGCTCCTTGTTGGTGATGGACGGCACCTGAGAAGATGGAAAGGAAGGATTCCCGGGGATTTTACCCGGTGTGAATACTCCGATGCTTAAGTTAGAATGCAAGAGAAAGAGAAAAGAAGTATGCGGTAGCTAAGAGTATAGGTCGCGCTTTTTCACTATACTTGAGAGATTAGAAGTCTGAAGAAGCCATTCCTCTTCCGCCCTGAGGGATTTTATAGGGGTGTTCTTGTCAGATCGGGCGTAACCGCCACTGCCAGTGTTGTGCAGGTGGCCGTTGCAACGTACTCCTTGCCTGGTTGAGTGACACGTCTCCAAAGGACAGGCGCGCCTCCGCCTGCTGAGAGACGTGGGTGCAGACTATCGAAAGGACAGAGATTGTGCCATCAGTTAAGGGATGTGGTGCAGTCTGATCGGTACGGCCTATCAGATGGAAACTTCCTGAGGAACGTTGGTGCTGCTCATTCACGAGCTACTTTGTAGTGAGCTTGAAATGCTTCGGTGTTACCCTTAGGAGGATTGGTCCCTAGGATGACTTATCTGCTTGGGGGCTCGGGTGAGCTAGTTTCCCTAGCTCACGAGTTAAAGTTGCCTCGAAATATCCCTTTCGGGGTAGCTCGGGGAACCCGGAGCTCACGTTGTGGTGAGCTCCTTCTTCTGTGAGCTACGATGTAGCGAGCTGCTTTATGGGCTCATTACATGGATCGTACTAGGCCACAATGTTGAGCTATTGCTCGTGCTGAGTCAGGTCCACGTGTCACCATCTCTTAGGTCGGGCCAAATCATCCTCCATCAGGTACTTTTTCAAGTTTTATTTATTTTTTTTGAAACTTTCAGAGGGGTTGGTTTAAGGCCCGACTACCCTCTAAACTAGTGTTTGACCTGATACAACCCCTAGAGGGGCATATTGGTAAGCCGTCGGCATGATATGTATACATATCAATACTTTGAATCTTGCATGTTAGTATTCTGTACATGTCAGTGTGAGTCCTATGTGTATGGAATGGTTGATTAGTTACATAGCTACTTACACATAGTGGTGCAAGCAATAGATTTGGAGTGCAAAGCTTGAACTAATATGCAAGGAAGAATTCAAAATTTTGCTCAGCCAATACATTGATTTTTACTTTTTTTTTTTAAAATTTTAATAATTTGTTTTCTTCTTTTTCTAAGAAAAAAATATGGGCTTAATCCCTGTATTCTCTGAAATTCTTGTTTTTTTCCTTCTATTTCTTTTATGAATAGGGAAATTGTCTAAAACTCACCATGAGCTTTCAACATTTCTCTTAAACTCACCACAACATTTCAAAATGTCTAAAATTCATCATGTTACTAACTTGATGTTAAACAAACTAATGGGTGCTAATATATTATCATTTTAACCTTCATAGAAAAATATAAAATATATAAAAAATAAATTATCGGGTGTTAATATATTACTATTTTAATATTTAGACATGAAAAAAAGGAAAAGTTCAAAAAAAATATTTTCAAATATAAAATACATAAAAACATAGAAATTACAAAAAATATAGAAACTGCAAACAAAATAAAAAATTATTTTCAAATTATAGAAACTATGTAAATTGAAAACAAAATCAAAAAATAAAAATCATAGAAAAGCACAAAAAAATTATAGATTGTAGAAAATAGAAAAATGTAAAAAAAAGAGAAATTAGAAAAACATTAAAAATGCAAAAAAAAAAAAAAAACAAGAAAATTGAAAACTGAAAAAGACCAATTTTCCTCTAATTCACCATTCAAGGATAATTTGGTCATGAAAATTGTCATTTATGCTGACATGGACACCTTTGTTAAGAAGCATTAACAGTGCTCTAACGGAAGGTGAGTTTTGGAAAACAAAATCTTACTGACATGGTGAGTTTTAGATATTTTGAAAAGTTCTGATGAATTTAAGATAAATATTAAAAACTTACGGTGAATTTTAGACAATTTCCCTTACGAATATGTTGGGTTCAGATCAAATCTGGGTCGGGTTGATGCATTAGGATCCAAATCTGACAAAATTCCTTTGGTTGTGGAAGGGTTATTAGCCCGCCTAGATCAAATCTGGCTTATGTCAATCCCCTAGGATCCAAATGTTAGAAAATTTTAAATGAATCCAAAAATTACATCAATAATATTAGATCTATGCCAATGACTATAAATAATGTAACAGACAAAATACATATTTTAAGAATATATGTCATGTACGAACTGGAACATACTTGGGAACACTGAAAAATGGTAGACAAACTAAAATATGTAATTATCAGATTGGCCAAGTTTTGTATTAATTATTAAATTAATACAAATTAATTGTAAAATGGATAGAGAGGAAATAAACAGGAGAGCGAAAGAATTAAAGTCCAAATTGCAAATTAATAAATTAGACAAAGTGATCAAACAAATTTCATCACAACTAATCAACCTCTCTTTTGGTCCACAGTTGTTTTAGAAAACATTATGTGGATTCCTAGCAAAGTATGAATCATTTTACACATCGGTCACTACAAGTTAGATATGATCTCACCTTCACCTACAACGAAGTCTAAGTAATTTACCCATATATATAAGTTAATTTTTAGTAATCTAATTTTTATTAAAATTAATAAAGTTAAATACATTAACCTAAGTTAACTGAATTAAGGGTTAAATTAAACACATTAATTAGTTAAGGTGCCTCTAAATTTTTTAACAATTGATTAAATCCTCTCCAAAAGTTAAGATTCAGTTAACCTAAAGATGGAAAAGACTATTTTATCAATCGTTCTTCTTTAAATTTTCAAAATGATATATTTTAATAAACCTACAATTTTGAATAAATCTACTGTTAACGGAAATGCAAGCATCAAACCTCTTGCCCCACACTCCGACCAGTAAATTTCAATAACAAGTCAAAAGCCTCTCTAGATTTAGCATCTTCCTCCAGAACATCTGAAATAGCTGCATTCATTGATTAGAAGAGACAAATTTTCACCACTTCGATGCCCTTTCACATGCCAGATATATAAATGAATTTTCCTCCCTGCTCCATTCTGAACAAAAAAAGAGAGATTATGTACGAGTTTTAGCGATCCAAGCATCACGTCATCACCAGGTAATTGCACAGCTAGGTTTGAGGTCTTGAATTTTATTCTGTAGGATGGGATTATACTCAATTAGAGCTTATGTGGAGATTAACAAGGCCAACTTAATTAAGCTTGAGTTTATTATTTATTATTATTATTATTTTTGCCATGACAGATTGCTTTGCTTTAGGCTGTATTTGGTTGCAATGCAAATAAATTTGTACTGATGCAAAATTATGACAGTGCAAATGATTTGAGTGTAAATTCTGACCTATCTTTATTTCAAATTTTAGCTTATTTTGTTTTATTGCAGTAAAAATGAAGTAAATTAAGACATGAAACAGAATAAAGTAAAACCCAAATCAAAATTAAACTAGAATTTACATTGTCTTTATTTGCACTCCCATGCATTTATACTAATGCGAATAAAATTGCACAGCAACCAAACACAGCCTTATGTGCACTTGGAATACAGTGCATTTAATTTTTGAGCTAAAAATGTTGCAGTATAATTAGGAAATAAAGATCACAAGTTTGAATAAATAGACCAGGGCATGAACTGTCTCATAACAAATATGGTGATAACAGAAAACATTTTACAGATTACAAGTCTCTTGGAATTGCATTAGCCTCCGTACCATACATAGAAAAAGGGGCGAATTGTTCTCAGCAGCTACTTTGTTAATTAGATGCCACTCTTAGCATCCATTATCATGAGATGAAAATCTTTGATGAACCATAAACATGCTGTGTTGGGTAATGACCAAAATATTGGATAGAAGTAACATGGGTTTCTCATAAGTTATTAGTGTTTCAGAGCAGTTCGATCAGATATTAAAGGGCCTTGTACTGATGATTGCTTAATATTGCCACTCAGACGTGTGATGCTTTAATCGAAAAAATTGGTGTTTGAGGTTGTACGATTTGAGTTGTGCCGAATTGAATACGCAACAGATAATTTTATCAACTGAACGAAACTAAAGTGCAAGGACAAAATCATGTACAGAGATATGCAAAGTAGATAGGAATTAGAGGCCCGAAGATGAGATAAGAAGTCACTTTGATGTTCAAGTTAGTAATAGGGTGACGAAGTCAGTTAGGCCGAGATGTAGAGAGCGAGCTGGTTCAAGCTGTGGAGAATAGTAAGAGAGCAAGAGAGATAGAGAGTTCATAGAAAATGAAGGTCCTTTACCATGAGGGGGAGATGCCTTTAAATAGACGAGTGTCTGTGTTGTAGCTGGACAGGTTCCATGTTCTCTTGCTCGGGATGAGGCCGCTTGTTGGGGTCTTCAGGAAGATCCGCCTTTCTGGTGAGGGCGTTTCTCCTTGTTTGTGTGGGAATTTGCTTCTTTGCAAGGTCTTTGGTGATGTAGTTGTCTGATTAGGTAGGTAGCATGCTGACATGGTCCGAAGACATCAGCCACAAAAGCATCCACGTGGCAACTTTGGCTAGCTAGGGCACTACCCAAACATCAACCCTTAGTTCCTAAGTCGAGGAGTAAAGTGCTCAGTCGCGGTGGAGTGGAAGAGTTTCTGAAGTGCTAGACTGGGGAACTAACAGACCGACATGTCGGTTCAAGGGATTTCTATTGTTGGTCGTACGGCCTAGTGGTCGCGTTGTTTCATCTTCCCAAGCTTACTCACATGTAGAGTGTGGTGGTACATTTGAACCATTGGTCAGGCTTGATCTTGGTCATTAGCTACATTTATATAAAGAGAAGGGGGGCGAGCCATTTACTTTGTCATTTTGAGTAAGAGCGTGCTTTGGAGCTCATCCATGCTTGTTGCTTTAGGTGTTTCGAGCTTTTCTTTTACTTCAATAAGATGTCTTTCACTATCCTTTTCTTCCTTTTCTTTGATTTGTAGTAGCTTCACCTTGGGGGGTGAGTGTGAGTCGAGGCCTCAACAAGAGGCTACCGAGGTTAGGGTTCCCGAGACCAACGCCAATGTGGCCAAGGTTGATGAGGAGCTAAGTTGTGAGGGCATGGTCGAGGCAAGCGAGGCCGAGGTCCCTAGAGAGGTTGAGGTTGGGGGGATTGCCGATGTCGAAGTTGGAATTCTACCAGAGGAGGAAGAGGAGTAGGGTGCCCCTTTGAGGTTTGGGGAGCGCTTTTTCTCTGCCCATTGTAATGTGTTGGCCGAAGGCATGATTTGAACTAGGGAAGGATATAACATTCCTAAAGAGTTTGAGCTGAGGTGTCCGGGGATAGGTGAGAGGGTGACTTGGCTTGACTTGGTGAGATATGTGTGTATGAGTACAATCTAATTGTGGACATGAGGTTTCCATTAGATCAAGGCATTGTGACCGTGCTGAGGTGGAACCACGTTCAACTTGTCAAACTAATGGCAAACTCCTTTTGATACTTGGTTGGGCTTCCTTGTTAATGTACCATCCATGACATAAAGATCATCCTCCGATGTTCAAGTATTTCCTTCACTTGAAGAAGCAATAATAGGGCTATTACTATCTATTTGCTCGATTGAACACCAAGGTGCTTGTGGAAGCCCCTTCCTTGGTTAAACATTGGAAGGAGAGATTCTTCTTCGTAAGGCATTGGGTTGGATGGTCATTCCCTTCTAAATTGGTCATCCGGAGGATGAAATAAACAGACCTGATTGAAGCCAAGCTATTGAAGGAGGAAGTGGCATCCCTAAGGTGGATTATGATGGTGCATGATTAGGAGTACAACTCATCTGCCATGCTGATTTGAGTAGGGCTGGTGCAGCCTTCGGCTGGTTGGTTTTGCCTTAGTGTGGCTTTTGTGTTCATCCTTTAGGTTTTTGTTGGGTGCTGACTATTTCCCAGTCTGAGCTTTGTTAATGATGGACCTCGGCTATTAATGCTTAGTGCTAGGTCTAGATGAATTTTTGGATGTGTATGCAATGTTGTAGTGTGTGTGTGGTGTGCGGTAGTCAGTAGTTTTGAAAAAGAGATGCTTTATTGCTTTGATTTTTTGAAGTTATAGCAGGTTCGACCATTCTTGGGTTCAGTTCTGCTCATTAGTAGTACATCCTCAAGTTTTAGGTGTTCCAACTTCTTGAAGGTCTTCCAATTTGTAGGAGCTTGGCCCTAAGACTTTGGTGATCCTGTATGGTCCTTTCCAGTTTGGTCTGAGCTTTCCTACTCTGGGTTCAGGCATGATGACCTTTCATATAAAAACCCTTATAAAAACCATCCTAATTTTGATTTAACCTAATTTACCCAAATTCAAAGAGAGGCACTATTCACTTTCTTCTTCCTCTCGACACACAACATAGGTGTTCCTCCTTTCTGATCTTCCTCTTCACTCATTCTTTACCGCATCTCTCCCTCTCTCTCTCTCTCTCTCTCTCTCTCTTTCACTTCCATCCCTCCCTCTTCCTTCATTTTTTATTTCTTTATCATCGTCTCCCTCTCTCTTCTATGGACCCGAAGTCCTGTTTGTCATCTTCAATCATGCGATGGTAACAAAATGCAACAACACCTGAAGCCCTCATGTTCTTGGAGCTAGTGACGAGTTCACTATCAAACCAACTCCTGTAAAACATTCAATACCAACTCAGTCTTTATAGCCCACTTCTTTGCTAAGTTCATCTTGCCTTCTTTAACCGAATGGTTTGTAATTTTCAGGGGAAACATTTGTTCAATGACTTCGAAGGGTGGATAGCGGCCTCCAGCAAACATAGAGAGGTTGCATGATAAACAAGAATTTTGACCAATTGTATTGATCCTTCATTTCTTTTACTTGGTGTCCATCTCCTTCCAAGACAAAACCCAGTAATGAGGGTGAGTTAACGTATTCCTAGCAATTGAAACATCAGAGACCTGAAACCCCTTACACTACCTTTTGAGTGTGGACACAAAATTACTACAAGCCTCAAGTTCTTCACCATCTCAGATCAGGTGAGACTAAGCAAGAAAGAATCGTTGTTGGAGACACTATTTTGCAAATCCCATCAAGAGCTTGAACATTAGCCCAATGAAGCAAATGGGTTTTTTGCCTGATAGGGATTTTCAAAGTTGGATGATCTTGAACATTAGCCCAATGATCTTAAGTGCTAAGACACCAACATTGGATATATTAACCATTTTGTTGGTTGTTGTAGTTGTCCAAACCATGTTTGTCTACAGAGCCATGGATATGAAGTGTTGCTACCAAGGATGGGCCGAGGGCAACAAGGAAACTTCACTTCCTTAGCCGAGGGCTAAGAATAAGAGAGCATGTCAGAGGCCCTGGGTATTATCCCAGGGGTGGAGTCTCTAACTGTCATGTTAGTCAAGTGCACAACGTAGGTCGGACGAGGTCTGAGGTGAGAGCTCAAACGAGGTCACTCAAGAGAAAGGGAGCTAGAGAGTAATAATGAGCAAGATTCCAAGATGATTTACCTAAAGGGGGGAGGACCTCCATTTATACTCCCCATTTACTTGTTTCACCACCAGTTGAGAATCACTAAAGACTTCGATGTGCTGGGCCCCGAGGTCTTTGGCAAGTTGCAATTCGGCGAGTAGGGCCACATACTCGGCTTTATTGTTGAAGGCCGGGAAGCTGAATCTTAGTGCATACTCCACCTCGTTGTCATCTAAGGTGAGGACTATGAGGCTTGTTCCACTTCCTTTAGCATTGGAAGATCCATCCACAAACAATTTCTAGGTCTGCCTAGGTCCCTCATCTTCTATGGGAGCCTGGCCGAGGGCTTTGCTAAAGGTGCACTCCACCAAGAAATCTACCAAGGCTTGCACTTTGATTGTAGGCCTCGGCTGGTACTGCAGGTCAAAATTGGATAATTCAATGGCCCACTTGTTCAACTGATCCAAGGACTCAGGCTTAGAGAGCATAAACTTGAGGGGTTGGCTGGTCAACACTGTGATGCTATGGGCTTGAAAGTAGGGTCTGAGTTTCCTGGCCGAGACCACCAAGGCGAAGGCCAACTTCTCCATTTTGGGGTATCGTGTCTTAATGTCTTAGAGGACATTCCTGACATAGTAGATTGGCTGCTATACAGCTTCATATTCTCTCACCAGAATAGAGCTAACAGCCTCATTCCTGGCCGAGAGGTATAAGAACAATGTTTCTCCTAGAAGGGGCCGTGTGAGCAGAGGGGGTGAGGTGAGGTAAGACTTCAGTTTGTCAAAGGCTCTTTGGCATTCTTTAGTCCACTGGAAGCCCTTCATCTTCTTGATGGCTCAGAAGATGGGTAGGTAGTGATCGACCGACTTTGACATGAATCGACCGTGGGCAACCACTTACCTGGTTAGCCTTTGTATTTCTTTGATGGACCGAGGTGGCTCCATGTCAAGTATGGCCTGAATATTCTCTGGGTTGCCCTCTATACCCCACTGGGGTTGAGCTTCATGTTGTACTTCCTCAGTGTTGCAAAGTTCTCAGCTAAGTCCGAGTTGTGCTGGTTGGCCTTTAGGCTTTTCACCACCATGTTGTCCACATAGGCTTCAGCGTTTCTTCCCATTTGATTCTTGAATATTTTGTTTACGAGTCGTTGGTAGGTAGATCCAACATTCATTAGGCCGAAGGGCATGACCTTGTTGTAGTAGGTGCCATGCTCGGGATGAACGAGGTCTTCTCCTCGCCCTTAACGTGTATCTTGATCTAATTGTATCCGGAAAAGGCATCCATGAAGCTCAATAGCTCGTACCTTGTGGTGGAATCAACGAGGTGGTCGATCCTCGACAAAGGAAAGTTGTTTTTGGGACAGACTTAATTGAGGTATGTAAAGTCAATACAGATATGCCATTTCTCGTTAGCCTTCTTAACCATGACCACATTGGACAACTAGTTAGGGTAGTGTACCTCTAGGATGAAGCCGGTGTCAAGTAGCTTGTCTACCTCCTCTCTGGTGGCTTTCCAACACTTCGGTGCAAAGTTCCTCTTTTTCTGTCGAATTGGCCTACGACTTGGGTCCACGCTTAGCCTATGAGTAATGATCGATGGGTCAATTCCGGGCATGTCAACGACAGACCAAGCAAAGATGTTGGAATTAGATTTGATGAATCTTACTAGTTCAGAGAGGGTGTTTGGAGGAAGGCTGGACCCAGTGTGCACCGTCTTCTTGAGATCGGCCTCGTCTAAGGGAACTGAGATGAGGTCCTTGGCTAGCTGGCCTCAATTCACTAGTTCATCCCTAAGGTCAATCCCCTCTAACAACAAAGCTTCTTTATTCTTTCTCTTTAGTGCTACAACATAGCATTATTTGGCAGCTTGTTGGTTCCCTTGAATGACTCCGACGCCGTACTCAGTTGGGAATGGCGAGGTGGTAGGAGGAAAGGGCCTCCTTGAGTGCATGAAGGGTCGGCCTCTCGATGATAGCATTATAGGGGAGCCAATCTTCACAACCAAGAGCTCAGTCATCCTAATCACTTGCCAAGGTTTTGTCCCTACCATGACTGATAGGGTGATTATTCCCTCAGGTTTGATGACTGCCCCAGAGAAGCCTGCGAGTGGCATGTTGACTGGTTGCAGCCAATTGGAGGGGGCAACTTCATCTTCTCAGAAGTGTCATAGAAGAGGATATCGGCCAATGATCCGTTGTCGATGAGTATCCTCTTGATAACTTCATCCTTCTTTGGCTTCTTGGGCATCGGACATTGGATGTTGATTTGCTTGGCATAGGCCTTTCGGGTTGAGGCTAAAGCTCCACCCGAGGCCGTGCCCCGGCGATGATGTTGATGACTGATGGGTTGTCGAAGCCCTCAAAATTAGTACTAGTCCCACAATCAAATAATTGTAGTAAAAAGTGGTACTAGGTCGAATCCCATAGGGAGCAAATCAGTAATCTCATAGCTGAATGGATAAAGTAATTGAGTAGAAAATTTAATAACTAAAATTTAAAAAAATAAGAAAGCAATAGAAAACTCAACAATCAAAAAGAAATCAGTCTTACCGAATTCTGGTTCAGGGGTTCGGTTTAGCCGATTGGCCATCGATCATAGGTATCCCTGGAAATCTTGCAATTCAAGCATTTAACCTTAGGTTTATTAGGATAGCCATTATAAACCTTGTGTTTTCCTAATTCAGTTGACCAAACCCAAGATTCAATCAACACTTATCACCACTCAACTAGGTAAGATAGTGTTCCATATTAACTGGTGATAGCATTAAGATTTGTGAAAATAGTTAAATCAAAACAACAATAATTGAGATAGCTACAATTATTGAATCTTGTTCCATCGATTCCTTTTAGGTTAAACCATGTCAATACATTAGTCAAAGGCTGTCACGAGCAATTGACCAAAAAATATATTAACTTAATTGCTACTTGTACCACTATTCATGATAATTATGGATCACTGAAATCATGGATAGTAGGAAAATCAACATTAATTCAGTTTGTCAGACTAATTAACATTAACATCCAATGAAAATGTGCTCAAGAATCAATGAATACTTGAATTAAAAAGCAAGAAAATAAATTTACTATACAACCTCACAATGACACAATTGAACCTCCCCCCTTGAACCAGAAAAAGAAGCTTAGCTGCTCATGATCTGCGAAACCTTCATGCTCTGCTTCTCCATGGCCGAACTGCTCTCTTGAGTTTCTTGAGTTGCTTGGTGATCTCTTGGATCTTGGAGTGAGTGATCCTAGATATGGTTTGCTCTCCTCTTTATATAGCCAAAGGAGAGGGCTGTTTTCCAACTCCTTCTAGGAGATCATCTTATCTTTAGGGAGTTTTGATCTTCTTTGAACTAATCCTATCCTATCTCTTATCTAATGATCTAATCTCAATCTTCTTATCTCTCTAGGATTACATTCAAGACTTTAGATCTGATAATACTCTCTCTTTAGAGATTATTTCGAGATTTGGACTCTTGACTCTTGAATTCGAGTTGGGCTGCTTTAAAACTTGGGCTGCTTCAAGGTACTTCTACGAGTTGGGCTTAAGTTGTGAAATGGGCTTGGCTGCGAATTTGCTCCTACTTCGGGCTTGTTTTTATACTCGATGCGTGCCGAATCTGTCAAAACACAAAACATAAAGGTTGTGGACCTTCCTTTCATCTTTCTAATGCTTCTTGAATTGTCCAATTCGGAGTCCGGAATTGGGAGTTAGGCCCAGATTGCTGACTATCGCCGAAATTGTGCAAAATCACCCGATTTGCCCTATTTTCTTCCAATTGCCTTCTTTATTGCCCTGGATTGAAATACAAGAGTAATGAGTTCATTTAAGTGCTAAAGTGATGTAAAAAGATGAAAATTAGGGGATAAAAATAGGGTTCTTTGCAGTCTCATCAATGACCCCGGCCAGGTTGCTATGCTAATGCTTCTGCTATTGTGAGGATGAGGTGCTAGCATCGCCCCCACGCATTCCTTTAAGTGACCACAATGGATGAGGGATTTGATCTCATTTTTGAGGTTGTTGCAGTCATCGGTGTCATGGCTAGTGCCATGGTGGTACTTGCAGTATTTTTTTGGGTTCCCCCTCTTGGGGTTCCTCTTCATCTTTGCAGGCCACTTCATGTAATCCTCCTTCCCTACTTGCATGAGTATATAAGTTTGGGTGGAGTTGGGTAGCATATACTTGTTGAAGGATAGGGATAGCTGTCTCTACGCCCTTGTTGTTATTGTTGTGGTGGCCATGGCTGAGACTGTCTCCACTCTTTCTCTTTTTCTCTGAGGCCCCTCGATTGGGGTCGGCCTAGCTTCCTTGGAGCCGTTCACCAACTGAGGCCTCCTTGACAGCGGTATACTTATGCGCCTTCTTTAGTAATTCCTTGTTCTTGGGCGGTGTCTTGGCGACTGACTACTTGAGGGGCCTGGGTTGGAGGTCATTGATGGTAGCGTGCATGGAAACTGAGGGGTCAAGGTCTCGGACCTTAAGTTCTTCCTTCTTGAAATAGTTGATGTAAGACCACATGCTCTCTATGTGCTTCTATCGGATGGACATGAGGGAGATGATGGTCTTCTGGCATCGTTGACTGCTAACAAAGTGGGAGAGGAAGATGTCGGTGAATTGTTCCTATGAGTTGATGGACTAGGGAGGGAGTATGAAAAACCATCTACATGCTGCTCCCTTGAAATTTTCCTAGAAAGCTCGGCACATTATGGCATCGGAAATACCCATATAGGAGCATGGGTGCTCGGAAGCTTTCCAGGTGGTCATCTGGGTCGATGGTTCTAGTATACGTCTCTAGTGTATGCGCTTTGAAAAGAGGTAGGAGTGGCTTCGAGGTGATGGAGTCAACAAAAGCGTCCATTCTGTTGGATGAAGGGTTCTCACTAGTGGAGGCATCACCTTGACCCTCCTTTACATGTCATAGCTTGTCTTGCATGGCACCGATCTAGGCCTGTAGATCGCCAATCCTTCTGTCAATGGGAGCCTAGATCTCATCCCTGTCCTCTCGGATGTGGAATGGGTCAGACTAGTTCCTAGAGTTTTCTAATGTTGGTACATCATGATTCCTTCGGGTGTGACGATGGTTGAGGAGGTCGCGGAGGTTTGATATTGGTGAGGGAGAGGCGTGGCGCTGGCCTTCAACCCTCAGAGGAGGACTGTAATAGCCAAAGTGCTCGCCTTTGTCCCAGGGGATCTCTATGTGGTGGTGACATTCATGGTCCCAATGGTTGTTGCGAGACCCAACGGGACCACCCCCCTTCGGCTAGGGAGGCAGGAGGTCTTCGATAGCTTGTTGGCACGTCGGCTGCTACTATTGGACACTAAGGGATCGGATTTCCTAGGGCCAAGGGGGCACTGGACCAATGGAGCATGGGTGGAGAGTCCACTGTACTGCCCCTGGCTCCCAACGGGGTGGCTAGTCTTTGAGTTATGTTGTCTAGACTTATGGGAAAGCCTTAGCAATGGTTGCCACAGACAACGCCAATTGTTGTTGCCAAGGATGGGTCGAGGGCAACAAGGTAACTATTGTTAGGGTTATTTATTTGTTTTTTTATAGTTATTAGTATGTTGTCAGCCTAAGATGCTGTCAGCTAGTTCCTTTCTTTCTTTTTATTTGTTTGTTATTAGGGAGTGCTGCCAGGGGCATATTTTTAATCTCCTACCTATTTTATGTTAAGTTAATATAAATAAGAAGTTAGGCACCGCCAACCATAGTCTTTAACTTTCAATCGGATCCTTCTCTCTCTCTTCTCTTCTCCTCTCTCTTCTCTTCTCTCCTCTCTCTTCTCTCTCTCCAAGGAAGAAAACATGGTATTAGAGTTTAATTCTAGGCTATAAAGGTCCTTTCCTCTCATTTGAATCAAATCCCTTCTCAATTTTTTTTTCTCTTGATTCCTTAGACATTGAAGACAAAGAAACCTAATCGGATTGGTCAGGCCACTTGCTATTGTGTTTTTTTTTTGGTTCTTCCTTGGTCGTAGCACCAAGGAAACCCTATTAGAAAAGGGACGATGTTGTGAAGGCTATTCTTCTCTTTGATCGATGTTGTGAAGATTGTTTTCTGGATTTGCACCTTCATATAGGCACTGGATAGGGGTATGTGTTTTTTTTTATCACAGGCATGTGTTGTAGTCAATTGGTTTGGATCCTTGTTAATGGCCAAATTGTTAGTGGACTATTTTAATGACCTAGACTGATTATTGGACTATTTTAATGGCCGAACTATTGCTGGATTGATTTCAACAGTATCTTTCTCACTTCAAAAGTAAAACTTTTGTGGTTTAGCATTCTAATTTTGGTCGGTCTGGTACACTTGTGATTCTATTTTCTGTGTAGTGTAGACCCTTTTCCTTAATTAGAAATGATGATTCTACTTCATCTGGGGTTACATTAATCCATAGAACAGCTAGTATGGGAGGTGAAAACATGATGTTTCTCATGCCAATTACCCCTTTAAATGGCCTAAACTACCTGGAGTGGGCTAAAAGTGTAAAACTTTATGTAATAGCAAGGGGAAAAGCTGGTTACATAAATGGAAGAGTGAAAGAACCAAGAGTGAGACAACTGAACATGATAGGTGGGACCAAGAAAACAATATGGTGATGTCTTGGCTCCTTGCAGGAATGGAACCTAATGTGAAGAACTTTATGTGGGTCGATACCGCTAGTGAGATTTAGGAACAAACCAAAACCACCTATTCTGAGCAAAGGAATTATGTCAAGATTTACCAATTATAAGCTAAATCCTCAACTTGTAAATAGGGGAATCGTGGTTTGTTTGCCTATTATTCAACCCTACTTTAGTATGGAAAGAATTGGATCACTATCAGGTTATAGAGTGGAAATATGATGATGATGCTAAGGCCTATAGGAAACTGGTTTTTTAGCAGCGGGTTTTTGCATTCTTATTGGGACTAAACCCTACTTATGTACCTTTGAGAGTTCAAATCTTAGAAAGTAAAGAGTTGCCTTTAGTTCAAGAGGTGTATGCCCTAGTTCAATCTGAGGAAGGTAGGCAGAGTGTGATGGTTACAACTGAGGGGGAGCAACAAGTAACATTAGCTGCAATGGGTGGTAACAATATGGGAAAGAAACATGACTCCAAGAAGGCTGATGATAAAGATAAGTTGTTTTGTACCCATTGTTGGTGCTCAAGACATACACGTAACACATGTTGGGAGATTCATAGGAAGCCCAAGTGGGTAGTGAAGAACCAAGAACAGAGTAAAGTGCAAGGTTAGAAGAAGCCAAATACAACACGTAATGCAACAAATGTGGCAACCCAAGATACTCAGTTTGCTGGTACAACTTGGAACCACTTCACTGGTTCTGACCCCAAGGAAGATATCATGAATTCCTACAAAATCACTTGGAGTCATATAGTAGGGCTTTGTGACAGATGGATAGTAGTTACTAGTACTCCTACTTCATTTGTGTCTACATCAAGTAATGCGACCTTTGTATTCCATGTCACCACTACCACTAACTCCCCTTGGATCATTGACTCAGGGGCCTCTAACCACATGACCGGTAAGCCAAACTTGATTCAAACTTATAGCCTTTTGTCAGGAAGGGATAAAGTGAGGCTTGCAGATGGATCATTCTCCGCCATTATAGGCCAAGGATCAATATCCATTCCCCATGGCCTTAACCTGAATAATGTGATGCATGTCCCTCAACTTCCTATAAATTTGCTTTCAATCAGTAGTATCACAAACTCTTTAAACTATAGTGTAACCTTTTTTTCCTAGTTCATGTGTTTTTTAGGATCTAACTTTTGGGAGGATGATTGGTAGAAGAAGCCTAGTGGATGGTCTTTACATTCTCAACAACAAAACTAGTCTCTTGGTGTCATCCTCGAAGTCATATAGTTAGTCAAATTTTTCTGTGGCATAGTTGGTTAGGCCATCTTTCATTTGAAATAGTAAAGTCTTTATTTCCGTTTTTATTTGTCATGTTCAATGTCAGATTTCTAGTGCCAAACATATCAGTTGAGCAAATAATGTAGAACAACTTTTCATTTAAGTAATAAAAGATCAAGTTTTCCTTTTCATCTTGTGTATTCTGATGTATGTGGGCCTATTACTATAATTTCTAAGAGTTGGTATAAGTACTTTATCACATTAATTGATGATTTCTCCCGTTATACATGGGTATTTCCTATGCATAGTAGAGACAAAGTTTCAAAGATTGTGAAAGACTTCCAGAGGATGGTGTTTACTGAGTTCCATATTGAAATACAAATCTTTCAATCAACTAATGCAAATGAATACTTACATGGTGAACTCAATGAGTTCTTTGCCTCCCATGGATCTATTCATAAGAGTTCATGCACAGAAACACCACAACAAAATGGTGTTGTAGAAAGGAAAAATAAGCACCTCCTTGGGGTAGCTTGAGGGGTGATATTACACATGAATGTTCCTAAAAGGTTTTAGATGGATGCTATATTTGCAGTTGCTTATGTCATCAAATGCATGCCCTCCGGAGTGCTGAAGTACATGGACCCTCGTAAGTTGTTGTTCTCTCAGTCTCCTTTATTTTCCATTCCCATGAGAGTATTTGGTTGTCGTGCCTTTGCCCATGATTTTTCTCTGCCTCATGGAAAGTAAGACCCTCAGTCCATTCTTTGTATCTTTGCAGGGTATCCCTCTTCTCAAAAAGGGTAAGGTGCTTTCATCTCATTAGTTCTGCCTACATGGAATCCAAGAAAGGTAATCCCCAATCTTGTATCATAGAAACTCATTTGTTGGTTACTTCTGCTTCTTGGTGTATTAACTCTGTGACTTCGACTCATGCATGTAACACATTATAGGGTTTTAGTATAAGCAGAAGACTGAGTGAGGGAGAGGTGACACTCTTCTTAGGATCTTCTGCAAGCATTGCAGCTATGGCCATCGACAACGTAGAATTGTTTTTTTTTTAGAGAAGGATCACTTGTACTTAAAGATTGCCTTTATGTATAGAATTTAAGAAGAAATTTGATTTCTGTCTCAAAATTGTGTGCTAATAGATATTCTATTTTCTTTAGTAATATGATTACTATTAAAAGAAACAACAAATTCATTGCATGCGGGGAGCTGGATAACAGTCTCTATGTTCTACATCATTCTCTAGAATCCAACATAGCTGAAACTACGTCGGTTAATGTTCCCAAGAGAACTCGTGATACCGTTAGTCCCATGTGCCTATGGCATTATCGTCTTGGCCATATCTGTATTGACCGAATCACAAGATTGGTAAAGGATGGTCATTTGGATTTTCTAACTGGAGAAGATCTTCCCACCTGTGAGCCTTTCCTTTGTGGTAAGATGACAAAACGGCCAGTCGACGACAAGCCTGAAAGATGTACGGGCACACTTGACCTTATATATAGTGATGTATGCGGGCCCCTGAATGTTAGGAGTCGTAACCAACACATATATTTCATCACCTTCACCGATGATTATTCACGGTATGGTTATGCGTACCTAATGAGACACAAGTCTGAATCCTTTAAAAAGTTCAAGGAGTTTAGATAAGAGGTCGAGAAACAATTGGGGAGAGAAATCAAGACCCTTCGATTTGATCAAGGTGGCGAGTATGTCTCTGACAAATTCAATGACTACCTATAGGTCAACGTGATAGTATCGCAGTTAGCTCCTCCTACTATACCACAACTTTACGGTGTTTCAGAGAGGAGGAATAGGACCTTACTTGATATGGTCCTATCACTTCTTGCACACTCGGAGTTACCCACATCCTTTTGGGGATACGCATTAGAGATTGCGATTTACGTAATGAATAGGGTTCCAACCAAATCAATTCCGAGCACTCCATATAAACTTTGGAGCAGAAAGAACCCAAGTGTTAGGCACTTGAAGATTTAGGGTTGTCCAACACATGTAAAAAGAACGGGCCCGGACAAATTGGAATCCCGAACCAGCCATTGCCTATTTGTAGGCTACCCCAAAAGCTCTATGGGTATCTATTCTATGACCCAGGAGAACATAAGGTGTTCTGTAGTTGGAATGCCCATTTCTAGGAAGAGGATTACATCATAAACAATCATCGTCAGGAAATTGTTCTTGATGAGGAGAGCTTAGGAGTAGTGGGAGATGTCCCACATGTTTCAGGTAGTGACCAACCTAGAAGATTTACCCGTGTATCCAGGCCACCATTCTGTTATGGTTATGACCAGGATGGTTACCTGGTGGAAGCCTTGACTAGTGAGGAGGATTTCATGACTTACGTGGAAGCTATGTTGGACATAGACTCCCTTAAGTGGGTAGATGCTATGAGAGCTGAGGTGGACTCAATGGAGACCAATGGAGTCTAGACCCTGGTAGATCTGCCCCCTGGGGTAAAAGCAATTGGTTGCAAATGGATCTATAAGAGGAAGAAGGGCTCCGATGGTAGGGTTGAGACCTACAAAGTTCATTTGGTGCCGAAAGGGTACACTTAGAAAGAGGGCATCGATTATGGGGAAACCTTTTCGCCTGTGCCCATGCTTAAATCCATTAGGATCCTGCTAGCTGTAGCAGCATACCATGACTATGAGATTTGGCAAATGGATGTCAAAACTACGTTCCTGAATGGAGATCTTGCTGAAGATATCTATATGCAACAGCCGCAAGGCTTCATAGCTGCGGGTCTGGAACACATGGTATGTAAACTAAATAGATTCATATATGTTCTTAAGCAAGCTTTTAGGAGTTGGAACACCCGATTTGAATCTACCATCAAAACATTTGACTTTGAGTAGAATCCGGATGAGCCCTGTGTTTATAGGAAGACCAATGGGGATAAGGCTACGTTCTTGGTTCTGTATGTGGACGATATCCTACTCATTGGGAATGATGTGGGAATGCTAACCTTGGTCAAAGTATGACTTTCATAGCAACTCTCCCTAAAAGATCTTGGAGAAACGTCTTATATACTGGTTCTTCGACTCTATAAAGATAGATCGAAGCGGATAATAGGATTATCCCAATCTGTTTACATTGACAAAATCGTCAAAAGGTACAGCATGGAAAACTCCAAGAAGGGAAACATTCCTTTCAGGCATGAAGTTTCTCTCTCCAAGAAGATGTCTCCCAAGACATCTGAGGAGATCGAGGACATGAAGAATGTTCCCTATGCCTCTACCGTGGGGAGCATCATGTATGCCATGTTGTGCACTTTCCCCGATATTGCTCACGCGGTGAGTGTAGTAAGTAGATTTCAGGCCAACCCAGGGCAGGAGCTTTGAACCACTGTGAAATGCATACTTAAGTACCTTTGAAGGACAAAAGAGTTTTATCTAGTATTCGATGGTGCATCATTACAGATCCAGGGGTATACTGATGCTGATTTCTAGTCGGATTTAGATGATAGAAAGTCTACACCTGGTTACATATTCATGATAGGATCGTGTGCTGTTTGCTGGAAATGCAGCAAATAGGGGTCCACGGTGAATTCCACAACCGAAGCCGAATACATTGCCGCAAGTGAGGCTACCAAGGAAGCCGTGTGGGTGAAGAAGTTCATCCAAGAATTGGGAGTAGTTCCATCTAGCACATCACCCATCCCGTTGCTGTGCGACAACAATGAGGCCATTGCTCAAGCTAAGAAGCCAGGAGCCCACTCGACGTCCAAGCACATCGAGAGGAAGTACCACGTACTACGGGAGATTGTTGGTAGAGAGGATATCCTGATTTAGAAGGTAGCTTCTGCGGAGAATGTTGTAGATCCATTGACTAAGCCACTCACACAGGAAATGTTTGAGAAACACATGGAAAGTATTGGACTTCGGCTTATTCCAGATTGGACTTAAGTGTAAGTGGGAGCTATTAGACAGTTTTGTATGCCCTTAGCTCTAATTAGTTTGATGTACTTATGACATTTATTGTAAATGAATAAAATACCTATTTGATTCATGTTCCTGTGGTGTGTTTCTATGTAATACCCTTAAATCGGACACTTATGAGACTTGTGTTGGTTTAGAATGTTCACAACCTTTGGATAAGCCTGGGGAGATTCATTCTGCTAAGGCCAACACTGGTGTGCTGCCAAGTCGGTTGGGATGGCCTGTCTCTACCACCAGGGTGAGACTCAGGGTACATGCAGTGTAGGATTAATTGAATCTTTGAACCGGAGAAGATTTCCAACATTGCCCTGGACCTTAGAGATTGATGGGCAAAACTGGAAAGTTACACCTGACCCCTAGACTCGATTATGATACTGAACTACGTGTCGTATTGGGCTGTCTTTGATATGCCAATCAATGAGATCCTTAGCGTGGTCAAAACCTGGGTATGTTGGGATAGTCTGAGAATTCATCTGAGTGGGTGATCATAGTGACAGGATTAGCCCCTTTGTCAGACAAAGGTAATGATCGGGGATGCACTCTCTCTGATGGAAACCAAGACTGCTGGAAGCCGATTTCAATCATTGAGATTTGTTTTGCAAAATATATTTTATATGAGATATAAAAGTATATATATATTATGGTTTCTAATTGTTTGCAAAAGGTTTTAATTGCTGGGATCCATGTGAGTAGAGAGTGCAACACTATTCCTTGCAGCTGAGGGAGAGGTACTCCCTTGTCGTGCAGTGTTTGATCATTATTGGCTGAGAGGTTAAGTGTAAGACCATTGAGGGTAATACCTGATGGACTAATCTTGCATCTGTCCATAGTCCCTGGGTGTTACAAAGTGGCTTGGCCCAAAAACCACTTAGGGTAAGTGTTGGGCCCATAGAGCCCATGTGATGGGTTTCAGGGGGTGCACTGTCCATAACAGTGTATTCGGCCAGGCCTTGTAACAAAGGCCGGGCTGAACCCATGTGGCTGATGTGTAGATCAATGTTTGGGTCCCATGCCATACAAGAAATCCCAACTAGGCAGCAGTTTGGAAAGCTAAGTGAGCACATAACTTTTTGGGCCTAAAGCCCATTTCGAATTGGGCTGATTTGATTAGTTAAATATGGGGCGAATTCTGAGATTGGATTAGCAGATAGGATTGGGCCTTAATCCTATCCACTCAGAGAGTCCAGATCTAAATGTGATTTAGATCTGGAAACCTCCTATGAGATTAGGAGAATGTTGATCTAATCTACAGATAAGATAAGAGATTCAGCTTTACTGTGCTAAATCTCTCTTGCTGCCTCCTTCCTGTCGCCGCCATATCTACCAGTTCGATCTCTTGTTCTTAGTGGGTGTGACCAAGATCAGATCTTGATATCAGTTCTTTGTGGAAGGACTGATTGGAAGTAGTGCTCACGTGCCATCCAGCTGATTCTTGCAAAGGATCTGGTTCTTGTGAAGAACGCTGGTGATTCGGCTCCATCCTGCACTACGCCATCTTCAGTGGGAGCAGTTTTTAGTTCCTTCCTTGGGCGTGAACACCTCCATTGGGAGATACTATTTCTCTGTATCAGGTATATCCCTCTCCTACTACTTTTGTTTAGATCTGGTTCAATTCTCGGTTCAAGATTAATCATTGAAAAATATAATTTTTCTAAAATAGGGAATATGATTCCCAATAGGATGGAGAGAAATTTTTGAAATTTGCCCATTCTATTATGCAAGATTCAGGCATCCATACGATGAATATCTCATCCCTTTCAATGGAAACCAAGACTACCAGTAGCCGATTTCAATCGTTGAAATTTGTTTTGAAAAATATATTTATATAAAGATATACATATATATTACGGTTTCAAAATTTTTGCAAAAAGGTTTTCATTCCCGGGATCCATGTGAGTAGAGAGTGCAACACTGTTCCTTGCAGTCGAGGGAGAGATCCTCTCTTATCGGGCAGTGTTTGATCATTATGGGTTGAGAGGTTATGTGTAATACCATTGAGGGTAATACCTGATGGGTTAATCTTGCATCTGCCCACAGTCCCTGGGTTTTTATAAGGTGGATTGGCTCAGGTACCACGCCATACAAAGAAGCTCAACTAGACAGCAATTTGGAGGGTTACTGAGCACATAGACTTATTGGACCTAAAGCCCATTTCGAATTGGTCTAATTTGATTAGTTAAAAGAGAGGGCTGATCTGGGATTGGATGAACATATAGGATATGGAGTTATCTCTATCCACTCAAAGAGTCTAGATCTAAATTTGGATTTGGAAACCTCCTAATGAGATTAGGTGAGCTGATCTAATCTGTAGATAAGATAAGGATATATCCTTATCACTTAAAGAGAGTCCATATTCAAATAAGGATTTGAATCAAGAAACTCCTAATGGGATTTGGTGTTGAACTCTTTAAGTCTATAAAAGGAGGAGGGGGCGAACCATTCAGTTCATCTTATCACATCAGATCTTAGATCACATAGAGAGAAGACAACAACATTGTGACTGCGCCATCTTTTCCCTGCGTTCTCCTCCAGTTGCTGCCAATTGCCAGTTCGATCTCCATTCTTGTAGGAGTGATCAAGAAAGTTTTTTGATATCAGTCTTTGGAGAAAGGCTGATATGAAGTTGTGCTCACAACCTCCATCGAATTCTTGCTGAAGGATTCGGTTCTTGGGAAGAACACTGCTGATTCTGCTCCACCCTACACTGTGTCGTCTTCAGTGGGAGCAACCTTTGGAGATTTCTTTGTGCATGAACACCTTCATTGGAGGATACTATTTCTTCATATTAGGTATCTCTCTCTCCTACCTTTTGGTTTTAGATTTGGTCTGGTTCTTGGTTCAAGATTAATCATTGAAAATACAAATTTTCTAAAATAGAAAACATTTTGACATCAGAATGTTATTCCCAAATGGGAGAGAGAAATTTTTGAAATTTCGCACAACCTACCTGTAGGGTTCGATTGTCCTTATGATGGATCTCTCATAAGGATATATAAATATATATAAGATATATATGGGTTGTGGTAGCCTGCAGGCCACAGGCGGCATGACATGATAGTGCGGGCTGTGTCGGCCTGGCCTATTGACTTGATACCCCATGACTGACATGGCCCAATGGCCTATACAATTGTGTCAGGCCGCGAAATGGCCAATGGACCATCAGGCTAGGCTAGCTCAAAATCGTGTCGGGCCGCAGGTGGCACGACCTGGTTTACAACTCTAGATGATATGGGCGTCATAGACTAGTGGGAGGGACCCTAAAATGGAAGACTCTTTCACAGTACCTTGGGGCTTGCTGATATGATGGGTCAAAACTTACTTATTAGAAAGTTTTAACATAAAATGGCTATGAACCTTGCTTAATGGAGGCCAAAGGGAAAGCTCAAGAGATGGGTGGATTTGGTCCTTTATAAAAAGTGATGGGGTTATAAAGGTAAAATAGTTGGTCCCATACACCTATGTGATCTTTCACATTTTCAACGACATGATCATTGTCCCCATCACTGAGATAAGAGGGAAATCTCATAGATGAACAAATGGAAATGGGACATAGATAAAAGTCCTTTTTATGGAAGATAACATGAAACAATAATAAGGCCGTGGACTAATTGACTTGTGTTTTTTGTTATAAATGTTACATGGACAATTCACTAAATTGTTAGATGACAACAAACTCAAGGGACCTAACTATCTGACTAGTTTCGTAACCTTAATCTAGTGCCCATGTTTGAGAAATTGAACAAAATTATCAAAAACCCAACACCAGAACGTCTCGGTGATAGAGCTTCTAAGGCAAGAAGAAGAGAGTATCAGGAATGAGAGGAGAAGAACTCTCTTACTCAGTGCACCATCATAGCCTCACTACAAGCAAGTGGTAGGTAAGGTTATAAAATAGGTTGGGTAAAGGACTAATCAACACGTGCATTAAGTGATGCAAAAAATAAACTAGCGAACAGAATTAGAGAATTAAGATCCTAATCATGGAAAGGGAATCGGCCTAGTGAGTTTGAGATTAACTAAATGCATAATGTTATACATAACCTAGTTATAAGTTAATAAAACAAATGGGAGTGTAAGCTATCAATGGACTACGGTGACTAATTTAAACAAGCTGATGGTTGGAATTTAGTAAGAAATAAAAATTTGAGGATGCAACTATGCAATGAAATCATTCTAACAGTACAATGTTCATCTAGGATTACTTAAAAAAGAAAATTAAGGAAGGAGAAATGGGGATTATCAACAAAAAAAAAATAATACAAATAAAAAAACGAATTAACTAGATTACCAACATACAAAATTCTAATAATATGACATAGATGATCCTATAATCAATAGATAACTCCTACTTGATGTGTTAAAAAGGAAAGGAGGGTATTTTGTATGCACTATTGCACTTTGTCATAAAAAAATGCTTCATGCTTCTTTCTCTTGAATGGAGGAACGACCCAGGGGTGTTTTTTGTATTCAAATTGATATGGGGGCTTTTGGGACGTTGGAGAGTGAGTGGGGAGGATTTGGGACATGAAGGGGTGTGGTTTTTAGCCTAATAAGTGTAGAATTCTCTCCCTAGGCTAGATTGTGTGTCTTGAGTATGAGAAATGAGAGTATTTATACATTTTTTGAGAAGGGAATGGAGGGTTGAGATAGGAGATAGGGGAGATTAATGGATGAGGTTTAAAGGTTTTTGGAGGGAGATTGATTGAAAGAATAGGCTGTCAAGACAGCTTTGGGAGAGATCTTCTTAATCAATCAAGACAATGAGTGGAAGATTTCACTAATTTATTTAAATTGGACATTCCAAGTTTAGGTGATTGGCTTGATTGATTGGAGGCTCCTATTTAGTCAAATCTTATATTTTAAGATTGATCTAGAGGCTAGGAGAAAGGTTTGGTCGTGGGATGCCCTAGGTTCAAAGTTATTGTAAAGAGGATTCAAAAGGAGGGTTTGGATTGAATCTAGCTTCGGGTCTCAAGACGGAGAGGTTAACGATGTCACAATTGGACAATCTTAGTATGATCGGACTAAAAAATTCGAGATCTATCCATCTATGGGGTTGGATTTTAGATTTCATATGAAATAGGGTTTAGGATAAAAAATTATTCTGATTGGACAATCAGAATCGGTTCTGGCTTCGGGTCTTAAGATTAAGGGGTAAATAGTATCGGATTTGGGTGATCTTGGTGTCATCGGATTTGGATTTTTGGGCTATATGTATCTAGGTTTTGGATTTCTGATTTGATGTGAAATGAGGCTTATGATCAAAATGACCTCGATCAGACAATTGGAATTGGTTCCGACTTTGGATGTTAAGATGAATGGTTAAATGGTATTAGATTTGGATTTTTGGGCTCTATGTACCTATAGTTTTGGATTTTTAATTTGACATAAAATGAGGTTTAGGATCAAAATGACTCCAATCGGACGATCGGAATCGGTTTTGGCTTCGGGTGTTAAGGTGAAGGGGTAAACGGTGTCAAACTCAAGTAACCTTGGTGTCATTGGATTTGGATTTGGGTTCTATATACTAATGATTTTGGATTTCTGATTTGATGTGAAATGAGGTTCATTATCAAAATGACTCCGATCGGATGATCAAAATTAGTTTTAACTTTGGATCTTAGGATGATGTGGTAAACGATGTTTGATTTGGGTGATCTTGGTGTCATTGGATTTGGATTTTTGGGCTTTATGTGCCTATGGTTTTGGATTTCTGATTTGGCATAAAATGAGGTTTAGGATCAAAATGACTGATCGAACGATTAAAATTGGTTATGGCTTTGGGTGTTAAGATGAAGGGGTAAACGGTGTTGGATTCAGATTTTTGGGCTCTATGTATCTAGTCTTGGATATTTGAGGCCCCAACTTTTTTAAAATTCTGAAAATACCCTCAGGTTGGCTGAGAGGTCAAGTGAAGCATGAAGGTTGGTTGAGAGGTCAAGGTGAAACATGCTTGAAGCTCAAAGTGCTGCAGAAATAATAAAGGGCGCAAAAATGGGGTGTTTACAAATTTCCCCTCTTTATTGGAGGATGATAATCCGAACAACAAAGCTTGAGGAGACAACCCATTTTTGTGTAGAAATGCAATAGAATGACTGTCCCATTTGAAAAGAATGCTGCTTAAAAAATCTCTCTTAATTGAAGGAAGATGATTGGTTTTGATTGAAAATGATTCCCCTAGAATTGAATCTCCTCCTATGGTATGCTCCCATAGTTATCTAGCACACGTTGGCACTACAAGGAACTACCGCTAGAAGTCTCTAAAACTGTCGCTACATACTTTATCGGTAGTCGACAAACTACCGTTGAAAGATCTATCACTAGACGTTCTAGCGGCAGTTTTCTCGATTGCTGGTATAAGATTTAAATTGTCACTAAAAACACTTTTAGCGGCAATCACAACTTCTGCTATAAAATTTTAGTGGTAGCCGTGGACTTCTTTAGTGAAAGTCGTACTTTTTTTCAAATAACTTATTTTTTTTTAATTTTTCCTAATTTTCTTCAAATAACTTATTTTCTCTATATTCATTTAAATCAAAATGAAATACAAAAATAAAAAACATCAATTACAAATAAAATCTAAAAACTCATTCTCCATTCAAAACATTCAAATCACAAATACATCTTAATTTCAATTTGGTAAATTCTTGGTTTGTAGAAGAAATGTTCTATTCACAATGCAATCAGTTCTTGGTTTGTTCTCTTGTGTCTCCTCTATTTGTGGCTTCAAATTGATCTCTCTAAACATTTGTAGTTTATCTCAAATTGATGGGCACCCCTTAGTGTTCAAGCTGTAGTGTTTCAGCTCTTCTTTGTCCCAGAAAGCTTCTGATTTTGAGATGATGAAATGCATGCAGGGCAATATATCCATGTTGAGAAGTTGCAAGGGGACCAAGCACAGTAAATCCTCTAGAAACACTCTACTTATTGCAGTAGTTTTTCCTTAGGAACAATTTCTCCAATACAAAGCACAACATCCTCTTGTTCATTTAAAGAAAGATGGGAGATCATCCATGGTAGAAAATCCTCCAAAAACACTATAGGAACGCTGCATATGAACTGCCAAACCAGTGACACCTGCTCTTTGGAAGAGAACTTGCATAAGCAAAGGGAAAACCTGCATCATTTCAATATAATTAAGTCAACAGAAAAACAGGATGAATGGTGTTAATCACAAAAGTAAATGAACCATGGCAAGTGAAGCAATCTACTCCGAAAAGGCATGAATTGTGCTAGGTTGTCCAGTATTGGGTGGTATTTGGTCATTCAGATCATTGAAAACCTAAAAGGCTAGGACTATTTCACTTCATAGTTTAAGATCAGTAGCATTCAAGTAGCATAACAAGTCAATTGACATGGTAATCCACTAACTAACTAATGAATAATAGAATCCCTGGTGTTACTATTAACTAAACATTATAATTGCAGAAATGCAATATCTAAAATTTCTGAAGTAGCCAACTCTATGATATTTGAAACTATAGATTATTTTATTAGAAATGGACTAAAAGTGTCAAAATACAGTGGAAAAACAATAGCATCTTAATGCAGCATGTTCTCATTGAAATAACCAAATAAAAAACCAAAGACTAATTTTAAAAGAAGCTTTGTTCAATCATGCAATAAACTAGGGTGAACCACCTAACTTTTTTTTATTTGAGAAAAGATAACCTCTATTATAAACATAAAAGAGCAAGGGTGTACATGAGAGGATGATTGCAAGAAGAAAAAAGAACGAGTCCACAACCATCACATAAAATAAATATAAATCTGCATATATCTGCTCTTCTTTCAACAAACATAATAAGTTTGCCAATTTAGTAACCAGGTGATCATGTTATAGGTTCATTGTTATAAACATAAACACAACCATGCATGCATGGCATAATTGGAGTTGGAGCCTGGACGTACAGCGTACTTAAAGCCCGAGTGCTAGTACTTAGTGTTAAAAAAATGAAAATCTCCATGCCTATATATGTATATGTACATATATGTACATATATATATATATATATATATATATATATTTATTTATTTATTTATTCAATTCCATTCTCAAGTTAATACTCAAGCTCCAATTGAAATGTGGCTTCATGACTCAAGAAAGTAACCAATGAAAACTACAGAAACTGGAAGTAGTGATTGTGTAGCTGGACTAAACGATTTCATTTCAATGCCATCTTCTATTCACATGACCCTCCCTCGCTTGCATTCCCTCTATCCTATTCTATATATGGATAGATTTCATTTCAATGCCTGTAGAGGCTAGGTTAGGTTTATGGTTTTATGGGTTCAACCGGCCTGGCCTGCTTGGGTTGCATAATTATGGGAACTAACTCGGAGCCTAGCTAGCAGGACTGAGAATAGAAACTGCTTCTCTAATCCTTTTCATTCTTTCTCTGTGATGCTCATGTGGGTTTGGGAAGAATGGACATTGCAATTCTGCACAAAACAGGGAAAGTAAATATGCAGATTCCAGTGCCAACGGAATTCAGGGATTCATTGATTTGTCACATCCCAACAGACCCTATGCATGAGCATTCTTCCACTTTGTGGAATGCATTATGTATTAAGATTACTTCCATGAACCCCTTCATGAAACTATGAGCTTCAACTTGAGTCTTGACTACTCATTAATCATAATTCTTTCAAAAAACACCAAGACTTGTCAAACAAACACTTAAAAACTCCCAAAACCCACCAACCTCTCTATCAGCTCCTAATTATAAGATGGGACATCTCTCCCCCATGAAAAAACAAAGTAAAAAAAAACCCACCAAAGCTCAACCACATAAGCCACATTCCTTCCACGAGATGATGATCACCATGGATAATGGCACTGATCTGTCTAAGTCTAACCCACTCTTGTTAACTTAAGCTAGCTAGGTAGCTTACTAGGATGGTACATAAAAAGAAATCCAAAGTTACCATTTTAGTAATTGTAAAGTGCATTTCAAATCATTTCTATAGGGAATTGAAGAGAAGACAAAAAAGCTCAATTCTCACGTCAAAACACTCATAATGAATTTCAATAAGAGAAGTTTCTTACCTCATGGCCTGGGATTTTCCTTACAAATATCAATATCAAGCACTAACGTAGAAAGACGGGTGACTAGTGTTGGTAAGCCAACTAGTGCAGTGTTTGCACATCATTTGCGTATACCATTCTTTTTCCATTATCTAACAAATTTTTGATTGTTACCAATAAAAAAGGTCATATGTTTCTTACCTCCACATTGCTTTGTATAGAACCATGATAGACTAGTATGATCCGTTTGCTGGTTTTTCTACCTCCAGAACTCCCTGCTACTATGGGTGAATTTGGTGTCTGCAACAACACCATTTTAAAATTCATCATTTCCTTGCAGAAAAACTTCATAGTACTGATGAGAAATTGTAAAATCCAAATCAACCAACTTCTATAATATAAGAAATGACTTCTGTAAAATATAAGGACAAATGCTGAAGTCTAAATTCACTAAGTTTAACTCATGTTCATGTAGATATCCGCAAGTTTGGCCTATATTCAGTCCCCACTGCTAATATAGATGATTGAGATACTAACAAACTAGGTTCCTACCTTAAGATATAATTTAATTGAATGATAAAATTTCTATTATCCTATAATATTTAGTAGATTCCAAGAATGGAGTCTATTGTCACCATGACTAATCCGACACAACAGATTGTCAATACTCTTTTGCACAGCCTCTGTACACATGATTCTTCGTTCTTTCTCTTCAAAAAATTTTATTGAATTAACTCAAGGGATGGGTGGACAGCAATTCATTAAGGCAAATAAGAGAGTTGAATAAGTGTAACTAAATGGATTATTGGTGTGTCTTTTAGGCTTAATTTAGTTTGGTAACAGTACAAGTACAAATATGTACAGTCACCTCACCTATTTAATGATTTATTCACTGAAAGTAAAGCAATAAGACAGCCCCGGCCATGGTAGGTCAATAGCTGTTACAGCATTAAGTCAATCCCCAGCCATGGTAGGTCAACAGCTGTTACAACAATAAGTCAGCCCCAGCAACAAGTCAGTCCCCACCTATTAAAGAGAGGTTGGACATGGGTTGATCCTAACCACTGTTACATCCTCATTGCTCAAAGTCTTGAAGAGTGAAATTGAAGGAGTCAACACCAAACATCTATAAAGCAATAAGTTTGGAGTCACTAGAGATGAAAGAATCAACACCTTCACAAGTTTGGAGTCAGCACCAAACATATCGGTAGAGAAAACTCTTCATTCATTCATTCATCATGCTAGGAGTTTTTAAATGGGTTTATATAAAGGATTCAAATGTTGCTCCCAGCTATCTGGGGTCTTTGGAGGAGAAAATTGGAGGGCATATAATTGGGGTCTTGGGAGGAGAATACTTTGAAGAAGGGGGAGATGTCACTATCTAGTATTTACATACTATGATGCTTTACGTGGACATGCTATGATGCTTCACGTAGTGCACTTGATCGGTCGGGAACCTAACTAGAGGAAATATATAGGATTTTTGGGTTACATTATGTACTGGGCATTCAACTCAAAATGGCCGTGTCATTTATATAGTTTCTTCTTTTTTACAACAATACAACCTTGGTGGGGCGTTTTCTATATATAGAGTAATAGGATATGGTAGCCAATTCCAAAATTGTGTTATATTGCAAATCCAGGAATACCAGGAAATTTGTAGATATCAGAAGATGTATAAACATAAAAGTTGTAGTATTGAAATAAGATCTTCTGGTTTCTCCTTTTTCTACTTAAAAATAAATATTTGTATAATTTTTTAGTATGTGAAACTATTTTTGTCCATCAATAGCTTCCTACTTGGCAAGAAATCACATTCCCCTTACGAAGTCTATTTAATCAGCACATAATTCGATCAAACTAATTTGAGATAAAAGCTACTGTCAAGTTCAGAAACATACATATGCACCATTGGGGTACTTGATGGGATTGATAAATCTTTGTCACCACTAGGAGGGCCAGGTTTAGGCTTCCACCCCTCTTTCAATGCATTCCTTATATCTGCTGCTTTCCATGTGGCATACTTCTGTTTTCACAACTGTGTAAATTATTCAAAAAAGCCTAGTGATGACAATACAATTTGTCAAAGAATATCAGAATTATCAATACCTGCAGTATAAGATACTTATTCTTTCTAAACCTTAAAACTTGGTAAATAAACACCATATTAGCACTAAAAAAACATGGTTCCAAACTCATATCAGGTTGGAGTTCACCAAACTGGTTAAGAATCTCAAAGAAGTTGCTAGCAACATAAAAGCTTTTTGCTGTATTCCTGTAAAAAGTATAACATACTTAGTAACAAAAAAAGACAATTTCTTATAAAAGGATTATCAAAGGTTTCATCTTATAAAATTCATTTCAGTGGACATTAAACCATCCTCAACTAACTCAACTCACGCTTAATCTCAACTACTCGATCGGCTACGGGAATCTTGTCCCACCATTGTTCTCTATCAAGGGCCATCCCATCCAAGGATTTTGACGAATCAGTCACCATTTTATTTTATTCTTTGCTGTATAACTATATTATGTAAACTCCTACTTAACCTAACAATAATGTAATTGGAATCTGTATAACAATGCTAAGTCAAGGGCATAGAGTGCCACATACCTTTAGATTACAAAATATGAAATATAAGCAAGTATTGTGTGCAAATACAAATAAGATAATGATTGTTTAGTTTTGTCCCTATAATGGGACAGAGTGCCACAGACCTTTAGATTACAAAATATGAAATATAAGCAGGAACTTTGTGCATATACAAATAAGATATTGAGTGTTTAGTTTTGTCCCTGAGCTCCATGACAAAGACATCCTGTGATATTTATGATTCCCAACATTCTCCAAAACATGCTTCTTGGGATCACAGAAGTCCAAGATATGGTCCCATTATACTACCCTTAAGAAAATCTTAAGAAGAAACTTACCTACTACCCCCAATTTGTATTGACATTATTCATCTTATCGACTTATCCACAGTTTATCAAATTCTATTCAATGTTGCTTTCAATAACAACAAGCAACTTAGACAAGACTTCCTACCAGTTCGGGCATCAATTTAGACAAGACTTCTTACCTTGTCATTTTGTTTTAGAAAGCATTCTGTAGGAAAAATTTGCTCTGATACCAGTAAATGAGGTAGGTCAACCAAACTAAAGTTACAATTTTCAAAGTGTGGTGGTGTTGCAATAAATATCAAGGCACAAAGAATCTTTACTGGTGAAAATCTAGCTAGTTTACTAGATTCTGAATAGATTCAATAAGTTGCTTTTGGCTAAATATGGACTGTGAAAATATAAATGAGGCTCAAAATTAGATTTAGAGTTGACAAGTGAATTTTTTAGAAGATGTATATTGTTGTAATAAAAAATTAAGTTGAAGAATCTCTAGTTATGAAAATTCAACTAATCTATTGGATGTCCAATGTATTCCATAAGATGCTATTGGCTAGTATGGGGAATAAAGGCTATACAGAACAACCAAGGACTGAACATTGAATGAAATAGATAGAAATTAGACTTAGAAATAATTGTTGAGTTGGCTAGTGAATCTTCAGGTGGATTCAACAGTAGCTCAATAGTACTAGAGATGCTAAAAAAAAAGGTTATTTCCAACCTGGGGGCTCTGTTAATCCAAAAAAATGAAGATGGCTTGACTATTTACCACATCAGATTTACCCATAGCAGATAAAAACATACCAGATATTTATACATGCAATATATGAAGATATTGGATTAGATAAGGTTTCCCAAGGGTTCAATCCAACCCAATCTAACCTGATTCTAGGTTAAGTTCAGGCTAACCCGGCCCAAATTTGAGAGAAGCAATTGTTACAGTAGTGAGGGATTAGATAGATTTGAATTGTAATATGTTCTCTCATCTCCTCAATTGAAATTTAAAAGTAGCCGACATGGTCACTATCACTCATCAGTCATCACACCCTCATCCATCCAATAAACCTGAAAACCGCTCTCCAACCTCAAGGTGAGAGTAACCCAACGAGAGCATCAGATTTGAGTCCCTATAGCAGTGCCATAATCTTAATGCAAATGGAATCTCCATGGCCAATAGGACCTAAGAAGATTAAGTCACACTACTATATCTCCTACACTAGAAGGTCCAGATCCCCAAGGTACTGGCCCAAGTAATGGTTCCCTAGGACTTGATTGGATCATAGGTCAATTTGCTCTAGTGCAGATGCTCACACAGTTCAATGATAAGATTCTGTTTCTTTATAAATCTAACTAGAGAAATTTTGTTTCTTAAAGCGGAACAAAGCTTTTCTGTTTCTCAATAAAACCGATTAGACAATTTTCAATTCTTAAAGAGGAATGAATCTTCTCTTTAGTAGTGTGTGATTCAAATATAAAGCTTAATTATAACTAAGGAAGTTTTCTCTTCTCCATTGTTCACAGAATAGCAGCTACAAATGTAATTAACTCAGAAAGAATCTCTTTTATCAGTTAATTCAGCAATAACCTGTACTTAATTAATTTACAACACCTACAATATTATTAGAAAAATATAAAATAGTCTTAGACTCCTAGACACTTCAAGCCCAGGGCCTAATATATAGGGGAATCCCTACAATAATTCATTTTTCTCTTTCTCTTTTTTTTTGTTTTACTACAATTCATCTTTCTAGTGTCTTAGTTCTGCATTAGATTGTCCGTATTGTAGCATTCAAGCACTGAACAAAACCTGATATAGATATGCAATATAATACTCCTTTCTTGCAATAGGATATCTTCTTTTTATCAGTAATAAGGTGAGCATATCTTAGTGAAGCAAGACTACCCTATGGCTTCCAAAAAGGAAGAAGAAGACATCCTTGCGTTCTTTCTTTGAATGACAATCTTAAACAAGAAAATAACCTAAACTTTATAGTTCAAATCAGAAAAGCCATAAGATAACAGAGGACAACCTAGGTAGGACCATTTAAGCCCATGAAACTCTACATTTGCATCTCCATAAAATGAAAACATGCACACAGTCACATATAAATACGTAGTTACATACCGAGAAGGATGGCATTAAACAAAATGGAATGGTGGAACAAGATTCATCATTCGCATAGCTAACCCATATAGTTGGGAGTAGGTATATACAAAGATAGAGAAGAGTGTAATCAACATGAGAAGCTGTGTAGCAACTCGCTTCTTCGGGTCCAAAGTAAAATCCGTTAATTGATTCATCATAGAATTGGAAATGTTTTAGGAAAATCTAAACATTTAGGAACTATATTAGGATCAAATGCCAATGTGAGAGAGAGAGAGATTTACCTATTGATCTTCCTTTACATTTGGAGTTTCAGCTTTTTGCTCTTTCTTAAATCAAACACAGAGAGAGCAAGCGAGAGAGAGAGAGAGATGATTGAGAGAGAGAGAGACATGACTGAGAGAGAGAGAGAGAGAGAGATAGCTAGGAGAGGAGAGTGCAGGAAGAAGATGAATCGTGAAGGGGGAGAGGCATAGAGGAGGAAAAGTGGAAACCCCCCTATATGATTTATATAGTGGCAGTCAATAGATCTTCAATGGTAGTTTTAATCGACTGCCACTCTGAAGGAAGGTTTAGGATCCATCATATTGATAGATGAACAATGATATATGGCTGGACGAACTTTCAAAAACTTTCAATCCTTTTGGGAATCGTATCCCTTGAATTTCGAAAAACTGCATTTTCTTGGATCAGTCCTGCACTGAACTAGACCATATTTGAAACTTGACAAAGAAGGAGATGTATACTTGATACAGATACCACAAGTGTAGATCCCAAGGTGGAAGTTCACGCCCAAATTAATTCCTAAGACCAGCTTTCACTAAAGATGGCGTAGCGTGATCTTGAACACATTTCAGCAATGCAATTTTCAACAAATCTGCAATTCAACTACTTGGATCGAACTAGGGAGGTGAGTACAAAATTTCTATGATTTTTTCTTGTAAAAATCATAGAAAGAATTGATCTTTATCAGTCCCAAAAGCTATAGTTGAACTAGGGCTTCTTGGGAGACAAAGGAAGAAGACAAAGAGCAGAATTGACAAGTGTATTAGATCAGTTTTCCCTCTTCTTCTTTTATCTCTTTATGGAGCATTTCTCCTAATAAAATTAGGAGATTATCCAAATCTTTATTTAGATCTAGACTCTATTAAGAGATAAGATTCTTTTTAAGAGGATAGGTGCTCCATACCCATTTCCAAACCGAGATTCGCCCCATGTCAAATGACAACTTAAACTATCATGTGACATCTTAATTAATCACATTAATTATGGGCCTTAGTCCCATTAGCTATATGGCTCACGACCCAAGAGTGTTGCTTGGCCAATTTAGGTTTTATTTGTATGGCGTGAGACCTCACAATGACCTCACTTAAGTCCACATGGGTTTGGCCCAGCCTTTGTGAAAAAGCTTGGATGAATTCATTGCTAAACGCAGTGAACCCATGAGTTCATCACTATGAGCTCAAAATGGGCCCAACATTTACTACTAAATGATCATTGAATCCAACCATCCTATGAAAACCCAAGGATAATAGACTTAAGTAAGATAAAGCCCATTAGGTAATCAGCCCTTAATGGCTCTTACACATAACCTCTCAGCCCATAATGATCAAACATTGCCCGATAGAGAAGGACCTCTCCCCTGGTTGCAAGGTGCAATATCACTCTATGCTCGGATGGATCCCGAGAATTAAAAACTTTTACAAACACTTTTCATAAAACTTAATATATATATCATATATATATCATAAATATATTTTGTAAAAATCAAAATATAGAAAAATCACTATGATCACCCACTTAAGTGAATTCTCAGACTGTCCCAACATACCCAGGTTTTAACCCACAAATGATCTCATTGATTGGCATATCAAAGACAACTCAATTCGACACCTAGTGTAGTACCAGAATCAAGTCTAGGGGTTATGTGTAACTTTCCAGTTTTTCCCATCAATCTCCAAGGTCCAAGGCATAACTAAAAAATGGTCTGGGTTCAATGTTTCAACCAAATGCACACTACATGTGCTTCGGATCTAACCCTAGCAGCTGAGACAAGTTGCCCCAACTTCTTTGGCAGCACATCAGTGTCAGCCTTGGCAGGATAAATTCCCCAAGTCTATCCAATGGTTGAGAACATTCTAAACTAACACGATTTTCATAAGTGTCCAGTTTAAGGGGTAATTTCACAGAAACATATCAATATCAACATGAAACAATAATGTACTTTTACTCATTTGCAATAAATTTATTTGTACATTAATTTGATTAGAGCTAAGGGCATACACTGTCTAACACAGTAAAGATCAATATTTCTAGTGGCAGCCGCCAAACAGGAAATAGCACTAGTACTAGTGGTAGCATTAATAGTTCATATCAAAATAACAAAGTTTTGGAGATTTGAATAGGAAATAGCAGGTCAAGCCTCACTTACCGAAACATCTCTTCCTTTTGATAAATTAGATTTTGAAGTTTTCTTCCCAAAATGTAGTGTCTTGATCCATTTTCCTGGAGATTTTCTCTGCACAGATACATATAAATCATAAGAAGTAGAAATATGAAAAGAACTAAATCAAGAAAACTCCAAAATTGGTGTATGAATCCAATCATCTTCCTCCAACACCAATAATAGCAACAACTAAAATGTATTCTGAGAAAAAAATACAAAAAATGTAGACTTACAAAAATAGAAAAGAAATGCAGTTTCTCCAGTTAAAAAAATAAAGAGAAAATATCAACAAAATCCAACAATTTGTACAAAGGGCTAAATACAACTGGATCTGCCAATCACAATTGATATTCATCAAATTGTTTTTATTGACTAGAGAAAAGCAAAAGTACTACTTGAAAACCAGTAAAACCCGCTTCTTGTATTCACCATGTACTACAATGACACATGAGAAATATCCCAAAAAGGACAAGAAATTCACCCACCAACGTTCTCACCTCAGTGTTAACCCGGCTTTGAACCCAAATCCTTTCAGCCATTACCCGTACGGGCATTTTATTATTAACCTCTGAAACAACAGCAATCTTGGGGGATACAAAAGAAAACTGCAGAGATGGTCACAGGTCAATGTTTCAGTCCTGCAATTTCATAGTGGTTGAATGGTAATACCCAAAACTTGAGGTGATTTGTTATCAGCCCACCCACTGAATTCCAGATTTTGAGGTATATTTTTATTTATTTATTTTTTAACGTTCTCTAACCTCTAATGACTTCACAAACTGACCTTGTGGGAACCTTTCTCCTTGGTAGAATCAAAGATCTAACTCCCTAATTTTGCAAGAATCTCTGTCACACCCCTAAGCCTATAACCAACAAACTGAAATCCTTGGATGTCTGCACACCTGCTACAGCCACTCAGGTTTTGCTTCATGAGGGTCCTTGCTGTAGTTGCAGCACTAAGAATCAGCCATGGGACGCTGGTGAAGTTGATCTTTACAAACAAGGCAAACACTCAAGGTGATCAACACTATATGGACAAGCTTGTATATATATATATATTATTTTTCTTTTGGTTATTGTTTTTTTCCTTTTTTTTTTTTTTTGCTTACTGTATTATCCAAACTAGGAATGGAAGTACATACTAGGATACTCTAACCAATGGGTGGGGCCATTCACTTATGAATTTAGACTTAAGCCCAAGAAACTCCTACTTCTTTAACCAACTCCCATGTATATGAAATTTTATTCAAACTTATCAAGTTCAACAACAAATAAGCATCGATCATGAAGAAAATACTAACATCCAAACTTGATCTGAGTTAAAAATAAAAAACACTCATGCTTAATCCAGCAGAAACTAAGAAGAAATTATTCATCCTATTCAACACAAGGAATCATTTTAACATAAAAAAACTAACCACTAATGACCTAAGTTATGCATATTCAAGTAAACTCGGTCAAAATGCTCTATAACCGACACAATTATGGATTCCAAAGAGGTAAAAAGAAGTTAAGATCAGATTATTCAGGAAAAAACACCTTCTATATTACCAAACCAGGAAACCACTGATATTTTAAAGCCAATTGATACCAAATTGTTATTTAAAAGCCGAAACTGATTGCCACAAATGGAACCGGTAAGGGAAATGGTGTTCACAATGTTCTCAGCATCCCCAGTGGAGTCGCCACTCATCAGAGTAAGATAACTGGGAGTGATGGACCTCTTGAATTTGCATTTTTCAAAATCATCCAAACGTTAGCAACTCCATCCTTTCAGCCTGGACAAGGCTAGTATGGGTAAATTGACAGAGAGAGAGAGAGAGAGGGAAGGGGTTAGGCATCCCTCTCTCTGGTTGGTGTGAACACCATAATTCCCTATTTACTTGAAACTCAAAATTGAGAGTCCAGGTTATCCATCAATTGGGAAGGATATGGAATCCTCTCTTCTCCCCTCCAAACTGACCCCTTTTGGACATAGGGGTTTGAGCAAAAGGATGAATTCTCACCCCTTTTCTATTAGAACCCCCACCATCGTACTTAGTTGCCCAGTCTGAAGGGTGAAAGAAAGAGAAATTACAAAAACCCTTCAATTGTTGGAGGACCTGACTGTTCTTAAAGTCAAATTTGAATGCAAGACAGAAAGCAAGATTAATCTGGCAAGGAGAAAATATAGAGAAATATACATAAAAAAGGGAACTGGGAGATGAATTCGAATTGAGAAACTATGCTCTCCGACAACTGAGAAGGATATTAATAACACTCCCCTTCACTTCCAGACCAACCCCTTTTGGATGCAAGGACCTAAGCAAAAGGGTAGGAAACCCTTTTTCTATCAGAGCCCTCACATTTGAACTCAGTTAGCTGGTTGAACGTGTTAAGGGAGCATGCCAATCCCTCTAGATGCCGGAAATAACAAATGTTCTCGCACTCGCAGATAAGATATGAAAGATGCAAGCAGAAAATAAAGAACAAAAAAATAAAAAGAAACTAATAAGAAACTGAACCAAAGGAAATATAAATGTCTGAGGGTGAGGTAAGGTCGCTACCTCGATGTAGCCTTAGAATAAGTGTTGAATGCTACTGTGTGCTGTCGAAATAGAAGCCAAATGAATGGAAGATTGGCTTTCTGATAACTACATTGAACTATCAAATTTCAATTGATTGAAATGGTGGTGTAGAGGGAAAAATGACTTGGTTAATATCGCTTTGGAACGCCTTAACTACCCTTACTACAAGATTATGCTCGATGGGCTATAGAGATGGAAGATGGGGTCGGTGATTGACTAGTAATCCGAAAGGTGAGGAGAGGAGAAGAGATGGCAAGAAGGGTGAAATTGGTACAAAAATGATGAGAATGGAAAGGGAGATGTGAGTGCCTGTTGCTGGTTGGGAGATGTGGGTGCTTGCTGCTTGAAATGTGGTATGGGAAATCCAAGCTCACCACCCTCCATCGCACTCTGTGTTTGCTACCAGGTTGAAGACAATGAAAACCCCCTTAGTACAATCCCTCTCTCTCTCTTTCTCTATCAAATCGTTTCTTCTCTCACTTGAACTAAGAAGCCCGAGGTCTTGGGGAAACTTACAAAATGGGCAATCGAACTCAGTGAATATGACATCCGGTTTGAGCCATGACCAGAAAACAAGGCGTAGGTCTTGGAAGACTTCGTCGCTGAGTGTACTTTCAGCTCATTGATCCCTAGGGCTGTCGAGCTAGTAACCACTTCTGAGGCATCGACCAATGTGGCACCTTCCCTAGCTCGAGAAACCCTGTCCTGGATGAGGATCCCTAGATCCTCCACATGGATGGCTCATCCAACTAGGACAGAAGCGAGGATGGACTAATCCTTTACGGGCCAAGTGAGTTAAAGTTGGAGTATGCCCTTTGGTTTGCATTCCGAGCATCGAATAATGAAGCCGAATATGAGGCACTAATGGTTAGGCTATCACTAGAAAAGAAAGTCGGGGCTAGGCATCTCGTGGTGTGCAGCAACTCCTAACTAGTAGTCAACCAAGTGAGTGGATAATATGAGGCTTAGGAGCCCGCCATGTCGGCCTATCTGGCCAAGGTAAGGGAGCTCCTACCTAGCTTCCACTCTTGGCATATCTAGTAGATTTTGAGATTGGATAACACTGAAGCTGATGCACTTTCAAAGTTGGCTAGTGTAATCGACTCCACAAGAAGGAGAGTTTATATAGAAGACTTGTTGCGCCCGATTATAGAAAAGGTGGTAGAAGAGGTTGTCCCTGTGATGACAGTAGAACTGAGCTGGATGGATCTGCTCATTGACTATTTGTGCCACAGGTGAAGGGAAGGGAGATCCAACATATGGATGGCTGAACCATGCAGGATGGCTGGGCGAAATTTCAAAAATTTCTTTTCTCCCTTTCAGTAATCATATTCACAGTTTTAGAAAAACTACATTTTTCAAGGATCATTCTTGAAACAAATCAGACTAGATCTAAAACCAAAAGAATGGGAGAGCAATACCTAATACGGAATCCACAAGTGTAGCTCTCAACGTAGGTGTTCACGCCCAAAGAGGGTACTAAAACCTTCTCCCACTAAATATGACATAACCTGAGATGAAGTAGGTTTAGCAATGTAGTCCTTCAACAAGAACTGCAATCCTTCAACAAGGATCAAGCAAGGGATAGTGAGCATGAATTAAATTGGATTTTTCTTATAAAAATCATAATCAAGATCCAATCTTGATTAGTCTAAGAAACTGGAGATTGAATAGGGTAGGGAGGCAAGAACAGAGGGAGAGAACTGAGAGCAGAAAAAGGTGAAATTGAAGCAATCCACCCCCTCTATTTATAAGCCTTAAGGATCGGCTTCTCCTAATCCAATTAGGAGTTTCCTAACCCAAATATTTATTTGGACCTAGACTCCTTAAGTGATAAGGCTTATCCCCTTATCTTATATGCTGATCCAAACCCATATCCATATCCATATTCACCCCATGTAACATGACTGCTTAAGCTGTCATGCGACACCCTGATTAATTATATTAATCTTGGGCCCTAGGCCCAACGAGTAAGTGGGCTCGCTTTCCCTTTTAATTGCTGCCTAACTTGGCTCTCTTTGTATGCTGTAGGACCCTAACATTGATCTCATAAAAGTCATATGGGTTCTGCCTAACCTCTGTTACAAGGCCTAGCCGAATTCACTGTTGTACACAATGAACCCTTGAGTCCATTAGTATGGGCTCTTAATGGTCCCAACATTTACACTAAATGGTCCTTGAGTCCAGCCACCTTATGAAGGCCAAGGACTATGGTTCTTAAGTGAGATTAGCCCATCAGGTATGAAGCCCTAAATGGTCTTACACTTAACCTCTCAGCCCATAATGATCAAACACTGCCCTATAATAGAGGACCTCTCCCTCGGCTGCAAGGTACAGTGTTGCACTCTCTGCTCGGATGGATTCTGAGAATTAAAACCTTTTGCAAACCTTTTTCATAAAACATAATATATATATATATATATATTTTTTTTCATATAAATATATATTTTTCAAAAATAGATCTCAAACACGGTTGAAATCGACTACCAACAATTTTGGTTTCCATCAAAAAGAGCGCAGTCCTCGATCATTCACTTTGTTTGACAAAGGGGTTGATCCTGTCACTATGATCACCCACTCGAGTGAATTCTCAGACTACCCCAACATACCTAGGTTTTTGCCCCCGCTAAGGATCTCACTGATTGGCATATCAATGACAGCCCAATCCAACACCCAGTGCAATACCATAATCGAGTGTAGGGGTTAGGTGTAACTTTCCAGTTTTTCCCACTAGTCTCCAAGGTCCAGAGCATAATTGGAAATGGTCTGGGTTCAGTATTTCAAGTAAACACACACACTACATGTGCTTCAGGTCTCACCTTGGCAACCTAGACAAATTACCCCAACCAACTTGGCAGCACATTAGTGTCAACCTTGGCCGGATAAACCTCCCCAGGTCTATCCAACGACTGTGAACATTCTAAATTAACATGAGTCTCATAAGTGTCCAGTTTAAGTGTAATTACACAGAAACGTACTAGATATAACATGAATCAATTATGTACTTTTTATTCATTTACAATAAATGCATATGTACATCAATATGATTGGAGCTAAGGGCATACACTGTCTAACAAGAGGACCCTACCAAAGGAGTTCAATGCGGCTCAAAGGGTAGAGTGACAGGCAACTTGCTATGTGATCGTGGGCGAGCAGCTATATAGGAGATCATTCATGCTCCCCTACTTGCGCTACATAAGCCAAGCTGAAGCAGGCCAAGTATTATAGGAAATTCATGAAGGACCCTGTGGAGGACACTTAGGGTAGGGTGCTCACCCAAAAAGCTTGTGACAAGGATACTACTGGTTTACAATAAAAGCAGACCCAACCGAACTAGTGTAGAAATGCGATAAATGCCAATGACACACCAATATCCTACATAACCTAGCTGCCGACTTGAAGTATCTTACTAGTCCATGGTTGTTTACACATTGGGGAATTGATATATTGGACCCCTTTTGACCAGTGATCGGACAGGGAAGATTCCTAGTCATAACAGTTGATTATTTCACAAAGTGGATAGTGGCTGAGCCACTAGTAACCATTACAACTTGGAACGTTCAGAACTTCTTTTGGAGGAATATCATATGCAGATTTGGACTACCAAAGGTATTGATCTCAAACAACAACAAACAATTTGAAAATATCAAGTTTCAAAATTGGTGCATAGAGATGGACATATAGCAAGATTTCACCTCGGTCGCCCATTCTCAAGCTAATGGTCAGGCCAAGGTAACAAACAAGGCAATTCTTTGTGGCCTCAAGGCTCGGCTTTCTTAAGCTAAATGTTTGTGGGTGGATGAGCTACCTAGTGTGTTATGGGTCTATCAAACAACTATCAAGACGACAAATGGTGAAACACCCTTGAACTTGACATATAGAATTGAAGCTGTGATTCTAACAGAAATTGAAGTACCAACCTTGCGATTCGAGAATTATGATGAAGAGACTAATGAGGACGATCTATGGACCAACCTCGACTTGATAGAAGAAGTTCGTGATTGATGAGAACAAAAAATATCATATTTTTCTCTCTTAATATTTAGTATTTTATATTTATTTTATGCACAAATGCACTCATTATTCTTATATTTTGGTTTAGTGCATAGAAGGAGGAGTTAAGTGAAAAACAAGACTACTCGGGTAATTTTGGACAGTTTCAGTACTGAGTGGTAATTTGGGCATAACTCTCTCATCCGGATTCTGATTGAGATAATTCAAGATGCGTTGGAAAGACAAGGAAAAATTCTACAACTTTCCTGTTTTGAGTTTTGAAAGATACGGAGTGCATCGAGGTAAAACTCGAGCCCGAATTATCTACAACTGCATTGTTGACGTGCTAGAAACATTCCTTCGCCTACAAGTTTTCATATGCGAAATTACCACTCTCCCACTTACATTAGAACTTTGTTTTATCATATTTTCGAATTTTTTCTTGACAAGTCAAACTTAGAGACTGTTATCTAGAGAAATTTTAGGATATTTTCTAGACTTCTCTTGGGGGGAAATAGAGAAAAAGAAAAGAAGAGAAAGAAAATCAAGAAAGCAATTAGATTTGAGCTGCCACACCTCTCTTCTCTTCTCTTCTCCCTTCTATGAATTTTCTTGAATTTTCACCATGACCATGTGTGGCTAATTCTGATACTTGGTCGAAGGAAACAAAAGCCTCAGAATCAACAAAACTGTGAGATCTAATTTGATTATTATTGTTTGATTTATACTTTGAATACCGAATGTTCTTCTATGTTTATGTTTGTGATTGTTTCGTCTGATTGCTTGGAGGCCTACTAGTTTATTATCCATTGCAATCTACTACCAGGTTAGATATGAGATCCATAATTGTTTGATCCCTCTACTCTGCGAAGCAACTAGGGTTTAATGATTTGCTGCGTAAAAAATTGTTAGATCTTAGGAAGAACACTCGACTAAATTAAATGCAACTGCTTGTGCTTGTATTGTTTAGCTTCATCGATCTCTAATGCTTAAGGCTACTGCTGGATTAAATCTTTAATGCTTGTTTAGGGGTTGTTCAGTAGTATGGGTTAAGAGGATCGCTACTTTTCTGATTAACTAGATTATGGAGATGCAGGAAAATAATTCCTACAATGAATATTCAAAGTCTGAATTGATTTATCTTTGCATCGATGAGCAGTAGTGAAATTTTGGTAGTGGATGTTGACTTAGACCAAGATTCGTTCTTTTGATTAATTTCTGCACTCTGAATTGCCTTGTTTCCCATTTGAATTTCGTTCTTTTCAATTTTGATTTTCTTTCTTTTTAATTTGGGTTTTCGTTACATACAACCTCGCCTCCATCTTTGTTCACGCAGCACACAAATTAGGTTAGACACTCTTTGTGCGAGCGATCCTTACTCGCACTATTGCATTTAATTTTTATGAGTATAGGTTTTATTTTTGGGTGCCTATGATAGCACGCCAAATTTTGGTGCCGTTGCTGGGGAGTTTTTCTAATTTGTTTTAATGCTTCTTGTGATCATTATTTTGTTTTTAAATTTTGGCGCCATTAATCGCACTATTTAGTGTAGGTTATTTTCTGTTTTATTTATTTATTTATTTATTTTCATCATTCTAGATTTTTTTTATTTATTTTTTATTTTTTATGGTATGTCGTTCATGGGTTATTAGGGTTTCCTTGATTTATGCCTGTATCGATTCTCTAAGAAATGTGATTTGCAGTACGATCCAAAAATAGAGGGAACTTTGCGCAGGTTAAGGAGGGAAGCTTAGAGTCATTCTGAAGAGAATGATCCAACTCTTGATTCCCTATCTGTTAGTGATTTTGATTTGAGAGAGGAGGACATCATGGCTGGAAACCGAACCTTGAAAGAGCTTGTCGCACCTGATTTGAATCAACAACCCTTATGCATAACTTTTCCTGCTTTAGATGCTGATGCTACTTTTGAATTGAAATTTGGACGATACATCTCTTGCCCACTTTTCATGGTCTTGCAGGTGAGGATTCTCACAAGAATTTGAAGGAGCTGCATGTGGTGTGCACGAGTATGAAACCCACGGGGGTGACTGAAGAAAAAATCAAATTGAGAGCCTTCTCATTTTCTCTGAAGGATTTGGCTAAGTATTGCCTCTATTATCTACCCTCTGGGAATATTACCACATGGAATGAGATAAATAGGCTATTTTAGAGAAGTACTTCCCAGCTTCAAGAGCGGCCAACATCAGAAAATAAATTTGTGGTGTAAGGCAGTACAACGGGAAGTCCCTACATGAATACTGGGAACGTTTTAGAAAATTATGTGCAAGCTGCCCCCATCATCAAATCAGTGAGCAGTTACTCATCCAATATTTCTATGAGGGTATTCAACTCACTGATAGGAGCATGATTGATGTTGCTAGTGGAGGAGCTTTAGTGGATAAAACTTCCGAAGTCACGAGGAACTTGATTGCAAATATGGCGGCCAATTCTCAACAGTTCGGCTACAGACTTGACCCTCCATCAAAGCATGTTAATGAGGTAAATCTCTCTTCCTTTGAACAAAAAATTGTGAGTCTAACTTCCCTTGTTCATCAAATGGCTGTAGGTAATATACAAATGGTGAAGGCTTGTGGGATATGTTCGGTAATAGGGCATCCAACCGATATGTGCCCAACTCTTCAAGAGGAGCCCATTGAGCAAGTGAATGTGGCAGGTGGTTTTCCGGGGCAACCGCAGAGGAAGTATGACCCCTATTCAAGCACATATAATCTGGGATAGAGGGATCATCCCAATCTCAGCTATGGGAATCCACAAAACTGCAAAACTTTCCAACAATATCAGTCGTACCCCCCTAGACAACAGCCAACCCAAACTTCTAATTTTGGTATGTCTTTAGAAGATATTGTTAAATCTCTTGCCACTAACACTTTGCAATTTCAACAGGAGACAAAACAATTTCAACAAGAGGCAAGGGTCAGTATCCAATGTTTGGATAATCAGATGGGCCAGATGGCAACCGCAATTAGTCGGTTAGAGGTGTAAAGTTCAGGGAAATTACCCTCTCAAACGGTTGTGAATCCAAAAGAAAATGCAAGTGCAATCATTTTGAGAAGTGGTAAAGAGGTTTTGGCACCAGCAAGGGTAGCCCCCGCATTGTCGAATCAAGAAAAGGAGAAAGACATCATTCCCGATGATGATGAAGTACCTAAGTGTAAGTTTCCACCTCTTTCTGATTATAAACCGCTACCTCCTTTTCCTCGTGTTTTAATAGGATCTAGAAAAGATGAGCAATTCAAAGATTTTTATGAAACTTTTCCTAGATGCAAGGTAAACATTCTACTTTTAGATGCTATTAAACAAGTACTCGTTATGCTAAATTCCTAAGAGAATTATGTACACATAAGATGAAACATAAACTAAAAGGATGTGAAAAGGTGAGAGTAGGGGAGAATGTTTCTGCAGCTATTCAAAGAAAACTCCCTACAAAGTGCAAAGATCTAGGTATGTTCACTATCCCCTACATGATAGGTAACATTAGGATTGAGAAGGCCATGTTAGACTTAAGAGCTTCTATTAATGTCATGCCATATTCTATATATGCTTCTTTGAAACTTGGACCTTTGAATAAGACTGGTGTTGTGATTCAATTAGCTGATAGATCTAATGCCTATTCTAAGGGTGTAGTTGAGGATGTTCTTGTGAAAGTTAATGATTTGGTTTTTCCTACTGATTTTTATGTGCTTGATATGGATAATGGTGATCAAACCACTCCTATTTTGCTAGGGAGACCATTCTTAAAGACATCCAAGACAAAGATAGATGTTTATAGTGGCACACTCACCATGGAATTTGATGGTAAGATTGTTAAGTTTAATATTTATGATGCCATGAAATATCCTGTTGATAATAATCCTGTTTATTATGTTGATGTGATTGATTCTTTAGCATAGGAAGTTTTTGAACTTGGTGGGAAGGATGAATTCGGAATTGCCATTAGTAAGCATCCTAAGAAAGAGGAGTTAACCTTGAATTCTAAATTGCAGGAAACTATTGCAGCATTGAATGACTCTCCGGAGTTACAACAAACAGGTAATGTTCCTTTTATTAAGTTACCAATTTCTAATGGGAGACCGTTACCCTCTATTTTGTAGACCCCTATTCCAGATTTGAACCCACCCATGATGGATGAAAGGGGAGAGCACCAGAAGTTGCAACTACAAGAGCTAGAGGAAATCCATAGTGATGCTTATGAGAGTGCAAGAACTTACAAGGAAAAGACAGAAGCTTTTCATGACAAAATGATCTCTAGGAAGGAGTTTAAAGTTGGTCAAAAAGTCCTTCTTTACCATTCACGACTTCGTCTATTTCTGGGTAAGTTGCATTCTTATTGGATTGGACCCTTTGTTGTTACTAATGTGTTTCCTCATGGTGCAATTGAGATTCAAAGTCTAGCAACTTCCAAAGCATTGAAGGTGAATGGCCATAGACTCAAGAATTTCTGTGAAGGCTTCCGAGTAGAGCATGTGGAACAATTGGACCTAGAGGATCTGGTTTATGATGACTAAAAATAGGAAAGTTTGTTTTTTCTTTTTCTTTTTGTTCTTGCATTCATAGTTTAGTTATTTCCCCCTTTTCTTTGCATTTCACCTTACATTGCGGACAATGTAAGTTTTAAGTGTGGGGGAGGGGATTTAGGTTGCGTTTTAAAATTTGATTTAGGTTGTGTCTTAATTTTGCATTTTTTCCTTTTTGTTTGAAAAAAAAAGTTTGGTTCTTTGTTTTTGGGTTTTCAACGATTTTTTTTAGGTTGTATATGCTATAAGCAAGATTCAATTAAGCTTGAAAAGCTCATAACAGGATTGGATAAGTAACCTTCCAACTTAGAATTAATTATTCTAGTTATTTTCCTTGAGAATGGTAGTGACTAAATTTAGTAGACAAAAGCTGGTGAGATTTTGAGCCTTTGGACTGACACATCCACATCAGTCTCACTATTTTCTTTCATGTGAGATATTCTTCCATGGATTTGTTTCTCTAGAACTTGCATTGATTCTCTTCAAGATCACATTGACACAAGCATGCATGAACATGATGAAGGCCATTTTTGTTATAAGATATATAAGCCAAATAGCCTACCTTGTGATAAATTATCCCCTTTGTTGAACCCCTTTGAAATTTATTGACCCTTGTCGTTCATTGCAAACCCATGTTACAAGCTTTAGACCCAAGAAAAAAAGATAATATCCTTACCCAAGCCGTATAACTAGTGGAGCATTATTCATCATCATGATATGCATGGATGTGCAAGTTCAAGCGTGGGGGTGTTTGGATTTGTGGCATGATTATGAATGATGAAATGAAACATGTTTTCCTTCTCAGTTCGTGAGTTCCAATGATTGATATTATTGCAAAAAAACAACAAAAGAGAAAAAAAAAGGGTAAAGATGAAAGGAAGGAATGGAGGAAATTGCTTTTGATGTTACAAACTATCCATGCTCCTCCTAAAATTCCAAGAAAAAGAAGGCTGCTTATACATACAAAAGTGGAAGTTGTTGTGAAGGATTATTCCCTACTGCAAACAAAAAGTGTTCCTTTGAATGATCTCTTTTCCAATGCAGGAGTTTTACATGCTTTAAATGCATTAAGACAAAATTGAAGAAGTTGCTGAATGAAGTGATTGGTTTGACATATCTTGTACATTCGAGCTTTAGATGATTCAGTTTTGCTCTACTAGTTTCGATGGCTTTTGAGCTATATTCCCAAATATTTCCCACCTTGACCCTAAGCCCTATTATAACCCTTGAAAATTCCTTTTGACTTGTGTTATGCATGTGATCCCAGTGGTGGAGAATGAGAAGATATGCAAGCCTATGGTAGATCATTTCCATTGGAATGAACTTGAGCGAAACACATACCCTTGAAACATGAGAGTTGAGTGTTTATTTCTGTGAGGGTCTACTATTTAGTTTATTCCATCTTTGGGTGAAAATGCTTACTAAGTAACTGAGAGTTGTTAAGAATGTTTGTTCATGATGTGTTATGAGCATTGAAGAGCTAGGTTGTTCTCTGTTGATGGCATTGTAACCTTGGTGTTTTTGGGAAAGTGAGTTTGACTTTTGCCAGAGGACGGGCAAAAGCTAAGTGTGGGGGAATTTGATGAGAATGAAAAATATCATATTTTTCTCCCTTAATATTTAGTCTTTTATATTTATTTTATGCCCAAATGCACTCATTATTCTTATATTTTGGTTTAGGGCACAGAATGAGGCGTTAAGTGAAAAACAAGGTTAACCGGGTAATTTTGGACAGTTTCGGCACCGTGTGGTAATTTGGGTATAACTCTCTCAACCAGACTCCAATTGAGATGATTCAAGATGAGTTGGAAAGATCAGGAAAAATTCTACAACTTTTCTGTTTTGACTTTTGATAGATACAGACTGTATTGAGGTAAACATCGGGCCCGAATTGTCTATAACTGCACTACTGACGTGCTGGAAACATTCCTTCGCCTACAAGTTTTCATATGCGAAATTACCACTCTCCCACTTACATTAGAACTTCGTTTTATCCTATTTTCAAATTTTTTCCTGATAAGTCAGACTTGGAGACTATTATCTAGAGAAATTTTAGGAGAATTTATAGGCTTCTCTTGAGGGGAAGTAGAGAAAAAGAAAAGAAGAGAAAGAAAATCAAGAAAGCAATCAGATTTGAGCTGCCACACCTCTCTTCTCTTCTCTTCTCCCTTCTTTGAATTTTCTTAAGTTTTCACCATGACCATGCATGGCTAATTCTGATACTTGGTTGAAGGAAACAGAATCCTCAAAATCAACAAAACTGTGAGATCTAATTTGATTATTATTGTTTGATTTATACTTTGAATATCGAATGTTCTTCTATGTTTATGTTTATGATTGTTTTGTTTGATTGCTAGGAGGCCTACTAGTTTATCAGATCTGTAATTATTTGATTCCTTTAATCTATGAAGCAACTAGGGTTTAATGATTTGCTGCGTCAGAAATTGTTAGATCTTATGAATTACACTCGATTGAATTAAATGCAACCGCTTGTGCTTGTGTTGTTTAGCTTCATCGATCTCTAATGCTTAAAGCTACTGCTGGATTAAATTTTAGCACTTGTTTAGGGGTTGTTCAGTTGTAAGGGTTAAGAGGATCGCTTGTTTTTTGGTTAACTAGATTAGGGAGATGCAGGAAATAATTCCTATGATGAATATTCGAAGTCTGAATTGATTTATCTTTGCATCGATGAGCAGTAGTAAAATTCTGATGGTGGATGTTGACTTAGACCAAGATTCGTTCTTTTGATTAATTTTAGCACTTTGAATTGCCTTGTTTCCCATTTGAATTTCGTTCTTTTCAATTCTAAATTTCTTTCTTTTTAATTCTGGTTTTCGTTACATACAACCCCCTCCCCCCCCATCTTTGTTCACGCAGCACACAAATTAGGTTAGACACTCTCTGTGGGAACAATCCTTACTTGCACTATTACACTTAATTTTTACGAGTATAGGTTTTATTTTTGGGTGCCTACGATAGCATGCCAATGATCTCGCCTACATTCAGACCTTAGCATACCAATAGTAAGTGGCTCGATACTATAATGCCTGAGTCAGGAGATGCCAATTTAGGGTTGACGGCCTTGTACTAAAGAAGATTATGATTTCTGAGCTCGGTGTGGGAAAGCTAGGTCCGAACTGGGAAAACCCTTATAGAATCTTTAGAGTGTTTGATGAAAATGCATACGAGCTTGAAACATTGGATGGGAAGATGGTACCCCGCACATGGAATATAGACAACCTAAAGAGAAACTATGTGTAAAAAGAAAGAAGAGTTCCGAGCTACATCCATGAATTCGCAAAATTTTACTAAGTATAAGAAGAAGCATAAGGGATAGAAAATCATTTTCAGCACTAAGGCACCCAGGCTGACCTACAAGCAGCTTGGCCAAATTCTAATATATAAAGTCTTGGTATTTTCATTGAAAAAGAAATCATGTATGTATGAAAACAAAGAAAATTTCATTAAGTTTCTAAAGTCGAGGTACATCAAAAAAAAGGGGAAAAGAAAAGAAAAAAAGAGAGGAAAAACCTCAAGTAGAAAAGTTTGAATAACATGGGAGCGTAGGCCCGAGAAACATCATCCTACAGGAGGACATAGGCTCTCAGAAACATCATCAGGAAAGTAAGAGAAATACCCAATATTAAGGCCAACCTATTGTTCATCACCGCCCTGCATCTCATCGTCGACATCATCACCCTCTCTTGAAGGAAGGTGAGATACATCATATGGATGGTCAAACCATGCAAGATGGTTGGGAAAATTTTCAAAAATTTCTTTTAGCCTTTCAAGAATCGCATTCCCTAGTGGTACTTCATGCCCAAATTGAATCCCAAAACCAACTTCCACTGAAGATGGCGCAACTTGCAGTGAAGCCGGTTCAACAACGCAATTTTCAGCAAAATTGCAATCCAACACCTTGGGTTGAACTGGGGAGGTGAGCATGGTTTTTCTCTGATGTTTTCTTGCAAAAATCAGAGATTAAACTGATCGGATCAGTTACAAGAAGGGGAGATCAAACTAGGGTTTCTGGGGCGGCAAGAGCAGAGAGAATTGAAAGTAGAGTGGTTTGAAGCAGTTCGATCTCTCTTTTCTTAAGTCTTAAGGAGCACCACTCCTAATCGAATTAGGAGGCTCCTAATCCAAATCTTTATTTGGATTTAGACTCTATTAGTGGATAAGAGTTATCCTCTTATGAGAATGGGTGCTCTGGATCTATATCCAAACCCATGTTCACCCAAGTCTCATGATAGCTTAAGAAGTCATGTGACAACTTGATTAATCTCATTAATCATGGGCTTTAGGCCCATTAAGAAAGAGGCTCATGTCCCTAGGAAGTTGTTGGCCCATTTAAGTTCAATTTGTATGGCATGGGACCCCAACAGTGACCTTACATAATCCCACATGGGTTTTGCCCAGCCTCTAAGAAAAGGCCTAGCCGAATTCACTATCAAGTACAATGAACCCTTGAGTCCATTAGTATGGGCTCTTAATGGGCCCAACATTTATAGTTAATGATCCTTTAGTCCAGCCATCCTATGAAGGCCCAAGGATAGTGGTCTTAAGTAAGATATATCCCATCAGGTAAACAACCCTTAATGGTCTCTTACACTTAACCTCTCAACCCATAATGTTCAAATTCTGCACAACAAGGAAGGACCTCTCCCAGATGCACGGTGTAGTATTGCACTCTCTGCTCAGGTGGGTTCTGGGAATTAAAACCTTTGCAAACCCTTTTCTTAAAATATAATAACATATTATCATATAAATATATTTTGCAAAACAAATCTCAAACACGGTTGAAATCGACTGCCGATAATTTTGGTTTCCATCAGAGAGAGTGCAGTCCCGATCATTCACTTTGTCTGACAAAGGGGTTGATCCTATCACTATGATCATCCACTCAAGTGAATTCTCAGATAGCCCCAACATACCCAAGTTTTGACCCCTAAAGGATCTCATTGATTGGCATATCAAAGACAGTCTGATCCGACACCCAGTGCAGTACCATAATAAAGTCTAGGGGCTAGGTGTAACTTCCCAATTTTGCCACTCAGTCTCCAAGGTCTAGGGCATAATTGGAAAATGGTTTGGGTTCAGTGCTCCAAACAAACACATACTACATGTGCTTTGGGTCCAACCCTATTAATTGAGACAAGATCTCCCAACTTCTTTGGTAGCACATTAGTGTTAGCCTTGGCATGATAAACTCCCCAGTTCTATCCAACGGTTGAAAACATTCTAAACTAATAGGAGTCTCATAAGTGTCCAGTTTAAGGGGTAATTACACAAAAACATACCAATGATAACATGAAACAATTATATACTTTTATTCATTTACAGTAAATACATCAATCTGATTGGAGCTAAGGGCATACATTGTCTAACAGCTCCCACTTGCACTTAGGTCCAATATGGTACAAACCTCAGTCTCATACTGCCAATGTGTTTCTCAAACACTTTCTTTGTCAGTGGCTTAGTCAATGGGTCTACCACATTCTCTGCTGATGCAACCTTCTGAACTTGGATGTCCCCTCTACGAACAATCTCCCGAAGTACGTGATACTTCATCTCGATGTGCTTTGACTTCGAGTGGTCTCTTGGTTCCTTAGCCTGAGCAGTGGCTCTAGTGTTGTTGCATAATAGTGGAATGGTTGATATGATGGATAGAACAACTCCTAATTCCTAGATAAACTTCTTCATCCAAACTGCTTCCTTGGCAGCTTCACTTGCGGCAATGTATTCGGCATCGGTCGTAGAATCTGTTGTGGACCCTTGTTTGCTACGTTTCCAACTAACTACACAGAACCCCATTGTGAAGATGTAACCAGATGCAAACTTTCTATCATCTGGGTCTGATTGAAAGTCGGCATTAGTATACTCGACCATGTTTAGTGAACTACCAACGAAGACAAGACAATATTCTTTAGTCCTTCATAGGTATTTGAGTATGTTTTTAACAGTGGTCCTGTGTTTGATTGGTATCTACTTACCACACTCACAGCTTGAGCAATGCTTGTTCAATTGCACAACATGGCATACATGATGCTTCCTACGGTAGAGGCATAGGGAACCTCTCTCATGCCCTCTATCTCCTCAGGGTCTTGGGAGATATACCTTTAAAGAAAGTGATTCCATGCCTAAAATGGAAAAATCCCTTCTTGGAGTTCTTCATGTTGTACTTGTTGACGATCTTGTCAATGTAAGTAGACTAGGATAATCCTATTATCCTTTTTGATAAATTTCTATAAAGTCAAAGTCCCAAGATGTAGGAGGCTTCTCCAAGATCTTTCATGGAGAATTGCTGCGAAAGCCATACCTTTATTATAATAAACATTCCTACATCATTCCCAATGAGCAGAATGTCATCTACATACAGAGTTAGGAACATAACCTTGTCTTCCACTGTTTTTCTATACATACAAGGTTCATCTGAATTCTACTAAAAGTCAAACTATTTGATTGTAGAGCCATATCGGATATTCCAACTTCTAGAAGCTTTCTTTAATCCATAAATGGATCTGTTCAGTTTGCACACCATATGTTCCTGAATTGAAGCCTTGCGGTTGCTGCATATAGATATCTTCAGTAAGATCTCCATTCAGGAACGATGTTTTGACATCCATATGCCAAATCTCATAATCATAGCATGCTTCTATAGCTAACAGAATCTGAATAGATTTAAGCATGGCCATAGGCAAAAAGGTTTTTTCATAATTGACTCCTTTTTGAGTGTACATTTTTCAACAAGATGAGCTTTATAGGTCTCAACCTTTCCACCAGGGCCCTTTTTTCTCTTGTAGATCCATTTGCAACCAATTGCTTTCACTCCACGGGGTGGGTCTATGAGAGCCCAGACTCCGTTGGTTTTCATTGAATCCATCTCAAATTTTATGACATCTACCCACTTTAAGGAATCTATGTCTATAATAGCTTCCATATAAGTCACGGGATCTTCTTCACTGTTCGTGGCTTCCATCAATTATCTTTCTTGATCATAGCTATAACGAACTAGAGGTCTATACATTTTGACTAACAAACACCTAAGCTCTCCTAAGCTCTCCTCATCAAGGACAATTTCTTGGCGATGATTGTTCAAGATGTATTATTCTTCCAAGAAGTAGACATTTCAACTAACAAACACCTTTTGTTCTCTCGGATCATAGAAAAGGTACCCAACAGAGCCCTTGGGGTAGACTATAAATAGGCAATGACTGGCATTGGATTATAATTTGTCTACACTTGTTCTTGTAACATGTGCTAGACAACCCCAAATCTTCAAGTGTCTCACACTTGGTTTCTTGTCCGTCCATAGCTCATAAGGAGTCCTAGGAACGAATTTGGTTGGAACCTAGTTCAGCACGTATATTGCAGTATCCAATACATGTCCCCAAAAGGATATAGGTAGTTCTAAATGCACAAGGAGTGATCGGACCATATCTAATAGAGCTCGGTTTCTAATCACTAACACACCATTGGACCTCATGTCATAGCTCTTGGTTGAATTTTTGACAATCTATCCACCATATGGTGTCCTTGTTCCAGCTAGTACTATGAGATAGAAAGAATTATTTATTCTTCCAATCTTTAACTTTTGAGGGAAAGCCGTCTAAAAGCTTGTGGCCTTTGTGGAAAGGAAGATAAAAATAGTAGGGAAAGCCATAGATTTAGTGCAGACCCCATATTGACAATCAGTGGAGATCTCTAAAAATAGTGCCTAAATCTTAAGGAAAATTGTGGTGATGGCACAAAGAAATCAAACCTACCAAAGTTTGGAAAACATTAGGATGAAGCTGACCTAAAGAGACACCATAATGGGAAAGTACATCAGGAATGAAAGGATGTAAAGGAAAGTGAAAGCCAGCAACCAGCTCCTCCTCGAAGACCCAAACCTTGTCTCGGATGTGAATCTATGGAAAATGATCAGGGTCAGTCAAACTTACTGGCAATTTGGTAAAGAGTATACATCTTGACTATACACTCTCCAGATAGCTTGGAAGGACCAAAGGGAGACTCCTCTCGGGCCTCCACCTCGGCCACTAGTTGAGATGATGAAGTCTAGTCCTAAGAACCCTCCTTGTTACATGGTGAACTCCTCCTTCTCACCCATACAAAATTTAGCGACCTATCCTCAGAAGGCTCGTAAGACATATTTACAAGGGAAGCTACTCACCAGGTGAAAATGATAGGAAAATTGGCACCAGTGATGAACAAGACTATGGTAGGCGAACAGACAACAACACATCAACTGAGATCTCCACTGATTGGTCACCCTCTTCCTTAGAGAAAAGTACAGAAACAATGCGAATGGGACCTTAGTGCGGACCCCATATTTATAGTCTGTTGGGAAGAAAAATCAATGGCTAAGGCATGCTAACAACCAATCGATGGTCGAGAAGATTCCACTACACGTGAGTGTGCCACTTTTTCAAATTTAAAATTTGAATTCTATCACAGTCCCACCTTGTCTCGAACCGGATTGGGTAGTAAGTCGTGCAACCTATGAACTGGCCGGACCAATTACCATATTGAGAACTACTCCCTTCACCAATATGACACTAGCTCGAGAGTGGGGGTCAATTGATGAGGGGTAATTTGGTCCTCCAAATGACATCACAATACATGGCACCTTAGTGACACCTCGGTGCTAAGTAAGCAGATCACCTCGACAAGTCGGCTCGCAGCACCTCGCATAGGCCGACCAGGAGTACCTCAATTCGGCCAAACTAATAGGACTCCAAGCTAAGAGCGACCTAATTCCAAACTGGCCAAGCTATGAGAAATACCACTAGTGACCTACGAGGCACACTCACTAACTTGTCACATAGATTTGTTGCCAGTCCAAGATCTCTGGAGCATTGATGAGTCAACCGTTAGGCCGACCTACCCACAATGTGCGCATCAGATTTAATCGGATAGACCTTAGCCCCATACGCAGATTATGTAACCAGCGTTATTACTCGAATTAATGAAAATGACCATGTGAGGACCTGAGAACCGTTATGAGGTCTTTAAGCACCATGCTTATATAAAAGGCTCATTTCTACCTAAAGTGGTATGTGCGATTAAGCTCTTGCACTCTCTAGATCCTCAAGAATTCTAACAAATTTTTGCTGACTTAAGTATCGGAGTGTTCACCCCGCGTACAAACAACTCGTGCACTCTAACTCTTTTTCTTGCAGAACAGCATATCTCGGCCCAATTCAGCTTCGTCACCAACAAGGCAAGCATCCGATTCAGCATCCGAGTCATAAGAGAGCCGTCATATTATGATCCATTAGGGGCAAAATATTTTTAAACTCTACAAATGATTTAAGGAATGCTCGAATTGAAAGTTTTTTTATTAGTGATTTTCTCGAAAGTAGCTCACACAGGATTTTTTTTTGGATTTTGCTAAGTTAATACTTTTGATTTGATTTGCATGAAGGAAAGCCATAGATTTTGATGAATTTCGATGCGTATTTGATTATGCTCGAAGGTGGATCACACGAAGTGAAAGTTTTTGATGAATTTTGATGGGTATTTGATTATTCCCAAAGGCAAATCACATGAAATGAAAGTTCTTGATGAGTTTTGATGGGTATTCAATTATGCTCAGAGGTGGATCACACAAAGCGAGAGGTTTTGATGAATTTTGATAGGTATTCGATTATGCCTAAAGGTAGACCGCACAAAGCAAAGGTCATACGAAGTTAAAGATTTTGAAGAATTTTGATGGATATTTAATTATGCCCGAAGGCGAAGTGAGAGATTTCAATGAATTTTGATGGGTATTCAATTATGCTTCAAGGCAAATTACATGAAGCAAGGGTCATACAAAGTGAAGATTTTGATTAATTTTGATGGGCATTTGATTATGCCTGAAGGTGGATCGCACGAAGTGAGAGATTTTGATAAATTTTGATGGGTATTCAATTATGCATGAAGGTGGATCACACAAAGCAAAAGATTTTGATAGATTTCGATGGGTATTTGATTATGCTCAAAGGCAGATTGCATGAAGCGAGGGTCACACAATGTGAAAGTTTTTGATGAATTTCGATGGGTATTTAATTAAGCCCAAAGGCAGATCACACGAAGTGAGAAGTTTCGATGAATTTCTATGGGTATTCGGTTATGCCTGAAGGCGGATCGCATGAAGCGAGGGTCACATCAAGGAAAAGTTTTTAATGAATTTTGATTGGTATTTGATTATGCCCAAAGGCAGATTGCATGACACGAGAGATTTCAATAAATTTCTATGGGTATTCAATTATGCCTAAAGGCAGATCGCATGAAACAAGGGTCGAGCAAAGTAAAATATTTTGATGAATTTTGATGGATATTAGATTATGCCCGAAGGCTCATTGCACAAAGTGAGAGATCTTGATAAATTTTGATGGATATTCAATTATGCCCAAAGGCAGATTGCACAAAGTGAAGGTCCCACAAAGCAAAAGATTTTGATGAATTTTTATGGGTAATTGATTATGCCTGAAGGCGGATCGCACGAAGTGGGAGATTTTGATAAATTTTGATGTTTATTCAGTTATGCCTGAAGGCAGATCGCAAGAAGCAAGAGATTACAATGAATTTTGATGGGTATTCGATTATGCTCAAAGGCGGATAGCATGAAACGAGGGTTGCATGAAGCAAAAGATTTTGATGAAATTCGATGGGTATTCAATTATGCTCAAAGGCGGATCACACGAAGCGAGAGATTTTGATGAATTCCAATGGGTGTTCAATTATGCCCGAAGGCATATTGCATGAAGTGAGGAGCACACATAGCAAATGTTTTCGATGAATTTTGATAGATTTTTTAAATTTTGAATGATTTAGAAGAAAGAAAGTTTGATGATTAATGACTTTTGGATTTAGACAACTTAGATGAAAGCAATTTGCATAAAAGGATTATGAAATGAAATATTTTTAGGTAACTTTAGATTTGGATAGACGATGCAAAGAACTTCGAATTAGGTGCATGCAAAAATTTTGGACAAAAGAAAATTTGATGAAAGATTGTTGGATAATGAAGGAAATTTGTTTGAAAATTCTTATATGGTTGAGATGAAAGACTTTTGGATGATTTTAGGTTTTCAAGAGAAGTTTTAGATAAGTTGGAAAATATTTTTCGATGCTTTCAATGAAACAAAAAAGGATGCTATTGAGCTTTTCATTTTGTTTTTTTCCTCTTTTTTTTGAATCAAACAAGGATTAAGTGGATGGTGAGAGCTTACTTCCAACAAAACAATGACACTCAAAAGAGCCCACTTACCCTTAATGTCGTGTGAAATCTGATGATACTAGCACTATTGGTTTGAGAGATATGCGTCTTAGAAAATGTTAAATGCCAATTGGAAATTCACTTTGGGAAAATATTCAAGCAAGAAGTAGTTTCCCCTTCGCGCAGAGATTGAATCTTCATGATTATGCTGAATCGAGCTTCTTGTGCTTTGATATGCTTTCCCTGAGTTTGGATCTTTTTCTTTTTGTTTGTTTTTTTTTTTCTTGCTCTTTTTCCCCTGGTTTAGTTTTTCTAGGTCAGACTTCTTTTTTCTTCTTCTTTTTTTTTTTCTCATTTGGGGTACCTACACTTCATTCCATCAACAAAAAAAGGTGTTCCCAAGGTTAGCTTGCTAATCTTTCAAAGATCGAGGTCTTGTTGGATGGGATGAAATGTAACTTAGGACAAGGTTCGGAATTAAAAGATAGTTGGTTGAAATGTTCTTTTGACATAGGCTTCATATTTTTGAATTAACAAATAGGGCTTTTAGCACTTTTTTTGGCTTTTCTTCTTTTCCTTTTTTCCTTCCACTTTTTTATTCCCTTTGGATGAGGAATGCTTTTCATGTACTTCAATGCCATGATCCATACATCTTTCTTGGTCCAGGATGACTTTTTATTGGGGTGAAGAATGAGGTGGGGTTAGGATGAAATCGGAAACAGATATTTAGCTTAGTTTCCCCAGTTTTTTTTTCTTCAAAATTGAAATTTTCTGACTTAGCTTTTCCTTTTAACTTTAATTCCTTTTTTGACTTGTTGTATGGGCATTCAAACATTTGACATCTATCTCTTGAGAAAGGGGGTTTTGTCAAAAAGAGGTTCAGATGATTGGTTTGTGGATCAAAGAAAAGGTAAAATGATTTACAGATGGCTTCCCTTCATCTCTTAAGAAATGAAGTACATGTTAAGCTTGTCCCCAATTGATCCTTCAAGGGAGAAGTATTACTCTTCGACAATGTTGGGGCCCTTCAATGAACTTGCCCCTAGTTCTTTTTACTTTTTTATGCTCTTTTTCATGTTTTTTCTTTCATTTTTCCTTTTTCCTTTTTCCTCTTTCTCTCTCTCTTTTTTTTTTTTGCCCTTTGATTTTCCCTTTTGATTCAAGCATATTTGGAAACTTATGGGTTTTTTCAAAGAAAGGTTTAGGTGAAAGGCTCAAATTGGCTGACTATCGTCTAAATGAATAATGAGGGATCGAGGGAAATGATCGACCAAAAATGGCCTCTAGTCCTTTCTTTGATTGATGAGCAATTGGTATTGGTTTTGATGCATTTATGCTAGCTTAGGAGTAGTTGTTGCAAAGTCAATTTAATGCCCTATTGCCTTTAGTGCCCGTACTACCCAGGGTTGTCCCCTTCTCCAAACATTTCTTTTTTTGAATTTCCACTCAATAACCAACTTTCCTTAAGAACATATTGATGAGACTTGTTGCAAGTTTTCGATCATCAAATCTGGATACACTGGAAGGACAAATTGGGCCAAATTTAATTCATTGTTTTTTTGGGAGTAATCCTTGGGACATAAACATAGATTGATAAAACATACAAAGCAAGATTTCATTAAGTAAAAACTGAGTACACTAAGCTTTAAGGTGCAAAGAAAACAAAGTTTAACACAAATGTTCTTTAGGTGGTAGCATGTCCATAAATTTGAGCTTAGGGTTGTATTGGCCATCATCAATGAGGTGTTGAATAACATACTTTAATTGCCAACATTTATTAGTCTCATGTCTTGTTCCTTGATGGTAGGCACAATAAGCCTTTTGGTTGAAATTCTTTGGATCCACAGGAGGTTTCCAAGACAACAAATGAAGGTATCATTTTTTGACCAAGACAGGCAAAAGTTAGGAAGGTTGGCAAGGTAACAGGTTGAACTTATTCACTTATTTCTTGGATGGTTGAGGTGGTGGCAATAGGATTCAAACAAAAATTGGTGGTTTTGCTCTTGTGTGGGAGATTAGCCGATCAAGGTTAATAGGTTAACAGGTTCACTACTTTTCGAAGCTTTCCGATCTCTTGTTGGATTTTGAATTGATCTCTGGTAGGTGTGGTTATCTTTTCTATTGGGAGCACTAGACTTTAGATGGAACACAAACATGCATGGAATGAAAGTTAGTGAAGTAATACAAAGATGCTAAAAGCAATGCCTAGACTACAAGGGTTGGTACCTAGGGGGTGTCTGGGTAGAAAGGCTAGGGTTTTTAAGAGAAGATACTAAAAGGTGTTTATTTGACAGTCCTAAAGTTTTATCTTTATTTGATTATCCAAGTCACACCCAAGCGCCACTGCCCAAGCTGCCTATGTACCCCTTGTGAGGAATAAGACCAATCGTAGTTGTTGAAAAGGTTACAAAATTGATTACATATTTTAGTTATGCTTTAAAGGATATTGTTCGGCATTGATTAGATCTTGGATGTTGACTCGTGCAATTGTTCATTGTGTGCCCTGGTCCTTGGTGATAAGTGCAATACTCATCTAACTTGAAGCTCTTCAGTAGAGGATTGGGGATTAGTTTTGGTGGCAAAGGTTTCTGATATCCATTCTTGATCAATTGAGGAAGCAATTGAAACTATGGAGGGAGGGGAGTGAATCATCTCTTGACTCTCCTTATGAAATGATCAATTAAAGTTTGACGTTTCTGTTTTGAAGAGGAAGGTTGATGTATGACGACAACTATAGTTGGCTCTTTGATCTCAACTAATGGATTTGTGGATGCTTGGTGGATTTTCTTGTGCTTAATTCTCCATTTGATGCATGCACCAGCCTTTTGCAATTGATGAAAGTCTTGGAAAGCTTGTCCTATCCTTCACTTTGATAGATATAACCTTCCGTCATTTCAAATACATAAAGAAGTTTTGATCTAGTCTAGGGGAGAAAGAAATCTTTTGAAGTGGGTTTAAAAGCCTTCTTTTAAAGCATATTTTAACTCATTCTTTGCACATTAGAATTTGTATCATATCAACATAATATAGGCCGATATGGTTTGGTATTGTTTCTTATGCCAACCTTGCTCAGAAATAATATGTATCAGCTAGTATAGGCCGATATGTTATGAAATTTTGAAGCTTGCATACAATGGGTTGTGCACTTTCTCTTCCACTTTTGGAGTGTAATTGGAAGGTCTATGTCATCTGCAATAGTGTCAGGTATAGGTTTAGTATCAATGGGAATTGGAACATCAGTGGAAGCAAAAGGTATACTTAAGTCTTTGTCAACCGAACTTGGAATCTCAATCGAGATGATGGGAAGTGGCATGGGTTTCTTTATTGTAGAATCAACCTCCTATGTTGTAATAAGCGCTGATGTGTAAAAAAAATGAGAAGCAAGAGGTAATCGAGCGAACGATCGAATAAAGTAGGTTGAATAACTGGGTCAAACATTGCAATAGGAAGAGGAGCTAGAATAGGAAGTGCTATGGGTTGCTCATTTTCTCCCCCAAAGCACTTCCCCTAACACTTGATCATAATAACAATACCCGTTTTGATTTCTTAGATACCTAATGATACAGTTCTTAATTTTCTTTTGGGTCCAATTTTGAGCGGTTAGGACCACAGATAAGGACAAAGCATACCCACCCAAACACCCTTAAAGGAACATGAAACATCTCTCCCTTAGGAAAAAGGACAAAAGAAACAACATATCCAAGAACATGTGAGGGTATCTAATTAATCAAGAAGACTTTCAGGAAAACTTCATAACTCCAAAATGAACTAGAACTATGGAACTCACCATAATACTTCTTGTTACTATCCTGATGAATTATTCCATGATCTAATAAATAGGATGCTAGGTCTTTTTCAAAGTATTCCCTAACATTATCTCATCTAAACACCTTGACCCATACTCCAAACTATGTAAAAACCATTTGATGGAACTAACATACCAAAGTAGGCATCGCATCACAAGATCCCATCAAGTATACCTTTTGTAGACACTCCATTTTTGCACTCTTCTGTCTTTCTACAACACTTTGAGCTTCAAGCATGCATCAGCTAATCTCGCGGTCGACCTGGGGGTATTTTGAAATTTTACAAGTTGGGCCTCAAGGATCCAAAACCATAGGTATGTAGAGACTGGAAAACCAAAACTAATGACACCAATATCACCCAAACCCGACATTGTTTACCCCTTCATCTTTAGGCCTAAAGTTAGAACTGATTTCGATCGTCCGGTTGAAGTCATTATGACCCTAAACCACATTTCACACCAAATCTGGAATCCAAAACTATATGTACATAGAGCCTCAAAATCTAGATCTAGTGAAACCAAGATCACCCGATTCTAACACCTTTTACCCCTTCATCTTAAGACCCGAAGCCAAAACTGGTTTCGATCATTCGATCAGAGTCATTTTGATTATGAACCTCATTTCATATCAAATCCAAAATCTAAGACCATAAGTACGTAGAGCCCAAAAGTCCAAATCTAACAACACCAAGATCACCTAAGCCCGACACCATTTACCCATCATCCTAAGACCCGAAGTCGAAACCAATTTCGATCATCCGATCGGAGTCATTTTGATCATAAAACTCATTTCACATCAAAAAAGAAATCTGAGCCCACAGGTATGTAGATCCCAAAATTCCAAATCCGACAACACCAAGATCACTCGAATCCGACACCGTTTACCCCATTATCCTAAGACCCAAAGCCGAAATCGATTCCAATCGTCCAATTGGAGCCATTTTGATCCTACACCTCATTTTATATCAAATCAGAAATCCAAACTATAGATGCATAGAGCCCAGAAATTCAAATCCAATGACACCAAGATCACCCAAATCCTACACCATTTACCCCTTCATCTCAAGACCCGAAGCCGAAACCAATTTCGATCATCCAATCGGGACCATCTTTGATCCTGAACCCTATGCTACATGAAATCTGAAATCCAAACCTGTAGATGGATAGATCTCAAAATTCTAAGTCCAATGGTAGCAAGATCATCCAATTCAGACACCGTTAACCCCTCTATCTTGAGATCCAAAGCTAGACTTGATCTGAACCCTCCGTTTAGAATCCTCTTCACAATAACTTCGAACCTAGGGCATTCCATGACTAAAACTTCCTCTCAGCCTCTAGAACCATCTTAAAAGTTTGAGATTTGACCAGCTAGATTCTCCAATCAATAAAGCCAATCACCTAAACTTGGAATGTCTAATTTAGGTAAATTAGTGAAACATTCCACTCTTTGTCTTGATTGATTGAGAGGATCTTTCTCAAAGCTTTCTTGATAGCCCATTCTCTCAATCAATCTCCCTTCAAAAACCCTTTAAACCTCAGCCATTGATCTCCCTTGTCCTTTGATTGGACAAGAGATCCATCGTATGAATGCCCAAATCTTGTGGAATAAGGTGGGTGAATTTAAAAAAATTTTCTCTCCCTTTCAACTGGGAATCGAAATCCCTATTTAGAAAATCATATTTTCAAAGATCAATCTTGAACCATAAACTGAACCAGATCTAAACAAAAGCAGTAAGAGAGAATTATACCTGATACAGAGAAGTAATATCTCCCAATGGAGGTGTTCACGCCCAAGGAAGGATCCAAAGATTGCTCCCACTGAAGATGGCGCAGTGCAGGATGGAGCATAATCAATAGAGTTCTTCTGCAAGAACCTAGTCCTTCGTAAGGATGGCACGTGAGCAAAGCTTCCTTTCACAAAGAACTGATATCAAGATCAAATCTTGACTTCTTCCATTGAACTAGAGATCGAACTGGCAAGGTAGGCGGCAAGAAGAAGGATGCATCAAGAAAGAATTCTATAGGGTTGCTTGATTCTTTCTTTTGTGATTTCAGCACTAAAGAGGATGCGGATATGTGTCTTCTAAAGGCTGTCGCCCCTTCTTTTGTAACTCTAAAGGATCAGCTCCTAATCCAATTAGGAGTTACTGGTCCAAATCATATTTGGATTAGACATCCCTTTAGGTGATAAGGATAAGCCCTTATCTTATCTGCAGATTAGATCAGCCTTCTCTTAATCTTATTAGGAGGTTTCTAGATCCAAATTACATTTAGATCTGGACTCTGTGAGTGGATAGGGTTAAGACCCTATCCTATCTATTAACCATCTTAGAATTTGCCCCATATTTAACTAATTAAATAGCCCAATTCGAAATGGGCTTTAGGCCCATTAAGGTCCAGTGCTCACTTAGCCTTCCTAACTGCTACCCAGTCAGGCTTCCTTGTATGGTGTGGGACCCAAGCATTGATCTGCACATCAACTACATGGATTCAACCCAGCCTTTGTTACAAGGCCTGGCCAAATACACTGTTATGGACAGTGCACCCCCTGAAACCCATCAAATGGGCTCTATGGGCCCAACACTTACCCTAAGTGGTCCCTGGGCCAAGCCCATCAAATGGGCTCTATCTCATATAAAATATATTTTGCAAACAAACCTCAACAATTGAAATCGGCTACCAGTAGCCCCGGTTTCCATCAGAGAGAGTGCATCCCCAATCATTACCTTTGTTTTACAAAGGGGCTAATCTTGTCACTATGATCACCCACTCAGATAAATTCTCAAATTGTCCCAACATACCCAGATTTTGACCTCCGCTAAGGATCTCACTGATTGGTACATCGAAAACAACCCAATCCGATACCTAGTGCAGTATCATAATTGAGTCTAGGGTCTGGTGTATCTTTCCAGTTTTGCCCATTAGTCTCCAAAGTCCAGGGCAATACTGGAAATCTGGTCCGGTTCAAAGATTCAATTGATCCTACACAACATGTGCTTAGGGTCTCACCCTAGTAGCTGAGACAAGCCATCCAAATGACTTGGTGGCACATCAATGTCAGCCTTATCAGGATAAGTCTCCTCAGACCGACCTACTGGTTGTGAACATTCTAAACTAACACGAGTCTCATTAAGTGTCCAATTTAAGGGTATTACACAGAAACATACCAAGGGAACATGAATCAAATGTGTATTTTTATTCATTTACAATAAACTCATAATGTACATCTTTCTGATTGAAGCTAAGGGCATACAAAACTGTCCAACAGTCTCCCATCTCAGCCCTTCATTCCCCTTTAAAAGAAAAATCGGTAAATATCACCTCTTTCTCACATCCTAGACATACAAGAAAGCCTAAAGCAATTATTCTCTACTCACTAGTATAGAGAATACCCCATTCACATTCCCCACGTCCTTGTGTCCCTCCATATCAATCTTAAGTCAAAGAAGCCCCCTACTTCATGTCCGAATCCTTTTCCCAAGCCATGCACGACACTACTGTAATTTTCTGCATATTCAGGAGCATTTAGATGTTTTCATAACACGTCCCACATGTCCTATGTGCTAAGAATCTTCTTCCCACAACCCTAATGAACTTTTCACTTCACCCACAAACTATGAGAACCCAGCAGCACCGAGTGATCTTAGATTCAGATGATCGTAGTTGAATCATGCTTGTAGCAGAACTACTGTTGCAGAAAAGTTAGTCAATCAGCAGTGCTTTCTCATTCCTTGGGCCACATGATCACAATCGTGAACGAACCTCGGTGCTTGAAAGATCCTGAGTTACAGAATATGGCAATAGTGGCTGCATTCACCTTTTGCTCCTAAACTATATATCGGGTACATTCTTTCACTTGAATCCACTTAATTTAGTTTTCTAGGCGCTATAACCATTGTCGTTAATGTTAAATAGATGCAAGAATGGATATTAAGTTAGTACTTTACAGTGTTCCGTCATGCTTTTTATCTAGTAGGGTAGATAATGTTAGTTTGTTATCTTTAGTAGTCAAATAGGATTGGTACTCCGGCCATCCAAAGATGAGCACTGCAGTGTTAGAATAATTCAGCCATAACTTGTATTGCGTAGTTGCATTTCGGTTTTTTGTTTTAAAAGAAATTCCAACTATCGGTTTACTTAGGTTAATTATCATTTGATTGCATCATCATCAGATCAGCCATGTGTAGTTCCCTTTTCTTTTTTTTCTAGGTTAGTTTCTCCACTAAAAACAAAAATGTATTAGCAAATGAATCCATCAATTTCACATTTGCTTGATTGCAAGCAAAATTATTATCTCACTTAAAACAAGCGATAGTATGCTCTCATATTCAGTAATCAGTTCCAATTCATTTTCATCATCATTTTCCTTCCTTGCCCCCTTCATCATTGCATTTGGCATTCCTAATCATTGTTCCCATCGTTTTAAATTAGAGCCATATAGGTCAATTAGTACTCATTCGTTTAATAGGTTTCATTAATTATTCAGTTTTGTCATTTTCTCATATGTATTCTCGGATCAATAATTTATCAAGTTTTTTTCTTGCATCCATCCTTTTTTTTTTTTGCGCTGTAGTGGGAGTCGTTTTTTGGCATTCATTTTTCTGCACCACCATGTCCAATTAGATAACTCATGCATGATGAATTTGATAAATCTCTTTTGGTTCAACTTTCCTAATTCCCTTGCTTCTGATTCCAATTTTTCTTTTCTTAATGCAAGGACATTGTTTGTCTCCTAGATGCTTGTTTCATTTTTATTCATTCTTTCATTTAGTTTTTAAAGTTATTTATTTATTTATTAGTTTTGAAGTCCCAAAATTATTAAATGTTCCTTGGAAATTAGTGAAGTAGAGGCCGGTTTAATTGGGCGTGTGTAGGGTTCCTAACACCTTCCCGCACCATACCTTGGTCCCCGGGCCCTAAGAACCTCATCCCCATTGGGCAACGAGTCACTAAGAAAGCAAAATGTTTTTCTTTAAAAAACTCAAGTTTTCCTAAATTCTGAATTTCAAAAAATTAGGTGGCAACTCCGAATTCCATACTCTCAATCCGTCCCCCCTTGAGTCGAGTAGCCACACCTATTAATATTGAGAATAATCATCCATAAATAAAAGAGAATAATGATAACTACCTATAGAAGGAACATAGTATGGTCTCCAAACATTGGCCTGAACAATATTGAAAAGTGAGGAATTTTTTTTATTACTTGACTTAAAAGAATGTTTACAATGTTTTCCAATTTCATAGTCTTCACATTCCAAACTAGACAACTTAACTATTAGACAGTATATGCCCTTAGATCCAATCAGATTGATGTACATTAGACTTATAAATGAATAAAAGCACATAATTGGTTCATGTTATAATTGGTCTATTTCTATGTAATTACTTTTAAACGGGACACTTATGAGACTCGTGTTAGTTTATAATCTTCACAGTCGTTGAATAGACCTGGGGAGGTTTATCCTGCCAAGGTTGACACTAATGTGCTGCCAAGTCGGTTGGGGTACTTTGACTCATCTACCAAGGTAAGACCTGAAGAACAAGTAGTGTGTGTTTACTTAAAACACTGAACCTGGACCATTTTTCAGTTATGCCCTGGACCTTGGAGACTAGTGGGCCAAACTAGAAAGTTACACCTAACCCTAGACTCGATTATGATATTGCACGAGGTGTTGGATTGGGTTGTCTTTGATATGCCAATCAGTGAGATCCTTAGTGGGGGGTCAAAACCTGGATATGTTGGGGTAGTCTGAGAATTCACGCGAGTGGGTGATCATAGTGACAGGATCAGCCCCTTTGTTGGACAAAGTGAAGGATTGAGGATTGCACTCTCTGATGGAAACCAAAACTGCCAACAGGCAATTTCAGCCGTGTTTGAGATTTGTTTTGCAAAATATATATTTATATGAAAATATATATATATGTATATTATCTTTTATGAAAAATGTTTGCAAAAAGTTTTAATTCCCGGGATCCATCCAAGTAGAGACTGCAACAGTGTACCTTGCAACTAAGGGAGAGATCCTCTCTTATTGGGTAGTGGTTGATCATTATGAGCTGAGAGGTTAAGTGTAAGATCATTTAGGGCTTTTATACCTGATGGGCTAATCTCACTTAAGACCATAGTCCTTGGGCCTTCATAAGGTGGCGGGACTCAATGACCATTTAGTGTAAATGTTGGGCCCATTGAGAGCCCATCCTGATTGACTCAGGGGTTCACTGTGCACAACAGTGAATTCGGCCAGGCCTTGTAACAAAGGCTAGGATGAACCCATATGGCTTTTGTGAAATCAATGTTAGGGTCCCACGCCATACAAAGAGAGTCAAGTTAGCCAACAATTAAAAGGGGAATTGAGCCCACTTACTTAATGGGCCTAGGGCTCAAGATTAATATGATTAATCAGGGGGTCACATGATAGCTTAAGCAGTCATGTGACTTGGGGCGAATATGGTATGGATTTGGGTTTGGCTTAGTAGATAAGCTAAGGGGCTAAGCCTTATCACTTAAGGAGTCTAGATCCAAATAAATATTTGGATTAGGAAACTCCTAATTGGATTAGGAGAAGTTGATCCTTAAGATTTATAAATAGAGAGGGTGGATGGCTTCAGTTTCAATCTTTTTCTACTCTTAGTTCTCTCCCTTTGTTCTTGTCGCCCTACCCTATTCGATCTCCAGTTTCTTGACTGATCAAGATTGGATCTTGATTCTAATTTTTGCAAGAAAATTTTGATTTAATTTGTGCTCACCATCCCTTGTTTGATCCTTGCTAAAGGATTGCAGTTCTTGCTGAAGGGTTGCATTGCTAAACCTGCTTCATTTTAAGTTGTGCCATATTCAGTGGAGATGGGTTTTAGTACCCTCTTTGGGCATGAACACCTACTTTGGAAGCTACACGTGTGGATTCCGTATCAGGTATTGCCCTCCCTTTCTTTTGGTTTCAGATCTGGTTTGGTTTGTTTCAAGTATGATCATTGAAAAATCCATTTTTTCTAAAACTAAGAATACGATTCCCGGAAGGGAGAAAAGAAATTTTTGAAATTTCGCCCAGCCACCTTGCATGGTTCGGCCATCCATATGATGGATTTGCCTTTCCTTCATTAATAGACTCAAATAGATTTTGAAACAAAACACACAAATAAATAAAAGAAATATTCTCTAACCAATTATGCTAAAGCATAATATGACTTAGTGGCTTTGATTCATTATTCCAACTACTAACATGATGGCTTTGATGGCAAGGAAACACATCAAGAAAGTAAACTCCATTCACCCCATGATCACTTCCAATCATCATTTTTTACTCCAAATCCTACAAAGCACAATGACTAGGAGAAACAAAATTAGTAAACAATTCAATTTTTTGTCTAACTATTAACAGATGAAACAATAGTACTTAATCTAGGAACATGTAGTATAGAAGGCAAGGTAATGGTATCAGTTACTTTGACAAACCCTTTTGAAGGGATTAGAGATCCATCATATGGATGGCCGAACCCTGTAGGTAGGTTGGGCAAAATTTCAGAAATTTCCTCTCTCCTCATCTAGGAATCACATTCCTAGTTTTAGAAAATCTACATTTTCAAGGATCAATCTTGAACCATAAATCAAACTAGATCTGAAACCAGAAGTAAGAGAGGGATATACCTGATACGGAGAAGTAGTACCTCCCAATGGAGGTGTTCACGCCCAAGGAAGGATCCAAAAACTACTCCCACTAAAGATGGTGCAGTGTAGGATGGAGCAAAATCAGCAATTTTCGTCCAACAAACCGAATCCTTCACAAGAATTCGCTGGAGGCTGTGAGCACAATTTCATATCAGCCTTTCTCCAAAGACTGATATCAAGATCCAATCTTGATTGTTCCTGCTAGAAGGATGAGATCAAACTGACAGTAATGGCAGCGACAGGAAGGAGGCGACAAGGAGAAAACAACTCAGTCTCACTGGGTGTTGTGTTCTCTCTCTGAACTGAATGTGGTGATCTTCTAAAGCTGTCGCCCCCTTCCCCTTTTATAACCTTAAAGGGATCAGCTCCTAATCCCATTAGGAATTGTTGATCCAAATCATATTTGGATCTGAATTCCCTTTAAGAGATAAGGATAGACCCTTATCTTATCTGCAGATTAGATCAGCCCTCTCCTAATCTAATTAGGAGGTTTTTAGATCTGAATCTGTATTTAGATTTGGACTCTCTGAGTGGATAGGTTAAGACACTATTCTATCTGCTAATCCAATCTCATATTCACGCCCTCTTTAACTGATCAAATCAACCCAGTTCGAAATGGGCTTTAGGCCCATCAAGAGTATGTGCTCACTTAGCCTTCCAAATTGCTACCCAGTTGGGCTTCCTTGTATGGCATGGGACCCAAGCATTGATCTACACATCAGCCACAAGGGTTTGGCCCAGCCTTTGTTACAAGGCCTAGCCGAATTCACTGGAAAGCCCACTCAACGATTGAAATCTGCTACCGGCAGTCTTGGTTTCCATCAGAGAAAGTGCATCCCCGATCATTACCTTTGTCCGACGAAGGGGCTGATCCTATCACTATGATCACCCACTCAGATGAATTCTTGGACTGTCCCAACATACCCAGGTTTTGACCCCCTCTAAGGATCTCACTGATTGGAATATCAAAGACAGCCCAATCCGACCTACTGCAGTATCATAATCGAGTCTAGGGGTCAGGCGTAACATTCTAGTTTTGTCCACTAATCTCCAAGGTCCCGGGCAATACTGAAAATCTGGTCTGGTTCAGGGTTTCAAGTAAGCCTACACTGTATGTTCTTTGGATCTCACCCTGGCAGCCGAGACAGGCCACCCCAATACTTGCAGCACACCAGTGTCAGTCTTAGCAGGATAAATCTCCCCAGACTTATCCAATGGCTATGAACATTCTAAACTAACACGAGTCTCATTAAGTGTCTAGTTTAAGGGTATTACACAGAAACACACCACAAGAACATGAATTAAATATGCACTTTATTCATTTGCAATAAATGTCATAAGTACATTAATCTGATTGGAGCTAAGGGCATACAATTTTCTAACACCTTTCCTTGTAATGGGTACATGGGAACCATCAATTGTAGAGACTGTATTTATATTAGGGCAAAAGTGGTATAAAGAAAAATGGTGAAAATGTTGGTCATATGTTCTTAGGCTTCTATAATTCAATGAGGTCTCTCCTTGTGGTAGAGGCATAATTTACAGTAGCATATGAACTACCTGTAAGAGCAAATGGAGTAGTATGACTAATTTTGAAGAAACTTGCACCTTGTTTTCCACCTAGTAAAGAACTAGAACTAGTTGTATCTCTTTCACTCAAATTTCTCACACCACTCTAGCTTGGCCCTAATTGCGACTGTTGTAAGTGACTATAAGAAAGCTATTGTTGGAGGTCGACAAAAGTCACTAGTCATTGCCATATTACCATTTTCCCTTCTTATTTCTAAGTCAAATTAGTATAAGATGTTAATGAAACTTATAAACAGTATCTCTAGTATGGTTTGGCCTTTTAGAGTAGTCATAAACCAAATATTTTTGTCTTCCTTCCTACTTTCACTACCACCCTTATTTTTTACCAAACTTAGGTTTTACTGTGCTAACCTTAGCAACTAGGTCCCTCATCATAACATTCCTCCTACTCTCTTCTCTAGACACAAAAGCATATGCCTGAGAAAGTATTACATTATTACGAGAAAAAATATGTTGTCATGCAATATCATACTCAGGATTAAGTCCTACTAGAAACTCAAACACTCTATTCTTTTTTACTAGCTTCTATTAAATAGTTGTAACTTTACTACTCTCTTAAACCATAGTCTCCAAATGGTTTATCTCCCGCCATAAGGTTTTGAAGGTTGAAAAATAAGCTACAATAGATTTATCTTCATGCCTAGTAACAATCACTAGATTTGTCAACTAGTAAGCCTTGGCAACATTCCCAATCTATTATTAGGTCACTACAATTCTGCCCGAATTTCCTTATTTGTGTTAGCCCAGAAGAAATTCTTGCTTTTATGAGGTATATTGCGCACCCAAGTCATCATGTAATTCTCTTGCACCTATTGAGAAGAGTTGGTCTCATGTTTCTTCTCTTCACTAACTGTATACCCCAATTTTCCATGAGCATCAATTGCCATTGTGGCTGATTATGACCACTTTTAGAAATTTGTACCATCCAACTTAATTGCAGTGATGGTACCATCCCTAAAAGGATCACTAGTATTGTTAGACAGTTGTATGCCCTGAGGTTCAATCAGATTGATGTACTTATGACATTTATTGTAAATGAATAAAGTGCATATTTGATTCATGTTCTTGTGGTATGTTTCTGTGTAATACCCTTAGACTGGACACTTAATGAGATTCGTGTCAGTTTAGAATGTTCACAGCCGTTGGATAATTTTGGAGAGATTTATCCAGCTAAGGCTAGCACTGGTGTGCCGCCAAGTGTTTGGGTGGCCTGTCTCAACTGCTACGGTGAGACCCAAAGCACATGCAGTGTAGGTTTATTTGAAACCCTGAACCATACCAGATTTCTAGTATTGCCCTAGACCTTGGAGATTAGTGGGCAAAACTAAAAAGTTAGACCTAACCTCTATACTCGATTATGATACTACACTAGGTGCCGGGTTGGGCTATCTTTGATATGCCAATCAGTGAGATCCTTAGAGGGGGTCAAAACCTAGGTATGTTGGGACAGTCTGAGAATTCATCTGAGTGGGTGATCATAGTGACAGGATCACCCCCTTTGTCAGACAAAGGTAATGATCGGGGATGCACTCTCTCTAATGAAAACCAAGACTACCATTGAGAGTTTTTTTGCAAAATATATTTTATATATGGATATATATATATAAATATATATATATATATATATATATATATATATATATATATTTGCAAAAAGGTTTTAATTCCCAGGATCCATGTGAGTAGAGAGTGCAACATTGTTCTTTGCAACCGAGGGAGAGGTCCTCTCTCATCGGGCAGTGTATGATCATTATGGGCTGAGAGGTTAAGTGTAAGACCATTGAGGGTAATGCCTGATGGGCTAATCTTGCATCTGCCCACAGTCCCTGGGTGTTACAAGGTGACTTGGCCCAAGCACCACTTAGTGTAAGTGTTGGGCCCATAGAATCCATGTGATGGGCTCAGGAGTTTCATTGGGCTTTCTAGTGAATTCGGCTAGGCCTTGTAACAAAGGCTGGGCCGAACCCTTGTACTTGATGTAGATCAATGCTTGGGTCCCATGCCATGCAAGGAAGCCCAACTCGGCAGTAGTTTGGAAGGTTAAGTGAGCACATACTATTGATGTAGATCAATGCTTGGGTCCCACGCCATGCAAGGAAGCCCAACTCGGCTATAGTTTGGAAGGCTAAGTGAGCACATACTATTGATGAGCCTAAAGCCCATTTCAAATTGGGCTGATTTGATCAGTTAAATAAACGGACAAATCTGAGATTAGATTAGCATATAGGATAGAGTCTTACCCTATCCACTCAGAGAGTCAAAATCTGAATACAGATTCAGATCTAGAAACCTCCTGATAAGATTAGGAGAGGGCTGATCTAATTTGTAGATAAGATAAGAGACTATCCTTATCTCTTAAAGGGAATTCAGATCCAAATATGATTTGTATCAGCAACTCTAAATGGGATTAGGACCTGATCCCTTTAAGGTTATAAAAGGAGAAGGGGGTAGCAACTTTTAGAAGATCATCACATTCAAATCAGAGAGAGAACATAGCACCCAATGAGATTGAGCTATTTTCTCCTTGCCGCATCCTTCCTGCCGCCGCCATAACAGCCAGTTCAATCTCCTCTTTCAAGCAGGAACGATCAAGATTGCATCTTGATATCAGCCTTTGGAGAATGGCTGATCTGAAGTTGTGCTCACAACCTCCAACAAATTCTTGTGAAGTGTTCAGTTCGCTGGACGAACATTGTTGATTCTGCTCTATCCTACATTGCTCCATCTTCAGTGGAAGCAGTTTTTGGTTCCTTCCTTGGGTGTGAACACCTCCATTGGGAGATATTGTTTCTCTGTATCAAGTATATTCCTCTCCTGCTTCTGGTTTCATAATGGTTCGGTTTATGGTTCATGGTTGATCCTTGAAAATGCAGATTTTTTAAAACAGGGAATGTGATTCCTAGATGAAGGGAGAGGAAATTTTTGAAATTTCGCCTAACCTATATGCTGGGTTCAGCCATCCATATGATGGATCTGTAATCCCTTCAGTGGTATCAGAGGCAGATTCAACTCTTGAACCGAATTAATGCAGATCTGAACTTGCGCAAATGGGCAAAAGGCGTTCTACCCGATTTGCGCAGATTAGGGTTTTTTCTAGAAAATTGTTTCCCAGTTAGAGGGCGAATGGTCCAAAATTAAATTTTATAAATTTGAATTTTATTTAGAATCGTTCTTTATATTTTTCTTAATTTATGGGTTGTTCGTACAACTGGAGATCGAAATCTTGATTGGTGCATAAAACTGTGATTTTTCAGTTTCTTGATTTATTTATTACATTTGGTCTGTAAAATAATATTTTTTTATTTTTTAGACTGAATGTATAGGATTTGATCTGATGTAATATTAATAGAAATTTTAGGGTTTCTATTTTATTATTTTTGGATCGAAGAAGGCGGCATAGGAAGGAGATTTCGCAGATGGGGATATCACAATCTATGATTTGCAGTTTATGAAACAGCATTCTGTGATCTAACCTTTGTTTTGCAAAATGTGATGTGCGAACAGCCCTCTTTGACTGATTCTTGCTTTTATTTGATTAGTATTTAATTTCAAATCATTTTCTTGGATTAAATCTTTAATTAAAGATCAAACCCTAGACCCATTAGAACCAGATTGATCCAAACTAGTTGGACCGAATCTAGGGTTCGATGGAGGTTGATTGTCAGCCCTAATTTCCCACTGATGGGCCTAAGGATTGATATGTAATTAAGAGTTTAATTGGGCCCAACCTGTAAGACTTAGTTTTAAACTGTTAAAACTGCTAAAAGCCCACTTTTGCAGGAAAGCTATATGGGCCAAACTACTTAACCCTAATCCAGCCCATATACCTAGATAATGTTAATTGTTAATGTTATGGATTAAATGGGCTTTATAGATATTTAATTGATTGGATCAATTTATCCCTCCATGTGATGTATGGATGTGTGATGTGCAACGTACATGGGCCATAAGTACTTGGTCCATGCAGATACGAAAATGGCTCTTGCACACACCATGGGCCATAAGTACTTGGATTTGTCTGAGTGTTTCATAAGATGATAGGGGCGTCATAGATCGATGTGGGAGGGTCTTCACCAGAAAATGGGAACTCTCTCACGGTACCTTGGCATTCACGAATATGATGGGTGAGCACTCATTGGATAGAAAGGTTTAACCAAAAATGACTATGAACCTTGTCTGATAAAAGCCAAAGGGAAAGCTCATATGATGAGTGGATATTGTTAGACAGTTTTGTATGCCCTTAGCTTCAATCAGAATGATGTACTTTATGAGTTTATTGTAAATGAATAAAAGTGCATATTTGATTCATGTTCCCTTGGTATGTTTCTGTGTAATACCCTTAAACTGGACACTTAATGAGACTCGTGTTAGTTTAGAATGTTTATAGCCAGTGCGTTAGTTTGGGAGACCTATCCTGATAAGGCTGACACTGTGGTGCCACCAAGTCGGTTGGGGTGGCCTGTCTCAACTGCCATGGTGAGACCCTAGGCACATACAATGTAGGATTAATTGAATCTATTAACTGGACCAGATTTCCAATATCGCCCTGAACCTTGGAGATTGATGGGCAAAACTGGAAAGCTACACCCGACCCCTAGACTCGATTACGATACTGCACTAGGTGTCGGATTGGGCTATCTTTGAGGTACCAATCATTTAGATCCTTAGCGGGGGTCAAAACCTGGGTATGTTGGGACAGTCTGAGAATTCATCTGAGTGGGTGATCATAGTGATAGGATCAGCCCCTTTGTCAAACAAAGGTAATGATCGGGGATGCACTCTCATTGATGGAAACCAAGACTGTCGGCAACTGACTTCAATCATTGAGATTTGTTTTACAAAGTATATTTTATATGAGATATAAAAGTATATATATTATGGTTTCTAAAATGTTAGCAAGAAAGTTTTAATTCCTGGGATCCATATAAGCAGAGAGTGCAACACTGTTCCTTATAGCCGAGGGAGAGGTCCTCTCTTGTCGGGCAATGTATGATCATTATGGGCTGGGAGGTTAAGTGTAAGACCATTGAGGTTAATACCTGATGGGCTAATCTTGTATTTATCCACCGTCCCTAGGTGTTACAAGGTAGCTTGGCCCAGGGACCACTTAGGGTAAGTGTTGGGCCCATAGAGCCCATTTGATGGGTTTCAGGGGGTGCAATGTCCATAACAGTGTATTCGGCCAGGCCTTGTAACAAAGGCTGGGCTGAACCCATGTGGCTAATGAGTAGATCAATGCTTGGGTCCCATGCCATACAAGGAAGCCCAACTGGGCAGTTATTAGGAAGATTAAGTGAGCACATAAGCTTAATGGGCCTAAAGCCAATTTCAAACTGGACTTATTTAATAAGTTAAATATGGGTGAATTATGAGATAGATCAGCAGATAGGATAGGGTCTTAACCCTATCCACTCAGAGAGTCTAGATCTGAATATGATTCAAATCTAGAAACCTCCTATTGAGATTAAGAGAAGGCTGATCTAATTTGCAGATAAGATAAGGGTTTATCCTTATCACTTAAAGAGAGGTCTGATCCAAATATGATTTGGATCAGCAGCTCCTAATTGGATTAGGAGCTGATCTCTTAGGGTTACAAAAGAAGGAGGGAGCGACAGCCTTTAGAAGAATGAATAATTAGATCATCTTTAGAGCTGAAATCACAGAAGAAAGATTTTTGCAATCCCTGCAAAGATCTTTCTTGCTGCCTCCTTCCTATAGCCGCCAGACATCCAGTTCGATCTCCATTTGTGAGAGAAGTCAAGATTCGATCTTGACATCAGTTCTTTGAGAAATAATTGACAGGAATTTGTGCTCATGCGCCATCCTTTTGTTTCTTGCAAAGGACAGAGTTCTTGGAGAAGAACACTACTGATTCTGCTCCTTCCTACACTGCGTCATCTTCAGTAGGAGCAGTCTTTGGATGCTTCCTTGGGCATCAACACCTTCATTGAGAGATATTATTTCTCCGTATAATGTATAGTCCTCTCCTACTCTTTTGGTTCAGATCTGGTTCAGTTTATGGTTCAAGATTGATCCTTGAAAATATGATTTTCTAAATAGGGAATGCGATTCCCAGTTGAAAGGGAGAGAAAAATTTTTGAAAATTGCCCCTTTATTCCACAAGATTTGGGTGTCCATACGATGGATCTCTCATACCTTCAGTGGTATCAAAGCCAGGTTCAAGTCTTGAACCAATTTGTTTCAGATCTGAACCTGCACAAATGGGTAGAAGGTGTTCTACCCAATTTGCGCAGATATGGGTTTTGGGAAATTTGTTCCCAAAATTATGGGCGAATAATCTAAAATTAATTTTTATATAAATCTGATTATTGTTTAAAATTGTTCTTTATGATTTTCTTGATTTATGGGTTGTTCGTACAAGAGGAAATCGAAATCTTTATTTGCGCAGGGAACCTGCGATTTTGCAGTTTTTGGATTGCTTTATTAAATTTGGCCTGTAAAATATTTTTTTTTAGACTAAATGTATAGGTATTCGATCTAATGTAATTATTAATAAAAATTATGATTTCTATTTATTTTGTTTTGGATCGAAGATGGCGGAGCAGAAAAGGAGATTTCGCAGATGGGAGAATTACAATCTGCGATTTACAGTTTATGAAACTGCAAACTGTGGTCTAACCTCTGTTTTGCAGGATGGATTGTGCAAACAGCCTTGTTTGACTGATTCTTTATTTTCTTTTATTAGTATTTACTTTCAGATTATTTTCTTGAATTAAAGATTTAATTAAAGATCAAACCCTAGACCCATTCGAACCAAGATTGGTTCAAAATTGTTTGGACCGAATCTAGGGTTTAATCAAGGCTGAAAGTCAGCCCTAATTTTCCCACTAATGGGCCTGAGGATTGATGTTTAATTAAATGGTTATTTCGGCCCAACCTGTAAAGGCCCAGTTTTAAATGGTTAAAACCATTAAAAGCCCACTCTGGGGATGAAGCTATATGGGCCGAACCCATCAACCTTAATTTGGCCCATATACCTAGATATATTAATGGTTAATATTATGGATTTAAAATGGACTTCAAATGAGCTTTACAGATAATTAATTGATTGGATCAATTAATCCTTGCATGTGATTTATGGATGTGTGATGTGCTACATACATGGGCCATAAGTACTTGTCCCATGCTCAATCGACAGTGGCTCTTGTGCACACCATGGTTGAATGCACATCATTGCCATTGTGTCCCTTTTGGTCATTGGATGAGCTTCCCCAATGGTGGGCCCTACACCTCATGAAGAGGTTACCTGCGGGACCCGAGCCAATTTGGGTCCACCGAAATCTGATTTTATGAAAGTCAATGGGAGCCACTTAGGTTTGACATAGATCAAACTAGAGCATAATTAATAGTTCCCTCCAGCTAATATGAGTGCATGTGATAGGGAGATTCATATGATGAACTCTCTACAGGCCTTCCATCATTAGCATGAAGATGGGTCCATCAGTAATGAGGAAACACACCAAAAAATGGGCTATCCATTTGTTGTTGGGCTTGTCTGAATGTTTCATAAGATGATAGGGGTGTCATAGACCGATGTGGGAGGGGCTTCACCAGAAAATGGGAACTCTCTCACGGTACCTTGGCGGTCACGAACATGATGGGTAAGCACTCACTGGATAGAAATGTTTACTTGAAAACAGCTCTGAACCTTGTCTAACAGAGGCCAAAGGGAAAACTCATATGATGAGTGGATATGATCCTTCATAGGAAGGTGGTGGGGTTTTGCAGTTGAAATATTTGGCTCCATGCACCCTATGTGATTTTCCACATTTCTAGAGACAACTTGCAGTCTCCGTCACTAAGAAAGGAGGGAAATCTCAGAGACGAATAAATGGAAATGGAACATAGATTAAAATCCACATCTATGTAATGAACATGAATCAAATTAGGTAGTGGACTGATGTTTGCTTTTTTATCAGAAAATGGCAAACGAACAATTTGCAAAACTGCTTGATGACAACAAGCTGAAGGGCCCAAACTATGCCGACTGGTACAAGAACCTTATGTTGGTCTTAACCTATGAGAAATTGGACAAGGTAGCCAAGAATCCTGCCCCGGATCATCCGGGAGATAGGGCTTCCGAGGCCCGGAGAAGAGAATACCAAGAATGGGAGGAGAAAAGCTCCCTTCCCACTGCTATATCATTGCCTCTTTAGACAATCCAATTCAGAGGCAGTTCGATTAGATCGAACTTGCTAACGATGTATTGGACAATCTAAAGACAATGTACGAAGAGCAGAATCGTTCTACTCGGTAGAAGGTCTTGAAACAGTTCATGACCACGTAGATGTCCAAGGGCCAACAAGTTCACGACCATTGTCGAAGGATGAAGGGCTATATCAACGAACTGGAGGCTCTTGGATCCGGGCTGGATCTAGTAACATAGACCGATGCTATTCTCAACTCTTTGCCTCCATCCTTTAATCCATTCATCATGAACTATAACATGAACAAGCTGAACGTCAGCTTGCAGGAACTCAGCAATATGTTGTAGAGGGCCAAAGAATTGATTAAAAAGGATGAGCCCATTGCCATGCTTGTTGAAACTGGCAAATTGGGCAAGAAAAGGAAGGCAAAGAGAAAGCCCCAGAAGAAGGCTACCAAACCCAAGAAACAGAGGAAGGACAAGGCATTAGATGCCTGCCATTTTTGCAAGAAGACCGGCCATTGGAAAAGGAATTGTCCTGCCTACCTGGAATCCAAGAAAGGTAATCTCAAAACTTGTGTTATAGAAACCAACTTATTGGTAGCTTCTGCATCCTGGTGTATTGACTCTGGGGCTTCAACTAATGCGTATAACTCATTGCAGGGGTTCAAGGTAAGCAGAAGGCTGAGTGAAGGAGAAGTCACGCTCTACTTGGGAACTACTGAAACTGTTGCAGCCGCGTCCATAGGAACCATAGAATTACTTTTTAGAGAATGAACTATTGTACTGAAAGATTGTCTTTATGTACAAAATTTAAGGAGAAATTTGATTTCTGTCTCAAAACTATGTGCAGATGGTTATTTTGTGTTCTTTAGTAATACGATTACTATTAAAAGAAATAATAGATTTATTGCATACGGGGAACTGGAGAATGGTCTCTATGTTCTACATCCTTCTCTAGAAACTAGCATAACCGAAACTACATCGGCTAAAATCCCCAAGAAGAGAGCCCGTGATACAGTTAATCCCACATGTCTGTGGCATTACCGACTTGGTCACATTGGTGTTGACCGAATCACAAGGTTGGTAAAGGATGGTCCTTTGGATTTTCTAACTATAGAAGATCTTCCCACTTGTGAGCCTTGCCTGCAAGGCAAAATGACGAATCGGCCATTTAACGGTTAGCCTGAAAGATGTACATGCACAATTGACCTTATACATACTGATGTATGTGGTCCCCTGAGTGTTAGGACACATAATCAACATGTGTATTTCATCACCTTTACAGATGATTTTTCACGATATGGTTACGTGTACCTAATGAGACACAAGTCTGAATCTTTTGAAAAGTTCAAAGAGTTTAGAAAGGAGGCCGAGAAACAGTTAGGGAGAGAAATTAAAGTCCTTCGATCAAATCAAGGTGGCGAGTATCTCTCTAACGAATTTAGAGACTACTTAAAGGACAATGGGAAAGTATCACAATTAGCTCCTACGCTACACCACAACTTAACGGTGTTTCAGAGAGGAGGAATAGGACCTTATTGGATATGGTCCGGTCGCTTCTCATACACTCAGAGTTACCCACATCCTTTTGGGGTTACGCATTAGAGACTGCGATTTACATGCTGAATCGGGTTCCAACCAAATCGGTTTGAATACTCCATATGAACTTTGGACCAGAAAGAAACCAAGTGTCAAACACTTGAAGATTTGAGGTTGTCCAGCACATTTTAAAAGAATGAGTGTAGATAATTTGGAATCCAAGACCAGCCGTTGCCTATTTGTAGGCTATCCAAAAGGCTTTGTAGGTTACCTATTCTATGACCCAAGTGAATAGAAAGTGTTCTGCAGTCAAAATGCACAATTCTTGGAAACCGATTATATCCTGGACACCCATTGTCAGGAAGTTGTTCTTGATGAGGAGAGCTCAGGAGCAGTGGGAGATGTCCCACAAATTCCAAGTAGTGACCAACCTAGAAGATCCACTCGGGTATCCAGGCCACCAGTCCGTTATGGTTATGACCCGGATGGTTACCTGGTGGAAACATTGACTAGTGAGGAGGATCCTGTGACTTATGCGGAAGGTATGCTGGACATAGATTCCCAGAAGTGGGTGGAGGCCATGAGAGCAGAGATGGACTCAATGGAGACCAATGAAGTCTGGACTCTAGTAGATCCGCCCTCTGGGGTAAACGAAATCGGTTGCAAATGAATTTACAAGAGGAAGAAGGGCCCCGATGGTAGGGTTGAGACCTTCAAAGCTTGTCTAGTGGCGAAAGGGTACACTCAGAAAGAGGGCATCGACTATGAGGAAACCTTTTCGTCTATGGCCATGCTTAAATCCATTAGGATCCTGCTAGCTGTAGTAGTATACCATGATTATGAGATTTGGCAGATGGATGTCAAAATTGTATTCCTGAATGGAGAACTTACTAAAGATATCTATATGCAGTAGCCACAAGGCTTCATTGCTGCAGGTCAGGAAAACATGGTATGTAAACTTAATAGATCCATTTATGGACTTAAGCGAGCTTCTAGAAGTTGGAACATCTATTTTGACTCTACTGTCAAATCGTTTGACTTCAAGCAGAATTCGAATGAACCCGATGTCTACAGAAAGTACAGTGGAGATAAGGTTACCTTCTTGATTTTGTATGTTGATGACATTCTACTCATTAGGAATGATGTAGGAATGTTAACTACGGTGAAAGTATGGCTTTCACAGCAATTCTCCATGAAAGATCTTGGAGAAGCCTCCTATATACTGGGTCTTTGACTCTATAGAGATAGATCGAAGCGGATAATAGGATTATCCCAATCTGCTTACATTGACAAAATAGTCAAAAGATACGGCATGGAAAACTCCAAGAAAGGAAATGTTTCTTTCAAGCACAGAGTAACTATCTCCAAGAAAATGTCCCCCAAGACTTCAGAGGTGATTGATAGCATGAAAGACGTTCCCTATGCCTCTGTCGTAGGGAGCATCTATGTATGCCATGTTGTGCACTCGTCCTGCCATTGCTCAAGCAGTGAATATAGTAAGCAGGTTTCAGGCCAATCCAGGGCAGGAGCACTGGACTGCTGTGAAAAATATACTTAAGTACCTTCGAAGGACAAAAGAGTTTTGTCTAGTATTCGACGGTAGCTCACTACAGATCCAAGGGTATACAGATGTCGATTTCCAGTCGGATCCAGATGATAGAAAGTCTACATTTGGATATGTTTTCACGATAGGATCATGTGTTGTTTGCTAGTAAAGTAGCAAACAGGGGTCCACTACAGACTCCACGACCGAGGCTGTGTACATTGCCGCAAGTGAGTCCGCCAAAGAAGCCATGTGGATGAAGAAGTTCGTTCACGAGTTGGGAGTAGTTTCGTCTAGCACATCGCCCATCCCATTGTTGTGTGACAACAATGGAGCCATTGCTCAGGCTAAGGAGCCACGATCCCACTCAAAGTTGAAGAACATCGAGAGGAAGTACCATGTACTACGAGAGATTGTTGGTAGAGGGGATGTCCTGATTCAGAAGGTAGCATCAATGGAAAATGTAGCAGACCCATTGACGAAGCCACTATCACAAAAAGTGTTTGAGAAACACGTGGAAAGTATGGGACTCCGGCTTGTACCTGATTGGACCTAAGTGCAAGTGGGAGCTGTTAGACAGTTTTGTATGCCCTTAGCTTCAATTAGAATGATGTACTTATGAGTTTATTGTAAATGAATAAAAGTGCATATTTGATTCATGTTCCCTTGGTATGTTTCTGTGTAATACCCTTAAACCGGACACTTAATGAGACTCGTGTTAGTTTAGAATGTTCACAGCCAGCGGGTCGGTCTAAGGAGACCTATCCTGATAAGGCTGACACTGTGGTGCCACCAAGTCGGTTGGAGTGGCCTATCTCAGCTACCAGGGTGAGACCCTAGGCACATACAATGTAGGATTAATTGAATCTATTAACTGGACCATATTTCCAGTATCGCCCTGGACCTTGGAGATTGATGGGCAAAACTGAAAAATTACACCTGACCCCTAGACTCGATTATGATACTGCACTCGGTGTCGGATTGGGCTGTCTTTGATGTACCAATCAGTGAGATCCTTAGCAGGGGTCAAAACCTGGGTATGTTGGGACAGTCTGAGAAATCATTTGAGTCGGTGATCATAGTGACAAGATCAGCCCCTTTGTCAGATAAAGGTAATGATCGGGGATGCAATCTCATTGATGGAAACCAAGATTGTCGGCAACCGATTTTAATTGTTGAGATTTGTTTTACAAAGTATATTTTATATGAGATATAAAAGTATATATATTATGGTTTCTAAAATGTTTGCAAGAAGGTTTTAATTCCTAGGATCCATATAAGCAGAGAGTGCAACACTGTTCCTTGCAGCCGAGGGAGAGGTCCTCTCTTGTCGGGCAGTGTATGATCATTATGGGCTGAGAGGTTAAGTGTAAGACCATTGAGGATAATACTTGATGGGCTAATCTTGCATCTGCCCACAGTCCCTGGGTGTTACAAGGTGGTTTGGCCCAGGGACCACTTAGGGTAAGTGTTGGGCCCATAGAGCCCATTTGATGGGTTTCAGAGGGTGCAATGTCCATAACAGTGTATTCGGCCAGGCCTTGTAACAAAGGCTGGCTGAACCCATGTGGCTGATGTGTAGATCAACGCTTGGGTCCCACGCAATACAAAGAAGCCCAACTGGGCAGCAGTTAGGAAGGTTAAGTGAGCACATAAGTTTAATGGGCCTAAAGCCCATTTCGAACTGGACTTATTTAATAAGTTAAATATGGGCGAATTCTAAGATGAATCAGCAGATAGGATAGGATCTTAACCCTATCCACTCAGAAAGTTTAGATCTGAATATGATTCAGATCTAGAAACCTCCTATTGAGATTAGGAGAAGGTTGATCTAATCTACAGATAAGATAAGGGTTTATCCTTATCACCTAAAGAGAGGTCTGATCCAAATATGATTTGGATCAGCAGCTCCTAATTGGATTAGGAGTTGATCTCTTAGGGTTACAAAAAAGAGGGGGCGGAAGCCTTTAGAAGAATGACATAATCAGATCCTCTTCAGAGCTGAAAACACAGAGGAAAGATTTCTACAATCCCTGCAAAAATCTTTCTTGTTGCCTCATTCCTGCAGCCGCCAGACCTCTAGTTCGATCTCCAGTTGTGGGAGAAGTCAAGATTCGATCTTGACATCAGTTCTCTAAGAAAGAATTGAAGGAAGTTGCGCTCATGTGCCATCATGTTGTTTCTTGCGAAGGACAAAGTTCTTGGAGAAGAACGCTGTTGATTCTGCTCCATCCTACATTGCGCCATCTTCAGTGGGAGCAGTCTTTGGATCCTTCCTTGGGCGTGAACACCTTCGTTGGGAGATTTTATTTCTTCGTATCAGGTATAATCCTCTCATACTCCTTTTGGTTCAGATCTGGTTTAGTTTATAGTTCAAGATTGATCCTTAAAAATATGATTTTCTAAATAGGGAATGTGATTCCCAATTGAAAGGGAGAAAAAACATTTTGAAATTCGCCCCTTTATTCCGCAAGATTTGGGTGTCCATACGATGGATCTCTCATACCTTCAGATATGATCATTCATAGAAAGGTGGTGGGGTTTTGCAGTTGAAACAGTTGGCTCCATGCACACTATGTGGTTTCCTACATTTCCAAAGACAAGTCGTTGTCTCCGTCACTAAGATAGGAGGGAAATCTCGGAAATGAACAAATGGGAATGGAACATAGATTAAAAGCCATATCTATGTAATGAACATTAATCAAATTAGGTTGTGGACCAATGTTTGCTCTTCTATCAGAAAATGGGAAACGAACAATTTGCAAAGCTTCTTGACAACAACAAGCTTAAGGGCCCAAACTATGCCAACTGGTACCATAACCTTATGCTAGTTTTGATCACTGAAAAACTGGATAAGGTGGCCAATAATCCTGCCCCCGATAGTCTGGGAGATAGGGCACGGGGCCTGGAGAAGAGATTACCAAGAATGGGAGGATAAAAACTCCCTTGCCTGCTGCTATATCATTGCCTCATTGGATAATCCAATACAGAGGCAATTCGATCAGATCGAACTTGCCAAGGACATATTGGACAGTCTCAAGACAATGTATGAAGAGCATAACCGTTCTACTCGACAAAAGGTATTGAAGCAGTTCATGACCGCGCAGATGTCAAAGGGCCAACAAGTTCACGACCATTATCTTCGGATAATGGGTTATATTAACGAATTGGAGGCTCTTGGATCCGGGCTAGATTTGGTAACCTAGATAGATGTTATTCTCAACTCTTTGCCTCCGTCCTTCAATCCATTCATCATGAATTACAACATGAACAAGCTAAATGTCAGCTTGCAGAACTCAACAATATGTTGCGAAGGGCTAAATAATTGATTAAGAAGGATGAGCCCATTGCCATGCTTCTTGAAGCAAGCAAATCGGGCAAGAAGGGGAAGGCAAAAAGAAAGCCCCAGAAGAAGGCTACCAAACCCAAGAAGTAGAGAAAAGACAAGGCATCATATGCCTGTCATTATTGCAAGCAGACCGGCCACTGGAAGAGGAACTATCCTCAGCCCAAGAAAGGTAATTTCGAATCTTGTGTCACAGAAACCAATTTGTTGGTTGCTTTTGTGTCCTGGTGTATTGACTAAGGGGCTTCAACTCATGTGTGTAACTCACTGTAGGGGTTCAAGGTAAGTAGAAGGCTAAGTGAAGGAGAAATAACGCTTTACTTGAGAACTTCTGCAAGTGTTGCAGTTGCGGCCATAGGAATCGTAGAGTTATTTTTTAGAGAAGGAATAATTATACTTAAAGATTGTCTTTATATACAGAATTTAAGAAGAAATTTGATTTTTGTCTCAAAACTGTGTGTTGATGGTTATTCTGTCTTCTTTAGTAATAGGATTACAATTAAAAAAAACAATTGATTGGTCGCATATGGGGAACTGGAGAACGGTCTCTATGTTCTACATCATTCTCTAAAAACTAACATAGCCGAAACTACGTCGGCTGATATCCCTATGAAAAAAAATCGTGATACAGTTAATCCCACGTGCTTGTGGCATTACCGACTTGGCCATATCGGTGTTGACCGTATCACAAGGCTGGTAAAGGATGGTCCTTTGGATTTTCTAACTATATAAGATCTTCCCACTTGTGAGCCTTGGCTTCAAGATTAGATGACAACACGACCATTTAACGGTAAGCCTAAAAGATGTACAGGCATGCTTGACCTTATACATAGTGATGTTAGGACTCATAACCAGTACGTGTATTTCATTACATTTACTGATGACTATTCTCGGTATGGTTACTTGTACCAAATGAGACACAAGTCCAAATCCTTTAAAAAGTTTAAAGATTTCAGACAAGAGGTCGAGAAACAATTAGGGAGAGAAATTAAGGCCCTTTGATCAGATTGAGGAGGCGAATATCTCTCTGACGAATTTAGGGACTACTTGAAGGTCAACGGGATAGTACCATAGTTGGCTCCTCTTGCTACACCACAACTTAATGGTGTTTCAGAGAGGAGGAATATAACCTTATTGGATATGGTCCGGTCACTTCTCGTACACTCATAGTTACCCACATCCTTTAGGGATTACGCATTAGAGATTGTGATTTACGTGTTGAATCGGGTTCCAACCAAATCGGTTCTGAATACTCCATACGAACTTTGGACCGGAAAGAAACCAAGTGTTAGACACTTGAAGATTTGGGGTTGTCCTGCACATGTTAAAAGAACGAGTGCGGACAAGTTGAAATCCAAGACCAGTCGTTACCTATTCATAGGCTACCCCAAAGGCTCAGTGGATTACCTATTCTATGATCCAAGTGAGCAGAAGGTGTTATGCCATTGTAATGCACAATTCTTGGAAAATGATTATATCTTGGACTTATATCATCAGGAAATAGTTCTTGATGAGGAGAGCTCAGGGTCAGTGGGAGGTGTCCCACAGGTTCCAGGTATTGACCAACCTAGAAGATCTACCCAGGTATCCAAGCCACTAGTCCATTTTGGCTATGACTAGGATAGTTACTTGGTGGAAGCCTTGACTAGTGAGGAGGATCCTGTGACTTATGCGGAAGCTATGTTGGACATAGATTCCCTGAAGTGGGTAGATGCCATGAGAGCTGAGATGGACTCAATGGAGACCAATGGAGTCTGGACTCTAATGGATCTACCCCCCGGGGTAAAAGCAATTGATTGCAAATGGATCTATAAGAGGATGAAGGAACCAGATGGTAAGGTTGAGACCTACAAAACTCGTCTAGTAGTGAAAGGGTATATTCAGAAAGAGGGCATCGATTATGAGAAAACCTTTTCGCCCATGGCCATGCTTAAATCCATTCGGATCCTACTAACTGTAACAGCATACCATGACTACGAGATTTGGCAAATGAATGTCAAATCTGCGTTCCTGAATGGAAATCTTACTAAAGATATCTATCTATATGCAGCAACCGTAAGGTTTCATAGCTATGGGTCAGGAACACATGGTATGTAAGTTAAATAAATCCATATATGGATTTAAGCAAACTTCTAGGAGTTGGAACATCTGGTTTGACTCTATCATCAAAAAGTTTGACTTTTAGCAGAACCCGGATGAACCCTGTGTTTACAGGAAGTCCAGTGGGGATAATGTTGCGTTCTTAGTTCTGTATGATGATGACATTCTACTCATTGGAAATGATATAGGAATGTTGACTACAGTGGAAGTATGGCTTTCATAGCAATTCTCCATGAAAGATCTTGGAGAAGCCTCCTATATACTGGGTCTTCGACTCTATAGAGATAGATCAAAGCGGAGATTGAGGGAAATGTTCCTTTCAGGCACAAAGTTACTCTCTCCAAAAAGATGTCTCCCAAGACTTCTGAGGAGATTGAGGGCATGAAGGACGTTCCCTATGCCTCAGTCGTAGGGAGCATCATGTATGTCAGGTTGTGCACTTGTCCTGACATTGCTCGGGTAGTGAGTGTGGTATGCAGATTCCAGGCCAACCCAGGGCAGGAGCACTGGACCGCTGTGAAAAATATACTTAAGTACCTTCGAAGGACAAAAGAGTTTTGTCTGGTTTTCGATGGTAGCTCACTACAGATCCAGGGGTATACTGATGCCGATTTCCAGTCGGATCCAGATGATAAAAAGTCTACATTTGGGTATGTTTTCATGATAGGATTGTGTGTTGCTTACTGGAAAAGCAGCAAATAGGGGTCCATGGCAGACTCCACAACCGAAGCCAAATACATTGCCGCAAGTGAAGCTACCAAGGAAGTCGTGTAGATGAAAAAGTTCATTCGCGAATTGGGAGTAGTTCCGTCCAGCACATCACCCATCCCATTGTTGTGTGACAACAACAGAGCGATTGTTCAGGCTAAGGAGCCACGAGCCGACTCGAAGTCGAAGCACATCAAGAGGAAGTACCATGTACTGCTGGAGATTGTTGGTAGAGGGGACGTCCTGATTCAGAGGGTAGTATTAGCGGAAAATGTAGCAGACCCATTGACTAAACTATTAACACAGAAAGTGTTTGAGGAACACGTGCAAAGTTTGGGACTCCGGCTTATACCAGATTGGACCTAAGTGCAAGTGGGAGCTGTTAGACAGTTGTATGCCCTTAGCTCCAATTAGATTGATGTACTTATGACATTTATTGTAAATGAATAAAGTACATATTTGATTCATGTTCTTGTGGTATGTTTATGTGTAATACCCTTAGACTAGACACTTAACGAGATTCATGTTAGTTTATAATGTTCACAGTCGTTGGATATGTATGGGGAGATTTATCCTGCTAAGGCTGACACTGGTGTGCCGCCAAGTGTTGGGGTAGCCTTTCTTAGCTGCCAGGGTGAGACCCAAAGCACATGCAGTGTAGGTTTACTTGAAATCCTGAGCCAGACCAAATTTCCAGTATTGCCCTGGACCTTGGAGATTAGTGGGAAAAACTGGAAAGTTACACCTGACCCCTAGACTCGATTATGATACTACACTAGGTGTCGGATTGGGCTATCTTTGATATGCCAACCAGTGAGATCCTTAGAGGGGTCAAAACTTGGGTTTGTTGGGACAGTCTGAGAATTCATCTGAGTGGGTGATCATAGTGACAGGATCAGCCCCTTTGTCGGAAAAAGGTAATGATGGAAACCAAGACTACCGGCAGCCGATTTCAATCATTGAGATTTGTTTTGCAAAATATATTTTATATACGGATATAAATATATATTACGGTTTCAAATTGTTTGCAAAAAGGTTTTAATTCCCGGGATCCATGTGAGTAGAGAGTTCAGCACTGTTCCTTGTAGCCGAGGGAGAGATCCTCTCTTGTCGGGCAGTGTATGATCGTTATGGGCTGAGAGGTTAAGTGTAAGACCATTGAGGGTAATATCTGATGAGCTAATCTTGCATATGCCCATAGTCCCTGGGTGTTACTAGGTGGATTGGCCGAGGCACCACTTAGTGTAAGTGTTGGGCCCATAGAGTCCATGTGATGGGCTTAGGGGGTTCACTGGGCTTTCTAGTGAATTCGACTAGGCCTTGTAACAAAGGTTGGGTCAAACCCTTGTGGCTAATGTGTAAATTAATGCTTGGATCCCATGCCATACAAGGAAGCCCAACTAGGCAGCAGTTTGGAAGGCTAAGTGAGCACATATACTTATTGGGCTTAAAGCCCATTTCGAACTGGGCTGATTTGTTCAATTAAATAAATGAACAAATCTGAGATTAGATTAGCAGATAGGGTAGGGTCTTATCCTGTCCACTCAGAGAGTTCAAATCTGAATACAGATTCAGATATGGAAACCTCCTGATAAGATTAGGAGATGGTTGATCTAATTTGCAGATAAGATAAGGGTCTATCTTTATCTCTTAAAGGGAATTCAGATCCAAATATGATTTGGATCAGCAACTCCTAATGGGATTAGGAGATAATCCCTTTAAGGTTATAAAAGGAGAAGGGGACGGTAGCTTTTAGAAGATCATCACATTCAAATCAGAGAGAGAACATAGCACCCAGTGAGACTAAGCTATTTTCTCCTTGTCGCATCCTTCCTGTCGCCACCATAACTGCTAGTTCGATCTCCTCTTTCAAGCAGAAACGATCAAAATTGGATCTTGATATCAGCTTTTTGAGAAAGGCTGATCTGAAGTTGTGCTCACAACCTCCAGCGAATTCTTGTGAAGTGTTCGGTTTGTTGGATGTACATTGTTGATTCTGCTTCATCCTACACTGCGCCATCTTCAGTGGGAGCAGTTTTTTGTTCCTTCCTTGGGCGTGAACACCTCCATTGGGAGATATTATTTCTCCGTATCAGGTATATCCCTCTCCTGCTTCTGGTTTGAGATCTGGTTCGGTTTATGGTTCAAGATTGATCCTTGAAAATACAGATTTTCTAAAACAGGGAATGTGATTTCCAGATGAAAGAAGAGGAAATTTTTGAAATTTCGCTTAACCTACCTGCAGGGTTCGGCCATCCATATGATGGATCTCTAATCCCTTCAAGTATTACCTACACTTGGTCACATTTCACCCATAGACTTGTGTTCTACTCTACCACCCTCCATAATTCCCAGAACAATTTAAAATTTAGTTGTAGACAAGTAAAAACCTCTAAAAACAAATTGATATCCTTTAGAAGCTTCAACCAAACTAATGTCACCAAAAAACCTTCACTCAGAGAGATTCTTAGCCTCCTAGGAACCGATAGAAATAGGAAAAGAGGTTGCCGCTCCCTCTCAAGACCTTAGAAATCACTAGAAATTGAATTTCCCCCTTTTGGAAAACATTAAGGAATATATCCAATAAAACTTGAGTCCTACTTCCTCCTTTTTAGTTTTTTTAATTTCAATGATCAACCCAAGATTTGACACAAGGGGTTCTAGATCCACCAAAAATTGGGCCTTTTTTTAAGTTTTCGATCAGCTCTCTAATTCACCACGTAATCACTGATTTAAGGCTGCTTGGGGGAAAACTTGAAAAAATCTTAGCTAAAAAGGTGCTCTAATACCAAATAAGAAATTCAGAACTATAATTTGATTTGATAGCAGAAATAAAAGAAAGGAAAAGAAGAGTTTCTTAATAGAAAAGAAAAGAAGAAAGAGAAGAAGAGAGGGGAGAAGCCAAAAGCCAATCTGGCTCGCCCCACTTAATAGCTTATATACTTATTAAATAAAAGAGAATATAATAACCAATATGCCCTTAATAGGGCGGTTGATGTTAATAACATAAAATCAAACATAAATTGTTGGGTCTTGGACCCAAAAGTACTAAATGAAAAAAAAATAAATAAATCTCAACACATAAATCATTGTCAATCAATCCAAAGGCCGAGATTGCTCTCTCTATCTTGAGATTTGTCATGTATAGCTCATAAAAGATGTTTCAGCCCATCCCAAGTTACACTAGGTTGCTTTTAGTACATGAAAAGTTGTTGGCTCATCGTTATAAATTAATGAGAGATTTATGTGATGAGAATCACTGTAGCCAGAATGATTAGACTTCATCCCCTTAGCAGTAAGAAACGCCAATTTGACGTTTTAACAAACAGCCTCCTATCCACTTGCGCATTTCAACTATGAAGCATGTGTGATAAAAGAAAGAAGAAAATTAGAAAATCATCATGATGTATGGGCCCGCCATGGACGATTGTAACTTGAGGCCCAAATACAGCTCATCCCCTGTAAAAATCCTTAAAACCTGTAGGGCCCGCGTAGAAGAACACATTAATTGATCACGCATCAGACACAGACAGTAGACAGAAGGACAACCAATCTAACATGTGACAGGTGTTGAGATAGAGGAGATTTGAAATCACCATGAAAAGAAGAGATTTGAAATATACACCATAAGACATTTGACAGGTCTTTGGTGAAACGAGGTTGGACCGCCGCCGGGTGGGCTCTACCCGAGATATCGACTTTGATCTGTTGGTCTTTTAGGTGGTCATCTCCGTGATACAGTAGCTGGCACTGTTTCGTGTCAGTGCCGGATTGGAGGATATCCCTTTCTTCTGACTAATATCAGGCGACAATTATCGCGTGGATCTCGGGTAGGACAGGCGTGACGCATGGGATGGACAAGAATTCCTCCTCCCTTGTCTTCCTTGACTACACGTGGAAAACACACAACGTACGGATGAAAGGAAATCGAAAGGTGCATTGCTGCGACTGATCAGGAAAAACCAACTATTTTTTACTTTATTGGTTTTTAATTAATGTAAAAATTGGTTTATTAGAAAAATGTCAAAAATTAGGTTTTTTTTTTACATAATGTTTATTAAATAAATACATTAATACCAAACATCCCCTTAATTCCCGACAGAGAGGAAAGTTGAATTGGTTGTGAGAGGGCCAGGGGTTTACTATGGGCCGGTCTGAGGAGCTTTGCCCCTGTAATAAGGGCAATAGTTCTAGTCCGACATTGGTTTTGAGCCTGAAACATAAACCCAGGTCTGGCTGGGCCTGATTTTATGCTAATATTACAGGTGCTATAAATTCTGAAAGAATGTCATTCTACCACACATCGAGAATATGTCCCAATGTTAGTTCAATTCATGGGAAGGTGTGCTGCTGGATGGCTGTGCTTTGAGAATGTTCACAGCTTGAATTCCCGTAACATATATGCGCTGTCTCAGTAAGTATTGGGCCAATAAGCGCAGGCTCAAATAAAATTTGCAGGCCTGGACCCAGGTCTGAAACATTTTAGTCAGGTTTTGCGGGCCGGGCAGAAAATGATCACCGGTCTATAATGGCTTTCAAAATTTTGATTGTGGAGGGGCAACTTTTTATCCTGTATATTAACAGAAAATAATATTTTTATAAAATAATCAAAAGTAGAATAACTTTTTTGGAAAAATATCAAGAAAGGACAGTTATACCGTTCATTATCTTTCTATGCCTCTGTATAAATTTTGTGCACAGACATCACCAGTTGCAGGAGGTACTTCAGCCCCTACTTCTTTTGTATTTTTTGGAAAGTTTTCTATATTTTTTGGAAAATTTTCTGCATTTTTTTTCAATTTTTTTTGTATTTTTTGTATTTTATTATTTTTATATTTAGATATTTTAATTTCTTCATATGTTGTTTTTTTCCTTTATTTTTTATTTTATTTAAATTTATATAGTATTTTTTATTATATATAAGTATTTTTTGTTTTTTATTTATTTATGATGTCACGGGTCGAACCATTCGACCCAAATGGTTGAACCGCCGAATCAGAAAATGGTGCCCATAGCAGTTCTATTTCTGGGTCGGTTTTAAAAACCATGGGTTGGGTAAGGCTTTGATGGGAGTAGTCTATTTGAAAGACAGAGAGAGGCCAGTGAGTAGGGAGATTAACTCTTTGGTTGAGTGCTAGGGGTAGGGAATTCGGAAGTGAGGTATGCTCGAGAACTGGGTGTTTGGTATTGAACGTTGAATGCTGAGTAGCCCCCATTATGAAGATGATCTCTATTTATGGGGGAGATGCCGAGATCCTAAAAGGCAGGAGATAAAAGTACTTGTGACATATCGGGAAAGGGAATATTGGATATGCTATCAATCATTAAGTGCGTCACAGAGGTTTCGCCACGTGTCTCATGAGGATTTTCTCGAGGATTGGTTTTCCTTCTCCTCAAGATCCCTCATTACTCACGTGTGCTACTACCTCTCATGCACTCTATTTTAATTGATGTGGCATTTAATGACGTCACCGCTTGGCGGAAGGTGTCTTGTTAACCCTACGTGGCATCTTGCCACGACTTTCGATGGCATGGGTTCCACGTGGCTCTAGGCACATGCGGGCCTCGCCATGGGCTCAACCTGGGCTTCTCCCGGTTTGGGTCATGAATGGGCTCGTAGGCCATGGTTTCACTGCACGTTTAGCGGGTCGTGAGTTTATTGTGCGTTCGAATAGGCATGGGGGCCCTGTCCTGGGTTCGATCGTGATTTCTTTTGGTTTGGGCACCGAGTGGGCTTGGTGAACTACAAGTTTATCACGATTTTTGCGATATGTGTTGTGAGTTTATCGCAGAACTTGTGGTGCGTTGCGGGTTCATCACAGTAGGAAGGTTGGTTGTGGGTTGTTCACATGCAACTTTATGGTGTTAGTTTTGGTGTTTGGTGTTCTCTGAGCGTATGAGTGAACACTATATACCTACATAGTATTCATTGCAACCAAGGCTTCAAATTCAGTGTATTCACATGTAGTTAGTGTTCCTAAAGAAAATGAATGGGACAGACTTTTGCATGTGACGTGGATTCGTCGTCGATGGGCTCGAGTGGTTGGGCTTGGTCACAGGCAAGTCGTCGTTGCAAGCTTGCAAGCGCTACTCCAAGAAGTTGACAATGGGCTTGCTTGCCAATGCCCAATGTCAAGTGTCGCTACAAGCTCGTTGTCCGCCGTTGGACGCTACTACAAGTGTTGGTGAGGGTGTCTTTTCGCCGCTACAAGCTTGTCGGTTGTCGTCAGGTTGGTGTGTCGTTGTCGGATGCCGAAGGTGATGGTTGTCGTAGGTGGTCGCTCGGTAGGGTGTGAGGGTTGAGAGGACTAAGGAGGAAACTCGGGAAGGGTTAGAAATTCTAACCCTAAAGCTAAGGGGATTCGTTGGAAAATTGGGATATAATAGGTATTTTATTTTTGTTTTTTATTTAAAACATTGAAAATCAAAATACTAACCCGTGAACTACTACCCGAGTCGAACGGTTTAATGGTCTGACTGCCCGGGTTAGTGGTTTTCTCATCAACATTTTTTTACAATTTCCAGTTTTTAGTAAAACCAGACCAAGGGGCTGATCGGTTATTGGTTTTTTTATTCAACTGTCCGGTCTGGTCCAGTTTTGAAAACCATGACCCAACCTACTGTAGAATCTCTAGTTCTTCTTTGATCATAGAGAATGGCCTCACGAAGGATCAACCTTACCCCCATCCCAAGGAGCAGAACAACATCCCGAAGAACACCATTCCAGGAGTAGAGAACCAGCCGGAGATGGAAACACCTATCCAGGCTGACATCGAGATACTATAGAACAAAGTCTACGAGTTTGAGGCACTTTTCGATAACATATTTAGAAGGTTAGAAAAAATGCAAGAGGAAACGAGAAGCACCCTCTAGATTCTACTTAATCGTTCGGCCCAAGCTAAATAAACCCATGTCACCACTCTTCTCAGCGCCCCCAACTCCAATCCCAAATCCAGCCACCATGCCTCCAACCAAATCTCCGCCATCCCTGAGCAGCCCAACAAAACCAACCCAACCCCAACCCAAATAGGCCACCAACCCGCCCGCCAATCTCATGCCTTGCATTGACCAAACAATAGAGGCACCTCTTAGCCGAGATGAGCTGGGGGAGTACGTCCAAGGGTTGGTAGTTGAAAGCCACAATTGGACCCAGGATTCAACTGTTCTGCAAAAGCCTTATTCTAACCGTATCCTATACAAGCCCTACCCTATCGGGTACACCCCTCCTCAGCAATGGCTGCAATACGATGGACAGAGAGGCAGCCCGTAGGAGCACATCAGCAAGTTCGAGGATATCATCGGTTCCTTCACTCTCGATGGTGACCTCAAAGTACGCAAATTCTCGAAGTCTTTGACCGGTCTGGCATACACATGGTTCATAAGTCTCACCCCTAGGAGCATCGATTCATGGGGCGAACTAGCCAAGAAGTTCTTATCGAAGTGGTTCACCCTAGAGAGAAAACTGACAATGGCCGATCTACGGAACATAAAGCAAGGACCAAGGGAGGATCTTATGGCCTATGTTATGAGATTCCAGAAACTTACACACTCCATCTTCGACGAACACGCCACTGAGAGAAGTTTTGTCGAGCAGTGCGTACAAGGCATGTACCATACCTATAGGATCGGCATCGAAAACATTGAAATCGAGACCTTTAGCCAGCTCTGGAGGTGCACGGAGAGGACAACGCGAACCATCAAGGGCACTTCTCCATATAACAGAAATGAGGCGTACATAGTTAACAGGAAGCCTAGAAACAACGGAGGAGTCAGACAGGGGCCATACCAATGCGACAACACCCTAGGAAGAAGGAATGTCCCTCCCCCCTTTCCCTGCACAAGGGATGAGGTTATAATGATATTAAACAAGTTAGTTGAAGACAGGGCAATCAACTTGCCACCAACACTAGCAGGAGTGGATGTAGAGAAAGACAAGTGCGGCAAGAGGTGGTGCAACTTCCATCAGACACCACATCATGACCTAATGAATTGCTTCACCCTGAGAAGGCAATTTGTACAGAAGGTAAAGCTGGAGCAGTTTATCAAAAAGGACCCGACACGTGTAGAAACTGACCGCCTCCCAGCCCATACCCAAGGAAGAAGTATTGATGTAGTTGGAGCAGCCGGTCAATACCAGTCTGATACTCTGATAGAAAAACTAAAGCAGAGCCAGGAGTTGCAACAATTTTTCACCAAGCAAGGGGCCAACACAACAACATAGAAGCTGGCCATCAGAGCATTGGCGGAAGTCTTCAGGCACCCGCTACAGCCTTATAGCCATGATTGCAGTAGTGTGGAATTCATAATGGAAGACATGTTGGCCGCTGACCCCCACCACAACAGACCTCTATACATCATGGCGAAAATAGGGGGTTTCGAAATGAGAAGACCGATGGTTGACTCGGGAAGCTCTGTCAACCTCATTTCCATCCACACACTGGAATTGATGAATGTCTGGAAAGAAGACATCAAAGGATTGCCACTGGAAGTAACAAGCTTCAATGGGAACGCGTCCATCATGGAAGGATCCATCGAGTTGCAGGTAGCAATAGGCCCGCTCAACATCACACAGTTTTTCCAGGTAATCCCAGGGAGGACTTCTTACCATGCCCTCTTGAGACGCCCATTGATACACGACTTGGCCCTCGTCCCATCGATATATCACTAGTGCATCAAAACTAGATACCGGGGATGACCAATCAGGATCCCAACCACCAGGTCCCCCTTCGACAAGTCAAAGACACACCTACAGGATGCCATCTACTTCACAAAGCTAGCGAACGACAGGGAGACAAAGATAGCCAAGGTCGAAGGGACAAAGCTACCTCATCCCATAGAGAGTAAGCATGTGGGGACTATTGAACGAAAGAAAAGAAGCAGATGCGTCCAAGTGACGGGGAGTGATGGGAAATACTACTACACCATTATCGAGGATCACAAGGATGATGAACCACCCGCAACCAAGAAGGCCATTCCTGAGGTATGATTTTATTATGATATATCTTGTTTGCTAAAGATAGCCTTATCGCAACTTGTACCAATGGTAAAAATCTTTTTCAAAAAGTTCATCCCTAATGTATGATCCATTATTGATGTTTTCGCAAATTGAATACATATTTGTTTATCAAAAGTCACTATAATCATCTAACGAAAGACTCTAAGTAATGTTTCAACTAGTGCCATTTCACTACTTCGCAAAACGATGTCACTGCGGCAATACCATCGAACAGTAACTCAGTCATTAAGAATGACATAAAGGTACAACATTTAACCACAATCTTATCAGACATAAAACTCCAAAAATTTGAGACAAATAATAACGTGGGCGACGTCAAGAGTTGAAGGAGGATGTCCTGGAATACTGCGGTGAAGTTAGAGCGCCTCCCAGGTGCATGATGGATTCCATTGACACAGTAGAAGAACCATTAGAAGAGATCAACTTAGTGGCTGACGGAACAAACAAAATACCATTATATGTATCCGCCAAACTAGCAGTTGAAGATAAAGAAAAGCATATCACACTTCTAAAAGGTAAGGAACTATCCTTATCAGAAACACCTTAGAACCTTTAAAATAGTCAAACCTATTTATTCTCACAAAGTTTCATGATGTATCTGCATGGTAATACGACCGGATGCCGGGATTAGATTTAGACCTCATCAGACACTCCCTATGTATAGATCCCAAACTCTGACCAGTAAAGCAGCTGCAAAGGATTTTCAAGCCAGAAATAACCCTAAAGATCAAAGAGGAAGTAGAGTGGCTTTTGAAAGTGGGTTTTATCAAACCTATAGCACACCCTCAGTGGCTAACCAATGTAGTCCCAGTAAAAAAGAAGAACAGACAACTCAGGTTAGTATTCTCCTACCTAGTCCTTTAGCAATAGCACATCACCCAAATACCAACCTCACTTTATCGTAGATGCTCTATTGACTTTAGGGGCCTAAACAAGGCTTTCCCAAAAGGTGAGTTCCCTCTACCCAATATGGAAATATTGATAGACTCGACTACAGGACATGAGCTCTTCTCCTTCCTAGATGCCTACAATGGGTACAACCAGATATTTATGGATCTTGTAGATGCACCCCACAAAGCCTTTAGGACACCGATAGGGAATTTCTACTACAAGATGATGCCCTTTGGCCAAAAGAATGTGGGGGCAACATAATAGAGAGTGATGACAAGCATCTTCCATGATATGATACACAAAGAAATCAAATACTTGTGGATGACATAGTTGTCAAAGCAAAGAAGAAAGAGGTCCACTCTAAAGTCTTAAGGAAAGTCTTTAGCTGATGTAGGGAATTCAAACTAAGGTTAAATTCACTAAATGTGAATTTGGAGTGCAGTCTGGCAAGTTCTTTGGCTACAGAGTAGACCAGACAAGGATACACCCGGATGAGAGAAAGGTCAAAGCCATCCTAGATCTCCCGCCTCCAACCAACGAGTCTCAATTAAAAACTTTCTTAAGAAAGATTTCATACCTAAGGAGGTTCATCTCTGGCCTCGCACATGCAGCACTCCCACTTATGAAGTTAGTCAAGAAGTCCATTGAATTTAAATGGACCCAGGAGCATCAATAGACATTTAAGCAACTGAAAGCAACCCTCGCTAGGGCCTCAACAAAGTCACTACCCAAGGACGGGCGAAAATTTAGGATATATATTGCAATAGGGTCAGAGGCCATAGGATGCCTACTGGCGTAGGAGGATGAAGATAAAGCGGAACTCCCAATATACTATGCCAGTATACCCTTAAAATAGCTGAGAAAGATTATTCTCACATGGAACAGTAACGCCTAGCACTGGTCTTCGCTGCACAGAAATTCAGGCACTACATCCTAGGACAAAAAGTGAGGCTCATTGCATGGAACGACCCAATCAAGTCCTTCATGGACAGATCTCCCCTTTCCAGTAGACTTGTCAAGTGGATGACGTAGCTCAATGAATACACGATAGAGTACACCCAACCAAGGGCCATCAAGTGCCAAGCATCGACAGATCTATTGGTCACTTTCCCCTCAAACACTGATTTTTCCATATTGGATGAAGTACCCGGAGACATACCCATGATCGTTGTGGTTGAAAGAAACGAATGGGTCTTGACCTTCGATGGTAGTAGCACTAGCACCTCAGCAGGCGTTGGGGTAACACTAACCTCACCCAGTGGACAAACGACCGTTTACTTCTTCAAACTCTAATTCCCCTATTCACACAACATAGCCGAGTATGAGGCCCTGGTCCTTAGTCTGATCAAAGAAATAGAAGTCGGTGCAAAAAAGATAAAAGGTGATTGGTGATGCTAAACTTGTGATTGAGAAGCTTGACAAAAGTACAATAGTAAAGGAGGTGACCATCCTGCCATATAGGACCCTAATCTAGAGGTTAGTCCACAACCTGGATGTGGATTTCAAACACCAAAATAGAGCCAAAAACAGGTTCACTGACGCGCTAGCCACTTTAGGGTCCAAGATACAAGCTAGAACGAAGCCAATGGAGATCACCACCCAGTTAGTCAACAAACAATCAATCGTCACTCTGAGGGATTGGGTAGAAGAGGAGCATGAAATGAAATAGAAGTGGATGATTGGAGGTACAAAATAATTCAAAAGTAGAAAATTCAGACCATAGGGACACAGGAGAGCAAGTTGATCGCAAAATTTCAGTTCGTGAATGGGGTACTACACCACAGATAGTCAGATGAAGTAAGGACAAGATGCTTAGGGAAAGCAAAGGTTGAAGTAATGCTGAACGAAGTGCACAAAATCAATTGTGGGGATGTCACAAGTACCTTATTCTGAAAATTACAAAGGTTAGAGTATTACTAGTCTGCGATGAAGTGGGACTCTACCAAGGTGCAGCGGGAATGCGATAAGTGCATCCCACAAGTGGATGGTAGAGAATGCCTTGTGGTTTGTGAGGAGAACTGGAGGAGGATGTATATAGAATATTTGGAAGACCACACATTGCCCATTGACACTACACTAAGGAGGAGGCTACTATCTAAAGCTAGGTGGTTTTACCTCCAAGATGGAATTTATACAAAAAATCACACACAGGAAAGCCTTTGCGATGCTTGGCTGGTGATGAGATCAATGAGGTACTAAAGGCAGCTCATAGCTTCGAACCTGCAGCCCATCAAGGACAATTAGCGCTACACAACCATATCCTACACTTAGGTTTCTATTTGCCAACCATGATGGAGGATACGCAGCGACACGCACACAGATGCCATAAGTGCCATGTCCACGGCGAAAGAATTCACAAACCCGCCAACAGTCTCCACCCAATCATCACACCCAGGCCATTCCATACTTGGGGGTAGACCTCATAGGCAAGATACACCCGCCTTCCAAAGGGTACTGCTTTATTATAGTGGCTACAGACTATTTCACCAAATGGGCAGAGGCCATACCCTTGCGATGAATCTGCACAAAAAACATAGCCAATTTCCTAAGACAAAACATAGTCTACAGATTCGGAGTCCCGATGTGGATACTGACGAACAATGGCCTATCCATCAAAAACCAAGAAGTCTGTGACCTCCCAGGGTAGTACGGTGCAAGATTAGGAACATTGACAACATAATACTCACAAGGAAATGGACAATCAGAAGCCACAAACAAGACTTTACTGAGTACACAGGCAACGCCCTACTCATAATACTCCCAGGGTAGTACGGTGCAAGATTTGGGCTTATCGCACCTCTATCAGAAAGAGTACATAGGCAACGCCCTACTCATTGGTGCACGGTCAAGAAGCAGTACTCCCAGCATAGATACGAGTTGTATCCACCAGAGTTCCCTTTGCGATGGGCAAGAAAATTAGGCCAGAGGACATGAGTTAGTTACTTGTAGACAAGCTCGAGGTAATCGATGATGTTAGAAACATAGCCTCGCAAAAATAGAGCTAGTATAAACAGGCCCTAGCCACAAACTTCAACAGACATCTGAGACCCAAAAGCTTTAAAGAAGAAGATAAAGTACTAAAGACAGCGATCAATGTTAGGCAGTGCAAGTCCGCAAGAAAATTTGCCCCAACATGGGAGGGGTTGTATTTGATAAAAGAAGCCCATACTTCGGGCTATTATGTACTGAAAACTATAGACATAGGAGAAGAGAATGAAACAATCAACGGCTATTGGTTGAAACCCTACTTTAAGTAATTTTGTATTTCTATAATTCCACTATTACATGTACCCATTCTATGAATAAATGTGCAATGTTTCAGTATACCTGCTTCCTTATTGAAATCTATTACTAGTGCAGGTATCAACAACTCGCATATTTTGTGATAAAGTTTATTTCCTTTCATATGGTTTTGATTAAGATAAAGTTTCTTCCCTTTCATATGTTTTTTACTACGATAAAGTCTACATGCATCCATATACTGTGATAGTTTATAGGAAGCTAAATTCATTAACTAGAAAAGATCACTTCCCGCTTCCTTTTATTGATCAAATGCTTGAAAGATTAGCTGGTAAATCTCACTATTGTTGTTTTGATGGTTATTCAGGTTTTCATCAAATTCCAGTTGCACCAGAAGACCAGGAAAAGATTACCTTCACATGCCCATTTGGTACATTTGCTTATCGACGCATGCCATTCGGTCTTTGCAATGCTCCCGCCATGTTTCAAAGATGTATGGTTAGTATATTTTTCAGATTATGTGGAGAACATCATAGAGGTATTTATGGATGATTTCACAGTCTATGGTGATTCTTTTGATTCGTGTCTATCAAACCTTACAAAAATGCTTAAAAGATGCATAGAAAAGAACATTGTTTTGAACTATGAAAAATGTCATTTCATGGTTGATCAAGGCATCATTTTGGGACAGGTAGTCTCTTCTAAGGGAATTGAAGTTGATAAAGCCAAGATAGATGTTATTAAATCCTTACCTTATCCCACATGTGTACAGGAAATTCGTTCTTTTCTTGGACATGCAGTATTTTATCGACGATTTATCAAGGATTTTTCAAAGATAACTCATCCCTTATGCAATTTACTCCAAAAAGATGTGGCGTTTGATTTTGATGAAGCATGTAAGGTGGAATTTGATAGGCTCAAGGAATTGTTGACCTCAGCCCCAGTTATCCAACCACCGAATTGGAGTCTCCCTTTCGAAATTATGTGTGATGCAAGCAATTACAGTGTTGGTGTTGTTCTTGGACAAAGAGTTGGAAGAGCTGCTCATGCAATATACTATGTTTCAAGAACCCTTGATAATGCTCAATGCAATTATTCAACAATAGAAAAAGAACTTTTAGCTATAGTTTTTGCTTTAGAAAAATTCCGTTCATATTTCTTGGGTACTAAAGTGATTGTTTATTCTGACCATGTAGCTCTAAAGTATTTGCTAACCAAGAAGGAAGCAAAACCAAGGCTCATCCTCTGGATTCTTTTGCTACAAGAATTTAATTTAGAAACTCGCAATAAGAAGGGTGCAAAAAATTTGGTTAAAGATCATTTTAGTAGACTGACCACAAGTGAAGAAGCAACACCCTTGAAAGATGGTTTCCCGGATGAGCATCTTTTTACAATTCAAGGAGAAACTGCATGGTACGCTGACATTGTTAACTATTTAGTTACTAGAACAATACTAGGAGATTTATCAAGAACCCAAAAAGATAAGGTAAAGAGTGATGCTAAATACTATGTTTGGGATGACCCCTATTTGTGGAAACACTGCTCTGACCAAATTATTCGAAGGTGTGTGTCTGAAACCAAAATCCCTTCCATTCTTCAATTTTGTCACTCATATGCTTGTGGAGGTCATTTTGGTCCCAAAAGGACAGCACGTAAATTGTTAGAATGTGGATTATTTTGGCGTACTCTGTTTTGTGATTCATATGTGTTTTGCAAAGCATGTGAACAATGCCAAAAGACAGACAATTTAAGTCATAGAGATCAAATGCCGCTTACTCCTATACTTGTATGTAAAATATTTGATGTATGGGGTATAGATTTTATGGGCCCATTTCCTTCTTCTTTTGGTAATGTTTACATTTTACTAGTTGTGAATTATGTTTCAAAGTGGGTAGAAGCTAAGGCTACCCGGACTGACCATGCTAAAGTTGTTGATTTTGTCTAGTCCCATATCTTTTCCAGGTTTGGTATACCGAAAGCAATAATAAGTGACCGAGGCACTCATTTTTGTAACCAGGTGGTAGAGGCTCTATTTAAGAAATACAACATTACCCATCGAACTTCCACTACATCTCATCCACAAATGAGTGGACAAGTTGAGGTATCTAATAGGGAGATCAAGTCTATACTTGAGAAGATGGTCAATCCAAATAGAAAGGATTGGAGTTTGAGACTCAACGATGCACTATGGGCTTATCGCACGGCTTATAAAACTCCTATAGATATGTCTCCTTACCGCTTGATATTTGGTAAACCAAGTCATCTCCCTGTTGAATTAGAACGTAGAGCATATTGGGTGGTTAAGCAATGCAACATGCACATGGATGAGGTGGGAGAACAAAGAAAGCTACAATTGCAAGAGCTTGAAGAGATTCGCAATGATGCCTATGAGAGTTCGCGAATCTATAAGGAAAAGACAAAAGTTTTTCATGACAAAATGATTTCGAGGAAAAATTTCTTTGTTTGTCAGAAAGTTCTTCTTTTTCATTCTAGACTTAAACCTTTTCTTGGTAAGTTGCATTCTCGATGGGTTGGACCATTTATCGTTACTAATGTCTTACCTTATGGAGCAGTTGAAATTCAAAGTCCAACCACAAACAAGACTTTCAAGGTAAATGGTCACCGTTTAAAACTCTTCTATGAAGGATTTTAGGTGTACAATGTGGAGGAGGTAGCTCTTGGAAGCCCAAATTATACAAATTGAAGCATGGAATTCCGTCCCCCTTCACCCACCTAGCCCATGATGGCCCGCTGCATCAGAGCTCACTAGTCAGGGAAGTCTCTCTTATCTCTATACTACTAGAATTTTGTTTTAGTAAGCTTTCTTTTGATACATTGAGGACAATGTATGGATTAAGTGTGGGGGAGGGGAGTATATGATTTTGATTTAGGATTTTAGATGAGTGATTTTATCAAAAAAAAAAAAACCCAACTCTTTTATAATCAATTGAAACAATATTCTAGAAAAAATTTTGTGAACTTAGTAATGAGATATGATTAGGGAATACACGGCTTGTTTTGAAATCATTTCCTTTTAAGCTAGTCCTAAATTTAGGTTCAAGTAAATAGGGTAAATGTTTTTACCATAAAATTGATGTGGCCTAGTAGGATGGAGCATAAAATGTACCTACTATTCAAACAATTCTAAAAGTAGGATGGAGCATAAAATGCACCTACTATTCAAACAATTCTAAAAGTAGGATGGAGCATAAAATGCACCTACTATTCAAGCAATTCTAAAAGTGAGATGGAGCATAAAATGCACTCACTTTACAAAAGAGAGAGAGAGAGAGAGAGAGAGAGAGAGAGAGATAAAAATGTTTTCCCTAGTTTACTACCTGGTTTGAAGTAGTAAAAATTGGATTGGTTGATAGATAAGTCGTGTATGACTTGGTTGTGCTGATTTAATGGTTTGCAATAATTGACCTAGAATATTTGTGGAAAATGATGAAGGAGAGTTGAGTTTGAAGTTTGGTAGGATAGTTTGTTTGTTTTGTTTTTGTTTTGTTTTACCCAAGGACGTGTAAAGTCCAAGTGTGGGAGGTTTGATAGAGTGCATAATTTTCATATTATTTATATTTTTACTTCATATTTTATTGGCAATTTGCACTTAATTGATAGATTTAATTGTGTTTTATTTTAGAAAATTGGAAAATAGAGCTGAAAGGAGCTTGAAGCAATATCCTAACACTTTGGAAGGAGATTAGCACGATTTCAGCAGAAGACTTGAGCATGCAAGATGTGGGCACGCTCTATCAATCTGACACCTTGTGGAATTCAGCTAAATTGGAGGCGTGAATTATTAGAATTTATTAGTGAAAGGAGGGAGAGGTCCATCGTATGGATGCCAAGAAAGCAGTGGAATAGGGTGGGCGAATTTCAAAAATTTCTCTCCTCCCTTCCAAATGGGAATCATATTCCTTGATTTTAGAATACAATATTCAAGGATCTAATCGAATCAAAACCAAAATAGATCTGAACCAAAGAGAAAGGGAAGGGTTATACCTAATACAGAGAGTCAGTATCTCCCAACATTGGTGTTCACGCCTAAAAAATACTCCAAGATCTACTCCCACTGAAGATGATGCAGTGATACTGGAGCAGAACCAGTAGTGTTCATCCTACGAACCAAATTCTTCACAAGAATTTGAAGGAAGTGAAGAGCACCATAGACACTCAGCCTCTCAGCAAAGACTGATATCAAGAACACCTTCTTGAACTTTCCCTCTTTGAGAGATCGAACTAGGCAGTGAATGGCGGCGGCTGGAGGAGAACTCTGAGATCCTATCTCAAAACACAGGAGAATTTTTCTGCTCAAAACCCTTGGTTCTAATTTTGGTAATCCAAGATTAGGGTTTCTCATCTTTCTTAGTGATTAAGAAACCTCCTAATCCTATTAGGGGATATCCCAATTCAAATCTGTATTTGGATAGGGAATTATCTTAATCCTATCTACAGATTAGGTCAGCCCACTCCTGATCTTATCAGGAGGTTACCAGATTCAAATCTTTATTTGAATTTGGTGTCCAAGAGTGGATAGGGTCAAGACCCAATCCTTTGGCTTGCTCTGATCTCATATCCGCCCCTTTCAGTGGGTGATTAAATCAGCCAGTTCGAAATGGCCATTAGGCCCAATAAGTATTAAGTGCTTAACAGGCTTCCAAACTGCTGCCCAGTTGGGCTTTTTGTATAGCGTGGGACCCAAGCATTGATCTACACATCAGCCACATGGGTTGGCCCAGCCTTTGTTACAAGGCCTAGCCGAATTCACTAGAGAGCCCAATGAACCCCTTGAGCCCATCACATGGACTCTATGGGCCCAACACTTACACTAAGTGGTCCCTAGGCCTAGCCATCTTATAAAAACCCAGGGACTATGGGCAGATGCAAGATTAGCCCATCAGGTGTAACCCTAAATGGCCTTACACTCAACTTCTCAGCCCATAATGATCAAACACTGCCCGACAAGAGAGGACCTCTCCCTCGGCTGCAAGGAACTGTGTTGCACTCTCTGCTCACATCGATCCCAAGAATTAAAACCATTTGCAAACATTTTTAAACCATACATATCTATATATCTTATATATAAGTTTTGCAAAACAAAATTCCAACGATTGAAATCAACTACCGGTAGTTTGCTTTCCATCAGAGATAGTGCATCCCTGATCATTACCTTTGTCTGACAAAGGGGCTGATCATGTCACTATGATCACCCACTCAGATGAATTCTCAGACTGTCCCAATATACCCAGGTTTTGACCCCCGCTAAGGATCTCACTGATTGGCATATCAAAGACAACCTAATCTGACACCTAGTGCAGTATCATAATCGAGTCTACACTGAAAATCTGGTTCGGTTCAAAGATTCAAGTAATTCTACACTGCATGTGCCTTGGGTCTCACCTTGGTGGCTGAGACAGACCACCCCAACATTTGGCAGCACACTAGTGTCAGCCTTGGCAGGATAGATCTCCCCAGACTTATCCAATGGCTATGAACATTCTAAACTAACGCGAGTCTCATTAAGTGTCCAGTTTAAGGGTCTTACACAGAAACATACCAAACAACATGAATCAAACATGCACTTTATTCATTTACACTAAATGTCAAAAGTACATCAAAACTGATTGGAGCTAAGGGCATACAAAACTATCTAACAGCTCCCACTTGCACTTAGGTCCAATTTGGTACAAGCCAAAGTCCCATGCTTTCCACGTGTTTCTCAAACACTTTCTGTGTTAGTGGCTTAGTCCATGGGTCTACCACATTCTCCATTGATGCTACCTTTTAACATCAATCTCCCATAAATTCAGTATTGTCACACAACAGTGGAATGGGTGGTGTGCTGAATTCCAAATTTAGGAATGAACATCTTCGTTCATTAGGTAGTCTCACTTACGGCAATGTGTTCGGCTTGGTTTATGCACAGTTATTTTTGCTACTTAGGACCCCTATTTGCTGACTTTAAGGAAATAGCATATGATCATATCGTTCCAACATACCCAGATGTAGACTTTCTATCATATTGATCTGACTAAAATCAGCATCAATATACCCCAGAATTTGTAGTGAACTACCATTGTATACCAGACAAAACTCTTTTGTCCTTTGAACGTATTTGAGTATGTTCTTCACAGCAGTCCAATGCTCCTACCCTAGGTTGGCCTGGAACCTGCTTACGACACTCACCACCTGAGCAATGTCAGGGCGAGTGCACAGCATGGCATACATGATGCTCCCTACGGTTGAGGCATAGGGAACGTCTTTCATGCCCTCAATCTCCTCATAAGTCTTGGGAGACATCTTCTTAGAGAGAGTGACTCCGTGCCTGAAAGGAACATTTTCTTTCTTGGAGTTCTCCATGTTGTACCTTTTGACAATTTTGTCAATGTAAGCAGCATGGGATAATCCTATTATCCGCTTCGATCTATCTCTATAGAGTCGAAGACCCAGTATATAGGAAGCTTCTCCAAGATCTTTCATGGAGAGTTGTTGCGAAAGCCACACCTTGACCGAAGTCAACATTCCTACATCATTCCCAATGAGTAGGATATCATCCAAATACAACGCCAAGAAGGTGATCTTATCCTCACTAAACTTCTTGTAAACACAAGGCTCATCTGGATTCTGCTCAAAGTCAAACGATTTGACTGCAGAGTCAAAACGAATGTTCCAACTCCTAGAAGCTTGCTTAAGTCCATATATTGATCTATTAAGTTTACATACCATGTGTTCCTGACCAGCAGCAATGAAGCCTTGCGGCTGCTGCATGTAGATATATTTACTAAGATCTCCATTCAGGAACGCGGTTTTCACATCCATCTGCCAAATTTTGTAGTCATGGTATGTTGCTACAGCTAGCAGGATCCTAATGGATTTAAGCATGGCCACGGGTGAAAAGGTTTCCCCATAGTCGATGCCATCTTTCTGAGTATACCCTTTCGCCACCAAATGAACTTTAAAGGTCTCAACCTTGCCATTAGGGCCCTTCTTCCTCTTATAAATCCATTTGCAACTGATTGTTTTTACCTCAGAGGGTAGATCTACTAGAGTCCAGACTCCATTGGCCTCCATTGAGTCCATCTCGGCTCTCATGGCCTCCACCCACTTCTGGGAATCTATGTCCAACATACCTTCCGTGTATGTCATGGGATCCTCCTCACTAGTCAAGGCTTCCACTAGGTAACTATCCTGGTCATAACCATAACGGACTGGTGGCCTGGATACCCGGGTGAATCTTCTAGGTTGGTCACTACTTGGAACTTGTGGGACATCTCCCACTGCTCCTGAGCTCTCCTCATCAAGAACTATTTCCTGATGATGGGTGTCCAAGATATAATCGGTCTCTAAGAATTGGGCATTTCGACTGCAGAACACTTTCTGCTCACTTGGGTCATAGAATAAATAACCCACCAAATCCTTTGGGTAGCCTACAAATAGGCAACGGCTGGTCTTTGATTCCAACTTGTTCGCACTCATTCTTTTAACATGTGCAGGACAACCCCAAATCTTCATGTGTCTGACACTTGGTTCCTTTTCGGTCCAAAGTTCATATTGAGTTTTCGAAACCGATTTGGTCGGAACCTGATTCAGCACGTAGATTGCAGTCTCTAATGCATATCCCCAAAAGGATGTGGATAATTCCGAGCATGTGAAAAGTGACCGGACCATGTCTAACAATGTCCTATTCCTCCTCTCTAAAACACCGTTAAGTTGTGGTGTTGCAAGGTGAGCTAACTGTGATATTATCCCACTAGCCTTCAAGTAGTCCATGAATTCGTCAGAGAGATACTCGCCACTTTGATCTGATTGAAGGGCCTTAATTTCTCTCCCTAATTGTTTATCAACTTCTTATCTGAACTCCTTGAACTTTTCAAAGGATTTGAACTTCTGTCTCATTAGGTACACGTAACCATATCGTGAGTAATCATCGATGAAGGTGATGAAATACACGTGTTGGTTACGAGTCTTAATGATAGCTAAAATTATAATCCAAGCAAGTGCACTAGTTATCAAGTAGTATAAAAATATCGTTCCCACGAGGATTTAACAAAATAAGTATTAGAACTACAGCCTTCCTTAATTATTTGGACAATCAAAATTCAGATTTAAGAGTAAGAACTACTAAAAATAAAAATAGAAAAAGAAAATAAAAGCAAAGGCAATCAATAACCGAATATGCAATGAGTGAAATAGCTAGGACCATTGGTCCACCTAACCATTCTAATGAATATAAATGATGCGATTAACCAAGATCATTTGTCATTCCCATAAGCTGAAGTTTTTCCCAATTTTATTTAATATTCTTTCCCAAGATATATTAAACCTATTTCTATCAAGTAACCCCTCGATCCCTCAACTAGAGTTCTCAATGATAGGAATGCATTAAGTGCAAGAAAAACTCATATATTCATATGAATCATGTGTATATATCCCTATATACCATTCAATTCACACCATGAATTATGTGGTCAAATATATAAATTCCTCTCTCGATTCATTCATATAAACCGAATCAATTAAGAGATGGCCACTCCTAATCACATTAAGCAAATAATTCATAGACTATAAGGAAATCACGATCTTGGATAAACCATAATGATAAAAACATATTCACTATCATGGTTAGGCTTTCCACAACCCTAGCTCAAACAAATTAGTTCATGATAAAGGAAATAAAGCAAACAAGATGAAAGAAAGAACTCATGAATTCGCCCATGGTGCTGAGATCTCCTCTTCTTCTTGCCGCCACCTCCTTCTTGAAGCTTTCTTGATTTGCTGATCTCTTTCTTGAAGTTTCTTGATGATCTTCTTGATTCACTTCAGAGGGACTTCAGTAATTGATTAATTCAATTATTGATAGACTGATGCCCAAAGCTAGTTCGCTCAAACCTTGATATAGTTTAGGGAGGGGGACTGTTACAAAAACTTGGAGTTATCTCTAGAATAGATAATCCAGGTTAAACTCATCCTATCCTATCTTATCTTATCTCTTATCTAATGATCTCAATCTCTAACTTTCTAGAATTACATCACAAATTTAAATCTGGTAGGATTCTTCTCAGTTTCTTGTTCTTGTATTCATATTAGGCTTCCTCTGAGAATTGGGCTACTGCAAGTCTTTTCTGCCAGTTGGGCTTTAGTTGTGAATTGGGCCTTCCTACAAATTTCCCCGACTTCGGGCCCGGATTTAACTTTGATGTAGGCCGAATCTGTGAAATCCAAAAACACGAAAGTTGTAGCTTTCTCTCTTATCTTTTCAGTGAGTCTTGAATCTGCCCAATCAAATCTCGGATACAAGAGTTAGGCCCAGATTACTGATCGGTGCCGAAACTATGAAAAATCATCCGATTTGCCTTGCTTTTCTCCTGATGCCTTCTTTCATGCCCTGAACCGAAATACAAGAGTAATGAGTCTATTTAAATGTAAATTAAGTGTAGAAAGACTGAATTTTCATAGATAAGAATATGATAAATTTTATTCGCATCACCTAACACTCAGGGGACCACATACATCAGTATGTATAAGATCAAGTGTGTCTATACATCTTTCAGGCTTACCATTAAATGGCCGTTTTGTCATCTTACCTCGGAGGCAAGGCTCACAATACGGTTAGAAAATCCAAGGACCATCCTTTACCAGCCTTGTGATTTAGTCAACATCAATATGGCCAAGTCGGTAATGCCATAGGCACGTGGGACTAACTATATCACGAGTCATTTTCTTGGGGATTTTGACCGATGTAGTTTCGGTTAAGTTAGTTTCTAGAAAATGAAGTAGAACATAGAGACCGTTCTCCAGTTCCCCACATGTGATGAATTTATTGTTCCTTTTAATAGTAATCATATTACTAAAAAAGACAGTATATCCATCAACACATAGTTTAGAAACAGAAATCAGATTTCTTCTTAAGTTTTGTACATAAAGACAATCCTTAAGTACAAGTATTCCTTCTCTAAAGACTAATTCTTCGGTTCCTATCGCCATAGCTACAACACTTGCAGAAGTCCCCAAGTAAAGTGTCACTTCTCCTTTACTCATCCTTCTGCTTACTTTGAACCCATGCAGTGAATTACACGCATGAGTTGAAGCCTCGGAATCAACACACCAGGACACAGAAGCAACTAACAGATTAGTTTCCATGACACAAGTTTCGAAAATACCTTTTTTATATTCCAGGTAGGTAGGACAGTTCCTTTTCCAATGGCCGGCCTGCTTGCAGAAGTGATAGGCATCGGAGGCCTTGTCTTTCTTTTGTTTCTTAGATTTAGTGGCCTTTTTGTGGGGATTCCTCTTTGCCCTCCTCTTCTTGCCAGATTTGCCAGCTTCAACAAGCATGGCTATCAGCTCATCCTTTCTAATCAGTTCCTCAACTTGTTGCAACATATTGTTGAGCTCTTGAAATCTGACATTCAGCTTGTTCATATTAAGTTCATAATGAATGGATTGAAGGACGGAGGCAAGGAGTTAAGAATGGCATCTATCTGTGTGACCAGATCTAGCCTGGACCCAAGGGCCTCCAGCTCGTTTATGTAATCCATCATTCGGAGACAATGGTCATTAACTTGCTGCCCCTTGGTCATCTGCGCGGTCATAAACTGCTTCAGGACCTTTTGGCGAGTAGAACGATTCTGCTCTTCGTACATGGTTTTTAGATTATCCAATATGTCTTTGGCGAGTTTGATCTAATCAAACTGCCTCTATATCGAATTATCTAAAGAGGCTATTATATAGCAATGCACTAGGGAGTTTTTCTCCTCCCATTCTTGGTATTACCTTCTGCAGGCTTCTGAAGCCCTATCTCCCAGACGATCGGTGTAGGATTCTTTGCCACTTTATCTAACTTTTCTGAAGTTAGGACCAGCATAAGGTTTATGTACCAGTCGGCATAGTTTGGTCCCTTAAGTTAGTTGTCGTCAAGCAACTTAGCAAATTGTCCATTTGCCATTTTCTGGTAAAACAACAAAACGTTAGTCCACAACCTTAGTTTGATTCATGTTACCTACATAGATATGGCTTTTAATCTATGTTCAATTTCCATTAGTTCATCTCTGAGATTTCCCTCCTATCTCAGTGACGGAGATAGCAAAATGTGGAAAATCACATAGGGTGCGTGGAGCCAACCATTTCAGCTGCATAACCCCACCACCTTTCTATGACGGATCATATCCACTCATCGTATGAGTTTCCCTTTGGCCTTTGTCAGACAAAGTTCATAGTCATTTTAGGGTAAATCTTTCTATCCAGTGAGTGCTCACCCATCATATTTAGGTTATGCCAAGGTACCGTGAGAAAGTTCCCATTTTTTGGTGAAGCCCCTCCCACATCGGTCTATGACGCCCCTATCATCTTATGAAACACACTGACAGACCCAACAGCAAATGGATAGACCAATTTTATGGTGCATTTCCTCATTACTGAAGGACCCATCATCGTGCTAATGACGGAAGGCCTTTAGAGAGTCCATCATATGGATCTCCCTATCACATGCACTCATATTACTGGAGGGAACAAGTGATCATGGCTTAGTTAATTTAGGTCAAACCAAAGTGGCTCCCACTGACTTTCATAAAGTCAAATTTCTAGTGGGCCAATTCGGCTAGGGTTTCCACATGTGTCCCTTTTCAGGGTTATGGGGCCCACCACGAAAGGAATGTGTCATCCAATGATTGTAAGGGACACCATGGCAATGATGTGCATTCAGCCATGGTGTGCGCAAGAGCCACTATCGTATCATCACGGGCCAAATGCTTATGGCCCATGGTCGCAGCACATCAAACATCCATACATCACATGCAATGGAAGAATTATCCAATCAATTACTTGCTGTAAATCCCATTAATAAGCCCATTTATAATCCATAATATTAACATTTAACATTATCTAGGTATATGGACTGAATAGTAGTTAGCAATTCGGCCCATATAGCTTTTACACAAAAGTGGGCTTTTCCAGTTTTAACTCTTTAAAACTGGGCTTTACAGGTTGGGCCAAATTGGTTCTTCATATTAAAGATTAGTTTCAGACCTGAAAGTGGGAGAAATCAGGGCTGAGAACAGCCCCATTCGAACCCTAGATTCGGTCCAAACAGCTTTGGTCCAATCTGATCCGAAACAGTCCAAAACCAATTTTTAATTCAAGAAACAATTCAAGATCTGAAATTAATATTTCTAATTTTAGACAATCACAAATCAGATATGGACTGTTCGTACCACCTGCAAAACAGAGGTTAGTGACCAAGGGTTGCAGTTTCATAAGCTGCAAAACGCAGAATGCGATATCACGATCTGCAAATCTCCAACGTTGCCGCCATCTTCAATCAAGAAAATAAAAAATTACAGAACCCTAATTTCTATTAATTAATTACATTCTTGATTGAATCCTATACATTCAGTCCTGAAAAATAAAAAAAAAATATTTTACAGACCGAATAGAATAGAAACTGCAAAAAGATTGTGCAGACTATCTGCGCTAAATGTGCACTTCAATCTCCATGTACGAACAACCCATTTAAATCAAGAAATAAATTAAGAACATTTCCAAATAAATTTCAGATTTAACAAAATTAATTTCAGATCAATCGCCCACATCCAGAAACAATTTCTTGGAATAAAAATAACAATCTGCGCAAATCCAGGTAGAACAACTTCTACCAATTTACGTAGGTTCAGATCTGATTTTCTTGGTTCAAGATTCGAACCTGTGGCTCTGATACCACTGAAAGGAGGGAGAGATCCATCGTATGGATGCCAAGAATGCAGCGGAATAGGGTGGATGAATTTCAAAAATTTCTCTCCTCCCTTCCAACTGGGAATCATATTCCCTTATTTTAGAATACAATATTCAAGGATCTAATTGAACAACTTCTGCCAATTTACGTAGGTTCAGATCTGATTTTCTTGGTTCAAGATTCGAACCTGTGGCTCTGATACCACTGAAAGGAGGGAGAGATCCATCGTATGGATGCCAAGAATGCAGCGGAATAGGGTGGATGAATTTCAAAAATTTCTCTCCTCCCTTCCAACTGGGAATCATATTCCCTTATTTTAGAATACAATATTCAAGGATCTAATTGAACCAAAACCAAACTAGATCTGAACCAAAGAGAAAGGGAAGGGTAATACCTAATACAGAGAGTCAGTATCTCCCAATGTTGGTGTTCACACCCAAATAATACTCCAAGATCTGCTCCCACTGAAGATGACGTAGTAATACTGGAGCAGAATCAGTAGTGTTCGTCCAACGAACCAAATTCTTCACAAGAATTCGATGGAAGCAAAGAGCACCGTAGGCAATCAGCCTTTCAGCAAAGACTGATATCAAGAACACCTTCTTGATCTTTCCCTCTTTGAGAGATCGAACTAGGCAGTGAATGGCAGCGGCGGCTGGAGGAGAACTTTGAGATCCTATCTCAAAATGCAGGAGAATTTTTCTGCTCAAAACCCTTGGTTCGAATTTTGGTAATCCAAGATTAGGGTTTCTCCTCTTTCTTAGTTATTAAGAAACCTCATAATCCTATTAGGAGTTATTCCAATCCAAATCTGTATTTCGATAGGGAATTATCTTAATTCTATATGTAGATTAGGTCAGCCCACTCCTGATCTTATTAGGAGGTTACCAGATTCAAATCTTTATTTGAATTTGGTTTCCAAGAGTGGATAGGGTCAAGACCCAATCCTTTGGCTTGTCCTAATCTCAGATCCGCCCCTTTAAGTGGGTGATTAAATCATCCAGTTCGAAATGGGCTTTAGGCCCAATAAGTATTAACTGCTCAACAGGCTTCCAAACTGCTGCCCAGTTAAGCTTCTTTGTATGGCATGGGACCCAAGCATTGATCTACACATCAGCCACATGGGTTTAGCCCAACCTTTGTTATAAGGCCTAGCGAATTCACTAGAGAGCCCAGTGAACCCTTTGAGCTCATTGCATGGACTCTATGGGCCCAACACCTACACTAAGTGGTCCCTGGGCCAAGTCATCTTATTAAAACCCAGGGACTGTGGGCAAATGCAAGATTAGCCCATTAGGTGTAACCCTAAATGGCTTTACACTCAACCACTCAGCCCATAATGATCAAACACTGCCCGACAAGAGAAGATCTCTCCCTCGGCTGCAAGGAACAATGTTGCACTCTCTGCTCACATGGATCCTGGGAATTAAAACCATTTGCAAATATTTTGAAACCATACATATCTATATATCTTATATATAAATTTTGCAAAACAAAATTCCAACGATTGAAATCAACTGTCGGCAGTTTGGTTTCCATCAGAGAGAGTGCATCCCCGATCATTACCTTTGTTCGACAAAGGGGCTGATCTTGTCACTATGATCACCCACTCAGATGAATTCTCAGACTGTTCCAACATACCCCGGTTTTGACCCCTACTAAGGATCTCACTGATTGGCATATCAAAGATAGCCCAATCCGATACCTAGTGCAGTATCATAATGAGTCTAGGGGTCAGGTGTAACTTTTCAGTTTTGCCCATCAATCTCCAAGGTCCAGGGCAATACTGGAAATCTGGTCCAGTTCAAAGATTCAAGTAATCCTACACTACATGTGCCTTGGTCAGCCTTGGCATGATAGATCTCCCTAGACTTATCCAACGGCTGTGAACATTCTTAACTAACATGAGTCTCATTAACCCAATTTAAGGGTCTTACACAGAAACATACCACACAACATGAATCAAATATGCACTTTATTCATTTACACTAAATGTCAAAAGTACATCAAAACCGATTGGAGCTAAGGGCATGCAAAACCATTTAACAATTAGAGTTTATTTCATATTGTATTTCTAAAAAGAGTCAGAGTCCCAATTTAATTAGAACTCTTATTCCTATTTAGGGATGAGAATAGATTAGATTGGGGTGATCATTATCCCTTAATGAGGGTGGACTTCTATTTGAGGAAGAACTCATAAGAGATGCTGGAAACAACCTCTCTAGGGCTATATAAGGGGGGATAGAATAGCAATAACGACATCTTGGCAGTAGAATACATTCTTTTTGTCTTGGAGTTGCGTTCTCTCCATGAAGAGTGACTAATCTCTTATTTTCTGGTTGAAGGTTAAAGAAGCTTTGATTCTACAACAATTGTGAGATCTAATTGATTTTATCAGTTCATTGTTTCTTGAGTATTTATATGTTTTTTGTAATTTTCTGTGATGATTATTTTTTATTGATTAAGCAAAAAGGATCCGTTGCTCAATTGATGAAATAGTTTATTGCCAATTAGATCCTCTAATTTGTATATGTTTGTTAGATTTAATCTATGGCGAATAACATAAATTGATTATGGACAAGTTTTCGATTTATGTTATGAAAATATATGATCTGATTTAGATGAACCGAGCTTGCGTGTTCATCGATTAGAATTGGGTCTCTCTAATGCTATTGATAGATTAATCCTAAGAGCTTGTTTAGGGTTGTCTATTAATAAGAGAGGTAATCAAAGAGCTTGTTTTGGTTATCACGAAATCAAGGAGAGATTGGCTATTAGATCTTGTTAATGGCTATAACCAATTTACTCATAAATATATGAATTCATCTTTGCATCAATGATCAATTGCATAAATCAAAGCTGAACTTATTCCTTTAACCAGAAGTTGCCTCCTATTGATTTAATCTTTATTTTATTTGAATTCCTTTTTACAACAACTCCCCATTTCGTTTTACTATTTTTCTTGGAAATAAATCAACCCAATCCCTGTGGATATGACCTTGCTCATCGCTATATACAAAAGTATCTATTTCGAGCAAGACTTTTATTTTTGTTGGATTCAACACCTATCACGCACTTAATGATTGATAGCAAATCCAATATTCTCTTTCCCGGTACGTCACAAGTACATTTATCTCCTGTCTTTTAGGATCTCGGGAAGTCTCCCATAAATAGAGATCCTCCTCATAGTTGGGGTCACTTAGCATTCAGCGTTTAATACCCAACACCCAGTACTCGAGCATACCTCACTTCCAAATCATCAAACTCTCTGTCTTTCAAAGCGACTACTCCCATCCAAGCCTTACCCACTGATTCGTCATTCACATTCTCTAGCCCATATTAGTGTATTCACAATATAGTGGATTCATGCAAATACATTGGATTCAATATAGCCCGGTGTATTGAACATTAAACTTTATTGCGCATTGACTTGTCATTCACTGGTTTTGTTGTCTATATCAGTGTGCAATACAATCAGTGTATTGAATGGATTCAATCATTTGAAGCCTCAATGAATCCATTCACATTCTCTAGCCAATTGAAGGCGAGCTAGATAGTTAATGACGAATCAGTGCGCAATATAATCCAGTGTATTGAATCCAATGTATTCGCAATATAGTGTATTCGAATGAATCCAGTGTTCATTAACCATTTCAGTGCGCAAAACGGAGGAAGACGAAGGACAATGCGCAACTATGGCTTTATAAAATGGATTCACCGAGGCTTCGAATCCAATGTATTTGCATGAATATAGAGGCAGAGGAAGATGATGAATAGTGTCACTTCCCTTTCTGGATATCTTTTCAAAAAAAAGATCATATTTTTGTTATTTTATAAAAATATTATTTTTTATGGATATTCAGGGCTAAAAGTTACCCTTATATTCTAGAAACCCAATAATAAATAGTCTTTTGTCATTGTATTCTTTTATTTTTTTAATTTAAGGAAAATCATAAAATTCAAGGATTTGATATGTGTTTCAAACCGTGGGTGTTTATTCCTTAAACATTTGCACTTGATTTGGTTGTAAAATTGAGAAAAACAATAATAGACCCATTTATTGATATTTTGGGCATCATTAAACACCATTAGGCACTACCCATTGGGGAAAGTGCTAAAATAAAGCTTCCCTCAATGTTAAGTGCACATATAATTCTGAATACATGCTTAATGTGTTGGAAAGCAATATGAGGATAGAGAATAATCTGACGTGGACAATATCATTTTAATAGCTTCATTACAAATTCACCTCTTCGCACCAGACCCCACAACGTCCCACAGAACATCCCCTCCTGATGATAGTATTAGAATTGGTGATATCATCATTACTAAAAAATAAAGCAAAGGTAGTTAAATCAACTTTAAAAGTCTAATCTAAAGGTCAGATGAATCTATCCATAGGTTGACGCTAAATTTCACGGACAGTATGCGGTTTATAGGGGGCTATTTCAGATTTATGAGGTGAATTACAGTAGCAAAAATGGATGGATGACTCTTACAAGCTCTTGTGAAGTAGTTGAGAATTGAGAGAGCGGGAAATCGTCTAATCAGATGCTCCCAGTCGAAAAGAATATACGGTTACAAGGACGACAGAAGTAGCCTTGTTACTTGTCAGGAGGTACACATACATTGGATCTCAATAGAAAAATCAAGAACTTTTTATCTGCCAACTGCCATGGACGATTTCGTATTCTCTACTCTCCCTTCTAACGGTGTCGACTGGCGATCGGCGACCGGTAACCGGGGACGTAGATACACCACGTATCTGAGTATCTCCACGCTGTGCATCTCTCCTCACCTCCAGCGTGGGAACCGACCGGTGACGGAGATACATCACGTATTCTTTCCAGAGACCGGATCTGTTCCTCACAAAAGGCGTTTCGCACGCGCCTCACAATTACATCTTATTATATGAGCCTCACAACTTCTCATAATACATCCCAGCCTGTATTGAAAACATCTCCCGATGATGAGAGGGCTGATGTGAACAGATTCTTCTCGTCCAACAAAGCTCGTACCGCGTCGGTGAGTGAATCAGTTGGCTGTTGGACCCGGCTCGCGTTGGCCTGCACTCTACACACAACAGTAGAAACCTACAAATTTACATCTGAACACGTGGGTCGGTAGCAAACGGCCGTTACTGACGGCGTTTATTGTTTAGGCCGTACCCCCTCATTTCTTTTCATCCTCTGTGCCGACATGAAGATGAGAGGAAATTGGCTTGGTTTTGTTTGGTGGGACCACATTCTCCTCCATGCTAGTCCTTCACTCGCGAATCCAACGGTTCATGTCTTCGTACCATTTATACTTTAATGTGCGACACGTTTCCTTTTCCTTCCCCTTTCAAAACCGTGGGCAATTTCCGTGTATTTTTCTAATATGAATCCTTATTACGAGGGACCTATTTTCGCCGGCAGATTGGAATCTACCTACCGCTGTAACTCACCTGGAGTTCAGTTTGCTCGGTTACCTCCACCTGGAGTTCTAATGCTTACTCGGTTTTTTTTTTTCTTCAGAAAATTGCTTTATGCTAATCCAAGGCATGAGTTACTTACTCGGATTTGACCTTTCACAGAATTTCTCTCTCATAACACCTTGCGACAGGTGTGAGTAAGATCAGTCTTCCCGCGCATTTATGTGGCAACGTCGAGGTCGTCGACCGTCCGTAGAACAATCCCATGATAGATATTTTTTTCATCTCCCAGGACCCTTGAAGATGATCATATCACAGATGAAAAACGTTGTTATGATTATCAACACTCAACAGTGATGCAGTGGTTTAGGTGAAATGGTGTATTCCGACAGCTAAACAAGGAGAGGCTGGCGTTCGGTGATTCGGGTTTCTTCTTCGAAATTCGAATCGTCCACCTACGACTGAGCGGGGCAGACCGGCAACCTGACTCACCAACCAGACCGTCTTTTCTTTTTGTTTCCTTTGGGAAGAAATTGCTGCGTTGCATTGTGTGTATTTCTGTGTTATTACTGTTTGGTAAGGGCTTGACTTTGCTTTGGTCTGTGGGTGCATTACTTCTTTCCGTGTACGCCGTCACGAGTTACCCCCACCGTACGTCGGCGCCGCGTCAACGTTGCCGCCGGGCAGCTTTATCATGGGTGTCGCCATCCTAGCTCGTCGTGGGCATGCTTCTTTATTCTTGGTCACCCTCTCTGGGTCCCAGTAGTCCCACTTCCCCATCCTCCTCCGCCACCGTCTCTCTCGACCCACCTCGTCAGCCCAGCGGCTCTTCTTTGTTCTTCGTTTGGTATAGAAATAAACGATAAAAACCAAGAATCAAGAATGTTGTCTACTGTAACGATAATAATATTAACAAACAATGGTTTCGTTTAATACAATAAAATAATAAGAGTAATAAGATCACAGAAGTGTCCATTGAAACACTTCAAACTTTCATTTTCTTTCTTCCATCTCTTCCTTTTTTTTTCACAGAGAGAGAGAGAGAGAGAGAGAGAGAGAGAGAGAAATGGAGGATCACACGGAGGTATTGACGACGTTGGAGACGTCGGACGGGAACAAGGCAAGGAACATGAGGAGGGCCATAATGAGTACGGGGACGAGGAGGAGCATCAGCGGCGGTGGGGGCAACGGCGGCAAAACGAGCGGCAACACCAGAAGCGAGATCGCCAACACAACCAGGAGAAGAATGGACGTAACACTGAAGTACCCAACCATCCAGTACTCCCAAATGCAGTTCTACCACTCCTTCACTTTCTCAGAACTCCGCATCATACGCCCTCCACGACCACCATTGGCCTTCATATAAGGCCGTCGCTGCTGCCTTACAGAGACCCGTCCCTGTCTGTCAGATCTCCTCCCTCCGTACTCTGATCAGAGATCGATATTAAAAGAACCAACGAAGCCACGAATGAATGAAAGAAGCGAACCGAACAGGAAAGCAACCAAGGTGAACGGTGCATTATACAGAGTTTATATGGTGTCTTCCTTTGATTACAGGAGAGTGAGAAACAAGTGTAGCAAACCCTACCTATTAGTTGATTTCTGATTAATTATGGTTTTCGAATTAATCAAGTATTAATCTTCCCCTTAATTAATCCTTGGAGATGGAGAATTGGGAATTGTGTTGAATAGACTTGGCGTGTGACGACAAGGGTTGATGCCGTTATGCGTTATTTTCAATTAAGTTAAAGTAAAACCTACACCATAACTTCCTTAAAGCCGAAGGGTGAGAGTAAGGAATGGGAAATAAACTGGAAACTGGTTCAAGCTATATATGGCGTAATTATTTTTTCTTTTTTTCTTTTTTTTATTAATCCAAAAAGTAAAATCATTCATTAAGATTGCTCAGAACAGTTGTCATTACATATAGTCCTTTAAAGAAAGTTAGGCAAAACAGTGAAAGTATGAACATGTGAGATGGTCAGACCATATTTAGATGGGCCTCCATGTTTCCTACACACGTATGCTTCGCTACCAACCAATTGATGGTAGTTCAGTTGGTAGGATTTCTAATTCGTTGTATTAGAGATTTGGGATCAAGTTTCGTTGAGATCAAAGTTGTGGGGGTTATTATCCCAGTTTTGTAGTTCTATGAAGCGAAAAAGAAATAAGTGTTTCACTGAGCAATGGTAGAAATTATATGCCAAGGTTGATCCTTGATCCAACAAAGTTTTGGTAGCAATTTCATATCTCCCTCAAGTTCAATTCTAGAAAAAATCAACTTCCTGCACCAACAACATACCTTAGGTTATGTTTGATTTCAAGGAAAATGTATGGAAAGGTAGGAAAATGTAGGAAAATTTATACAAGATTTATAAAAGTTTCCCCTTGTTTTCGTGCTTTTTCCTTCAAACCAAACATAACCTTAGGGGCGTTGGTTTTTTGGGATTTTGAGAGGGGAAAATTGGTCAATAGGATTAAATCTATATATATTTTTTAATTTATATGAGGATAAGGGAAAGTTTATTTTATTTTCTTGGGTATCACTTACCTAGGTAATTAATACTCATCTTTTAGGTGGGTAAATTATTTTTTTCAAGACTTGGATGGGACAAAAATACCTCTTTTGATAATGGAATTTTTATGGCTAAAATGGTCATTATTTTATTTACCTAAAAAATGAAAAAACGAGGGTAAATGTTTCCCATAAAACACTTACCCAAATACATGCATTTACCTGGATAAACAACTTACTGAAAAGAAAATGGGGCCTTAAAGTGAAATTCACATAAGAATCTTGGAAGTGGATGAATTGTCGCAATCCGGATCTCCTACCCACAAGATGCTACAGCTGTAAATTGGGATTCAGATTGGTGCTGCACAAAGAATACCCCACAGGTACATCTTAATGTGCATTAAGAACATCTACCATGTCATGAGTGGTGGAGCCAGGAGCATTGGGGCAAGAAAATGAAATAGGGAGTAGAAGTAGGGTATAGGAAAAAATGGATTGAGAATGTTTGAATCTATTACATATTTTGCTTTTTATTTTTTATTTTTTATTTTGGGAGTTAGAGAAGAGAAGAGTTAGAATATGACCCTTTAGTAACCCTATATAAATAATGATTTAACAAAAAGTTTGGGGGGCCAAGGACCCCCACACCAGTATGCTTGTCTCTGTCCCTTGCTCTAAATTGAGATCAATACATGGTTCAGATGTGCTATGGAGTGCCAATAAGATGTGCTATGGAGTGCAGATGTGAATTCATTAATGATAACATGTAAATAGGAAAAATGTTTATAATGTAAAACTATAATATCTTGTGGGTAGGTGTAGATAGGATGCTTGTGAATACGAGATCCGACCTGAAATAGTGAGGGCACCCCTGCCTCTGTAACAATTATTCCAAGCTAAAATTTTCATGGCGGCTATGGTGGCATATAAAGGTGTTCTATAAACTATAATTCAGTATTTTTGAAACATAAACCCAGAGCAATAAGAAATAATACTTCAGTAATGTAAATCTCTAGGGTCTGGGTTATAGTGATGGGTGTGGGTTTTGTGGTGCTTAGGACATTTGGGACTACTGTTTGTCCTTCAGCTATAATATGCATAAATTGCAATATCATGTTGGGGCGTTGAAGAGCCTATGCATTGAGTTTAAGGATATTGGATTCTTTCTTTTGTTTAAGAGAGGTGCAAGACGAGATGCATGTTGTTCTACCAACTTGCATGGATGAGCTAATGGCTTATGCATTTCAGATGTATCGCCACTGCAAGCTATACGTGTATGTATATATGCGTGTTATACTATCGATTTTTAAGGTTTTGACTTTTGAGTTTTTGACTTTGTTGAATGATCTTTAGTCCATTGAGTGTGTATTTTATTTTATGGATGTTTTATGATAGGTATTTATTAAAATGTCGCTATGTCATCATTAAATCAGTATTTTTTTCATTATATTCATCTGTATACATTGATATTTACAAAAATTGGTTTTGATTTATGTGCATATATATATATCAACCGTTAGGCGTCTAATAGTGTCTAGTTGTTAATAAACGATTTATCAAATACTTTTCTCACTTTTGAAGATAAATTAAGGACAAACGTTTATTTAATAAACGAAAGGTATACCAAATGCATATTAAATTCCTTTAAAAAATCCCAATGCTCATTAAATCGGCACATTGTTCGATTTTCTCAAAATTAGAAAAAAGGATTACTTTTCCATAAAATTAGAAAAATGAAAATAAAGAGCAATATGTGTAAAAGGGTTAATTTTTATTGTACAAATGATTCGAAGAAAATTCTCATTAAATTTGGTTGAACCAGCTGACAAAGTGAGCCTGAAAGTAAACCATTCTCCAGCCCATTGGAGAAATCTGCCTACTTGATTTGGTCATTCTCTATCCCATTGGGAGAAAGAGAAACCCAATCTAAAATCTAAATTTGAAACAAGACATCCCAAGTTATTTCAAAGATATACCACCGGCTGGCCGATCAAGGCGGTCCACACTGTACCAGAAAGTAGACCCTCACATATCCTGGTGGAGAAGTCCACTTGACTCAAATTTGAACCCTTGGCCTCCCAATTGAGAAAGAAAGAATACCACGTCACCACCCATGTGACCGTTGGTTACGAAATTGTGGACTCTACGGAGAAAGTTTTATGAGGGCATGAAATGAACACCATCCAATGGTTGTCAGTAGAGTTCGTGGGGTCCACCAATTGGAAGATCCTATGTTGCAAATTCTGACAGGTGAACAGCCACCCAGTTGGAGTCAGTGTGCAATGATACCATAATAGGGCTACATTTATCAGGTGGTGGTGGGGAGTGGGGACCCAAGTCCACGTGACAACCACGTGAAGCCAAATCCTCATACAGGTTAGATGAGCGTGTAGAACAACTCAACCATTTTTTTTATAAGTCCAATAATCAATAATACAACTCAACCATTTCAGCTTTCTTAATTTCACAGGCTTCAACGGTTCCTTTCAAGGCTTCGGATGGTATAAAACCACTGGGCCCTCGCTCAGTCATTTATGGTTGGATTTGAATCTTTTGCCCTTGCCTTCGTGATTAAATTCAAATCACGAGGAAAAATATTCCAATCCAAGTGTCAAGGGCTTCTGTCTGAATCCAATGCTCCAAAAACCTCCCTTCATACACTTAACAACCTGTTTACATGGTGCCCTCATCACACCAGATTGTAAAATGGATCCTTTTACTTGCATCATGTAAAAGTTAGGAAAACAAATACTTTTTCTGTTTAAAAAATGAACATTTCATAAAGTGAACGCTTGCTCTAGGAGAATGGATTTCATTCTAATTTTCTACCATCATTTTTTTCAACAATATGATTCATTCTTTTATTGAATATCATTAAAAAATGAACATTTCAAAAAGTGAAACGCTTACTGTAGGAGAATGCAATTCATTCTAATTTTCTATCATCACTTTTTTCAACAATATGATTCATTCTTTTATTGAATATCATTTTGGATCATGTAATAAAGGGATTATAGTTGATAAAGGCAACTTTTGAGTATTATTATCAATAAAAATAATTTTTTTTACCATAATTTTTAAAATAGAGTAACTTTTATTAAAAAATATATCAAAAAATGCTAGAAACACTGTTCATCTCCTTCCTCCTTCAACCATCGAGAAAATATCCCCATCTCTAGTCTCCATCTTTCTCCTTCCTCTTCCTCCTCCTTTCAATGGCCATGGAAGAGTTCATCGCCAATTCTTGAACCCTTGGCCCTCCTTTCGGATCCACCTCCATGCCCAAGATCACCAGAACCCTTTGCTTCATATCCTTGAAAAAATCAATGGCTAGGAATTCGAAACAGCAGCAAGCGGTTGTTGGTTACTTGGCGGAGATTCTGTTACGAGCCAAAACACCGTTAGAAAAAGAACTTGGCGGATGAATGTGTTCTTCTAACTGTTTCAAAAGAAGAATTCATAGAAGCTCTGCTCTAAACTCAAATATACAGAAGAAGAAGAAGCAGAAGAAGAAGAAAGAAGATGAAGGAGGAGGAGGAGGAGGAAAGATAAAGATAGAGACCCGAGGTGGGAATATTTGTTCGGTGGTCTAAAGGAGGAAGAAGATGAACAGTGTTTTTACCCTTTATTGATGTTTTTTTTTTTTTAAATTTACTTATTCTAGAAATTATGTTAAAAAATTATTTTTATTGATAATAAGACCTGCCCTTATCAGCTATAATCCCTTTACTAAAATCCTCCTAGATTTACTAAAACTTATCCTATAATTTATGTTTTACTAAAACACCCCTTATAGTTTGCAACTGATTTATTTAATCAACCTTCCTTTAGGTTGAAGTGGAAAATGACAATTTTGACCTAAAGATTTTTATGGACTAATATAATCTATAGAAAACATAAATGGTAATGCCACTTTTGTCCCTAGTAAAACATGGACAAAGACTCTTCGATCAATTTTATTCTCTATCTAAGAAGGAAGACATGTTGCAAATTAACTAATATGACTGGTATTCACTGTTCTCTCTTATTCATTTTATTAAAATCAAATATTGTGTAATAGATCTAAAAATTAAACTATGTTTCATTTTAAAAGCTCAATATAATGTATTAGGGGTAATTTCAAAATAAAATAACATAGGTTCATGCCTTTTAACATTTTTGGTCAAATTACCATTTTTCTGCCATCAATATAAAATATTCTTGATACAAAGTTGATTAAATAAATTGGTTGCAAATTATAAGGGGAATTTTAGTAAAATGTTGAAATTGAACCATAAACTTTAATAAATCTATGAAATTACAGGGGTATTTTAATAAACGACTAAAGTTGAAAACATTTGATTTTCTTCATTTTAGACGTAATCAATGGCCAAAAAGAAGAAAGGTATTTGATTTTTACACCCGGAATTTCGGGTACATTGTTGGACAGTCACCCAAAGTCCGAAACCGGGTCTGAAAACCGGCGTGCCAATCAAGGGAAGACCTTGTAAAACAACGGCCGATGGGTCCAGAATCAACTCACAATAAGGGAAACCGATGCTGACGCATCAGATACGCTGGTGACGAATGATCTTCATGATAGAAGAAATTAGTTTAATCAGATGCAATGTATCTGAATCCTTTTCTCTCTCTCTGATTCTCTCCCCTCTAACCTGTGACAATGTTCTTTCTCTCTCCTCTCTTTTAATCGGTCATATAATTGGAACTTGGAAGAGCTGAAAAAGGGGGATGTTCCCGCCCATATCCCGTCAACGTCGAACCAATTTGGATTAAAATAAAGGGCAAGAGTGTTTGAACTTTTGTGAGGAATACGTACTCCCTCGTCAAGTCTGCACCATTGGATGGCCGTTGAGATTCAAACTCTACGAATCTCAAGGACCATCCAACGGCTTGGAAAAATAGTGGACCTAATTATAATGATAGGTAAACTGTTTGAACCTCCCTGAAGTTTCTGATAATTTCTATAAACTTTCCTAAAGTTTGATAATCGCAATCATTTCCCTTAAACATTTTGGAGTCTCCGTTGTTTAGGCAATGGGTTTTATTTTATCCAAAACCCGAAATCTGATAAAAAAAAGTTGAAAAAGTCAATAAATCATTGATTTGAGTGGTTGAACTATCAACCTATTTAATGGTTTTTAACCATTTTTTATTTTTTTATTTATGTTTTAATTTTTTTAATTTTGCTGTCAAGACGGGAATCCAAAAAAAATTGGCCAGAACAATTTCATTTTCGAATTGTTTTCTAAAACGTTGGTTGAAAGTAGATTCCTTTTGTTTGAATCCTCTAAAAACAAGCATAAAAATACGCAAAATACCCCTTTCAAATCTAAAGCTGCAATTTTAAATTCTATTTTATTTGTCATTTATAAAATTTATTTTTTTAGAAATCAGCCGTATGGATATTATTAGAGAATGAGTCTATTTGCAACCGGGTTGAAAAGTTCAGAAAAGATAATTACAATTAAAGTTTAACCATGAATCGACCAGTTAAAGAAATAAAAGAAGAAAGGAATTGCCATCCGTATCATTCCATAAATGTAGGCAAATTTAAACTAAGGGATAAATATATTGTACAGCCCGTCAGATATCTGAAATTACAATCATCTCTTAAACTACTAAAAATTAAAACTAAAAATAAAAATACGACTAAAATAAAATAAAAGTACCCAAGAAGTCACATTCCAATGTTGTTTAATAAATCTTTTTATTTTTGAAAAGAATATAATATTTAATAAGAAATACGACTAAAATATTTCTGAGTCTTATTGATATTTAATGAAAAAGGACAGGACGTTCAAGAATGCTTAACTTACTCGTAACAAGGCTGCATTGGTGAGAGTGAGGGCTGTAGTATTTAAATCGCACAGAGCTGTAATTAGGGTATCCCTTGGCATTTAAGCTACAAGGGTCTATTCACTGAAAAACTATTGATTTTTTATTGCCTAAAACGGAAAGACAGCCATCCTTTCATGTAGTACTGAATCTTCTGATTATCCAGATCCATTGGTAAGTTGTCCATAAGTAATTAAATGCCTAATTTATCTGGTTTTTGTATTATTATTGGAGCTTTAATGGAATCTTTTTTGTCCAATAACGACTGTTGAGACTGACTGACATCTATTTGTATTTATTGTAGCTTAGGAGTTAGATCAATTGGGTGGTGTCTGTCTTCTATAAATGAGCACATGATAGCAAACACTCCTTAAACAGTCTTATCTTCTTTAAATCCCATTAAATTAACTTGTTTTGGGAAATCCATATATGGGTTAGGCTTAGGAAGTGATAAGTCTAACTTGCCCTTTCATTATGTTGATATTAATTTAGACAAATCTATAATATTTATAAAAGTATGAATGAGGAGGTACTGGCTTCTAGAAATTTTCTTTATTAAAATATTTTTATTGAATTTAATTCATATTTTGAAAGGGCAGAAAATGTAATTAAAAGAATACCATTAAGTACATTCAATTACATTTTATTAAGTCTCACATTTAAGTCATTAAATAAATCAAATTCTCTCGCATTGAATCTAATATTTATACTTTTGTTTATCATCATTAAATTCCACTAATAAATCCATACACAATAATTATTAATAGAATGAAGTTTTATTTTAAAATAAACATAGAAATAAAATTATATTTTTCATCTAGGTGGTGGGTAAGTAGTTCAACCATTTGGGTCAAATGGATAATTTCATGATGTCATAAATAAATAACACAAATTTAGAAATATAAAAGTACTTTTGTTTATCATCATTAAATTTAACTAATAAATCCATACACAATAATTATTAATAGAATGCAATTTTTTATATTTTCAAAATAAACCTAGAAATGAAATCATACTTTCCATCTAAGTCGTGGGCAAGTACTTCAACCATTTGGATCAAATGGATACTTTCATAATGTCATAAATAAATAATACAAATTTATAAATAAAAAAATATAAAAAATATAGAAAAATAAAATTTTGTAAAAAAATTGGGCACATTTCTATTATTTTATATTTGTATATTAAAAAACAACTATAATAGAATAGACATAATTTTATTATAATGGACATCAAATATACAACTTAAAACCGACCGAAAGTTAAACCATCTTCCTATCTAGGGTGGGTTAGTGGTTCGACCTTTCAAGTCAAATAGGTTAACCCATGATGTACAATTAAAAATAAATTTTTTAAAATATAATAAAAAAATGAAACAATTTTGGGCACATCTATAATATTATATACTAATAATATAAACAAAAATAAGTATGATAAATAATAATTATTTTATTAATTATATGAATGAAATGAAAAATTTAAAACCATCTTGAAAATGAAACTATTTCCATATCTAGATGGTAGGTAGGTCAATGATCTATCCAGGTCGAATGGGTTAATCTATGATGTCATAACTAACACATATTAAATAAATAAATACACACACACACATACATACATACATACATACATACATACATACATACATAAAAGTTAGGATAAAAAAGTAGCACTAATGTCTAACACATGACCCGACTAACCATGTCAAATGGTTCAATAATTTAATTAGCTAGTTATCGTAGGCAAGTGGTTTGGTAGGGATGCAAGCAGATCAGATAGGATCAGATCAAATCGAAAGATTTGGTCAGATCTCATAAATATTGATTCGAATCTGAATAAAACAGTTAAAATAAAAAATAAACAAAAAAAAGTATTTTTTCAACTATTTCCATTATATAAAAAACTTACAAAAATGCAATATAGATAACATATTTATAAATAAATAATAAATAATATATATTATATATAAATAATACATATACTATATATATAAATAATTGATTTGACCACAATATTAAACACCAATGTTCAAGCAATATATTGGGACATTTCCTCTCGGTAAATAAGTAATTTTTATTATCTCATAAATTAAATAATAAAAAATAAAATATAAATTTTTTTATAAATTTTATAAAAAAAAAAGTTGAACATACATTAATATTATATATTCATCATATTAAACAAAAATATGCTTGCAAAAATGAGAATTATTCTTAGTAAAGAGAGAAATGGCTAAAATACAATGAAAAAATGAATTGATGTCTTAATCATTGTCAATTTTCCTAGTTAAATAGGTTAATGGTTCAACCAATAAGGTCCTTCGGTTACTGATTATTATCATCATCATCACTTGATACTACCAAGTGCAAAAATAAGAATTACATTTGAAGTAACCGTTCCCGATCACGTATCAATTTTTTCATGATGTATCAAATTTTTTGGCTAAGTACCTCATCAGTGACATATGCTCCCAAGTGGCCTGTGACTCAGAGGCTGAAGTGGAGCTCCCTAGTGGCGAGCTGTCTAGTGGCAAGCTACCTAGTGGCGAATTGCCTGGTGGTGAGTTCCCTGGTGGTGAATTGCCTGGTGGTGAACTACCTGGTGGTGAGATCCCTTGTGGTGAATTGCCTGGGGGTGAACTGCCTGGTGGTGAGCTCCCTGGTGGCGAACTGCCTGTGGTGAGTTGCCTATGATGAATTGCTTGTGGCGAGCTACCTGTGGCGAGCTGCCTGTGGTGAGTTGACTGTGGAGAGCTGTCGAGCTGACCAGGTGACGAGATTCCTAGCAACGAGCTAGATTGACGAGCTTCCTTGCTCTTTAGAGACCAACAAGGAACCAAATGTCAGAGGACCCAGGGTGGCTAACCCGGCGAGGTCACTCCAATGCTTAAGTTAATACTCTCATAGTAGACTGCGAGCTAAAAGTCATAAAGTATGAGAGCTAGAATATGCTTACTTGCTTTCTTGCTCCCTTTCTCCCTTGCCCTTGGGGTTGGTGCCTTTATATAGGCATTGTTTGGCATGGGCTTCACGCACCATATCCGAGATTTCTACGAGCTTTGTAAGTGGTTCGAGATTCCTAGAGGTAACCACCATGCACGTTAACCACCACTCGGATCGTTTGACACGTGGGTCAACTTCCAAGGATCGTGGGAGTATTGGGATATGCACGCCGAATTTGTCGGTGAGCACGCCTCGTAGGTCGCTAGGTCGGTGCCTGTGCCTAGCCGCCAGGTCGCGCTTGTGCCAGGCTGCCAGGTCGGCGCCTGGGCCGGGCTGCCAGCTCGCACCAGGGCCAAGCCGCTAGGTCGCGCTTGTGCCAGGCTGCCAGCTCCTGCCTATGCTAGGCCACGCCTGTAGCAAGCCATGCCCGGGCCACCAGGTGGACACCATCAATTTGGCTAAGGCAAGTTGTTTCCAAAGTGGTTCCAGGTGTCACCTAGTTGTTCTTAGGTGCCATGTGTCACAATATCATTGGAGGGCCAAATCTGCCCTCATCATTTGCCCCCCACTCCCGAGCCGAAAGTAACTCGGCGAAGGGAGTAGATTTCTCCTTTTGGCCCAGAATGAATAATTCGATGAGCTCGTAAGCGTCGATTCAATTCCTTAGGCTCTGGGAGAGACTCACAGTCCACTTGTTGATTTTGCCCATGCTGAAGAGGCGATTGGGTCTTATATCGTGAGGAGCTCTTTGCTAGTTCGGTATTTTGGCCCTTAGGCTCTAGGAGCGACTCGTAGTCCACTCTCCTTGGTATTTGATTTTGCCCATGCCGAAGAGGCGACTGGGTCTTATGTGATATTTTAGCCCTTAGGCTCTGGGTGCGACTCATAGTCCACTCTCCTTGACTTTGCCTATTCCGAAGAGGCGACTGGGTCTTGTGACGAGGAAGCCTCTTATCAGTTTGTCAGTTCGCGCCTGGCCAGGCCGCTAGGTTGGCGCCCATACCAGGTTGCGCCAGGTCGGTGCATGTGCCAAGCTGCCAAGCCGCCAGGCTGCGCGCAGGTCGCTTGGCTGCGTGCTGGCTGTCGGGTGGGCGCTTTAGAGCTATGATTGTGCTGCATCAGCCTCATAATGCTGGTTACCCACTCCTACAAGAAGTTATTAGGAGCTCGACCTTCGGGGGCATCACTACTAACTTTGTGATGCCAGCTCACATGGGAGCCTTGAAAGGCTCGACCAGCAGGGGCGCCCATGTAGTCTGTTGGCCGCCAACTCCCATGAAAGCCACATAGAGCTCATCTTTGTAGAGGGGACCTCATGAAGAGGACTGATGAGGTTTTATCTGAATTGAATGTAAAGTTGGTAGAGCTTCTTATTCTGTTAGCTCCCTGCATAGTCTTTGAGTTCATAAAAAATGGAAAGTATAAAGCGAGATCTTTTAATTTCTAAGAAATGAGGAATTAGTTTTCTGGAAGAAGAGGACTTAGCTTTTTAGAGGAGGAGAACTTAGCTTTTAGTAGCGTTTCCCATAGATGTAATTGTTCCTGGTCACGTATCAATTTTTTCGTGATGTATCAAACTTTTTGGCTAAGTACCTCATCAGTGACGTATGCTCCCAAGTGTTCTGTGACTCAGAGGCTGAAGTGGAGCTCCCTAGTGGCGAGCTATCTGGTGGCGAGCTACCTAGTGTCGAACTGCCTAGTGGTGAGCTCCCTGGTGGTGAACTACCTGGTGGTGAGCTCCCTGGTGGCGAGTTGCCTATGGCGCACTGCTTGTGGCGAGCTGCCTGTGGTGAGCTAGTTGTGGCGAGCTGCCGAGCTGACCAGGTGTCGAGCTGCCTGGTAACGAGCTAGATTGACGAGCTTCCTTGCTCTTTAGAGACCTGCAAGGAACCAAATGTCAGAGGACCTGGGGTGGCTAACCCGGCGAGGTCGTTCCGATGCTTAAGTCAGTACTCTCATAGTAGACTATGAGCTAAAAATCATAAAGTATGAGAGCTAGAATATGCTTACTTGCTTACTTGTTCCCTTCCTCCCTTGCCCTTGGGTTTGGTGCCTTTACAGAGGCATTGTTGGTGCGGGATTCACGCACCATATCCGAGATTTTTGCGAGGTCGTCTAAGTGGTTTGAGATTCCTAGAGGTAGCAGCCATGCACGTTGACCACCATTTGGATCGTTCATCACGTGGGCCAACTTCCAAAGATCGTGGGAGCATTGGGATATGCTTGCCGAATTTGTCGGTGAGCACACATCGCAGGTTTCCAGGTCGGCGCCTATTGCAGGCCGCTAGGTCGCGCCTGGGCCAGGCCACTAGGTCGTGCTTGTGCCAGGCTGCCAGCTCGTGCCTGTGCCAGGCTACCAACTCGTGCAAGTGCCTGGCTGCCAGCTCGTGCCTGTGCTAGGCTGCCAGCTCGTGCAAGTGCTAGCTGCCAGCTCGCGCCAGGGCTAGGCTGCCAGCTCGCACCAAGGCCAGGCCACCAGGTCGCACTTGTGCCAAGCTGCCAGCTCGTGCCTGTGCCAGGCTACGCTTGTACCAGGCCACGCCCAGGCTGCCAGGTGGGACACCATCAATTTGTCTAAGGCAAGTTGTTTCCAAAGCGGTTCTGGTGTCACCGAGTTGTTCTTAGGTTCCATGTGTCACAATATCATTAGAGAGCCAAATCTACCCTCATCATTTGTCCTCCACTCCTGAGCCGAAAGTAACTCGGCGAAGGGAGTAGATTTCTCCTTTTGGCTCAGAATGAATAATTCGATGAGATCGTAAGCGTCGATTCAATTCCTTAGGCTCCGGGAGTGATTCGCAGTCTACTCCTTGATTTTGCTAATGCCAAAGAGGCAACTGGGTCTTATATGGTGAGGAGCTCTTCGCTAGTTCGGTATTTTGGCCCTTAGGCTCTGGGAGCGACTCATAGTCCACTCTCCTTGCTATTTGATTTTTCCCATGCCGAAGAGGAGACTGGGTCTTATGTGATATTTTAGCCCTTAGGCTCTAGGTGCAAATCGTAGTCCACTCTCCTTGACTTTGCCCATGCCGAAGAGGCGACTGGGTCTTGTGACAAGGAAGCCTCTTATCAGTTTGTTAGTTCATGCTTGGCTAGGCCGCTAGGTTGGCACCCGCGCCAGGTCACACTAGGTTGGCACATGTGCCAGGCTGCCAGACCGCCAAGTTGCGCGCAGGTCACCAAGCCACACGCTGGCCACCAGATGGGCGCCTTAGAGCTATGATTGTGCTGCACCAGCCTCGTAATGCCGACCACCCACTCCTACAAGAAGCTACTAGGAGCTCGACCTTCGGGAGCAGCAATACTAACTTTGGGTCGCCAGCAAACACGGGAGCCTTGGAAGGCTCGATCAGGAAGGGCGCCCATGTAGTTTGTTGGCCGCCAACTCCCACGGAAGCCATGAAGAGCTCATCTTTGTAGAGGGGACCTCACAAAAAGGACTGATGAGGTTTTATCTGAATTGAAAGTAATGTTGGTAGAGCTTCTTAGTCTATTAGCTCCCTGCATAGTCTTTGAGTTCATAAAAAATGGAAAGTATAAAGCGAGGGCTTTTAGTTTCTAAGAAATGAGGACTTAGCCTTCTGGAATAAGAGGACTTAGCTTTTTAGAGGAGAACTTAGCTTTTTGTAGTGTTTCCCATAGACGGCGCCACATGATGTAACCGTTCTTGGCCACATATCAATTTTTTCGTGATGTATCAAATTTTTTGGCTAAGTACCTTGTCAGTGATGTATGCTCCCAAGTGGCCTATGACTCGGAGGATGAAGTGGAGCTCTTTAGTGGCGAGTTGTCTGGTGGCGAGCTACCTAGTGGCGAATTGCTTGGTGGTGAGCTCCCTAGTGGTGAACTGTCTAGTGGTGAGCTCCCTGGTGGCGAACTGCCTGTGGCGAGCAGCCTATGGCGAACTGCTTGCGGCGAGCTGCCTGTGTATAGCTGCCGAGCTGACCAGGTGCCGAGTTGTCTGGTAACGAGCTAGATTGATGAGCTTCCTTGCTCTTTAGAGACCTACAAGGAACAAAATGTTAGAGGACCCGGGGTGGCTAACCCGGCAAGGTCGCTCCGCTGCTAAAGTCAGTACTCTCATAGTAGACTGTGAGCTAAAAATCATAAATTATGAGAGATCAAATATGCTTACTTGCTTACTTGCTCCCTTCCTCCCTTGCCCTAGGGTTGGTGCCTTTATATAGGCATTGTTTGGTGTGGGCTTCATGCACCATATCCGAGATTTCTATGAGGTCGTCTAAGTGGTTCGATATTTCTGGAGGTAACTACCATGCACGTTGACCACCATCCAGATCATTCGGCACGTGGGCCAACTTCCAAGGATCATGGGAGTATTGGGATATGCATGCCGAATTTGTCGGTGGGCACGCCTCACAGGTCGCCAGGTCGGCGCCTATGCCAAGTTGCCAGGTCACGCCTGGGCCAGGCCGCTAGGTCGTGCCTGTGCCAGGCTTCTAGCTCGTGCTTGTGCCAGGCTGCTAGCTCGTGCAAGTGCTAGGCTGCCAGCTTGTGCCTGTGCCAGGCTGCCAGCTCACGCCAGGGCCAGGCCGCCAGGTCGCGCCAGGGCCAGGCCGCCAGGTCGCGCCTGTGCCAGGCTGCCAGCTCGTGCTTGTGCTAGGCCACGCCTGTGCCAGGCCACACCTATACCAGGCCGCGCCCGGGCCGCCAGGTGGGACACCATTAATTTGGCTAAGGCAAGTTGTTTCCAAAGTGGTTCTAGGTGTCACCTAGTTGTTCTTAGGTGCCATATGTCACAATATCATTGGAGGGCCAAATCCGCCCTCATCAACATTTATTGATGATAAAAATGTAATACATGATTTAAAATCAACCGAAAAAGAAAATATGGTTTTTCCATCCAAGTGTTCGGTTAGTGGTTCAACTATCCATGTCAAATTGATCAACACATGATGCTATTATTAAATAATAAAATACATAAAATTCTGAAAAAAGATAGAAATTTGTAGATAACTTTGGGTACGTTCTATAATATTATGTATTCATCTTATAAGAAAAAGTGTGATTAATGAGAATTATTTTCATTAGTGATAGAAATGGGAATAAAAAATAAAGAGCATTAGTGTTTAACACATGGCCCCACTAACCATGTCAAATGGTTCAATGATTTAATTATCTAGGTCATTATAGGCAAATGATTTGGTAGGGATGCAAAAAGATTGGATTGAATTTGAATCAGGGTATATTCGAATTCGATTGAATTCGAAGATTTGATCGAATCTCATAAATATTGATTCGAATCTTAATCTGATCAAGATGTTGGATATCTGAATCTGATACAATCTGATTTAATTTATAAAATAATAAATTATTAAAATGAAAAGAAAATGTAATAATTGAAATAAAGAAAAAAAATATAAGTATCTTTTCAACTATTTTCATCATATAAGAAGTTTACAAAAATGCAATATAAATAACATATATATTATACATAAATGATATATATATATATATATATATATATATATATATAATTTATTTGATCATAATATTAAAAACCAGTATTCAAACAATATATTGGAATTGCATTTCCTCTCGGTAAATAAGTAATTTTTATTAAATCATAAATTAAAAAATAAAAAATAAAAATATAGAATTTTTTTATAAAATTTATAGAAAATTTTGAACATGCATTGATATTATATATTCTTCATATTAAACAAAAATATGCTTGAAAAGTAAGAATTATTGTTAGTAAAGATGGAAATGACTTAAATACAAAGAAAAAGATGAATTAATGTCTTAATCATAATCCATTTTCCTGATTAAATATGTTAATGGTTCAACCAATAAGGTCGTTTGGCTGCTGACTATTATCATCATCATCATTATTCGATATTGCCACGTGCAACGTGTGTACACTTTTACTAGTTAAATATGAATGATGTGTGTGAAAAATGAAGGGAAAGAATAAAAATTGAGAATGATCATCACTTTGATTTTAAAAGGAAAAAAAACATAAAAGTAGATCCATAACATAAATTATGAGCTTACATCCTTTGGACCCTTGGTCAAAAAAAATCTTTGTACCTACTAAGACAAATTATCCACACCATACTTACTCCCTTAATTTGAAAAATAACAAAATTCGAGCCAAGATGAGCCAAATATCTAGTTATTCCAATTCAGTTCATCAAAAACTCATGGGGCTCAAGTTAGTTCAAGCTAGGGAGTTGAGCTCGAATTCAACTTAGCTCAAAAGTTCATATATTCGAGTTTGGCTTGGCTTGAACTCAAATGTGAGCCAAACTTCCTATAAAAAAAATAAAAAATATACATATAAAAAATTAAATATAATACTATGAATATAATAAAAATTATTTATTGATATGTGTATGTATGTATTTATATGTATGTGTATATATAAGCTCAATTAGGCTTACGGGCCTCACGAGCCAAACTTCATTAGGCTTAAGCTTAGCTCGAAGCTCAGTTTAGACCTTATTGAATCGAGCTTTTCATGAGCCGATCTTGAATAGTTTGTAAAAAGCTCAATTCATTTCCACCCGTACTTAACAGGTGGTCTAGACTTAAAAAAAAAATACTTTTCTTTAATATGCCCTATTTTCTGTTCTTTCCCTTGCTTGTTCATCTCTTTCTTTCTCTCTCTATTTCTTCATTCTTCCCCTTAGTCATTTCTCACCACCACTATAACCTTTGACCATTGTGATAATTTTCACTTGAGACCACTTGCATCTCTTGAATCACTACTACAGCCACTCTCACACACTAGATGACACACTCCCAACCAAGGTTAGGCATGGGACAACGCCACATGTTTACTAGCATGTAAGGCTTGTTTACACTCAAAGTTCAAAATTCTAATAAAAAACTTAATTTCATCTCCCTAGTTAGACTAAGCATGTGAAAGAATAACAATAATACTATTAACAATAAATAACTCATAAAGTCCCCATATTATTCACAAGATAAATTTCAAACAAACTTAATTTGTCTTAGAGAAGAAAATTCACCTATTCGAAAAAATATCAAACTTTTCAACAATTTACAAAATCATAGGAACAACTGGATGGAACACATGTTGTGGACTGATGTCGATATAGTCGAATTAAAATTTAGAGTCACATAGCAATTTCACAAGTGTAGATTACAACCACTATCACCCCATTGATAAGGGACCACATATATGCCTTGTGGTGAGGGCCCAAATTCAAAATGGACTAATCCAAGATATCATCATATTTATCCCCAATGGCAGGGTCTAGAACATACTCATATATTATTAGAATATAACAAATACATAAATCCACACACAAGTCTCATAAAATGTTTTTAATATAAAAAATTATAATGTAGCTCAATAAAGAATAATAGTTCAAAAAAAAATATTCATTCTTTTAAGGAATAACAAGGTGCCAAATTTTGTGTATCCCGATAGTAACAAAAATAAAATTTTCATTTATATTCTGAATTCATAATATTCACATTCTTGGATCCTAATTTAAATAAACACAAACAAATACATACATATATGGCCAATAATTCATTTGTCCATTTAATTGATAAATGATAAAAAGAAAGAAAAGAAAAAAATACTGGAAGATGAAAAATCACTCGCTTAACACACTAAGTCCAAACTACCAATATAAGTGAGTTATGATATCTCTAAAATCATATAAATCAATGGATAATTGTCACAACCAATTTCAAAACTTATATTATTGATAAACTTGTGGCATGAAAACTACAAACTTATTGTATCAGTCTACGTAAACCTCCAATAATTTACTAGGTTAGGTTTTGAGAAACTCAGATTTTCAATTTTTGGCTTAAATGTTCACATGACCAAATTTTGGCATCTGTAACATACACTCCAACCACCTAAAATAGAAATTTATTCTTCGAACATAAACTTATCACAACATATTATAGCTTATAATCGTGTCTCATTCAGAAATATCATAACATGATGGATTTACACTAATTTGGGTTGTCAACCAACATTCCTAGAATTTCTAGATTTATTATGTTCATGGACCCAACTTTTGAGACTCATAACTTCTGGCTCAAATGTTCATTTCACAAGTTGGACATATTGTCATGAAGGTTTCATGGCCTACTACATTTTAAACCTTACTACCGGCCAAAGAGATCATCGAATAACCCCTTTCTGGTGGTCTAAAACCAGTTGGTTGCTAAAGTTTCTCAGATTCCCAAATTTAACATATTTAGGATACCATCTTTAAAAATTCATAACTTTTAGTACAAAATCCCAAATAAATAGTTATAGGTACCATTTCAAATATCTCATCAAGAACTATAATTTAGAACCAAAATTTAGTCAAAACCATTGTCATGATGCTGGTTTTGTGGAAGCCTACGTCCATTGTGTTTCAATCTAAAATTCAACCTAGCTTTCCTTCCATAAATCCAAAAGACACAAAGTTGGATTCATTGGGCTCCTAATTTCAAGAGGTCTCTATTAGAACTACTTTCCTTTTTGGAGAGTGGTCGGAAAACAATCATCTTACAAAAATCCTAACTTTAAGTTTAATACACAAGAAAATGAAAAACGAAAATTCAAGAAAGAAAAGACTTAACTAAAGAATGATTTGGTGCCAAAAACGTCATTGAGATAAACCTCCACCTTGATTCTCCAATGATTTATTGTCTTCACCTAAGTTCGAAAAGAGGAAAGAAGAATGAAAACTTGCATTAGCTAAAAAAATTAGGTTTTCTTTTCTAAACATATTTTTCCGTTTTGATAAATAGTCCCCCCTCAAAAATAAATTTCAAACAACTCCCTCCTACAACTCACGACCCACTCTCTCACTATTACCCTTAGTGGGCTTTTTCCTTTTTTTTCTATGTATTACACTAGAGGTGCTAACACACCACTCAACAGATAAGTCAAAACCCTAACCGTATCCCACTGGTGTTCTCAAAGTACTAGCAACATAAAAAAGTATGGCTCTTTCTCCTAATGCTAAGAGAGGAGGAGGGTCATGTTCCTCACTTGTACTGTTGAAGTCTTAAAATTGGGGGAGCAATCTCTCTCCCTCCCTCTCTCTCTCTCTTAAACTTGTAATAATAAAAAAATCAAAACCAGAGAAAACACCAAGCAGATGAAAAATCCAAAACAAAGATGGATAAAAGAAAGAAAAGAATCATGAAATCAGAAGTGAGGAAAAAAAAAAACATTATCCTTTCAGCACCCACCCTTGGAGGATATTGAGCATCACATTAAGGAAGAAAGAGAGTTGAAAAGAAGCGAAAGGTGACGAGGGAGATTTTTCTTTTCAAGTATCAACATTTTAATTGGTGAGGTGGAATGAAAGCTTTGTAGGGAAAAATGGGAAAATAGAGTATGGTGGTGTAGTTTCAAATGTGAGTTTATACTAGAAGGGGACTTTCTCCTTCTTTTTCTTTTATTAATTCTCATCCTTTACATTATCTAACAAAAAACCACTTTTGATAAGTCCTTTTCATTCTTCATAGTATTTGATGATTCTCGAACTGCTTCGAATGACTATTGGTTGACAACTTGGATGAAAGGGAAGATAAGTTCAGTAGGCCGGTTTTGCAAGATAAGAGTATGTAAGACGGCTTGGGGAATGACCTGGGAAAGGCACTCCAATGGTCAAGTAAGTCGAGAAAATAGAAGAAAGCGAGAGTTGAGAGATTCAAAGTAGAGAGGCAAGTGTGTGCAATTACACATACCTTGTGAAGGTGTAAAATCACCTTTATATAGGCATTGAGGCTTGGTGTTGCATGTCTGACACGTTCGTAGGCGATAGGGCTTATTTGCCCATTATTTATGGAGCAGGTCTCCCTGGCATTGTGATGATTCTCATCTGGTTCCCCGTGAAGTGGGCAGAACCGGGCTTATCATTTCTAGGTGGGCAATGTGTAGTCATGTTCTCCGCAGTCGTAAGCGAAGTGGGCAGATAAGGAAAGGACGTGTCATGTACTTCAGAGATCACCTAGCTACTTAGGTCATCAGTTGCCCACGTCAGAGAGACAGGTCGGTTAACGAAGTCCTTGATAACATACTCCAGTTTTCTATTAAGCGCTTTGCTTAGGGATGCAAACGGATCATTTCGAATTTGGATAAGGGTATATTCGAATCTGATCGACACTATTTATCTCAGATCTGATCCGATCGGATCGGATAGGACTCGATTTGAATTTGAATCCTGTCGGATCTTCGGACCTGATTTGATCTGACTTGTTTTCTTTAAAAAATAATAAATTATTAAAAGAAAAAAATAAAATATACCATTTTAAATAAAGAAAAAAAACAAAAAATACAATTATTTTTTAATTAATTTTATCACATATATACATGTTTTTATAAATAAATAAATAATATAACAAATTTATAAAAGTACAATATAAATAATATATTTATAAATAGTAAATAACATATATATATATATATATTTATTACACATGTATTTATATTTATATTTATAAATATATAACATATCAGATTGGATAAGGGGTGATCCGATTTCTGGTCGAATCATAGGATCCGATCCGAATTCGACCAAATAGGATTAGATCTCGGATCAGATGATCCATTTGCGCACCTAGCTTTGCTGGTCTTTCATCAATTGAGGTCAGATGACATAATGGGCAACATAAGCCAGTCTACTCAGATGAGGTCCGACCACATGTGATGCTTAGGTGTCATAAAATAGTTCGTCCCTAACACATGGCCATCCATAATTAGAGGGCCAAATTACCTCTCATTAATTGCCCCTCACTCCCAAGCTCAAGGTGTATAGATCGCGCGAAGGGAGTAGCTCGGTTATGAATAACTTTCAACTCGATGCTCTAATGCCAAATTCTCATTAGGTCATGGATCAAGATCAGGTTGGTTCATCTTGTTGGGATCGTTTGACAGGTTGCATCTCGGGTATGCGTGGACTTGACATGAAATTTAGGTCCACGAACATAAAAAATGTGCTAAACTGGTTTTTGGTCTCGAAAGATGAATCGTTGTGCCTTTTGCATCCATTGGATCAGATCAATCATGATTGTTGATGCATTGCTTCTCCCATCTATAAATAGTGGAGCTTGTGGGGTCCATCTTCACATGTTTTTGGCGAGAGCTACACACTAGTGAGATTGGAGAGCTAGGTGCGGTCAATGAGTCCAGTGGTGTTGGCGAGGTCAGTTTGGTCCCTTATTCTTTTCTCAGTGAATCCTTGCATTGCCATTGTAAACACCCTATTTTTGTGATCCTTAGTCTTTCTGCAACACTTTGAGCTTCAAGCATGCTTCAACTAACCTCTTAGTCGACCCGGGGGCATTATTAGATTTTTTTAAACATTTGGACCTCTAAGATCCAATACTATAAGTATGTAGAGCCCAAAAATCCAAATCCAATGACACCAAGATCACCCAAATCCATTACTGTTTACCACTTCATCTTAAGATCCGAAGCTAGAATCGATTTCGATTGTCCAATCGGGATCATTTTGATCCTAAACCTCATATTAAATTAAACTAAAGATCAAACACTATAGGCACATAGATCCCAAAATTCCAAATCCAACGATACCAAGACCACCCAAATTCAACACCTTTTACCCCTTCATCTTAAGACCCAAAGTTGAAACTGATTCTAATTGTCTGATCAGGATCATTTTGATTCTGAACCTTATTTCAAGTCAAATAAGAAATTCAATACCATAGGCGTGTAGAAGCCAATGACCCAAATCCGATGACACCAAGATCACCCAAATCCGACTTCGTTTACCCCTTTATCTAAACACTCAAAGCTGAAACTAATTTCGACTGTTCGGTTGGGATAATTTTTTATCCTGAATAGGAAATCAAAAACCCAACCCATTATATGCATAGAGATTGAAATTATGAGTCCAACAGTATCAACATTGCCCAATTCTGACACCATTAACCCCTCTATTTTGAGACCCAAAACTAGATTCTATCCGGACCCTCCATTTGGGATCTTCTTCACTACAACTTCAAACTTTGGAACCCACACGACCATATTTTTCTCCCATCTTCTATAACCATCTTAAAATTTAAAATTTATCTAGGTAAGGAGCCTCCAATCAGTGAAGCCAATCACCTAAACTTGGAATGTTCAATTTAGACAAATTGGTGAAATTTTCCACTTTTTGTCTTGATCGATTGAGAGGATCTCTCCCAAATTTATTTTGGCAATCCTTCCCTTAATCAATCTCCTTCAAAAAATACTTTTAATATTATCCATTTTTATCTCCAATCTCAAATATCAGCCCTTCCTTCCCTTCTAGAATTCTCCCCAAATCTCTATAAATACCCACCCCTTTTCACACACAAGGTCATACATTCTACCTATGGGAAACCCATGCAAACACACTCCCATAGCCATAAAAACCTCTACAGTCATACATACAATCAAGGAAAGAAGCAGGAAATGTTATTCTTCTATTAAGATCGTACAACCTCATGAATGAGAATAACAATAAAGACTTACCTAAAGCCGAAGATCTGGATGAGGCCATGACCATCTGAATCAGGAGATCACTTCAGCCCTGTTTCTCACACTTCTTTCTTGATGGGAGAACTTTATTGTCGCTTTGATAGTAAGCACGGGGTTGGGGACCTTACCTTTTATATCCATCTTGGTGAATGGTTACCTTCCCATCAAGGTGTCCATTCAAATTTTGTCTTTGAATGCTCAGTGAATGGTTGTTTTAATGAATGACTCTTTACAAGACCATTAAATAGAAGAAACGTTCCAAACGTTTATTTTCTTTTAATTCTAAAAATCTCCCACTTGGTCTTGCCAAGAGTTTTTTTTTTTTTTTTTACTTGGCCTTAATTAATCACATTCCATTCACATCCTTATGGCATTCTTAATACTAATCTGGAGTGGGACAAATAAGATCGCCAACACAAGATCATTACATGTTACTAACAATGTAATGTCATTCCATGGTCATTGTATTGATAACCTCATTCTCTATAGTCTGTATCCTTAATGTGGTATCCGTATGATGTGGTGATCAATCACATCTCTTCCACCTTTATGGTCCCTTAAACTCCTACTATTTACAACCCACTGGAATCCTTATAGTGGAAAAGCAAATAATTAATGTAGAATAAATGGAGCAAAATTATACTGTATGGAACAATAGTAATTTCAACTTTATCCTAAAAAAAGATACTCCCACTAACCAAGTGAATCAAAAGATTCTACAATTCTCATACGGGATACATGTTTCATGAATAATTTAACATTAAGAGCTTTAGTTAGCAGATCAACTATCGTTGTTGTATTGTTGATATGATCCACAACAATTTCTTGTCCCTGAACTTTCTTGCTCACAACAAGAAACTTTATGTCCATGTGGTTGGATGCACTCGAACTCTTGTTGCTTTTAGAGAAGAAAACAGCTGCAGAATTGTCATAGTAAATTCTTAACGTCTTGGAAATAATGCCCATGACTCAAAGCCCTAAGGTAAAGTTCTGTAGCCATATGGTTTTCTTAATTGCCTCGTAACAAGACACAAATTCCGCCTGCATAGTTGACGAAGCTATAAGTGATTGCTTAGCATTCTTCCAAGAGATAGCACCTCCAGCTGTGAACATCGGAAAAAATCAGCTCACTTGCCACTTGGGCTGGAAATGGAGTCTCCACCCATTAGTTTAGGAACAAGAGGTGATGGGACCTCTGGGAATAATTTTGAAAGAGTTTTATTTTATTTTTGTAGTGACTCCAATGCTCCCGGGTCCAATAGATGGGGCCCACATAGAAATATTAGCCTACGCTATGTGAAACAAAAATAAATAGCAATATAACTTAAATAAAAGATAACTAACTAATAAAAGGAGGCTCATTACATGGAAAAGAAGATTAAACTGGCTAAGCAGAAGTTCGTTAAGGGAATTAGAAGCTAATCCCCTTAATGAATTCACCAGAGATGAATAGGTAGATTCGGCTGAAATCCCCGTTAAAAACAATTCATCCCAAGTATCAATGCAAACACCAACAAAAACTCCATAATCATGCCTGAGAAAATAACCGAAGAAGGAAAGAAGAAAAAAAAAAAAAACCTGAAGTACACCTATATCCATACAAGAATCAAATCTGAAATAGAATAGAACTAACATCATCAGACCATTATCCCTATTAAATCTCAAAACAAAAGACAGAAAAAAAGGATTATCCAAACGAGCACAAGAGCATATAGTAAATTCAGGCCAGATTGGGTCAAAGAGCAGATCTACCGGGGTGGATCTGATGGGACCTACCCCATCGATCTGTCTCCCACCTCTAATCTTCTCTAATAGAAGCAAGAAAGTTGGGTTTGTAGTTACCTAAGTATGTATGGCCGATTGTTGATTGCAGAGGGAACACAGAGATAGATGTGAAACTTCAGGCAGAATGCTGAGAACAGCAAAAAAACGAAGGTAGCAGAGAGCCTAGGCGACGATGATAGAGTGACTCCGGTTCAGGTGACGGTGGCCGAGCTTGACCCCTCTTCGTCGTCTTTAGACGTAGAGAACAAGAAAGAAAACAGGGGAGATTCAGCCCGTTTCAACTTCGGGTACTCTTCTCTTGACGGACGCGAAGCTGCTGCAACGAAGGAGGAGGGATCCAGCATTGACAGACCTTTGGAAATGAAGAACAGGAGAAGAAAGAGAAGGGAGAGAAATTCAGTGGTGGGACTGGTGATAACGGACCTTCGGAAACGAAGAAGGAGGGGGAAAGAAAGAAGAAGAAAGAGATCCGGTGGTAGTGAGAGGAAGGAAAACGATCTGCCGCTCCTGCAATTCATTGCAGCAGCGTCAGTGAGAAAACGAGAGAGAGGGCGAAGGAGAGAGAAGAAGAAGTGATGGTGTGCAATCCCGTCGGTCTTAGCTGTCAACGACCTTGCCTCTGGCTGAAGCAACAGGGAGCCTGAAACAGAGAAGATGAGGAATCTCCGGGGAGGAACCCCCCGGTGGATTGCTCCGAAGCTCAAGTTAGTATTCTCTTGAAGGCAAGATAAAACCAGATGGCGCAAAGTTCACATACCTTGTTCTTAGGGGGGCAGAGAGCCTTTTATAACCACCTCGCGCACTCACTCCGAGGCTTCTGTCAGGTCGGGTATGATTACTTCTGTGCTTCTGTCAGTTCGGGTGTCATCCACTCTGCTATGACAAAACCGCCACTGCTCCTTGTCGGAGCCGTCTCTGTAACTGGAGATGGCGGAGTCAGGTGGCGGTGGCAGGTGGCCGTCGGAATGTGGCTGTCAAGCGTCAAATCCCAAGTCAGTCAGGTGCGCTGCCCCTGGATATGGACTCCTTCGGTGTCAGGTATGGTTTGTTCAGTTCGGTGTCCTGGGCGAGGTGCTAGAGTGGTGTGCGAGGCGAAGTCTTGAGTTCGGAGAGAGGTGTGGCCCGAACTGCAATGGGGCAGGCCAGTTCGGGTTGTTGCCCTTCGTGCTCATAAGGCTCGGGGCCTAAGGGAGAGCTCATGCTCTATACTGGGAGTTCGGGCTCCTTGCAAAGAGTTCGGACTGTTGGTTCCTCCCTTCGGAGCTCACGCATTGGCGGGCTGTTATGCCAAGCTGTTGCTTTTGCCACGTGTTGAGTGATTATGAGGTTGGGCCAAATCTCCCTTCATCAATTGCCCCTCACTCCTAGTGCTAAGGGTCTTGCCCTGGCGCGGGGAGTTCGCGAGGTGGCGGGTGGATTTGTCTTGTACTTCGAATTGGTTGAGTGATAACGCGAGGTGCATTGCCAGGATTCTTTTGGGTTTCTCGAGCACCCAAAAGATGGGAGACATGCTGATCTTCCTGCAAATGCTGACTGACGTGACAGCACACACTTTATTTCAAAATTCAAAAAACGCGTCGCTGGGAGATGTGACAGCGTATGCCTTATTTCAAAATTCAGAAAGCGCGCCGCTGGGAGATGTGACAGTGGGCGTCTTTTAAAATTTGAAAACGTGCCGCCGCCACCTTTAATGTGAGGGGACGTGCGGTCAGTTCCGAGAGACGTGTGGCTAGTCACGTCTTGGTCTCAGGAGACGTGCAGTCAATGCGGCTGTGGGCCGTCGAATTGGCTTCGATCTGAGCCGTTGATTCTTGGTTACTGTGGGTATAAATAGTGGGGGACCCCAGTTGCTTTTGTCACTTCTGCATTTTGCTTCTTGAGCTCGCGTCCGAGTTTTAGCTCGTGTCCAAGCTTCTAGTTCGCATTCAAGGTTTTTTGCTCGTGTTCCAGTTCCCGTAGTCTGTTCAAGCCTTTTTCCAGGTGAGTACTTTCTTGGAATCCATCTTTTCTCCTCGATGTCTAGCTCGGATAGCTCAGACGGTTCTTCAAGTGGGTCAAATGTAGGTTCTACGAACCGAGTTGCATCCCTTGGTGGTCCTAGCGAATCGGAGGTAGAGCTCGAGGAAGAGTTTGAACCCGTAAGCCGAGTCGCCTCGAGTAGTTTGGCATCCACCTCTCGTCGAGGTCGGACATTAGACAAGTTTGGTCCATCGACCATGATGCCTGAGGGGCTTCAATCCCTAATTACCTATTACAACTTGCCTGGGGAGTACGCCTACTACATACCTTCGGGTAGCTTTCCTTGGGAACATGATCCTGAAGAGATCTTGATATTCTGGGAGCAGCTCGCTACGGGGCTGCGACTGCCTTTCCACCCCCTTCTTGTCGAGGTCATGAACCACTTCGGCGTTACTGTCGGCCAGCTTCACCCGAACTCCATTCGTAACTTGGTAGGGACAATCTCCCTATTTTGCGAACAGGGCTTTCCTTTAGACTTGGAGATATTCTCTTCTATTTTAATGCTTAAGAAGCAAGCAGATCCCCTTCCCGGGCGTAGGTGGGCGTATTACTTGTCTCCTCGCCCAGGTTTTAAGCTCTTACACGAACTTCCCAACAAGGTCCCGATGTGGAAGTGGGACTACTTCGGGGTGCGAAGTGTACTGGGGTGGCCGTTTCAGACCGGGTGGGGGATGACCGCCCCTGACTCCGGTGTTATGCTTGATAAAGAGACGGTGAAGGGCCTTCGGCAATGGGCATGACTTGGGCTAAAATGCCATCAGTATCTGACGGAGGCCAAGCTCATTGCAGCCGACCTGAGTTCGGGTAGGTTCCTTGCTCAGAGGTTTCTTGTTTTGCATTGCTCCTTTTTTTTTTTTTGATGCTGAACTCTTTTTTGCAGGTGTGATGGATTTAGAAAGGACTTGTGGTGGGCACCTGTTTCAAGGCATGAAGAGGAGGAAGCAAGTCGCCAAGCGAACTCGTGCCGAGCTGCCCCAAGACGCAGGGCCCAAGGTACCAGACTACCCATTAGAGGATCTGCCCAGGGAGCCCAAGGTGGATCCTCCAATGCAAGAAGCGGCAGGGGCCCCTTATGCCGAGACTACTTTTACGGGGGCTCCCGTCTACTTTGGGTTCGCTTATACGCGAGTTGGGCCCTCAGGCTCGTGAGCCCAAGGGGAATTCAGGAGTGTGTTGTCGCCGAACTACGCTCTTCAGAAGACTAGGGAGGCCACCTTCCCTGAGGAGGTCGAGGCGTGGACCGATCTTCCTTTGAACCAGGTGGCCTGTCGTGCTGCCACTCATGCCATGGTGGTGAGTCGGATTTCTTGTTGAGCTCTTTTGCTTTTATCCCTCTTGTTGTCGTTCTTTTGATCACTTGTTTTTCCCTTTTGGTAGGTGAACTCTTCTATCCATGCCTTGGCGGCCCAGGTGGAAAGGAGCTCGAGGCAGGCGCGAGCTGCCGAAGATGCTCTCCGTGCTGCCGATACGACATCCCGAGCTATTGAGGCGGCTGCTCGCGTTGCACAGACCAGGCAGGCGAGGTCTCAGAGAGATGCTGAGGCCATGGGAGTAGTGGTGAAGCACATGGCGGACCTGAGGCTGAATCTACAGCATCAGGTTGAATACCTTCAGGAGGATATTAGGGAGATGACACATATCTTTTCTTAAGTTGACGATGTTCCACACTTGGGGTACTTGTTTTCCCTCTAAGGTTTCAAGCTCGTATGCCCCCCCGAGCACTCTCTTTACTCTGTAGGGCCCTTCCCAATTTGGTTCAAGTTTGCCCACACCGGGTTCGGGCACCATGATCTTACGGAGAACCCAATCGCCGATGCAGAAGCTCTGTTCTTTACTTTGGCATTGTAGTACTGAGCTACTTTTCGCTGGTAGGCCGCTGTCCGGATGTGTGCAAGGTCTCTTACCTCATCCAGTAGGTCGAGGTTAGTACGTAACTCATCTTCGTTTGTCTGATCGTCATATGCTTCTAGTTGCAGTGCCATAGGTGAGGTTAAAGGGGGTCTCTCCTGTGGTGGTTTTTTCTTAGTTCGTTGAGCCCATAGAACACTTGGTAGCTCATCCGCCCATGGAGGATGGCTCTGTTCATTACTTCTGTCTGACCATTTGCTTGCGGGTGTGCGACCGATGTGAAGTTCTAACGAATTCCCATATCTTGGCACCATTCTTGGAACTTGATATCCTCGAACTGCTTGCCGTTGTCGGAGATCAGTACCCGAGGTAGCCCGAAGCAACATACTATGTTCTTCCAAAAGAATTTCTATATGTTTCGGGTTGTAACTGTTGCCAGAGGTTCAACTTCTATCCATTTTGTGAAATAATCTACTGCCACCACTAGTAACTTTCTCCCACCTATTGCTGGCGGGAATGGCCCTAGAAGGTCAATGTCCCATTGCGCAAAGGGCCATGGATTGGTGAGGTACTTTAGGTTGGAAGTAGGCTGATGGTGGATATTGGCATGCTTCTAACACTTGTCACATTTTCTGACGAGCTCGACAGCTTTTGCCTTCATCGTTGGCCAGTAGTATCCTTGTCGAAGTGCCTTTTGGTTGTATTGTGGTTCGTAGGGAGGGATCCATCTAGCAAGAAGCTCGCAAGTGGGTCGATCCAGCTCGGCTTTGCTTCAAGGACGGGAGCGACCTCCTCTGCCCCACCGAGAATGCTAGGCCAAGGTAAGTCCGCTATGTACACGGTTATCATGGTGTTGTGACTCGTGCTGGCTAACCAGGACAGGGCGTCGGCCTCTGTGTTCTCTGACCTCGGGATTTGCCTGATGAAGTGTGACTGAAAGTTAAGTAGAGGCTCCTTTACTTTGGCCAAGTATGCGATCATAGAGAGCTCGCGTGCTTCGTATTCGCCCGTAACCTGGTTGACCACGAGTTGGGAATCACTGCAGATAACTATGTGCTTTGCTCTTACCTTTTGCACTAGGTTCAGCCCGACTATCAATGCCTCGTACTCCGCCTCATTGGATGCCGTGAACTCAAAGCGTAGTGCATACTCCAATTTTGTGCCACCTGGGCCGCGTAGGACTATTCCAGCCCCGCTGCCCTGCTGGTTCGAGGAGCCATCTACGTGAAGGATCCAGGGCTCCTCATCCCAGTTCACGTTTGGCCTAACTAGGAGAGATGCCACACTGGCTGCAACTTCACGGGGTTCAGACTCTATTGGCTTGGGATCTCCGAGCTCACCCGAACTAGGGATCTCGGGCTCAACCGGCCCAGGGGCTTTGAGGCCGAACGTGCACTCAATGATAAAATTTGCTAAGGCTTGGGCCTTAATAGCAATTTGTGGCTTATACTGGAGGTCGTACTTGCTGAGCTCGATGGCCCACTTCGTCAGCCGACCGGAAACCTCGGGCTTGAGTAAGACTTGCCTCAGAGGTTTGTCAGTCAAGACGATGACGGTGTGAGCCTGAAAATATGGGCGGAGTTTCCGAGCTGCAATTACCAATGCGTATGCTAGCTTTTCTATCTACGGGTATCTCGTCTCTGCTCCCTATAGAATTTTACTAACATAATAGACAGACCGCTGGACCTGATCTACTTCTTTTATTAGTACCGAACTGACCACCTCGTCACTTGCCGAGAGGTACATTTCTAAGACCTCGCCCTCCTCGGTTCTAGCTAAGGTTGGCACAGTAGCGAGGTAGCTCTTTAGCTCGTCGAATGCGAGCTCGCAGTCTCGGGTCCATTCGAACCCTTTGCCTTTGATTGCCTTAAAGAAAGGCAGACATCGGTCTGCTGATTTGGACATGAAGTGGCTCAGGGCGGCTATGCGGCCATTTTGCCTCTGAACTTCTTTTACTTTTCAGGGTGGTCTCATATCTAGGATGGCCTTTATCTTGTCCGGGTTGGCCTCGATACCGCACTGGTTGACAATGTACCCTAGGAACTTACTTGAGGTGACACCGAAGATACATTTGTTGGGGTTCAGTTTCATGCTAAATTGACGCAGAATTTGGAAGACAGAATCTAAGTCTTGTACTAATTCCTGTGAGAACTGCGTCTTGACGACCATGTCGTCTACATAACATTCTATTTTGGTGCCAATTAAGGGTCGAAACAGCTTATTTACAAGTCTTTGGAAGGTTACCCTAGCATTCTTTAGTCCGAAGGGCATGACCTTGTAGCAGTATAGGCCAAACTCGGTTATGAAGCTAGTTTTTTCCTCATTGGACTGGTCCATCCTGACTTGGTTGTAGCCTGAGTAGGCATCCAAGAAGCTTAGCAACTCATGTCTCGAGGTCACATCCACTAGGCGGTCAATTTTGGGGAGGGGGAAGCAGTCTTTTGGGCAAGCCCGGTTCAGGTCGGTGTAGTCGACGCACATGCGCTACTTGCCGTTTCCCTTTTTCACCAGTACTGGGTTGGCTACCTAGCTCAGGTAATGAACTTCCCTTATGTAGTCCGCTGCAAGGAGCTTTTTGACCTTCTCGTCGACCGCCCTCCAACGCTTCGGGGCTAAGTTGCGTTTCTTCTATCTAATGGGTCTGACTACAGGGTCAGTGTTAAGTTTGTGAGTTGTAAGGCTGGGGTCAATACCGGGCATATCGGCCGCAGACCATGCAAAAATATCTAATTTTTGAAGTAAGAAACTCACCAGTTCGGTTCGTAGAGGCTCCTTAATAGAAGCACCGATCTGTAGCATTCGTGCCGGATCTATAGCCGAGGTCGGGATCGCGACCGTTTCCTCTGTGGGCAAAGCTCGTTCCTCGCCCTGTTCCGTAGGTTGCTCCAGCTCGAGGTCATCGGCTGCCTTGGTTTTTCCCTTCAGGACGACAACATAACACTTGTGGGACTCAAGCTGGTCGCCCCGTGCTACCCCCACACCAAAGTTTGTGTGGAACTTCATTGCCAGATAGTAGGTGGAGATCTGATCGCACAAGGCCATGTGTCGACTTCTACAGGTACTGTTATCTTCCCGAGGGGCCTGACTTCCTCTCCGCTGAAGCCCACCAGAGGAGTGTTTGCGGGCTTCAATTCGCTTCTCTACAATTGTAGCTGATCAAACACCGACTTGAAGAGGATGTCTGCCGAACTACTTGAATCCACAAGTACGCGCCTGACTACGAAGTCGCTGATCCTTAGTTTTATGACAAGTGCGTCATCATGGGGGTAGTGGACACCTCATGCATCGTCTTCTGTGAAGAAGATCGGTTCTTCTGTCTTCGGCCTCTTTGGAGGGTTCTATCATTCTCAGGCTGCCTCGCAAACTGACATCCGGGCTGCTGCTGAAGTACACCTTGCTACCACCGAACCTCCCACCATCACATGGATGGTTCCCCGAACTAGCCTCTCTTCCGGAGGTTGTTGTTGCAACGCTTCGGCTGGTTTGCTGTTGGATTTGGGGGTATCCTTTCCGTGCTCCCCTTGCCAACTTGCCTTATTGTTATTATTATTATTATGCTGTACAAAATTTCTCAAGTATTTGCGACGGATGAGTCCCTCTATCTCATCCCGGAGATTATTACACTGTTCGGTACTATGACCGTGCTCTCTATGAAAACTATAGTAGAGATTTTTATTTCTCTCGTTTGTATTCCCCTTTAGGCGAGGTGGCCACTTTACGTATGGGGCGTCTTTGATCGTCATCAAGATCTCGGTCTGCCTCTTGTTTAACGGCGTGTAATCCGTCCAAACTGCTAAGGGAGCTCGGGACTGTTGGCTTGGCTTTGCCTCCCGGGTCGGGTTTCTTCTGTCACTTGGGTTGGAGGGCTCACCTTCTCTTTTCCTTTTCTCGGCCCCGCCTTCGGTCTTTTAGTTGATCTCTTCCTCTATTTTCATGAACTTGTCCGTGAGCTTGAGGAATTCGGCTACCATGTGCCATTTAAACTCCTTGAGCATTACTCCTCTCTTGGCCGCTGCGAGCTGTACCGTGAGGTCTAATCGCGGTATCTGCGAGCATGCCTCATTGAACCGCTTGATGTAGCCCCGATGGATTCTCCTTCTCTCTGGACTACTCCGAAGATGCTTTCCTCGGTTCTGGGGCACCGCTTGCTGGTGACAAAGGTGCGGTGAAGACCTGCACGAATTGGGCCCAGCATTTTATCGACCCGGGGGCCAGGTTCTTGTACCAAGTGCGGGCTACCCCCTGAAGGTGGTGGTGAAGGCCACGCACATGCGTGATTCACTGGCCCTAGCGAAGTGCATTTGGGACTGGAAAGCATCGACGTGGTCGTTGGGGTCAAAGGACCCATCATACTTGTCCAAAGGTGGGAGCTTGAAGTCTCTGGACATGGGGACTGCCATGAGTTCTGATGCGAGGGGGGAAGGAACTGAGAGAATTGGGGCAGCTTTTACCTCATCCGAGCTCGTCTCTTCCTTACCTCTGAGCTCGGGCAAGACACGGGTGGCAGCTCGGCGACTTTGCTGGCACCTTCATTGTTGAGTGGGCTTGGTACTGGCATTGCTGGCCTTTGTGTTGCCAAACTCGATGGGCCTAGAATGTTGGTAGTCTGCTGCTAGGACGTTGAATCGGTTCTCTGTGAGTGGGAGCTTAGGCTTGGAACGCCGAGGTGTTGACTTTGCAGGCGAGGTTCTCGACCCGCCTGCGAGCTGCGAGGCAAGGGTGATTTTTCTTTCCCTTTGGCCTGTGGATGAGGCATGGCTGTTAGGGGGGTTCTGGAGTTGGGAGGCTTCTCCTTGGTGAGGGTGTCCACCCTGAGGGGAGGCCTTAACCAGCTTTGGAGTAGGGTGCCGAGGTGGAAGCAGTGACTGGTTCAGGGGTAGTTGGGGGAACTGCTACTGATAGTGTTGTTGAGAGAGGTGGTGTAGTACTTGGTGCTATTGGAGTTGATGCTGCTAGAACTGTTGCATTTGGGCTTGCATTGCCCACATGCATTGTATCAGGTTGTCGAACTGGTTCTGGCGGGTCGCCAGGGGGACAACAGTTGGTTCAACAAAAGTTGTTTCGATAGGGAGTGGAAGAGGGATGTTCGTGGCAGGAAGGTTTACGGGTGCCACTGCTCGTGGCGCATTCAAGATAGGGATCCCATCCACCGGAAGGGGGATGGTGAACTGTTCGATGCACACCACGGGGACTTGGAGTTGTTCTCCAGTGGTGTTCATCTTTGTGCCACATCTGGCATTGCTGGAAGAAGCCATAGGTGTTGGAGTTTTTGGAAGAAGAGGAGGTTATGAGAGTTTTAGAGGGAGGCTTTAAGAAGCGTTCCCACAGACGGCGCCAATTGATGGTGCGCAATCCGGTCGGTCTTAGCTATCAACGACCTTGCCTCTGGCTGGAGCAACAGGGAGCCTGAAACAGAGAAGATGAGGAATCTCTGGGGAGGAACCTAGTGAGATTGCTCCGAAGCTCAAGTTAGTATTCTCTTGAAGGCAAGATAAAACCAGATGGCGCAAAGTTCACATACCTTATTCTTGGGGGGGCAGGAAGCCTTTTATAACAACCTCGCGCACTCACTCCGAGGCTTCTGTTAGGTCGGGTATGATTACTTCTGTGCTTCTGCCAGTTCGGGTGTCATCCCCTCTGTTGGGACAGAACCGCCATTGCTCCTTGTCGGAGCCGTCTCTGTAACTAGAGATGGTGGGGTTAGGTGGCGGTGGCAGGTGGCCGTCGGAATGTGGCTGTCAAGCATCAGATCCCAAGTCAGTTAGGTTCGCCGCCCCTAGATATGGACTCCTTCGGTGTCAGGTACGGTTTGTTCAGTTCGGTATCCTGGGCGAGGTGCTAGAGTGGTGTGCGAGGAAAATTCTTGAGTTTGGAGAAAGGTGTGGCCCGAACTGCCATGGGGCAGGCTAGTTCGGGTTGTTGCCCTTTGTGCTCATAAGGCTCGGGGCCTAAGGGAGAGCTCATGCTCCGTAGTGGGAGTTCGGGCTCCTTACGAAAAGTTTGGACTACTGGTTCCTCCCTTCGAAGCTCGCGCCTTGGCGAGCTATTGCTTTTGCCACATGTTGAGTGATTATGAGGTCAGGCCAAATCTTCCTTCATCAAGAAGCAAAGGGAAAAAAGGAGAAGAAGAACAAGAGAAGGAGAGAGTTGTGCGAGATGGACGCCGGAGATGGTGAAGTTTGGTGCCACCGCTCCGCTGCGTTCGAACAGGGGAAGAAGGTGAATAGTGATTAGGGCGAATGAAGAGATTATATAGCATTTATATGGAGATGGGGGCATTTTCATAATTTTTGGTAATTTGGGGTTTATTTTAGTAAATTTGAAAAAGTTTGGTCAAACAGGATCAAAGGGATTAGGTGGGGTTTTTGGTTCAATGGTGGGGATTTTGGGTCAGAAAATGAAGGATTGAGATGGGTCTGATCTACAGGGGTTCTGTGTGTGAGGGCTAGTGAGATTGACCGAAAAGGAATCTTTTTAGATGTAGTGGCAAACGAGGGTAGTTTTGAATGAAATTTCATAGGGTGAGGTTTTTGGGCATTCTGAGTCAATTGGTGAGGTCAGATTGGCCAATTGGGCCTAGATCGGGCATATTCAGAATCTGGTCAATTTGGAGCCTTAATATGGAATCTATGTGATCGAGGTAAATGAAGGTGTTTGAGGCTAAAATTTCATAGGTGGGCATTTGGAGGGTTCTGGGATTTGATGATGATCTCTAATCATTCTTAGAGGGTCAAGATCGTAGGAGTTTGGGTCAATAGAATGTTCCAAAATGGAATCTTGGTTTCATGGAGGGACAAATAAGGAAATCTAGGGTTGAAACTTCATGGGAAGGTGTTTTGGTGTGTTTGGAGTCTAAAGGTGTGGTTTGATCGGTTTAAGTGTGTCAAGATCAAGGTAATCTAGGCTCTAGATGTTTAGGCTGATGAGGGATGTCGAAATGGAACCTTCGTTTGATGAAGGGGTAAACATGGGAAACTTGAGTTGAAATTTTACTGGCAGGTGTTTTAAGAGATCATGAGTCTGATGGTTGTGCTTGATCTAATGGTTGAGGTGTGAGTGTGGGTAGATCTGGGCTATTGGATAGGTATTGGGTAGGTTTAACGGTGGATCTGAGGGCTCTTGGGGTGAATTTTGGGTTTTCTGGGTTTTTGGGTGTTTCGAAGAGGTCGGATGGGTATGATTGGGTGTTTGGGGTGAATTGGAGGCTCAAACGGCAGACCGAGCAAAAATCTGGTGCTAAAAGCTACCCCTCTTTGTTGTGAGGTAGGAAACTATGAAATGACAAAGACCAAAAGAAGCACACAGAGATTTCTGCGAAGAGTGGCTTGGAAGAGGGGCACGACGAGAAAGAGGAGTGAGATGAAAGGGAGTTCCCATGCAGCATTGTTTCATCATGTTCAGGCCATTTTATTCTTGGCAAAGTGACCCTTCCTAGGTATGAAGAGCCTTCCGAATCAGGGTACATTTACTGTAAAGAAAGAAGAATAAAAAATAAATAAATTGAAAAGAACGATGATGGTTTGGTTAAAACTTCGATGAGTAAACATGGCAGAAAATACTTATGTGTTATAAAGCAAAGAAATCAATGACTTATGATGTGCCAAAGTGGTGAAAAATTTATGTGTTATAAAACAGAGAAATCAGTAATTTATGGTCTGCGAAAGAGGCGATAAAAGCATGTGCTATTCGATGAAGAATCCTGATTTGCAATATCCTAGAGGCAAAAACTTGCGTGCTATGTAGTGGAACAACTATGATCTATGATGTGCTAGATGCAAAAAACTCATATGTTATGTAGCGAAAAATCCTTGTCTGTGATGTGCTAAAGAAGGAAGACTCATGTGCTATGCAACGGAACTCATGTGCTATGAAGCGAGAAAATGGATAATTTATGATGTGCTAGATGGCAGAAAATCTATGTACTATGTAGCGAAAAATCTGATTTACGATGTCCTAGAGGCAAAACTTATGTGCTATGTGGCGGAAAATTTTTGATTCATGATGTGCTAGACGTGAAAAACTCATATGATATTTAGCAGAAAATTCTCATCTGTAATGTGCTAAAGGCGGAAAACTCATGTGCTATGTAGCGAAAAATTCTCATCTGTGATATGCTAAAGGTGAAAAACTTATGTACTATGCAATGGAAAATCTGATTCTGTGATGTGTCAGCGAAAAAATCTGATTCGACGAAGAATCTTGATTTGTGATATCCTAGAGGCAAAAACTTGTGTGCTATGTAGCGGAACAATTATTATCTATGATGTGCTAGAATAAAAAAACTCATATGCTATGTAGCGAAAAATCCTTATCTGTGATGTGTTAAAGAAGGAAGAATCATGTGCTATCCAACGGAAGTCATGTGCTATGAAGCGAGAAAATAGATGATTTATGATGTGCCAGATGGCAGAAAATCAATATGCTATGTAGCAAAAAATCTGATTTACTATGTCCTAGAGACAAAACCTATGTGCTATGTGGCAGAAAAATTCTGATTCATGATATGCTAGACGTGAAAAACTCATATGATATTTAGCAGAAAATTCTCATCTGTAATGTGCCAAAGGCGGAAAACTCATGTGCTATGTAGCGAAAAATTCTCATCTGTGATATGCTAAAGGTGGAAAACTTGTGTGCTATGCAGCGAAAAATCTGATTCTGTGATGTGCCAGCGAAAAAATCTAATTCGACGAAGAATCCTGATTTGTGATATCCTAGAGGCAAAAACTTGTGTGCTATGTAGTGGAACAACTATGATCTATGATGTGCTAGATGCAAAAAACTCATATGCTATGTGGCGAAAAATCCTTATTTGTGATGTGCTAAAGAAGGAAGACTCATGTGCTTTGCAGCGGAAGTCATGTGCTATGAAGCGAGAAAATAGATGATTTATGATGTGCCAGATGGCGGAAAATCTATGTGCTATGTAGCAAAAAATCTGATTTACGATGTCCTAGAGGCAAAACTTATGTGCTATGTGGCGGAAAAATTCTAATTCATGATGTGCTTGATGTGAAAAACTCATGGTATTTAGCAAAAAAATCTCATCTGTAATGTGCCAAAGGCGGAAAACTCATGTGCTATGTAGTGAAAAATTCTCATCTGTGATATGCTAAAGGTGAAAAACTTATGTGCTATGTAGCGAAAAATCCTTATTTGTGATGTGCTAAAGAAGGAAGACTCATGTGCTATGCAGTGGAAATCATGTGCTATGAAGCGAAAAAATAGATGATTTATGATGTGCCAGACGACGAAAAATCTATGTGCTATGTAGCAAAAAATCTGATTTATGATGTCCTAGAGGCAAAACTTATGTGCTATGTGGCAGAAAAATTCTGATTCATGATGTGCTAGATGTGAAAAGCTCATATGGTATTCAGCAAAAAAATCTCATATGTAATGTGTCAAAGGCAGAAAACTCATGTGCTATGTAGTGAATAATTCTCATCTGTGATATGTTAAAGGTGGAAAACTTATGTGCTATGTAGCGGAAAATCTAATTCTGTTATGTGCCAAAGGCATAAAACTCATGTACTATGCAATGGAAAATCTGATTTATAATGTGCTAGATGGTAGAAAATTTAAAGTTGAAATGTGCCGAAAGACAAAAATTCTGTGTTATTTAGAGAAAAACTTGATTTATGATGTGCCAAAGTAGAAGAAAAGCATGTTTCATGATGTGCCGGAGGCGGAAAAGCTCATGTTCTATAAAGCAAAAAATCAATGGTTTATGATGTGCCAAAGTGGTGGAATGCTCATGTGCTATAAAGAAGAAAAGCATGTGCCATAGTGCAGAGAAACATGTGCTACTAAGTGGAAAACACTTATTTATGTTGTGCCAAATGGTGGAATATTCATGTGCTATGCAACCGAAAACTCATGTGCTATAAGCGGAGAAAACTGTGCTAAAAAGTGGAAGAATATGTGCTAAAAAGCGAAAAAATCTGACTTATTCTGTGCTAGAGGCGGATGTGCTAAGCAACGGAAAACTATGTGCTATAAAGCAGAGAAACCTTTGTTAAAAGTGAAAAATTCTGTTTTATTCTGTGCTAAAAGCGGAAAATTCTGATTTATTCTATGCTAGAGGCGAAAAACTTATGTGCAACAGTGGAAAATTTCATGTGCAATGGCGGAGAACTCATGTGCAATGGCGGAAAAAATTACTGTGCAATAACGAAGATCTTGATTTATTTTGTGCCAAAGGTGAAAAACTCATGTGCAATGGTGGAGAAATTAAGTATGCAATAGTGGAAAAGTTTTTGTGCAATAGTGGAGAAATTATTGTGCAAAATGATGAAAATAACAATAAGACTAAGAATTCAAAAATGCCAAGAACATGCCAGATGCAAAATGTGATAAAAAGTTCAAGAAGTATCATCTCAACAAATTCGATAAAGCTTAATTGTCATTTCTCACTTGATCATTCTCCTTATTGGGAATTATTTCTCTCTACATTTTTACCACACTTTGCATTTTTCTTTTTATTGCTTATGCCTTTTTTGTTTTTTGTTTTTTTTCTTTTTATTTTATTATATATATTTTTTGGTGCACAATGAATAGCTGAATTCCTTTTGAAAGACTTTTGCAGTGGTGCGACCTAAGCTTCTTTGGGACATATGTGCTTGATGTGTGTGAAAATGCCATGGGATGCTCTCATTTTACCTTTGTTGTTGTTCTTTTTTTTTTGTAACTTCTGGAATGGAACGACAATGCAACTAAAGCATAAGGGAGATGAAATTTTTATCTTCTTTTAACTGTACACTTTTCTGTGGAGTTATGAAATCGAAATAGGAGATGACCGAACAATTATGTCCAAAGGGACCCACGTCACACCTTAGTAAGTGATAAAAGTATTTGCCCCTTTTCAAAAGAGTTGATCAAAACCTTAACAGTTATAAAGGCATGTGCATAAAAAATGCGAATGAAACAATCATGCATTCGCTTTGGAAAACAATCAAGTTTTATGGGAAACTCCCTTAGTTCCTGGTTAATAGGAGGATTTGTGATGAGAAATGATGGATTGGAGAATGTTCAAAACAAAATCCTTCATCGCCAGCAAACTAGGTCTATCCCGTGCTAAATTACCAATTTTTGAAGGATCGATGACTTAGTGAATGGGGCGAAACGTGGTTTAGGACAAGGGATCTAAAATGAAGGGTGAAAGGCTCAAAAAATTTATTTACAACGGGAACCTAGATGCTTAACCTTTATGCAAGGTTGCTGTTTTTCTTCATCCTCATTTTTGTTTATCTTTTCTTCTTCCCTTTTCTTTTTTTTTCCTCTCTCTCTTTCTCTCCCTCTCTCTTTTTCTTAACATACATTTCACATCTTCCAATATGAATCAAGTTTCTTCACTGATCATGGAGGACTTCACATGTTAGGGAATCAACAGACAATTATTCAAGTTAACTGATTCTAGAATGATTGAAAGATAGATTTGCCCCATTTGTTTTTACCGCTACTTTCTTTTCCAACATCTCGCAAAATATTTCTTCATCATTCCTTCTCACTTTTCATCTGCCTTAGATTCCCTACTCTGATTTTCTTTGAATTCCATTCCCTCAAAGTTTTCTAATTTTCCAAACTTCCTTGGTCATTCCTCCATTCAAAGTTGCCCCAAATTATTCTTCTTTGTTCATTCATCATTCTCATTTTTTCTCTCATTTTTTTTATTCTTTCTTTCTTTTTTCTCCCTACAAAAGGTGCATCGGGATCTTAACAAGCTCATCAAATAAAAGGTATTTATGTATTGACTTAATCTGGCTAACTAACAGATTTTTAGAGATAATAGGGTCACTTGAGAATTGAGATGGCTAAGAGTGGCATCTAGTCCTTTCCTTTATAAATTGGTGAAGCACTAGGTCATGATGATATCCTTACTTTGTGCCAGCTCTGGGGAAATTGGTAGAGGGTAGACATTTAAATTGTTCAAATTGCCTCAGTTTAGGATATTTGGGCACTCATGGGGATGTAAACTTAAGGCTATTTGAAATGTTCAATGAGGTGGGCAAGGGTGGGATCAGTACTTTTATTCATTGGACTATCCCCTCTCTCGAGTATTTCCAAATGTGAGTCAATGATTATCAACTAGCTTTTTACGAAGACATGACCTTAAGATTCATTGCAAATCTTCGATTTTTTTAAGGCATCAATTATGCAACTTTCTTAGAATGGGGAATTTTTATCTTTTTCTAAGGTCAACTAGGCCCAATGGGGTTTATTGTTCCATTATAAATAAATGATTCAGGAAAAACCAAATGATAGAAAAGGATTGGGGAAAACTGATAATTTATTGAAGGAAGAGGCCGAACCCATGAGATAGGCTGCTTTACGTACCCCTGTGAAAGGGATTAGGCCAAACGTAGTTCAATGTGTCTTTGAATGACATGAAAACAAAAAGGGATAAGGATTATGTACAATGACAAAAGGATATTCTCAATGAATGTGGAAGTAGGGTAGAGAGCATTGTCTCCCTACTCCGGAAGTTACATTTAAATTGACAAAGGTGCCCTAGTATCAGAGGCAGCATTTGAAATAGCAGAGCAAATAGACAAATTATTCTTAGCTCTTGGCAAAACATCCGAATCGATCATAGAAATGTCTTCCTTAGGTAGGCTCTCCATTGCACATTTTGTAGTCTACCCAAAGGTGAGGTCTTCAATTACCGATAATGGCTCAAAATTGGAATTGGTGACTTTGCTCAATTGGGCTACAACGATGCCAAATTTTTATCCTTGTAATAACTACCTCCTCTGAGAGTTGGTGGAAAATTAATGGCATGCTTTGGTCGAGGCCAAGAGGTCCCACTAGTTGATGTCTTAACTCTAAGAGAATGGGCCATTGGAGGGGCTCTAACGGGAGTAATAAGAATACTAGGATTTGAAAAAGCCTTTCCTTCACCCAAAAAATTGATGGAAGTGTCAAATTTTTCCCCTGAGTTGAGTAGTAGGTTTTGGGGGACTTCTGTAAAATGCTGCATTTGCACAAGGTCCTGGTAAGTGAGAATGTTACCATCAATCAAATCTTGAATTGCAAACTTCAACTGCCAACAATGGTTAGTGGTGTGACTGGGTCCTTGATGATATTCGCAATGAGCATTTTCATCATAGTTTCTAGGTTTGGGCTCTCTTGGATGCCTCCATGTAAGCAGTCGCAAAAATCCAACTTGAACTAAAGTAGGGAGTAGTTGAGAATGAGCACATGGAAAAGGGAAAATCTTTCTTCTTTCCTTTTGAGGAGATTGCTGAGTGGTCGGGGTTAGGGGAGGCAGATGATATTTTTATGCTTGTGTGGGTGAGGGATAATATATATGCTCGGGGGTGGTCCAACTAGTTTGAGAGGATCTAGGGTAAGTTGCAACTTTGAAGCTTTTAGGATAATGGGCTTGAGGTACCTGAGATTCAATAGCAGAAATAGCTTGCACTTCATTCTCTAAATTATACTTTGGAGAGGACTTCCCAACTAATGGTGAATTCTTGGGGATCGTCATCGGGTTGATCCGACCCTGCCTAAGAGCCTCTTCAATTCTGACAGCTCCCTTCACGACATCATCAAAATCTTTCAAAGGTTGTGCAATCAGCAATGTCTGATATGGATCCTTTAATGTCTTGCTAAGAAACCGCACCATCTCTTCCTTTGGCATCGGGTGCTACAATTTAACTGTCATTTCACGCCACCGATATGCATAATCCAAGAAACTTTCCCTTGAGTTTTGAGACATAGACTCAAGTTTTGCTTGATCAGATGTTAACTCCATGTTGTAAGAAAACTGATCCAAGATTGCTTCTGAAACACCGTTCCAAGTCCTCTTCTTTTCATATGCCAAATTTGCAAACTAGGTTCTAGCACTCCCTGTAAGGCTCTTCTGAAACATCTGGATGAGTAACTTCTCGTTTGAGCCGTATTGAAACATGTCACCGCAAAAGATTTTCAGATAGGTTTGTGGGCATCCCTTCCTGTCATACTTTTCAAGGTCTGACATTTTAAACTTGATAGCAAATTCTGCATCAAGGTATAAGCACTATGAATTTTGTAACACCCAAATTTCGAACTTCTTTTAGCCTCTTCAGCTCATCTTTCATCTGTTCTATCTCAATCTTGAGGGGATCTTGGAATAGTGATTGGTTGGCAGTAATATTCAAATTCTTTTCCTTTGAGAATGCATCAATGGGTGGAGGCATGATTGAATGGTCAAAGTTGTGCATGGGAATTGTCCTTGACTGAGGAGCCTATTTGGTTCCTGTAGTAAAAACAAAGGGAGATGACTAGTATGTTTCTTTAGGCATGGGACCAAGGTTCTGTGATGAAGAAGATGTAAAGGCATAAGATGTAGGAGGGAAAGATGATTTGGTTCCCATTGCGGGAGCAGATGGAGGTAGTCACGATAAGGGACATCTCATTCAATGTTTCTTGGAGATGGAGGTAGTCACTATAAGGGACATGAGTTAGTGTTGTTGTCTTTGTGTTTGGTGGGACTGCCACTTAAGGGATAATCAGTCTTAGGAGGAACTTCAGACATGGTAAGAAATTTGGGGTTGAACCGCAAAGCTTTTTGAATTTTGGATCTCCAAGAATAACCTCTTCTAAAAAGGGACATCAATTAGATCATTGTGCACTATTATCTCACATTTTGCTTATTCTTCTGTCATAACTTGGGCATTATTATTTTCGTTTTCTTCTTTTTTTTTTTTGCTTTTCTTTTGTCTCTCTCTCTCTCTCTCTCTTTTTTTTGTTTTCCCACTTTTTTTTGTATTTTTTTGGCTTTACTCTCTTATTTTTTCTTTGTGTACATCTTCTTCTTTTCCCTATTTTTTCTCCCTTTTTATCCTTTTATCTTTTTATAATGATCTGATTTTTTTATCATTTTTTTGTTTTTTGTTTGGTAATGCATTTATTACATTTCTCAAAACTTTGATTAATTAAAACAAACTCAAAGAAATTTGGATCATCCTCATCCTCTTTTTTTTTTTGTTTTTTTTTGTTTTTGGATTTTAGAATTCTCTTCTTTTTTGCATTTTCTTTGCATTTTGCATTTTTTTCTTTTTTTTGGTATTTTGTGCTTTTTTATTTTGTTTTTTTTTTTCATCTTTTTTGCATTTTCTTTGGATTTTGGATTTTTTTCCCTTTTTTTGGTATTTTGTGTCTTGGCCTTTTGGCTTTCAATATGTTTTCACTTTTATTTACTTTTGAACTTTTAACTTTCTTGTAAATTTTTTTCCTTTTTCTCTTTAGTTTTTTTGATATATTATTATATTTTTTAACTCTTTATTTAATTTTGATCATTTTAATTTTCTGTTTTTTTTAATTTTCTTTTTTTTTTACCCATTTTCATTCTTCTCTTTCTTTCTTTTTTTTGCATATTCTTCTCTTTTTTTTGTTAATTATATTTTTTTTGTTGTTTTCTCCTTTTTTTTTTAAATTCTCCTGACTAACATTAGATACATCCTGAAACACGCTAGTCAGTCAATGGCGTCAATAATGTTTATCCGTTTCTTCAGCCACACATCAAGATGCGCTCTCTTCAAAGCACCATATCTCTTGCCATTAAACATTACCCTCATGACCTGCTCTGGATCCAAATGGGCCCAACATCCGCCGACTTTCAAAAGCAACTCTAACATTGACTTTGCCTGCAACTCATATCCCTTTCTTTTCTCACTCCCAATCCTAAGAAAAAGTTTGTAGTAACCATGTTGACCAATGTAGCAACAATAACTGCCACCAGAGAATGAATACCTAGTGCATTTATTGTTATACTGCCAAGTATAGCAGGTATAGCTTGTGACCCAAACTCATTATTGCAGAGCGTGGATTAATAGCAGCTACAGCAGGTGTCGTTGGAAGCAGGCCAGGTGTAAGAAGAGATGGATGAATCAAACTTTGGCTCATACTACCCACAACATAACCACTTTGCCGACCACTACAACTAACTGTAACCTTCATTTTTACCAGAAGTAGCTCAAAGGACGGCTTGGTCGCTGGACCCGACAACAAACTTGTTTTCTCCGCCATCAACTTTAAGAGACATCTCCATCAACTCTCCTATCTGAGCAGGTGCAATTAAAGGTTGTCAAGCAATCTGGTGCAGTGATTTATGTTATTTTTTAGCCGGTTATAAGGCAGGGGAGGGAAAAGCACACGATGAAGATGGAACGTCCCTACCACCTATACCAGTACCGGTCATGAGTTGGGCTGAAAATTCAGATAAAATGGAACTGTTTGACTAAGAACAAGAAAAGGAAATAGTTGTGATGAAGGTGGACCCCGACCTGGGCAGCCAAGTCTTGGAGGTAGTTGTTGGGTTGACCGGGATAACTCGAGGTGCAGATTTCAGGAAGCATATCAGAAGATTTGTTCAAATCAGTTAGGCCCACACATCTTCTGAAGACGTCCTTAACACTGGTGGTGAACTCACTCTCATACAGCAACCGCAATGATGTTGATTTTTTGAGACTGCAGAAGTAACTCATCCGTCAAGTTTTCTAGAATTCCCCATACATGTACAACCATATCTAGACCATACAGAATTCCCAAGTACTTCCGAAGACCACTTTGAAGCAAACATTTTGCGGCAACCCCTGATCCTGGGGCAAGACTTGTTTTAATGCTTGGCTTAACCTTCAAACCAAGTTCATAGGTCCTTTTGGCAACAAGACCTTACTGCTACCCTTTAAGTACATTGTAGAGCAATGCCTTAATCTTGGACAACCAGAATCAAAATCAGGTCAGTATTTGCATAACCAATCTCCTCATCATCTCATTCATCACAACTGTAGCTTGTATACTGTGGGCCCAAACTCCTGCGCTTACTACATTGCCTTTCAGTCCAATGAGATTAGCATACTCAGTCGGCAGTCTAGTTCACAGAATACTTTCTCCTTCTTCCCTCAACTTTCCAACTTCTGGAATTGAAAATGTTTATTCCACTTATCACCCCCTTTGGCTAATAACCTAACCTCCTAGAAATTGAGATTATTACGATGGGCCTCCTTACCCTTTTTATGTTTGTTTCTTTTTAAACAAAAAAAAGGAAACAAAAAAAATATTACTTTCTTTTTTTTTTAACTTTTTTCTTTAAAAACTCCCTTTTATCTTTTATTACCTTTTTATTCTTTTCTTTTTGATTTTTTTTGGATTCATTATCATATTTTTTGACTTTTTATTTGGTTTTTACTTTTCCTAAGAATTTTGATTATTTAATATATTTTATTTATAATTTTATTTCTTTTTTTTACATTTTTATTTTACTTTTAATTTCTTACTTTTATTTTTCTCTTTATTTTTTTTATTTTCTTGTGTGTGCATTTGTGCCTAAACTTCCTACTCCTTTTAATTCAAATTTTTTTACTTTTTTGTTTTACTCTTTTTTTCTCTCTTTTCTTTTTCTTTAAACTTGCACTTTATGTTTATTTTATTATTTTTTTCTCTCTTTTTGTTTCTTGATTTATGATTATATATATATTTTTTGAATTAATTAATATTTTGGATTTTTATTATTTTTTATTTTTTATTTTCCTTAATATTCTTCTAGGTGTATTTGTACCTAAACTTCCTATCCTTTTTTGTTTTTTAATTTTTTTCTTTTCTTTTCCTTTTTCTTCTTTTATGTTTTTTTTTTATTTTTTAATTTTATCAATTTTTTAGTTTTTCATCTATATATTATCCTATTGTTCTATTTGTATTTTAGTTTTATGGGACCTTGTCATTTTATCTATTTTTTGTTTTATTTATATATTTTTTATTTGATATGGGCCCCACAAGGGGTATGCAAGCAAAACAAGCTAGGTGGCTAACCTAAATGACTAGGTTGATATGTATTCCATGTGGAATGTGATGCATGAGGGGAGGGTTTCACACCTAGACTCATGGCTCCAACAAGGTTGCCGGTCTTCAAACCTCCACCCATCGGACAAATGGGCTTCTTTGGTTGGTGACCGGTTTGGGCATTCAGTGTGACTATTGGAACCAAGGATATAAAATAGTAAACAATAAAGGATATAAAATAGTAAACAACTATCTAATCATTAGAAAATGAGCAGGTATTACTAAAATAAAAGGAAATAACACATAAGCATGCATATATACAAAAAATAACAATCAAGCCCAAATGGGCCCCACCTATGGTCCAAGAACTTTACTATAAGAACAAGGCAACCATCAATATTGCTGCCAACCCTAATCTTCATGACATGACCAAGCATATTAAAGTTGACAAGTACTTTATAAGAGAAAAAAACTTGAGAAAGGAGAACTGTGTACTCCTTACATCAGTTCCAAGGAACAACTAGTAGACATTCTTAGAAAAGGTCTTCACTACTTACGACATAATGAGTTATGTTGCTAAGGGCCCGTGAATAGGATCTCGTCACGGGTTGGTCCACGGGGAAAACCTCCTGTTTTCCCTTGTTCCTCCCCTTTCTTGAGGAACCTATCTTGGTGCCTTGATGGTGATTTGTTCAAGAGATCATCAACTCTCCTCTGCTCTTCTTGACTGAAAATTTTGATGCCTTTATTGAATATTATCAGCTCCTTAAATAGGAGATTACAAGAGATAAGAGTCTTACTTTTAGGAAGACTCCTTGCTAATTAGGAAGACTCCCTATTAATCTATACTACTGAATAGATAAGATAAGAACACTGAACATATAAGACTCCCTACTAATCCATACTACTGAAAACAGATAAGATAAGAATTCTAAACAGATAAGATAGAACTGTATCTAGCTAGAATTAGATAAGATGAGAACACCAAATTACTGCTGCTGCTGACGGCGATATTTCTTCCCAATAAAAGCGTCCACATCATTACTCCCCTCTTGGACTAAGAGCTTGTCCTCAAGTTCAAAACTGGGATATGTGTCTTGGAACTTAGTCAAAGGGATCCAGGTAGCTTCGGTTGATGGCAAGTTGGCCCATTCCACTAGGACTTCAAGAACACCCTGATTGATTCTGGAGCGAACAAGAGCCCAAGGTTGGGGAATGAGTTTGCCTTCTTTCAAGGGTGGTAAGGGGGAACTCTGTCAGGAGGGATACCCTTAAACGGCTTGAGCAAGGAAATGTGGAAAGCATCATGGATCCGACTGTGCTCTGGCAGTTCTAGCTGGTATGCAACTGTACCAATCCGCCGCAAAACTTTGAGTGGTCCATAAAATTTAGGAGCTAATTTAGGGGCAGCCCTGTGACTCAAGGAGCGCTGTCGATAAGGCTGAAGCTTCAACCAAACGAACTGTCTAGGTTCAAATGACAATTCCCTATGATGCTGGTCATAGGCATGCTTCATGCGTAGTTGTGCCTGTTGTAAGAGAAGAGAAACTTCAACGAGAAGGGCATCACGCCCTTGTAGGGAATGATGAATCTCCTCCAAACGAGTAGAACCGGGTTCATAGGATAACAAATGAGGACAGTCACAGCCATAGACGTCCCGAAAAGGTGTCATTCCTAGGGAAGAATGATAAGCAATGTTATAACAATACTCGGCTCAAGGAAGCCAATCAAACCACCATCGCGATTGATCTCCAACAAAACAACGGAGATACATGTAAGGATGATACGCGGATGATACGCGGTTTGATCGTCTGACTAAGGATGATACGCGGAAGAAAAAGCTAAGGTGGTACCATGTAACCGAAACAATTCCTTCCAGAATGTACTAGTAAAAACTAGGTCCCTGTCACTGACAATAGATTCCGGTAACCCATGTAAATGGAAAACATGAGTAAAAAAAAAAAGGCGATAAAAGTAGCAATGTATGGATGTGACAGAGGGATGAAATGGGCATACTTAGAGATGCAATCCACCACCACGTAAAGAACTGATTTTCCGCCAACCTTGGGTAGTCCCTCTATGAAATCCATGGAGATATCAGCCCATATTTGTACTGGTATCGAAAGGGGCTAAAGAAGGCCAGTCGGGTGCGGGTTTTCCCATTTGTGTTATTGACAAATGGAGCAGTTTTGGATAAAATCTCTAATAGAAGCCTTCATACCTTGCCAATGGAAATCAGCTTGGATGCGATGCAGTGTCTTCTGAATGCCTCCATGGGTGGAGTTATGAATGCTGGAGATGATGGAGGGAATTAAAGAGGAATCTGCTAGAAGATGTACCCGACCTTTATACATCACAAGCCCATCATGAAGGGACCTATTGGAGTCGGCGGCTCCAGACTAAATTTTCTGAACAAGGGCTGCCCACTCTGGTGATTGTGGCATCGCCTTCTTGATGTCGTCTAACAAGGTGATTTGGGGATGGGAAATCCCATAAAGAAGCATAGTGTCCTCGTCACGCCTAGACAATGCATCTGCGACACAATTTAAGGATCCCGCCTTGTAGTCTACCCGAAAATCAAAACCAAGCAGCTTGCTAACCCAATGTTATTGAGAAGTGGTAAGTCGCTGCTCCAACAAATACTTGAGGCTATAGTGATCAGTTTTGATCACAAGTACGGTCTCCAGTGTTGGACTACTCTAGCCAACCCAATCAATTCACATTCATAAGCGGGTAATTTTAAATGATAGTCAGCAAGTTTACGGCTAAAGAAGGCAATCGGGTGCCCTTGTTGCTGTAATATGACTCCAATCCCTATTCCAGATTCATCGCACTCAACTGCAAACACGAGATCAAAGTTCGGTAATTGCAGAACTGAAGTGGAGGAGAGGGCATTCCTTAAATTTGCAAAAGCCGCATCGGCTACGTCGTCCCAATGAAAGGCATTATTCTTTAGCAGGTTGGTTAATGGGGCAGCCAACAGGCCATAATTCTGTACAAATTTGTGGTAATATCCTGTCAAACTGAGGAACCCGCGGAAAACCTTGGCGGATTGGGGCTTGGGCCATTCCTTGATTGCCTGAATTTTGGAATTGTCCACTGTTACACCTTGCCCGTTGATGACATGACCCAAGTAAAGAACCTGGCGCTCCCAAAAGGAGCACTTGGACCGTATAAGGAAGAGCTTGTGTTGGTGCAAGAGCTCAAAAACAATCCTCAGATGATGCACATGTTCTATCCATGATTTACTGTAAATTAAAATGTCGTCAAAGAACACTAAAACAAATTTGCGAAGGTGGGACTGAAATACCTCATTCATTAGGGACTGGAATGTGGATGGGGCGTTTGTAAGACCGAACGGCATAACTAAAAACTCAAAGTGGCCATGATGAGTTCTGAAGGCAGTTTTCTCAATGTCTCCGGGAGCCATTCGGACCTGAAAGTATCCCGACCTGAGGTCTAATTTTGAGAAGTACTGGGCACCATGAAGTTCATCCAACAACTCGTCCACAATGGGAATAGGGAATTTATCCTTAACAGTTCGGTTATTGAGCTCCCTATAGTCAACACAAAATCTCTAAGTACCATCCCTCTTTGCCACCAATAGGACTGGCGAGGAGAAGGGAGAATGGCTAGGGCGTATGATCCCCTGTTTCATCATTCAGCACATTGCTTCTCTATCTTGTCTTTTTGCAGATGTGGGTAGCGATAAGGCCGGACGACGACTGGTTTTGAACCCGTCACCAGAGGGATCCGATGATCGCAAGCTCGGGAAGGAGGAATTCTCTTGGGTTCTTGGAACACATCTGAAAAATCGGCGAGGAGCCTTTCCATAGTCGCTACATGCGTCATTTCGCCTTGGAGCGCATGAACCTATGATTTTTTTTCTTTTACCTTGTTACCCTGCCAGTTGCCAAGTAACTTGCTTCCCATTCAAGCGAAGTGTCATCGTTAGGGCGCTGAAATCCCATAGGATTGGGCCTAGGGTGATCAACCATTTTACCCCAATAACTATATCAAATCCCTCCAAGGATAGCACAAAGAAATCAACAAAGAAGGATTCAGATTAGACCTGTATTTGGACGTCCATACAGATTCCCGGACTGTGAACTCTTTCACCGTTTGCTACGGCTACCTGCAGTCTTGGTTTGATTTCCATTGGTAGTTCCAACTGAAGGGCAGCTTGCTCACTTACAAAATTGTGTGTGCTTCCTGAATCAACGAGGATCCATATTGGTTTTCCCGCTACCCATGCCTACAACTGCATAGTTTGAGAGGTTTTTATTCTTGTGATTGCGTGGAGGGAAATCTCAGGTTCGAACGCTAAGGGTTCATCCTCATCTTCCTCTTGTTCATCCACGAGGAGGTAGAAAAGTCTCTTGCACCCGTGTCCTGCTGAATAAAGGTCATAGTTGAAACACTGTCCCCTCGCCCGGTGTTCTGCCATCTCGGCCCTAGACAAGCGCTTAATGGGGGGTGCCACCATGCTGCTTCCCACATTGGATGCCGACCTAGGAATGTTGCTCGTATGAGGCTTCTGTTCTTGGCTGGCTACAGAAGAAGGGGCCATTCCGGGTGTTTTCGGGGGTGCCCATGTTGTCAGCGGCCACCCTATACTGAAGGTTCCGCGGCTGAGTTGCAGCTTGCATTCAAAAGCGCGAGCTAGATTCATGGTCGTAACCAGGTTGGGGGGATTTTGCATCTCCACATCCACCCTCAAAGTTTTTGCTAAACCTGCGGTGAACATGTCTACCTACTGGTCTGGTCATACTGATGATGCTTGGGCAAGGAGGGTCTAAAACTGGCACTAAGATTCAGTCACCGTTCCCGTCTGTTTGAGGTTGATTAGTTTGCCTAAGGAATTACTTGTTAATGGGGGCCCAAACCTGAGGAGGCAGTAGGATTTGAATTGGGTCCAATTGAGCCCGAGTTCCTCTTGTTCCAATCGATAAAACCAGAGTTGCGCCTCCTCCGTCAAGTGGAATACGGCTAGGCTTACCTTGTCTCTGTCCTCTGTCCGTTGGTTGTGGAAGAACTGCTCACATCGGTACAGCCACCCCAAAGGATCTCCAGTGCCGTTGTAAGAAGGGAACTCCAACCTAATGTATTTGGGAACGACTGTGGCTCCCTGGGTGATGACCTGCTACTCGCTGGATGATTCCGCCATGTCTGGTCGGCGGCCGTTTGTGGTTGCAGCCACTTTTGGATTCCTTTCCTTGTGAGAGAAATATAACTCCATCAAGCGCCGTAAATCCTGGACGTCGTCCTTGATCTCGTGCACCTCCGCGCTGTTCTCGATGAGCTTGTGCTCTAGTTCATGAACCCTGAACGTCAACTGCTCCAAGTCACCCATGACGCCTTGCTCTGATACCAAATTGCTAAGGGCCCCGCGAATAGGATCTCGTCACGGGTCGGTCCACGGGGAAAACCTCTTGTTTTCCCTTGTTCCTCCCCTTTCTTGAGGAACCTATCTTGGCACCTTGATGGTGATTTGTTCAATAGATCACCAACTCTCCTCTGCTCATTTTGATTGAAAATTTCAATGCCTTTATCGAATATTATCAGCTTCCTAAATAGGAGATTACAAGAGATAAGAGTCCTACTTTCAGGAAGACTCCTTACTAATTAGGAAGACTCCCTATTAATCTATACTACTGAATAGATAAGATAAGAACACTGAACAGATAAGACTCCCTATTAATCCATACTACTGAAAACAGATAAGATAAGAATTCTGAACAGATAAGATAGAACTGTATCTAGCTAGAATTAGATAAGATGAGAACACCAAATTAGTGCTGCTGTTGGCGGCGATATTTCTTCCCAATAAAAGCGTTCACATCATATGTGATAAGTTGGGCATGATTGACATATATGCTCCAATTTAAGGGGGAATGTTGAAACATTTTATGTATTGCTGTGGGGGTATATTTGTCTTTTTCTTATTCTTTTATTGTATGCTGTCACCCTAAGTATAAATACTAACTTAGGTGCTGCCAGACTTAGAACCTTTTGAATAGAGCTTTTCATTCTCTATTCTTCTTCCTCTTCTTCTCCTTTTCTTCTTCTTTTCTTATTTCTTCTTGCTGGACTACAAAAATGATAAGTTTCTGGTTGGGAAGAGGCAAACACCGGATTGGCACATATATGTGCTCTGGTTTAGTTTTCCATTTGTTTGGTAAGAGCATAAAAACACATTGGAATTCTTGTTAGAGGATGCCTCGATTTTGGTGTAAAGCTTGCTTTGATTTTTTCAAATAAAAAAAAAAAACTCTCCCTTAATCAATTGAGAAATTATCTAACTTGTTGTGAACTTCGATAAGAGAGAGGCGACAATAGCTAGTTCTAATCTGCCTTTTCTACCATCAGTGAACTTTGAAGTTAATGCTCCAGTCAAGAAATCAGGCAATCTGCTACCTGGACAGATCTAGGCTTATCTCGGACTTCAACCTGTTCACCCGGTTTTCGCAACCAACGAACTCAATGAGATTCTTCAACAACCTAACCTCTTCCGGAATGTTCCCTATAAATTGGTTGTTGTTTCACTGGAAAGCTTGTTGTTTAACAAACAAATTCTATGCAAGCTTTGGCACTAACCAAGACTCTGAGGAATTTTCTCGGGAAACAAATTCTGTATCAATAGAAGATCTTCAATCAAACTTTTCTCACACAAATTAGCTGGAATCTCACCAGATATGTGATTTATTTTGAAATGATAACCCCCTATCCCATTGGATCTTCTTATATTACCTATGATCTAAGCTTTTTTTGCCATTGGTGACGTCTGATTTGTGGAAACTCATTCACTTCTTGTTCTTCATTTAACAACCCCTTAATTGCTCCTTTCTTCTCAAACCCTCCTCTTTTATCTCTTATTTATTCTCCTTCATCTCCTCCTTATGTCTCTGATTTTTGTTTCAACCATGAAAACAATCAACGTTAGGTTTTCAGCTTGAAACATTTGTTTCAGAAAAGTAAAAGCAAATCCATGTCTTGGTTTGAGTAGTGATTTAAAAGGCATGTCTAGGTGCACAAAGCAAGGTGCATTTCATAGCTTGTGCAACCCCTTTACAAAGGCGCACACCTAGTGTGCTCCCTATTTTCTAATGTTGTTCATTCATTCATCTTAATAAAAGATATTTTCGAAAGATAATTAAAATTATAGAATCTTTTTTTTAAGGATTAAGAATTTAAGACCCTAAAATGGACTTGTTTAGGCTTGCTTCAAGGGGCTTGGTATAAAGTGGCTTGTAGAATTAGGAATGAGAGATGTTTAACATCTTATTAGTTATTTGAAATAATGCAATTGGGAAAGAAATAAAGAAATTCAAAGCTTGACATGCTGGAATATGTTTAATATGCTATTTTATATTTTAATTTTGCATTTTTACTTCCAACATGTTTATATGCTATGTTTATGTATTTTAATTTGAGCTAATAGGCTTTTAAAATATTTAGTTTGAAACTAAAGTTTAAAATTTTAATTAATATTTTTAATATTTTCTTATTTGTAGTTTTTTTTTGAACTTTTTACATTTTTTTTCTAAATTTGCACATTGCTTCAAAATGGTGCATGCCTTGCCTTGCGTTTGCGCTGTTTTTGCACCTCACATTTTTAAAACACTAGGTCTGAGTTGAATCCACCATCATTCAACTCTGGTAAGATAAATACAAACATAGAAGATGAGGTAGCGTTTTAGAGGTTGGTTGATCAGAGATGCATCATCAGCGTCCATTTGCATCCTTCCAAACAAATGACAATGGTACAATCACACACATATCCCGGTCTATATTTTGCATTTACATGAACCGATGTGAATATGATTTGTATTTGTAACCTACAAATTTGCATTTATGCTAGTCTTGCTAAAAAGAGTTAAGGAAAAACTGTGGTACTCCCATTGCAAACGGACTAGACACACAAAAGAGAGTTGTTGAGACTTGGATGATAAATGTAATAAGTTTCAAAGGAAGCAGGGGAAGAAGTTCAATGCTACTAGTGTTGCCTCTACCACTTCAAGCCAAGAAAATCAGCAGCAAACAAGTCTTCAATGCTACTAGTGTTGCCTCTACCACTCCAAGGAGTTCATATTGGCCCTCCACATGCACATCTCAGTGTGCATTAGGGAGATGTTCTCAATGCACGGTTCGGATGTGATGTGGGGCGTGCTTGTGAGTTCCACTCTAAGCCAACAAAATCAGCAAAACAGACAAGTCAAAGTAATTCTTCCCAAGTGATATGGGTTTTGTACCTAAGGAGGATCTCCCAAGTACCACACATGATGAATTAGAGCAATATAGTCATGTTCTTTAGCAATTAGAGGGAACCTTCCTTGCTTCCTGATTTAGCGCTATCTGGCTGCTCCCAACTGGAGGTGACTTGGTTTCCAAACGGATGGCGGATTGAACCTACAAAGATATTAGAGAACCCAGGGTGGCTAACCCGGCGAGGTCGCTCCGATGCTTAAGTTAGTAGGCTAGTAGCGAGCTGAAATTGCTTGAAAGTAGAGAGCTTGAGAGCAGAAAATCACACATACCTTGCACCCCTGGGGGGTGGAGCCTTTATATAATGGAGTCCTCGCGGGTTTTGCAAAGTAGTTCTGGAATCCTCATCACGATGAGATCCGTTTCCGTGATAATAGGAGATAGTGCTGCCAACTGATAGGGTTTATCGAGTCCGCCCAAATCGGTCGGGGGAGATAACGCTGGCTGTTATGCGGCATGATCCCGTGAAGTCCAGGAACTGTCGGAGGGATTTTTAGGGTCCTTAGTGGCATGTCAGTATCCCCGAGCTGACGCCTTTAAGTCCCAAACTGGACTGAATATCAGAGTGCCTTGGCATCGAAGTGTTCTTGTTGCGATCTGGTACCGAGGCGATCTCATTTCGGGGTGACCTTGTCTCGAGGTCACTTTAGCCCGGGTAGATGGGTACCCGAGACTGTTGTGCTGTGGGCTAGTCATGCTGAGTTGTCATCTGTTAGTCAGGCCCTGTCCACATTCCCCCTGTTACGAGGTCGGGCCAAATCACCCTTCATCAATTGCCCCCCACTCCCCGAGCTAGGGGTCTAGACCTGGTGTGGGGAGTTCATGATGTGACAAGTGGATTTGGCTCATGGTCTAGGCCACTTCGTCGGATGAATCGTTGGTCGGATCAGTTCGACTACTCAGCTCAACCAAGAATAACCTGGGTCGCGTATGGTTTACTTGCGGACATCACACGATCTACAAACTCTATAGACGTAAAAAAATGCGCTAAACCGATTTCAACCTCAGGGGTCGCACAACCGATTTTCTTAGGAGCCGTTGGACCACTTTAATCTTGGTCGTTGATTCTTCGGTATAGTGGCTATAAATAGGGGGACCCGAGACTCATTTTCTTCGCCATAAGTTCATTAGCCTTTGGTTTGAGGTCGCGTTCAAACTCCTTAGCTCGGGTCTTCCTGTTTAGTGTTCCTTCCCAGTTTGGTCTTTCTCCTTGGTGAGTCTTCCCTAGCTCTCCTCTTCGATTCAGTTTCTTTTTCATGTCTAGTTTTAGTTTCGATAGTCTTCTAGATGAGGCCGAGGTGGGTGCCTCGGTCTAGGTCGATAGTCATACCGAAGTTACTTCGGGTCTAGAAATGGTCTGTTGCCCTCCTAGGCACAACCACTCCGGGAGGCACGAGAGGCCTCTGGTAACCTGGCATCCTCCTCACACCGAGGTCGGGTGCCGGATAGTTTTGGCCCATCAATAATGACAGCGGATAGGCTCCAGGCCTTGATAGCTCGGTACAACCTCCCGAACGACCTCATTTATAGTCTTCCGTTAGGCAACTTCCCTTGGGAGCATGATCACAACGAGATCGTGATCTTCGAGGAGCAGCTCACAACTGGTCTTTGTCTTCCGTTGCACCCCATGATTGTAGAAATCTTGAAACTTTTCAACATCACCATAGAACAACTGCACCCAAACTCAATTCACAATGTAGTAGGGACCATTTCGCTTTTTTATGACTATAACCTACCCTTCGAGGTCGATATCTTCTCTTCAATCTTGTGCATCAAGAAGAATGCCTCCTATGTCCTTCTTGAGCATAGGCGGACTTATTACTTATCTCCTCGTCTGGGCTACAAGCTTTTGCAGAAGCTCCCAAATAGGGTTCCGGCATAGAAGAGGGGTTACTTCGTGGTCCGAAACATTGAGGGATGGCCCTTCCCGACCCATTGGAGGGCAGCCATTTAGGATCTTGGTGTTAGACTGGACCTGAAAACAAGGGAAGCACTCTAATCTTGGGTGGAGCTTGGCCTCAACTTCGTGGACTACGTGGTTGAAGACAAGCTTGTGCAGGCTGGCCTGAGCCCTGGTAGGTCATCTCTGTTTGGGTTTTTCCTTTATTTCTGATAATGTTGGTGACGTTCTATTTTTGATGTAGCTCCCATGAAACTCGTTGTAGATCAACTCCTTGGTCGGATGAAGGGGAAGAAGCGAGCTGCCAAAAGGGCTCGCATCGAGTCACCGTAGGCTACCGAGCCTGAGTCCAAACAGCCTCCATTACACAACCTCCAGTAATCGACCTGATCGAGGAAGAACTAGGGAGGGCCTCCTTGCCTCGCGTGCCCGAGGAGGCAACTTCAGAGCCCGCTCCTGCAGCCGCCACGTCTTCATGCAGCGAGAAAGCAGTTCGGAGTATCCTGACTCCGAAATGTAGCCTTCGGAAGAGCAAGGGCGCGTTGTACGCCGAAGAGGTTGCTGGCTGGGCCGAGCTGTCGGTCACTTAGCTCAGGTCTCGAGCAGCTACTCACTACATGGTGGTAAGTTCTGTCTTGACTTCTTCAATTCCATGCTTAAGACTTTTCTAATACTAACTGTGGTTCTCTTGGTAGGTAAACTCCGCCGTGCACGCTTTGATGTATTTGTCTAAGCTACACTTGAAGCAGGCTCTTGCAACTGAGCCCTTGTCTCATGAAGCTCACGCCGAGCTGAATCTGGATCGTAACGAGATCAGCCAGCTGAAGAACGATGTCCGGGCTCAAAAGGAGCTCATTTTGCTACTAATGTCTGAGAAGGCGGCGCTAATGTCCGAGAAGGCAGCGCTAATGTCCGAGAAGGCAGCACTGGAGCAGGAGGTGGAAAACCTCGAGGCCCATGTCAAGGAATGAACCGAGGTACTCTTTCAGGCGGTGGAAGAATCCAAAGAAAAGGCCGTCGAAGAGTACAAGAGCTCGGAGGAGTTCCAAGGAGAGCTGATGGAAGCCGGGATGGAAGGTTACTGCAAGGGCTTCAAGCTCAATAGATGGCTGACCAGGCACGAGTTCCCCCAGCTCGATCTGAGCGCTATTACCACCTCGAGGGTTACAAATGAAATGGCCCTCAAAGCCGCCGAAGACCCAGACTCTGAGGCAGAGACTGACGACAAGCCACTTGACATCAGAGAGGCCGGTGCTGACGAAAGGGTTGATCCTCCTACCGAGGCCACGGACGAGGGCGAAGAGCATTAAGTCTTCCTTGTAAATCTCGGGCCTGCGAGCTCGGCTTAGAGTAGAGAAATTTCTTTTTTTTTTGTAACGAGCTCTTAACATCAATGAAATACACTTTTTGCCAAATGATCCAAGTGCAAATAATTCTCTAACTGGTCAAACTAACCAAATAAGTATAGGTTTCCCCGAAATGTCAAGCTATCGAGCTAGACTACAAATAGAGCTAACTTAGCACGATGTACCTGGGGTGCGTGGACATTGTAGGGTATCTACCCGACCTGTCTATGTGCGGGCTACTTGATGATGTTAGTTGTCCCTTTGCTGGGGTTCAACTTTTTCGTTGTATGCCAAGGTGGATTAGACATTGTAGGGTTTATACCCGAGCTATCTGTACCTTAGGCATGAAATGACTTGCCCATGCCGAAGAGGCGCTTAGGTCGTGCCTACCCATGCCAAGGAGGTGACTGGGACTTGTATGCTAATGACGAGGAGGCGACTAGGACTTATGAGGTGCCGAGGTCTTTTGTCAGCTCGACACCTTAACCATTAGGCTTTGAGAGCGACTCACAATCCGCTCTTGATTTTTCCCACGCCGAAGAGGCGACTAGGTGTTGTATGCCCATGCCGAAGAGGTGACTGGGACTTATGAGATGCCGAGGTCTTTTGTTAGCTCGGCACTTTTAGTCCTTGGACTTTTGGGAGTGACTCGTAGTCCTCTCTCCAGTTCAGCAATCACAGGTAGTATCGCCTTAGGTTGTCGATGTTCCACGCTTAAGGTACCTGTTTTCCTTCTAAGGTTTCGAGCTCGTACGTTCCTTCCCCAAGTACCCATCTCACTCGATAGAGGCCTTCCTAGTTCGGTCCAAGGTTACCAATACTAGGCTCAGGTACCATGACTTTCCTAAGGACCAGGTCACTGACACGAAAGTGTCGTTTCTTGACCCGGGTGTTATAGTACCGAGCCACCCTTTACTAGTAGGCTACAGTCTGAATGTACGCTAGGTCCCATACTTCTACCAGGTCAAGGTTGGTACAAAGCTCGTCATCATTTTCTTCTTTGTTAGTAGGGTCCATTCAGATTTGGTTGTATCCTGAGTACGCGCCCGGGAAACTCAGCAACTCGTGCCCTGAGGTTGTGTCCACTAGACGATCGATCTTAGGGAGTGGGAAACAATCCTTCGGGAAAGCTCGATTCAGGTCGGTATAATCGACGCACATGCGCCATTAATCGTTGGCCTTTTTAACCAGAACTAGGTTAGCCACCCAGCTCGGGTAATGGACCTTCCTAATGAAATCGGCTGCAAGGAGCTTCCCAACCTCCTCATTGACTATCCTCCAGTGCTCTGGGGCGAGTTTGCGTTTTTTTCTGTCTAACTGTCCTAACTAGAGGATCAGTGTTAAACTTGTGAGTTCTAATACCAGGTTCTATTCTGGGCATCTCTGTCGTGAACCATGCAAATACATCTAAGTTTTTAAGTAAAAGACATACCAGCTGAGAATGGAGTGGTTCCTCGATCGATGTGCCGATTTGGAGAGTTCTGGTTAGATCTTCTTTTGAGGCCAAGATATGGACCGTCTCTTCAATTGGCGTAGCTCGCTCCTCAGGATACTCTACCGGTTGCTCGGGCTCGATATCATCTGCTAGCTTGGCCTTCCCCTTGAGAGCGGCGACATAACACTTGCGAGACTCGAGCTAGTCGCCTCACACTACCCTTACTCCATAGTCCATAGGGAACTTCATGGCCAGGTAGTAGGTAGAAACCATTGCACGAAGTGCGTGGGTAATAGGCCAACCTACTATGGCATTGTACAAGGAGGGAGTCACGACAACCAGGAAGGTATGCTCGAACCTCGCAATATTGGGCCACATGCCAACCTCTACGGGTACTGAGACTCGACCTAGCGGTCTGACCTCTTCTCCACTGAAGCCCACCAAGGGTGTATCTGTCAGCTTGAGACTGCCTTCCTGGAGCTGGAGATTATTGAAGGCATCCTTGAACAGGATGTCAGTTGAAATGTTTGAACCAACCAAGATGCACTTTACCTCGAAGTCATTGATCCTCATCTTTATGACCAGGGCATCGTGATGGGGATACTGAACCCCGCACGTATTATCCTCTGTAAAGAATATTGGGTCTTCGAGCCTAGGTTACTTCGGTGGATTCTGCTCCTCACGTTCTAGTTCGTGAACAGAGGCTTTCCCCACTGCTGAGGTGCAGCCCGCGATGATAGACCCGCTAGTAATCATATTGATTACTCTGCGGATCGGTCTCTCTTCATGTAGCTGTCTCTGTGGCTGCTCACTCTGTCAACTACTGGACTTGGGAGCATTTCTCCTTCGCTCCCCTTGCCTGTCTATCTGATTTTTATTTTCTTTTAGTACAAAATTCTTCAAGTATCCGCGACGGATGAGTTCTTCGATCTCGTCGCGGAGATTTCTACAATTCTCGGTACTATGACCGTGATCTCTACGAAAATGACAATAAATATTTTTGTTTCTTGTGGCGGGATCTCTCCTTAATCGAGGTGGCCACTTCACATAAGAGGCATCCTTGATCACCATGAGAATTTCTCCCCGCTTCGCGTTGAGGGGCGTGTAGCTCATCCTTTCAACTAGAGGAATTTGGGAATGCTGATCTGACTTATTTCCTCCCCTGGTTGGGGACTTACTTTTCCTTCGTTTGCTGCCACCGTTGTTTGGGTTGTCATCTTCCCTTTTTCTCTTCTCCATTGGGGCTTCACTCTTTTGGTTCATCTCCTCTTCGGTCCTGATGAACTGATCAGTGAGCTTGAGGAATTCGGTGATTGTCTTTGGGCTTGTTTGTCACTACGTGCCACTTGAATTCCCTGTGGGTAATTCCCTTCTTCATTGCTGTGAGTCTTACAGTGGGATCCAGGTCGGGGATCTGCAAGCAGGTGTCGTTGAAGCATTTGATGTAGCTTCGGATCGACTCCCCTACCCTTTGGACTATGCTGAGGAGGCTTTCTTGTGACCTCGGGAACTTCTTGCTAGTGATGAAGTGCGAGGTGAACATCTGCACGAACTGCGCCCAACTCTTGATCGTCCCTGGCGTGATGTTGCTGTACCATGTGCGAGCTACTCCTTTGAAGGTTCCTGTACCAACGCACATGCAGGATTCGTCAGCTCCAGATAGGTGCATCTGGGACTGGAATGAGTCTACATGATCATTTGGGTCAAACGACCCATCATACTTATCCAGCGGAGGTACTTTGAAGTCCTTCGGCATCAGGGTCACCAAGAGCTCAGAGGACAGAGGAGATGACCCGGAGAGGAGGGGAGCGGTCTTCATGGCTTCTGAGCTCGCCTCCTCTTTACCTTTGGGCTGCTTTGGCTGACTAGGTCCGACGAGCTGGCTTGGAGCTACAGTTCGACGTGCCTTAGGACGCTGCCTTTGCTGCTTCTTGACTGGCTCCACATTGGTGCTGCTGACCTTCGTGTTGTCAGGTAGTGTCCTGGCATGGAGTGGTTCGGACTGCTAACACTGGCTGCTGTGGATAGAGGGGTCTCGTCTGGAGTCCGCGGCCAGAACCTCGAATCGGTTCCCTGCAAGCGAACCTTCAAGTTGTGAGGGCCGAGGTGAAATAGCTCTAGCAGGCAGAGTGTCTCCCTACCTGTTCACTTGCTGTGAGGCGAGAGGAGTAACTTGCCTTTTCCTCCTACCGTGGGGCAAGACCTAGCTCTCGAGAGGATTCTGAATCAGGGAAGTCTCTCCCTGGCGATGAGGGCGAGTGTTCTAACGATGAGACTTGTTCTGCTATGCTGTCGGATGCCGAGGTGGAACCGGCTGCTGAATCTACTACAGCGGTGGGAACTACTGCTGGTAGATGTGGTGCAAAACCTACTACTGGTAATGCTGAAATTGCTAGACCTATTGCATTTGGGCTTGAATAGCCCGCACGCAGTGTACCAGGTCATCGAGCTGATGTTGTCCACCTCCAGGGGGAACCACAGATGGTTCAGCAAAAGTTGCACCCACTACAGAAGGGTGTGGGGCAATCACTAGCATAGTTGCTTGAGGCACGGCCAGCATCGGGACCCCACCCACAGAGAGCGGTATGGTGAACTGACCAATGCACACGGTGGGGATCTGAGGTTGCCCCCTGGAGACATTCATTTCACCGTTCTATCTGGCATTGCTGGAGGATGCCATTGATTCTAAGTTTACGATTTTTGGTGGAAAGTGGCTTTTCGTAGCGATTCCCACAGACGACGCCAATTGATTTAGTGCGATCTGGATGCTCCCAGCTGGAGGTGACCTGGCTTCCAGACATACAACGGACTGAACCTGCAAAGATATCAGAGAACCCTGGGTGGCTAACCCGGCGAGGTCGCTCCGATGCTTAAGTTATTAGGCTAGTAGCGAGTTGAAATTGCTTGAAAGTAGAGAGCTTGAGAGCAGGAAATCACGCATACCTTGCACCCCTGGGGAGTGGAGCCTTTATATAATGGAGTCCTCATGGGTTTCGTAGAGTAGTTCCGGAATCCTCGTCACGATGAGATCCATTTCCGCGATAATGGGAGATAGTGCTGCCAATTGATAGGGTTTATCGAGTCTGCCCAAATCGGTCGGGGGAGATAACGCTTGCTGTTACGTGGCGTGATCCCGTGAAGTTTGGGAACCGTCGGCATGATCCCTTTGTAATTGTGAGGCCAAAATATGTAATTTTAACTATTATTTTTCACCTCATTCAAATCCCTCTCATTAAGTCATATATTTAAGGTGTTAACTCTCATATGGTGGAATGGGATGTCGATTCCCATTCTTGGGGGAATAGCCATTCCAAGCTTCCCCTCGAGAATGGGATTCCCATACAAGAGTCTATCAAGAAATAAAGAAATCATGACAAAAGGCCCCCTGAACACTAATGTTAATATAATAATAAATTATTAATAAATTAATAATAAGTTAATAGTAACAAAAATAGCAATAATATATTAATAATAAAATAATAAAATAATAAAATATTAATATAATATAATTAAAGTAATAACAATAAAAATAAATACATAATTAAACAATACAATATTATGAACATAATAATAATAATAATAAAATATTAGTAAAATATAATAATAAAAAGATTTTTCAAGTAATAATAATATAATGATATTTTAATAAAATATTCATAAATTAATGATAAGTACTAATAAAATAATAAAAACAAAGTAATAAAAAAGCTAAAATATTATTTATTAAATAAGAAGAATATTAAGTACAAATAATGTATAATATAATTAAAGTAATAATAAAATAATAACATATTAATTATTCAATAATAATAAATTGATGCTAAAACAATAATCAAAATGATAAAATTAATAAACTAATAAGAAAGTAATAATAAAATGTAATAAGTTAATAATAAATACTAAGGTATTAATTTTTAAATACTAATAAAATAATAATAACAAATTACTAATAAAATAATAATTATATATTCATAAAATAATAATAAAGTGATAAGAAAATAATAAATAAACTAAAAGAATTACTTTCGATCATGTTCGCAAATCAAACGGACCCTAAATCTCATTTTTTTTTCAATTTTGAACAAAAAAATGAAATTGTCCTTCTGTCTAGGTGGTAGATAAGCAATTCAACAATTCGGTCAAGCCATTATGTCATAATTAAATAATAAAAATTAAAGAAAGACAAAAATGCAAAATATACAAAAAATACATAATATGTATAGAAAACATTTAGAACATCTCTAATATGGAATTATTTTATAGACATAATATTACTCTCTTTGGGACATAATATTTGAATGTATATTACCATCTTCATCATCTAAAGTTGCCATGTGCAAAGCATGTGTAAATTTACTAGTATATAAAATATATAAATACATAAATATATAGAAATATATGTATACCGGTTGGTTTGATTAATCGCCGGTTTTCTATGTTAGTTAACCAAAACCGAACCGATACTTTTGTTTTTTGTAAAACACCGAACCGAAACCGAACTGATCTATTCGGTTAACCTATTTTTCGATTCGGTTTCGGTCAATATTTTCGGTCAATTCGGTTTTTCGGTTTTTTTGCTCACCCCTAATCGTACGTCAAGGACTTTCATTATGGAGGCATTTTACTTGGTGTTGATTTAAGTTTTGCCTTCAGAGGCTTTTTCAAAAGAAACCATTTAAATGAACAACGTTGGAAAACAAGGGATTTTAGAACCAGCTATTTTACTCTTTCAAAAAAAAAAAAAAAGAAAAGAAAAAGAAATCTAGCTATAACCAATCACAATTAAGCATGCCATTGTTCCGTGCACAGAGGACCCACGTGTGTAGGAGTCCCGACTCATCCCTGCAAGTGGATACAGGATTGTGAATATTGGCATGTGAGCCACACTATGTAACCAATCAGGAATGAACAAACCAGTGATCCATACACATGGGGCTCACATGTGGATGTGAATCCCATGCGTAAGAACAGTGGTGTGTTAACTTATGATTGGTTATGCAACTAGAACATTGGTGTGTTTACTTATGGTTATGCAACCAGGTTTGTACACTTGTGTTCACAGTAGATCATTAATGTTCCACAAGTTGAGTGTCAAATGAAACTAATATTTAAAATTTTAAGTGATAACTGGATGAAACCTTTCAAAGTTTATTGGTTATTTGGTTATAAAAGTAAAATAAGGGTAAATTACCAATAGTTACCTTTTACTTGGGGGATAGTGACACTTGATGGGGGTTAAACTTTCAACTGCAACAATACAGTTTAGTACCATAATCTTTCAGAAATATACATTTAAGTCCAATTCTGTGAAAGCTGAGTTAAGGCATGAATAAAAATCAAATAGTGGAGGCAAAATATTATGGTGGGTGGTGCATTTGTACATGTACAAAAACCAACATGTGAGAATTTCTTAGTATTCATTCATCCTCATCATCTACAAGCTTCACTAGGGAACTCAAATGTTATTGCTTATTTCCAAATGCTTTTATATAGGTGCAGACTTTAGTTGCTATGTTATTTTGTGAATTGGCATTGGATTGCATCCAAAGGTAGGAGAAGAGAAATAGTAAAAAAAAAAAACAAAAAAGAGAATCTGAACATGGGTATTTTAGTAATTTTTACTTTCACTGTAACACCAGTTCAATAGAGTTAGACTAAAGTGTATATTTTTGAAAGTCCAAGGTATTAAAATGTTGCTCTTGAAAGTCTAGACCCTTAAGTGTCACTACCCCAAAAATACAAGATACCTATTTATAGTGTACCCAAAAATACAAGATACCTCTTGAAAGTCTTGAAAGTCTAGACCCTTAGTAATTTTTTACTATTTATAAATATATTTTTAATTTTTAATTTATTTATGATGTCATAGGTCGAACCGTTTCTATTTCCGGTTCATTTTTAAAAACCTTGATTGGGATTAAGGCTTAGCAATAGTCAATAATGCAACTCAAGAATTTAAAATTGACCCCCACTTGGTTTTTAAGCAGCAAGTCTAAACAGCCTTGTTGCAAGGATTAGGGAAACGTATACAAGGTTTGTATAAATTTCCCTATCTTTACCTTCCTTTCCCTATCTTTTTCCTTCAAACCAAACACGGCCTAAAAAACTGTTTTCTTGTTGATCTAACAACACTCTCGTGAGATCAATCCATACATTTTATATTACTTGAACATTCCTATTTGTCCTACTAGGAAAAAAAAACTTTGGATGGATCTATTAGCACCATCCATCTGAATTTCCCCTTAAATTGAACGTTGATGGGTCTTGTCGTGGGAACCCAAGTGATTGTGCTAGAGGTGGGATTATTAGAGATAACAATTGTTTAATGGTTTGCACTTATTATAATCAAGGTTCAAAGTATTGGAAACGCCAAGTGTATTGGAAAGGCAATTTTAAGAGACGTACCGGGATACGCCTTGGGTACGCATGCATATCGGAGAAAAACTAAGATACGCTTGGAAACACTATAAATACTTTAATAAATCATAAAAATACATCAATAACACTAAATATAAGACCTCAATGAGGTGTATATACATGAACATAATATATTTTAATGGTTTTATGAAGAAATATATTGTAGTTAATTATAATTTCATTAAAAATCCTATACTTAACTATAATTTATAAATTATAATTCTAAAGTTTTAATGTTTTATGGGATGGGAAAAACCTAACTCTCCTATCCAACCATAAAACATGCATTGGCACAACTTCTAAGTGAAAATGTAATTAATAATTATTTATCATTTAAATAATTACTATTTTTTATTTATTTCCAAATATTATAAAAAGTAAATAAACATTATATAATATATTCAAAAAATAGTTATTAAAGAAGAAATTTCAATTGCTTTGTGGATATGATAGATCATTCATAAAATTATAATATATTCAATCATTGTGATAAAATGATAAAGTTTAATTAATTAATTAATTAATTTTTAATTCTAAACATATAAAAGTAAAAAATTAATTATTAATGAATAAATTTCAATTGGACTATGGATATGATAGATCATCCATAGAATTATAATATATTCAATTATTGTGATCAAATGATAAAATATAATTAATTATTATTTATTTTTTAATTCTAAAATAAAAAAAAATAAAAAATATATATTAAAGAATAAATTTCAATTTCTCTGTGGATATGATGGATAAATCCATAGATATAAAACATATTTAGTATTTATAGGAAGAAAAAAATTGTATTTTTAGTTCTTTTGTTAATTTATATTTTCCCAAAATATATTCATGAAATTTCCATAAGTCTATTGATAACACAAAAAAAAATATGATTTTGAACGTACGAAATGTAGATCAACATAATTTAAACATTCAAGAATAAAAAAAGATATCACAAGGTACTATAAAAAATTGAAAAAGCTTACCTATTTTTGCCATATTTTCAAAATTTGAAAAATCTTCAAAACAAATTAATGATTCACACTTGTTTCTTGCAAATTTTTGCAAATCTAGCACTCTAGGAATGAGGTTTGGAGTTTTAAAGTCATTTGGGGGGGGGGGGTGAAAGAAAGCTTATTTTAGGAAAGAAGTTTGCTTTCCGCATTTTTTTTTTCAGTATTTGGTTCTATCTTTTTTACCGATACACCCCTGATACAGTCCAATACGGGTCCGATACACATGAAAAAGATGAGATGCCCAATTTCCATGTGTATCCTATATCTATTTTTCAAAGATATGATACGATATGCCCCGTATTGGGCATATCCTTGGGAACTTCTGAATGAAAACTTTGCTATAGGAAGGGATTGACAGAAGGGGAAATAGAAAGTGATAACAAAGTTCTTGTGGATGGATTGTTAGACAGTTTTGTATGCCCTTAGCTTCAATCAAAATGATGTACTTTAAGAATTTATTGTAAATGAATAAAAGTGCATATTTGATTCATGTTCCCTTGGTATGTTTCTGTGTAATACCCTTAAACTGGACACTTAATGAAACTCGTGTTAGTTTAGAATGTTCACAGCTAGTGGGTTGGTCTGGGGAGACCTATCCTGACAAGGCTGACACTGTGGTGCCACCAAGTCGGTTGGGGTGACTTGTCTTATCTACTAGGGTGAGACCCTAGGCACATACGGTGTGGGATTAATTGAATCTTTGAACTGGACCAGATTTCCAATATTGCCCTGGACCTTGGAGATTGATGGGCAAAACTGGAAAGTTACACCCAACCCCTAGACTCGATTATGATACTACACTAGGTGTCAGATTGGGCTGTCTTTGATGTACCAATCAGTGAGATCCTTAGCGGGGGTCAAAACCTGGGTATGTTGGGACAGTCTGAGAATTCATCTGAATGGGTGATCATAGTGACAGGATCAGCCCATTTGTCGGACAAAGGTAATGATCGGGGATGCACTCTCACTAATGGAAATCAAGACTGCCGGCAGTCGATTTCAATCGTTGAGATTTGTTTTGCAAAATATATTTTATATGAGATATAAAAGTATATATATTATGATTTCGAAATGTTTGCAAATAGGTTTTAATTCCCGGGATCCATACTTGAGAGAGTGCAACACTGTTCCTTGCAGCCGAGGGAGAGGTCATCTCTTGTCGGTGTATGATCATTATGGGCTGAGAGGTTAAGTGTAAGGCCATTGAGGATAATACCTGATGGGGTAATCTTGTATATGCCCACAGTCCCTAGGTGTTACAAGGTGGCTTGGCCCAGGGACCACTTAGGGTAAGTGTTGGGCCCATAGAGCCCATCTGATGGGTTTCAAGGGGTGCACTATCTATAACAGTGTATTCGGCCAGGCCTTGTAACAAAGGCTGGGTTGAACCCATGTGGCTGATGTGTAGATCAATGTTTGGGTCCCACGCCATACAAGGAAGCCCAACTGGGTAGCAGTTTGGAAGGCTTAATGAATACATAACCCTAAATGGGCCTTAAGTCCATTTCGAACTGGGCTAATTTGATTAATCTTTAAGGGGCGAATTCTGAGATAAGATCAGTTGATAAGATTGGGCCCACACCCTATCCACTTAGAGAGTCCAAGATCTAAATGAGATTTAGATTTGGAAACTTCCTAATTAGATTAGGAGCTGGCTGATCTAATCTGTAGATAAGATAAGGATTATCCCTTATCTTAAAGGGACTTCTAATCCAGATACGATTTGGGTTAGCAACTCCTAATGGGATTAGTAGTTGATCCCTTTAAGTCTATAAAAGGAAGAGGGGGCAGCGGCCTTTAGACATCCAACACAATCACCAGCAACAGTCTTGTCTTCAGAGCTGAGATCACAGAAGAGAGAATTCTGCACCTTGCAAATACTCTATAGTCGCCTCCTTCCTACAGCCACCGCCTATAACAGTTCGATCTCCATTCCTTGGAGAAATCAAGATTGGATCTTGCTTCCAATTTTTTGGAGAAAAGATTGGTAGGAGTTGTATTCACAAGCCGTCCAGGTGATTCTTGAGAAGGATCAGGTTCTTTTGGAAGAACACTATTGATTCTATTCCACCCTACACTGCGCCATCTTCAGTGGGAGCAGATTTTGGATCCTATCTTGGGCGTGAACACCTCCATTGAGAGATATTGTTTCTCTGTATCAGGTATTATCTCTCTCTCCTCCTTTTGGTTCAAATCTGGTTCAGTTTATGGTTCAAGAATGATCATCGAAAATATGATTTTCTAAATAGGGAATTCGATTCCCAGTTGAAGGGAGAGAAAAATTTTTGAAATTCGCCCCCTTTATTCCGCAATCTAGGAGTCCATGTGATGGATTTCCTATCCCTTCAGTGGTATCAGAGCCAGGTGCAAATCTTGAACCATTCTGTTTCAGATTTGAACCTGCGCAAATAGGGAGAAGGCGTTCTACCCAATTTGCGCAGATATGGGTTTTGGGAAATTTGTTCCCAAAATAGATGGGCAAATAATCTGAAATTAATTTTAAATAAATCTGATTATTATTTAGAATATTTCTTTATAATTTTCTTGATTTATGGGCTGTTCGTACAAGAGGAGATCGAAATCTTGGTTTGCGCAGGGAGAACTGCAAGATTTGCAGTTTATTGAATTTATTTATTACATTTGCTCTGTAAATAATTTATTTATTTATTTTTAGACTCAATGTATAGGCATTCGATCTGATGTAATAATTAATAGAAATAGAATTTCTATTTATTTTTAATTTTGGATCGAAGATGGCGGCGCAGAGAAGGAGATTTCACAGATGGGATATTCGATATCTGCGATTTGCAGTTTCAGAAACTGCAATCTGTGATCTAACCTCTGTTTTGCAGGATGGAGTGTGCGAACAACCCTGATTAACTGATTTTTGTTTTTCTTTTATCGGTTATTTAATTTCAGATTATTTTCTTGAATTAAGGATTTAATTAAAAATCAAACCTTAGACTCATTCGAACCAAGATTGGTTCAAACTGTTTGGACCAAATCTAGGGTTTAATCAAGGCTGAAAGTCAGGCCTAATTTTCCATCTAATGGGCCTGAGGATTGATATTTAATTAGATGGTTAATTCGCCCCAACCTGTAAAGGCCCAGTTTTAAATGGTTAAAACTGCAAAAAGCCCATTTTAAAGGATAAAGCTATATGGGCCGAACTGGGTAACCCTAATTCAGCCCATATACCTAGATAATATTAATGGTTAATATTATGGAATTTTAACGGGCTTCCAATGGGCCTTACAGATAATTAATTGATTGGATCAATTTATCCCTGCATGAGATGTAAGGATGTGTGATGTGCTGCGTACATGGGCCATAAGTACTTGGGCCATGCTCATTCGACAGGGTTCTTGTGCACACCATGGCTGAATGCACATCATTGCCATGGTGTCCCTTTTGGTCATTAGATGACCTCCCTCAGTGGTGGGCCCAACACCTCATCAAGAGGTTACGTGCGGAACCCCAACCGATTTAAGGCCCACCGAAATCAGGCTTTATGAAAGTCAGTGGGAGCCACTTTGGTTTGACCTAAATCAAACTAGGGCATAATTATTTGCTCCCTCTAGCTAATATGAGTGCAAGTGATAGGGAGATTCATATGATGAACTCTCTAAAGGCCTTCCATCATTAGCATGAAGATGGGTCCTTCAGTAATGAGGAAACACACCAAAAAATGGGCTATCCATTTGCTGTTGGGCTTGTCTGAGTGTTTCATAAGATGATAGGGGCGTCATAGACCGATGTGGGAGGGGCTTCACTAGAAAATGGGAACTCTCTCACGGTACCTTGGCGTTCATGAATATGATGGGTAAACACTCAGTGGACATAAAGGTTTACTTGAAAATGGCTCTGAACCTTGTCTGACAGAGGCAAAAGGGAAAACTCATATGATAAGTGGATATGATCCTTCATAGAAAGGTGGTGGGGTTATGCAGCTGAAACAGTTGGCTTCATGCACCCTATGCGATTTCCCACATTTCCAGAGACAACTTGTAGTCTCCGTCACTGATAAGAGGGAAATCTCAGAGATGAATAAATGGAAATGGATCGTAGATTAAAATCCATATCTATGAAATGAACATGAATCAAATTAGGATGTGGACTGATGTTTGCTCTTTTATCAGAAAATGGCAAACGGATCTTTTGCAAAGATTCTTGATGACAACAAGCTTAAGGGCCCAAACTACGCCGACTGGTATAGGAACCTTATGCTGGTCCTAGCTTCAGAAAAGCTAGACAAAGTGGCAAAGAATCATACGCCAGAGCGTCCGAGTCATAGGGCTTTTGAGGCCCGAAAGAGAGACTATCAGGAATGGGAGGAGAAAAACTCCCTAGCCCAGTGTTACATCATCTCCTCCTTTGACAACCCAATACAGAGGTAGTTCAATCAGATCGAACTTGCCAAGGACATATTGGACAACCTGAGGACGATATATGAAGAGTAGAATCGTTCTACTCGACAAAAGGTCTTGAAACAGTTCATGACCACTCAAATGTCCAAGGGCCAACAAGTTCACGACCATTGTCTTCGGATGATGGGCTACATCAACAAACTGGAGGCTCTTGGATCCGGGCTGGACCTCGCAACCCAGATAGATGCTATCCTTAATTCTTTGCCTCCTTCCTTTTATCCGTTCATCATGAACTATAACATGAACAAGCTGAATGTCAGCTTGCAAGAGCTCATCAATATGTTGCAAAGAGCTGAAGAATTGATTAAAAAGGATGAGTCTGTAGCTATGCTTGTTGAAGCTAGCAAAACGGGCAAGAGAAAGAGGAAGGCAAAGAAGCCTCAGAAGAAAGCCACTAAGAGCAAAAGACAGAAGAAAGACAAAGCATCGGATGCCTGTCACTTCTGCAAGAAGACCGGCCACTGGAAAAGGAATTGTCCTGTCTACCTAGAATCCAAGAAAGGTAATTTCGAAACTTGTGTTATAGAAACCAATTTATTGGTAGCTTCTGCGTCCTGGTGTATTGACTCTGGGTCTTCAACTCATGCGTGTAACTCACTGCAGGGGTTCAAGGTAAGCAGAAGGTTGAGTGAAGGAGAAGTCACTCACTACTTGGGGACTACTACAACTATTGCAGCCACGACAATATCAACCATGGAGTTAATTTTTAGAGAATGAAAAGTTGTACGAAAAGAATGTCTTTATGTACAAAACTTAAGAAGAAATTTGATTTCTGTTTCAAAACTTTGTGCAGATGGTTATTCTATATTCTTTAATAACACGATTACTATTAAATGAAATAACAGATTCATCGCATACGGGGAACTGGAGAATGGTCTCTATGTTCTACATCCTTCTCTAGAAACTAACATAACCGAAACTACATCGGCTGAAATCCCGAAGAAGAGAGCCCGTGATACAGTTAATCCCACGTGTCTGTGGCACTACCGACTTGGCCACATCGGTGTTGACCGAATCACAAGGTTGGTAAAGGATGGTCCTTTGGATTTTCTAACTGTAGAAGATCTTCCCACCTGTGAGCCTTGCCTACAAGGCAAGATGACAAAACGGCCATTTGACGATAAGCCTGAAAGATGTACAAGCACACTTAACCTAATACATACTGATGTATGTGGTCCCCTGAGTGTTAGGACATGGAATCAACACGTGTATTTCATCACCTTCAAGATGATTTCTCATGATATTGTTACGTGTACCTAATGAAACACAAGTCTGAATCCTTTGAAAAGTTCAAAGAGTTTAGACAAAAGGTCAAAAAATAGTTGGGGAGAGAAATTAAAGCCCTTCGATCTGATCAAGGTGGCGAGTATCTCTCTGACGAGTTCTGGAATACTTAAAGGACAATGAAATTGTATCACAATTAGCTCCTCCTGCTACACCACAACTTAACGCTGTTTCAGAGAGGAGGAATAGGACCTTATTGGATATGGTCCGGTCACTTCTCATACACTTAGAGTTACCCACATCCTTTTGGGGTTACGCATTAGAGATTGCGATTACGTGCTGAATCGGTTTCCAACCAAATCGGTTCCGAACATTCCATATGATCTTTGGACTCGAAAGAAACCAAGTGTCAAACACTTGAAGATTTGGGGTTGTCCAGCACACGTTAAAAGAACGAGTGCAGACAAGTTGGAATCCAAGACCAGCCGTTGCCTATTTGTAGGCTACCCAAAAGGCTCTGTAGGTTACATTTTCTATGACCCAAGTGAGTAGAAAGTGTTCTGCAGTCGAAATGCCCAATTCTTGGAGACCGATTACATCTTGGACACCCATCGTCAGGAAATTGTTCTTGATGAGGAGAGCTCAGGAGTAGTGGGAGATGGACTCAATGACTATCTCCCACTACACCAGGTAGTGACCAACCTAGAAGATCCACTCGGGTATCGAAACCACTAGTCCGTTATGGTTAATGACCAGGATAGTTACCTGGTGGAAACCTTGACTAGTGAGGAGGATCCTGTGACTTATGCGGAAGCAATGTTGGACATAGATTCCCAAAAGTGGGTGGAGGCCATGAGAGCAGAGATGGACTCAATGGAGACCAATTGAGTCTGGACTCTAGTAGATCCGCCCTCTGGGGTAAAAGCAATCGGTTGCAAATGGATTTACAAGAGGAAGAAGGGCCCCGGTGGTAGGATTGAGACCTTCAAAGCTCGTCTGGTGGCGAAAGGGTACACTCAGAAAGAGGGCATCGATTATGAGGAAACCTTTTCGCCTGTGGCCATGCTTAAATCCATTAGAATCCTGCTAGCTGTAGCAGCATACCATGATTATGAGATTTTGGTATATGGATGTCAAAATTGCATTCCTGAATGAAAATCCTACTAAAGATATCTATATGCAGCAGCCGCTAGGCTTCATAGCTGCGAGTTAGGAAAACATGGTATGTAAACTTAATTGATCCATTTATGGACTTAAGCAAGCTTCTAGAAGTTGGAACATCCGTTTTGACTTTGTCGTCAAATCGTTTGACTTCGAGCAGAATCCGGATGAACCCTGTGTTTACAGGAAGTACAGTGGAGATAAGGTTACCTTCTTGTTTCTATATGTAGATGACATTCTACTCATTGGGAATGATGTAGGAATGTTGACTACGGTGAAAGTATGGCTTTCACAACAATTCTCCATGAAAGATTTTGGAAAGGCCTCCTATATACTGGGTCTTCGACTCTATAGAGATAGATCGAAGCGGATAATAGGATTATCCCAATCTGCCTACATTGACAAAATAGTCAAGAGAAACAACATGGAAAACTCCAAGAAAGGAAATGTTCCTTTCAGGCACGGAGTCACTCTCTCCATGAAGATGTCTCCCAAAACTTTTGAGGAGATTGATGGCATGAAAGACATTCCCTATGCCTCTGCCGTAGGGAGCATCATGTATGCCATGCTGTGCACTCACCCTGACATTGCTCAGGCAGTGAGTGTAGTAAGCAGATTTCAGGCCAACCAAGGCAGGAGCATTGGACTGCTATGAAAAACATACTTAAGTACCTTCTAAGGACAAAAGAGTTTTGTCTAGTATTCGATGGTAGCTCACTACAGATCCAAGGGTATACAGATGCCGATTTCCAGTCGGATCCAGATGATAGAAAGTCTACATCTGGATATGTTTTCACGATAGGATCGTGTGCTGTTTGATGGAAAAAAAGCAAACAGGGGTCCATTGCAGACTCCATGACCGAGGTCAAGTACATTGCCGCAAGTGAGGCTTCCAAAGAAGTTGTGTGGATGAAGAAGTTCGTTCACGAGTTGGGAGTAGTTCCGTCCAGCACATCACCCATCCCATTGTTGTGTGACAACAATGGAGGTATTGCTTAGGCTAAGGAGCTACGAGCCCACTCGAAGTTGAAGCACATCGAGAGGAAGTACCATGTACTGAGGGAGATTGTTGGTAGAGGAGCGTCCTGATTCAGAAGGTAGCATCAGCGGAAAATGTAGCAAACCCATTGACAAAGCCACTATCACAGAAAATGTTTGGGAAATACGTGGAAAGCATGGGACTCCGGCTAGTACCTGATTGGACCTAAGTGCAAGTGGGAGCTGTTAGACAGTTTTGTATGCCCTTAGCTTCAATCAAAATGATGTACTTTATGAATTTATTGTAAATGAATAAAAGTGCATATTTGATTCATATTCCCTTGGTATGTTTCTGTGTAATACCCTTAAACTGGACACTTAATGAAACTCGTGTTAGTTTAGAATGTTCACAGCTAGTGGGTCGGTCTGGGGAGACCTATCCTAACAAGGCTGACACTGTGGTGCCACCAAGTCGGTTGGGGTGGCTTGTCTTAGATTCTAGGGTGAGACCCTAGGCACATACAATGTGAGATTAATTGAATTTTTGAACTAGACCAGATTTCTAGTATTGCCCTGTACCTTGGAGATTGATGGGAAAAACTGGAAAGTTACACCCTACCCCTAGACTCGATTATGATACTGCACTAGGTGTCGGATTGTGTTGGCTTTGATGTACCAATCAGTGAGATCCTTAGCGGGGGTCAAAACCTGGGTATATTGGGATAGTCTGAGAATTCATCTGAGTGGGTGATCATAGTGACAGGATCAGCCATTTGTCGGACAAAGGTAATGATCGGGGATGCACTCTCACTGATGGAAACCAAGACTACCGGCAGCCGATTTCAATTGTTGAGATTTGTTTTGCAAAATATATTTTATATGAGATTTAAAAGTATATATATTATGGTTTCAAAATGTTTGCAAATTGGTTTTAATTCCCGGGATCCATACTTGAGAGAGTGCAACACTGTTCCTTGCAGCCGAGGGAGAGGTCATCTCTTGTCGGGTAGTGTATGATCATTATGGGCTGAGAGGTTAAGTGTAAGGCCATTGAGGATAATACCTGATGGGCTAATCTTGCATCTGCCCATAGTCCATGGGTTGTATAAGGTGGCTTGGCCCAGCGACCACTTAGGGTAAGTGTTGGGCCCATAGAGCCCATCTGATGGGTTTCAGGGGGTGCACTATCTATAACAGTGTATTCGGCCAGGCCTTGTAAGAAAGGTTGGGCTGAACCCATGTGGCTGATGTGTAGATCAATGTTTGGGTCCCACGCCATACAAGGAAGCCCAACTGGGTAGCAGTTTGGAAGGCTTAATGAATACATAACCCTAAATGGGCCTTAAGTCCATTTCGAACTAGGCTAATTTGATTAGTCTTTAAGGGGCGAATTCTGAGATAAAATCAGCTGATAGGATTGGGCCCACACCCTATCCACTTAGAGAGTCCAAGATCTAAATGAGATTTAGATTTGGAAACTTCCTAATTAGATTAGGAGCTGACTAATCTAATCTGCAGGTAAGATAAGGATTATCCCTTATCTTAAAGGGACTTCTAATCCAGATATGATTTGGGTTAGCAACTCCTAATGGGATTAGGAGCTGATTCCTTTAAGTCTATAAAAGGAAGAGGGGGCAGCGGCCTTTAGACATCCAACACAATCACCAGCAACAGCCTTGTCTTCAGAGCTGAGATCACTAAAGAGAGAATTCTGCACCCTGTTAATACTCTCTAGTTGCCTCCTTCCTGCAGTCGCCGCCTATAGCAGTTCAATCTCCATTCCTTGGGAGAAATCAAGATTGGATCTTGATTCCAATCTTTTGGAGAAAAGATTGGTAGGAGTTGTATTCACAAGCCGTCTAGGTGATTCTTGAGAAGGATCAGGTTCTTTTGGAAGAACACTGTTGATTCTGCTCCACCCTGCAATGCGCCATCTTCAGTGGGAGCAGATTTTGGATCATACCTTGGGCGTGAACACCTCCATTGAGAGATATTGTTTCTCTGTATCAGGTATTATCTCTCTCTCCTCCTTTTGGTTCAGATCTGGTTCAGTTTATGGTTTAAGAATGATCATTGAAAATATGATTTTCTAAATAGGGAATTCGCCCCTTTATTCCGCAATCTTGGGCGTCCATGTGATGGATTTCCTATCCCTTCATGGATATCCTCATTAGTTCTCAGTCGCCGCTTTGGTGTATCAATTATGTGTTAAGAAAAATCAGATTTATATGTTTGATTATGAGGTATAAAGTTTGTCATTCTCTTCGCGAAGGTAAAAGATGTGCATTTGGTTATTGAAGAAATGAGATGCCATGTGTTTAATTTCCCCCATTGAGATTCCTCATGATCTCCTAACCTATTTGAGGGAGGATTGCATGTGATTGCCAATCTGAAGATTGATTAATGAGGTGTTTATGGTCTTTTATTTGTTTTCTTCTATTTTGTGTAATGTTGTTGGGTAGGGTTGAGAGGGAAAGGAAATGTGATTGTATTTTGTGTCTTGGGGCAAGGTCGGTTACATCCTCCATTGTAAATAATTTTCCTTTTGATGTTAGTTGATTAATTGCAATCAAGGATTAAAGTATTGGTATCAGGTATCGTATCGGACAACTTGAATACAAATACGGATATGGATACGCTTAGGAAATGCATGGATATGAACTAAAGAATATGAAAACACTTGGATGCACTATGAAAATGCACACAAATTCCATAAATATATTAATAGCATTAAGTTTAATGTCAAAACAACTATAAATAATATATAAATACATATGAATTATATATTTAAATGATATGTACATATAATATATATACATACGAAGAAATATATTATAATTAATATAGTAGGACATGTAGATATTATACCATTTTATTAATAATGTATCAATCAAGAGTACAAGAAAAATATTATATAGATTTTTACTAATCAACACATGCAAAAATCCAATATTATATTATTATCTATTAAGGTGTAAGGCATAAAGCATATGCAACTATTATATTTGAATTATTATATCATTTTTTCTATTTTTTTTTATTTTTATTTTTTAACATTAACAAAAAATTCAACTAAAAATTAATTCTTAAATGTTTGATAAATAATATTTATATTTTTGTAAACAACAAATATGTTATTATAAAATGTAAATTTAAATATCAATTAATAATTTATAAAAATATATAATCTTAACTTCAAATATATCAAATCTATTAAAATTTTGAAAATGCATATCATATGAAAATTCATAAATTTTAATTATTAAAATAATTATTCCATTATTAATATTTTATTTTTAGATTCTTGGGAGGGGTGGACTGCATACAAGCCTAGCCTTTCGCATATATAAAGTCAAAATTGGCCTGTGTTCTAATGCTTGTCAACTTTAGATTTTACCATTAACACGATAATAGATCTAAAAAAGAGATAAACCCAGAAAATTTAGGACACCCATATGGGCCCTATGTGTATGGAATAGTGGCACGTTTACTTGTGATTGGTTACGTAGCTTGTTATATATACGGCACTGGGAGCAACAGATTGGGGCTCAATATAAGATCTCTGCAATACCCCTTCCTATTAGACATTGCATACCCTTAACTCCAATTAGAATGATGTACATAAAACATTATTAGTGAATGAATAAAGTATATTATTGTTTTATGTCCTAATCGATATGTTTTTTGTAAATACCCGTTAAACTGGATATTTGCGAAACTTGTGTTAGTTTAGAATGTTCTTAGTAGTTGGACAAATTTGGTGAGTTTATCATGACAAAGCTAACACTGGTGTGATGCCAAGCTGGTGGAGCAACTTGTCTCAGTGGTTAGAATTAGATCACAAGCACATCTAGTGGGTGTTTAGAAGAAACATTAAACTTGGATCAATTTCTAATTATGCGGGATATTTGTCAAGGCGACGCCTAGGCGACTAGGCGATTTTTGAAGGTCACCTCGCTCAAACACCAGATGTTTCGACTAGAGAGAGAGGAGAACCGAACAGGCGAACTATGGAAGCTCAAGCAGCCCAGCTCCATCGAACTCACACTCACACCTTAGTTCGAGCAGGTAGTTCTCTTCTTCTTCTTCTTCTTCTTCAGATTTCAGAGTTTCAATATATTTTTTTTCTTTTTTCTTTTCAAGAAAAACAAAGGCTCCGCGAGTCCTCCCTTTCTTCTTCTTCTTCTTCTTCTTCTTCTTCTTCTTCTCCTCCTCCTTTCTCTTTTCAGATTTCAGTCGAAAAACAGGGGCTCGCCAATTCGACAGTCATTTTTTTTTCGAAAATCAGTCCTCCTCCTCCCTTTCTAGTTTCTTCTTCTTCTTCTTCTTCTTCTTCTTCTTCAGATATCAATTCAGTTGAAAAACAGGGGCTAGCCAGTCCTTTTTCTTTCGAAAAAATAGGGGCTCCGCCCCTATACTCATCAGTCCTCCTCCTCCTCCCTTTCTTCAGATATCAATTCAGCCGAAAAACAGGGGCTAGCCAGTCCTTTTTTTTTCGAGAAAAACAGGGGATCCGCCCCTATACTCCTCCCTTTCTAGTTTCTTCTCTTTTTCTTCTTCTTCTTCTTCTTCTTCTTCTTCTCATTCATTTTTTTGTATCATTTCATTAATATATATAATTATGTGAATGTGGCTGATTTTTTATGACTGAATTAAATGTCTTGAATATGAAACTTGAATCAAATGGTTATGGTTGCTTCTTTTTATCATTCCATTTTTTTTATATATCATTAATATATATAGTTATAATTATGTGGCTGATTTTTTATGGATGAATTAAATGTCTTGAATCCGAAACTTGAATCGAAAGGTTATGGCTGCTTCTTCTTCTTCTCATAATCTCATTCAATTTTTTTATATCATTAATATATATAATTATAATTGTGTGGCTGATTTTTTTACGGCTGAATTAAATGTCTTGAATCTGAAACTTGAATCAAATAGTTATGGCTGCTTATTCTTCTCATTCAAATTTTTTTTGTGGCTGATTCAGTGATTATATGACTGATTAGTCTGATTATTTTTATTTTATTAATTATTAATTACTGAATACTAATATGTCATTGTTGATTAATTTATTAATTACTGAATACTAATATGATACTTGCTTTGTTAGTTTGCTTTGTTTTTATTAATTTATTAATTTATATCATTGATTCATTACTGATATGTGATTGCTAAATGCTGGTTTGTTTTTCTTTTCATTAATCATTAGATAATGGCAAACGAGGCAAATCAAAACACTTCTGGATTTGGTACTAAGAATAAGGCCCAATCAAAAGATCCAGCATGGAAGTATGCATATTGGCATACATTTAATTGGAGGATTTGGGGATGTTACCAAATGTTCAAAAACCACAATGAGTATTGCAAAGGAGATGCAAGAATACAAGTGTAAAAATAAGAGGAATAAGCCGTTAAGTGATCTTGCAGTGGAGGATAGTTATGGGCCATGGGAGCAAATGGTTTGTGAGAGAGAATCTCACCATGAAAGTAATCAACCTACGGAAGTAGGTGGCTCCATTTCAATTGGTAGGAGTTCCTAACCACCATTAAACCCCATGTTTTCACAAAAAGAAAAGAAAGAAAATGTTAGAGGACCCATGGATGCTTTTGTGAGGCCAATTCCAGAAGAAATGGTAGAGGCAAGGCACAAGGGGAAAATTGGGCAACTGGTGCAAACAAGCATAGAAAGCCGGTTGAAAAAGGAAGAAAGGAAAATGGTGAATGAATATGTTGCAAAATGGCTTTATCAAGCCGGAATATCCTTCAGCACAGTAAAGTTAAAGAGTTTTGAGATTATGGTAGAAGCAATTGCACAATTTGGGTCTGGGTACAAACCTCCAAATTACCATGAGTTGAGAGAGCCACTCTTGAAAGGGGAGGTTGAGAGAACAAAATTGCTTTACAAGGAGTATGAGGCCTCTTGGAGAACTTATGGCTGCATTATTATGTCTGATGGATGGATAGATAAGAGGCAAAGAAGTTTGATAAACTTTTTGGTGAATTCTCCTGAAGGTACTTTCTTCCTGAAATCAGTTGATGCCTCCAATGAAATCCACAATGCAACTTATTTGTATGAATTGATTGATAAGGTGGTTGAGGAAATAAGAAAAGAACATGTGGTGCAAGTGGTTACTGATAACCACTCTGCTTATTTTGCTGTAGGAGACCTTCTGAAGATAAAGAGAAAGAATTTATTTTGTACACCTCATGCTGCTCATTGTTTGGACCTCATGTTGGAGGATATTGGAGGGTTGTATTCTATCAAGAATGAATTACATTGCCAAGGAAAGATATGTGATGGCCTTTATCTGCAGACATCCTCTTCTCCTTGCTTATATGAGGGAGAAAACATAGGGGAGGGATCTTATTAGATGTGTTGTTACAAGGTTTGCCACATCATTTCTTACTTTGCAAAGCTTGTTCACTTTCAAAGAGCCATTGTGTTCTTTATTTGTTAGTGATGTGTGGAATATAAGTAAATGGGCAAACAAACCAAAGGGTTTAAGAGTCTCAAGCACTATTCTTTCAGTAACATTTTGGAAAAATGTAAGGATTGCCCTCTTAGCTTCCCAACCAATTATGGAGGTCTTTCGGCTGGTTGATGGGGATGAAAATCATGCAATGGGGTACTTCTATTTTGCAATGGAACGGGCAAGGGAAAAGATCAAAACAAATTTTGGTGGGAAAGAAAGAGAATTAAAGCCCATTTTGGAAATTTTTGACAAGCGTTGGAATAATTTGATGCAACATCCTTTGCATCTTGGCGGTTTATTCCTCAATCCAGCCCTCCTTTATAAAGCAAAAGCTGAAGATGAAGCGTCAATTGGGAAGTTTGAAATGGGCTTTATAGATTGTATTGAGAGGATGGTGAGTGACACTGAAATTCAAGATAAGATCTCCCATCAAATGGAAGAATATAAGCATGCCCGTGGTGCATTTTATAAGGAAATGGCAATTAGACAACGGGAAACAAAACAACCAAGTAAGATATACCTCATTACCTCTAGAATCTTATTTTTGTTATTTTTTTTGTATTGCTATCTTTGGTTTTGTATTCTCTAATTTAATTTTTTCTTTATTTGTAATTTGTTCTTTGTAGTTGATTGGTGGCATACTTATGGACATTGCACACCAGACCTTAGGCGTATTGCATTACACATATTAGGTCTTACGTGCACGTCTTCTGCCTATGAGCGTAACTGGAGCACCTTTGAGCATGTAAGTGATTTTATTATTATTTTTTAATTGATTTATGAATTTTGATTATAAAAGTTAAAATATTTTATTTTTATAATTGTCTTACTTTTGTTTATTATGAATTATGAATGTAAATTCATACCAAAAAGAGGAACAGACTTTATCAAAAGAGGCTTAACGATCTTGTCTTTGTTCAATATAATCAATGTCTTCGTGAGAGGTTCTTAACAAGACGTACAAATCCATGGCAATTTGATCCCATTTGCTTCGATGATGTTGATGAGAGTAGTGAATGGTTGACTGGAAGAGACCCATCAAATGAGCTCGTTCATGAAGGTGGTGATCTCACATGGAATGAAGTGGATGAAGCAATAGGAGCAACTGAAGCTGTTGAGGGTGCAAATAGGCCATGGAGAAGTGTATATATGGTGTATACACGTACAAATAGAAGTGGAGGTAGAGGTGGTCATGGAAGAGGTGATGGTAGGGGACAAGACAAAGGAAAGAGTGTTGTGCAAGAAGAAGAGTGAAGACTCAATGTGGGATAGAAACATTAAGGATAATGAAGATGAAGATGAAGATGAAGTTGGAGAGCTTGATGGGGAAGATGAAGACGATGAGGATGCGGACGATGTTGATTGTGTTGTTATTTAATGGAGGGGTTGCGGGCTCTTATTACCTAGATACTGAAATTAGCTAGACATTTTTCTTTATCGATCATCTATAAACTTCATGTTTTGTTAATTGTTATCCTTAATCCTTTTGTGGAGATTTTGGAGAATTGGATAAGTGCCATATTTATCTTTTGTTATGGTTTTATTCATTGCTTGATTTGGTTCCTACTTCCTATCTACTTCCTTTAAATGCCTAGAATAAATAAATTTCAATCAAGGTATGTCTATGTCATATGTGTTTGATTTGATTCTTTTATTATTTGTTCATTTATTGTAAATTTACAATGCTTTTTGTTTAATTTATTATTGATTTGTGTGTATGGGTGTTAAAGGAAAAGTGAGAAAAGATATGCCTTTGACTCTTTGTGAATTTAAATTTGTTTTTGTATTTAACTATTTATTACTTATTACTTGATTAGTTTAGTTTTTTAGTGTAGTTGCCTTGCCTAGTTGGTTTAGACTCCTTTTTATTGATAATATTTTATATTTTTAGATTTTTATTTGAAATCTGTACTCACTTGAATGATTTATAGTGTTAATAATTAGCGTACATGATTGCTAGTTAGCACATAAAACCAATAAAATGACATAGAAAAGCATATATAAAGTAAAAACTCAATAAAACAAGCATTTTAAAATTCCAACGCCTAGGCGCTTGATCACCCTGTGGTCGCCTAGCCTCGCCTAGGCGCCTTGAAAACTATGCTTAGACCTTGGAAATAGATGGACAAAACTGAAAAGTTGCACTTAACCCCAGACTTGATTATGATAATATACTAAGTATTGGATTAAGCTACATTTGATGTGCCAACCAATGAAATCTTTCAAGAGTTAAATACTTAGGCATGTTGGGGCAATTTGAAAAATTACTTGAGTGGGTGATCATAGTGATAGGATCGACTCTTTTGTCAAACAAAGTGAATATCATGCTTTACATTTTGAAATCTGATTTGCAAAATGTATCTATATGTTTTGTTACTATTTTATGAAAAAGGTTTGCAAAAATTTTAATTTTGGGATCCATCCAAATAGAGAGTATGGCACTATGTTTTGTAGTTAGGGAAGAGGTCCTTCCCTGTGGGCAGTGTTTTGATGTTTATGGGCCGAGATGTTAGGTGTAAGAGACCATTACAAGGTTAATTATGTAATGGGCTAAGTCCATTATTTTTGTGTCTTCATAGGGTGGCTGAATCAAATGATCATTTAGGTGTAAATGTTGGGCCCAAACTGAGCTCAAGATGATTGGGTTAGGGGTTCACTACCTTGAGCATCGAATTTGGCCTAACCTCTTCTAGAGGTGGGGCCGTACCCTTGTGAACTTTTGTAAGACCTTTGTGAGTCCATGCCATACAATATTAAGTCCCAAAGTGGCCATGCAACACCTTGGGACATGAACCATTACAGAAAATGGGCTTAAGGCCCATTACTTATATGATTAGTTAAGTGATTACATGTCAACTTAAGTTGTCATGTGACTTGGGTTGAAAATAGGCATGGATATAGAGCACCTATCCTCTTAAGAGGATAGTGCTTATTAATTAAAAATAGAGTCCTAATCCAAGTTTGATTGGATAAACTCCTAATTAGATTAGGATAGTGCTCTATATAAAGGAGAAAGAGGGGAGAGTCCAATTCAGCTAATTCTCTCAACTTTCTTGTTCTCTCCTCTTCTCCCTTGCCTCCCAGAAACCCTAATTTGGCCTAGCATTGTTAGGGACTGATTTCTATCATGAAGGGTCAAACGAAAGATTTCTGTGGTGAAATTTGGTGGGTAGACGCTTTTGGACACCTTGAATATGATGGATATTTGATTAAAGGTGTGAATTAAAAGATTTGGTTTAGATCAATGTTTTGGCTACTGGCTCACTAACCAATGAGAAGGTCCAAAATGGAATCTTGCTTTTTTAGGAGAAAATTGAATAATTTAAGTCCAAATCTGATGGGTAGTTTAATTTGAAGATTTTGGTCTTGGGATATGACTTTTTGTATAGTAAGGTTCAAAATTTCATCACGTATAAGATCGTATCGGCTGATACATATTGTATCAAGGTCTTCTCGATATGCCTCTACAGGGGGTGTATTAGGTTAGGCCATGGTTCAGAGGGTAGGCGGGACTTAAACCGACCCCTCTGAACCAATTTTGAAAAAAATAAATAAAACACAAAAAAAAATACTAATGCAGGCTGATACGCCCTACCAGCATATCGACCTATATCGATATTTAGAATCTTGTTGTGTAGTTTAATTGTAAATGTCAAATTAGAACCTTGTTGATTAGATGGTTAAACAAGGGAATTTTGGGTTAAGATATATCGCGTGGACATGACTTATGGTGAGTGAAGTGGATGAATATGATCTGAGAATGAAGTAATTGATCTTGGTCTTTGAACTCTAATCATTGAGGGTCGTCAAAATGGAATCTTGGTATTTTTCAGGTTGATCGTCATAGATTAGCAATGGGATTTTCTAATTGGTTGTATCCTAATTGTCTTAAGGTGATGGATGCATTGGATTTGATTTTGGGGAGTCGGAGTTTGAATATTACGTAGGTCAGGGTCATTCGAAAGGAAGTATGAACGATGGATATTTAGAGTTTAGTCATGAAAAGTAACTAAGTTATAATTTCCATGTGTAGGGGTCAAGTCCGATCAAATGTTGATGTTAATCTCTCATGAATTGTGTCAAAAGAGGCAATTTCGGGTTTTAGAAAGTCTCAAGTTGATCTGGTTGTGTTTCCAAATTTTGGGGTCTAAAAAGAGGATACAAAGAAATAGGATGAATGGATCAAACAAAAATTAGATGCTAACAATAGATATAATCCCAACTTCTTAAGAAAGAGAATTAAGGTAAAGGAAGGTGGTACAAGTTTTTTTATTAGATGCAAAATTTGCACTTATGATAAATATGAATGAGACAAAGTGCTAATTTTGCATCAGATGGGAGTACGAATAGATGAAAAATTGAATAGGTGCATGATTTGTATCAACTCAGATTTATATAATTATATTGCAAACAAAGACAGCCGCACGTTCCATCAAACACGTAGCAATTGCTTTTTCCTCCGTGAACATGTGGTCAAGCCTCAAGTTCACAGCATATTAATAATTAGTATACATGATAATAAATCTGTAATCTCAAATGCTTAAATAACAACTAACTTGAAAGAAATGTTTTGAGAGAGAGAGGTTCTTCTATTTGTTCTTTTCAACTAGCATTACTTGGAACACACATGATTCTAAGCCGATAGAAAAAGTGATCAATGATGAATCTTGTTAGATTGAATATGGACTGATTTCTATGTTTTAATTTCTTTGGGTTTATCTCAAAATAGCTCACGTGAATGAATTTTTGTTATATGGGGAAGAAAATATTAAAAACAATGCTTATTAAACTGATGTAAGTATGTACAATGAAGCAAGACCCTGACTTATGTGATTGACTCCAATAATAGAAAGACAACTTAAGTGGTTTACCAAAAAAGAAAAAAAAAAAACAAAGAAAGGCAACTTAAGTACTGCCTTCCTCTCCCGTTCAACTAGTTCAGTTCTACTAATTATCAACAACATCTCAGATCAATCTCCAATTCAGATTTATTAATTGCATCTGTTTTAGGGCTTGTTTGGTACATCTTTTCACGTGGTCTTTCGGCTGTTTATAAGTTGGGCAGACTAATATTTGGTTTATTCCTGTTTGGTTCTTGGAAGATCTAATCGTCAAAAGCCGGAGCACCAAAAAAATGCGAGAAGACCATTTTGGTCTGATTTCTGGAAGTTCCAAATAAAGTTTTTCACGTTTTATTCTCATGCGGAAAGACACGGAATGATGTGTATCTGCCAAACTATATTCGAGTTGCTCAGATCTTTATGCAAAAGCTCAATGCATTTTTTGATTGTTAAAACTACCGGAAGATTTTCTCAAAAAGACTTGCCAAACAGACCCTTAATCTTTTTTGAGAGATTGGATATGACAAAAATCATCCTAGTTAGATAACCTCTTTATCTGCATATTGCTTTTACCGGGTAAGCCGTTTTATATCATAAAAGCATCGTAGCCAAAAACTGATAACCAATCAATCATCATCATCCAATTGACAACCAACCAACTGGTATCCATTAAAATTCACGAGGGTTTGAGATTAGATAAAATTTAATCAGATATCATACTTTTCTAGTATCACATAAATTGGCTCTTTTATTTTTTTTTTCATTGCCAAAAATTGCCACTTGTATATTGTATAGATACATGCTATGTAATGTGTGAAATATGACATTTGGATTTAACTCTTATAACATGTACTGAAATAAAGGCGAGCAGGAGCTTAGCCAAGTACATTGGTGGGGTCCCTCCCAACTATTTTGTTAAAACCATTATTTATATAGTAAGTGGAGGGCAGGGTCAGAAACGTAATAAAGTGGGTTCTTGCCCCCCAAAAAAATAAAAAATAAAAAAAAAACTTGAAATTCCCATTAAAATATTGAGCATCACCCTCCATTCCCTATCTCATTTTCTTATTTAACTTCCCCTTACCGAAAAGAAGCATAAAATGGAAAATTAGAAACATGTTCAAGAAAAAAAATAAATTGAAATAAAAAATTGAGTGGAACAACATGAAGGTGAAATTTGAGATGGCACCAAATAGAATGAAATGACAATGTAGTAGATCGAAGGTGTAAGTACATGTAGTCCTCCATTGTCATAATTATGACAAAGATAACAAAACAGAACCACATATATATCTGCGATGAGCTCAGAAAGCCACTCCAAGCCTGCGACGAGCTCAAAAGGCTATCTTAAACCCGTTATAAGTACAAGTAGCTCACCTTCATAGAATTTACAATTGAAATCATAGAACAATATTACGAACAATGCCTAGAGCACCAGAATGACCAACGAACCTCTTTAATAGCATGACAACACTCCATAGAGGTAACGCAACACTTACGAACTTGCAATGAGCATAGAACACCACCCAGGATCCGCGGTAAGTGTAGAATGCTACTCGAGACCAGTGATGAGCATAGAGTACTATCCAAAACATGTGATGAGCATAAAATGACATCACAAGCCTGTGATGGACCCAATACTCCACCAGTACCCTATGATGAGCAAAAAATAGTAGTTCACACCATGATAAATTAAACTATGAATAAAGCCAAAACCGGCAATATGTATTCACAAGCAACTCACACTCCATATAGTCGTAGCTTTCCATGACGAAATGTTCCAAAAATGACTTATAGCGACATTTGAACACATCAGCTAAACGAAAATCCTGACATGTGAAAGCAAGAAAACCCATGAAGGGGTGTAGGCAACACGTGCTATACGAGAATCCTTAGGGAAAGGAAACTCTATCCCTAAAAGAGTTTTCCTAGACATGTTGCAAAACCTTAATGTAATTCACTTGATAACTGATATGAGGATAAAGATCCCATTTTCTAATAAGGAACAGTCTCGTTTGGGATCTTCTCCTAATAGCATCAGGATTCCCTTTATAAAAAGAGGGACAACCCTCCTCCCAAATCAAACACTACCATATAACCTTAATCCTAGGGTTTCTCAGAGGAGGTCTCTTCACTCTGTCTCTCTCTCTCAATCCTTCCTACACTCTTCTCTCACCATCCTCTATAACTAGTATTCTCTCTCACATTCTCTCTTTGCAGCCGTCCTCTCCAGACGTTTGGAGGCTTGACCAAGCCATGGTGAACATAGAGTCTATGGAACCTACATGTGAATCTCTAGTTATGCTTTCGATCTATGGGGAATATAGCGTTTCTAATGTTCATGTCATCAGATATCAACTTCACCATGATCCATTCGTGATTGTCTGTTTGTCTTGTTCCAATTTTTGGGTTGGAACCATCAATCTTTAAGAGGAAGATATGTCATCGAAGTCCTCTCAACCACAGATAGCCTACCTTTTATCTGTAGAGCTGCATGACTTGATCTCATCGTAGCCATCTCATAACTTAAAAGCACTCCCTTTCTTGTGGACACCCTCTGTTTGTACCGTCGGATTCCAATATCGCAATCACCAAGTATTAGATTTACGATTTGCAATATTCCTCTACTCAAACTTATGAACTGTCATAGTAAGAATCAGGTAAGGTCTGCAGCCCAAAGAATATATTTCTTCGCTATGATTTGAAGATTAGAGGTATTACTTTACTAAACTCATGAAAGGAATCATAAGTGTATATGTAAAGAAATAGAGGAACATTAAATTGATCTCTATCATATCGAATTTGAGACGGCTCCTTTTATAAACCTGAATTCTGATTTGTCCTCTCTAGTTGAAATAGTCGAGGCTTGCAATTGCTTTTTTCTTTTCAAACCTCTAGTTTTATCAGTTTCTTTTTGGCTCTATCCCTGTTGAAATAAGTCTTTGATATATGATGAATCTCCTAATCCTTTAGTCTTTTCTCCCAAATGGCTCTCAACAAGGGGACCACGATTCTCAGAACTCAACCACCAAGTTGTGTAAAGCTCCATGGTTAGAAAGAAACTTTTCATCGCAATGCACCTCCAGCATTACCCTCTATAAAGAATCGAGCCCCCTGTTTGAGATCTTGCCTCACGATGATAAAATACTTAGAGTACAGATTTTAGGATATGTTGAAACCATCACCATAGCCTGGAAATATTAGAGGTAGGAGTCATTTGCTGACTTGAATCATCACCAAACTATCACCAAACTATGACACAAGCCTCATCCAGAATCAGTTCCTAGTCACTAAATTCATTGTTCCCATCTTGCCTCTTGTCACCAACATCCGTGATCATATTCTCTTGCGATGGTGTAGTGCCATACGCGATCTCTTTTCCTTTTTATGCATTCTTGAACCAGATTTTGTTGAAGTTTCCTCCTACCTTCCCTTTCTTACAATCCTTCAATAAAAATATATTCTAGTGAGATTCAAACACCAAATCATTATCTATTATAAACTTACTAACAAAAATTAAATTCTTTGTCAAAGAACATGATAAATATTCTTCAATTCAAATTGATGCTCATTACAAATTAGAGAAGAAGAACTAATACTTTTAATTGTTAAACCTTCTCCATTACCAATTTTTTACTTTATCTGTACCTAAAAATTCAAACTTGTTTTATAGATTGTCAGCATTAGGAGTCATGTGATGTGTTGCTCCACTATTAGGATACTAGGAAGGTTCAAAATTAGAACTTGAGATATTGAAAAATGACATACCACTATGAAAAGTAGCAGGATTTGTAGAACTGTAATTACTCTATCCTTAATTAGAGATATCATTTATAGAATTTTAGAGCACCATGTCTTCATTTATTACATAGATGACACACAATTGAGCTGCCTCTACCTCACCCTTGTCCTTGTCTAGCCTAGTTGCCATGCCCCTACCTCTGCCATAATCATAATTCCCTCTATTTTGAATTTACAAATTTGGATACATTTTGAAATATATTATGAAAACAGTGAGACTCTTTTTGGACCAAATTGTCCACTCTCATCGAATCAAGAAGGGAGGTGGAAGTTATTATTCATCATCTTCCTCCTCTTGAACATTGAATCAAAGCATCTCTGGTTGTTATTTTGACTTTTAACCATGATGTTGTCAAAAGTCACCATTTGCTCATTTAGGTCTACACAATAACAAAAAAGGAAATCATTTAACTAGAAATTGAATCCCAAGCTTAATTCCAGTTTTGATGATGATGGTTCATCCATTACATGAGTTCTGAAAACACTACAATAGTTTTTAGCCTTGGATTCTCATAATCAAGACTTAAAGAAAATGGAGAATACTTGCAACGACAACAGTCACATTTCCAATATTGGGAGTAAGGATAAGTTACCCTCATAACGGGATAACCACCTCAGTTGTATGATAAGAGTAAAACTCTATTCATTATCTATACTCTGTTCCTTATCTGTATATCTATCCCAATACGTGTATTTGTATTCCAACTAGGCCAGCTTGTCCTTGGATGGATCATCTCTTCTCTCATTGAAGGCATTGTATCTCAAGTGATTAACTTAACTTCAGCAGCAGAGGTATAGAAAGCTTTAGCTGCAACATATTCTACTATTTCTCATTCACGAGTGTCACAACTCAAAAGGCAATTACAATATATTAAGAAAGGATCTCATTCTATCTCAGAATATGTAAAAAGTTAAAGGCTATGGTGACAATTTGGCTTCTATATCTGAGCCAATCTCTAAATAACCATTGGTAACGAAACAAGTTTGAGAATTCTGAGCATCGGATCATCTTCTCTTCAGTATACTCATCATAGTTTTGCACTGCATAATATATATCATGTGCCACATATCACAAAGAACTTGCTATCAGTGAGTCGGTTCACAAAGGATAATGAACTCTTCTTTGAGTTTCATCGTGACTGTTTTATTTTGAAGGATTATACAAGGAGAATTCTATTCGAGGAACTAGTAGAGATGGGTTATATCAATTTCCTAGTACTGCTCAAGCCAAGAATAAAGTTGCAGTGTTTGTTGGAGAATGTACAACCTTTTTGGGATGGCACCAATGATTGGGACATGCAACCTTCAAAGTTGTGAGTCAACTCATTTCTAAGTATGGGTTACCATATACAAGTAAGATTAGTCAATTTGTTTGTCAACCTTGTCAAATGAGCAAAAGTCATAAACAACATTTGTCAATTTCCACTTATGGTTCTAAGGGTCCATTAGACTTGGTCTATTCAAATGTTTGGGGACCTGTCTCAATTTATTCTAATAAAGGATTTCATTATTATGTAAGATTAGTCAATTTGTTTGTCAACCTTGTCAAATGAGCAAAAGTCATAAACAACATTTGTCAATTTCCACTTATGGTTCTAAGGGTCCATTAGACTTGGTCTATTCAAATGTTTGGGGACCTGTCTCAATTTATTCTAATAAAGGATTTCATTATTATGTAATCGTTATGGATGATTTTTTTGTTAGATAGTTTCGTATGCCCTTAGCTTCAATCAAATTGATGTACTTTATGAGTTTATTGTAAATGAATAAAAGTGCATATTTGATTCATGTTCCCTTGGTATGTTTCTGTATAATACCCATAAATTGGACACTTAATGAGACTCGTGTTAGTTTAGAATGTTCACAGCCAGTGGGTCGGTTTGGGGAGACCTATCTTGACAAGGCTGACATTGTGGTGCCACCAAGTCGGTTGGGGTGGCTTGTCTCAGCTACCGGGGTGAGACCCAAGGCACATACAGTGTGGGATTAATTGAATCTTTGAACTAGACCAGATTTCCAGTATTGCCCTGGACCTTGGAGATTGATGGGCAAAACTGGAAAGTTACACCCGACCCCTAGACTCGATTATGATACTGCACTAGGTGTCGGATTGGGCTGTCTTTGATATACCAATCAGTGAGATCCTTAGCGGGGGTCAAAACCTGGGCTTGTTGGGACAGTCTGAGAATTCATCTGAGTGGGTGATCATAGTGACAGGATCAGCCCCTTTGTCGGACAAAGGTAATGATCGGGGATGCACTCTCACTGATGAAAACCAAGACTGCTGGCAGCCGATTTCAATCGTTGAAATTTGTTTTTGCAAAATATATTTTATATGAGATATAAAAGGTATATATATTATGGTTTTGAAATGTTTGCAAAAAGTTTTAATTCCCGAGATCCATACTTGAGAGAGTGCAACACTGTTCCTTGCAACCGAGGGAGAGGTCCTCTCTTGTCGGGTAGTGTATGATCATTATGGGCTGAGAGGTTAAGTGTAAGGCCATTGAGGATAATACATGATGTGCTAATCTTGCATCTGCCCACAGTCTCTAGGTGTTACAAAGTGGCTTGGCCCAGGGACCACTTAGGATAAGTGTTGGGCCCATAGAGCCCATCTGATGGGTTTCAGGGGGTGCACTGTCCATAACAGTGTATTCGGCCAGGGCTTGTAACAAAGGTTGGGCTGAACCCATGTGGCTGATGTGTAGATCAATGTTTGGGTCCCACGCCATACAAGGAAGCCCAACTGGGCAGCATTTTGGAAGGTTTAATAAATACATAACCCTAAATGGGCCTTAAGCCCATTTCGAACTGGGCTAATTTGATTAGTCTTTAAGGGGCGAATTCTGAGATAAGTTCAGCTGATAGGATTGGGCCCACACCCTATCCACTCAGAGAGTCCAAGATCTAAATGAGAATTAGATTTGGAAACTTCTTAATTAGATTAGGAACTGGCTGATCTAATCTGCAGATAAGATAAGGTTTATCCCTTATCTTAAAGGGACTTCTAATCCAGATATGATTTGGGTTAGCAACTCCTAATGGGATTAGGAGCTGATCCCTTTAAGTCTATAAAATGAAGAGGGGGCGGCAGCCTTTAGACACACAATCACCAGCAACAGTCTTGTCTTCAGAGCTAAGATCACAGATGATAGAATTCTGCACCCTGCAAATTCTCTCTAGCCGCCTCCTTCTTGCAGCCGCCGCCTATAGCAGTTCAATCTCCATTGCTTGGGAGAAATCAAGATCAGATCTTGATTCCAATCTTTTGGAGAAAAGATTGGTAGGAGTTGTATTCACTAGCCGTCCAGGTGATTCTTGGGAAGAATCAAGTTCTTAGGAAGGACACTGCTGATTCTGCTCCACCCTGCACTGCACCATCTTCAGTGGGAGCAGATTTTGGTTTCTAACTTGGGCGTGAACACCTCCGTTGAGAGATATTATTTCTTTGTATCAGGTATTATCTCTCTCTCCTCCTTTTGGTTCAGATCTGGTTCAGTTTATGGTTCAAGAATGATCCTTGAAAATATGACTTTCTAAATAGGGAATTCGATTCCCAGTTGAAGGGAAAGAAAAATTTTTGAAATTTGCCCCCCTTTATTCCGCAATCTTGGGCGTCCATATTATGGATTTCCTATCTCGTCAGTGGTATCAGAGCCAGGTTCAAATCTTGAACCATTCTGTTTCAGATCTGAACCTGCGCAAATAGGGAGATGGCGTTCTACCCAATTTGCGCAGATATGGGTTTTGGGAAATTTGTTCCCAAAACAAATGGGCAAATAATTTGAAATTAATTTTAGAATAGTTCTTTGTAATTTTCTGGATTTATGGGTTGTTCGTACAAGAGGAGATCGAAATCTTGATTTGCGTAGGGAGAACTGCAAGATTTGCAAATTTTTGAATTGAATTTATTACATTTGGTCTGTAAATAATATTTTTTATTTATAAACTCAATGTATAGGCATTCGATCTGATGTAATAATTAATAGAAATAGGATTTCTATTTATTTTTAATTTTGGATCGAAGATGGCGGCGTAGAGAAGGAGATTTCACAGATGGGAGATTCGCTATCTGCGATTTGTAGTTTGAGAAACTGCAATCTGTGATCTAACCTCTATTTTGCAGGATGGAGTGTGCGAACAGCCCTGATTAACTGTTTTGTTTTTCTTTTATTAGTTATTTAATTTTAGATTATTTTCTTGAATTAAGGATTTAACTAAAAATCAAACCCTAGACCCATTCGAACCAAGATTGGTTCAAACTGTTTGGACCAATTCTAGGGTTTAATCAAGGCTGAAAGGCAGCCTAATTTTACCACAAATAGGCCTAAGGATTGATATTTAATTAAATGGTTAATTCGGCCTAGCCTGTAAAGGCCCAGTTTTAATTAGTTAAAACTGCAAAAGCCCACTTTAAAGGATAAAACTATATGGGTCGAACTGGGTAACCCTAATTCAGCCAATATACCTAGATAATATTAATGGTTAATATTATGGAATTTTAACGGGCTTCCAACGGGCCTTACAGATAATTAATTGATTGGATCAATTTATCCCTGCATGAGATGTATGGATGTGTGATGTGCAGTGTACATGGGGCATAAGTACTTGGCCCATGCTCATTCGACAGTGGCTCTTGCACACATCATGGCTGAATGCACATCATTGTCATGGTATCCCTTTTGGTCATTGGATGACTTCCCTCAGTGGTGGGCCCCACACCTCATCAAGAGGTCACGTGCGGAACCCTAGCCGATTTAAGGCCCACCGAAATCTAGCTTTATGAAAATCAATGGGAGCCACTTTGTTTTGACCTAAATCAAACTAGGGTGTAATTTTGTTCCCTCCAGCTAATATGAGTGCATGTGATAGGGAGATTCATATGATGAACTCTCTAAAGGCCTTCCATCATTAGCATGAGGATGGGTCCTTAAGTAATGAGGAAACGCACCAGAAAATGGACTATCCATTTGCTGCTGGGCTTGTTTGAATGTTTCATAAGATGATAGGGGCGTCATAGACCGATGTGGGAGGGGCTTCACTAGAAAATGGGAACTCTCTCACGGAACCTTGGCGTTCACGAATATGATGGGTAAGCACTCACTGGACAGAAAGGTTTACCTGAAATGGCTCTGAACCTTGTCTGACAGAGGCCAAAGGAAAAACTCATATGATGAGTGGATATGATCCTTCACAGAAAGGTGGTGGGGTTATGCAGCTGAAACAGTTGGCTTCATGCACCCTATGCGATTTCCCACATTTCCAGAGACAACTTGTAGTCTCCGTCACTGAGAAGAGGGAAATCTCAGAGATGAATAAATGGAAATGGATCGTAGATTAAAATCCATATCTATGAAATGAACATGAATCAAATTAGGTTGTGGACTGATGTTTGCTCTTTTATCAGAAAATGGCAAACAGATCTTTTGCAAAGTTTCTTGATGACAACAAGCTTAAGGGCCCAAACTACGCCGACTGGTACAGGAACCTTATGCTGGTCCTAGCTTCAGAAAAGCTGGACAAAGTGGCAAAGAATCCTGCCTCGGAGTGTCCGGGAGACAGGGCTTCTAAGGCCCGAAGGAGAGACTATCAGGGATGGGAGGAGAAAAACTCCCTAGCCCGGTGTTACATCATCGCTTCCTTGGACAACCCAATACAGAGGCAGTTCGATCAGATCGAACTTGCCAAAGACATATTGGACAGCCTAAGGACGATGCATGAAGAGTAGAATCGTTCTACTCGGCAAAAGGTCTTGAAGCAGTTCATGACCACTCAAATGTCCAAGGGCCAACAAGTTCACAACCATTGTCTTCGGATAATGGGTTACATCAACGAACTGGAGGCTCTTGGATCCGGGCTGGACCTCGCAACCCAGATAGATGCTATCCTTAATTCTTTGCCTCCTTCCTTTAATCCGTTCATCATAAACTATAACATGAACAAGTTGAATGTCAGCTTGCAAGAGCTCAGCAATATATTGCAAAGAGCTGAAGAATTGATTAAAAAGGATGAGCTTGTAGCTATGCTTGTTGAAGCTAACAAAATGGGAAAGAGAAAGAGGAAGGCAAAGAAGCCTCAGAAGAAAGCCACCAAGGGCAAAAGGTAGAAGAAAGACAAAGCATCAGATGCATGTCACTTCTGCAAGAAGACCGGCCACTGGAAACGGAATTGTCCTACCTACCTGGAATCCAAGAAAGGTAATTTCAAAACTTGTGTTATAGAAACCAATTTATTGGTAGCTTCTGCGTCCTGGTGTATTGACTCCGGGGCTTCAACTCATGCGTGTAACTCACTGCAGGGGTTCAAGGTAAGCAGAAGGCTGAGTGAAGGAGAAGTCACTCTCTACTTGGGGACGACTGCAACTGTTGTAGCCGCGGCAATAGGAACCGTGGAGTTAATTTTTAGAGAAGGAAAAATTGTACTAAAAAATTGTCTTTATGTACAAAACTTAAGAAGAAATTTGATTTTTGTTTCAAAACTATGTGCAAATGGTTATTCTATCTTCTTTAGTAATACAATTACTATTAAAAGAAATAACAGATTCATCGCATACAAGGAACTAGAGAACGATCTCTATGTTCTACATCCTTCTCTAGAAACTAACATAACCGAAACTACGTCGGTTGAAATCCCCAAGAAGAGAGCCCATGATACAGTTAATCCCATGTGTCTGTGGCACTACCAACTTGGCCACATCGGTGTTGACCGAATCACAAGGTTGGTAAAGGATGGTCCTTTGGATTTTCTAACTGTAGAAGATCTTCCCACCTGTGAGCCTTGCCTACAAGGCAAGATGACAAAATGGCCATTTGACGGTAAGCCTGAAAGATGTACAGGCACATTTGACCTAATACATACTGATGTATGTGGTCCCCTGAGTGTTAGGACACGGAATCAACACGTGTATTTCATCACCTTCAAGATGATTTCTCATGATATGGTTACGTGTACCTAATGAGACACAAGTCTGAATCCTTTGAAAAGTTCAAAGAGTTTAGACAAGAGGTCGAGAAACAGTTGGGGAGAGAAATTAAAGCCCTTCGATCTGATCGAGGTGGCGAGTATCTCTCTAACGAGTTCAGGGACTACTTAAAGGACAATGGGATAGTATCACAATTAGCTCCTCCTGCTACACCACAACTTAACGGTGTTTCAGAGTTACCCACATCCTTTTGAGGTTACGCATTAGAGATTGCGATCTACGTGCTGAATCGGGTTTCAACCAAATCGGTTCTAAACACTCCATATGAACTTTGGACCGGAAAGAAACCAAGTGTCAGACACTTGAAGATTTGGGGTTGTCCAGCACACGTTAAAAGAAAGAGTGCAGACAAGTTGGAATCCAAGACCAGCCGTTGCCTATTTGTAGGCTACCCAAAAGGCTCTGTAGGTTACCTTTTCTATGACCCAAGTGAGTAGAAAGTGTTCTGCAGTCGAAATGCCCAGTTCTTGGAGAGCGATTATATCCTGGACACCCATCGTCAGGAAATTGTTTTTGATGAGGAGAGCTCAGGAGTAGTGGGAGATGTCCCACAAGTTCCAGGTAGTGACCAACCTAGAAAATCCACTCGGGTATCCAGGCCACCAGTCCGTTATGGTTATGACCAGGATAGTTACCTGGTGGAAACCTTGACTAGTGAGGAGGATCCTGTGACTTACGCGGAAGCTATGTTGGACATAGATTCCCAGAAGTGGGTGGAGGCCATGAGAGCAGAGATGGACTCAATGGAGACTGATGGAGTTTGGACTCTAGTAGATTCGCCCTCCAGGGTAAAAGCAATTGGTTGCAAATGGATTTACAAGAGGAAGAAGGGCCTTGATGGTAGGGTTGAGACCTTCAAAGATCGTCTGGTGGCGAAAGGGTACACTCAGAAAGAGGGCATTGATTATGGGGAAACCTTTTCGCCTGTGGCCATGCTTAAATCCATTAAGATCCTGCTAGCTGTAGCAGCATACCATGATTATGAGATTTGGCAAATGGATGTCAAAACTGCATTCCTAAATGGAGATCTTACTGAAGATATCTATATGTAGCAGTCGCAAGGCTTCATAGCTGCGGGTCAGGAAAACATGGTATGTAAACTTAATAGATCCATTTATGGACTTATGTAAGCTTCTAGAAGTTGGAACATCCGTTTTGACTCTGCCGTCAAATTGTTTGACTTTGAGCAGAATCTGGATGAACCCTGTGTTTACAGAAAGTACAGTGAAGATAAGGTCACCTTCTTGGTTCTGTATGTAGATGACATTCTACTCATTGGGAATGATGTAGGAATGTTGACTACGGTAAAAGTATGGCTTTCACAACAATTCTCCATGAAAGACCTTGGAGAGGCCTCCTATATACTGGGTCTTCGACTTTATAGAGATAGATCAAAGCGGATAATAGGATTATCCCAATCTGCCTACATTGACAAAATAGTCAAAAGATACAGCTTGGAAAACTCCAAGAAAGGAAATGTTCCTTTCAGGCACGGTGTCACTCTCTCCAAGAAGATGTCTCCCAAGACCTCTGAGGAGATTGATGGCATGAAGGACGTTCCCTATGCCTCTACCGTAGGGAGCATCATGTATGTCATGCTGTGCACTCGCCCTGACATTGCTCCGACAGTGAGTGTAGTAAGCAGATTTCATGCCAACCCAGGGCAGGGGCATTGGACTGCTGTGAAAAACATACTTAAGTACCTTTGAAGGACAAAAGAGTTTTGTCTAGTATTCGATGGTAGCTCACTACAGATCCAAGGGTATACAGATGTCGATTTCCAGTCGGATCCAGATGATAGAAAGTCTATATCTGGGTATGTTTTCACGATAGGATCGTGTGCTGTTTGCTGGAAAAGCAGTAAACAGGGGTCCACTACAGACTCCACGACCGAGGCCGAGTACATTGCTGCAAGTGAGGCTGCCAAGGACGCTGTGTGGATGAAGAAGTTCCTTCACGAGTTGGGAGTAGTTCCATCCAGCACATCACCCATCCCATTGTTGTGTGACAACAATGGAGCTATTGCTCAGGCTAAGGAGCCACGAGCCCACTCAAAGTCGAAGCACATCGAGAGGAAGTACCATGTACTGAGGGAGATTGTTGGTAGAGGGGACATCCTGATTCAGAAGGTAGCGTCAGCGGAAAATGTAGCAGACCCATTGACAAAGCCACTATCACAGAAAGTGTTTGAGAAACACGTGGAAAGCATGGGACTCTGGCTAGTACCTGATTGGACCTAAGTGCAAGTGGGAGCTGTTAGATAGTTTCGTATGCCCTTAGCTTCAATCAAATTGATGTACATTATGCGTTTATTGTAAATGAATAAAAGTGCATACCCTTAAACTGGATACTTAATGAGACTCGTGTTAGTTTAGAATGTTCACAGCCAGTGGGTCGGTCTGGGGAGACCTATCCTGACAAGGCTGACACTGTGGTGCTACCAAGTTGGTTGAGGTGGCTTGTCTCAGCTACCGGGGTGAGACCCTAGGCACATGCAGTGTGGGATTAATTGAATCTTTGAACTGGACCAGATTTCTAGTATTGCCCTGGACCTTTGAGATTGATGGGAAAAACTGGAAAGTTACACCCGACCCCTAGACTCGATTATGATACTGCACTAGGTGTCGGATTGGGCTGTCTTTGATATACCAATCAGTGAGATCCTTAGCGGGGGTCAAAACCTAGGTATGTTGGGAGAGTCTGAGAATTCATCTGAGTGGGTGATCATAGTGACAGGATCAGCCCCTTTGTCGGACAAAGGTAATGATCGGGGATGCACTCTCACTGATGGAAACCAAGACTGCCGGCAGCCGATTTCAATCGTTGAGATTTATTTTTGCAAAATATATTTCAATCGTTGGGAAGAATCAAGTTCTTAGGAAGGACACGCTGATTCTGCTCTACCCTGCACTGCGCCATCTTCAATGGGAGCAGATTTTGGTTTCTACCTTGGGCGTGAACAGCTCCGTTGAGAGATATTATTTCTCTGTATCAGGTATTATCTCTCTCTCCTCCTTTTGGTTCAGATCTGGCTCAGTTTATGGTTCAAGAATGATCATTGAAAATATGATTTTCTAAATAGGGAATTCGATTTCCAGTTGAAGGGAAAGAAAAATTTTTGAAATTCACCCCCCTTTATTCCGCAATCTTGGGCGTCCATATGATGGATTTCCTATCCCTTCATTTTAAAAATTCTCCTGGCTATTTCCTATTGCCAAGAAGTCTGAAGTTATGGATGTGTTTGTAAATTTTTAACGTCACATAGAGTTGTTATTCTCAACTAAAATCAAGAGCTTCCAATCCGATTAGGGCAGAGAGTATTGGAAATTATCCCAATTTTTTGACTAATAAGGAATTCTCCATAGATTATCCTATCTATATACATATGAACAAAATGGTGTTATTGAAAGGAAACATCGACACTCATCAAATCAACGCTCTCTCTACTGGCTTCCTCGTCTCTCCTGTTTTCCTTCTGGGCTGATGCAATTGAAACGTCCATGTATCCAATTAATAGGTTGCCCACTCAAACACTCCAGGGTTTCTCTCCAAATGAAGTTTTGTTTCAATGACCACCAGATTATTTATTCAGTCGAATCTTCGGTTGCACATGCTATCCTCTCTTGTGACCCTACAATCATCATAAATTTCATTTACTTCTTAGCAATGCATCTTTTATTGGTTACAATTGGGCCCACAAAGGTTACCGGTGTTATCATGTGGCTAGTGGATGGGAATATATCTGTCATGTAGTTTTTGATGAGGAATGCTTTCCCAGTATCTCAGACCATACTACTACCGCTACTATTACTAATGGTGAGTGTTCTTCTATAGGTTGTATATTTGCTCCCTTGCATGTGCATTATGCTTCTTGATCGTCACATCTCCCATCTACATCTCCTTCCACTCCTAAACTAATGGGCTGATTGCTCTTCACCGATTTCTCCAGTTGATATAGCCTCCCCTGTCATATGACTTGAACCAATTGCCTCATCCACATCAGCATCAAATGCTTTTGTGACTATCTCATCTTCTACTACTCCTCCCCTTCACACTCGAGCAATCCAGGAGTTCTCCAGCTGTATCAGCACCTTAGCATCGATGAACTCATACAATGATCACTAGGTCCATGAGTTCTACAACATCCCTTGCTAAAGTTTCCTCTCGGCATCTTACTCTTGAAGCTTTAATTGCAGACATCATTCCTTCTTAGATTGAACCATCTACATATTCATAAGCTACTAAGGATCATAACTCACTCCATGCTATGAAACAAATATGATGGCATTGGTGAGCAATCATACATGGCATTTGGTACCATATCATCCAGGAATGAATGTAATAGAACCAAGTGGATCTATAAAATAAAGAGGAACAGTGATGGATCTATTGAGCGCTCCAAGGCTCGCCTTGTTGCTCAAGGATTTACACAAGTTCAAGGTGTAGACTTCTTTGATATTTTCAGTCCGGTTGTAAAACCGATTAGCACTTGCAATTTCACATGGATGGGAAGTATGTCAGTTGGATATAAACAATGTGTTCTTAAATGTAATAGTGGAAGAAGATATTTTTGTTTAACAACCTAAAGGATTTGAGGACCCAATACGATCCACTCATGTTTGCAAGTTGCAGAAGGCTCTCTATGGCCTTCAGCAAACTCCATGGGCCTGGTTTTCATGTCTTAACAATTGTCTCACTACACTCGGCTTCAGATGCTTCCAAGCTGATCCCTCACTCTTCATATATTGTAAGAACAAGCTCTCTATGTTCATATTAGTTTATGTTGATGATATTTTGGTTACGGGATCTTCTTCCTCTATTGTTTCACAAGTGATTGCCTCTCTCTCTTAACACATTTGCCTTAAAGGATCTTGGCAGACTTCACTACTCTTTGGGCATTGAAGCTTTCCATACTTCTCATGGTTTATTCTTATCTTAATGTCAGTATATTGTTGATCCACTTCGGCGTACTCATTTGGGGTATCAAACCAGTTGACTCACCCATGCCATCCTCTTACAAGCTTTCCAAGGTAATGGGAAGTGCATTGTCAGATCCTATAGAATATCGGAGCATTGGGGCCTTACAATATGTAACCATTCGTAATGAGTATTGGAAATTATCACAATGAGTAGAACTTGTATGCTCGAAGCATAAGTAGTAGTTGATAGTTAAAAGATTACAAAATTATTTATATACAAAGAATGGAATAATAATTAAAAGGGTAAATTGTTGAAACCTCCCCTAAAGTTTCTGGTTGTTGCTGAAACCTTCCTTGAAGTTCGGTAATTGAAATCACCTCCCTTGAACTTTCTAACATAGCTACAAATAGACCCCCTTTGTTAGAATCCCCAAAAAAGAGGCATGAAAATGTGCAAACTACCTATGAAATTACTTTTGACAAAAATGTTTATTTTTTAAATTTTCTCTTCATATGAATGACTAGCCCAAACCCCTTCAATCTTTTTTGCTAAAATAGATATATTTTCCAAATTTACCTTGCATATCAATCTCTTAGAGGTAAAGATACAACTTTAAATTCTTCTTTATTGTTTATAAAGTTTGTATTGTTTTTCTTATGTAGAACCCAGCCTCAATAGTAATTGCATAGACATTTTGGACATTTTTGTGTCTTTTGTTAGAGAATTATAATAGAAGGGGTCTACATGCAATAGTGTCAAAAAGTTAAGGGGAAGATTCAACAATTTACCCTAATTAAAAATGAAAGAAAAGAATAGGTAGTTTTCTATTTACATTATTTCCCAAATGAATAGTTGCCTCCTGAGATTTCCAGTCCTAGAGAATTGCCCTCCTTGGAGATTTCCAATCTTACAGAGTTGCCTCTCTTAGAGCTATCCTTTGCAACACTAGTTGAAGCATGGCTTTCTTAAATAGTTGTTATTATCGATGAGCCAGCTAGGTAGCTAAATGGATCCACCAATAAAAAAGTTGTTTTCTATTTTTCGGTAAATATAAAAGGAGCTAGACAATATGTGGGCTACATTGGCCCCACAAATCACCCCAAGAAATAGCAACTAAGGCCCAAGTGAGATGATCATTCCAAAAGGATAAAGGAGCATATGAATATGAAAGAGCTTCTCTCATTGTCCAATCCGCAGCTTGGTTAGCTTCCTGGTAGATATATTGATACTCCACTCAACAACACAGCAACTTACTAAACTTCCAATATTCTTCCAAGATTGTTCTTAGTCTCCATGGAAAACCAGTCTTCTCGACTTCAGGCATGAGATGACTAAAAGAGTCTCCCCTTTGATTAAAATTAGATGATCCCTATAATTCAAATTCATGTTATGGGCTTCCCACGCAGCCCAAGCTTCTGCCAAATTAATGGAGGTATAAGCTCTTAGTTCCAAGCTTTTTCCAAATACATCTTTGACAACACATGAAATAGCTCAAGAACCATAATCAGCTCGAGATGCATCAAAATTAATTTTAACCTCATCACCTTTAGGGCACTTTCAAATAATATTCTTCCAATTATTTCTGTTGTCCACTTCTCCAACCGGGTTGCAGCTATTTTGACCATCCAAAAACATATTAAATGCCCATTCAAGAATAAGACCTGGGCTAGGACATTTGTTATTAAAAGTTTTATTATTTCTATTTTTCCATAAAAACCAGAAAATTATGGAACTTTTTTCCCTAATTTGATACTATTTTCTCCAAGCTTATCCAATTTTCCTACTAGATTCTAATATTATTATATATCATTCTCATCCGACCCAACTAAGGAATTATTTGTAGCCATCCATACTTGTTTTGCAAATGGGCATCTATTAAATATGTGATCCACATCCTCAACATCCCCACATAGGCTGCAAGCACCATCAATTTGGAAACATTTATCCATCAAAAACTTTTTTGTGGGAATCCCTATAATTAAGAAGAAAGATAATTAGAATGGTTGTATTTTGGGGTGATTCTAAGCCTCCACACTTTGTAGACTAAGATGGTGTTTGGAAGTGTGGGTGATTTTTTGGACCGATTCTCAAGAAAAAATGCCCATGCTTCCAATACCCATTTCTTCACAAAAAACGCTTTGATTTTATTTGAGAGTATTTCTTCCACGTAGGCAGTGAGCAATACTATGCTGTTTGGTAAGGTGATTTTCATCACCATTTTTCATGTATGTTCTGACAGGTAAGCACAACATAGGATATACGTAATCGCCAATCAATCAACCATTGGGGGCAACGGTTCATCAATGCATGAAATGCCAAATTTGATGTTTCATGCATCGGTGGGGTCCTGATTTACAAAGCATGCCCATGGTTCAAGCATTTTTTTTCAAAAAATGCGTTAACGAAACAATCATATATTTAGGCGTTTGTTGAAATACCTATGTGGATCCAATGTGATACCATTTTTCACGCATCGGTGGGGTCCCAATTTACAAAGCATGCCCATGGTACAAGCATTTTTTCAAAAAATGCATGAACGAAACAATCATATATATAGGCGTTTATTGAAACACCTATGTGGATCCAACGTGGCACCATTTTTCAGAAGAACGGCCAGGGTTCCAAACATACCCTAAGGGATCATACTCCCCATTACTCCCATTTACTAGGAAAGCTTCATCATACGCTGATTTGATAGTGAAAGAGCCCTTCGGCCAGGTTTAGACGCCAAATTATCCAATCCCAAGTATTATCTAAAGGGATGGGAATAGGATTAGTTTTAAACCAGCAAGAGGGAATCAAAGACTGAATATTTTCCTCTTGCCAAACTTTTCTTTCATGATCTATAACATCATAAACTCTTAGATCATCATTAGCAATGCTATTCATTGGCACCACTTCACTATGAGCGGTATCATCCATCCACCTGTCATTCTAAAAATTGATAGTCGATCCATCCCCAATTGTCAATTCGATACCCCTCCTAAAGAGATGTCTGGTCAGAAGAATACCACTACAGTCTCAAGAATACCACGCCAGGCCAACTTGAACATATAGATTTTGGTTTTAGTTCAATGTTTTCCATCCTAATTTTGTTATGTTTGCATCATTGACTCTGATGAATCGATTTTTATTGATGTATCGATTTTTTGGCTAAGTACCTCATCATTTGGTCTGCTTCCAAGTGGCTAATGACTCAAGCCGAAGTAGAGAACTTTGGCTGCCAAGCTGAGTTGAGCTGGGCAGACTAGATGGCGAGCTGACTATAGTGTCGAGTTGCCTGTGAGGTGCCGAGTTACCTATGAGGTGCTGGCCTGACCAAGTGGCGAGCTACCTGTGAGACCTAGGCTGACCAGGTGTAGGGTTGCCTATGAGGTGCCGAGCTGACTAGTGATGAGCTGGATTGATAAGCTACGTTGCTCTTTAGAGACTAGCAAGGAACCAAATGTCAAAGGACCCGAGGTGGCTAACCCGGTGAGGTCGCTCCGATGCTTAAGTCAGTACTCTCATAGTAGACTACAAGATAAAAATCACAAAGTCTGAGAGCTAGAACTTGCTTACTTGCTTGCTTGCTTTCCATTGGGGTCGGTGCCTTTATATAGGCATTGTTTGGCGTGGGCTTCACGCACCATATCCGAGATTTCTACGAGGTCGTCTAAGTGGTTCGAGATTCTTGGAGTTAACCGCCAAGCACGTTTACCACCCTCCGGATCGTTTGGCACGTGGGCCAACTTCCAAAGATCGTGAGAGTATTAAGATATGCATGTTGAATTTGTCGATGAGCATATCACCTAGCCCGCTAGGTCGCTCCTATGCCAGGCTGCCAACTCGTGCATGTGCTAGGCTGCCTGCTCGCACTAGGGTCAGGTCGCGCCAGTGCTAGGTTGCCAGATTGTGCCTATTCTAGGTTGCCAAGTCACGCCAGTGCTAGGTTGCCAGATTGTGCCTGTTCTAGGTTGCCAGGTCGCGCCAGGGCCAGGCTGCCAGGTCGCGCCAGGGCCAGGCTGCCAGGTCGCACCAGGGCCAGGCTGCCAGGTCGCACCAGGGCCAGGCTGCTAGGTCACACCTGGGCCGCCAGGTGGGACACCATCAACTTGGCTAAGGCAAGTTGTTGCCAAAGTGGTTTCGGGTGTCACCTAGTTGTTCTGAGGTGCCATGTGTCACAATGTCATTGGAGATCCAAATCTGCCCTCATCATTTGCCCCCTACTCCCGAGCTGAAAGTAATTTGGCAAAGGAGTAGAATTCTCCTTTTGGCCCGGAATGAATAATTCGATGAGCTTGTAAGCATAATTTCAATTCCTTAGGCTCTGGGAGTGAATCGCAGTCCACTCCTTGACTTTGCCCATGCCGAAGAGGCGATTAGGTCTTATATGGTGAGGAGGTTTTCGCTAGTTCGGTATTTTGGCCCTTAGGCTCAGGGAGCGACTCGTAGTTCACTCTCCTTACCCTTGATTTCCCATGCTGAAGAGGCGACAAGGTCTTATGTGCCCATGCCGAGGAGGCAACTGGGACTTGTATGCCCATGCCGGGGAGGCGACTGGGACTTATGTGGTGCCAAGGTCTTTTATCAGATCGACACTTTAGCCCTTAGGCTCTGGGAGCGACGCGTAGTCCACTCCTTGATCTTTGATTTTGCCCATGCCGAAGAGGCGACTGGGTCTTATGTGGAGACCGAAGTCTTTTATTAGCTCACCAGTTCGTGCCTGGGCCAAGATGTTAGGTCAACGCCCGTGCCAAGCCACCAGGTTGCGTGCCAGGGTGGTGCCTGTACCAGGATGACAACTCGAGCCAGGGCCAGGCCGCTAGGTCGCTCCAGGGCCAGGTCATGCCAAGCCCAAGCCGCGTAGGGGTGGCGCCTGTGCCAGGTCGTGCCTGTGCCAAGCCGCCACAATGCCAGGCCGCCCCTACGCCAGGCCATGCCGGTGCCACACCGCGTTTGGGCTATGGCTCCACTGCATTAGCCTCATTAGTGACGTTGGTTACCCACTCCTATAAGAAGCTACTAGGAGCTCGACCTACGGGGGCAGCACTACGATATTTAGGTCACTAGCTCGCACGGGAACCTTGGAAGGCTTGACCGATGGGGGCATCCATGCAGTGTTGGCCGCCTACTCCTGTGGAAGCCACTAAGAGCTCATCTTTGTAGAGGGTACCTCATGAAGTGGACTGATGAGGCTTTATCCAAGTTGAAATAAAGTTGGTAGAGCTGCTTAGCCTGTTGGCCATCAATTTCCTGCATCGTCTTTGAGTTCATAAAAAATGGAAACTAAAAAGTGAGAGCTTTTAGTAGATCTTAGCGTTTTGGAAGAAGAGGACTTAGCCATTCGGAGGATGAGAACTTAGCTTTTTGTAATGTTTCCCTCAGATGGCTCCAATTGATGAATCGATTTTTGTTGATATATCGATTTTTTGGCTAAGTACCTTATCATTTGGTCTGCTTCCAAGTGGCCAATGACTCAAGCCGAAGTGGAGAACTTTGGCTACTGAGCTGAGTCAAGTTGGGTAGGCTAGATTGCAAGCTTCATATAGTGCCAAGCTGCCTGTGAGGTGCCGAGCTGCCTAGGTGTCGAGTTGCCTGTGAGGTGCTGGGCTGACCAGGCGGTGAGCTGCCTGTGAGGCGCCGGGCTGACCAGGTGCAGGGCTGTCTGTGAGGTGTCGAGCTGCCTGGTGATGAGCTGGACTGATGAGCTTCGTTGCTCTTTAGAAACCTGCAAGGAACCAAATGTGAGAGGACCCGGGGTGGCTAACCCGACGAGGTTGCTCCAATGATTAAGTCAGTACTCTCATAGTAGACTGCGAGCTAAAAATCACAAAGTCTAAGAAGTAGAACTTGCTTACTTGCTTGCTTGCTCGCCATTGGGGTTGGTGCCTTTATATAGGCATTGTTTGGCATGGGCTTCACGCACCATATCTGAGATTTCTATGAGGTCGTCTAAGTGGTTAGAGATTCTTGGTGGTAACTGCCATGCACGTTGACCACCCTTCGGATCGTTCGGCACGTGGGCCAACTTCCAAGGATCATGGGAGTATTAGGATATGCATGTCGAATTTGTCAGTGAGAACGTCTCCCTGGCTGCCAGGTCACGCCTGTGCCAAACTGCCAGCTCGTGCCTGTGTCAGGCTGCCAGCTCGTGCTTGTGCCAGGCTGCCAGCTCGTGCCAGGGGCCAGGTCGCGCCAGTGCCAAGCTGCTAGCTTGTGCCTGTGCCAGGCTGTCAGCTCGTGCCAGGGCCAAGCTGCTAGGTCGCGCCTGGGCCACCAGATGGAACACCATCAACTTGGCTAAGGCAAGTTGTTGCCAAAGTGATTCCGGGTGTCACCTAGTTCTTTTGAGGTGACATGTGTCACAATGTCATTGGAGAGCCAAATCCGCACTCATCAGACCCATCTCATGTTTTTAATTCCCAAACCTCCCCACCTCTTAGGGGCACAAATTCTCTTCCATCCCATCAAAATTAAAGGCTACCTCTCATTCTTATTTGACCAAATAAATGATCTATGACTCTTATTTAAATCTCTAATGATATTTTTTGGACTTCTAAACAATTCATGATAAATTGAGGCATTATATTTGAAACCACATTCACAAGATTCATTCTCCCTACATAGAATAGAGTTTTCTTTTCACAATTTTCTATTCATTTTGTCCTTCAAATTATTAAAAGTAGATTTTGTAACTCTTCCCATCAATAGCGGGGCTCCTAGATAAATATTATATTTGGATTCAAGGGGAACCCTTAGCATCCTTGCCGTAATTCTTTTTCGTGGCTTCAGGTCAATTGAGAATTTTCGCCATTAAAAGTTTTTGTTACCCGCTAATAAGGCAACCTTATCCTTCTTGTGTGAATACTCAATGAATTTTCACTTTTATTTTTTATATGATAGATAATTAATACATTTAGGTTTAATAATTTCACTTTGATTTTTCACATTGATTTTTTCACTTTGATTTTTCACTTTGATTTTTTCACTTTGTTAGACAGTTTTGTATGCCCTTAGCTCCAATCAGTTTTGATGTACTTTTGACATTTAGTGTAAATGAATAAAGTGCATGTTTGATTCATGTTGTGTGGTATGTTTCTCTGTAAAACCCTTAAACTGGACACTTAATGATATTCGTGCTAGTTTAGAATGTTCACAGTCGTTGGATAAGTCTAGGGAGATTTATCCTACCAAGGCTGACACTGGTGTGCTGCCAAATGTTGGGGTGGCCTGTCTCAGTTGCTAGGGTGAGACCCAAGGCACATGCAGTGTAGGATTACTTGAACCTTTGAACCGGACAATATTTCTAGTGTTGCCTTGGATCTTGGAGATTGATGGGCAAAACTGGAAAGTTACACCTAACCCCTACCCTCGATTATGATACTACACTAGGTGGCAGATTGGGCTGTCTTTGATATGCCAATCAGTGAGATCCTAAGAGGGGGTCAAAACCTGGGTATATTGGGATGGTTCATGAACCCATCAGAGTGTGTGATCATAGTGACGGGATCAACCCCTTTGTCGAACAAAGGTAATGATCGGGGATGCACTCTCTCTGATGGAAATCAAACTTCCAGCAATTGATTTCAATTGTTGGAATTTTGTTTTGCAAAATTTATATATAAGATATATAGATATGTACGGTTTCAAAATGTTTGCAAATAGTTTTAATTCCCGGGATCCATATGAGCAGAGAGTGCAGCACTGTTCCTTGCAGCCGAGGGAGAGGTCCTCTCTTGTTGGGTAGTGATTGATCATTATGGGCTGAGAGGTTGAGTGTAAGGCCATTTAGGGTTATACCTGATGGGCTAATCTTGCATCTGCCTACAGTCCCTGGGTTTTTATAAGATGGCTTGGCCCAGGGACAACTTAGTGTAAGTGTTGGGCCCATAGAGCCCATGTGGTGGGCTCAGGGGATTCACTGGGCTCTCTAGTGAATTTGGCTAGGCCTTGTAACAAAGGCTGGGCCGAACCCATGTGGCTGATGTGTAGATCAATGCTTGGGTCCCACGTCATACAAAGAAGCCCAACTGGGCAGCAGTTTGGAAGCCTATTGAGCACTTAATACATATTGGGCCTAAAGCCCATTTTGAATTGGGCTGATTTGATCAGTCACTTAAAGGGGCGGATCTGAGTTAGGTTAAGCCAAAATGGATTGGGTCTTGACCCTATCCACTCATTGAGACCAAATTCAAATTAGGATTTGAATCTGGTAATCTCTTGATAAGATCAAGAGTGGGCTGATCTAATCTGCAGATAGGATTAAGCAGACTCCTTATCCAAATACGGATTTGGATTAGGATAACTCCTAATGAGATTAGGAGGTTTCTTAATCACTAAGAAAGAGGAGGAAAAAAACCCTAATTCGAATTATAAGAATTCAAACCTTAGGGATTTCACAGAACACTCTGCAACTTTGAGATAGGATCTCAGAAACCCTAGAGAAGAAAAAAGCAGTTCGCCATCTTCTTCTCTAGCCTTCTCCTCTAGCAACCACCACCATCTACAACAGTTCGACTTCTCTGTGAAGGAAGATCAAAAAAATTTCTTGATATTGTGTGGTGCTCTCTGTTTCCATCGAGTTTTTCAGAAGAACCTGGTTCGTGGGATGAACACTGTTGGCTTTGCTCCATCATCGCTGTGCCATCTTCAGTGGGAGCAGTTCTTGGTATTTTCTTTGAGCGTGAACACCAACGTTGGGATATACAGCTTCTCCAGATCAGGTATATCCCTTCCCTTCTCTTGTGGTTCAGATCTGGTTCGGTTTTGGTTCAAGTTAGAACCTTGAATACTGTATTCTAAATTCAGGGAATATGATTCCTAGTTGGAAGAATGGCAAGAAATTTTTGAAATTCGCCCACCCATTCCACAACCTTTTTGGCATCCATATAATGGACCTTACCATTCTTTCAGTGGTATCAGAGCCATAGGTTCAAATCTTGAATTAAATAAAATCATATTTGAACCTGTGCAATTGGGCATAAGCTGTTCTACCCGGTTTTGTGTAGATTGTTTTTTATTCTAGAAGTTTGTTTCTGGATGTGGGGCGATTGATTAAAATCAATTTTATAAATCTGAAATTAATTTTAAATTGTTCTTTATTTATTTCTTGATTTATTTGGCTGTTCGTACTTGGAGATTGAGTTGCAAATTTAGCGCAGATTGTCTGTGCATTCTTTTTGTAGTTTTTATTCATTCGGTCTGTAATAACTTTTTTTTTCTAGACTGAATGTATAGGATTTAATCAAGTTCTAATTAATTAATAGAAATTAGGATTTCTGTTTTTTATTTCTTGATTGAAGTTGGCGGCGATGCTGGAGGTTCACAGATATGACTATCACAATCTGCATTTTGCAGTCGACGAAACTGCAACCCTGCGTTCTATCCTCTATTTTGTAGGTGGATTTGGTACGAACAGTCCCATGTCTTATTTGTAATTGTCTATAATCAGAATTAATAATTTCATATCTTTCTTGAATTGATTCTTGAATTGAAAATTAGTTTCGGACCGTTTCGAACCAGATTGGACCAAGACTATTTGGACCGAATCTAGGGTTCGAAGGATACTATTTTCAGTCCTAATGTCTCACACTTTCAGGTCTGAATCTAATGTTTAATTGCAAGAATTAATTCGGCCCAACCTGTAAAGCCCAATTTTAAAGAGTTAAATCTACAAAAGCCCACTTTTGCGTGAAAGCTATTTGGGCCGAACTGCTAACTGCCATTCAACCCATATACCTAGATAGTGTTAATTATTAACTTTATGGACTTTTAATGGGCTTGTGAATGGGCTCTACAATGATTGATTGATTGGATCAATTCTTCCATTGCATGTGATGTATGGATGTATGATGTGTTGTGACTATGGGCCATAAGCACTTGGCCCGTGATGATTCGATATTGGCTCTTGCGCACACCATGGTTGAATGCACATCATTTCCATGGTGTCCCTTGCGGTCATTGGATGACCCCTCCCTTCATGGTGGGCTCCACATTCCTAAAAAGGGATACGTGCGGAAACCCTAGCCGATTTTGGGCCACTAGAAATCTAACTTTATGAAAGTTGGTGGGAGCCCCTTTGGCTTGACCTAAATTAACTAGGGCGTAATTTTTGTTCCCTCCAGCTAATATGAGTGCATGTGATAGGGAGATTCATGTGATGAACTCTCTAAAGACCTTCCGTCATTAGCACGATGATGGGTCCTCCAGTAATGAGGAAACACACCACAAAATTGGGCTATCCATTTGCTGTTGGATTTGTCTGAGTGTTTCATAAGATGATAGGGGCGTCATAGACCGATGTGGGAGGGGCCTTCACCAGATAATGGGAACTCTCTCACAGTACCTTGGCGTAACCGGAAAATGATGGGTAAGCACTCACTGGATAGAAAATTTTACCCTAAAATGGCTATGAACCTTGTCTGACAGAGGCCAAAGGGAAAACTCATACGATGAGTGGATGTGATCCTTCACAGAAAGGTGGTGGGCTTATGCAGCTGAAACAGTTGGCTCCATGCACCCTATGTGATTTCCCACATTTCCAGAGGCATTTTGTCATCTCCGTCACTGAGATAGGAGGGAAATCTCAGAGATGAATAAATGAAAATGGAACATAGATTAAATGTCATATCTATGTAGGTAACATGAATCAAACTAAGGTTGTGGACTAACGTTTTGTTGTTTTACCAGAAAATGGCAAACAGTCAATTTGCAAAGCTTCTCGACGATAATAAGCTCAAGGGCCCGAACTATGCCGACTGGTACAGAAAATTTATGTTGGTCCTGACTTCAGAAAAATTAGATAAAGAGGAAAAGAATCATGCACTGGAACATCCGAGAGACAGGGCTTTAGAAGCCCGTAGGAGGGACTTCCAAGAATGGGAGGAGAAAAACTCCCTAGCCTGCTGCTATATCATAGCCTCTTTAGATAATCTGATACAGAGGTAGTTCGATCTGATCGAACTAGCCAAAGACATATTGGATAGTCTAAAAACTATGTACGAAGAGCAGAACCGTTCTACTTGCCAAAAGGTCCAGAAGCAGTTCATGACAGCGCAAATGACCAAAGGGTAACAAGTTCATGACCATTGTCTCCGCATGATGGGTTACATAAACAATTTGGAGGCCCTTGGGTCTGAACTAGATTTGGTTACACAGATTGACGCCATTCTTAACTCCTTGCCTCCGTCCTTCAATCCGTTCATTATGAAATATAATATGAACAAGCTGAATGTCAACGTTCAAGAGCTCAACAATATATTGCAACGAGCCGAATAACTGATTAGGAAGGATGAGCCGATAGCCATGCTTGTTGAAGCTAGAAAATTTGGAAAGAAGAGGAGGGCAAAGAGAAAGCCCTAGAAAAAGGCCACTAAATCTAAGAAGCAAAAGAAAGACAAGGGGCATGAAAATGTGCAAACTACCTATGCCATTACATTTGACAAAAATGTTTATTTTCTAAATTTTCTCTTCATATGAATGACTAGCCCAAACCTCTTCAATCTCTTTTGCTAAAATAGATATATTTTCCAAATTTACCTTGCATAGGTAAAGATACAACTTTAAATTATTCTTTCTTTGTTGTTTATAAAGTTTATAATAATAGAAGGGGTCTACATGCAATTGTGTCAAAAAGTTAAGGGGAAGATTCAACAATTTACCCTAATTAAAAATGAAATAAAAGAATAGGTAGTTTTGTATTTACATTATTTCCTAAATGAATAGTTGCCTCCTGAGATTTCCAGTCCTAGAGAATTGCCCTCCTTGGAGATTTCCAATCCTACAGAGTTGCCTCTCTTAGAGCTATCCTTTTCAACACTAGTTGATGCATGGCTTTCTTAAATAGTTGTTATTATCGAAGAGCCAGCTAGGTAGCTAAATGGATCCACCAATAAAAAAGTTATTTTCTATTTTTCGGTATATATAGGAGGAGCTACACAATACGTGGGCTACATTGGCCCCACAAATCACCCCAAGAAATAGCAACTAAGGCCCAAGTGAGATGATCATTCCAAAAGGATAAAGGAGCATATGAATATGAAAGATCTTCTCTCATTGTCCAATCCGCAGCTTGGTTAGCTTCCTGGTATATTGATACTCCACTCCACAACACAGCAACTTACTAAACTTCCAAGATTGTTCCAAGGTTGTTCTTAGTCTCCATAGAAAACCAGTCTTCTCGACTTCAGGCATGAGATGACTAGAAGAGTCTCCCCTTTGATTAAAATTGGATGATATAAGCTCTTAGTTCCAAGCTTTTTTCAAATACATCTTTGACAACACATGAAATAGCTCCAGAACCATAATCAGCTCGAGATGCATCAAAATTAATGTTAACCTCATCACCTTTAGGGCACTTTCAAATAATATTCTTCCAATTATTTCTGTTGTCCATTTCTCCAACCGGGTTGCAGCTATTTTGACCATCCAAAAACATATTAAATGCCCATTCAAGAATAAGACCTGGGTTAGCACATTTGTTATTAAAAGTTTTATTATTTCTATTTTTCCATAAAAACCAGAAAATTATGGAACTTTTTTCCTTAATTTGATACTATTTTCTCCAAGCTTATCCAATTTTCCTACTAGATTCTAATATTATTATATATCATTCTCATCCGACCCAACTAAGGAATTATTTGCAGCCATCCATACTTGTTTTGCAAATGGGCATCTATTAAATATGTGATCCACATCCTCAACATCCCCACATAGGCTGCAAGCACCGTCAATTTGGAAACCTTTATCCATCAAAAAGTTTTTTGTGGGAAGCCCTATAATTAAGAAGAAAGATAATTAGAATGGTTGTATTTTGGGAGATTCTAAGCCTCCACACTTTGTAGACTAAGATGGTGTTTGGATGTGTGGGTGATTTTTTGGACCAATTTTCAAGAAAAAATGCCCATGCTTCCAATACCCATTTTTTCACAAAAAATGCTTTGATTTTATTTGAGAGTATTTCTTCCACGTAGGCAGTGAGCAATACTATGCTGTTTGGTAAGGTGATTTTCATCACCGTTTTTCATGTATGTTCTGACAGGTAAGCACAACATAGGATATACGTAATCGCCAATCAATCAACCGTTGGGGGCAACGGTTCATCGATGCATGAAACGCCAAATTTGATGTTTCATGCATTGGTGGGGTCCCGATTTACAAAGCATGCCCATGGTACAAGCATTTTTTCAAAAAATGCGTGAACGAAACAATCATATATATAGGCATTTATTGAAACATCTATGTGAATCCAACGTGGCACCATTTTTCAGAAGAACGGCCAGGGTTCCAAACATCCACTAAGGGATAAAAGAGCCCTTCGGCTGGGTTTAGACGCCAAATTATCCAATCCCAAGTATTATCTAACGGGATGGGAATAGGATTAATTTTAAACCAGCAAGAGGGAATCAAAGACTGAATATTTTCCTCTTACCAAACTTTTCTTTCATGATCTATAACATCATAAACTCTTAGATCATAATTAGCAATGCTATTCATTGGCACCACTTCACTATGAGCGGTATCATCCATCCACCTATCATTCTAAAAATTGATAGTCGATCCATCCCCAACTGTAAATTCGATACCCCTCCTAAAGAGGTATCTGGCCAGAAGAATACCACTCCAGTCTCAAGAATACCATGCCAGGCCAACTTGAACACAGAGATTTTTGTTTTGGTTCAATATTTTCCATCCTAATTTTGTTATGTTTGCATCATTGACTCTGATGAATCGATTTTTATTGATGTATCGATTTTTTGTCTAAGTACCTCATCATTTGGTCTGCTTCCAAGTGGCCAATGACTCAGGCCGAAGTGGAGAACTTTGGCTGCCAAGCTGAGTTGAGCTGGGCAGGCTAGATGGCGAGCTGACTATAGCGTCGATTTGCTTGTGAGGTGCCGAGCTGCCTGTGAGGTGCTGGGATAACTAGGTGGCGAACTGCCTGTGAGGTCCAGGCTGACCAGGTGTTGGGCTGTCTGTAAGGTGCCGAGCTGACTGGTGACAAGCTGGATTGATGAGCTACGTTGCTCTTTAGAGACCAGCAAGGAACCAAATGTCAAAGGATCTGAGTTGGCTAACCCAGCGAGGTCGCACCGATGCTTAAGTCGGTACTCTCATAGTAGACTGCAAGATAAAAATCACAAAGTCTGAGAGCTAGAACTTGCTTACTTGCTTGCTTGCTTGCTTTCCATTGTAGTCGGTGCCTTTATATAGGCATTGTTTGGTGTGGGCTTCACGCACCATATCCGAGATTTCTACGAGGTCGTCTAAGTGGTTCGAGATTCTTGGAGTTAACCGCCATGCACGTTGACCACCCTCTAGATCGTTCGGCACGTGGGCCAACTTCCAAAGATCATGGGAGTATTAGGATATGCATGTCGAATTTGTCGATGAGCACGTCTCCCAGCCCGCTAGGTTGCGCCTATGCCAGGCTGCCAACTCCTGCATGTTCCAGGCTTCCAGCTAGCACTAGGACCAGGTCGCGCCAGTGCCAGGCTGCCAGATTGTGCCTGTGCTAGGTTGCCAGGTCACGCCAGGGCCAGGTTGCGTTAGGGCTAGGCTGCCAGGTCACACTAGGGCCAGGCCGCCAGGTCACGCCTGGGCCGCCAGGTGGGACACCATCAACTTGGCTAAGGCAAGTTGTTGCCAAAGTGGTTCCGGGTGTCACCTAGTTGTTGCCAATGGGCTCTACAGCGATTGATTGATTGGATCAATTCTTCCATTACATGTGATGTATGGATGTATGATGTGCTGTGACTATGGGCCATAAGCACTTGGCCCGTGATGATTCGATAATGGCTCTTGCGCACATCATGGTTGAATGCACATCATTTCCATGGTGTCCCTTGCAGTCATTGGATGACCTCTCCCTTCATTGTGGGCCCCACAACCTTGAAAAGAGATACATGCGGAAACCCTAGCTGATTTTGGGCCACCAGAAATCTAACTTTATGAAAGTCAGTGGGAGCCACTTTGGCTTGACCTAAATTAACTAGAGCGTAATTTTTGTTCCCTCCAGCTAATATGAGTGCATGTGATAGGGAGATTCATGTGATGAACTCTCTAAAGACCTTCCGTCATTAGCACGATGAATGGTCCTTTAGTAATGAGGAAATGCACCATAAAATCCGGCTATCCACTTGCTGTTGGATTTGTTAGAGTGTTTCATAAGATGATAGGGGCATCATAGACCGATGTGGGAGGGGGCTTCACCAAAAAATGGGAACTCTCTCATGGTACCTTGGCGTAACCTGAATATGATGGGTAAGCATTCACTGGACAGAAAGGTTTACCCTAAAATGGCTATGAACCTTGTCTGACAGAGGCCAAAGGGAAAACTCATACGATGAGTGGATGTGATCCTTCACAGAAAGGTGGTGGGCTTATGCAGCTGAAACAGTTGGCTCCATGCACCGTATGTGATTTCCCACATTTCCAGAGGCATTTCGCCGTCTCCATCACTAAGATAGGAGGGAAATCTCAGAGATGAATAAATGGAAATGGAATATAGATTAAATGCCATATCTATGTAGGTAACATGAATCAAACTAAGGTTGTGGACTAACATTTTGTTGTTTTACCAGAAAATGGCAAATAGTCAATTTGCAAAGCTTCTCAACGATAATAAGCTTAAGGGCCCGAACTATGCCGGCTGGTACAGAAATTTTATGTTCGTCCTTACTTCAGAAACATTAGATAAAGGGGCAAAGAATCCTACACCAGAATGTCTGGGAGACAGGGCTTTAGAAGCCCGTAGGAGGGACTTCCAAGAATTGGAGGAGAAAAACTCCCTAGCCCATTGCTATATCATAGCCTCTTTAGATAATCTGATACAGAGGCAGTTCGATCAGATTGAACTAGCTAAAGACATATTGGATAGTCTAAAAACTATGTAAGAAGAGCAAAACCGTTCTACTCGCCAAAAGGTCCAGAAGCAGTTCATGATAGCGCAGATGACCAAAGGGTAGCAAGTTCATGACCATTGTCTATGGATGATGGGTTACATAAATGATCTGGAGGCCCTTGGGTCTGGACTAGATTTGGTTACACAGATTGACGCCATTCTTAACTCCTTGCCTCCGTCCTTCAATCCGTTCATTATGAACTATAATATGAACAAGCTGAATGTCAACGTTCAAGAGCTCAGCAATATGTTGCAATGAGCCAAAGAACTAATTAGGAAGGATGAGCCGATAGCCATGCTTGTTGAAGCTAGAAAATCTGGCAAGAAGAGGAGGGCAAAGAGAAAGCCCTAGAAAAAGGCCACTAAATCTAAGAAGCAAAAGAAAGACAAGGCATCCGATGCCTATCACTTCTACAAGCAGGCCGGCCACTGGAAGAGGAACTGTCCTGCCTACCTGGAATCTAAGAAAGGTAATTTCGAAATTTGTGTCATAGAGACTAATATGTTAGTTACTTCTGTGTCCTGGTGTGTTGACTCTAGGGCTTCAACTCATGTGTGTAATTCACTATAGGGGTTCAAAGTAAGCAGAAGGATGAGTGAAGGGGAAGTGACACTTTACTTGGGGACTTCTGCAAGTGTTGCAGTTGTGGCGATAGGAACCGTAGAATTAGTCTTTAGGGAATGAATACCTGTACTTAAGTATTGCCTTTATGTACAAAACTTAAGAAGAAATTTGATTTCTATTTCTAAACTGTGTGCTGATGGATATATTGTCTACTTTAGTAATATGATTACTATTAGAAGGAATAATAAATTCATCACATGCGGGGAACTGGAGAACGGTCTCTATGTTCTACATTCTTCTCTAGAAACTAACTTAACCGAAACTACATCAGTCGAAATCCCCAAGAAAAGGACTCGTGATATAATTAGTCCCACGTGCCTGTGGCATTACTGACTTGGCTATATCGGTGTTGACCGAATCAAAAGGTTGGTAAAGGATGGTCCTTTAGATTTTCTAATTGTAGAAGATCTTCCCACTTGTGAGCCTTGCCTCTAAGGTAAGATGACAAAACGACCATTTAACGGTACGCCTGAAAGATGTACAAGCACGCTTGACCTTATATATTCTGATATATGTGGTCCCCTGAGTGTTAGGACTCGTAACCAACACGTGTACTTCATCACCTTCACCGATGATTACTCACGATATGGTTACATGTACCTAATGAGACAGAAGTCTGAATCCTTTAAAAAGTTCAAGGAGTTTAGACAAGAAGTCGAGAAACAGTTAAGGAGAGAAATTAAGGCCCTTTGATCAAATCAAGGTGGCGAGTATCTCTCTGACGAATTCAGGGACTACTTGAAGGCCAACGGGATAATATCACAGTTAGATCCTCTAGCAACACCACAACTTAACGGTGTTTTAGAGAGGAGGAATAGGACATTGTTAGACATGGTCCGGTCACTTCTCACACGCTCGCAATTACCCACATCCTTTTGAGGATATGCATTAAAGACTGCTACCTACGTGCTGAATCGGGTTCCAACCAAATCGATTCTGAAAACTCCATACGAACTTTTGACCGGAAAGAAACCAAGTGTCAAACACTTAAAGATTTGGGGTTGTCCTACGCACGTTAAAAGAACGAGTGCGGACAAGTTGGAATCCAAGACTAGTTGCTGCCTATTTGTAGGCTACCCAAAGGATTCAGTGGGTTATCTATTCTATGACCCAAGTGAGCAGAAAGTGTTCTGTAGTCGAAATGCCCAATTCTTAGAGACTGATTACATCATGGACACCTATCTTCAAGAAATAGTTCTTTATGAGGAGAGCTCAGGAGTAGTGAGAGGTGTTCCACAAGTTTCAGGTAGTGACCGACCTAGAAGATCCACCTGAGTATCTAGGCCACCAGTCCGTTATGGTTATGACTAGGATAGTTACTTGGTGGAATCCTTGACTAGTGAGGAGGATCCTGTGACTTACTCAGAAGCTATGTTGGACATAGATTCCCAGAAGTGGGTGGAGGCCATGAGAGCCAAGATGGACTCGATGGAGGACAATGGAGTCTAGACTCTAGTAGATCCGCCATCCGGGGTAAAACCAATCGGTTGCAAATGGATCTATAAGAGGAAGAAGGGCCCCGATGGCAAGATTGAAACCTACAAAGCTCATTTGGTGGCGAAAGGGTATACTCAGAAAGAAGGCATCGACTATGAGGAAACCTTTTCCCTCGTGGCCATACTTAAATCCATTAGGATCCTGCTAGCTATAGCAGCATACCATGACTACGAGATTTGGCAGATGGATGTCAAAACTACGTTCTTGAATGGAGATCTTAGTGAAGATATTTACATGTAGCAGCTGCAAGGCTTTATTGTTGCTAGTTAGGAACACATGGTATGTAAACTTAACAGATCCATATATGGACTTAAGCAAGTTTCTAGGAGTTGGAACATCTGTTTTGACTCTATAGTCAAATCATTTGACTTTGAGCAAAATTCGGATGAGCCCTGTGTTTACAGGAAGTCCAGTGGGGATAAGGTCACCTTCTTGGTATTGTATGTGGACGATATCCTGGGAATGATGTAGGAATGTTGACTTTGGTCAAGGTGTGGCTTTCGCAGCAATTCTCCATGAAAGATCTTGGAGAAGCTTCCTATATACTGGGTCTTCGACTCTATATAGATAGATCGAAGCGGATAATAGGATTATCTCAAGCTGCTTGCATTGACAAAATTGTCAAAAGGTACAGCATGGAGAACTCCAATAAATGAAACGTTCCTTTCAGGCACGGAGTCACTCTCTCCAAGAAGATGTCTCCCAAGACTTCTGAGAAGATTGAGGGCATGAAAGACATTCCCTGTGCCTCAGTCGTAGGGAGCATCATGTATGCCATGATGTGCACTCGCGCTAACATTATTCAGGTGGTGAGTGTCGTAAGCAGGTTCCAGGCCAACCCAGGGCAGGAGCATTGGACTGCTGTGAAGAATATACTCAAATACCTTCAAAGGACAAAAGAGTTTTGTTTGGTATTCGATGGTAATTCACTACAAATTCAGGGGTATATTGATGTCGATTTCCAGTCGGATCCAGATGATAGAAAGTCTACATCTAGGTATGTTTTCACGATAGGATCTTGTGTTGTTTGTTGGAAAAGTAGCAAACAGGGGTCCACGACCGAAGTCGAGTACATTGCCGCAAGTGAAGCTGCCAAAGAAGCCATGTGGATGAAAAAGTTCATTCAGGAATTAGGAGTGGTTCCATCCAGCACATCACCTATCCCGTTGTTGTGTGACAACAATGGAGCGATCCCCTAGGTTAAGGAGCCTCGAACTCACTCAAAGTCGAAGCACATCGAGAGGAAGTACCATGTACAGCGGGATATTGTTGACAGAGGGGACGTCTTGATTCAGAGGGTAGCATTAGCGGATAATGTGGCAGACCCATTGACTAAGCCACTCACACAGAAAGTGTTTGAGAAACACGTGGAAAGCATGGGGCTCCGGCTTGTACCAGATTGGACCTAAGTGCAAGTGGGAGCTGTTAGACAGTTTTGCATGCCCTTAGCTCCAATCAATTTTGATGTACTTTTGACATTTAGTGTAAATGAATAAAATGCATGATTGATTCATGTTGTGTGGTATGTTTCTGTGCAAGACCCTTAAACTTGACACTTAATGAGACTCGTGTTAGTTTAGAATGTTCACAGCCATTGGATAAGTCTGGGATATTTATCCTACCAAGGCTGACACTGGTGTGCTGCCAAATGTTGGGGTGGTCTGTCACAGCGCCAAGGGTGAAACCCAAGGCACATGTAGTGTAGGATTACTTGAATCTTTGAACCGAACCACATTTCCAGTATTGCCCTAGAAAGTTACACCTGACCCCTACACTCAATTATGATACTGCACTAGGTGGCGGATTGGGTTATCTTTGATATGCCAATCAATGAGATCCTCAGAGGAGGTCAAAACCTTGGTATGTTGAGATGGTTCATGAAACCATCTGAGTGGGTGATCATTGTGACAGGATCAACCCCTTTGTCAGGCAAAGGTAATGATCGGGGATGCACTCTCTCTTATGGAAACCAAACTGCCGACCCTATCCACTCAAGGAGACCAAATTCAAATTAGGATTTGAATCTGGTAATCTTATGATAAGATCAGGAGTGGGATGATCTAATCTACAGATAGGGTTAAGAAGACTCCTTATCCAAATACAGATTTGGATTAGGATAACTCCTAATGAGATTAGGAGGTTTCTTAATCACTAAGAAAGAGGATGAGAAAAACCCTAATTTGAATTACAAGAATTCGACCCTAGGATTTCGCAGAATACTCTGCAACTTTGAGATAGGATCTCAGAAACCCTAAAGAAGAAAAAAGCAATTTGCCATATTCTTCTCTAGCCTTCTCCTCCAGTAGTCGCCGCCATCTACTGTAGTTCGAATTCTCTGTGAAGGAAGATCAAGAAAAGTTCTTGATTTTATGTGGTGCTCTCTATTTCCATCTAGTTCTTCAGAAGAAGCTGGTTCGTGGGACGAACACTGCTGGCTCTGCTCCATCATCATTGTGTCATATTTAGTGGGAGCAGTTCTTGGCATTTTCTTTGGGCGTGAACACCAACGTTGGGAGATATTGCTTCTCCAGATCAGGTATATCCCTTCCCTTCTCTTGTGGTTCAGATTTGTTTCTGTTTTGGTTCAAGTTAGAGCCTTGAATACTATATTCTGAATTCAGGGAATATGATTCCCAATTGGAAGAATGGCAAGAAATTTTTGGAATTCGTTCACCCATTCCATAACGTTATTGGTGTCCATATGATGGATCTTACTATTGTTTCATTTTTGCCATTAAAAGCTTTTTTTACCCAATAATAAGGCAACATTATCCTTCTTGTGTGAATGCTCATTGATTTTTCGCTTTGATTTTTTATATTTCTTGCTACCATCATATCGTATCCTTATCGGCATCTCGCCTCACTGTCGTCGCCGTCGAGGAAAGAAGCTCCAAATTTGGTGAGAGAGAGACCAAAGCTTATGAGCGTTGACACTAATACTTCCATTATTAGATCTCTCAATGTGAATTTAATTTCAACAAACCGGATGGATACAGAACCAGCAAGGTCCCTGATTGTGAGGTACCAAGTCTGCTAGCAAGGTTCTACACAGACTCTGGTCCAGAGTAACTGACTCTTCAACTTTATGGAATGAAAACAAAGTTGGTGCGGTGCAACTATTTGTCTTGGTTGCCGGTCACTCTAGGGTGTACTTGGGTGTAAGCGCAAAAGACTAGCTCTACTCTAATTCTAGGAAACCAATTTGTTCCTAAAATAGCAGCATTAATTATATTAAGCTCAGGTTTTTTATTAGGTTGATATTTTCTAAAACCCCTTTGTAAACGAAAGCTGAAATGTGAACAAATACAGACACATCCATATGAGACCGGGTAACGAAGATTGGTCAAAATGATTCTAACACCATCTCAAACCATTCAACCGAGGTGAACTCCTTAAATAGGTGATATTCTCTAACAATTGTTAATTAGACAAATTCCGTTAATTAGAATCCATTCAACTCATGGATCTTCAAAGGACAAGTATGATATACATATGAAACAGAAATATGGTTGACAACAGGTCACTCTTGAGCAAAAACAGACATGAATCCACAACTAAAGGATCCTTGAAGCAATTTACACTACTTCATCAGGATTTCTGAAGATATCTACCTGAAGGGATTCAGTGGTCAAACTAGAGGGAAAGAAACCTGCAAAGCTCTCTAGCATCTGAGGGGTGAAGACATCGTTGAAAGGCTCGAACAAATTAGAATTCGAGCTCGCCGGCGACTCTTGATAGGTATCAACCCTAGGGATTTCGGGGGAATCATCATACGTGACCTTAGCAACTTGATCTGGGACTACCTGAACGCCATCGACACTGTCGAAATCGGAGAATCTAGTGGCGTCCGTCACGTCTGAGTCTCGGCCGGTTAGCTCTTGCACTAGAGCCCTGAACTGTGAGGCACTGGTCTTCACCTTCATGGGGTTTGAGATGTAAACGACTTTGATTGGTTTGTTCTTTGACTTGGCTTGTTTAGCGCCCTTTCTCTGATGAACACTCAGCTTATCCATTTCTGGAGATTATGGAGCCAAAATCCCAAAAGGATGGTCGAAGCCAATAGTGATGACTGATAAGCAGTGATGAGTTTCTCTTCTACATAAAGGTAAACCAGATGGGGAAAGGTGGGCGGATTTGAAGGCGTACGGAGGTGGTTTCGAGGAAGAGAGAGGGAAGGGAGAAGGAAGAGAAAAAACAGGCGGTTTTAGTGGAGTCAATGGAAGCTCTGGAGAGAGAGAGAGTTGGCATGGAAAAACCGCTGTTATGAATACCTCAATAATGATGCCACGTGGCCATCTAGAATCCCTCGAGCGGATGTGGGTGGTGACGTTTCTGTTTGGATTCGTGCGACGTCAGGAATCTGACGTGCTATATGGGTTGAAGTTTGTCCCACTCGCATGCATGGCTTTCTTCGCTCGGCTCAAGTTCGGAAAGATTTGTGCTCGGCTCAGATACGCAATTCCTTTCAGTGGAATTCATGGTGGAAACGGAATTTAGCCCCTAATTCCGCATGTTTTTGGACTCTGCTAAACTAGTGACTGTAATGCGTTAATTATATTCCCTATTTTAGAGGTTTTGAAGTTACAAAGAAAGAGTAGTCATTTGGTTGATTTTCTGCTAAATGATGCCTAAATTCTTTTTGTCCTAGTTATTCAAACAGTGTGTGTGGAATAGTTGCGAAAGTTGGAGATTGGCTCCCTCGATCAATTCCGCCCCCAAATCCATTTCCACGGTAGTCAAAATACAGGTTTAAGAAAAACACTACGGATCTGCTAGTTGGTTATACTATGTAATCTTTGTTACATCTCGTTAGATAAAATAGGCATATGAATTCATGCCTACTAAAGAGAAACAATTACCCGCTCAGTTTAAACTTGGAATAATTAGCAAATATTTATAATTTAAAACAAAAAAAAATTCCAAGAAATTTCCTTTCCTCGTACAAAAGTAAAACTCAATTCCCTATTCTCTCTATCCTTCACCTTTTTTTTCCTTTGTATTTTTTTTTCTTCTCTTAGACGAAGATCACTATTCTCTAGCATTGCTTGAAAGAAGGTTAGGATCCATCAAATGGATGGCCAAACCATGCAAGATGGTTGATGAAATTTCAAAAATTTTCTTAACCTTCTGTGAATCGAATTCCCTGATTTTTGAAAAATTGTATTTTTTTAGAACCAATCTTGCACCTAAACCGGATCAAATTTGAAACCAAATAAGAAGAAGATATATACTTGATACGGATTCCACAAATGTATCTCCCAAGGTGGTAGTTCATGCTCAAATTAGTCCCTAAAACCCGCTTCCACTGAATATGGAGCAGCTTAAAGTTGAAGTCAGTTCAACAATGCAGTTTTTAGCAAAACTACAATCCAACAGCTTGGATCAAACTAGAGAGGTGAGCACGAATTTTCTCTGTATTTTTCTTGCAAAAACTAGAGAAAGAACTGATCAAGATCAGTCCCAAAAACTGAGATTGAACTAGGGTTTCATGGGTGGCAAGAGGAGAAGAGAGAATGCATAATTGCAAAGTGTTTTTTAGTAGTTCGATCTCTTCTTCCTTTTATCCTTTATAGAGCACCTCTCCTAATCGAATTAAGAGGTTTATCCAAATATTTATTTGGATCAAGACTCTATCAAGAGATAGGTCTTATCTTCCTAAGAGAATGAGTGCTCTATACCCATATCCAAACCCAGATTCGGCCATGTCACATGAGAGCTTAAGCAGTCACGTGACATCTTAATTAATCATATAGATTATGGGCTTTAGGCCCATTAGCTATATGGTTCACGTCCTAAGAGTGTTGCTTGGCCAATTTATGTTTGATTTGTATAGCATGGGACCCCATAATGACCTCACATAAGCCCACATGGGTTCGGCTCAGCCTTTGTGAAAAGGCCTGGTTGAATTCACTACCAAATGTAGTGAACCCCTGAGCTCATCACTATGGGCTCAAGATGGGCCCAACATTTATAGTTAAATGATCATTGAATCTAGCCATCCTATGAAGACCCAAGGATAATAGACTTAATTAAGATATAGCCCATTAGGTAATCAGCCCTTAATGGTCTCTTACACTTAATCTATCAACCCATAATGATCACACACGGCCTGACAGGGAAGGACCTCTCTCCTGATTACAAGGTGCAATGTTACACTCTCTACTCAGATGGATCCCAGGAATTAAAACCTTTTGCAAACACTTTTCTTAAAACATAATATATATATATATATATATGTATCATAAATATATTTTGCAAAACAAATCTCAAACATGGTTGAAATCCATTATAGGTAATTTAGGTTTCCATCAGAGAGAGTGTAGTCTCGATCATTCACTTTGTCCAACAAAGGGGCTGATACTATCACTATGATCACCCACTTAAGTGAATTCTCAAATTACCCCAACATACCCAAGTTTTGACTGATAAAGGATCTTACTGATTGGCATATCAAAGACAGCCTAATCCGACATCCAGTACAGTACCATAATTAAGTCTAGGGGTTATGTGTAACTTTCCAGTTTTTCCCATCAATCTCCAAAGTACAGGGCATAATTGAAAATGGTCTGGCTTCAGTGTTTCAACCTAACACCCATTACATGTGCTTCAGGTCTAAACTTAGCAGCTAAGACAAGCTGCCCCAACTTCTTTGCCAGCACATTAGTGTCAGCCCTGGCTAGAAAAACTCCCCAAGTCTATCCAACAGTTGAGAACATTCTAAACTAACACGAGTCTCATAAGTGTCCAGTTTAAGGAGTAAATTCATAGGAACATACCAATAACAACATGAAACAATAATGTACTTTTATTGATCTACAATGAATGTATATGTACATCAATCTGATTGGAGCTAAGGGCATACACTATGTTATAGCTCCTACTTGCACTTAGGTCTAATCGGGTAGAAGCCTCAGTCCCATATTGTCCACGTGTTTCTTAAGTACTTTCTATGTCAGTGGCTTAGTTAATGGGTCTGCCACATTCTCCGCTGATGCTACCTTCTGAATCTATATGTCCCCTCTACCAACAATCTCCCATAGTATGTGATACTTCCTCTTGATGTGCTTGGACTTCAAGTGGGCTCTTGGCTCCTTAGCCTATGTAATGGCTCCGGTGTTGTCGCACAACAATGGAAAAGGCAATGTATTGGATGGAACAACTCCTAATTCGTGGATGAATTTCTTCATCCAAACTACTTCCTTGGAAGCTTCACTTATGGCAATGTATTCGGCCTCAGTTGTAGAATTTTCTGTGGACCCTTGTTTGCTTCTTTTCCAGCTAACTACACCGGACCCCATCGTAAAGATGTAACCAGAGTAGACTTTCTATCATCTGGGTCAGACTGGAAGTTGGCATCTGTATACCCTACCATTTGTATTGAACTATCATCGAAGACAAGACAATAGTCTTTAGTCCTCCATAGGTATTTTAGTATGTTTTTCATAACAGTCCAATGCTCCTGTCTTGTGTTTGATTGGTATTTACTTATGACACTCACAACCTGAGCAATGTCTAGCCGAGTACACAACATGGCATACATGATGCTCCATACGGATGAGGCACAAAGAACCTCTCTCATGCCCTCAATCTCCTTAGGGGTCTTAGGTGACATGCCCTTTGAAAGAGTGACTACATGCCTAAAAGAAATGAATCCCTTCTTAGAGTTCTCCATGTTGTACATGTTGATGATCTTGTCAATGTAAGTAGATTGAGGTAATCCTATTATCCTTTTCGGTCTATCTCTATAGAGTCGAAGTCTCAAGATATAGGAGGCTTTTCCAAGATCTTTCATGGAGAATTATTGTGAAAGTCATACGTTCACCGCAGTCAACATTTCTACGTCATTCCTAATGAATAGAATGTTGTCTACATACAGAATCATAAATGTAACATTTTCTCCCACTATCTTTTTGTAAACATAGAGTTCATCTGGATTCTACTCAAAGTCAAACAATTTAACCATTGAGTCAAATAAGATATTCCTATTTCAGGAAGCTTGCTTCAACTCATAAATGGACCTGTTTAGTTTACACACCATGTGCTCCTGACCTGAGGCAACATAGCCTTGCGACTGTTGAATATAGATATCTTCAGTAAGGTCTTCATTCAAGAATGCGGTTTTGACATCCATATGCCAGATTTCACAATCATAGTGTGCATCTATAGCTAACAGAATCCGTATGGATTTGAGCATGGCCACGAGCGAAAATGTTTTCTTATAATCAACTCCTTCTTTTTTAGTGTATCCTTTCGCTACAAATTGAGCTTTATAGGTCTCAACCTTTCCATCAAGGCCCTTTTTCCTCTTGTAAATCCATTTGCAATCGATTGCTTTCACCCCAGGGGGTGGGTCTATGAGAGTCCAAACTCCGTTGGTTTTCAATGAGTCCATCTTGACTTTCATGGAATCCACCCACTTCAAGGAGTCTATGTCCAACATAGCTTCCATATAAGTCACGAGATCTTCTTCACTGTTCGTAGCTTCCATCAAATAACTTTCTTGATCATAGATGTAACGAACTGGAGGTCTAGACACCTGGATAGATCTTCTAAGTTGGGTATTATTTGGAACCTATAGATTATCTCCTACTACTCCCGAGCTCTCTTCATCAAGAAAAACTTCTTGATGATGATTGTTCAGGATATAGTCTTCTTCCAAGAAATAGGCATTTCGACTAACAAACAATTTTTGTTGTCTAGGGTCATAAAAAAGATACACTACAGAGCCCTTGGGGTAGCCTACAAATAGGCAACGATTGGTCTTGGATTTCGATTTGTTCGCACATGTTCTTTTAACGTGTGTTGGACAACCCCATATTTTCAAGTGCCTTATACTTGGTTCTTACCAGTCCATAGCTCATAAGGAGTCTTATGAACCGATTTGGTTAGAACTCGGTTTAGCATGTATATTGCAATCTCTAGTGCATGTTCCCAAAAGAATATAGGTAACTCTAAATGGACAAGGAGTGATCAAACCTTATCTAATAGAGTTAGGTTTCTTATCTTTGACACACCATTTAATTGTGGTGTAGTAGGAAGAGACAACTGCAATATAATCCCATTGTCCTTTAAGTAGTCCCTGAATTTGTCGGAGAGATATTCACCTTCTTGATCTGATAGAAGGGTTTTGATGTGTCTCCCTAACCATTTCTCAACTTCTTGTATAAACTCCTTGAACTTTTCAAAGGATCTAGACTTATGTCTCATTAGGTACATGTAACCAAACTGAGAATAATCATTAGTGAAAGTTATGAAATAACAGTCTTGGTTTCATGTCCTAACATTCATGGGACCTCATGCATATGTCAAGTGTGCCTGTAGATCTTTCAGGCATACTTATAAATGGCCTTTTTTGTCATCTTGCATTGGAGGCAAGGCCAAGGCTCACAAGTTGTTAGATCTTCCATAGTTAGAAAATTCAGAGGACACCATCCTTCACCAATCTTGTGGTACGTTCTATATTTATATGGACAAGTCAATAATGTCACAAGCACATGGGGTTAACTGTATTATGTGTTCTTTTCTTGGGGCTATGTTCCAACATAATTTTTTGGTATATTTGTTTCTAGAAAAGGATGGAGGACATAAAGGTCATTCTCAAGTTCTCCATAAGTAAGGAGTTTGTTATTCAATTTGATTGTAATCTTATTACTAAATAAAATAGAATAACCATCCTTACATAACTTAGAAATTGAAATCAAATTTCTTCTAAGTAACAGTACATAAAGACAATCTTTCAAAATAACAATTCATTTTCTAAAAATCAAATCTATTGTTCCTATAGTAGTAGCTGCAACAATTGCAGTTATCCCCAAATAAAGCACCACCTCATCATCATTCAGTCTTCTACTTTCCTTGAACCCCGGCAATGTGTTACATGCATGAGTGAAAACCCTAGAGTCAATACACTAGGATGTAAAAGTGGCCAACATATTGGTCTCTATGATAAGAGATTCAAAATTACCTTCTTTGTTCTTGTGGGATTCTAGATACTAAGGACAATTCATCTTTTAGTGCCCAATCTGTTTGCAAAAGTGATATTCATATGATGGCTTGTCTCTCTTTCGCTTTTTCGGTTTGCCTACCTTTTTCTGAGGCTTCTTCTTACCCTTTCTCTTTCTCTTGCCAGGTTTTCCACCTTCAAAAAGCATGGCTACCAGCTTGTCCTTTATTAGTTCTTCATCTCTTTGCAACATATTTCTAAGCTCTTGGAAGCTAACTTTTAGCTTGTTTATGTTATAGTTCATGACAAACTGAATAAAGGATAAGGGTAGAGAGTTTAGGATGGCATCAGTTTTAATGTCATCATCAAGTTGGGATCCAAGAGCCTCCAACTCATTTATGTAACCCATCATCCTCATGACATGGTCATGAACCGGTTGGCTTTCGGCCATCCTCATGGTCATCAACAATTTGAGGACCTTTTGTCTAGCAGAACAATTCTGTTCCTCATGCATCATCTTTAGACTATCCAAAATATCTTTGCAAATATCAATTTTATCAAATTGCCTCTAGATAGAGTTGTCAAAAGAGGCTATGACATAACATCAGGCAAGAAAATTTTTCTCTTTCCATTCCTAATATTCCCTCTGTGTTGTAGAAGCCCTGTAACCCGGACATTCCGCTGTTGGGTTCTTAGCAACCTTATCCAATTTCTTGGATGTGAGCACCAGATTAAGGTTACGGTACTAGTCTACATAATTAGGTCCTTTCAATTTGTTGTGTTATAACAATTTAGTGAACTGTCCTTGTGCCATTTCTAATAAAAGGCAACAATAATTAGTCCACAACCATAATATTGTTTCATGTTATCTTACTTAGAACAAACTTTTATCTATGTTCCAATTGCATAACTATGTCCCTAGAAATGTGGGAAATCACGTAGGTGCATGGGGCCAATTATTTAAATTGCATAACCCCACCACTTTCTGTGAAGGATCACATATCCACCCATCCAATGAGCTTTCCCTTTGGCCTCCATCAGACAAGGCTCATAGCCATTTTAGGTTAAAACTTTCTGTTTAGAAAGTGCTGACCCATCATATCGTGAACCCCAAGGTACCATGAAAGAGTCTTCCATTTTAGTATAGGCCCCTCCCACTTAGTCTGTGACACCCCTATAATCTCATGAAGCAATCCCACCAACTGCATCAGCAAAATGGATAGCCCAATTTTATGGTGTATCTCCACCCACCAATTCAGCCTGTTTTCATGTTAATGACAGAAGGCCTTTAGAGAAATCATCCATATGATATTCCCTATCTCATTGCACTTATATTAATCTAGAGGGAACGTGTAAAATAGTCTCTATGTCTGATTTAGGCCGTACCATAGTGGCTCCCATTGACTTTCATAAAGTCAAATTTGAATGGGCCCATAATGGGCTAGGGTTCCACGAGGTTCCTCTTGGGGAGGAAGCTGATCAAAGGCCCATTGAAAAGGAAGATCATATAATGATCTATGGGTATCATGGCAATGATGTGCATTCAACCATGATGTTCGCAGAGAGCCACATAAGTCAATACATGGGCCAAGCACTTATGGCCCATGAATGAATCATATATATTCAGCACATCACAAGCACACACACAAACTGATCCAAATCAGTCCAAAGCTTGTAAAACCCATATTTATTTAGCTTAACTAGCAGTCTAGGCTGAAATAGGCTAGTCTTGCTTTAATTTAACATAAAGGGGTTTTCAAGAGAGGGCTGAATTGGTCCATGCAATGGGCCATCAAACCCCTGGCCCATAACCAATTTTGAGTCACTTAAAACATGACCTAAGGGGTTGTGATCAGACCCCAAAGAACCCTAGGTTCAGAGGTTCAGCTCAATTAGTTTAGATCAAAACTAGGTCAAATCGGCCTAGGGTTTGGTGTCCAAAACATGCAACAACTCACAAAAATAATGATCTGAAAATTTCTGTCGAGATTCACAATCAAGACAGTAGATAAACAACAACTAATAAGATTGGGCTGAAAGTGTGATGGTCCAAATCCGATCCAGACAAATTACAACCCTACAAGAAATTATAAATCGTAGATTGATCACTATCTACAAAATCTATCTTCTTCGCGCGCTCCAACAGTTTCTCCGATGTAAAAAAATAGAAAAAACCCTAATTTCTATTACTTACATCAGGAAAAACCTAATACAATATTTCTAGAAAGAAAAAAATTATTACAGACCAAAAGATCAAAATAATAATTTTCGAGTGCGTAGATCTTGGCACCACAAAAGATTTCAATCTTCATCATACAATCAGCCCAAGAAAACAAGAATTCATAGTAGAACAGTTCTAAATTATATCAGAATATAATCATAAAATTTTCAGATCAATATGCCCAAATCTGAGAATCGATTTCTTAGAAAAAACTGCTAATTTCTCAAATTGGCTAGACTAGTTCTTGTCGATTTAAGTGTTGGTTCAAATCTCAATCACAGTTGAAATCCACTACCGGTAGTTTAGGTTTCCATCAGAGTAAGTGCAGTCCCGATCATTCACTTTGTCTGACAAAGGGTCCGATCCTATCAGTACGATCACCCACTTAAGTGAATTCTCAGACTGCCCCAACATACCCAGGTTTTGACCCACAAAGGATCTCACTGATTGGCATATCAAAGGTAGCCCAATCTGACACCCAGCGCAGTACGATAACCAAATCTAAGGGTTATGTGTAACTTTCCAGATTTTTCAATCAATCTCCAAGGTACATGGCATAATTGAAAATGGTTCGGGTTTAGTGTTTCAACCAAACACACACTACATGTGCTTCGGGTCTAACCCTAACAGTTGAGACAAGTTGCCCCAACTTCTTTGGTAGCACATCAGTGTCAGGCTTGGCATGATAAACTTTCCAAGTCTATCCAATAGCTGAGAACGTTCTAAACTAACACGAGTCTCATAAATGTACAGTTTAAGGGGTAAATTCACAGAAATGTACCAATAACAACATGAAACAATAATGTACTTTTATTCATTTACAATTAATGTATCTATACATCATTCTGATTGGAGCTAAGGGCATACACTGTCTAACATTGTTCTCTCTCCTTAATTTCTACTCTTTCTTGGTTTTCAGGCACTAGTTTACCATGTTAATGGATTTTTTAGTTGTCACATGACATTATATATCATAAACTTTTTTTGGATTAAGGTTGGACTAATATTAACTTTTAGCAATCTTTAATTTATATTTTATAATATGACAACTTTAGGTATATCACACTCGTGAACAATTCTATTTGGTTCACTGTAGTGAATAATAGCTACCATGGATGATAGATTAAAAGCAAAATTGCATAGAGTACTAGTGACACTAGTCAATTTACCACATATATATTCTGCATATAGATTTAATGTTGTTTTTGGTATATTAGGCTTTTGTTTTACGACTGATACATTACAAATAGTGGTTGGTGTATAGAAAACTCCTCATAAATTTTTGTTTTTTGTAAATAAATATTTCCACTAAAAACAGTGGCTGGTGCACAACATATTCATAATTAATCTATTCTATATATATTCCAAAACTTCCCTGCAAAATCCCATTGTAGTTTTCTAGATTTTTAAATATTCTTAATTTTTAAAGCCAGCTAATTGGGAAGTTCAACATGGCAGCCATGTTTCAATATTTGAGGAAAGTTTAAAATTAAACCACTTTGATCCTAAAATTTGTCCCACAAACTTCTCTCTGACACTAATTAAAAAGCCATATCCCACCTTTTTCTCCTAAAATCCCATACCCCTTACACTGTGTTTTTAAGAAATCTTCTCCATCATCTCTCTTAAGGACGATAATTAGATTACACTTCTTAGCTATCCCACACATTGCTAGCTTCTCTTGAGATAACAAAAATTAATTTATGTAATTTGGAAATTAATTTTGGTAAACTATTTTGTTAGATTTCACAATTAATTAGGTAATTTATTTTGCTAAATGAATTTTGTAACTTTGGTAAATTATAACATTTAGAAAAAAAATTAATTTCAGTAAATTCATTTTTTTAACTTTGGCTAATTAATTATTTACGAAAAATTATTAATTAATTTTTTGTAAATATAAATACTAATTTTATTAATTTAATAAATTTGGTAAATTCATTTAGAGAAAATTAATTATGCAAATTATTATTGGTAAATTTCCTAATGAATTTTGAAAAATTAATTTTCTTAAAATTGTTCAATTTCAGTATATTCCCAAAAATTAATTTCATTAAATTAATTTCTATTTTTTTTTGTTAAATTAAATATTAAAAAAATTATTATTTTTTCTAATTTATTAATGAAAATTTTTGGTAATTTTGGGAAATTATATATTTATTAATTTGTGTAATTTTGTTAATTTTTTGAATTATTAATTTATGAAAGTGAAGCAGCTTAACTAATTTTGGTAATTTTGTACTTTAAATTTTTTTATTTTGTTAATTTTTTTGAATTACTAAATTATGAAAGTGAATTAATTTATCTAATTTTGGTAATTTTTGTACTTTAATTTTTGTGATTAATTTTGTTATATGGCAAATTAAATTGGTGATCCATTTTGTTATATTAGTTTTGGTAATTTTGTATTTTAATTTTCCTAAAAGGTTTAATTTTTTGTAAATAAATTTTGGTATTTTTGATAGTTTAATTATTGTAATTTTCGTCATTTGGACAATTAATTATGATAAATTGTCTAAATTAGTTTTGGAAATTTTGTTAATTTTTTTGTATAATCCCAAAATTAATTTCACTAAATTAAATTTTATTTATTTTGGTAACTTAAAAGTTAACTAAAGATTATTATTTTTTTCTGATTTATGAATACGTTATTTTGTGTATTTTCAAATATAAAGTAATTTCGATAATTTTGCTAATTTTCTTACACTACTTTTGTGATATTGTAAATTAAATTCATGATTAGTTTTGTAATTTAAATTTTTGTAAATTTGTATGTTAATTTTCCTAAAAATTTTAATTTTGATATATAAATTTCCCTAATGTTGGTAAATTTTGGTAATTTAATTATTGTAATTTTGGTTGTTTTGGAAATTAATTTTGGTAATTTAGGTAAATCAATTTTTATAATTTTGGTAATTTATATGAATCTAATAATTAATGAATACAACATAGGATATTTGTTGCTCTGTTTACAACTTATTTTTTATTCAATCAACTAAACAAAAATCAAGATTCCCATACTCATGATAAGAAAATTTTGGGTATGGATAGTTTTATTTGATTAAAATTATTATTTCTTTTTGAAAAAATGATAAGAGACCTACCACATTTGGAATGCCATATGATTCCATTTACATCAAATTTCTTGATAATGCCCATGCATCGTATGGGGCCCGACTGGTTATTAATATTTCCACTCAAAATCATTCTGTTTTGAGTGCAACCATTCTAACATTTCATACCTTTTTGATACTTTTTTTTTTTTTTTTTTTAACAATAAGATAACTTTTCTAAGCATTATTCAAACCATTGAAGCTCAAGAACTAACTCCATGCAGCAAACAGAATTTAATTAACTAATCGTGCTTCCTCTGAAATGTAGGTTGTCTTTTAGGCAAAATCCATCTCAGTATGACTAACTAAGCTCTAGAGACACTAAAAATATACTCTAATCTGGCCCAAACCTAAACTCTACCATCACAGAACTTTAAACGCACCAAGCTTGGTGAGAAACCAAATCTCTTATCTTGTTTACCCAATTTACTATTGGTTTGCCATTATTTGGTTATCAAATAGAAAGTGCTTCATTTATAGCTCTTCTAATATTTGGTGTTCTTCCTACTTGAAGTTCTAGGATCTAGGATCAGAAAGTGAAGCTTCTTCACATTGAATAATTTATCAACTATATACATTTTGAATTCGTAAATTTAGTTGTTCACTTAAGATATAAAGTCCCTGAAAGATGTTAGAGAATGAAACCTACCAGCTATGAAATATTAAGAAAATTGATGAATTGTATTGACTCAATCAATCAAATACATAAATATTTATAGAGTAAGAATTCATAATTCAATTGATACTCTATCCTAACCACTCCTCTCTCACATCCTTATCTTTGTTAGACATTGTATGCCCTTATTTCTAATTAGATTGATTTACATAAACCATTATTTAGTGAATGAATAAAGTACATTATTGTTTCATGTTCTTATTAGTACGTTTTCTATGAATTACTCCTTAAACTAGACACTTATGAGACTCATGTTAGTTTAAAATGTTCTCAGTCATTGGATAAATTTAGGGAATTATCCTAACAAGGCTGACACTGGTGTATTGTCGAACTCATGGAGCAACTTGTCTCACTTGATAGGGTTATACCCCAATAACAACCAGTGGGTGTTTAAAAGAAACACTGAACCCAAACCAATATTTAGTTATGCCCTAGACCTTGGAGATAGATGGGCAAAATTAGAAAGTTGCACTTAACCCCAATATAGGAAGCCGGTTCCTATATTGGGTTAGAAAATTTCTAAAAATTTGGCTAGACATTAAACCTTGGTTTGGGCATATCAAAACTGTTTTCTAACCCTGTAACAATGGTATTAGAGCACTAGGTTCAATTCTTGGATTGAACCAAATCAAATTTGAAAGAAAGATCAAACCAACATGAACTAGTCTAGCCGATTTGACCTAATTAGCATATTGTCTAAGAATTCAGTTCTCAAATTGGGGCTAATGATTTGAAATTTAATCTTTATATTTTCTAACATTATTTAGAATTGTTCTATGGTGAATTATTGAATTCTTGCTCTGAAAGTGTGATAGAGATTGAATTCTTTACTGGTGGAAAGTTTAATGCACACCATGCGATAAATTTTATTGGTCTATAATTAATTATTTGCTTTTATTTTTTCTAGAAAAAGATATATTAGGGTTTTTCCTGATGTAAGCATTAGAAATTAGGTTTTTTTTTCTTTTTGTTTACACTGGAATACTCTTCAGAGATCATAGAAAGTGATGGAGAAAGGGATCGATATGGAGAAAAGCATATTGATAGTTTCCTATGTTTTGTCTGGATTAAATTCCGATAAACACACTATCAACCCTAGTTGTTTAATTTTATTATATTTCTGATTATTTGATGATTTGATTGTGAATCATAATTAAGATTTTTCATATCATAATCTTAATGAATTGATGCATGTTTTGGGCACCAAACCCTATGCCAATTTGACTTAGTTTTGGTCCACTTTACATGGGCCGAACATAGGGTTTTTTGGGGACTATTAATTAACAGCCCCTTAGATCACTAATTAAGTGATCAATTTTGGACCTAGGCCAAGGGTTTAATGCGCCATTACATGGACCAATTCGGCCCACACTTGTGAAACCTAATTAGATTTAGATAAAAGAAAGATAAGCTCATTTCAGAATGAATATATGGGCTGAATTGCTTTTTGCAATTGGGCTCATATCTATATCTATCTATCTATTTATCTATCTATCTATCTATTTATCTATCTATCTATATATATATATATATATATATAATAAAAATGGATGGTCCATCTCAACATGTCTCTCATTTGAGAGAAGCTATTTATCTATTTTCTCCATATTTGCATTTTTTCTTTTTTTCTTTTGTTTTAAAAATATAAAATAGTAATCATTGCTTATCTTGATTAGATTAATAAATTAAAGTTGTACACTTGTACACTATTAGAGAGAGACCTTTGGGTTTTCCAAGGCTTCTTATTTTAACGCATGTTATTATTACATTTAAAACAGACATTTAAGAGAGAGAGAGAGAGAGAGAGAGAGAGAGAGAGAGAGAATAGTAATAATATAAACAGGTTGAGGTTAAACAATCAAAAAATTATTAATTTAAAAATCCACTAAACTTTCACTACAAATAAATATTAACAAAACTTAGTAAATATTAAAAAAATTAATTGATATTTTAATAATATTATTAGATAACTTTGTATTAAGGAATTTTAATTAATTAATAATTTTTATGAGTTGAAAGCTTTATTGTTTATAATGAACTCATTAAAAATGATAAAAAATAATGAATAATAATGAAAAAAATACCAAAAATTAATGAAAAATCTGGAAAATTCTGAAAAACCTAAACATAATTCAAATACTAAAAATAATTAAAAAATATTGAAAATTAACAACATTTTATATTAATAAGGGTATTTACTTAAAATAATTAAAAATTACAATTAATAGTATTTTATTATTAAAAAATACCAAAGCCAAAATTTATTGAAAAATATTGAAAATTAGTTATTTTTAATTAACTATGGTATTTATTTAGTTATTAATTTATTTTTATTGAAAGCAAACACAAATCAATTTTGTAATGACTGATATGCAAAAATAAATGCTGAAAATACTAAAAATGATTGAAAAATAGTCATATGCAAAAAAATTACTGAATAATAATGAAAAAACACCAAAAATTAATTAAAAATTCCAAAATTCTGAAAAACCTAAAGCTTAATTAAAATACTAAAAATAATTAAAAAATAAATTAATTGTATTTTATTACAAAAATACTAAATAATAATGAAAAAATAATGTATTTAAATAATTAATAGTAATATAATTAACAATAATTATTTTTAAATTGTAACTAACAATAATTATAATTTAAGCTATAAATAGTAGGAAATTACATTTAATTACCAAAAAGTTATATTTAATTACCATAAAATTATATTTCATTAGTTTTAGCCAAGAAATTAGCAATATTTCTAAAAATATGATAATTTCTAGAAATTACTATATTTTAAATAAAAACAGTAATTTAATAATTACAGTATCTTAATAGCTAACAATATTTTAATAATTAATAATAAAAAGTATTAAATCATTTATAACTTAACCTAATCTGATTAGTTCTATAAATTTGTAGGCTCATGCACCATTCCCACACATTAAGAGGGATAATCAAATTCGAAGTCTAATTGGGCATCAAACTTTTGGAGTCCATTTGATGGCTAAACAACCCCTAATAAGCTCAACTTGGAAGTTATATGCATATACAGAAAAAAATTATTATATAATATTTAAGTAACAAATTATAATTTTATATATATATATATATAGTAAAACAAGGAAGTCTAGAAATTTTCTCATTTTTTTGAATTTTTTTAGTTTTTTAATTCCATATCATTTTGAAACAACCAATGAGATGCACTTTCCCAATAACCTAAATAATCTCTTCTCCTAAAATTTCTCCTAAACTACCTCCCCCACTTTCTCCAAAATTATCTATAATTCCTATTTATCTTCTAAATTAACTCTAATTCCTATTTATCTCCAAAATTATCTCTAATTTAGTAGAAAGTTTCTATCCTAAATTATCTCTAATTCCTATTTATCCTCTCCCCTACTTTCTTTTATCTATATCTATATAAAGAAATTTTGGATTAAAAATTTAAGAATTATTTAAATATTCTAACAAAATTATATAAAAACTTTAAAATATTTATTAAAAACATAAAAATTAATTTTATATTGATACAAAATATATCATGAAATTATGTTCTAACAATTTAATTATGTTTTTCCAAATTATAAATTTAAATGTTTTTCAAGTATTTAATAATATGTAATAGATTTAAATAAATAAAATTCAAATAACAAAAAAAATTAAATATTTTATAGATTATTAAATACTTAAATAACTAAATATTTATAATAACTAGATTTTAAATAGTTAAAATAACAAAATTATGTAATAAATTTAAAAAATTTCTTCAAAGTAGAAAAATAATTATAACATAATATTGAAATTAGTAATAATTTAATATACTACAAAATTAATAATGAAATTATGCAATAATAGTATAAATTATGATTTTATTGACAATTAAATTCAATAAATTATTATTATTTTAAAATTTAAATATATTACATATTATTTAAGTATTTAAATAACTAAGTATTTTAAATGATAAAATATTTAACATAACTAGATTTTAAATAGTTAAAATAAAGAAATTATGTAATAAATTTAAAAAATTCTGAAAAGTAGAAAAATAAATATAACATAATATTTTAAATAACTAATTTTACTTATATCAAGTAATAGTTCAAGTAAATAACTTTCAAAAAAATTAATATTTGTTAATAATAATTTTAAACTCTTAATCTGTATTCATTATATGATTATATATACTAAAATTAATATTTATTGTATTTTAGTAATTATTTATTGTTTTTTGTGATAAATGTATTTTCAATGATTATGTATAAATTTATTATGTTTTGTTATTTAATAGAAAACTTTCAATAATTATTGGAGATTAAGATACTATTATTTAAATTATTAGATTTAATTTATTGTACATATTGTATTTATTGTATTATTGTTATAACTTATTGAATAATATTTATTAAAGGTTAAACTATTATTTGAGATTATACTATTTGTTGAATAAGCTAATATAAATATATTTTTAGTACTTATTATAATTTTGTAATTATTTTAATTATTCTATTTTTTCATTATCAATATATTTTCAATAATTGTGTATTTTTGCTATTAATTTTTAATAATTCATGGAGATTAAACTATTGCTATTTATCAGAGATGAGACTATTAATTTAGCTGAATTTGTGAGTGTTCATAATTTGGTTCGGTTCGGTCATAGGCTATTTGTTCAACCAAATTGACTTGATCAGTTTGGGGAGTTGGTTAGCTGAAACCGACTGACCTTTTGTGAAAACCTGCTCACTCAAGTTGTATTGGTTTGGGCCAATTTTTTGGTTTGCTTAGTCAGTTCAAAATATTTAAACTTCAAAATTAAATTAAATTTTAAAAATTATAGTGCAATTATTAAAAAATAAACTTAAAAATTAGATTTATGATATTAAACATTTTAGACTAAGAAATATGGGAAATTTCCCACTTTTCCATATTAAAAATTATATTTAATATATATATATATATTCCATGGTTAGGTCATTTAATTTTGGTTGATTTACAAATGGCTAAAGTGAAATTGATCCAACTTGGTTGAATTGGAAAATTTTTTAACCAAAGCCAACCTAAAATACTAGAAAACTGACCAACTCGGATCGAGTTGATTGGGTTGGTCGGTTTCATCAATTGATGAATAAACCTAACTGAAATTAATTATTGTTAATTTTGTATTGTAAAAAATTTATTAAAAGTTGTATATAAAATATGAATAATTATTAATTATTTAAAAAGTTAAAAATATAAGAAAATTTTATATTCTTATGTGTTTCTATTAGGGTCATTTACTAGAACACACCTTATAATTTTACATATGTACTTAAACCTACTTTATAGTTTTCATTTTACTAAAACATCCCATATATTTTACAACTAATTTACTTAATCAACCTTTCATTAAGGAGTGTTTGTTTTTCCATTAGGCCCATGATTTTTATTCCAAAAATACCCTTAACACTTTTTTGTACAAAAAACAAAATTGACCAAATATAACTAATAGAGTGGTTGCCCATGTCTTATTAAGGGAAAAAATGATATTTTTATTTTTATTTTCTTTTGATTAAATTTATATAAATGGCATTAGGGTCAACACTATCATTTTCTATTGTCATTTAATGGAAGATTGATTAAACCATTGCAAATTATAAGTGGTGTTTTAGTAAAATGCTGACTATAGGGTAGATTTTAGTAAATCCATGAAGCTATAAGGGGTATTTTAGTAAATGACCATTTCTATTATTTAGCTTTCACTTAATAAATTCCGTGCATTGCACGAGTCCCCACTAGTTAATATATATAGAAATGTACTAGAAAACGTGCAAGCCTGAGCCTGAGCCTAGCCTGACCACTGGGACTAGATCTTGAGCCTGAGTCCAGCCCTTATATAAAGCCCAAAGCTCGAGCCCAAAGCCCGAAGCCTGATCTGTACACAAAATGTCTTATTTTCAATATACTTTTAATTTATAAACTAGTATTATATTAATTTAGTAATAATTTAATATATTAATAAACTAATATATTTCCTAATAGTAAATTGATATTTATTAATAATTTAAGAAGCATATATATATAGACATTATATTTGTTATATATAATTATGAGCTCCGGGAAGCTCATGATTGGCTCAAAGAAATGAAATCGCCACCCATTTTTTAGAAGAAATGGGCCCTCATTTTTAGATTTGAAAAATGGTTTACTTGCCTTGATAGTGACTTCATTCTTTGCCAAGGAATGCACCTAACTGAGAGACTTTGGATTCAAAGGATTAGGAGAGGGAATGTGTTATGCCATCCTCTCTCCAAACTGTTGTAGCAGCCCAAAATGGGAGTAGTTCAGGCTCAAATTCTGGCAAAACACTAGTTAATAGGATTGCTCAAAGCTCTTGAAATCTAGCAAAAATGTTCCCAACTTCATCCTGAATTGATTTGAAATGATGTTATCAGGTCTTAGGTACTAGTTTCCCTAAGACCCTCACCTCTCTACCACTTTTTCTCATTTTGAAGGAAATTGTGAATACAAGTTTCCCAGGATTTTAGGACTTTAAGCAATTTGAAACTAAACTAAAAACAGAGAGATGGTGAAATGAAAGGCTTACCTCCTATGTACAACCTTGAAACAAACTTTCTTGCAGGTGAAAGGACTTCAAAGCTTGGCTTCAGGGGTTTCGGGATTTCAAGCAGAATGGATGCATCACTGAAGTTGGAAAAACTGCCCCTCTCCTTTTCCCTCCCCTCAAGCTCGAGCTAGGCCTCTATTTACAGTGGAAAAGGGAGGGGATGAGTCTGAAACTCATCCAGCTACAGTGTCTATGATTTAACAAATGATTTTTTTTACTGAAATAGGCAAGGATTTTGAGAAATAAGGGCCTACAATTGGCCCTTCCTTCTTTGTGCAACAAATTTCCTCGAGTTTGGGAGGCTTCTTATGAATTTCATGCATCCAATGAGAGATTGGGGCATGTCAGATGTTGCAGCCCCATATTTGGGGCTGATAGTGGCAAAAAACATAAATTTGATGAACTTTTAAATGATGTTTTGTTCTTTCTTAGTTTTAAGTGGGGGTTTGTTTGGTATTTTGAGCTCTTCAAGCCTATTAGGCTCAAATTCATTGTTATGGGTGTTTTAATGGGGTTAAATAAGTGAGGTCTGATCGAACAAGTAGGCTCGGGATGATTGAGCTCTATGGATGACATGTTCGGATCAATAAAATTTGCTGAAATAGAATCTTTGTTTGATGAAGGGTCAAACGAGGGAATTTTGGGATAGAATTTGGTGGGTAGGCATTTTTGAACATCGTAAATAAGATGGAAGTGATGAATCTTTGATCATAGGTGTAGATTGACTGATATAGTTCAGATCATGGTCTTAGCTTATAGTTTATAATTAATGAAAGGGCTCGAAATGGATCTTATTTTTTCAATGGTCAAATGGAGGTGTTTGGTCATGAAATTTGATGTGATTGGGTTCTTCGAATCTTTGAACATAGTGGCGGTGTTTGATTGGTCAAATAAGGCTTGGATGATAGAGATTTATGATAGGTAAGCTTTTGATCGATAAGATTCATCAAAATAGAATCAAGGCTTGATGTTGGGCCAAACAAGGGAATTTTGGGATAAAATTTGATGGATTGGTATGCATTTGGATTATGAGGCTGTTAGAAGGGTTTGATCATGCTAGGTATGTGTAGATCATGGGTTTTAGGTTCAAGGAGCATCGTAGTGTTATATATGTTGAAATGGAATCTCTGATGGATGATTGGCTAAATCCAGGAATTTAGGGTTGAAATTTTGTGTGATTAGTTGTTTAAGGATTTTGTTTCATGTGATGGAGTTTGATCAGGGATCAAGTGTGGTGATGTGGCGTAATCAAGACCATAAAAAAGGAACGATGTAGATTTAGTGGTGGATTTATGGGCATTTGGGCATGTTTTAAAGTGACTGGCATGGTCCGATTAGGCATCCGAAATGTACGAGATGGGTCAAAGAAGGGACCGAGCAAAAATCATGTGCTAACAACTGCCCCTCTTTGTTGGAGGTAGTGAGTTGTTGAACAACAATGAAAAGGAAGCACTTAGTGGTTTTTGTGAGGAATAAGAGGTTAGGGGAGGAAATTTTGGTGCTGGAATTTTGACCAAGGTTGAAGTTGATATAGTGCAATACCCACACCTGGAAGGTGTAGTAGCATCCCAAGCCTTAGTAAGCAAATGCAACCATCACACAAACAATAAAGTGGTGTCATCCCAGAAGAAGTCATTGATTCTTTTGTTTCCTTTTTTTTCATGTTTTTTGATAATTTTTATCTTAGTTTATTGGATTTGATAATTTTAAACTTGATGATTTGAATACTTGTGACTTTGGAAAACCTAATTTTGAATTTTGTCATTTAATCAATTTTTATATTTGATGAGTCTTATTGGATGATTTGATTTAATTTGACAATTCGATTTTTGATATTTGATGAATTTGATTTGATAATTTCAAGCTTGAAAACATTGATATTTGATGATTTGATGATTCTTTATGAATTTGATATTTTGATGATTTAATTTTGATTTTCAATATTTGATGAATTTGTTATTTGACAACTTAGATGAGTTTGATAACTTTGATAATTGATTATTTGATTTTGATTTTTTGATATTTGATATACTTCATGTTTGATATTTGATGGTTTGATGATTTAATGAATTGGATAATTTTGATTTTTGATGTTTCATATTTGATATTTGATGATTTAATGAATTGGATAATTTTGATTTTTGATATTTGATGATTTGATGAGTTTGATGACTTGGATATTTGACAATTTGATTTTGATTCGATATTTGATTATTTGATAATTTTGATATTTGATGAATTTGATAAATTTGATATTTGATATTGGGTAAATCTCTTAAACTACCCCTACTATTCACGAAATTGATAAACTGTACCCTTATTGTTTAGATATTGTCTTATGCTACCCTTAAGTTTTCTAACAATTGACATGATGAAATATCGAATTTTCCCTTTACTATTCATCAAAATTTCAAAATAAAACCTAATTGACTATGTAGACCGGTTCATTGCTCTTCGTGGGAGAGGGTGCCGATGTTTCTGTTGTCATTGTAATTTCCACCAGTGATGGTGCTGCCTTTCTCAATACCAAAAACGATGGAAGCATTCCCCCGTTCTCAGATGCATCCACAACTAGATTGCCATTGGAATCACAGATGGATGAAATTCAGTCTGGATCAATTTCACACGGATCAAACGAAGTGAAAGGCTTAGGAATTCCATGAACCGAGTAGATTAAGAAATAGGAATAAGTACTAAATTCTAGAAAATTTACAATAGCAGTACTAATAATAACACCATTATAGTAATTGAAAACATAAAACATTGAGATTGAGGGTTTTGTCATTTGTCCTCTAATTTCTCTTTTCTTTTGTTTTGTCCTTTTCTTTTTCACTTCCCTCTCTCTCTCTCTGAGCTAAAAAGCACCTCACAAGGCCTCACTCAGAAGATCTTCCTCTTCTTCTCTTCTCTCTCCCTTTCTAGTCGACATTGCAACCCCTGTGTTCTCGATAAAACGATTGCAGATATGAAAGGAATCGTTTCCTTCTGTTCCTCTCCAGCTTCAACCGCCATATGCGCAAGCATGGATCAACGGTCCATGGTTCGTCATGGTGGTCAAGCCATCGATTGCCACAATCCTCATCTTATAGACGGAAGAAGAAGCACAAGCCTCCTTCCTATTCATCTCAGTTCCAGCCACCCACGAAGCCTAAACCTTACCATCATCAAAAGAGTAGGAAGAGTTCTGCTACGTCCACTGATCTCAACACCCCTCCGGGTCCCTCCAGATATCTCTTGAGTCATGACTCCTCCGCTTTCTTTGACGTCTTGTCGGATTTCAATCCGCCTAGGGAATCGGTTCTAGTCCAACGACCAATGAAGCCTCAGGCTGTAAACACCGACCAACCTCCTGCTTTCAAACAATTTTCTTCAATTGGCTCTCATAATCAGGTTTGTTACGTCCCCCCACCCCCATCTCTGTACCTTCATTGTTCTTCTTTGTCCGTTGTTGCCATTAATGATGACAATGCATGATTATGTTTATGAGGATGAGCTTAAAGAGATTTTATGCAGGTTGTGGTTTTGAGGGTGTCATTGCACTACTAGGGCTGTGAAGGGAAAGTGAGAAAACACATCTGCAAAATGGAAGGTAAATTAACCAAACATTTGATTACAGAAAGAACGATTCCTAAGATGCTCTTCTTTTCTCAACTTTGTCTCAATGAAATATGAATGACCCCTGAAATTTGAATCTCCATTGAGAATGAGGCCTCCAAGGCAAGGTTGCTAGCTCTCTCTCTCTCTCTCTCTCTCTCTCTCTCTCTGCTATTTTAATTAGATTGCTGTCAATATTGATGTGCTGGTGTTGTTGGATTTTGCAAATGTGAGCAAGGGTGACATCATTCAACATAGATTTTGCGGCGAAGAAGGTAACTATGGTCGGGGATGTGACGCCATTGGGAGTGCTCGCTAGTGTCTCAAGGGTGAAGAAGGCACAACTCTGGCCATTGTCTTCATCGCTTGGCTCGAGTTATTGTGAAAAACAGAGGGGGGGAGAGAGCTGAGAATATGAAAGTTACATTGGAGACAGTCTAATTATTCCTATTTCTTAATCTACTACAATCTGGTTGTAATAGAGGGCGATTGAAGCATGCCCTGCTGATGCAGTTGATTACATGCCCTGTGAGGATCCCAGAAGAAACTGTCAGCTTAGCCAAGAGATGAACTTCTACCGAAAGCATCACTACCCATTTCCTGAAGAGACTCCCCTCTGCTTGATCTCTCCCCCGATGGGTATCGGATCTCAATGCAGAGGGAAGAAAGATCTCTCTTTGGTCTTTGCTTTGTTGTTCAAGAGCTTTGTTATTCAATTGCATCCAAGGGAGAACCCAAGACATCCATGGCTGCAGACCATTAGATCTGTTTAGGTGCATCCTTCGTTCTCGACACGGTAATTCAGAAATAGTAGAAAACTTGGATAACCGAAACAAACACTTAAAACTGATTTCTTCAGGTAGATTTGGAATCAACTACTCTCTCCTCACTCTTTTGCAACCTTGGTGACCGGATTGGCGTATTTGGGCACACCTTAGGGGGTCTTCTTGGTGGGATGAAGGAAGGGCAAATTCGATTTGTCTCTGAAACAATAAGGTTATTTTAGGAATTTTAAAATAATTACCACACACGTGATGTCACATGTGAACAAAGTGTGATGAAAAATTAACGGCAAGGGAGGATTTTGACAATTGTCAGAAAACTTAAAGGTAGAGTAAGACAATATCTAAACAGTAAGGGTACAATTTGACAATTTCGTGAACAATAGGGATAGTTTAAGAGATTTACCCTTTGATATTTGATGATTTAATGACTTTAATGTCTTGGATATTTGATGACTTTATTTTGATTTGATATTTGATGTGTTTGATAATTTTGATATTTGATGAATTTGACATTTGATATTTGATAGTTTTGGTATTTGATGATTTGATTTGGATATTTGATATTTGATGAATTTGATAATTTGATTTTGATATTTGATATTTGATGACTTCGATATTTAATTATTTGTTTTTTATTTGATATTTGATATTTGATGATTTGATAATTTTGATATTTGGTGAATTCGATAATTTGATTTTGATATTTGATATTTGATAAATTTCATATTTGATATTTGATGATTTAATGATTTAATGAATTGGATAATTTTGATATTTTTTATTTTTGATGTTTGATATTTGATATTTGATGATTTGATGAGTTTGAAGAGTTTGATATTTGATATTTTTTATTTGATGATTTGATTTTGATTTGATATTTGATAATTTAATATTTGATGATTTGATTTTGATATTTCATATTTGATATTTGATATTTGAATTGTTTGATAAATTTGATATTTGATGATTCGATTTTGACTTTTGAATTTGTCTTGGATATTTGATGCTTTAATTTTGATTTCGTATTTGATATTTGATATTTGATATTTGATAATTTTGGTATTTGATGAATTTGATGATTTGATTTGGATATTTGATATTTGATTATTTGATGATAATTTTGATATTTGAGGAATTTTATAACTTGATTTTGATATTTGATATTTGATGAATTTGATATTTGATATTTGATGATTAGATAATTTGGTATTTGATATTTGATGTTTTGATATTCGATGAATTTAATATTTGATATATGATGATTTGTTAATTTTGATAATTTGATATTTAATGACTTTGATATTTGATAACTTAATTTGGATTTGGTATTTAATATTTGATGATTTGATAATTTTGATATTTAATGAATTTAATAATTTGATTTTCAAATTTGATATTTGATATTTGATGATTTGATTTTGATTTGATATTTGATGAATTTGATAATTTGATATTTGATGATTTGTTAATTTTGATAATTTGATATTTGATGTTTGATATTTGATGATTTGATATTTGATCTTTGATGATTTGATAATGATTTTGATAATTTGATTTGATATTTGATGAATTTGATAATTTTATATTTAATTATTTGATAATTTTGATGTTTGATGAATTTGATAATTTGATTATTTGATAATTTTGATATTTGAAGATGGTATTTGATTTTTTTTGGATTTTATTTATTCATATTATTATTTTGGAAGAATGGTACGGGTGCATAGCCTTAGAAGAAGGGTGAGGTCAAGGTTAACTCTGTCCAGTTGTGGCCCTTACATAACCTTGGTCTAACTTTAGTCCCACTATAATTCTCAGAATTAAGAGGCGTATCAAACACTGAAGTACGGTCTCTTACTGAACTAAAGAAGGAGAAAACTTTGCACTCATATGAATAGAGGAAAGAACCTACTAACGATAGGATTCCCCGGACCCCCTTTTTCTTTTCTTTTTTTTTTCTTTTCCCTTTTTCTCCCTCAATGCCCTGATCTGGGATTTCACCGAGCTTGGGTGTCGCAATTGTTGCACACCGAAGCCATTACTGGTTTTCATCTGGACCGGCAAAATTTGATCTTGCCATGACTTGATGCTTTTACTTAGAGCACCCTTTCGGGTTTTCACTTTGCCCTTTCAACGTATAATTACTTGTTATTTCTCTTTACTCACTCCTTTCCCCATCATCGCCATAAGGGGATGGGGAGACACTTTCTTTGTTATTTGATTCCATGTTCCTATTTTTATCTTTGATTGGGGAGGTCTTAGTACTAGGACGAAATGTGGCTAAGGCTTAAGGGTAGATGGGTTGCTAACACAACTTGGTTTATGAGTTATTAAGAAGCTGGAATTCTTAAAACCTTCTTAATTTTTCCCTTTCACCCTTTTCTCTCTCTCTCTCTCTCTCTCTCTCTCTCTTCTTCTTCTTCCTCTTTTTTTTCTTTTCTTCTTTTCTTTTTATTCCTCTTTTTTTTCTTATCTTTCTCTCTTCTTCCTTTAATTCCTTCTCTTTTTCATTTATTTTGCATTACCTTCAAGGACTACTAATATCCAAATATTGGAACATTCAAGGAAAAGGTCATAAAGCTCAACTATCTAACTAGTGAGTTATTATAATTGTATCAGAAAAAAGGAAAGGTAACAGGAAATGGCCAAAGATGGCCTCCCTTTATTTGATTGATAAAAATTGATACATGAAATGGATTACAATTTAAGCATAGTACTTTTTCACTTGATCTAAGTTGACTGGCTCTAAGACGTCTTCATCATCTATTATGCTGAGTATTAGTGCTCCTCTAGATAACCTCTTTTTAACAATGTAAGGGCCTTCATAGGTGGGAGTAAACTTGCCCCTTGTCTCTAGCTAATTCGATATGGTTCTTCTAAGCACTAATTCACCTGGCTGCATGTCTCGGGACCGTACCTTCTTGTTGAATGCATATGCTATTCGCCTTTGATAAGCTTGAGTATGGGCCATAGATATCATCTATGCTTCATCTAAGAATGCCAATTGCTCATAATGTGCTTGGACCCAATCTATATCTAGGATCTTTAACTCTAATATCACACGTAAAGATGACACTTCAACTTCTGCTGGTAGGACTGCCTCCATTCCATACACCAAAGAATACGGTGTTGCCCTAGTTGATGTCCTAACTGGCGTGCGGTAAGCCAAAAGAGCACATGGTAGCATGTCCTGCCATGACTTGTAAGTAAGAGACATCTTCTTTAGAAATTTTTTGATGTTCTTTTTTGCAACCTCTACTGCTCCATTCATTTGAAGTCAATAAGGGGATGAACATAGTTGCTTAATATTGAAATGATTGTAGAGTGATGTGACTTCCTTCTAATGAAATTCTTTCCATTATTTGAGATAATCTCGCAAGGTGATCCATGTTTGGCAATGATGTTGTTCTTGATGAATTGAACTATCTTGGTCATTGTTGTGTGGGTTATGGACATTGCTTCTACCCACTTAGTGAAATAATCAATGGTGACCAAGATGAACTTATGTCCATTAGTTACAGGTTGCAGTAGACTGACCATGTCAATTCCTCATAACGACAAAGGCCAAGGTGTAGTAAAACAATATAGCTCCGAGGGAGGTGCACTTATCTTCTGATCAAAGACTTGACAAGCATGACATTTCTACACATATCGGCAACAATCCTCATCCATTGTCATCCAATAAAATCTCATTCGGAGCAACTTTTTGGCCAACATATGCTCATTCATGTGAGGGCCACATATGCCACCATGTACCTCCTCCATCTTTCTTTGTGCTTCTTTTTCATCTAAACATCTCAACCAAGGTAATTTTGGGGACTTTAGATACAATATCCCTCCTGCTATTATGAAATGTCTTTCTATCTTGGTTATAGCTATTCTCACCTTGGGATTTTCCCCTTCTAGAAATGCTTGGTGCTCAAAGAAATTTTTTATGTCATAGAACCACAATTTACCATCTGACTCTTCATCTTCTATTGTGATTGCTAATATGTTGCTCATGTTGGCGAGCTCACTATCCCAACTTAAATCAATTGGTTCTACCACCATTTGGGAGGTAAACACATGGTTGATCTAAGGGAAGCTAAAGTATATGCAAAGTAGTTGTTTTCTCTAGGTAGGTAATTGAAAGTGATGCACTTAAACTAATCACCCTTGGCTTGACTAATGACCAAGAAAGAGTCACCATAAATTTCTAATTCATCGACGCCCCAATCTATTGCCATTCGGACTACTCTTACGCATCTTCCCATTCACATGTATTATTGGTGTTGAGAAAGTCCAAGTGGATAGATAAAGGAAAGTGAGTGCCTTGGGGGTCCACAAGGATCATTCCTGCTCCCCATCCATTTTGGTTTGACGCTCCATCAAAGTATGCCTTCTACCTTTTCTCTACTTGTATTTCCAAAATGATTTTGTCTACGAAATTTGTCGGGATTGCCTCATACTCCAATGTGGGGTTATCATTTAAATGGTCTACAATGGCTTGCCCTTTGATTGTCTTTTGGGTCACATAATTGATGTCATATTCAGAAATGAGCATGATCCAATAGGAGATTCGACTGGTAACTACAGGTCTGTCAAACAAATACCTAATGGGTTCATTCTAAAAATGAACAACACCAAATGAGCTAACAGGTAATGGCATAGCTTCTCACAGGCCCAAAGAAGGGCTAGACATGCTTTTTCCAACATAGTGTACCTTGTCTCATAGTCATAGAATTTCTGACTTGAGATACGAGGGTCTTCTTCAAAGTCATCAAATCGGTTGACTATTGGAGCTACGAGTTGCTTGCTGAAGACGGTAGGTTGTGGCCTTGGGGTTGGCAATGCAGTACCAATGGTGAACATGAACGGGGTAGGAATCCTAGTAGTGGTGGGGATGGTAAAGGTTTGAGCTTGGGAAATGGTTTGGGGGCTGGTAGCATTTCTTTCTGAGAGTGAATCCTCCTGAGCGGACATTTCTGAACGTTTTTCTTGAAGAAGGAGAAAATCGCTATATGAAAAAGTAAAGGGTGTAGCGGTCTCCACATTGGTCATGTCTTGCTGCCTTGAGCCCTTCGAGATGTGCCTTTAGTTTCCATGGTGTGGGTGAAGGACCGGGTTACAATTCTATTGGTCCTCATGTTGGCCTAGAGTGGGTCCAAAAATTATTCACTGCTTGCAAGAGAGTAGACAAAGAAATCAATTTTCAACAGTTGATGAGATGATTTGTTTTTTTTTTTTTGATTTTTGATGAATTTGTTAATTTTGACTCTATTTTATGGGTTGATTTAATGAACTTAGTTTTTGTTTTTATGCTTTGATTTTGATTTTTGATATTTGATGAATTGATTTGAAGAATTTGATGTGTTGATTTGATGAATTTGATAAGCTTGATTTCGATTTTTGATGCTTTGATTTTGATTTTTGGTATTGGATGAGTTGATTTGACAAGTTTGATAAATTTGATAAACTTAGCTTTGATTTTAATGCTTTGATTTTGATCTTTTCTATTTGATGAGTTGATTTGCAAAATTTGATATGAGTTGATTTAATGAACTGATTTGATGATTTAGCTGCTTGATGTTTTGTTTGGTGACTTTTGATTTTGATTTTGCTGATTTGATGAATTTGATACTTTTGACAATTTTGATTTATGGTAATTGAAGATGCTCAATTCAAATTTTAAGATTGGAAGTTTGTTAGCTTTGAAGTTTGATGTAACCTACTAGAATGGTATATTTTCCTTAAATAGTTAATGTGTTTAATTGGTACTTGAGTGAGGCAATAATGGCCCAAGAAAAGATAGTTTCTTCATTAATGGTCGCTACATCCACTTTTTTTTTTCAAAAAGAAAAGGAAATACAACAATCCTGATCAATAATAAGTCAATGTTCCTTTGAGTATCGCCATTCGATTTGCCACCTGCATCGTGTATGCTTCTATGTAGTTGACTAACTCTTCATATTTGATGTTGTCACTAGTAGCATCATTCCGAGTTTGATGGAGCTGGTGGCGAGTTTCTTTAGTTTCGACTTCTAACCTTTGCTTCTCTTGAAGTGTCTCTACTAATTTCTCCATTGTTTCAAGATGTTTTGCTTTGTCTTCACTCAACTTTTTCATTTGATTTTCCAATCTCTCTTTTAATTCCATTATTTCCTTCGTTAAATTCGATTCTTCTATTTCCATTTCCCATTTTTGCTTGATGTGCTCTCTTATTTTCTTCCTTATAGAATCATTGTGCCTCCCAATCCTTACCTCCTGTTCCTATTTATCCTATTTTGCTCATGAAGTTCTAGTGCTACTTTCAAATATGGATCATCTAAAGGTAGTTTGAGAGATTCCTTTGATATAGTACCTTTGGGTGGAGGCCTTACTGGGGTGAGGAGTTCGGGCGGTGGCGTTAGAGGTGATGGGAAACTTTGACTGCACATCCAATCCTTGTATGTATGATCACACATTGGCTTGGAGGTCGGCAACAATGTCAAAAATTCCTTTTTACTGGAAGCCCAGTGCTCTCTAAACCTCCTTTCCATGTTCCCGCAATATTTTATAAAATCAACCATGTACCCTTTGATGTCATTAATGGTTGGAATGAGCTATAAGAAGCCTAGTTGTCCTAGGACTTGTACTAGGATGTATGGTGTTGATCCGTATAAACCTGCTAAAACCATGCTTTGTCTTTCTTTTGTGGTTAAACAGGGTTGATTACAACCTTCTTGGACTGACAACCCAATGTTCCAATTGATCTTTCTTTCTATGGCCCTTTGCAATAATTCCAAGTTTTGTTTCTCTATCAAAGCTACTACATGTGGATTAGTGCTCAATATTTCTTTTACCTTGTACATGGGTTGAGATAAAAACTTTCTGGTGTGGATGACCAAATATGGCTGATGTTGTATCAACCACAACTATAAGATCTAGAGGGAACCACAAAACAACCATGCTCTATATATCTTTTGATATTGGTCAAGAGAGGGTTAGACCCTTGCTATATGCATACCTACTAAATACTCCAAGAAATAAGGAGGGTCGAAAGGGTCTTTTGATGCTACTTCTAAAGAGTTGAACTCTTAGAGTTATGCATTTTACTTGGCTTTAAGATGGGCATAGCACAAAAGAGGTCAAACTTGGAATTTTGATGCTACTTCCCAAGAACTAGTCTCATAAGGGCATGCACCTACATAGCCTTGAGATGGGCACATGATGAAGCACATAAGAGGTCAAAATTGGCATTTTGATGCTACTTCCCAAGAGCTGATCTCATATGGGCATGCACCTACTTAGACTTGAGATGGGCACAGGATGAAGCATAAGAGGTCAAAATTGGCCTTTTGATGCTACTTCCCAAGAGCTAATCTCATAAGGGATGCATCTACTCAGCCTTGAGAACAACAACCTTAAGTGTCAAGATAGGCTTCTTTAAGTATTTCCAATGGGAGCATTAGAATTAGAGAATTTACTAGATTTTGATCTTGATTTTTGATTTGGTTGAGTATTTTTTTAATTTTTACTACCACTACACTTTGATCTTGGGTGTAACATTGGTAGCTTAAATGGTACTTTGATGTTTTCTTACATTAAGTTCTTTCTTCTAAGGGATTTAAGGTTTATTTTGATCTCACTTTCAAGGATGGAAACTACATGGTGCAACACTCTTAGTGCCTTAGTCCTAATTATGCTAAATTTCTTCTATCATACTTTCATTTGAGGTTCCTATGTATGGGTACTCTAACTGTAATGCATGAAGTTGTTGGGAGAGTTCTAGACTCTAAGGTTTCAATGAGGCTGCTAAAATTCAAACCTCCATCCACGGACAAATGGGCTTCTTTGGTTGGTGGCTAGTTTGAAGGTTTTTGGTGGAGCCTTTAAGGACCAAAATCCAAGGGCACACACCTACTATCCTTCCTATAATAGGTGAAATGAGATTCTAGTTCTATTTACATGAGAGTGTGTGTGACTGTGAGTGTTCAAGCATGGAAGAAAAATGAATAGGAAAGCAACAAAAAACAAGGGGAGAATGCAACCACATGTTCAAGTTTACAAGCAATCCGACAAGTTTCCAGGTGGCAACATTTGGGGATCTAATAGAAACTAAGTTCTCTTGATGCTTTCTAACTAAAACAAAGAAGAAGAGAGAGCAAACCAAGAAACAAATACAATTTACTCCTACCCAAAAATAAGGGTAATCATATTCAATTATAGAGAAAGAGAAAACTACAAAATTTGAGAGATTACGAAAGAAAAAGAGTGGGGGGGGGGGGGAAGAAAAAAAACCCAAAAAATAAAAGAGGAAAAAACAAGGGCATGGAAAGTGTAGATGGGTGCGATTTAGGTGTGATAAGACTGAAATACAATGCAATTGGTAGGTTTTAAGGTGTGATGAGCAAGAAGAAGGTGCAATGAGTAGGTTCCAAGTTGCGATGAGTAGGAAGAAGGTACGATGAGTAGGTTCCAAGTTACGATGAGCAGGAAGAAGTTTCAATGAGTAGGTTCCGAGTTGCGATGAGCAGGAAGAAGGTGTGATAATATTGAAGAAGTTGTGATGAGTAACTTCTAAGTTGCGATGAGATTGAAGGTGCAGTGAGTAGGTTTTGAGTTGTGATGAGATTGAAGAAGGTGCGGTGAGCATGTTCCGAGTTGCGATGAACAGGTTCCGAGTTATGATGAGATTAAAGAAGGTGCGATGAGTAGGTTCTAAGTTGTGATGAGTTGAAGAAGGTGCGATGAGTAGGTTCCGAGTTGCAATGAATTTGAAGAAGGTGTGATGAACATGTTCCAAGTTGTGATGAGATTGAATTGAGTTACCATTTTGTGCTTCTGGGTTACGATTGGACTGAATTGAGTTTCAATTTTGGGCTTCTGGGTTGCGATTTTTGAACTTTTATGTTATAGTTTTTGAACTTCTGGTTGCAGAGTTGTAAGAGGTTACGACTTTGAAGTTCTAGGCAATAGTGGGACTGAACTAGATTGCAATTTCAACAAAGGTATGGTTTTGGGGGAAGATTTTGGTTCGATTTTGTCATGGGAATGGCTTTGGATGATTGCGTTGGGAAGGTCTATCATGCCCAACCTTCTTGAGGTGTGATTTTGAATCGCAATCCAAAAAAATTTAACCTTTAAGCCTTATAACAAACAACAACTGAGTGCAAACTTGAGCCTAAACATCTCCCTATAAAGGTCCTTAAACACTTTCTAGTGAAATCACCAGTTGTGAACTCTGGAAAGCTCATGGCCGGCTCAAAGAATTGGAGTCGCCACCCATTTTTTAGAGGAAATGGGCCCTCATTTTCAGGTTTGAAAAGCTCGATTTAAGTCTTTGATAGTGACTCCGTTCTTTGCCAAGGAAAAGCACTGAACCGAAAGGCTTTAGGTTCCAAAGATTGGGAGAGGAAAGGTGTTAGGCACCCCTCTCTCCAAACTACCATAGCAGCCCACTATGGGAGTGATTCAGGCTCAAATACCAGCAAAACATGAACAAACAAGATTGCTTAAAGCTCCTGAAATTTGACGAAAACGTTCCCAACTTTGCCCAAAATTGATTTGAGGTGATGTTATCGGGTATTAGGTACTATTTTTCCTAACTCCCTCACCTCTCTACCTTTTTTTCTCAAATCGAATGAAGTTGGGAATGCAAGTTTCCTAGGATTTCAGGGGCTTTAAGCAACTTGAAACTAAACCCAAAACAAAGAGATGGTGGAATGAGAGGCTTACCTCTCATGTACGACCTCGAAGCAGGCTTTCTAGCAGCTGAAAGGACCTTAAACGAAACTTGAACAGAGCAGGAGTTAGGCTAGGCGTTTCTGATGTTGAGTCTAGAAAACAGGGGATGAGGCTTGAACTTGGCTTCAAGTAGACTAAGTGTGTTACAGGATTTAGGCAACTCTCCTCCCCTATCAAGCTCGAGTTAAATCTCTATTTATAGAGAAAATGGAGGGAGAAGGGTTTGAAACTTGTACAGCTATAGTGTCTATAGCTCAGTAGAGTTTTTTCACCGAAATAGGCATGGATTTTGAGAGAAAGGGGCTTGCAGTTGACCCTTCATTCTTTATTCAATAAATCTTCTCGATTTTGGGTGGTTTCTCATGGGTTTCGTGCACCCAATGAGGGATTGGGGCATGCCAGATGTTGCAGCCCCGTATTTGGGGCTGATAATGGCAAAAAATGTAAATTTGATGAGATTTTAAAAGTGGTTTTGTCCTTTATTGGTTTTAAGTGGGGGCCTATTTGGTATTTTGGGTTTTTCAAGCCTATTAGGCTCAAAATCATTGGTCCATGTGTTTTAATGGGGTTAAGTAAGGATCTGATGTCAGTCCCCACCTACTTAGGGTCCTAGGTTGGACAACTGATGTGGCGGTTCAATCGAGTGCGTCAGAAAGGTACCTCTCTAGTTTAGCAGTCAAATGGATGAAATTGGTAATGTAATTTGGTGTGTTGGAGTTTTTTGGGTCTCTAAACACAGTGGTGAGGTCTAATCAGACAAATGGGGTCAGGAAGATTGAGATCTATGGCTGACAAGTTTGAATCAATAAAATTTACTGAAATAGAATATTTGTTTAATGAAGGGTCAAACGGGGGAACTTTAGAATGAAATTTGGTGGGTAGGCATTTTCAAACATCTTGAATCTTATGGAAGTGATGGATCTTTGATAAGAGGCGTGGATTAACTGATTTAGTTTAGATCATGGTCTTAGCTTATGGTTTTTCAATCAATGAGGGGGATCGAAATGGAATCTTGCTTTTTCAACGGTTAGATGGAGGTGTGTTTAGCCATGAAATTTGATGTGCTGGGATGGTGGTGGGGTCAGACAGAATTTAGGCTTGATGTCAGGTCAAATGAGGGAATTTTGGGATAAAATTTGGTAGGTAGGTATTGATTAGGATTATGAGGCTGTTAGAAGGGTTTGATTGTGTTAGGTATGTACAGATCATGAGTGTTAGGTTCAAGGAGTATCATAGTGTTATATGTGTCGAAATGGGACCTTTGATGGATGATTGGCTAAATCTAGGGATTTAGGGTTGAAGTTTTGCATGATTGGTTGTTTGAGGATTTTGTTTCACGTGATGGATTTTGGTCAGGGATTAGGTATGGTGATGTGGCATAATCAAGACCATCAAAAGGGAATCAAGTAGATTTAATGGTGGATTTATGGGCATTTGGGCTAAAACTTGGTTTCTTAGGGTTTAGGCATGTCTTAAAGTGATTTGTGTGGTCTGAACAGGCATCCGGAATGTAGGAGATGGGTCTAAGAAGGGACTGAGAAAAAATTGGGTGCTAATACTAGCTGTGAGCTCCGAAAAGCTCATGGCCGACTCAAAGAGATGGAGTCACCACCCATTTTTTTTAGAGGAAATGGGCCCTTGCTTTTAGATTCGAAAAATGGTTTACTTGCTTTAACAGTGACTCCATTCTTTGCCAAGGAATGCACCTATCCGAGAGATTTTGGATTCAAAGGATTGGGAGTAGGAAGGTGTTAGGCACCCCTCTATCCAAGCTGTTGTAGTAGCCCAAAAAGAGAGCAGTTCAAGCTCAAATTTTGGAAAATACCAATTAATAGGGTTGCTCAAAGCTCTTGAAATCTGGCAAAAACATTCCCAAATTCGTCCATAATTGATTTGAGGTGATGTTATCAAGTTTTAGGTACTGGTTTCCCTAAGACCCTCACATTTTTACCTCTTTTTCTCAATATGGAGGAAATTATGAATGCAAGTTTCCCAGGATTTTAGGACTTTAAGCAATTTGAAACTAAACTAAAAGTAGAGATATGGTGGAATGAGAGGCTTACCTCTCATGTACAAACTTGAAACAAACTTTCCTATAGTTGAAAGAACTTCAAATGAAACTTGAGCAAGGCATGAGGCTGGCTAAGCATTTATGATTTTAAGTTTAGAAAATAGGGGATAAGGCTTAAGCTTGTCTTCAGGGGTTTTGGGATTTCAAGTAGAATGGGTGTATCCTAGAAGTTAAGAAAACTACCCTTCTCCTCCTTCCTCCCCTTAAGCTTGAGTTGGGCTCTATCTATAGAGGAAAAGGGAGGGAGATGGCTCTGAAAGTTGTCCATCTATAGCGTTTGTGTTTCATCCGATTTTTTTTTTCACTGAAATAGGCAAGGATTTTAAGGAAGAAAGGCCTACAGTTGACCTTTCCTTCTTTGTGCAACAAGTTTTCTTGAGTTTGGAAGGCTTATTATGGATTTCGTGCACCTAATGAGGGATTGGGGAATGTCAGAGGTTTCAACCCCGTATTTAGGGCTGATAGTGGCAAAAAACATAAATTTGATGAACTTTTAAATGAGGTTTTCTCCTTTCTTAGTTTTAAGTGGGGGTCTATTTGGTATTTTGAGCTCTTTAAGTCTATTAGGCTTAAATTCATTGGTATAGGTGTTTTAATGGGGTTAAGTAAGGAGCTGACACTAGCCCCCTCCCTCTTAAGATCCTAAGTTGGGCATCTGATGTGGCGATTCAATTTGGTGCATTAAAATGATATATTTCTAGTTTAATGGTCAAACAAATGAATTTGGTCATGAAATTTGGCATGCTGGGTTTTTTTGGGTCTCTGAATATAATGGTGAGGTCTGATCGAACAAATAAGTTCAGGATGAATGAGATCTATGGCTGACAAGTGTTGATCAACAAGATGTACTGAAATAGAATCTTTATTTGATGAAGGGTCAAATTGGGGAATTTTGAGATGGAATTTGGTGGGTAGGCATTTTTGAACATCTCGAATATGATGGAAGTGATGGAACTGTGATCAGAGGTATAGATTGAATGATTTAATTCAGATCATGGTCTTAGCTTACGGTTTTCTAATCAATAAGAGGGTCCGAAATGGAATCTTATTTTCTCAATAGTCAAATGGAGGTGTTTGGTCGTGAAATATTTGGTGCTGGGGTTTTTTGGGTCTTTGAACATGGTGGCGGGGTCTGATTGGTCAAATGATTATGGAGATTTGTGACATGTGAGCTTTTGATCGATAAGATTCGTCAAAACAGAATCAAGGCTTGATGTTGGGTCAAACAAGCAAAATTTGGGATAAAATTTAGTGGGTAGGTATGGATTGGGATTATGAGGCTATTGGAAGGATTTGATCATGCTACTTATGTGTAAATCATGGGTTTTAGGTCTAAGGAGCTTCATAATGTTATATACATCAAAATGGAATCTTTGATGGATGATTGGCTAAATCCAAGAATTTAGGGTTGAAATTTTGTGTTATTGGTTGTTTAAGGATTTCGTTTCACGTGATGGAGTTTGATTAGGGTTTAAGTGTGGTGATGTGGCATAATCAAGACCATCCAAAGGGAATCATGTAGATTTAACGGTAGATTTTTGGGCATTTGGCCATGTTTTAAAGTGACTGGCATGGTCTGATTGGGCATCCAAAATTTAAGAGATGGGTCAAAGAAGGGACTGAGTAAAAATCAGGTGCTAACAATAACTTAAGTAATTTTTTATATATGTAATAGTATCGGACCGAGCTTATTTGAGAAGCCCAAGTTCGAACCCATAGACCTAAAATTTTGTCCAATCTTGAAAAATAACAGGTCAGGTCGGGCCAGGCCATTGGGCTACCCAACCCATGAATAGGTCTAATTGTATATATAAACAATTGTATACATAAAAAATCATATGAAATAAAAATTTAAACGTTTTTTTATCTTTTAAAAAATAGACCTCTTATAGCTTGGCTTGATCCGCAGCTTGGCCTGGCCCAAGGCCATGGACCAGCACGACACATGGCAAGACATGAGCCTGTGCCAAACCGACCCCCCAAATTATCCCAGGAGAGGATAGCATGACTCTGGACGCCCTGTGGGCCAATACGTCACGATCTACACATTATGTGGGCTACATGCGGGTCATGTTGTGTTGACCCAGTACGACCCAATTTACACCTCTACTTGAACCTACCCAATACTAGGGACGAGATGGGGAAATTTAAGGATTCCCCATCCTTGATGAGGAGTAGGGTGACTTTCCCCTAAACCTACCTGACATTTGGGACAGGGTGGGGATGGGGAAGAGTGTCCTGACTATAGGGTAGGGATAGGGATGGGGTGCCCCACCCTGAACCCACCCCATTGTCAATCCTATATAATTATTAATTATTAGTAAAATTAATAAAACTGTTAGCTTTCGTCATTATTTTTATTTATTTAAAGTCAATCAAAATTTCATTTTAAAATAATAACAATTATTAAAATTACTACAAATTATTAATAAAACTAAATTTATTAAAAAATATTTGTTATATTAAATTAACAATAATTATTTTATATAAATCAACATTAAATGAAATACAATTATTAAAATTTTAGATATTAACAATAACTTTGAATAATTTTAGTTAATTAATAACAAATTTTGTTTATTAATTTAATATTAATTTATAGTAAATAAAATTATTAAATCTTTTAGATTTTCCTGTGCATTGCATGGGTGTCTGCTAGTACCAAGATAAGTTTATTAAATAATTAGGTCCAGTAACGGGCTGATAATGTGTTAATCTAAATGGATTTGAGTTTTATAATATTTAAGTTGATTATTGATTAATTATGTATGATGTGTTATATGAATGTGATTTGTAGAAGGGCCATAAGTATTTGGCCCATGCAAAAGACTTTATGTGGCTCTCTACACCCATCATAGCTAAATGCACATCATTTCCATGATGTCCATGGATTATTGAATAATGTCCCTCATAATGGGCCATTCTCTGAGAACTTCGCAAAAACCCTATCTCATTTAGGGCCCACTTAAATATGACTTTATGGAAGTCATTGGAGATATTATGGTAAGACCTAAAACCAACCTAGAGACTGATATAATTATTCCTTCATCAACAATATAAGTGATAGAAGATAGGGAATATCATAAGATAACATCTCTAAGGCCTTTTGCCATTAGCATGAAATAGGTTGAATTGGTAAGTAGAGATGCACCATAAAATTGGGTTATATGTTTCGCTAAGGTAGTCAGTTGAAGTACTTCATTGAATCATAAGAGCATCATAGACTAGTGAGGGGGTATCTCAAAATGGAAAACTCTTTCACAATACAATGAGATTTTTTACATGGCGGGTTAGCACTTACCGATTAGAAAATTTTAACCTAAAATGACTATGAGCCTTGTCTAATGGAGGCCAAAGGGGAAGCTCAAGAGACATGAGTGAATTCATGATCCTTCATAGAAGGTGATGGGGTTATGCAGTTGAAACAATTGACCCCATGCACCTATGTGATTTTCTACATTTCCAGAGTCATGAATATTGTCTCTATTCCTGAGGTAGAGGGAAATCTCATAGATGAATAAATGGAAATGGAACATAGATAAAAATCCATTTTTTAGTACATAACATGAAAAAATAGTCAGGTTACGGACTATTTACTCATTCCATTTGTTAGAAATGACACGCAGACCATTTGCTAAACTGCTAAATGATAACAAACCTAAGGGATCCAACTATGCAGACTGCACCCACAACCTTAACCTAGTGCTCATATATGAGAAATTACACAAAATTTCTAATGATAAGGCACTGGAACATCCTGGTGAAAGATCTTTTGAGTTAAGAATTAAGGAATATCAAGAATGGGAAGAAAAGAACTCTCTTGCCCGTTATTACATCATCACCTCACTGGACAATTCTTCTAGAGACAATTTGATAAAATAACTACTTACAAAGATATTCTAGATAGTTTGAAGGCCATGTATGAGAAGCATAATCATTCTATATGACAAAATGTTCTCAAATTATTGATGACCACTAGGATATCTGAGAACCAGCTGATTCATGACCATGTCATGAAGATGATAGGGTTCATAAATGGACTGGAAGCTCTTGGCTCCAAATTGGATAATGATACAAAAACTGATTCCATCTTGAACTCTATGCCCATGTGCTTTAATTAGTTTGTCCTCAACTACAATATGAACATATTAAAAGCTAGCTTGTAAGAGCTTCACAATATGTTACAAAGGGCTAAGGAACTAATTAAAAAGGTCAAGCCAGTAGCCATGCTTGTTGAAGGAGGCAAAACTAGAAAAAGGAAACATAAGGGTAAGAAGAGGCCTCAAAAGAAGGGTGAAAAACCAAATAAGCAGAAGAAAGGCAAATCATCTGATGAATGTCACTTCTATAAGTAGACTAGACACTAGAAGAGGAATTGTCCTTAATATTTGGAACCCCTCAAATAGAATAAAGAAGGTATTTTCAAAACTCAGATTATAGAGGCCAATATGTTGGCCAGTTCTACCTCTTGGTGTGTTTACTCTAGGCTTCTACTCCTGCATTTAATACTTTGTAGGGGTTCAAGGAAAGCAAAAAGGCAGAGTGATGATGAGATCATGCTCTATATTGGTACATTTGCAATTGTTGCAGTTATTGCTATAAGATCAATAGATTTAGTATTTAGAGAAGAGATAATTATCCTAAAAGATTGTTTTTATGTTTCACAACTTAATAGAATTTGATTTCAATTTCTAAGTTATGTAAGGACGGTTATTCTATTTTATTCAGTAATAAGATTACAATTAAGTTGAATAATGATTTCCATGCTTATGGAGAACTTAAGAATGGTCTTTATGTACTCCACCCTTCTCTAGAAACAAATGTGACCGAAACAATCTCAGAACACATCCCCATGAAAAGAACATGAGAAATTGTTAATCCTACATACTTGTGGAATTACCAACTTAGCCATATAAATATAAAACAAATCACAAGATTGATGAAGAATGTCCCTCTAAATTTTCTCACAGTAGAAGATCTACCAACTTGTGAGCTTTGCCTTCAAGGAAAGATGACAAAAAGGCCATTTACTAGTAAGTCTAAAAGAAGCACAGGCACACTTGACCTTATACATACAAATGTGTATGGTCCCATGAATGTTAGAACACACAACCAACACTCTTACTTTAAAATTTTTACCGATGATTATTCTTAGTATGACTATGTGTACCTAATGAGACATAAGTCTGAATCCTTTGAATCATTCAAAGAATTTAGATATGAAGTTGACAAACAGTTGGGGAGACAAATCAAAACCCTTCGATCAAATCGGGGAGGTGAATATCTCTCTACCAAATTCAAGGATTACCTAAAGAACAATGCGATTATATCACAACTGTCTCCTCCTGCTACACCACAATTAAACTATATATTAGAGAGAAGAAAATGAACTTTATTAGATATGGTCCTGTCACTCCTTATTCACTTAGAGATACCCATATCCTTTTGGGGACACACATTAGAGACTGCGATCTACGTGCTGAACTAGGTTCTAACCAAGTTAGTTCCAAAGATTCCATATGAGATTTGAATTGGCAAAAACCAAGTGTCTGAAACTTTAAAGTATGGGGTTATCTAGCACATGTCAAAATGATAAGTGCAAACAAATTAGAATCCAAAACCAGCCAATGTCCATTTGTAGGCTACCCTAAGGGCTCCATTGGGTATTTTTCTATGACCCAAAAGAACAGAAGGTCTTTATCAGTCAAATTACCCACTTCTTAGGAAGAGGATCTTAAACAATCATGATCAAGAGGTTACTCTTGATGAGGAGGGTTAAGAGGTAGTGAAAGATAATCCATAAATTCCAGATATTAATACCTAGCTTAGATGATCTACTTGGGTATCTAAACTTCCTATACATTTCAGTTATAATTAAGAGAGTTACTTGATGGAAGCAATAGACAATGAGGAAGATCCCTTGAGTTATATGAAAGCTATGTTAGACATATACTCTTTGAAGTGGGTAGATGCCATGAAAACCAAGATAGACTCAATGAATACCAAAAGAGTCTAGACTCTGATAGACTTGCCCCTTATGGTGAAAATAATTAGTTGCAAGTGGATTTAAAAGATGAAGAAGGAACATGATGGAAAAGTTGAGACCAATAAAACTCAACTTGTGGCCAAAGGTTACACTCAAAAAAGAGTTGACAATGAGGAAACCTTCTTGCTTGTGACCATGTTTAAATCCATTAGGATACTATTGGCCATAGCTATACACTACGGTTATTAAATCTAGCAAATGGATGTCAAAATTACATTCTTGAATGAAGATCTTACTGAATATATATATATGCAACAATTAGAAGGCTCTGTTTCCAAGGGTTATGAAAACATGGTGTGTAAGCTCAATAGATCCATGTATGGATTAAAGCAAGCTTCCAGAAGCTAGAACATCTATTTTGACTCAACAGTCAGACAATATGATTTTGAGTAAAATCTGGATGAACCTTGTGTTTACAAAAAGACAGTGGGAGACAAGGTTGCATTTTTAGTTCTATATGTAGATGACATTCTGTTCATTGGGAATGGTGCATGAATGTTAACAATGGTGAAGGTATGGATTTCACTACAATTTTCCATAAAAGATCTTAGAGAAGCTTCTGATATCTTGGAACTTTGACTCTTTAGAAATAGATTGAAGAGGTTAATTGGATTGTCTCAATCTACTTATATTGACAAGATTGAGAAAAGATTAAACATGCGGGATTCTAAGAAGGAATTCATTCCTTTCAAACATGGAGTCACTCTCTTCAAAAGAATGTCACTTAAGACCCCTAAGGAGATAGATGGCATCAGAAAGGTTCCCTATGCCTTTGCCGTAGGGAGCATCATGTATGTTATATTGTGCATTCGGCTTGACATTGTTTAGGTGATTAGTGTTGTGAGTAGATACCAATCCAACCCAAGGCATGGATATTTGATAGCTCTGAAGAACATACTGAAAGAATGGTAGAATCCATCTAATGGACACCAAGAAAGGTGCGGAATGGGGGCGAATTTCAAAAAAAATTTCCTACCTTCTTCCAACTGGGAATCATATTCCATAAATTTAGAATACATTATTCAAGGATCCTACTTGAACCATAAACAAACCAGATCTGAACCAAAAGGAAACAGGAAAGACTATACCTGATCTGGAGAAATAATATCTCCCAAAGTTGGTGTTCACGCCCAAAGAAGTGACCAAGATCTGCTCCTGTTGAAGATGACATAGCTGTGGATGGAACGGAACCAGCAGGGTGCGTTCTACACTGGATTCTTCACAAGAACCCTCTGGAAACCTTGAACACTGAATCCTAGTGTCTTTCTTGCAAGACTATTGTCAAGAACTGCTTTCTTGACTTCCTATTGCTGCAAAGATCCAATCTTCCAATAGGTAGTGGCTGCGGCTGAAGGAGGAGAAGTCCAGGGACAAAGAGGGAAGAATTTTCTCTTATCTCTAGAGTCTGTGAGAGATCAAATCTCATATTGCAGGATGTGTGTCTTGCTTACTCCAACCCCCTTAGTTCGAAATCTGATATTTCTGCTAGGGTTTTCTCCTCTTTCTTCTTGATTAAGAAACCTCCCAATATTTTGGGAGTTATCCCAATCCAAATCAGTATTTGGATAGAGGTTAATCTTAATCCTATCTGTAGATTAAGTTAGTTAACTCCTGATCTTATCAGCAGGTTACTAGATTCAAATCTAATTTGAATTTGGTCTCTTAGAGTGAATTTGGTCTCTTTGTATGGCGTGGGACCCAAGCATTGATCTACACACCAGCCACATGGGTTCGGCCCAGCCGAATTCACTGAAAGACTCAGTGACCCCCTTGAGCCCATCACATGGACCCTATGGGCCCAACACTTACATTAAGTTGTCCCTGGGCCAAACCATCTTATAAAAACCCATGGACTGTGGGCAGGTGCAAGATTAGCCCATCAGGTATTATCCTAAATGGTCTTACACTTAACCTCTCAGCCCTTAATGATCAAGCACTGCCCGACAAGAGAAGACCTCTCTCTCGGCTGCAAGGAACAGTGCCGCACTCTCTACTCACATGGATCCCGGGAATTAAAACCTTTTGAATATCTTTTGAAACCATACATATACATATATATATATATATCTTATTTTACAAAACAAAATTCCAACGATTGAAATCAACTGCCGACAGTTTGGTTTCCATCAGAGAGAGTGCATTACTGATCATTACCATTGTCCGACAAAGGGGCTGATCCTGTCACTATGACCACTCACTCAGATGAATTCTCAGACTGCCCCAACATGTCCAGGTTTTGACCCCCACTAAGGATCTCACTGATTGACACATCAAAGACAGCCTGATCCGACACCTAGTGATGTGTCATAATCGAGTCTAGGGGTCAGGTGTAACTTTCCAGTTTTGCCCATCTGTCTCCAAGGTCTAGAGCAATACAGGAAATCTGGTCCGGTTCAAGGGTTCAAGCAATCCCATACTGCATGTGCCTTGGGTCTTACCTGATGGCCGAAACAAGCCATCCCAACACTTGGTGGCACATCAGTATCAGCCTTGGCAGGATAAATCTCCCCAGACTTTTCCAATGGCTGTGAACATTTAAAACGAACACAAGTTTCTATAAGTGTCCAGTTTTAGGGTCTTACACAGAATTATACCAAACAACATGAATCAAACATGCACTTTAATTTGTTTCCACTAAATAACAAGAGTACATCAAATCTGATTGAAGCTAAGGGCATACAAGACTGTCTAACAGCTCCCACTTGCACTTAGGTCCAATCTACTACAAGCCGGAGTCCCATACTTTCCACGTGTGTCTCAAACACCTTCTGTGTCAGTGGCTTAGTCAATGGGTCTACCACATTGTCTGCTGATGCTACCTCTTAATATTGTCCTCCCGTAGGTCCAATGTTGTCATACAACAGTGGAATGGGTGATGTACTAAATTCCAAATTCAGGAATGAACACCTTCATTCATAAGGCAACCTCACTTACGGCATTGCGCTCGGCTTGGGTTGTGGACTATTAATTTTCTACTCAAGACCCCTATTTGCTGACATTTAGGAAACAACACACGATCCTATCATGAAAACTTACCCAGATGTAGACTTTGTATCATCTGGATTCGACTAGAAAATGACATTGGTATACCCCAGAATTTGTAGTGAACTACCACCGAATACCAGACAAAACTCTTTTGTCCTTCGAACGTATTTAAGGATGTTCTTCACAGTAGTCCAATGCTCCTGCCCTGGGTTAGCCTAGAATCTGCTTACCACACTCACCGCCTAAGCTATGTCTGGGCGAGTGCATAGCATGGCATACATGATGCTCCCTACGGCCGAGGCATAGGGAACGTCTCTCATGCCCTCAATCTCCTCAAAAGTATTAGGAGACATCTTCTTGGAGAGAGTTACTCCATGTCTAAAAGGAACATTTCCTTTTTTGGAGTTTTCCATGCTGTACCTTTTGACAATTTTGTTAATGTAAGCAGCTTGGGATAATCCAATTATCCGCTTCGATCTATCTCTATAGAGTCGAAGACCCAGTATATATGAAGCTTTTCCAAGATATTTCATGGAGAACTGCTGTGACAGCCATACCTTGACCGAAGTCAATATTCCTACATCATTCCCAATGAGTAGGATATCATCCACGTACAATACTAAAAAAGTAATCTTATCCCCACTGGACTTCCTGTAAACACAGGGCTCATCCGGATTCTGCTCAAAGTCAAACATTTTGACGGCAGAATCAAAACGGATGTTCCAACTCCTAGAAGCCTGCTCAAGTCCATATATGGATCTGTTGAGTTTACATATCATGTGTTCCTGACTAGCAGCAATAAAGCCTTGCGACTGTTGCATGTAGATATCTTCACTAAGATCTCCATTCAAGAACGCGGTTTTGACATCCATTTGCCAAATCTCGTAGTTCTAGTATGCTGCTACAGCTAGTAGGATCCTAATGGATTTAAGCATGGCCACGGGCGAAAATGTTTCCTCATAATCGATGCCTTCTTTCTGAGTATACCCTTTCGCCACCAAGCGAGCTTTGTAGGTTTCAATCCTGCCATCAGGGCCCTTCTTCCTCTTGTAGATCCATTTGCAACCAATTGCTTTTACCCTGGAGGGCGGATCCACTAGAGTCTAGACTCCATTGGTCTCCATTGAGTCCATCTCAGCTTTCATGGCCTCCACCCACTTCTGGGAATCTATGTCTAACATAGCTTCCACGTAAGTCACGGGATCCTCTTCACTAGTCAAGGCTTCCACCAGGTAGGTATCCTGGTCATAACCATATCGGACTGGTGGTCTGAATACCCGGGTGGACCTTCTAGGTTGGTCACTACTTGGAACTTGTGGGACATCTCCCACTGCTCGTGAGCTCTCCTCATCAAGAACTATTTCCTGACGGTGAGTGTCCATGATGTATTCAGATTCTAAGAATTTGGCGTTTCGACTGTAGAACATTTTCTGCTCACTTGGGTCATAGAATAGATAACCCACTGAATCCTTTGGGTAGCCTATAAATAGGCAACGACTAGTTTTGGATTCCAACTTGTCCGCACTTGTTCTTCTAACGTGTGTAGGACAACCCCAAATCTTCAAGTGTCTTACACTTGGCTTCCTTCCGGTCCATAGTTCATATGGAGTTTTCAAAACTGATTTGGTTGGAACCCTATTCAGCATGTAGATAGCAGTATCTAATGCATATCCCCAAAAGGATGTGGGTAATTCTGAGCGTACAAGAAGTGACCGGACCATGTCCAACAAGGTCCTATTCCTCCTCTCTGAAACACTATTGAGTTGTGGTGTAGCAGGAGGAGCTAGTTGTGACACTATCCCATTGTCCTTTAAGTAGTCCCTGAATTCGTTAGAGAGATACTCACCACCTCGATCCAATCGAAGGGCCTTAACTTCTCTCCCTAATTGTTTCTCGACTTCCTGTCTGAACTCTCTGAACTTTTCAAAGGATTCAGATTTGTGTCTCATTAGGTACACGTAACCATATCGTGAAAAATCATCTGTAAAGGTGATGAAGTACACGTGTTGATTCCGTGTCCTAACACTCAGGGGACCACATACATCAGTATGTATTAGGTCAAGTGTGCCTCCATATCTTTCAGGCTTACCGTCAAATGGCTGCTTAGTCATCTTACCTTGAAGGCAAGGCTCACAAGTGGGAAGATTTTCTACGGTTAGAAAATCCAAAGGACCATCCTTTACCAGCCTTGTGATTCGGTCAATATCGATATGGCCAAGTCGGTAATGCCAGAGGCACGTGGGATTAATTGTATCATGATTCCTTTTCTTGGGATTTTCGACCGACGTAGTTTCAGTTAGGTTAGTTTCTAGAGAATGATGTAGAACATAGAGACCATTCTCCAGTTCCCCGCATGCGATGAATTTGTTATTCCGTTTAACAGTAATCATATTACTAAAATAAACAGTATATCCATCAGCACACAGTTTAGAAACAGAAATTAAATTTCTTCTCAAGTTCTGTACCTAAAGACAATCTTTAAGTACAATGACTCCTCTAAAAACTAATTCTATGGTTCCTATCGCCGCAGCTGCAACACTTGCAGTCATTCCCAAGAATAGTGCCACCTCGCCATCACTCAATCTTCTGCTAACTTTGAACCCCTGCAGTGAGTTACACGCATGAGTTGAAGCCCCAGAGTCAACAACCAGGACACAAAAGTAACTAACATATTAGTTTCTATGACACAAGTTTTGATGTTACCTTTCTTAGATTCCAGGTAGGCAGGACAGTTCCTCTTCCAGTGGCCGGTCTGTTTGCAGAAGTGACAGACATCCGATGCCTTGTTCTTCTTCTGCTTCTTGGGTTTGGCAGCTTTCTTCTAGGGCTTCTTTGCCTTTCTCTTTTTCTTGCCCGATTTGTTAGCTTCAGTAAGCATAACCACAGGCTCATCCTTCTTTAAAAGATCCTCGGCCCTCTGCAACATATTGTTGAGTTCCTGGACGCTGACATTCAGCTTATTCATATTGTAGTTCATAGTGAATGCATTGAAGGAAGAGGGCAAAGAATTTAGGATGGCATCCACTTGCGTGCCAAGATCTAGCCCGGATCCAAGAGCTTCAAGTTCATTAATGTATCCCATCATCCGAAGACAATGGTCATGAACTTTCTGCCCCTTTGACATCTGCGCGGTCATGAACAATTTCAAGACCTTCTGTCGAGTAGAATGGTTCTGCTCTTCATACATTATTCTTAGACTGTCTAATATGTCCTTGGCTAGTTCGATCTGATCGAACTGCCTCTGTATTGAGTTGTCTAATGAGGCAATGACAAAGCAGTGGGCTAGGGAGTTCTTATCCTCCCAATCTTGGTAGTCCCTCCTACGGGCCTTAGAAGCCCTATCACCTGGACGTTCCGGGGCAGGATTTTTCACCACCTTATCTAACTTTTCAGAAGTTAGGACCAGCATAAGATTTCTGTACCAATCAGCATAGTTTGGGCCCTTAAGCTTGTTATCATCTAGAAGCTTTGCAAATTGATCGTTTGCCATTTTCTGATAAAACAACAAAAACGTTAGTCCACAACCTTAGTTTGATTCATGTTACCTACATAGATATGACTTTTAATCTATGTTCCATTCCCATTTATTCATCTCTAAGATTTTCCCTCCCCTTCTCAGTGACAGATACGACGGAATGTCTCTGAAAATGTGAGAAATCACATAGGGTGCTTGAAGCCAACTGTTTCAGCTGCATAACCCCACCACCTTTCTATGATGGATCATATCCACTCATCAGATGAGTTTCCCTTTGGCCTCTGTCAGATAAGGTTCAGAGCCATTTTCAGGTAAACCTTTCTGTCCAGTGAGTGCACACCCATCATATTCAGGTTACGCCAAGGTACCGTGAGAGAGTTCCCATTTTCTGGTGAAGCCCTTCCCACATCAGTCTATGACACCCCAATCATCTAATGAAACACTCTAACAGATCCAACAGCAAATGGATAGCCCAATTTTATGGAAGGCCTTTAGAGAGTCAATCAAATGGATCTACCTATCACACACACTCATATTTGCTTGGAGGGAACAAAATTTATGCCCTAGTTCTAATTTAGGTCAAACCAAAGTGGCTCCCACTGGCTTTCATAAAGCCAGATTTCTGGTGAGCCTCAATCGGCTAGGGGTTCCGTACGCATCCCTTTTTAGGGTTGTGGGGCCCACCAAGTAGAGAGGGGTCATGCAATGACATTAAGGGACACCATGGCAATGATGTGCATTCAGCCATGGTGTGCGCAAGAGCCACTAACGAATTAACATGGGCCAAGTGCTTATGGCCCATGGTCGCAGCACATCATACATCCAAACATCACATGTAAAGGAAGAATTGATCCAATCAATTAACTACTGTGAAGCCCATCGAATAGCCCATTTAAAAACCTAAAGCATTAACAATTAATGTTTACTAGGTGTATAGGCTGAATAGCAGTTAGCAGTTCGGCCCATACAGCTTTTCTCACAATAATGGGCTTTTGTAGTTTTAACCCTTTAAAACTGGGCTTTACAGGTGGGCCGAATTAATCCCTGTAATTGAACATCAGATTTGGAATAATCTGTGTGAGAAAAATGGACTGAAAAACAGCCCCCTTCGAATCTCAGATTCGGTCCAAACAATTTTGGTTCAATCTAGTCCGAAAAGGTCCAAAACTGATTTTCAATTCAAGAATTAATTCAAGAGAGATCTGAAATTAATAATTTTTTATTTTAGACAATCACAAATAAAAAATATGGACTATTCGTACCACCTGCAAAACAGAAGTTAATCACAAAAGTTACAGTTTCATAAACTGTAAATCGCAGTATGCGATTTCTCCATCCGCAAATCTCCAGCGCCGCCATCTTCTTCCTTCTTCTTTAATCAAGAAAATAAATAAAAACAGAAATCCTATTTCTATTAATTAATTACATTCTTGATCAAATCCTATACATTCAGTCTAGAAAAATAAAAAAAAATTATTTACAGATTGAATAATAATAAAAGGAAGAAAAAAGGGTGCGCAGACTATCTGTGCCAAAACTGCACTGCGATCTCCAGGTTCGAACAGTCCATTAAATCAAAAATAAATAAAGAACAATTCTAAATAAATTTTTGGATTTAACAAAATTAATTTCAGATCAAACGCCCTTAACAAGAAACCATTTCTTGAAAAAAAAGGAAAGCAATATGCGCAGATCTTGGTAGAACATTTTCTGTTCATCTACACAGGGTCAGAGCTGATTTTCTTTTGGTTCAAGATTTGAACCTGTGGCTCTGATACCACTAAAAGAATGGTAGGATCTATCTAATGGACACCAAGAAAGGTGCGGAATGGGAGCGAATTTCAAAAAAAGTTTCCTACCTTCTTCCAACTGGGAATCATATTCCCTAAATTTAGAATACATTATTCAAGGATCCTACTTGAACCATAAACAAATAAGATCTGAACCAAAAGGAAACAGGAAGGATTATACCTGATCCGGAGAAATAATATCTCCCAAAGTTGGTGTTCACGCCCAAAGAAGTGACCAAGATTCGCTCCTGCTGAAGATGACACAGCTGTGGATGGAACGGAACCAGCAGGGTACGTCCTACACACTAGATTCTTCACAAGAACCCTCTGGAAACCTTGAACACCGAATCCTAGTGTCTTTCTTGCAAGACTATTGTCAAGAACTACTTTCTTGACTTCCTGTTGCTGCAAAGATCCAATCTTCCAACAGGTAGTGGCGGCGGCTGAAGGAGGAGAAGTCCAGGGACGAAGAGGGCAAAGTTTTCTCTTCTCTCTAGAGTCTGTGAGAGATCAAATCTCAGATTGTAGGATGTGTGTCTTGCTTAATCCAACCCCCTTAGTTCGAAATCTGATATTTCTGCTAGGGTTTTCTCCTCTTTCTTCTTGATTAAGAAACCTCCCAATATTTTGGGAGTTATCCCAATCCAAATCAGTATTTGGATAGAGGTTAATCTTAATCCTATCTGCAGATTAAGTTAGTTAACTCCTGATCTTATCAGGAGGTTACCATATTCAAATCTAATTTGAATTTGGTCTCTTAGAGTGGATAAGGTCAAAGACCAAATCCTTTTACTAACACTAATCTCAGATTCGCCCTATGAACTGGTGATCATATCAGCCCAGTTCAAAATGGGCTTTTGGCCCATTAAGTGTTCAGTGTTTAACTAGTTTTCAACCTACTGCCCAGTTGGGCTTCTTTGTAAGGCGTGGGACCCAAGCATTGATCTACACACCAGCCACATGGGTTCGGCCCAGCCTTTATTACAAGGCCCAGCCAAATTCACTGAAAGACTCAGTGACCCCCTTGAGCCCATCACATGGACCCTATGGGCCCAACACTTACATTAAGTGGTCCCTGGGCCAAGCCATTTTATAAAAACCCATGGACTGTGGGCAGGTGCAAGATTAGCCCATCAGGTATTATCCTAAATGGTCTTACACTTAACCTTTCAGCCCTTAATGATCAAGCACTGCCCGACAAGAGAAGACCTCTCTCTCGGCTGCAAGGAACAGTGCCGCACTCTCTACTCACATGGATCCCAGGAATTAAAACCTTTTGCATATCTTTTGAAATCGTACATATACATATATATATATATATATATATCTTATTTTGCAAAACAAAATTCCAACGATTGAAATCAACTGCCGACAGTTTGGTTTCCATCAGAGAGAGTGCATTACCGATCATTACCATTGTCCGACAAAGGGGTTGATCTTGTCACTATGACCACTCACTTAGATGAATTCTCAGACTACCCCAACATGTCCAGGTTTTGACCCCCACTAAGGATCTCACTGATTGACACATCAAAGACAGCCCGATCCGACACCTAGTGATGTGTCATAATCGAGTCTAGTGGTCAGGTGTAACTTTCCAGTTTTGCCCATTTGTCTCCAAGGTCTAGGGCAATACAGGAAATATGGTCCGGTTCAAGGGTTCAAGCAATCCCATACTGTATGTGCTTTGGGTCTTACCCTGATGGCCGAAACAAGCCATCCCTACACTTGGTGGCACATCAGTATCAGCCTTGGCAGGATAAATCTCCCCAGACTTATCCAATGGCTATGAACATTTAAAACCAACACAAATTTCTATAAGTGTCGAGTTTTAGGGTCTTACACAGAATTATACCAAACAACATGAATCAAACATGCACTTTAATTTATTTCCACTAAATAACAAAAGTACATCAAATCTGATTGAAGCTAAGGGCATACAAGACTGTCTAACACATACTAAAATACCTACAAAGAACTAAAGACTATTGTCTTATCTTCAATGATAGTTCATTAAAGATGATTGATTATATAGATGCCAACTTCCAATCTGACCCAAATGATAGAAATTGTACATTTAGATACATCTTTATGTTGGAATCCTATGCAGTCAGTTGGATAAGAAGCAACCAAAGGTCCACAATAGACTCCGCAACCAAGCCGAGTATATTGCCATAAGTGAGGCTGCTAAGGAAGAAATATAGATGAAGAAATTCATCTAGGAATTAGGAGTCATACCATCTGACACATCACCCATTCCACTATTGTGTGACAACACTGGAGCCGTTGCTCAAGCTAAGGAACCAAGATTCCAATCGAAGTAAAAGCATATCGCGATGAAATATCATGTTGTACAAGAGATTGTTGGTAGAGGAGACCTAGATTCAGAAGGTAGCATTAATGGAAAATGTATCAGACCCGTTAACTAAGCCATTGGCATAAAAAGTATTTGAAGCACACATGGATAGTATGGGACTAAGGCTAATGCCTAATTGGACCTAAGTGAAAGTGAGAATAGTTAAATAGTGTGTGCCCTTAGCTCCAATCAGATTGATGTACATAAACCATTATTAGTGAATGAATTAAGTACATTATTGTTTCATGTTCTAATCAGTATGTTTTCTATGAACTGCTCCATAAACAAGACACTTATAAGACTCGTGTTAGTTTAGAATGTTCTCAGCTATTAGATAGACTTGGGGGGTTTATCCTAACAAGACCGACACTGGTGTGCTACCAAATTAGTGAATTAGTTTGTCTTAGCTACTAGGGTTAGATCCCTAGCATAGATAGTGAGTGTTTAAAAGAAATACTAAACCCAAACCAATTTCTATTTATGCCCTAGACCTTGGAGATAGATAGGAAAAATTGGAAAGTTGCACTTAACCCCAAACTTGATTATGATACTACATTGGGAATTGGACTGAGATGTCTTTGATGTGAAATAGTGAGATCCATCAAGGGTTAAATACCTAGGCATGTTGGGGCAGTTTGGGAAATTACCTATGCGGTTGATCAAGTGATAGGATCGACCCCTTTGTTAGACAATGTGAATATCAGGCTTTGCACTCTCTGTGGTGGAAACATAAACTACTGACAATGGATTTCAACTGTATTTGAAATCTAATTTGCAAAATGTATTTATATGTTATATTACTATTTTAAGAAAAATATTTGCAAAAGGTTTTAATCCCGAGATCCATCTGGCTAGAGAGTGTGACACTACATTTTGTAGTCAGGGAAGAGGTCCTTCCCTATGGGTAATGTTCTGTGTGCTGAGAGGTTAGGTGTAAGAGACCGTTACAAGGTTGTTTACTTGATGGGATTTATCTTACTTAAGTCCATTATCCTTGGGCCTTCATAAGGTGGATGATTCCAAGAATCATTAGGTGTAAATGTTGAGCTCAAACTAAGCCTAAGCTAATTGGGTCAAGGGCTTACCACCCTAAGCAATGAATTCATATGGACTTGTGTGAGACCTTTGTAGGTCCCATGCCATACAATACTCAGGCCAAAGTGGCCATTCAACACCTTGGGAGGTGAACCATTAGTGAAAAGGGGATTAAGGCCCATTACTAATATGATTAGTTAAGTTGTCATGTGACTTGGGTTGGAAATGGGCATAGATTTGGGTATGGAGCACCTATCCTCTTAAGAGGATAATTCTTATCAATTAAAGATAGAGCCCTAATTAAAATTTGATTTAGATAAGCTCCTAATTAGATTAGGAGATTTCTCTATATAAAGGATAAAGAGGGGAGATTCCAATTGAACCAAATTTCTATGTTCTCTTGCTCTCTTCTCTTTTCTCTTGTCTCCCCAAAACCCTAATTTGACCTAGATTTGATAAAGGATGATATTTATCAGTCCTACACTATATTTTTGCAAGAAAAACATCAGGTTCATATATCCTCTTCGATCCAAGCAAGTTGGAGACTGAATTTTGTTGAAACACTATTGTTGAATCAGCTTCACATACACACTGTACCATATTCAGTAAGAGGCTGATTTTGGGACTAATATTGGGCATGAACTACCACTCTGGGAGCTACACATTATATTCTCCATATTAGGTACAATAATTTTTAATTTGGATTTCAAATCTAGTCTAGTTCAGTACAAGATCGATCCCAAAATTTAAGATTTCAAAATCATCGAAAAATTGGTTCCTGGGTTGGGAAATACCCTCCTTTGACACTTGTAAACTTAGAACTTGGAAACCAAAAACTTGGAAATACCCTCTTCATACCCTCCTATTAGACCCTAGAAACATAGAAACATAACCAGATCAACTTAGGACTTTCCAAAACCTGAAATACCCTCCTTCGACATAATCCACCGTTCATTATGCTAACTTCCTTTCTAATGGCCCCGATCTATGCAATATTCAAATTACAACTCCTCCAAAATCAAATCCAACATATCCGTCACCTCAAGATCACTAGGAAACAATCAACTAATGAATCCTAACACAAATATATGACAACCAACTGCAAAAACACCAAGCTCTCATTTTGATGGCCCTGAATGATTACCAAGGTTGACCATATCTTTCATAGATCAGAACCATCCACTTGACTCTTCACCCTAATCCATGAATACCTATGAAATTGTAGCTCAAAATTTCCCTATTTGATCTCCCATCAAGCCTAGATCTTATTTCAGCAAATCTCATTAATTAGAGCTTATCATCTATTATCCCAGATTCATGACCAATCAGACCTTACCATTGTATTTGAACATCCAAAAAACCCTATCACATTAAATTTCACAACCAAACACCTCTATTTGACTGTTAAAAAAGTAAGATTCCATTTTGGGCCTTTTCACTGATTGGAAAACCATAAGCTAAGACCATGATCTAAACTAAACCAGTCAATCTACACCTCTAATCAAAGATCCATCATTTCCATTAGATTTGAGACGTCTAGAAGTGCCACCCCACATAATTTCATCCCAAAATTTCCCCGTTTGATCCTTCATCAAACAAAAATTTTATTTTAGAAAATATCATTGATCCAAAATTGTCAGCCATAGATTTCAATCATCCCAGCCCTATTTGACCAATCAGACATCACCACTATATTTAGAGACCCAAAAAACCCTAAAACTTAAAGGTACCCTCCACTTAAAGCTAAGAAAAGACATAACCACATTTAAAAGTTCATCAAATTTACATTTTCTGCCATGGTCAAACTGCTTCTTGCTTAATTGAAGGAAGTCTTACTCAAAGTTGTGATGTAGCTAAAAGTTATGTAGCCCTTGATTTGGGCCTATTCCAAAGATGGGTTGAGGATTAACCCATGGTGGGTCAAGTAGTTCTAAAAAATTGTGAGGCCTTTTGATTGGGCCAAGGATAAATGTAGGCTTAAGTCTAGCCCATGGTGGATCCAACGAATCAAGTTGATGCAATAAATTGTAAGGCCATAGACTAGGGCCAAAGTTAATTGTGGTAGTCCATAGTGGATTGGGTGAACCGAGTGATTGTGAAAAATTATGAGGCCCCTGGCTCAGGCCAATGTCAAATGTGGGCTTAAAACTAGCCCATGGTGCATCAATGTTCAGATTACATAGAGTTAGGTCAGGAAGCAAGCAACCTTGCTCAAGTAGTTGTAGAGAGCTTTGAGGCCTTAAACTTGGGTCTTGATAAAAAATGAACTTGGGTGTCACCCATGATGGGTCAAGAGATTCAAGAAGCATACCTTGTTGTAGATCCAAGAGTTCTACCTTGATGTGAGCTGTTGGCAAGATTTGAGTTGGTCCATCCTAGGAGAAGTTTGATTTGTTCAATTTCTTGTAGGAGATCAAGAGTCATGTCTTTTGCATCTGAGTCATAGATGGGCTTGAGATTGGACCAATCCAACTCTTGGCTAGCCTGTTTTGCACCTTGATGGGTTCCATGTTGCATACCATGCCATATGTCTATGTCTTCCTTCACACCATGCCATATGTCTATGTCTTCCTTGTACCATTCCATATGTCTATGTCTTCCTTCATACCATGCCAATCTTCGATACCAAATCCAGAAATGCATTTCTAAGATTTCATGGCAGAACTTTGCCCTGGTCTAGACCTGTACTCAGATTTTCTTGCCCTTGGTTTGTGGGAATCACTCGATTTAAGGCAATAGAGCCTTGTTCTAAGTCTAGTTGGTTGATTTACACCTTATGCTCTTCTTTGAACCGGTTCATTGATGTCTATCTACTTTATGGACTTGAAGAATTGAGTTGGATCAAATAGTTGATCTTCTTCAGCTTTTTTCTGCATCACAATGATAATCTGTGTTACCATTTTGGAGGGGTTCTTCTCTTGACCTCTGAATAGGCTTGATGAGTTTTTTAGATCAAAAACTCATCTTCTTTGGCTGTTGATAACACCTTCACAAACCGAATAGGTGTAATGTACTTGGTGGGATCAAATGGTTTACTATTTTCTTGCAAGGTGCTAACCTAATGAGTAGAGCTTGCTGCTCTTTTGCTAGGCCTTGATGATTGACTTATCCTCACAGATTGCTTTTTGAGGTTGACTATTTAGAGTTGATGCACTAAGATTGCTGCTTGAGTTTGAAGCTCATTCCCTAATTGGTCCACCTCGATTTCTAAGGACTCGACATCTGTGATGTGCTCATTATCAGATGAGATGTCGGTTGCTGGTGATACCCAATGGTGAATGCATTACCAACTATTAGAGAGTCTTCTACTTGACGACCTACACAAACTAGGGCTCGGAAAGTAGGATGATAAGTCAGAGTTAACCTACTAGCATATTCTTTATTCAAGCTCTTTAAGACCATTGAAATTTGGTCCTCCTCACTAGGCCTCTTAAGGACTTGGGCTACTTGGTCCCTCCACATAGTTATGAAGTTTGTGAATCATTTGTTTGGTCCTTGCTTGACCAATTCTAGTTTACACCTTGACAATAGGATGTTTATGTTAATCATCTACTTTGCCCTACTCTCAAAAGAGTTGGGAAGGGATGGAAAGGACATCTTCCAGTTTTTTTTCGTTTTTGTTTAATTTTTTTCTTTGCTCTTTTTCTCTTTTTTTTTCATTTTTCTATAAACTTTGAGCTTAGGAAGTCCATTCATACCTACATTGATGACACAGTTAGCACATGCTAGACATGACTCTATTGAGATGTCATACACTGAGAGTTGATAAATTGACTTGTCATGTTGAGGATATTACAATGTTGATCTATCATTCTAATCAAATGTCTTGGAATGATGTGAATTGTGGTGCCTTTTCATGCTAGTAACTTGCCATGTTGTGGTCTAGACTGATAATTGACGATATGCTGAGTGTTGATCAGATGATGAGTGTGCTAATGGTGATTGATGATGATGCACTTTTGTTCTTGTCATGATTCTAACACTTGACCAACTTTCCATGGTAGAGAGTCATAGACTTCAACATTTCCTGAATCCATTTGATCTTGAGTAGGTAGTTTAGATTCCCATGTCAATAGGTTTATAGCTACGGACTATAATAGGTCAATATCTACGGTCTTCCCATGCTAATAGCTCAATAGCTGTATAGCTATATGTCTATAGATACGAACTATCTATGGTCAAGAAATAGTAGGTATAGTTCTGGTGGCTATAGGCAATAGCTATGGCTGAAAATATCCATAGCTACAACTAACCTATAGCTACTGTGTATGTCTGTGGCTGAAGCCTAATTTGAAAATTATATATGCATTTATAACTATGGTTTTTAAGTTATTCGTAACTACAAATTTGACTTTAAAGCTATAGTTATGAGGTGTCCATAGCTACAAAATTTGGATTTATAACTATGATTATTAATTGTCTGTAGATAGAAAAGTAAACCTATAGCTATGGTTTACATTGACTATAGCTAAAAACATAAACCGATAACTACACTTTGGTTGATGGCTAGATCATAATTTTTTTCATTATTTTTTGAAGCCTTCTTTCCTGTATTGAATACAAGAAAAATTAATTCATAATATAAGATGGAATTTGAATGAAAAGTTCCATTAAAAGATTATATAATAAAAAATGAATTATATCTCAAAGTTTTTTACATGTGTTTAAAATCTGCTACAAATTCAAGGTTCTTGAATACATGAAACTCAACCCAAAAAAAACTTGGCATGTAAAATTTGATCAAGTATTTCCATCCACATGTGTGAAGTATCCTCCCTTACTATGTTTAAACTATAAGAAAATAATAGAAAATAAATTAGAAATCACATTTTTGGAGATCTAAAATCATGTATGAATTAATTGTACAATATAAACTTGCCTACTTTACAAGCCTAATGTTAAACAAATGACAAATGTAAGGGTTAAGATCAAACTTGAGATGAGACTTAGGATTCTAAGAACATAACTGTAAAAATACCTTGGGGTTATGAGCTCCAAGCCTTAAATCACTATAATGCAAAATAGATATATACACAAAATAAATCAAGAACTGCTTAATTACAAGTATTTATGGGTCAATCCTTCAAGACATCATACTGCATTAAAAAAAGTTAACTCCACCCAAGTGGCACGAGTCTCTTTTGATTAAGGCAAGCAGCCTTGAAGAAAGCCAGTGGAGATATTCTAACCAGAGAACTCAAAATTTCATCATAGAAGAGTTCTTCCAAGTGTCCCTAGCTAGGTTCCACCCTCTCCCCATTTCTTTTTGGTTCTTCTTCTACTGCACATCCTTATGACCCCTGGGAGCTTTTTTTTTTTTTATAGACAAGGAGACAACCCATGGAATATTGTATGTAATATTTGTTATCATTTTCAAACTCTATAGATGTACTAAATCTTGTATCTATATATCAGGTATGAATCTGGAAATTGTATCCATTTTTGTTACCGAATAGATGGTCCAGTTGTGGTTACACAAATAGCAGACAGACAGTAGTCAGCGCAAGGAGATCATTACTGCTTGAAATGCATGAATCTGGAAATTGGTTGATCTCTCTCTGCTATTAATTAAGGCTTAAGAGTTTATGACCTTATTACCCTTTTTTGTGTTTTCAATCCACACCTTGGTAGATAGGGTATGCCCTTAGCTCCAATCATATTGATATACATATACATTTATTGTAAATGAATAAAAGTACATAGTTGATTCATGTTATATTTGGTGTGTTTCTGTGTAATTACCCTTAAATTGGACATTTATGAGACTTGTTTTAGTTTAGAATGTTCTTAGCCATTGGATTGACTTGGGGAAGTTTATCTTGCCAAGGTTTACACTAATGTACTACCAAGTAGTTTGGAATTACTTGTCTTAGCAGCCAGGGTTAGACTTGAAGAACATGTAGTGTGTGTTTGTTTGAAACACTGAATTCGGACCATTTTCTAGTTATGCCCTGGACCTTGGAGACTGGTGAGCAAAATAGGAAAGTTACACCTAACCCCTAGAATCGATTATGGTACTACATTGGGTTCTGGATTGGGTAGTCTTTAATATGTCAATCAGTGAGATCCTTAGAGGGGGTCAAAATGGGTATGTTGGGGCAGCCTAAGAATTCACTTGAGTGGGTGATCATAGTGACAGGATCAGCCCCTTTGTCGGACAAAGTGAATGATCGGGACTGCACTCTCTCTAATGGAAACCAAAATTGCCGGTAGTCAATTTCAAACATGTTTGTGATTTGTTTTGCAAAATATATTTATATTAATATATATATATTATATTTTAAGAAAAAGGTTTGCAAAAGGATTTTATTCCGGGATCCATTCCAGTAGAGAGTGCAACACTACACCTTGCAGCTAGGGAGAGGTCCTCCCTTGTTGGGTAGTGCTTGATCATTAAGGGCTGAGAGGTTAAGTGTAAGACTATTTAGGGCTGTTATACCTAATGGGATAATCTCACTTAAGACCATTCTCCTTAGGCCTTCATCGGATGGCTGGACTCAAGGACCATTTAGTGTAAATGTTGGGCCCATTAAGAGCCCATACTGATGGACTCAGGGGTTCATTGTGTTTGATAGTGAATTCAGCTAGGCTTTTCCACAGAAGTTGGCTTGAACCCATATGGGCTTTTGTTTGGTCATTGTTGTGGTTCAAACGCCATACAAAGAGAGCTAAATTGGCCAACAACTAAAAGGGGACATGAGCCTACTTGGATCAGGAAGCTCCTAATTGGGGATAACTCTTATCCACTTAAAGAGTCTAGATCTGAATATCGGTATGCATATGGGCTTAGATCAGCAATGGGGATAATTCTTATCCACTTAAAGAGTCTAGATCCAAATAAAGATTTGGATCAGGAAGCTCCTAATTGGATTAGGAGTAGCTGATCTTTAAGGCTTATAAATAGAGGAGGGCAAACTACTCTAGACTTCACCTTTCTGCTCTCAGTTTTCTCCCGCTACCCTTACCGCCCAAGCCCTAATTCGTTCTCCATTTGGTGACTGATCTTGATCAGTCTTGGTTTTTGATTTTTTCAAGAAAAGTCAGATTAGCATCATGCTCACATCGCTTGCTCGATCCAAACTGTTGGATTGCAGTTCTTGTTGAAGGACTATGTTGCTGAACTGGCTTCACCCTAAGTTGCGCCATCTTCAGTGGAGGTTGGTTTTGGTACCCTCTTTGGGTGTGAACACCCACTTTGAAAGCTACTCGTGTGGAATCCATATCAGGTACTCTTCTCCCTTTCTTTTGGTTTTAGATCTAGTCCGGTTTGGTGTAAGACAATCCTTGAAAAATGCAATTTTTCTAAATCTGGGAATGTGATTCCAAAAGGGTAAAAGAAATTTTTTGAAATTTTGCCCTACTATCCAGCATGTTTCGGCCATCCATATGATGGATTTCCCCTTCCCTTCAATGGTATCAGAGCCAAAGGTTTAATTTCTAACCGAAATAAACCAGATCTGAAGCAAAACCCAAATTGGTAGAATTGTTCTACCCAATTTGCATAGTTTGCTGAGAAACCAGTTCTTACTTTTTGGGTGATTTGATCTGAAATTATTTTTATTTTATTCTGCAATAATTTTAGAATTATTCTATCATTATTTCTTGAATTTTTGGGTTGTTGGTGTGATTGAAATCAAATTCCTTATTGGTGCCAAGATTTGGCACCTTGCGATTTATTTATTTGATAATTGGTTTATAATTTTTTTTAGACAAAATGTATTAGGATGTATTCTGATGTAATTAATAGAAAATTAGGGTTTTCTATTTTTTTTACATTGGAAGACATGTTGAAGCGCGTAGAGGAGAAGAAGAGATTTTTACAGAAAAATCTGCAATCTGCAATTAATTAGTTTTCTTGTAGGTTTGTAGCTTGTAACATGTTTAGGACACCAAACCCTAGGCTGAATTGACCTACTTTGGTCCAAACTAGTTTGACCAAACCCATGGTTTGATGGGGTCTGATCTCAGCCCCATGGGTCATGTTTTAGGTGGCTCAATTTCGGTTATGGGCCAAGTGTTTGATGGCCCATCACATGATACAATTCGGCCCACTCTTGAAAAACCTAAGTTTTCTAAGTTAAAGCAACATCAGCCCATTTTTAGCATAACTTCTATATTGGCCGAACTGCCTTTTGCAATTTAGCCCATATACCTAGATGATATTTTGTGATAATTCATGGGCCTTAATGGACTAATTGTGTGTTAACTTAAATTAATTAGGGTTTTACAAGCTTCTAATTGATTGGATCAATTTTTCTTATGTGAATGCTTCTGATGTGCTGAATGTGATTCATACATGGGCCATAAGTTCTTGGCCCATGTTTAATCATATGTGGCTCTCTGTGATCACCATGGTTGAATGCACATCATGCCATGATGTCCACAAATCATTGGATGATCTCCCTTCTCAATGGGCCCCCTGATCAATTTCCTCCCCAAGAGGAACTTCACGGAACCCTAACCTGTTTTGGGCCTATTTGAATCTAACTTTATGAAAGTCAATGGGAGCCACTTTGGTATTACCTAAACTAGACCTAGGGACTGTTTTAACCTATTTTGTCAAATTAATATAAGTGCAAGTGATAAGGAATATCATATGATGAATTCTCTAAAGGTCTTCCATTAGTAGCATGAAGGTGGGCTAAATCGGTCGATGGAGATGCACCATAAAATTGGTCTATCCATTTGCTAGCACAATCGGTTGGATTGCTTCATAAGATGATAGGGGCATCAAGAACCGATGTGGGAGAGGCATATCCTACAACGGAAAACTCTTTCACGCTACCTTAGGGTCCATGATATGGCGGGTCCGCACTTACTAGACAGAAAGGTTTAACCTAAAATGGTAATGAACCTTGTCTAGTAAAGGCCAAAAAGGAAAGCTCATTGGATGGATGGATATGATCATTCACAAAAAGTGGTGGGGTTTTGCAACTAAAACAGTTGGTTCCATGCACCTATGTGATTTCTCACATTTCTAGAGACATGCACCGTGTCTCCATCACTAAGATAAGAGGGAAATCTCATTGATGAATAGATGGAGATGGAGCATAGATAAAAGTCCATTCTATGTTAGATAACATGAATCAATTTTAGGTAATGGACTAATATCTATTTCCTTTTATCAGAAATGGCAAGCAGACAATTCGCCAAATTGTTGGATGATAACAAACTTAAGTACCTAACTATGTTGACTGGTATCATAACCTTAATCTGGTTTTGACGTCTGAGAAATTGGACAAAGTTGCAAAGAACCCTGCTCTAGAACATCCAGGTGATAGGGCTTCTAAGGCTCGCAGGAGAGAGTATCAGGAATGGAAGGAGAAGAATTCTCTTGCTTGGTGTTTCATCAAAGCATCTTTGGACAATCAGATCCAAAGACAATTCGATAAGATCAAAGTGTCCAAAGACATTCTAGATAGTTTGAAGATAATGTACGAGGAGTAGAATCATTCTATCCATCAAAAGGTCCTCAAGTTGTTGATGACCACATAGATGATTGAGAGCCAACAGGTACATGACCACACCATGAAAATGATGGGGTACATTAACAAACTAGAGGCTCTTGGTTCTCAGATGGATGAAGACACTAAAACTGATGCCATCCTTAACACTCTGCCTCCCTCCTTCAATCAGTTTGTCATGAACTATAATATGAACAAGCTAAAGATTAGCCTTCAGGAACTCAATAATATGTTGCAGAGGGCCAAAGAACTGATTAAGAAGGACAGGCTAATAGCCATGCTTGTTGAATGTGGAAAATCAGGCAAGAGAAAGAGGAAGGGCAAGAAGAGGCCTCAGAAGAAAGCGGGCAAGCTGTAAAAGCAAAAGAAAGACAAAGTATCGAATGCATGTCACTTTTGCAAATAGACCAGACACTGGAAGAGGAACTGTCCTCAATATTTGGAATCCAAGAATAAAGAAGGTAATTTCAAATCTCTTGTCATAGAGACCAATATGTTGGTCACTTCTACATCCTGGTGTATTGACTTTGAGGCTTCTAGTCATGCATATAACACATTGCTAGGGTTCAAAGAAAGTAGAAGGCTGAGTGATGATGAGGTGATCCTTTACTTGGGGACTTCTGCAATTGTTGCAGCTATAGCCATAGGAACTATAGATTTAGTTTTCAGAGAAGGCATTGTGAGACTCAAAGATTGTCTTTATGTACCCTCACTAAGAAGAAATTTGATTTCTATTTCAAAACTTTGCAAGGATGGTTATTCTATTCTATTTAGTAATGTGATTACTATTAAATTGAATAACAAATTCCTTACTTATGGAGAACTTGAGAATGGTCTCTATGTCCTCCGTCCTTCTCTTTAAACAAACATAACCAAAATTACATCGAAAATTATCCCCAAGAAAAGAACACATGATATGGTTAATCCCACGTGCCTGTGGCATTACCGACTTGGCCATATTAATATAGTTCGTAATCACAAGGTTGATAAATGATGGTCTGTTGTATTTTCTAACTATAGAAGATCTTCCAACTTGTGAACCTTGCCTTTAGGGAAAGATGACAAAATGGCAATTTGCGGGAAAGCTTGAAAGATCTACAGGCACATTTGACCTAATACATACTGATGTATGTGGTCCCATGAATGTTAGTACACACAACCAGCACTGTTATTTCATAATTTTCACCGATGATTTCTCTTGGTATGGTTATGTGTACCTAATGAAACATAAGTCCAAATCCTTTGAAAAGTTCAAGAAGTTCAGACAAGAAGTAAAAATTAGTTAGGGAGCTCAGAAAATTATTCTTGATGAGGAGAGCTCAGGAGTAGTGGGAGATGTTCCATACATACCAGATAACACCCAACTTAGACGATCTACCCGGGTTTCTAGACCTCTAGTTCGTTATGGCTATGATCAAGAAAGTTACTTATTGGAAGCCACGATCAGTGAGGAAGATCCCTTGACTTATGTGGAAGCTATGTTGGACATAGATTCCATGAAGTGGGTAGATGCCATGAGAGCCAAGATAGACTCAATGGAAGCCAATGGAGTCTAGACTCTCGTAGATCGACCCCCTGGGCTGAAAGCAATTGGTTGCAAATAGATCTATAATATGAAGAAGGACCCTGATGGGAAGGTTGAGACCTACAAAGCTCATCTTGTAGCGAAGGGGTACACTCAGAAAGAGGGAACCAAATATGAGGAAACATTTTCACCAGTGGTCATACTTAAATCCATATAGATCCTGCTAGCTATACCAACACACTATGACTATGAGATTTGGCAACTAGATGTCAAAACCGTGTTCCTGAATGGAGATCTGATGAGTGCATAAATTACACATATTTTATGAGGCTTTATGCATGGTTTTTATGCTAGTTTGTGTGAGTTTTACCCCAATTTAGCTTAATTTTAGGAAATCTTCAAGGAAAACCAATTCAGGAGAAAGAAAGCATAAAACAAGGAAAAATGAGCTAAATTGAAGGTAATTTAGCCAAGTTGGAACAAAAGCCCAGCTGAAAGGTCAAGAAAGGGTCATTCAACCCATGCGGCCCATGTTGTACTCTTTGGGAGATGCCCAAAGAGAGAGCCTAGCCGCAGCCTCCAAGGAAGCATATTCGGCCCAGCAAGGAGGAGGCCCATTTGTAGCTCAAGAGCAGGCCAAGTTGCAGCCCAAGAGAAGCTAGGGGCAGCAAATTCTAGAAGGTTCAAGAGAGGCTAAGGGCGACAGTTTCTAGAATTCTTGGAGAGATGAAGGAAAAACTATTTAATGAGGTCTCTTGGAGGAAAAAGATGTTTAGCACCTTGTGGTTCAAGCCCTTTGGGGAAAAAACTCCTTGAGTTCGAAATCTTGGAGGGAGAAGAGAAAGATAGGCACAAGAGAGGAGAAGAAAGGAGAAGATTCAAGAATATTCAAGAGAAGAAGAAGCTGATTTCGAATTTGGAGAAGAAGCCATTGGAAGAGATCAATCTAGGTTGTCTTCTTCCTTGATTTTTGCACAAGTGGTAATCGAATTCAGCTAGGGCTTTTATGTTTATTTTCTCCACTAATTCAATCTTTCTTGCTGTAATTGAATGATGTTTCATGTAATTTCAGATCTGTAATTAGTTCTCTAGGGTTATTCGAATGGATTAGATTCAATTTTGATGTTTCTTGATTAGAAATTTAATTGTTAGAACTGCTAGCTGAATGGATCTTAATCTTTGTAGTGTCTGAATTGCTTGAGATAGAATTTAGGCAATCTCAATTTTGTTTGGCCAAACTATTCTTCTTTCTTGGAGCTTTTAGATTGTTTGAGAAAGAGTTTAGAAATTCGGATCTGCTAATCAAGAACCGAATTGAGTGCAAGGTTAGAGACAACTTGCACAATTTGATTGGTGATCATTCAATCTGAAATGATGCCCTAGAATTTTTAAATCTTAATGCATACATGGGGATTAGATTCTTGCTAGAGATAGAAGAATCATCACTCATGCATAGAATGAACATGCGCTTGAAAGAGGCTGTTCATTGCCTTGGGGTTTCACCAAACCAAGGCTGAATCCTAATCTAATCGAATGACCTAGATATCCAATTGCTGAATCAATTCTATGCATAGTTAGCTTATCTTCTCAATTTGTTTGCAAGGTGTTTGATCCAATTCCTTAGAGATAGCTTGTTAGATAGAATTTCAGTTTTGAAGTAGATATACAATTCGGCTAATCAGATAAGAGTAGGCTGATATACTACTAGTAGTTGCTACATAAGTCTGTGGGAGATAAGGTTACAGGAAATTAGTGGGAGATAAGGTTACATTCCTGGTTCTGTATGTACACAAAATTCTACTTATTGGGAATGATGTAGGAATGTTGACTACGGTGAAGGTATAGCTTTCGTAGCAATTCTCCATGAAAGATTTTTGAGAAGCCTCCTACATCTTGGAACTTCGATTCTATAGAAATAGATCGAAAAGGATAATAGGATTATCCCAATCTACTTACACTGACAGAATTGTCAACAGATACAACATGGAGAACTCCAAGAAGGGATTTGTCCCTTTTAGACATGGAGTCACTCGCTCCAAGGGTATGTCTTCCAAGACTCCCGAGGAGATTGAGGGTATGAGAGTGGTTCCCTATGCCTCTACCATAGGAAGCATCATGTATGCCATGTTGTGCACTCGACCAAGCATTGCTCAGGCTGTTAGTGTAGTAAGTAGATACTAGTCAATCCTAGGACAGGAGCATTGGAGTATTGTAAAGAGCATACTCAAATACCTTCAGAGGACAAAAGAGTTTTGTCTTGTCTTCGATGGTAGTTCACTACGAATCATCGAGTATATTGATGCTGACTTCTAATCAGACACAGATGATAGAAAGTCTACATTTGGTTACATCTTCATGATGAGGTCCTGTGTAGTAAGAAAAATAATCCCCAACCCAAGCCAAGCACATTGTTGTAAGTGAGGCAGCCTAATGGTTGAACTTGTTCATCCTGGAAATTAGAATCCTACCATATCACTCATTCAGTGTTGTGTGACAATAAGGGTTTAATTCACAGGATCCATCCGAGTAGAGAGTACAACACTACACCTTGCACCGAGGGAGAGGTCCTCCCTTGTTGGGCAGTGCTTGATCAATAAGGGTTGAGAGGTTACGTGTAAGACCATTTAGGGCTGCTATATTTGATGGGTTAATCTCACTTAAGACATTGTACTTGGGCCTTCATAGGATGGCTGGAATCAAGGAACATTTAGTTTAAAATGTTGGGCCCATTAAGAGCCCATACTGATGGACTTAGGGGTTCATTGTGTTTGACAGTGAATTTGGCCAGGCTTTTTCACAAAAGTTGGGTTGAACCCATATGGGCTTTTGTGAGGTCATTATTGGGGTCCCACACCATACAAAGAGAACCAAATTGGTTAGCAACTTAAAGGGGATGTGAGACTACTTGCTCAATGGGCCTAAGGCCCATAATTAATTGGATTAATTAAGAAGTCACATGATAGCTTAAGCAATCATGTGACTTGGGCGAATATGGGTATGGATATAGGCTTAGATTAACAATGGGATAAGAGGATAACTCATCGACTTAAAGAGTCTAGATCCAAATAAAGATTTGGATTAGGAAGCTCCTAATTGGATTAGGAGAAGCTGATCTCTAAAGCTTATAAGTAGAGGAGGGTGAACTACTCCAGACTTCACCTTTCTACTCTCAATTTTCTCCCTCTACTCTTGCTGCCCAAACCCTAATTCATTCTCCATCTAGTGACTGATCTTGATCAGTCTTGCATTCTAATTTTTGCAAGAAAAGTCAGATTAGCATTGTTCTCACATCCCTTGTTCGATCCAAGTTGTTGGATTGTAGTTCTTGCTAAAGGACTACATTGTTGAACTGGCGTCACCTTAAGTTGTGCCATCTTTAATGGAGGTTGGTTTTGGTACCCTCTTTGGAAGTGAACACCAACTTTGGGAGCTACTCGTGTGGAATCTATATTGGGTATTCTTCTCCCTTTCTTTTGGTTTCAGATCTGGTCCGGTTCGGTGCAAGAACAATCTTTGAAAAATGCAACTTTTTCTAAATCTGGGTATGCGATTCTCAGAAGGGTAAATGAAATTTTTTGAAAATTTGCCCTACCACCCAGCATGGTTTGGCCATCCATATGATGGATTTCCCCTTCCCTTCATATCTATCATTGAAAGGTTTGTTGGAAGTGTTAGATAATGTATGCCCTAGGCTCCAATCAGATTGATGTACAAATACATTTATTATAAATGAATAAAAATACATTATTATTTCTTATTGATATTGGGTTTTTTTTTTTTTTTGTGAAATTATCCCTTAAACTAGACACATATGAGACTCGTGTTAATTTAGAATGTTCTTAACCGTTGGATAGACTTAGGGAGTTTATCCTACCAAGGCTGACATTGATGTGCTACCAAAGAAGTTTGGGTAGCTTGTCTCAGCTACTAGGGTTAGACCCAAAACACATGTAGTCTGTGTTTAGATGAAACACTAAAATTGGATCATTTTCTAGTTATACCCTGTACCTTGTAGATTGATGGGCAAAACTATGAAGTTGCACATAACCCTAGACTTGATTATGGTATTGTACTAGGTGTTGGAAAGGGTTGTCTTTGATACGCCAATCAGTGAGATCCATTGAGGGTTAAAACCCGGGTATGTTTGGGCAGTCTAAGAATTCATTTGAGTGGGTGATCATAGTGATAGGATTAGCCCCTTTGTCAGACAAAGTGAATGATAGGGCTTACACTCTCTTTGATGGAAACCTAAACTACCAACAGTGGATTTCAACTGTGTTTGATATTTGGATTTGCAAAATATATTTATATGATATATATTAATGTTTTATAAAAAGTTTTTGCAAAAAGGTTTTAGTTCCCATGATCGATCCGAGCAGAGAGTGTGACATTATACCTTGCAGCCAGGGGAGAGGTCTTTCCCTATCAGGCAGTGTTGTGATCATTATGGGCCGAGAGGTTAAGTGTAAGACACCATTACAAGGCTGATTACTTGTGATTTATCTTACTTAAGTCCTTTATTCTTGGGTCTTCATAGGATGGTTGAATTCAATGATCATTTAAGTGTAAATGTTGGTCTCATATTGAGCCCATAGTGATGTGCTCAGGGGTTCACTACATTTAGTAGTGAATTTGGCCAAGCCTTGTCATAGAGGCTGGGCCAAACCCATGTGAAATTCTATGAGGTTATTGTGGGGTCCCATGACATACAAATCAGGCTTAAGTTGCCCATGCAACATCTTGGGTCGTGAGCCTTTGAAGGAAATGGTCCTAAGGCCCATAATTAATAAGATTAATTAAGTTGTCACATGACAACTTAAGTTGTCATTTTCTCTAGATCGATTCTAAGTTGTCATTTTCTCTAGATTGAATCTAGTTTTGAAAATGTGTATGGAGCACCCATCCTCTTAAGAGGTAAGGTTTATCTCTTAATAGAGTCTAGATTCAAACTATATTTGGAGAATCTCCTAATTTGATTAGGAAAAGTGATCCATAAGGATATAAAAGAAAAAGAGGGCAAACTAGACTTGATCACCACTTTTTCTTATTCGTTCTTCTTCTCTTTTGTCTTCCAAGAAACCTTATCACAACTTAGGCTTTCAATGACTGATAGAGATCAGTTTTCTTCTGATTTTTTCAAGAAAAATTCAGAGGAATTTTAGACTCACCTTCCCTAGTTCAATCCAAGTAGTTGGGTTGTAGTTTTGCTAAAAACTTTATTGTTGAATCAACTTCACCTATACATTGCACCATCTTCAATGAAGATGGTTTTGGAACTAATTTGGGCATGAATTTACACATTGGGATCTACATTTGTGGTATATGTATTACGTATAAATCTCCCTATTTGACTGGTTTCAAAATTGGTCTGCTTCAATGCAAGACCGATCCTAAAAAATGTAGTTTTTCAAAACATAGGGAATTTAGTTCTTAGAAGGATTAGGATTCTTGTTGAAAATTTTCCCAGCCATCTAGCATGGTTTAGCCATCCATATGATGGATCCTAACCCTTCTAATAGTGGTATTAGAGCATTAGGTTCAGCCCTTGGACTAAACTAAACTAGATTTGAACCAAAAACTTAAATCGACAAGAACTATTCTAGCTGATTTAAGCAATTAGCAGAAATCTCTAAGAATTCGGTTCTTAGTGGGCCAATGATCTAAAATTTTTATGCATATATTTTGATATATTATAGAATTGTTCTATTATGGATTCTTGAAATCTTGGGATAAAAGTATGATGGAGATCAAACTCTTGATGGTGGCAAGATTTGTGCATATCAAAATTTGTTAATTTGATTAAGTGGTCTATAATTAATTATTTTTCTTTTATAGAAAGGATGTATTGGGATTTTCTGATGTAAGCAATATAACTTAGGGTTTTTTTATTTTTTTACATTGGAGAAATCGATGTAGCTTGCAGAGAAGACAGAGATTGTAGATGGAGATCGATCTATAGATTGTAGTTTCGTAGGGATGCAATTTTTGTCTAGATTGGATTCAGACCATCACACTATCCGCCCTAGCCATTTATTTCTAATTATCTTCTATTTATTTACTAATTTGATTGTGAATCATAAATGAGAATTTTAGATCATTACCTATGTGAATTAATGCATGTTTTTAACATCAAATCGTAGGCCAATTTGACCTAGTTTTGGTCCAACATTGTTGAGTCAAACATATGGTTCTTTGGGGTCTGATCACATCCCCTTGGATCACTGTTTAAGTGACCCAAAATTGATTTTAGGTCAGGGGTTTGATGTCCCATTGCATGGACAAAACTACTTTTAGTAGTTTAGCAAGACTAGCCCATTTCAACATGGACTGCTATATAGGCCAAACTACTTTTAGTAGTTTAGCCCATATACCAAGATAAAATATTAGATAATTTGTTCTATTGATGGGCTGATCAATTACCCCACTCAATACAAACAAGTTGGATAGTAAATTTATCGAAAACAGATGTTGCTGAATTGGTTCTCTCTACACTGTATCATTTTCAGTTAGAGAATGGTTTTGGAATTGATATTGGGGGTGAACTACCACCTTGGGAGCTGTGATTTATGGACTCCGTACCAGGTATAATCTCCATTCTCTTTGGTTTCATTCTCATCCCCTCTCCAAAGATAGGGAATATCATAAGATGATATCTCTAAAAGCCTTCCATTATTAGCATGAAAGTCGGTTGAATTGGTGGGTGGGGATGCACCATAAAATTGGGTTATCTATTTTACTAAGAGAGTTGGAGGGATTGCTTCATTGGATGATAGGGGCATCATATACTAGTTGAGGGGTCTATCCTAAAATGAAAGACTCTCTCACAATATAATGGGGCTTGTCAATATGATAGATCAACACTTACCAATTTGAAAGGTTAAACTAAAATGGAAATGAACTTTGTCTAATGGAGGCTAAAGGGAAATCATAAGATTGGTGGATTCAATCCTTCACAAAAAGTGATGGGGTTATGCAGCTGAAACAGTTGGCCCCATGCACCTATGTGATTTTCTACATTTTTCCCACCACTTAGATAAGAGAGAAATCTTAGAGATGAACAAATGGAGACGGAACATAGATAAATGTCCTTTCTATAGAAGATAACATACAACAATAATAAGGTCATGGACTAATCGACTAGCACTTTTTGTTAGAAATGGCACACAAACAATTCTCTGAATTATTAGATGACATACATATTGGTTTCATAACCTTAATTTGGTGTTCACGTATGAGAAATTGGACAAAGTTGCCAAAAATCTGGCACCGGAATGTCCTGGTGATAGAGCCTCTGAGGTACGAAGAAGAGAATATCAGGAATGGAAAGAAGAACTCTCTTCCCTGGTGTTATAGCATAGCCTTACTAGACAATTCTATCTAGAGACAGTTCGACAAAACTGAGGAGCATAATCATTCTACATGATAGAAAGTCCTCAAACTATTGATGACCATGAGGATGACTGAGACCTAACCGGTTCTTGACTATGTCATGCAAATGATAGGTTATATCAATGAACTAGATATTCTTGGCTCCCAACTTGATGACGACACAAAAATTGATGTCATCTTAGACTCTCTGCCCACATTCTTTAATCAGTTTATCATGAACTATAGAATGAACAAGCTAAAAGTTCATTTGTAAGAGCTTAACAATATGTTGTAGAGAGTTAAGAAATTGATTAAGAAGGACAAGTCAGTAGCCATGCTTGTTAAATGAGGCATGTCTAGCAAGAAGAAATGAAAGGGCAAGAAGATTTCTTAGAGAAAGGGAGGCAAACCAAAGAATTAGAATAGAGACAAGTCATTAGATGAATATCACTTATACAAGGAGACCGAAAACTGGAAGTGGAACTTTCCTCATTATCTAGAACCCCTCAAGAAGAAAGAAAGTAATTTCGAATTTGTAGTCATAGATACCAATAAGTTGGTCACTTCTGCTTCCTAATGTATTGACTCTAGAGATTCCACTCAATTAGGTACATCTACAACTATTGCAGATGAGGTCTTGCTCTACTTGGGTATGTTTGCAACTATTATAGCTGATGAGACCAAAAAGAACCCTATTTTTATCATCTAATATTCACTCTTTTATATTTATTTATCACTTAAATGAACACATTACTCTTGTTTTTCGATCTAGGGCAATAAAGAAGGCAATTAAAAGAAAACTGGGCAAATCGGGTGATTTTGCACAGTTTCGGCGACAGTAAGTAATCTGGGCCTAACTCTCAATTCCGGACACCGAATTGGACAATTCAATAAGCATTAGAAAGATGAAAGGAAGGCCCACAACTTTTATGTTTTGGGTTTTGATAGATTCGGCTCGCATCGAGTACGAAAACAAGGCCAAAGTCAGAGCAAGTTCGCAGCCAGGCCCATTTCACAACTTAAGCCCAACTCGCAGAAGTACCTTGAAGCAGCCCAACTCGAATTCAAGAGTTAAGAGTACGAATTTCGAATGTAATCTCCAAGGAGAGAGTCTTATCAGATCTAAAGTCTTGAATGTAATCCTAGAGAGATAAGAAGATTGAGATTAGAGCATTAGATAAGAGATAGGATAGGATTAGTTCAAGATAAGATCAAAACTCCCTAAGGATAAGATGATCTCCTAGAAGGAGTTGGAAAACAGCCATCTCCTTTGGCTATATAAAGAGGGGGGCGAACCAGCTCTAGAAATCGCTCATTCCAAGATCCAAGAGATCATCAAGAAGACAAAGAAGCAAGAAGGCAGTTCGGGTATGGAGAAGAAGAGCATGGAGATTGCACAGATCATGAGTAGCTAAGCTTCTTTTTCTGGTTCAAGGGGGGAGGTTCGGTTGTGTCATTGTGAGGTTCTGTAGTTACTTTGTTTTCTTTCTTTTTAATTCAAGTATTCATTGGTTCTTGTGCACATTTTTTATTGGATGTTAATGTTAATTAGTTTGACAAACTGAATTAATGTTGATTTTCCTACTGCTATCCATGAATTTGGTGATCCGTAATTGTCACGAATAATGGTACAAGTAGCAATTAGGTTGATATCTTTTTTGGGTCAATTGTTCGTGACAGCCTTTGACCAATGTTTTAACATGGTTCAACCTAAAAGAATCGATGAAACAAAATTCAGTAATTGCAGCTATCTCAATTATTGTTATTTTGGTTTAACTGTTTTCACAAATCTTAATGCTATCATTGTTTAACATGGAACACTATCGTACCCAGTTGAGTGGTGATAAGTGTTGATCGAATGCTGGGTTTGGTCAATTGAATTAGGAAAACACAAGGTTTATTATGGTTATCCTAATAAATCTAAGGTTAAATGCTTGAATTGCAAGAATGTTGAATTGTACCTAGGATCGATGGCCAATCGATTCAACCTGAACCCTTGAACTAGAATTCGGTAAGACTGATTTTCTCTTGTTTGTTTAGTTTGTTATTCTTTTAATTTTAGTTATTTAATTTTCCCACACAATTACTTTACCCATTCGACTAAGAGATTACTGATTTGCTTCCTGTGGGATTCGACCTAGAACCACTTTTACTGCAAATATTTTATTGTGGGACTAGTAATAATTTTGAGGGCTTCGACAAACCTGTCAATAGCTCATTTTCTAGGATCAGTAGATTTAGTTTTTAGAGAAGGGATTATAACCCTTAAAGATTGTCTTTATGTTCAACTGTTTAGAAAAAAATTGATTTTTGATTTTTACTTAATTAAAGATGGTTACTCTATTTCATTTACTAATCAGATTACAATTAAATTGAATAACAAAATCCTTGCTTGTGTAGAACTTGAGAATGGTTATTATGTACTCCACCATTCTCTAGAAACAAATGTGACCGAAACAATGTCGAAATATATACCCAAGAAAAGAGCATGATAAATAATTAATCTAACAAGCCTGTGTCATTATCGACTTAGCCATATAAATAAAGAACGTATCACAAGATTGGTGAATGATGGTTCTATAGATTTCCTCACTATAGAAGATCTAGCAACTTGTGAGCATTGCCTTCTAGGAAAAATGGAGAAAAGGGCATTTATAAGTAAGTCTAAAAGAAGTACGGGTACACTTGACATAATACATACTAATATACGTGGTCCCATGAATGTTAGGACACACAACCAACATTTCCATTTTATAAATTTTACCGATGACTATTCTCGATATGGTTATGTGTGTTAGACAGTGTATGCCCTTAGCTCCAATCAGCATGATGTACATTCTGACATTTATTGTAAATGAATAAATTACATATTTGATTCATGTTAGTATGGTGTGTTTCTATGTAATACCCCTAAACTGGACACATATGAGACTTGTATTAGTTTAGAATCTTCACAGCCGTTGGATAGATTTGGGGAGATTTATCTTGCTAAGACACTGATTGAAGGGATAGGAAATCCATCACATGGACGCCCAAGATTGCAGAATAAAGGGGGTGAATTTCAAAAATTTTTCTTTTCCCTTCAATTGGGAATCGAATTCCCTACTTAGAAAATCATATTTTCAAGGATCATTCTTGAATCATAAACTGAACCAGATCTGAACCAAAAGGAGTTGAGAGAGATAATACCTGACAAAGAAATAGTATCTCTCAATGGAGGTGCTCACGCCCAAGGTAGAAACCAAAATCTGCTCCGACTAAAGATGGCGCAGTACAAGGTGGAGCAGAATCAGCAGTGTCCTTCCTAAGAACTTGATTCTTCTCAAGAATCACCTAAATGGCTTGTGAATACAACTTCTACCAATCTTTTCTCCAAAAGATTGGAATCAAGATCCAATCTTGATTTCTCCCAAACAATGGAGATCGAACTGCATGAGGCGGCGGCTGCAGGAAGGAGGCAGCTAGAAAGAATTTGCAGGGTGCAGAGTTCTCTCCTCTGTGATCTCAGCTCTGAAGACAAGACTTGAGTCTGTTGGATGTTGTGTCTAAAGGCTGCCGCCCCCTCTTCCTTTTATAGACTTAAAGGGATCAGCTCCTAATCCCATTAGGAGTTGCTAACTCAAATCATATATGGATTAGAAGTCCCTTTAAGATAAAGGGATAATCCTTATCTTATCTGTAGATTAGATCAGCCAGCTCCTAATCTAATTATGATGTTTCCAAATCTAAATCTCATTTAGATCTTGGACTCTCTGAGTGGATAGGGTGTGGGCCCAATCCTATCAGCTGATCTTATCTCAGAATTCACCCCTTAAAGACTAATCAAATTAGCCCAGTTCGAAATGGGTTTAAGGCCCATTTAGGGTTATGTACTCATTAAACCTTCCAAACTGCTGCCCAGTTGGGCTTCCTTGTATGGCATGGGACCCAAACATTGATCTACACATCAGCCACATGGGTTCAGCCCAGCCTTTGTTACAAGTTCTGGCCGAATACACTGTTATGGACAGTGCACCCCCTGAAAACCCATCAGATGGGCTCTATGGGCCCAATACTTACCTTAAGTGGTCCTTGGGCCAAGCCACCTTGTAACACCCAAGGACTGTGGGCAGATGCAAGATTAGACCATCAGGTATTATCCTCAATGGCCTTACACTTAACCTCTCAGCCCATAATGATCATACACTACCCGACAAGAGAGGACCTCTCCCTCAGCTGCAAGGAACAGTGTTGCACTCTCTCAAGTATGGATCCCGGGAATTAAAACATTTTTGCAAACATTTTGAAACCATAATATATATACTGTTATATCTCATATAAAATATATTTTACAAAACAAATCTCAATGATTGAAATCGGTTGCCGGTAGTCTTGGTTTCCATCAGTGAGAGTGCATCCCCGATCATTACCTTTGTCCGACAAAGGGGCTGATCCTGTCACTATGATCACCCACTCAGATGAATTCTCAGACTATCCCAACATACCCAAGTTTTGACCCCCACTAAGGATCTCACTGATTGGTACATCGAAGACAGCCCAATCCGACACCTAGTGCAGTATCATAATGGAGTCTAGGGGTCGGGTGTAACTTTCCGGTTTTGCCCATCAATCTCCAAGGTCCAGGGCAATACTGGAAATCTGGTCCAATTCAAAGATTCAATTAATCCCACACTGTGTGTGCCTAGGGTCTCACCCTGGTAGCTGAGACAAGCCACCCCAACCGACTTGGTGGCACCACAGTGTCAGCCTTGTCAGGATAGGTCTCCCCAGACCGACCCACTGGCTGTGAATATTCTAAACTAACACAAGTCTCATTAAGTGTCCAGTTTAAGGGTATTACACAGAAACATACCAAGGGAACATGAATCAAATATGCACTTTTATTCATTTACAATAAACTCATAAAGTACATCCTTTACCAAAGGACCACAGGTGGGAAGATCTTCTACAGTTAGAAAATCCAAAGGACCATCCTTTACCAACCTTGTGATTCGGTCAACACCGATGTGGCCAAGTCGGTAATGCCACAGACACGTGGGATTAACTGCATCACGGGCTCTCTTCTTGGGGATTTCAGCCGATGTAGTTTCGGTTATGTTAGTTTCTAGATAAGGATGTAGAACATAGAGACCGTTCTCCAGCTCCCCATATGCGATGAATCTGTTGTTTCTTTTAATAGTAATCGTATTACTAAAGAAGACAGAATAACCATCTGCACACAATTTTGAAACAGAAATCAAATTTCTTCCTAAGTTTTGTACATAAAGACAATCTTTTAGTACAACTTTTCCTTCTCTAAAAAATAACTCCACGGTTCCTATTGCCGCGGCTGCAATAGTTGCAGTAGTCCCCAAGTAGAGAGTGACTTCTCCTTCACTCAGCCTTCTACTTACCTTGAACCCCTGCAGTGAGTTACATGCATGAGTTGAAGCCCTGGAGTCAATACACCAGGACACAGAAGCTACCAATAAGTTGGTTTCTATAACACAAGTTTCGAAATTACCTTTCTTGGATTCCAGGTAGGCAGGACAATTCCATTTCCAGTGGCCGGTCTTCTTGCAGAAGTGACAGGCATCCGATGCTTTGTTTTTCTTCTACCTTTTGCCCTTGGTGGCTTTGTTTTGATGCTTCTTTGCCTTCCTCTTTTTCTTGCCCGTTTTGCTAGCTTCAACAAGCATAGCTACAAGCTCATCCTTTTTAATTAGTTCTTCAGCTCTTTGCAACATATTGTTGAGCTCTTGTAAGCTGACATTCAGCTTGTTCATGTTATAGTTCATGATGAACAAATTAAAGGAAGGAGGCGAGGTCTAGCTCAAATCTAAGAGCCTCCAGTTCGTTGATGTAACTCATCATCCGAAGACAATGGTCGTGAACTTGTTGGTCCTTGGACATTTGAGTGGTCATGAACTGCTTCAAGACCTTTTGCCGAGTAGAACGATTCTGCTCTTCATACACCGTCCTTAGGTTGTCCAATATGTCATTGGCAAGTTCGATCTGATCGAATTGCCTCTGTATTGGGTTGTCCAAGGAGGCGATGATGTAACACCGGGCTAGGGAGTTTTTCTCCTCCCATTCCTGATAGTCTCTCCTTCGGGCCTCAGAAGCCCTGTCTCCTGGACACTCCGGGGCAGGATTCTTTGCCACTTTGTCTAGATTTTCTGAAGCTAGGACGAGCATAAGGTTCCTGTACCAGTCGGCGTAGTTTGGGCTCTTAAGCTTGTTGTCATCAAGAAGCTTTGCAAAAGATTCGTTTGTCATTTTCTGATAAAAGAGCAAATATCAGTCCACAACCTAATTTGATTCATGTTCATTTCATAGATATGACTTTTAATCTACGATCCATTTCCATTTATTCATCTATGAGATTTCCCTCCTTTCTCAGTGATGGAGACTATGGGTTGTCTCTAGAAATGTGGGAAATCACATAGGGTGCATGGAGCCAACTGTTTCAACTACATAACCCCACCACCTTTCTGTGAAGGATCATATCCACTCATCATATGAGTTTTCCCTTTGGCCTCTGTCAAACAAGGTTCAGAGTCGTTTTCAGGTAAACCTTTCTGTCCAGTGAGTGCTTACCCATCATATTCGTGAACGCCAAGGTACCGTGAGAGAGTTCCCATTTTCTGGTGAAGCCCCTCCCACATTGGTCTATGACACCCCTATCATCTTATGAAACACTCAGACAAGCCCAACAGCAAATGGATAGCCCATTTTCTGGTGCGTCTCCTCATTACTGAAGGACCCATCCTCATGCTAATGATGGAAGGCCTTTAGAGAGTTCATCATATGAATCTCCCTATCACATGCACTCATATTAGCTGGAGGGAACAAATAATTACGCCCTAGTTTGATTTAGGTCAAACCAAAGTGACTCCCACTGACTTTCATAAAGCCAGATTTCGGTGGGCCTTAAATCGGCTAGGGTTCCGCACGTAACCTCTTGATGATGTGTGGGGCCCACCACTTAGGGAGGTCATCCATTGACCAAAAGGGACACCATGGCAATGATGTGCATTCAACCATGGTGTGCGCAAGAGCCACTGTCGAATGAGCATGGGCCAAGTACTTATGGCCCATGTACGCAGCACATCACACATTCATACATCTCATGCGGCGATAAATTGATCCAATCAATTAATTATCTGTAAGGCCCATTGGAAGCCCGTTAAAAATTCCATAATATTAACCATTAATATTATCTAGGTATATGGGCAGAATTAGGGTTACCCAGTTCGGCCCATATAGCTTTATCCTTTAAATGGGCTTTTAGCAGTTTTAACTATTTAAAACTGGGCCTTTACAGGCTGGGCCGAATTAACCATTTAATTAAATATCAATCCTTCGGCCCATTAGTGGGAAAAATTAGGGCTGACTTTCAGCCTTGATTAAACCCTAGAATTGGTCCAAACAGTTTGAACCAATCTTGGTTCAAATGGGTCTAGGGTTTGATTTTTAATTAAATCCTTAATTCAAGAAAATAATCTAAAATTAAATAACTGATAAAAGAAAAACAAAAATCAGTTAATCAGGGTTGTTCGCACACTCCATCCTACAAAACAGAGGTTAGTTCACAGATTGCAGTTTCTCAAACTGCAAATCGCAGATAGCGAATCTCCCATCTACGAAATCTCCTTCTCTACGCCGCCATCTTCGATCCAAAATTAAAAATAAATAGAAATCCTATTTCTATTAATTATTACATCAGATCAAATGCCTATACATTGAGTCTAAAAATTAAAAAAAAAAAAATTTACAGACCAAATGTAATAAATAAATTCAATAAACTGCAAATCTTGCAGTTCTCCCTACGCAAACCAAGATTTCGATCTCCTCTTGTACGAACAACCCATAAATCAAGAAAATTATAAAGAAATATTCTAAATAATAATTAGATTTATTTAAAATTAATTTCAAATTATTTGCCCATCTGTTTTGGGAACAAATTTCCCAAAACCCATATCTGCGCAAATTGGGTAGAACGCCTTCTCCCTATTTGCGCAGGTTCAGATCTGAAACAGAATGATTCAAGATTTGAACCTGGGCTCTGATACCACTTAAGGGATAGGAAATCCATCACATGGACGCCCAAGATTGCGGAATAAAGGGGGCGAATTTCAAAAATTTTTCTTTTCCCTTCATTCTTGAACCATAAACTGAACCAGATCTGAACCAAAAGGAGTTAAGAGAGATAATACCTGATACAGAGAAATAGTATCTCTCAATGGAGGTGTTCCCGCCCAAGGTAGAAACCAAAATCTGCTCCCACTGAAGATGGTGCAGTGTAGGATGGAGCAAAATCAACTTTGTTCTTCCAAAAGAACTTGATCCTTCGCAAGAATCAACAGGATGGCTTGTGAATACAGCTCCAAACAATATTTTCTCCAAAAGATTAGAATCAAGATCCAATCTTGATTTCTCCCAAACAATGGAGATCGAACTGCTATAGGCGGCAGCTGCAGGAAGGAGGCGGCTAGAAAGATTTGTAGGGTGCAGAATTCTCTCCTCTGTGATCTCAGCTCTGAAGACAAGACTTGAGTCTGTTGGATGTTGTGTCTAAAGGCTGCCGCCCCCTCTTCCTTTTATAGACTTAAAGGGATCAGCTCCTAATCCCATTAGGAGTTGATAACCCAAATCATATCTCGATTAGAAGTCCCTTTAAGATAAGGGATAATCCTTATCTTATCTGTAGATTAGATTAGTCAGCTCCTAATCTAATTAGGAAGTTTCCAAATCTAAATCTCATTTAGATCATGGACTCTCTGAGTGGATTGGGTGTGGGCCTAATCCTATCAGCTGATCTTATCTCAGAATTTGCCCCTTAAAGACTAATCAAATTAGCCCAGTTCGAAATGGGCTTAAGGCCCATTTAGGGTTATCTATTCATTAAGCCTTTCAAAATGCTGCCCAGTTGGGCTTCCTTGTATGGCGTGGGACCCAAACATTGATCTACACATTAGCCACATGGGTTCAACCCAGGCTTTGTTACAAGTTCTGGCCGAATACACTGTTATGGACAGTGCACCCCCTAAAAACCCATCAGATGGGCTCTACGGGCCCAACACTTACCCTAAGAGGTCCCTGGGCCAAGCCACCTTGTAACACCCAGGGACTATGGGCAGATGCAAGATTAGCCCATCAGGTATTATCCTCAATGGCCTTACACTTAACCTCTGAGCCCATAATGATCATACACTGCCCGACAAGAGAGGACCTCTCCCTCGACTGAAAGGAACAGTGTTGCACTCTCTCAAGTATGGATCCCGGGAATTAAAACCTTTTTGCAAACATTTCGAAACCATAATATATATACTTTTATATCTCATATAAAATATATTTTGCAAAACAAATCTCAACGATTGAAATCGGCTGCCGGCAGTCTTGGTTTCCATCAGTGAGAGTGCATCCTCGATCATTACCTTTGTCCGACAAAGGGGTTGATCCTGTCACTATGATCACCCACTCAGATGAATTTTCAAATTATCCCAACATACCCAGGTTTTGACCCCCGCTAAGGATCTCACTGATTGGTACATCAAAGACAGCTCAATCCGACACCTAGTGCAGTATCATAATCAAGTCTAGGGGTCGGGTGTAACTTTCCAGTTTTGCCCATCCATCTCCAAGGTCCAGGGCAATACTAGAAATTTGGTCCAGTTCAAAGATTCAATTAATCCCACACTGTGTGTGCCTAGGGTCGCACCCTGGTAGCTGAGACAAGCCACCCCAACCGACTTGGTGGCACCACAGTGTCAACCTTATCAGGATAGGTCTCCCCAGACCGACCCACTGGCTGTGAACATTCTAAACTAACACGAGTCTCATTAAGTGTCTAGTTTAACGGTATTACACAAAAACATACCAAGGGAACATGAATCAAATATGCACTTTTATTCATTTACAATAAACTCATAAAGTACATCATTTTGATTGAAGCTAAGGGCATACAAAACTGTCTAACACTGATGTACTGCCATGTTGGTTGGGGTGGCTTGTCTCAGCAACCAGGGTGAGACCTGAGGTACATGCGGTGTGGGTTTTCTTGAAACGCTGAACCGAACCAAAATTCTAGCATTACACTGGACCTTGGAGATAAATGGGGAAAATAGAAATGTTACACCTGACCCGTAGACTTGATTGTGATGCTACACTAGGTGTTAGATTGGGCTGTCTTTGATGTGCCAAGCAGTGAGATCCTTAGAGGGGGTCAAAACCAGGGTATGTTGGGATAGTCTGAGAATTCACCTGAGTGGGTGATCATAGTGACAAGATCAGCCCCTTTGTTAGACAAAGTGAATGATCAGGGAATTGCACTCTCTCTGATGGAAACTAGTGGATTTCAAATGTGTTTGAAATTTGGTTTTGCAAAATATATTTATATAGAGATATACTTATAAACATTATGGTTTTAAAATGTTTGCAAAAGGTTTTAATTCTTGGGATCCATGTGAGTAGAGAGTGCAACACTGTACCTTACAGCCGAGGGAGAGGTCCTCTCTTATCGGGTAGTGTTTGATCATTAAGGGCTGAGAGGTTAAGTGTAAGACCATTGAGGGTTATATTAGATGGGATAATCATGCATCTGCCCATAGTCCTTGGGCCTTCATAAGATGGCTGGACCCAAGGAAATTTAGTGTAAATGTTGGGCCCATTAAGAGCCCATAATGATGGACTCAGGAGTTCACTCTATTTAGCATTGAATTCGGCCAGGCCTTGCAACAGAGGCTAGGCTGAACCCATGTGGCTGATGTGTAGATCAAAGTTAGGGTCCCACACCATACAAAGAGATCCAAACTAACCAGCATTAAAAGGAAGTGAGCCTGAAAGCTTAATGGGTCTAAAGCCCATTTCAAACTAGGTTAATTGGGTTAATTAAATAGGGGCAGATCTGGGTTTGGATCAGTAGATAAGGATAAGGGGATAACTCTTATCCACTTAAAGAGTCCAGATCCAAATAAAGTTTTGGATAAGGAGACTCCTAATCAGATTAATAGGTTGTCTCTTTAATGCTATAAATAGAGAGCAGGGCGAACCTGAAAAAGGTACAACACAGAGATGACAACTCAGTTTAACTATTTCTGCCTTCAGTTCTTTTTCTCCTTGCTCTTGCCGCCCTACCCTTTTTGTTCTCCAATTCTTGGATTTGATCTTGATATTATTTCTGGTTAGAAGAAACAATTTTGAAGTTGTGCTCACTACCCCATTCGATTTTTGCTAAAGAATCACAAGTTCTTGGTGAAAAACTACCTGTTGATCTTGCCTCATCCTAAGTTGTGTCATCTTCAGTGGAAGGAGTATTTGGTACACTCTTTGGGCATGAACACCTATGTTGTGAGGAGCTTTTTGCATGGATTTCTTATCAGGTATATTCCTCCCTATTCTTGATTTCAGATTTGGTCTGGTTTGGTTACAAGAACGAACATTGAAAATGTAGTTTTCTAAATTGGGAATACGATTTCCGGATGGGAGTGAAGAAATTTTTGAAATTCGCCCAACCTTCCTGAAAGGTTTGACCATCCATATAATGTATCTCCCATCCCTTCAGTGGTATCAGAGCCAGGTTCAAGTCTTGAAGCAAATTAGATCAGATCTGGATCTGTGCAAATGGGTAAAAGGGATTCTACCCGATTTGCGCAGTTAGTGTTTTTTTCTGGGAATTGGTTCCCAGATTATGGGCGGATGATTTGGAAAATAAATCTTTATTATTCTGTTATATTTACAGAATTGTTCTATAAATGTTTCTTGAATTCTTGGGCTACACGTGTGATGGAGATTGAATCTTTTTGGTGCCAAGATTGGCGCACCCTGTTGTTTCTTTTCTATTCAATTTGGTCTGTAAATATATTTTTTTTTATTTTTAGACAAATTGTATAGGAATTCAATGTGTTGTAATAATAGAAAAATTAGGTTTTTCTATTTTATTTCCATCTGGAGATTGCTAGAGTGCACAACAGAGGAGAAGAAGATTTTGTAGTAAGAAGTTCTACGATATGCGATTTTGCAGATATCGATTCTGCAATCTGCGATTACGTCCAAGAAAATCACAGTGCATCCCTTTGATTTTGTTTTCTTCATAATTTGATTATCTTGAATTAGTTTCTTTTTCAGATCATTATTCTTAAATAAAATCCAGAACTGGACACCAAAACATGGGCCAATTTGTACCAGATTTGGTCAAAACTGGTTGGACCAAATTGTTGGTTCGATGGGGTTGGTTTTTCTAACCCAAATTTGATTTAGGCTAGAGGGTTAATAGCCCACTTCAAGTTTTAATTCAGCCCACCTCTGTAAAAACCTAGTTTTAATATGATAAAACTGAATCAACCCTAATTTAGCTACATGGGCCAAACTGCTTTTTGCAGTACAACCCATGTACCTAGATAATGTTATATGATAACATTTTGGGCTCTGTTGGGCTGATAGTGATTTAATCTAATTAATTTAGGGTTTCACAGATATTTTAATTGATTGGATCAAATTGTTTCACGCATGTAATGTATGGATGTGTGATGTGCTATGTACATGGGATATAAGCACTAGGCCCATGCTAATTCGATAGTGATTCTTTCGCACACCATGGCTGAATGCACATCATTGCCATGGTATCCATAAGATCATTGGATGATCTCCCCATTTTATGGGCCTCACATCAGCTTCCTCCCCAAAAGAATATTCCTATACAATTTGATGGGCCTATCCGTTTAGGGCCCATTTAAATCTAACTTTGAGAAAGTCAGTGGGAGCCACTTTGGTTTGACCTAAATAATACTAGGGCATAATATTCCATTCCCTCCACTGAAATATGAGTGCATGTGATAGGGAGATTCATATGATGAACTCTCTAAAGGCCTTCCATCATTAGCGTGAAGATGAGTTCTTCAGTAATGAGGAGATGCACCATAAAATTGGGCTATCCATTTATTGTTGGATCTGTTGGATTGTTTCATAAGATGATAGGGGTGTTATACACCGATGTGGAAGGGGCCTATCCAAAATGGTAGTCTCTCTCACGGTACCTTGGCATTCACAAATATGATGGGTAAGCACTCACTAGACAAAAAGGTTTAACCTAAAATGGCAATGAACCTTGTCTGACAAAGGCCAAAGGAAAAGCTCATGAGATGAGTGGGTGTGATCCTTCATAGAAGGTGGTGGGGTTATGCAGCTGAAATAGTTGGCTCCATGCACACTATGTGGTTTTCCACATTTCTAGAGACATAGTCTGCAGTCTCTGTCATTGAGTTAGGAGGAAAATCTCAGAGATGAATAAATGGAAATGAAACATAGATTAAAAGTCATATCTATGTAAATAACATGAATCAAATCAGGTTGTGGACTAATATTTGTTTTGCCTTTTATCAAAAATGGCAAATAGACAATTCGCCAAACTGTTGGACGATAGTAAGCTTAAGGGCCCAAATTACGTTGACTGGTTTCATAACATTATGTTGGTTCTGACATCTAAGAAACTGGACAAAGTTGCTATGAACCCTGCTCTAGATAGTCTAGGTGATAGGGCTTCTGAGGCTCGTAAGAGGGAATATCTAGAATCGGAAGAGAAAAACTCTTTTGTCGGTGCTACGTCATAGCCTCCTTAGACAAACAAATATAGTGACAGTTCGATCAGATCGAAGTGTTCGAGGATATCTTGGACAGTCTAAGGACAATGTATGAAGAGCAAAATCATTCTACTTGTTAGAAGCTCCAAAAGCAGTTTATGACCTTACAAATGTCCAAGAACTAGCTAGTTCATGACCATTGTCTTAAGATGATGGGATACATCAATGAACTGGAGGCTCTTTCATCTGTGCTAGATCATGTCACCAAAGTTGATGTCACCTTGAACTCTTTGCCTCCTTCCTTCAATTAGTTCATAATAAATTACAATATGAACAAGCTAAATGTTATCCTTCAAGAACTCAGCAATATGTTGCAGAGAGATGAAGAATTGATAAAGAAGGATGAGCCCATAGCCATGCTTGTTGAAGGTGGCAAATTGGGTAAGAATAAGAGGAAGGTAAAGAAGAAACCTCAAAAGAAAATTAGCAAGCCTAAAATGTAGAAGAAGGACAAGGCACCAAATGCCTGCCACTTCTGTAAGCAGACCGGCCACTAGAAGAGGAACTGTCCTCAGTACCCTGAGACCAAGAAACAAGGTAATTTCAAATCCCTTGTCATAGAGACCAATATGTTGGTCACTTCTGCTTCTTGGTGTATTGACTCCGGGGCTTCTACTCACACGTGTAATAAATATATTGCAAGGGGATTAAGACAAGCAGAAGACTGAGTGACAAAGAAGTGATTTTTTACTTAGGGACTACTTAAAGGAAAATGGGATAGTATCACAACTAGCTACTCCTGCTACACCATAGTTAAATGGTGTGTTAGAGAAGAGGAACCAAACTTTATTGGATATGGTCCGATCACTTCTCATACATTCGGAATTACCTACATCCTTTTGGGGTTACGCATTAGAGACAGTGATATACGTGCTGAACCGGGTTCCAACCAAATCTGTTCCAAAGAGTCCCTATGAATTTTGGACCGGTAAGAAACCAAGTGTTAAACACTTGATGATTTGCTGTTGTTCGACACATATTAAAAGAACAAGTGCTAACAAATTGGAATCTAATACCAACCATTGCCTATTTGTTAGGTTACCCAAAAGGCTCTGTAGGGTATTTGTTCTATGACCCAGGAGTGTAGAAGGTGTTCTATAGTCAAAATGTTGATTTCTTGGAGGAAGATTACATCCTGAACAATCACCATCTAGAAGTTTCTATTGATGAGAAGAGCACAGGGGTAGTGGGAGATGTCCTACAAGTTGTAGTTAATAACCAACCTAGGAGATCTACCCGAGCATCCAGGTCTCTAGTTCATTATGGTTATGACCAAGAAAGTTACATGGTGGAATCCACGACTAGTGTGGAGGATCTCATGACTTATACGGAAGCTATGTTGGACAAGATTCCTTGAAGTGGGTAGATACCATGAGAGTTGAGATGGACCCAATGGAAACCAATAGAGTTTGGACTCTAGTAGATCCGCCCCCTGGAGTAAAAACAATTGGTTGCAAATGGATCTATAAGATGGTAAGGTTGAGACCTACAAGCCTCATCTTGTGGAGAAAGGGGACACTCAGAAAGAGGGAATCCATTATGAGAAACCTTTTCGCCCATGACCATGCTTAAATCCATTAGGATCCAACTAGATGTAGCAGCATACTATGACTACGAGATTTGGAAAATGGATATCAAAACGGTGTTCCTGAATGGAGATCTTACTGAAGATATCTAAATATATATATTATTGTTTCAAAATGCTTGCAAAAGGTTTTAATTCCTAGGATCCATGTTAGTAGAGAATGTAGCATGTACCTTGCAGCTGAAGGAGAGGTCCTCTCTTGTCGGGTAGTGTTTGGTCATTAAGGGTTTAGAGGTTAAGTGTAAGAGCATTGAGGGCTATACCTGATGGGCTAATCTTGCATCTGCCTACAGTCCTTGGGCCTTCATAAGATGGCTGGACCGATGGACCATTTAGTATAAATGTTGGGCCCATTAAGAGCCCATATTGATGGACTTAGGGGTTCACTACATTTATCAATGAATTCAGCCAGGCCTTGTAACAGAGGCTAGGCTGAACCCATGTGGTTGATGTGTAGATCAATGTTAGGGTCCCATAGTGATGGACATAGGGATTCACTGCATTTATCAGTGAATTCGGCCAGGCCTTGTAACAAAGGTTAGGCTGAACCCATGTGGCTGATGTGTAGATCAATGTTAGGGTCCCATGCCATACAAAGAGAGCTAAGCTATCTAGTATTAAAAGGAAGTGAGCCTGAAAGCTTAATGGGCTTAAAGCCCATTTCGAACTAGGTTAATTTGGTTAATTAAATAGGGGTGGATGTAGGTTTGGATCAGCAGATAAGGATACGAGGATAACTCTTATCCACTTAAAGAGTCCAGATCCAAATAAAGATTTGGCTCAGTGATGGGTTGTCGAAGCCCCTCAAAATTAATGCTAGTCCCACAATAAATTTGTAGTAGTAGTGGTACTAGGTCAAATCCCACAGGGAGCTAGGGAAATAATTTCTCAGTCGAGTGTGCAATAATAAGAGTGGGAAAATTAAATAATTAAATTTCAAAAAGAATCGAGAGAGAAATATCAACTTAAGAGAAATTAGTATTACCGAATTTTGATTCAAGGGTTCGGATTTAATCAATTGGTCATCGATCCTAGGTAGACTTCGGCAGTCTTGCAATTCAAGCATTTAACCTTAGATTTATTAGGATAGCCATAATAAACCTTTTGTTTTCCTAAATCAGCTGACCAAACCTAGCATTCGATCAACACTTATCACTAATCGACTAGGTACGATAGCGCTCCATATTAACTAGTGATAGCATTAAACTTTGTGAAAATAGTTAAACCAAAATAACAATAATTGAGATAGCTGCAATTATCGAATCTTATTCCATTGATTCCCTTTAGGTTAAAACATGTCAATACATTGGTCAAAGGCTGTCATGAACAATTGACCTAGAAAGATATTAACCTAATTTATACTTGTATCACTATTCACGATAATTACGTTTCACCGAATCATGGATAGCAGTAGGAAAATCAATATTAATTAATTTGTCAGACTAATTAACATTAACATCCATAGAGAATAAGCACAAGAATCAATGAATACTTGAATTAAAAAGCAAGAACTTGAATTAAATACTGAACTGAAGATGACACAATCGAACATCCCCCCTTGAACCAGAAAAGAAAAGCTTAATTGCTCATGATTTTCGAATCCTCCATGCTCTGCTTCTTAGAAGGCCGAACTATTCTTTCTTGTTGATCAAGTTGCTTGATGCTTGATGATGGACTCTTTGATTGATGCCTAAAGCTAGTCCCCCCCCCCCCTTTATATAGTTGAGGGAGAGGGTTGTTTTCCAACTCCTTTTAGGAGATTAACCTCAATTAAGAAAGTCCTGATATGTTTTGGGATCTGTTTGATGGCATCTAACAAGGGTATATTTATCTCCCCCTTCCTGAAGGTCTCCAAGACTTCTTGCTCATATTCCTTCCTTCTTGGATTTTTCCAACTTACTAGGAAATGAAGGCACAATGGCATTAGTAATCTTTGGGCGAGGGGGGTCGGATATTACCTTAATGGGGCTCTTGTTTGACTCTTGTTTCTCCTCTTCCTTCTGTCTTTTATCTATCTTCCTTGGTGAGGTAGGTTGTGGCTGCAATTCCTTCCCACTTCTCAGCACCACTGCACTAGCATTTTCCTTGGGATTAACTACCGTCTGCGATTGTAACTTTCTAGAGTTCTGTGCCTCCAACTTGCTAATGGAAGTAGCAAGTTAACTGATTTGGTTCCCTAAGTTCTGGATGCTGGCCTTTGTTTCTTGTTGAAATTGTTGAGTGTTAGTAGCAAGAGCCTTAACGATTTCATCTAATGACATACCTGAACTTGAGGGTTGACTTTGCGCTGAGATAGGTGCTAAAATTGGGGGCTGTTTGTTGAAAGCTTGGGGCTGATATCTCTGTGGTCCTCCTTGATTTCCATAGCTTAGATTGGGATGATCCCTCCACCCAGGATTGTAGTAATTGGAATAGGGATCATACTTGCATTGAGGTTGGCCTGGAAATCCTCCTATGGCACTAACTTGCTGCATCGAACCATCTTGCAATGATAGACACATATCCGTAGGATGCCCAGGAATCGAACAGACACCACATACCCTTGCCATTTGCAATTGCCCTTGTTGAACCAAGGCAGTTAGATCAGAATTTTGATTTTCTAAATTAAAAGAACTTACCTCATTGACATGCCTAATAGTACCATCTGTTTTTGCTCCGAATTGTTGTGAATTTTCGGCCATGTTGGAAATCAATTCCCTAGCCGCTTCGGGTGTTTTATTGACTAAGGCTCATCCACTAGCTGTGTCTACCATACTTCTATCCATAGGTTAGAGTTCTTCATAGAAGTATTGGATCAAGAGTTGTTTAGGTATTTGGTGGTTGGGACAGCTAGCACAAAGTTGTTTAAATCTTTCCCAATATTCGTATATTGTCTCACCACCAAACTACCGAACTCCACATATTTCTTTCCTAATATTTGCAGCTCGGGATGCAGGAAAATATTTATCTAAAAACATTATATTCATCTCATCCCATGTACATATCGAACCGGGAGGAAGAATGTATAACCAATCCTTTGCTTTATCTCGTAAAGTAAAAGGAAAAGCTATAAGTTTTACTTGACCCTCAGTCATACCCTATGGTTTCATGCTTGAACAGACAACATGGAATTCCTTGAGATTCTTATGAAGGTCCTCACTTGAAAAGCCATGAAAAATAGGAAGCAGTTGAATCAATCCAGATTTTAGTTCAAAGGCTACCTCGAGAGGGATATATTATGCATAAGGGTTGTTGGTTCATGATTGGTGCAGCTAACTCCCTTAGCGTTCTCTCTCTATTAGCCATCCTTTCTTCCTCTTCGAAAATAGGTGGATCACAAGTTGGCAAGTCGAATTCAGAATTCACCCTTGGAGGTGAACGGTCCTTCCTTTGCTTCGCCTCCTTCCTTAAACGACGGGTAGTCTTCTTAATTTTGGGGTTGTACTCTAGTTCACCTCTTTGAGAAGCATGAGTCATAAAACAAAGAAGGTTAACACAAATAAAAGGTAACAAGCTAAGAAATTAAAGTAGCTCCCCGACAATGGCGCCAAAATTTTGACGGGTTGTCAAAGCCCTCAAAATTAATGCTAGTCCCACAATAAATTTGTAGTAGTAGTGGTACTAGGTCGAATCCCACAGGGAGCTAGGGAAATAATTTCTCAGCTGAGTGTGCAATAATAAGAGTGGGAAAATTAAATAATTAAAATTCAAAAAGAATTGAGAGAACAATATCAACTTAAGAGAAATTAGTCTTACCGAATTCTGATTCAAGGGTTCGGATTTAATCAATTGTCATCGATCCTAGGTAGACTTCGGCAGTCTTGCAATTCAAGCATTTAACCTTAGATTTATTAGGATAGCCATAATAAACCTTGTGTTTTCCTAAATCAGCTGACCAAACCCAGCATTCGATCAACACTTATCACTAATCGACTGGATACAATAGCGCTCCATATTAACTAGTGATAGCATTAAACTTTGTGAAAACAGTTAAACCAAAATAACAATAATTGAGATAGCTGCAATTATCGAATCTTGTTCCATTAATTCCCTTTAGGTTAAAACATGTCAATACATTGGTCAAAGGCTGTCATGAACAATTGACCTAGAAAGATATTAACCTAATTGATACTTGTACCACTATTCGTGAGAATTACGGATCACCGAATCACGGATAGCAGTAGGAAAATCAATATTAATTAATTTGTTAGACTAATTAACATTAACATCCATAGAGAATAAGCACAAGAATCAACGAATACTTGAACTAAAAAGCAAGAACTTGAATTAAATACTGAACCTCACGATGACACAATCGAACATCCCCCCTTGAACTAGAAAAGAAAAGCTTAACTGCTCATGATTTTCGAATCCTCCATGCTCTGCTTCTCAGAAGGCCAAATTGATCTTCCTTGATTGATCGAGTTGCTTGATGCTTGATTGATGAACTTTTCAATTGATGCCTGAAGCTAGTCCCCCCCCCCCTTTATATAGCTGAGGAAGAGGGCTGTTTTCCAACTCCTTTTAGGAGATTAACCTCAATTAAGAAAGTCCTTATCTATTTTGAACTAACCCTATTCTATCTCTTATCTAGTGATCTAATCTCAATCATCTTATCTTTCTAGGAGTACATTCAAAATTTAAATCTGATAAGACTTTCTTTCTAGAGATTACATTCGAGATTGAGACTCTTGTCTCTTGAATTCGAGCTAAGCTGCTTTAATAACTTGGGCTACTGCGAATTGGGCTTTAGTTGTGAAATGGGCTTTGCTGTGAACTTGCTCCAAATTTGGGCCTAATTGTGTCTTCGATGCGGACCAAATCTGTCAAAACCCAAAACATAAAAGTTGTGGGCCTATCCCTCATCTTTCCATAGCATCTTGAATTATCCAAATAGGAGTACGGAATAGAGAGTTATACCTAGATTACTGAATGGTGCCGAAACTATGCAAAATCATCCAATTAACCTTCTTTTCTTCCAATCGCCTTCTTGCTTTCCCTGAACCGAAATACAAGAGTCTGAGTCCAATTAAGTGCTAAAATATTGAAAAGGAGTGAATATTTGGGGATAAAAATAGGGTACTTTTTAGTCTCATCAATCAGGGAACTCCTAATTCGATTAGGAATAAGTTGATCTTTATCTGTAGATAAGATAAGGATTATCCTTATCACTTAAAGAGTCAATATCCAAATAAAGATTTGGATCAAGAGACTCCTAATCAGATTAGGAGGTTGTCTCTTTAAGGCTATAAGTAGAGAGCAGGGCAGACCTAGAAAAGACACACACAAAACACAAAGAGAAGACAACTCAGTTAGACTGATCTTGCTTTCAGTTCTTTTTCTTCCTGCTCTTGCTGCCCTACCCTATTCGATCTTGAACCAAATTAGACCAGATCTGAATCTGTGCAAATGGGCAAAAGGTGTTCTACTTGATTTGCGATGTTAGTGTTATTTCTAAGAATTGGTTCCCAGATTATGGGCGGATGATCTGGAAAATAAATCTTTATTAGTCTGTCATATTTATAGATTTGTTTTGTGAATGTTTCTTGAATATTTGGGATGCACATGTGATGGAGATCGAATCTTTTTGGTGCCAAGAATGGCACACCCTCCGATTTCTTTTCTATTCAATTTGGTTTGTAAATATTTTTTTTCTATTTTTTAGACAAATTATATAGGAATTTGACGTGATGTATTTGGAGATTGTTGGAGTGCGCAACAGAGGAGAAGAAGATTTTGTAGTAAGAAATTCTATGATCTGCAATTTTGCAAATATCGATTCTACAATCTGCGATTACTTATTATTTGCAGGTTTGTAGGATGTCTAAGAAAATCATAGTGCATCCCTCTGATTTTGTTTTCTTCATAATTTGATTATCTTGAATTAATTTCTTTTTCAGATCATTATTCTTGAATAAAATCCTAAACTAGACACCAAAACATGGGCCAATTTGTACTAGATTTGGTCCAAACTGGTTGGACCAAATTGTTGGTTCGATGGGGTTGGTTTTTCTAACCCAAAATTGATTTAGGCCAGAGGGTTAATGGCCCACTTCAAGTTTTAATTTGACCCACCTCTTTAAAAACCTAGTTTTAATATGATAAATCAGCCCTAATTTAGCTACATGGGCCAAACTGCTTTTTGTAGTACAACCCATGTACCTAGATAATGTTATATGATAACATTATGGGCTCTGTTGGGCTAATACTGATTTAATCTAATTAATTTAGGGTTTCATAGATATTTTAATTTATTTGATCAATTTGTTTCATGCATGTGATGTATGGATGTGTGATGTGCTATATACATGAGGCATAAGCACTTGGCCCATGCTAATTTGATAGTGGTTCTTTTGCACACCATGGCTGAATGCACATCATTGCCATGGTGTCCATAAGATCATTGGGTGATCTCCCCGTTTGATGGGCCTCACATCAGCTTCCTCCCCAAAAGGAACCGTGCGTAACCCAAGCCGTTTAGGGCCCATTTGAATCTGACTTTGAAAAAGTTAGTGGGAGCCACTTTGGTTTGACCTAAATAAAACTAGGGCATAATATTTTGTTCCCTCCACTGAAATATGAGTGCATGTGATAGGGAGATTCATATGATGAACTCTCTAAAGGCCTTCCATCATTAGAATGAAGATGAGTCCTTCAGTAATGAGGAGATGCACCATAAAATTTGGCTATCCATTTGTTGTTGGATTTATTGGATTGTTTCATAAGATGATAGGGGCGTTACAAACCGATGTGGGAGGGGCCTATCCAAAATGGTAGTCTCTCTCATGGTACTTTGGCGTTCACAAATATGATGGGTAAGCACTCACTAGACAGAAAGGTTTAACCTAAAATGGCAATGAACCTTTTTTGACAAAGGCCAAAGGGAAAGCTCATGAGATGAGTGGATGTAATCCTTCACAGAAGGTGGTGGGGTTATGTAGCTGAAACAGTTGGCTCCATGCACACTATGTGGTTTTCCACATTTTCAGAGACAGTCTGCAGTCTCCGTCACTGAGATAGGAGGAAAATCTCAGAGATGAATAAATGGAAATGAAACATAGATTAAAAGCCAAATCTATGTAAATAACATGAACCAAATCAGGTTGTGGACTAATATTTGCTTTGCCTTTTATAAAAAATGGCAAACGGACAATTTGCCAAACTGTTGGACGATAATAAGTTTAAGGGCCCAAATTACGCTGACTGGTTTTATAACCTTATGCTGGTTCTGACATTCGAGAAATTGGACAAAGTTGCTAAGAACGTTGTACCGGATCGTCTGGGTGATAGGGCTTCTGAGGCTTACAGGAGGGAATATCATGAATGATAAGAGAAAATCTCTCTTGCCTGATGCAGTTTGATCAGATCAAAGTGTCAAAGGATATCATGGATAGTCTAAGGACCATGTATGAAGAGAAAAATCGTTCTACTCGTCAGAAGGTCCTAAAGCAGTTTATGACTACACAAATGTCCAAGACCCAACTAGTTAATGACCATTGTCTTAAGATGATGGGGTACATCAATGAATTGAAGACTCTTGGATCTGGGCTAGATCATGTCACCAAAGCTGATGTCATCTTGAACTATTTTCTTCCTTCCTTCAATCAGTTCATAATGAATTACAATATGAACAAGATAAATGTTAGCCTTCAGGAACTCAACAATTTGTTGCAGAGGGACAAAGAAATGATAAAGAAGGATGAGCCCATAGCCATGCTTGTTGAAGGTGGAAAATTGGGTAAGAAGAAGAAGAAGGAAAAGAAAAAACCTCAGAGAAAACTAGCAAGCCTAAAAAGCAGAAGAAGGACAAAGCATTAGATGCCTATCACTTCTATAAGCAGACCGACCACTGGAAGAGGAACTGTACTCAGTACCTGGAGACCAAGAAATAAGGCAATTTTGAATCCTTTGTCATAGAGACCAATATGTTGGTCACTTCTGTTTCTTGGTATATTGACTCTAGGGTTTCTACTCATGCATGTAATACATTGCAGGGGTTTCGGACAAGTAGAAGACTTAGTGACGAAGAAATGATTCTTTACTTGGGACTTCTTCAAGCGTTGCAACAACAGCCATATGAACTGTAGAGTTGTATTTCAGAGAAGGAATAATTACATTAAAATATTGTCTTTATGTACCCAATTTGAGAAGAAATTTGATTTCTGTTTCAAAACATTGTGCGGATGGTTATTCTGTTCTTTTTAGTAATGTGATTATTATCAAAAGGAATAACAAATTCCTCGCATATGGAGAACTTGAGAATGGTCTTTATGTTCTCCATCCTTCTCTAGAAAGAAATATAACCAAAACTATGTTGGATAATAACCCCAAGAAAAGAACTCGTGATACAGTTAATCCCACGTGCCTATGGCATTATGGACTTGGCTACATTAACATAGATCATACCACTAGGTTGGTAAATGATGGTCCTTTGGATTCTCTAATTGTAGAAAATCTTCCAACTTGTGAACCTTGCCTTCAAGGTAAGATTACGAAATGACCATTTAATAGTAAGCTTGAAAGATCAATAGGCATGTTTGACCTTATACATACTGATGTATGTGGTCCCATGAATGTTAGGACACATAACCAGAATGTTTATTTCATTACATTTACCGATGATCACTCTTAGTATGGTTACGTGTAACTAATGAGACACAAGTTTGAATCCTTTGAGAATTTCAAAGAGTTTAGGCAAGATGTTGAGAAATAGTTTGGGAGAACAAATTCAGGGACTACTTAAAGAAAAATGGGATAGTATCACAATTAGCTCCTCCTTCTATACCACAATTAAATGGTGTGTCAGAAAGGAGGAAGTGGACTTTATTAGATATGGTCCGATCACTTATCGTACACTCAGAATTACCTACATCCTTTTGGGGTTATGCATTAGAGACTATGGTATACGTGTTGAACCAGATTCCAACCAAATCAGTTCTGAAAACTCCCTATGAGCTTTGGACCGGTAAGAAACCAAGTGTAAAACACTTGAAGATTTGGAGTTGTCTGACACATATTAAAATAATAAATGCTGACAAATTGGAATCTAAGACCAGTCATTGCTTATTTGTAGGTTACCTAAAAGGCTCTGTAGGGTATTTATTCTATGACCCAAGAGAGAAAAAACTATTCTATAGTCAAAATGCCCATTTCTTGGAGGAAGATTACATCCTGAACAATCATCGTCAAGAAGTTGTTCTTGATGAGGAGAGCTCAGGGGTAGCAGGAAATGTTCCACGATCTCCAGTTAATAACCAACCTAGGAGATCTACCTGGGCATCCAGGCCTCTAGTTCGTTACGGCTATGACCAAGAAAGTTACTTTGTGGAAGCCACGACCAGTGACGAGGATCTCGTGGCTTATACGAAAGTTATGTTCGACATAAATTCCTTGAAGTGGGTAGATGCCATGAGAGATGAGATGGACTCAATGAAGACCAATGGAGTCTGGACTCTACTTGATCTGCCCCCTAGGGTAAAAGCAATTAGTTGCAAATGGATCTATAAGAGGAAGAAGGGCCCCGATGGTAAGGTTGAGACCTACAAGTCTCGTCATGCAGCGAAAGGGTACACTCAAAAAGAAGGAATCGATTATGAGGAAACCTTTTCGCCCATGCTTAAATCCATTAGTATCCTGCTAGCTATAGCAGCATACCATGACTATGAGATTTGGCAAATGGATGTCAAAACTGCATTCTTGAATGGAGATCTTACTGAAGATTTCTATATGCAGCAACCACAAGGTTTTATAGCTGCAGGTAAAAAGCACATGGTATGTAAACTGAATCGATCCATATATGTATTTATGCAAGCTTCTAGGAGCTGGAACATCTGGTTTGACTCTACTATCAAACAATTTGATTTTGAGCAGAATCCGGATGAGCCCTGTGCTTACAGGAAGACCAGTGGGGATAAGGTTATGTTCTTGGTTCTGTATGTAAACGACATTCTACTCGTTCGAAATGATGTAGGAATGTTGATTACGGTGAAAGTATGGCTTTCGCAGCAATGCTCCATGAAAGATCTTGGAGAAGCCTCTTATATCTTAAGACTTCGACTCTATAGAGATAGATCGAAGAGGATAATAGGACCAATCTACTTACATTGACAAGATATATTCAAGAGATACAATATGGAGAACTCCAAAAAGGAAATGTTCCTTTCAGGCATGAACTCACTCTCTCCAAGGGTATGTCTCCCCAGACACTTGAGGAGATTGAGGACATGAAGGAAGTTCCCTATGCCTCTACCGTAGGGGGCGTCTTGTGTGTCATGCTATGCACTCGGCCAAACATTGCTCAGGTTGTGAGTGTGGTATGTAGATACTAGTCTAACCCAGGACAATACTAAAATACCTTTGAAGGACAAAAGATTTTTGTTTGGTATTCGATGGTAGTTTACTACAGATCCTTGGGTATACCAATACCAATTTCCAGTCAGACTCGGATGATAAAAAATCTACATCTAGATACATCTTTACGATGGGTTCCTGTGCAGTTAGTTGGAAAAGCAGCAAACAAGGGTCCACTGTAGATTCCATAACCGAGGCCAAGTACATTGTCGCAAGTGAACCTGCTAAGGAAGCCATATGGATGAAGAAGTTCATTCAGCCACTAACATAGAAAGTGTTCAAGAAACATGTGAAAAGTATGCGACTCTGGCTTATACCCTATTGGACCTAAGTGCAAGTGGGAGCCGTTAGACAGTATATGCCCTTAGCTCCAATCAGCATGATGTACATTATGACATTTTTTTTGTAAATGAGTACAGTATATATTTGATTCATGTTATTATGGTGTGCTTTTGTGTAATACCCTTAAATTGGACACACATGAGACTCGTGTTAGTTTAGAATCTTCACAACAATTGTATAGATCTGGGGAGATTTATCCTGCCAAGGCTGACACTGATGTACTACCAAGTTGGTTGGGGTAGGTTGTCTCAGCTGCCTAGGTGAGATCTTAGGTACATGTAGTGTGGGTTTTCTTGAAACCCTAAACTGGACCAAAATTCTAGTATTGCCCTAGACCTTGGAGATAGATGGGCAAAACTGGAATGTTACACCTGACCCCTAGACTCGACTATGATACTACACTAGATGTCAGATTGGGATGTCTTTGATGTGCCAATCAGTGAGATCCTTAGAAGGGGACAAAACCTGGGGGTATGTTGGGACAGTCTGAGAATTCATTTGAGTGGGTGATCATAAGGACAGGATCAGCCCCTTTGTCGGACAAAGTGAATAATCGAGATAATGCACTCTCTCCGATGGAAACCTAAACTACCAACTGTGGATTTCAAATGTGTTTGAAATTTGGTTTTGCAAAATATATTTATATAGAGATATACTAATATATATTATGGTTTCAATGTTTGCAAAAGGTTTCTATTCCTAGGATCCATGTGAGTAGAGAGTGCACCACTATACCTTGCAACTGAGGGAGAGGTCCTCTCTTGTCGGGCAATGTTTGACCATTAAGGGCGAAGAGGTTAAGTGTAACACCATTGAGGGTTATACCTGATGGGCTAATCTTGCATCTGCCCACAGTCCTTGGGCCTTCATAAGATGGTTGGACCCAAGGCCCATTTAGAGTGAATGTTGGGCCCATTAAGAGACCATAGTGATGGACTTAGGGGTTCACTGTATTCAGCAGTGAATTCAGCTAGGCCTTGTAACAGAGGCTAGGCCAAACCCATGTGGCTGATGTGTAGATCAATGATAGGGTCCCACGCCATACAAAGAGAGCCAATTTTGAACTGGGTTAATTGGATTAATTAAATAGGGGCAGATATGGGTTTGGATCAGCAGATAAGGATAAGAGGGTAACTCTTATCCACTTAAAGAGTCCAGATCCAAATAAAGATTTTGATCAAGGAACTCCTAATTTCATTAGGAATAGTTGATCTTTATCTACAGATAAGATAAGGGTTATCCTTATCACTTAAAGAGTCCAGATCCAAATAAAGATTTGGATCAAGAAACTCCTAATGATATTAGAATGTTGTCTCTTTAAGGCTATAAATAAGAGTAGGGTGGACCTGAAAAAGACGCACACAAAACATAAAGAGAAGACAAATCAGTTAGACTGGCCTTGCCTTCAGTTCTTTTTCTTCTTTCTCGTGCCGCCCTACCCTGTTCGATCTCTAGTTCTTGAATCTGATCAAGATTTGATTTTGATATGGTTTCTTGCTAGAAGAAACAATTTTGAAGTTGTACTCACTACCCCATTCGATTCTTGTTGAAGAATCACAAGTTCTTGGTGAAGATTTACCTGCTAATCCTGCCTCATCCTAAGCTGTGTCATCTTTAGTGGAGGGAGGATTTGGTACACTCTTTTGGTGTGAAAACCTACGTTGGGAGGAGCTTTTTGCATGGATTTTGTATCAGGTATATCCCTCCCTAATTTTGGTTTCAGATTTGGTCTGGTTTGGTTACAACAACGAACCTTGAAAATGCAGCTTTCTAACTTGGGAATAGGATTCCCGGATGGGAGTAAAGAAATTTTTGAAATTTCGCCAAACCTTCCAGCAGGGTTCAGTTATCCATATGATGGATCTCCCATCCTTTCAATGGTACTAGACAACATAAATAGGTCCTTTTAGTTTGTTGTCGTCCAACAATTTGGTGAATTGTTCGTGTGCCATTTCTGATAAAAGGCAATAATAATTAGCCTACGACCTTAGTGTTGTTTCATGTTATCTGACATAGAATGATCTTTTATTTATGTTCCATCTCCATTTATTCATCTCTAAGATTTCCCTCCTACCTCAATGACGAGGACATGGTGCATGTCCCTAGAAATGTGGGAAATAACATAGGTGCATGGGGCCAACTATTTCAACAGCATAACCCCGCCACTTTCTGTAAAGGACCAAATATCCACCCATCCAATGAGCTTTCCCTTTGGCCTCCATCAGACAAGGTTTATTGCCATTTTAGGTTAAACCTTTCTGTTTGGAAAGCACTGATGTAACCGTTTCTGGTCACGTACCATTTTTTGTGATGTATAAATTTTTTTGGCTAAGTACCTCGTTATTTGACCCGGTGGTGACATGCCTTGGTGAGGAGCTACTTGGTGGCGAACTGCCTGGGGGAGAACTACTTGGGGGCGAACTGCCTGGTGGCGAGCTCCCTACTAGGCGGCTTGTGACTTAGAGAATGGTGGAGCTCCCTGGTGCAGCACAACCCGACTGCCCTCTACATGAGGTGGTCTTCTTTCCTTTGTAGGCAGTGGGAGCTGAGGGACCTACGAGAACTCCATCTTTTCCTCCTCTTTGTAGGTGGTGGGAGCTGAGAGACATGCGAGAACTAAATTAGAGGACCCGGGGGTATTGTCCCGACAGGGGCTCTCCGACGCATAAGTTAGCACTCTGATGGTAGAGAGCTTTGAAGATGATATTGGAGAAACGAGAGAGCTAGAGACCAGGGATTACCTCCATTTTTCTCCCATCTCCCCCTCCTTTGGTGGGTGAAGTCTTTATATACCAGAGTCCTCACGGGTTAGGTGGGTGAAAAGCCTCCAAACGGTAAGACTCGTCACATCCCATAAGAACCGGGGTACGGTGGTGAACTCCTCGAGGTCGTCAGGCTAGCACTTGTGTCAGGCAGCCAGGTCGACGCCTGGGCCAGGTTGTTAGGGCGGCGCCTGCGTCAATCGGCGGATCGGTGTCTGGGCCAGCTTGTCAGGTCGGCGCCTGTGTTAGTCGGCAGGTTAGTGTTTGGGCCAAGTCATCAGGTCAGCGCCCGTGATAGTTGGCGGGTCGGTGTCTAGGCCAGGTCGTCAGGCAGGAAATTTTCCTACGATATGCCAAACTACTTCTGTACCGAGCTACCCTATAAGTGGTGAGCTGCTTAGTGGCAAACTGCATAGTGGCAAGGTGCCTATGCAATGCCGAGTTGTCTAAGTTGCCAGGCTATGAGGGTGAGCTGCTTGTGGTGAGCTGCCTGTGGTGAGCTACCTATGGCGAGCTACCTATCGTTAGCCACTTGTGGCAAACTGCCTGTGGAGTGTTGCTTATGGCGAGCTGCCTGTGGCAAGCTACTTATGGTGAGCTACCAATGGTGAGCTGCCTGTGGCAAGCTACTTATGGCGAGCTGCCTATGGTGAGCTGCCTGTGGCAAGCTGCTTATAGCAAGCTACCTGTGGCAAGCTGCTTATGGTGAGCTGCCTATGGGGAGCTGTCGGTGGCAAGCTGCCTATGGCGAGCTGCCTGTGGCAAGCTGCTTATGGCGAGCTACCTTTGGCGAGCTGCCTATGGCAAGCTGCTTATGCCGAGTTGCCTATGGCGAGCTGCCTATGGTGAGCTGCCTATGGCGAGATGCTTGCGACAAGCTGCCTATGGCGAGTAACCTATGGCAAGCTGCTTATGGTGAGTTGCCTATGGCGAGCTGCCTATGGTGAGCTACCTGTGGCGAGCTGCCTATGGCGAGCTGCCTATGGTGAGCTGCTTATGGCGAGTTGCATATGGCGAGCGGCCTATGGGGAGCTGCCCAAGGTGAGCTGTGAAGAGGCCACACTTAGTTGGCATGAGGTAACATGTGTCACAATTCCACTGGAGGGCCAAATCTGCCCTCATCAATTGCCCCCCACTCCTAAGCTGAGAGTAACTCAGCGAAGGGAGTAGATTTCTTTTGGCCCGTAAGTCAACGAGCTAGTAAGTGCTGATCCAATTCCTAGTGTGGCCCGTAGGCTCTGGGAGTGACTCGTAGTCTACTCTTCTTTGACTTTTAACCGTGTCGGAGAGGCGACCAAGTCTTAAGCATTAATGTGGCCCATAGGCTATTGGAGTGACTCGTAGTCTACTCTTTTTTTACTTTGCTCGTGCCGGAGAGGCGACCGGGTCTTAAGAAATAATGTGGCCCATAGGCTTTGCCTGTGAGGTGTCGAGCTATGATTGTGTTGCATCCGCTTCGTAATGCCAGTCACCCACTCCTACAAGAAGCTACTAGGAGCTCGACTTTCGGGGGCAGCACTACAAACTTTAGGTTGCCAGCTCATACGGGAGCCTTGGAAGGCTCGACCGGTAAGGATGCCTATGTAGTCGGTTTGCCGCTAACTCTCGCGGAAGCCACGAAGAGCTCATCTTTGTAGGGGGACCTTGCAAAGAGGACTGATGAGGCATTATCTGAATTGGAAATAAGGTTGGGAGAGCTACTTAGTCTGTTAGCACTACATAGTCTTTGAGTTCATAAAAGATGTAAACTATAAAGCGATAGCTTCGATTTCTAAAAAGTGAGGATTTAGCTTTCTGGGATAAGAGGACTTAGCTGTTGTAAGATGAGAACTTAGCTTTTTGTAGCGTCTTCCCCCAGATGGCGCCAATTGATGTAACCGTTTTCGGTCACGTACCATTTTTTGTGATGTATAATTTTTTTTGGCTAAGTACTTCGTTATTTGACCCGGTGGTGACATGCCTTGGTGATGAGCTACTTGGTGGCGAATTGCCTGGTGGTGAACTGCCTGGTGGAAAACTGCATGGGGGCGGACTGCCTGGTGGTGAACTACCTGGTGGCAAGCTCCCTACTAGGCGGCCTGTGACTTAGAGAATGGTGGAGCTCCCTGGTGCAGCGCAACCCAACTGCCCTCTGCATGAGGTGGTCTTCTTTCCTTTGTAGGCGGCGGGAGCTGAGGGACCTGCAAGAACTGAACCAGAGGACCAGGGGGTATTTTCCCCGGTGGGGGCTCTCTGACGCTTAAGTTAGCACTCTAATGGTAGAGTGCTTTGAAGATGATATTGGAGAAACGAGAGAGCTAGAGAGCAGGGTATTTTCCCCCATCTCCCCCTCCTTTGGGGGGTGAGGTCTTTATATACCGGAGTCCTCACGGGTTAGGTGGGTTAAAAGCCTCCAAACAATAAGACTCGTCACTTCCCATCAGAACCAGGGTACGGTGGTGAACTCCTCGAGGTGTCAGTTTGGCGCTTGTGTCAGGCGGCCAAGTCGGCGCCTGGGCCAGGTTGTCAGGGCGGCACCTGCATCAGTCGGCGAGTCGGTGTCTGGGCCAGGTTGTCAGGTCGGTGCCTATGTCAGCCGGTGGGTCAGTGTGTGGGCCAGGTCATCAGGTCAGCGCCCATGTCAGTTGGCGGGTCGGTGTCTAGGCCAGGTCATCAGGCAAGAACTCTTCTTGCGATACATCAAACTACTTCTGTACCGAGCTACCCTATTAGTGGTGAGCTGCCTAGTGGTGAGGTGCCTAAGCAATGCCGAGTTGTCTAAGTTGCCAGGCTATGAGGGTGAGCTGCCTGTGGTGAGCTGCCTATGGCGAGCTCCCTGTGGTTAGCCGCCTGTGGCGAACTACCTGTGTGGAGCTGCCTATGGCGAGCTGCCTGTGGCGAGCTGCTTATGGCAAGCTACCAATTTTGAGCTGCCAGTGGCAAGCTGCTTATGGCAAGCTGCCTGTGGCAAGCTGCTTATGGCGAGCTGCGTATGGGGAGTTGCCTATGCCGAGTTGCCTGTGGCAAGTTGCTTATGGCGAGTTGCGTATGGCGAGATGCCTTTGGGCTGTTTATGGCGAGTTGCCTATGGCGAGCTGCCTATGGCAAGCTGCCTGGGGTGAGTTGCTTGTGGTGAGCTACCTGTGGCAAGCTCGTTATGGTGAGTAGCCTATGGCGAGCTGCCTGTGGCGAGTTGCGTTTGGCAAGCTGCCTGTAGCAAGCTGCTTATGGTGAGCTGCTTGTGACAAGCTGCTTATGGTGAGCTGCCTGTGGCAAGGTGCTTATGGAAAGTTGCCTATGGCGAGCTGTTAAGAGGCCACACTTAGTTGGCACGAGGTGCCATTTGTCACAATTCCACTAGAGGGCCAAATCTGCCCTCATCAATTGCCCCCCACTCCTCAGCTGAGAGTAACTCAGGGAAGGGAGTAGATTTCTTTTGGCCCATAAGTTGATGAGCTAGTAAGTGCTGATCCAATTCCTAGTGTGGCCTATAGGCTTTGGGAGTGACTCGTAGTCTACTCTTCTTTGAATTTTGCCAGTGATGGAGAGGCGACCGGGTCTTAAGCAGTAATGTGGCCCGTAGGCTTTGGGAGTGACTTGTAGTCTACTCTTTTTTGACTTTGCTCGTGCCGGAGAGGCGACCGGGTCTTAAGCAGTAATGTGGCCCATAGGCTTCGCCTGTGAGGTGTTGAGCTATGATTGTGCTGGATCAGCTTCGTATTGCCGGTCACCCACTCCTACAAGACGCAACTAGGAGCTTGACTTTCGAGGGCCGCACTACCAACTTTAGGTCGCCAACTCATTCGGGAGCCTTGGATGGATCGACCGGTAAGGACGCCTATGTAGTCGGTTGGCCGCTAACTACTGCAAAACCCACGAAGAGCTCATCTTTGTAGTGGGGACCTTGCAGAGAGGACTGATGAGGCGTTATCTAAATTGAAAGTAAGGTTGGTAGAGCTACTTAATCTGTTAGCCCTGCATAGTCTTTGAGTTCATAAAAGATGTAAACTATAAAGCGATAGCTTCGATTTCTAAAAAGTGAGGATTTATCTTTCTAGGAGAAGAGGACTTGGCTTTTGTAAGATGAGAACTTAGCATTTTGTAGCGTGTTCCAATAGACGGCGCCAATTGATGTAATCGTCTCTGGTCACGTACCATTTTTTGTAATGTATAAATTTTTTTGGCTAAGTACCTCGTTATTTAACCCGATGGTGACATGCCTTGGCGATGAGCTAGTTGGTGGCGAACTGCCTAGTGGTGAGCTGCCTGGTGGAGAATTGCCTAGGGCGAACTTCCTGGTGGCGAACTGCCTGGTGGCGAGCTCCCTACTAGGCGGCCTGTGACTTAGAGAATAGTGGAGCACCCTGGTGCAGCGCAACCCGACTGCCCTCTGCATGAGGTGGTCTTCTTTCCTTTGTAAGCAGTGGGAGCTGAGGGACCTACGAGAACTCCATCTTTTCCTCGTCTTTGTAGGCGGCGGGAGCTGAGGAACCTACGAGAACTAAATCAGAGGACACGGGGGTATTTTCCCCGGTAGGGGCTCTCCGATGCTTAAGTTAGCACTCTGATGGTAGAGAGCTTTGAAGATGATATTGGATAAACGAGAGAGCTAGAGAGCAGGGATTACCTTCATTTTCCCCCATCTCCCGCTCCTTTGGGGGATAAGGTCTTTATATACCGGAGTCCTCGCGACTTAGGTGGGTGAAAAGCCTCCAAATGGTAAGACTCGTTACATCCCGTCAAAACCAGAGTACGGTGGTGAACTCCTCGAGGTCGTCAGGCTGGCACTTGTGTTAGGCGGCCAAGTCGATGCCTTGACCAGGTTGTCTGGGCGGCGCCTGCGTCAGTCGGCGGGTTGGTGTCTAGGCCAGGTTGTTAGGTCGGTGCCTGTGTCAGTCAACGGGTCAGTGTCTGGGCCAGGTCATCACGTCAGTGCCCGTGTCAGTCTGCGGGTCGGTGTCTAGGCTTGGTCATTAGGTAGGAAATCTTCCTGCGATACGTCGAACTACTTCTGTACCGAGCTACCCTATAAGTGGCATGCTGCTTAGTGGCGAGCTGCCTAGTGGCGAGGTGCCTATGCAATGCCGAGTTGTCTAAGCTGCCAGGCTATGAGGGTGGGGTGCATGTGGTGAGCTACCTATGGCAAGCAGCCTGTGGTTAGCCGCCTGGGGCGAACTGCCTGTGGTGAACTACCTGTGGGAGTTGCCTGTGGCGAGCTGCCTGCGGCAAGCTGCTTACGGCAAGCTGCCTATGGGGAGCTACCCGTGGCGAGCTGCCTATGGCGAGCTGCCTGTGGCAAGCTGCTTATGGCCAGCTGCCTATGGCGAGCTGCCTGTGGCAAGCTGCTTATGGCGAGTTGCCTATGGCGAGCTGCCTATGGCGAGCTGCCTGTGGTGAGTTGCTTATGGCGAGCTACCTGTGGCAAGCTCCTTATGGCGAGTTGCCTATGGCGAACTGCCTATGGCAAGCTGCCTGTGACGAGCTGCTTATGGTGAGCTGCCTGTGGCAAGCTGCTTATGGCCAGTTGCCTATGGCGAGCGGCCTATGGGGAGCTGCCTGTGACGAGCTGTTAAGAGGCCACACTTAGATGGTATGAGGTTCCATGTGTCACAATTCCACTGGAGGAACAAATCTGCCCTCATCAATTTGCCTCCCACTCCTGAGCTGAGAGTAACTCAGCGAAGGGAGTAGATTTCTTTTGGCCCGTAAGTCAACAAGCTAGTAAATGCTGATCCAATTCAAAGTGTGGCTTGTAGGGTTTGGGAGTGACTTGTAGTCTACTCTTCTTTGAACTTTGCCCGTGCCAAAGAGGCAACCGGGTCTTAAGCAGTAATGTGGCCCGTAGGCTTTGGGAATAACTTGTAGTCTACTCTTTTTTGACTTTGCTCCTGCCAAAGAGGTGACCGGGTCTTAAGCAGTAATGTGGCCTATAGGCTTTTCCTGTGAGGTGTCGAGCTATGATTGTGCTGCATCAGCTTCGTAATGCCGGTCACCCACTCCTACAAGAAGCTACTAGGAGCTCGACTTTCGGGAGCAGCACTACCAACTTTAGGTCGCTAGCTCATACGGAAGCCTTGGAAGCCTCGACCAGTAAGGACGCCTATGTAGTCGGTTGGCTGCTAACTCCCGCGGAAGCCACGAAGAGCTCATCTTTGTATGGGGGACCTTGCAGAGAGGACTGATGAGGCAATATCTGAATTGAAAGTAAGGTTGGTAGAGCTACTTAGTCTGTTAGCCCTGCATAGTCTTTGAGTTCATAAAAGATGTAAACTATAAAGCGATGGCTTCGATTTCTAAAAAGTGAGGATTTAGCTTTTTGGGAGAAGAGGACTTAGCTTTTGTAAGATGAGAACTTAGCTTTTTGCAGTGTGTTCCCAAAGACGGTGCCAATTGATGTAATTGTTTTTGGTCATGTTCAATTTTTTGTGATGTATAATTTTTTTTTGCTAAGTACCTCGTTATTTGACCCGGTGGTGACATGCCTTGGTGATGAGCTACTTGGTGGCGAACTGCCTGGTGGAGAACTGCTTGGGGAAGAATTGCCTGGTGGTGAACTGCCTGGTGGCAAGCTCCCTACTAGGCGGCCTGTGACTTAGAGAATGGTGCAGCTCCCTGGTGCAGCGCAACCCGACTGCCCTCTACATGAGGTGGTCTTCTTTCCTTTGTAAGCAGTGGGAGCTGAGGGAACTGCGCGAACTCCATCTTTTCCTCCTCTTTGTAAGCGGTGGGAGCTGAGGGACCTACGATAACTGAATAAGAGGACCTGGGGTTATTTACCCCAACGGGGGCTCTCTGATGCTTAAGTTAGCACTCTAATGGTAGAGAGCTATGAAGATGATATTGGAGAAACGAGAGAGCTAGAGAGTAGGGATTACCTCCATTTTTCCCCCATCTCCCCCTCCTTTGGGGTGAGGTCTTTATATACCGGAGTCCTCGCGGGTTAGGTGGGTGAAAAGCTTCCAAACAGTAAGACTCATCACATCCCGTCCGAACTGGGGTACGGTGGTGAACTCCTCGAGGTCGTCAGGCTGGCACTTGTGTCAGGCGGCCAAGTTGGCGCCTGGACCAGGTTGTCAGGGTGGCACCTACGTCAGTCGGCGAGTCAGTGTCTGGCCCAAGTTGTCAAGTTGGCGCCTGTGTCAGTCAACGGGTCAGTGTCTGGGCCAGGTCATCAGGTCAACGCCCGTGTCAGGTAAGAAATCTTCCTACGATACATCAAACTACTTCTGTACCGAGCTACCCTATAAGTGGCGAGTTGCTTAGTGGCGAGCTACCTAGTGATGAGATGCCTATGCAATGCCGAGTTGTCTAAGTTGCTAGGCTATGAGGGTGAGCTGCCTGTGGTGAGCTGCCTATGGCGAGCTACCTGTGGTGAACTGCCTGTGGGGAGCTGCCTGTGGCAAGCTGCTTATGGCGAGCTGCCTATGGTGACTTGCATGTGGCAAGCTTCTTATGGCAAGTTGCCTATGGCAAGCTGCTTATGGCAAGCTGCCTATGGGGAGCTACCAGTGGCGAGCTGCCCGTGGCTTGCTGCCTGTGGGAGTGACATGTAGTCTACTCTTTTTTTACTTTGCTCGTGCCAGAGAGGCGATCGGGTCTTAAGGAGAAAGGTGGCCCATAGGCTTTGCCTATGAGGTGTCGAGCTATGACTGTGCTGCATCAGCTTCGTAATGCCGGTCACCCACTCCTACAAGAAGCTACTAGGAGCTTGACTTTCAGGGGCAGCACTACCAACTTTAGGTTGCCAGCTCATACGGGAGCCTTGGAAGGCTCGACCAGTAAGGACGCCTATGTAGTCGGTTGGCCGCTAACTCCCGCGGAAGCCACAAAGAGCTCATCTTTGTAGGGGGGACCTTGCAGAGAGGACTGATGAGGCATTATCTGAATTGAAAATAAGGTTGGTAGAGCTACTTAGTCTGTTAGCCCTGCATAGTCTTTGAGTTCATAAAAGATGTAAACTATAAAGCAATAGCTTTGATTTCTAAAAAGTGAGGATTTAGCTTTTTGGGAGAAGAGGACTTAGCTGTTGTAAGATGAGAACTTAGCTTTTTGTAGCGTGTCCCCACAGACGGCGCCAATTGATGTAACCGTTTCTGGTCACATACCATTTTTTGTGATGTATAATTTTTTTTGGCTAAGTACCTCATTATTTGACCCAGTGGTGACATGCCTTGGTGATGAGCTACTTGGTGGCGAACTGCTTGGTGGCGAACTGCCTAGTGGAGAACTGCTTGGGGGTGAACTGCCTGGTGGTGAACTGCCTAGTGGTGAACTGCCTGGTGGTGAACTGCCTGGTGGCGAACTGCCTGGTGGCGAACTGCCTGGTGGAGAACTGCCTGGGGGCGAACTGCCTGGTGGTGAACTGCCTGTTGGCGAGCTCCCTACTAGGCGGCCTGTGACTTAGAGAATGGTGGAGCTCCCTGGTGCAGTGTAACCCGACTGCCCTCTGCATGAGGTGGTCTTCTTTCCTTTGTAGACAGTGGGAGCTGAGGGACCTGCGAGAACTCCATCTTTTCCTCCTCTTTGTAGGCGGCAAGAGCTGAGGGACCTGCAAGAACTGAATAAGAGGACCCGGGGGTATTTTCCCATCGGGGGCTCTCCGACGCTTAAGTTAGCACTCTGATTGTAGAGAGCTTTGAAGATGATATTGGAGAAATGAGAGAGCTAGAGAGTAGAGATTACCTCCATTTTTCCCCCATCTCCCCCTCCTTTGGGGGTGCGGTCTTTAAATACCAGAGTCCTCGCGGGTTAGGTGGGTGAAAAGCCTCCAAGCGGTAAGACTCGTCACATCCTGTCAGAACCGGGGTACTGTGGTGAAATCCTTGAGGTTGTCAGGCTGGCGCTTGTGTCAGGCGGCCAGGTCGGCACCTGGGCCTGGTTGTCAGGGCGGTGCCTGCATCAGTTGACGGGTCGGTGTCTGGGCCAGGTTGTTAGGTCGGCGCCTATGTCAGTCGACTGGTCAGTGTCTAGGCTAGGTAATTAGGTCAGCGCCCGTGTCAGTCGGCGGGTCGATGTCTAGGCCAGGTTGTCAGGCAGGAGATCTTCCTGCAATACATCAAACTACTCCTGTACCGAGTTACCCTACAAGTGGCAAGCTTATTAGTGGCGAGCTGCCTAGTGGCGAGCTGCCTATGCAATGCCGAGTTGTCTAAGTTGCCAGGCTATGAGGGTGAGCTGCCTGTGGTGAGCTACCTATGGTGAATTGCCTGTGGCTAGCCGCCTGTGGCGAACTACCTATGGGGAGTTGCCTGTGGCGAAGCTACCTATGGCGAGCTGCCTGTGGCAAGCTACTTATGGCGAACTACCTATGGCAAACTGCATGTGGCAAGCTACTTATGGTGAGCTACTTGTGGCAAGCTACTTATGGCGAGCTACCTATGGGGAGCTGCTCGTGGCGAGCTGCCTATGGCAAGCTGCTTGTGGCAAGCTGCTTATGGCGAGTTGCCTATGGCAAGCTGCCTGTGGCAAGCTAGTTATGGCGAGTTGCCTATGGCGAGCTGCCTGTGGCGAGCTGCTTATGGCGAGCTGCCTGTGGCAAGCTGCTTATGGCGATTTGCCTATGGCGAGCTGCCTATGGCGAGCTGCTTATGGCGAGCTGCCTGTGGCAAGATGCTTATGGAGAGTTGCCTATGGTGAGCAGCCAATGGGGAACTGCCCGTGGCGAGCTGTCAAGAGGCCACACTTAGTTGGCATGAGGTACCATGTGTCACAATTGCACTAGAGGGCCAAATCTGCCCTCATCAAGTACTAACCTATCACATCGTTGGCTCTAAGGTACTGTGAAAGAGTCTTCCATTTTAGGATAGGCCTCTCCCACATCGGTCTATGATGCCCCTATCATCTCATGAAGCAATCCTACCAACTGCATTTGTTAAACAGTTATGCCCTTAACTTCAATCGGATTGATGTACTTATTGACATTTATTGTCAATGAGTTAAGTGCATATTTGTTTCATGTTATTATGGGGTGTTTCTATGTAATACCCTTAAACTAGACATTTATGAGACTCATGTTAGTTTAGAATCTTCACAACCGTTGGATAGACCTAGGAAGATTTATCTTGCCAAGGCTGATACTAATGTGCTGCCAAGAAGGTTGGGGTGGCTTGTCTCAGCTACTAAGGTAAGACCTGAGGCATATTTAGTGTGGGTTTGATTGAAACATTGAACCGAACCATTTTCCAGTTATGCCCTGGACCTTAGAGACAGATGGGAAAAACTGAAAAGTTACACCTAACCCCTAAACTCAATTTATGGTACTGCACAAGGTGTTAGTTGGGTTGTCTTTGATATGCCAATTAGTGAGATCCTTAGCAGGGGTCTAAACCTAGTTACGTTGGGGCAATCTAAGAATTCATCTGAGTGGGTGATCATAGTGACAAAATTAGCCCCTTTGTCGGACAAAGTGAATGATCGGGGAACGCACTCTCTCTGATGGAAACCTAAACTGTCGGTAGTTGATTTCAAACTTGTTGAGATTTGTTTTGCAAAATATATTTATATGGAGATATACATATATATTATGATTTCACAAAATGTTTGCAAAAGGGACCATTTAGTGTAAATGTTGGGCCTGCTAAGAGCCCATACTAATGGGCTCAGGGGTTAACTGTCTTCAGCAGTAAATTCGGTCGGGCCTTATAACAGAGGCTGGACTGAACCCATGTGGCTTTTGTGGAGATCAATGTTATGGTCCCACGCCATACAAAGAGAGCCAAAATTATACAAATCAATCAAAGCTTGTAAAACCCTAATTAATTTAGGTTAACACACAATCAATCCATTAAAGTCCCAAAATTATCCAATAATTTCATCTTAGTATATGGACTAAACTATAAAAAGCAGTTCGACCCATATAGCAGTTATGCTAAATTGGGCTGATTTTGCTTTAACTTAAAATAAGAAAAGGGTTTTCAGGAAGAGTTGAATTGGTCAATGTAATGGGCCATCAAACCCTTGGCCCATAACTGATTTTGAGCCATAAAAAATGTGACCCATGGGGCTGAGAACAGACCCCATCTAACCATAGGTTCGACCTAACTAGTTTGGACCAAAATAGGTTAAATCGGCCTAGGCTTTGGTGTCCGAAACATGCAAAAATTCATAAAAACATGATCTGAAAAGAAAACAAATAACAAGTTAGGGCTGAAAGTGTGATGGTCTGAATCTGATCCGAGCGAACTGCAACCCTACAAAAAAACTGTTAATCACAGATTGCAATTTTTTTGCAAAAATTTCTCTTTTTCTCCTCCACGCACTCTAGAAAATCTTTTAATGTAAAAAAATAGACCCTAATTTTCTATTACTTACATCATAAAAAACCTAATACAATTTTTCTAAAAAGAGAAAAATATTATAGACCATAAATCAAATAATAATTTTCTTGGGTGCGTAGATCTTGGTGCCATTAAGAAATTCGATCTCCATCACACAATCAAACCAAGAGCCAAAGAAATCACAGTAGAACAATTCTAAATTATATTAGAACATAATAAAAAAAATTCAGATCAATTCACCTAAAAATTGAGAACTAATTTCTTAGAAAATTGTAAACTACTCAAATCGGGCAGACTAGTTCTGCCGATTTGAGTCTTGGTTCACATCTAATCCTTTCCAATTTAAGATTGAACCTTTGGCTTTGATACCACTGAAGGAAGGTGAGATCCATCACGTGGATGGCCGAACCATGCTTGATGGTTGGGCGAAATTTCAAAAATTTCTTTCAGCCTTTTGGGAATCGCATTCCCTAGTTTCAAAAAAACTGCATTTTTCTAGGATCGTTCTTGCATCGAAGCCAGATCAGATTCAAAACCAAAAGGAATGAGATGTATACCTAATACAGATTCCACAGGTGTAGCTCCCAAAGTGGTTGTTCACGCCCAAACTGAATCCCAAGACCAACTTCCACTGAAGATGACGCAGCTCGGAATGAAGCCGGTTCAGCAACGTAGTTTTCAGCAAAACTGCAATCCAACTATATGGATTGAACAAGGGAGATGAGCACGGTTTTTATCTACAATTTTCTTGCAAAATTCAGAGAAGGAACTGATCAAAATCAGTCTAAGAAACTAGAGATCGAACTAGGGCTTCTAGGCAGCAAGAGCAAAGAGAGAGAGAATTGAGAGTAGAGTTATTTGGAGCAGTTCATCTCCTCTTCTCATAATACTTAAGGAACATCTCTCCTAATTGAATTAGGAGGTTTGTAATCCAAATATTTATTTGGATCTAGAGTCTATTAATGGATAGGCTTTATCTTCTTATGAGAATGGGTGCTCCAAACCTATATCCAAACCCATATCCGGCCATGTTACATGACTGCTTAAGCTATCATGTGACATCTTAATTAATCTCATTAATCATGGGCCTTAGGCCCATTAAGCAAGTGGCTCACATCCCAAGATAGTTGCTGGCCCATTTAGGTTCAATTTGTATGGTGTGGGACCCCAAGAATGACCTAACATAAGGCCAAATGGGTTTGGCCCAGCCTCTATGAAATGGCTTGGCCGAATTCATTGCTAAATGTAGTGAACCCCTGAGTCCATTAGTATGGTCTCAAAATGGGCCCAACATTTACAATTAAATGATCCATGAGTCCAGCCATCCTATGAAGGTCCAAGGATAATGGAATTAAGTAAGATATAGCTCATCAGGTAAACAACCCTTAATGGTCTCTTACACTTAACCTCTCAACCCTCACTGATCAAATACTGCCCGACAAGGAAGGACCTCTCCCCTAACTATAAGGTGCAGTGTTGCACTCTTTGCTTGGATGGGTCTCGGAAATTAAAACCTTTTGCAAACATTTTTCATGAAACATAATATATCTGTCATACAAATATGTCTTGTAAAACAAATCTCAAACACGATTGGAATTGACTATTGACAGTTTTAGTTTCCATCAAAGAGAGTGCAGTCTCGATCATTCACTTTGTCCGAAAAATGGCTGATCCTATCACTATGATCACCTAATAAAGTGAATTCTAAGATTGCCCCAACATAGCTAGGTTTTGATCCCCAAAGGATCTCACTGATTGGCATATCAAAGATAGCCTGATCTGATACTCAGTGCAGTACCATAATCAAATCTAGGTTTTATGTGTAACTTTTCAGTTTTGCCCATAGTCTCCAAGGTCCAATGCATAACTGAAAAATGGTCTGCATTCAGTGCTTCAAACAAACACACACTACATGTGCTTCGGGTCTAACCCTAGTAGCCGAGACAGGCTACCCCAACTTCTTTGGCAGCACATTAGTGTTAGCTTTGGTAGGATAAACTCCCTAAGTCTATCCAATGGTTGAGAACATTCTAAACTAACACAAGTCTCATAAGTGTCCAGTTTAAGGGGTAATTACATAGAAACACACCAATGATAACATGAAACAATTATGTACTTTTATTCATTTACAATAAATGTATTTGTAAATCAATCTGATTGGAGCTAAGGGAATACACTGTCTAACATCTACAACTCGTATATGGTTTCTTTGACACAACCCAGCTCAGCCCAGCCCAGTGTTTGAAAGTTGTATGAGAAGTTCCTAAATTGAGCAATTTCGTTCTCTTGAACCCTCTCTATTTCTGACCCATTAATTTCATCCCCTAAAGAGAACTTATTGGAGGTTCTCACATTCCAAGACTTGGCTAAAACTCAACTACACATTTATATAATGTAATAATACATGTCATATTGATTCTTGATATAACTAATTAAGCTTAAGAATAGGAGAAGAGAGAGAGACACAGACCATTATATTAATACCTATAAAAAATGTCACGTTCAATGCTTCTTCCTTCCAACTATTTGTTGTTCAATCTAGAAAAGATAACAAATATAACAAAATCATCATAATCAAATATCATTACCATCAAAGCTGAAAGTAGTATTAGTATATATGAATATCCACTTGTATGTATACTTACAAAGGAGGTAACCCAAGGAATGCTACATCCTTGTGCATCAACTATAGTCCTTAGATCTGCATGTTTCTTTATCAACACACAATTCTTATTTAACATTGTCTTTACAACTACCTCACACCATCCAAGACCAAGTTCATCTTTCCACATAACCTTTTTTGGATCATCTATAATAAATAAACCTTTTCCCACAACTTCATTCTTTTTTGGACCTAGAACCATGATCTTAATTGCTGTCAAATACTGCACATGAAATTATTACCTTATAAGTATGAGGGAAATATTATATACATCACAAATATACTAAAACAATTAAAAAAATAGATTTGAACTATAAATATACCTTAAATGAGCTAATATGTTGAGTATCTTGACCTATGGGTATGCTTGGAGAAGCATTCATATCTTGTATATCCTACAACCGACAATTTAATAGTGATTTTGCCATAAAAGGACACACTAAAAAATCTATAGTTTTAATAAATCTTACCTCAGGTGGAGGTGCAATAGGGGCTACTACTTGGCTCCCAGATGAAGAATGGAATTGGTATAGGGTATTAAAATGAGCAACATCCTCATTTGGTGACTATAAAAGTAGAGTGGTTAAATTGTCAAACTTACAAGTGCTTAATTAACATATATATATATATATATATATAATTATTTGAACCATATAAAAATTAATAAATACCTATTTTTCTAATATTGTTTTTTACAATTAAGAAAACTCCTCCGCTATGTTGTTAAAGTAGGAAATCTTATCCATCATGCCCTCTATTTTTTCTTCTAAATTATGAACCTTATCCTTCAATTCTCTATTTTCAATTTCTATTTGACCAATAGAGGCAAATCTATTGTTGGTTCTTGGTCCCCACAAATCCCTAGGAGTTGAACCTAAGACCATAAGGCATACCCCATTACGCCTCTCTGACTTGCCCAAGGCTTTGGCAAAAATGTCATCCTGGGCAGCAGTGGTCCTTTTTGAGTTCTCATTCGTTTATTGAGATAGAAGCTCATCAATTTTTCCTACAATTTCATTAAAGAAGTTAATAAAATTGCACAATAGTATATTACAAACATGTAACAACTCTTAACAAGTAAGATATAAAACATACCATAATCTCTTTGGATGCATCATAAACAAGTGTACCATCTTTACGAGTATGTGTTTTCTTAATGAATTTAGCCTGAGTTAATGACTCACCAGTATCCTCTGTCTATTCACATATAGACCAATAGAATTTATTATATTAGCAGGTTAACATTAATATTGAAAGTGTATTAAGAATATCATATTAGATAAATGCGTTACTTCTTTGCGAATCCTTGCATGACTTAACTAGATTTCTGCCATACATACATAATAGTAAGAAAATTATAGTATTCTAATTTGGTTTAAAGTAGTAAATACATATAATTTAGCCACATATATCTTAAAATTATCAGGTTCCCAAATACGTAACAAGTTAACCCATTGATCTTTATGAATCCATGGAGTAGGATAGTTAAGCTGCTCAATTGCCAGAACACTAGGCTTATAATAAGTCTTCCTCAATGTCATCATCCATTGCTTCCATTTAATATTTATATTTTTTATGGCCCATGTTTTTGAATTATCTGATAGATCAAATTTTCCCTACATTGCATATAACAACCATATATTCAATAAATAAAATGGTATCGTAGGGTAATAAAAGTAAGATGTAAAATGAAACATAGAAAGCTAAGTAGTTTAATACCTTTACAAATTCCCAAGCATGATTTTTAGTTGACTCTAAAATTTTCTCCCAATTTTGTACATCAATTGGAAATAATTTCCAATTTCGAGCCAAGGTTCTAAGAAATTGTGCCACAGTGCCCCCTGCTGCATCTACTCCTTGGACAACAATCTTCTGACCATCGGGCATATTATAAATTTCACTATAAATTGTTGGCCCGCTTGTTCTTTTTTGTGAGGATATTGTCTCATTTCATTGCTCTTGGAAATCTTCTCCACTTTCCTCAATCCTCTACTTGGGGTGCTTGAGATTTTGTATTGTTTTGTTGTTGATAATCTTGAACTTGGTGTGATTGTGGAATTTGTTCTTCAACTCTTTCATATTGAGTAATAGAAGGTTGTGTTTGGGAGTTGAAGAATTGCAAACGCTTCCTTTTCAATGACCTAAAATAAGAACACATGTGTTAATCTAAGGATTATACATGCAAAATAAAGGAAATGTATGTGGAGAGCCACTAGAGCAATAATTTTATTGACAGTGTAAGAAGAAAGCAAGAATCTTATCTTTTAAGGTTCAACAAAATCTAAGGAGGAACTAATAGAAATAATCACCATCAATGTAGTACATTGGATAAAAAGAAGCATACTATTCAAGGAGTTTTCAGTTCAAACAAACTGACATTTTATTGAAGAGGTCTCTAAGGGCTAAATTCATTGTAAAATTCCAATAGGAGAATGAATGTAAATACAAATACACATATTTCAGAGTTTCACAACTTACAAGTAATTCATGTGATTGCAGATCCTGCATCATTTGACGAGGATGATGCCAAAACATGTTGTGAGATGGTTGATTTTGGCTCAGTTGTTAAGCTTTTAAATTGTTTATTTCACTACTTTTAAATGGTGCTCCTTTCTCTGTTTTGGATGACACTTATCTTGCTTTCTATTTTTCTTTTCTTTTTATTTTTCCTACCATTCTCTAGACTGAGAAGCCGCATACTCTATAATCTGCTAGTCATCTCCTTGTCTCCATTCCTGTTGTTGCTAGTTTAGGTTTATCCAATAAGTTAACCAAGGGTAAACTAGCTTTTGATGTTTGAAACAAATTTTAGATTTCATTATATATCCTTAGTTCTGTCTAGGCACATCTATCTCTTACGTTTAGATATGTTACTTAGGTGCTTCATCATCATAAGGGCCCTTTACAAAGTAGATTAAGCCACAAAAATCTTCCATAGTTGTGCTACTTGTCATCAACAAGTATGGTCTTTTAACTCTACTTTTCTGATTAATTATTTCTCTAGATCCTATTTTGATTCTTAGGTTTATTATAATTGTGTTTCTTTAGGATCTATGAAGGCTTATGGTCCTGGTTCTTGAAGGGAGTGAGAGATCCATCGTATGGACACCTAAATCTTGCGGAATAAGGTGGGCAAATTTTAAAAAATTTCTCTCCCCTTAACTAGGAATCGCATTCCCTATTTTTAGAAAAATCATATTTTTCAAGGATCAATCTTGAACCATGAATCAAACCAGATCTGAACAAAAGCAGTAGGAGAGGATTATACCTAATACGGAGAAATAATATCTCCCAATGAAGGTATTCACGCCCAAGGAAGGATCCAAAGACTGCTCCAACTTAAGATGGTGCAGTGTAGGATGGAGCAGAATCAGCAATGTTCTCTCCAAGAACCTAATCCTTTGCAAGAAATAGCAGGATGGCACGTGAGCACAACTTTCTATCAGTCCCTTCACAAGGAACTGATGTCAAGATCAAATCTTGATTTCTCCCACTGAACTAGAGATCGAATTGGTAGGTGAGGCGGCAACAGGAAGGAGGCGACAAGAAAGAATTTCGCAGGGTTGCTTAATTCTTCCTTCTGTGATTTTAGCTCTAAAGAGGATGTGAATATATGTGTCTTCTAAAGGCTGCCGCCCCCTCCTCCTTTTATAACTTTAAAGGGATCAGCTCCTAATCCCATTAGGAGTTATTGATCCAAATCATATTTGGATCAGACTTCCCTTTAAGTGATAAGGGTAAACCCTTATCTTATCTGCAGATTGGATCAACCTTCTCCTAATCTCATTAGGAGGTTTCCAGATCTGAATCACATTCAGATCTAGACTCTCTGAGTGGATAGGGTCAAGACCCAATCCTATCTGCTAATCCAATCTCATAATTTGCCCCTTATTTAACTATTTAAATTAGCCCAGTTCAAAATGGGCTTTAGGCCCATTAAGTTATGTGCTCACTTAGCCTTCCTAACTGCTGCCTAGTTGCATTGCCTTGTATGGCGTGGGACCCAAACATTGATCTACACATCAGCCACATGGGTTCAGCCCAGCCTTTGTTACAAGGCCTGGCCGAATACACTATTATGGGTAGTGCACCCCTGAAACCCATCACATGGGCTCTATGGGCCCAACACTTACCCTAAGTGGTCCCTGGGCCAAGCCACCTTGTAACACCCAGGGACTGTGGGCAGATGCAAGATTAGCCCATTAGGTATTACTCTCAATGGTCTTACACTTAACCTCTCAGCCCATAATGATCAAACACTGCTCGACAAGAGAGGACCTCTCCCTCGGCTGCAAGGAACAGTGTTGCACGCTCTTCTTATATGGATCCCGGGAATTAAAACCTTTTGCAAATATTTGGGAAACTATAATATATATACTTTTATATCTCATATAAAATATATTTTGCAAAACAAATCTCAACGATTGAAATCAGCTACTAGCAGTCTTCGTTTCCATCAAAGAGAGTGCATCCCCAATCATTTCCTTTGTCCGACAAAGGGGCTGATCTTGTCACTATGATCAACCACTCAGATGAATTCTCAGACTATCCCAACATACCCAGGTTTTGACCTCCGCTAAGGATCTCACTGATTGGTACATCAAAGACAGCCCAATCTGAACCTAGTGCAGTATCATAATTGAGTCTAAGGGTCGGGTGTAACTTTCCAGTTTTGCCCATTAATCTCCCAGGTCCAGGGCAATACTGGAAATCTAGTTTGATTCAAAGATTCAATTAATCCTACACTGCATGTGCCTTGGGTCTCACCTTGGCGGCTGAGACAGGCCACCCCAACCGACTTGGTGGCACATCAGTGTCAGCCTTATCAGGATAGGTCTCCCTAGACTGACCCACTAGCTGTGGACATTCTAAACTAACACGGGTCTCATTAAGTGTCCAGTTTAAGGGTATTACACAGAAAGACACCACAAGAACATGAATCAAATATGTACTTTATTCATTTACAATAAACTAATAATGTACATCATTCTGATTGAAGCAAAGGGCATACAAAAACTGTTTTACAGCTCCCACTTGCACTTAGGTCCAATCTGGTACAAGTCAGAGTCCCATGCTTTCCACGTGTTTCTCAAACACTTTCTGTGATAGTGGCTTTGTCAATGGATCTGCTACATTTTCCGCTGACGCTACCTTCTGAATTATGACGTCCCCTCTACCAACAATCTCCTGCAGTACGTGGTACTTCCTCTCGATGTGCTTTGACTTTGAGTGGGCTTGTGGCTCCTTAGCCTGAGCAATTGCTCCATTGTTGTCACACAACAACGGGATGGGTGATGTGCTAGATGGAACTACTCCTTACTCATGAATGAAATTCTTCATCCACACGGCTTCTTTGGCAGCCTCGCTTGCAGCAATGTATTCGGCTTCGGTCTTGGAGTCTATAGTGGACCCCTATTTGTTGCTTTTCCAGCAAACAACACACGATTCTATCATGAAAACATATATAGATGTAGACTTTCTATCGTCTGGATCTGACTGGAAATCGACATCAGTATACCACTGGATCTGTAGTGAGCTACCATCGAATACCAAACAAAACTCTTTTGTCCTTCAAAGGTACTTAAGTATGTTTTCTCACATCAGTCCAATGCTCCTGCCCTGGGTTGGCTTGGAATCTGCTTACCATACTCACTGCCTGAGCAATGTCAGGACGAGTGCATAGCATGGCATACATGATGCTCCCTATGGCTGAGGCATAGGGAATGTCTTTCATGCCCTCAATCTCCTTAGAGGTCTTGGAAGACATCTTCTTGGAGAGAGTGACTCCGTGCCTGAAAGGAACATTTCCTTTCTTGGAGTTCTCCATGCTGTATCTTTTGACTATTTTGTCAATGTAAACAAATTGGAATAATCCTATTATCCGCTTCAATCTATCTCTATAGAGTCGAAGACCTAGTATATAGGAGACTTCTCCAAGATCTTTCATGGAGAATTGCTGTGAAAGGCATACTTTCACCATAGTTAACATTCCTACATCATTCCCAATGAGTAGAATGTTATCTACATACAGAACCAAGAAAGTAACCTTATCCTCACTGGTCTTCCTGTAAACACAAGGCTCATCCAGATTCTGCTTGAAGTCAAATGATTTGACAACAGAGTCAAAACGGATGTTCTAATTCCTAGAAGCTTGCTTAAGTCCATAAATGGATCTATTAAGTTTGCATACCATGTGCTCCTAACCTGCAGCAATGAAGCCTTGCGGCTGCTGCATATAGATATCTTCAGTAAGATCTCCATTCAGGAATGCAGTTTTGACATCCATTTGCTAAATCTCATAATCATGGTATGCTGCTACAGCTAGTAGGATCCTAATGGATTTAAGCATGGCCACAGGAAAAAAAGTTTCCTCATAATCGATGCCCTCTTTCTGAGTGTACCCTTTCGCTACCAGACAAGCTTTGAAGGTCTTAACCCTACCATTGGGGCCCTTTTTCCTCTTGTAAATCCACTTGCAACCAATTGCTTTTACCCCGAAGGGCGGATCTACTAGAGTCCAGACTCCATTGGTCTTCATTGAGTCCATCTCAGATCTCATGGCCTCCAACCACTTCTGGGAATCTATGTCCAACATAGCTTCCGCATAAGTCACGGGATCCTCCTCACTAGTCAAGGTTTCCACCAGATAACTATCCTGGTCATAACCATAACGAACTGGTGGCCTGGATACCCGAGTGGATCTTCTAGGTTGGTCACTACCTGGAACTTGTGGGACATCTCCCACTACTCCTGAGCTCTCTTCATCAAGAACTACTTCCTGACGATGGGTGTCCAAGATGTAATCGGTTTCCAAGAATTGTGCATTTCGGCTACAGGACACCTTCTGCTCACTTGGGTCATGGAACAGGTAACACACAGAGCCTTTTGGGTAGCCTATGAATAGGCAACGACTGGTCTTGGATTCCAACTTGTCTACACTCATTCTTTTAACGTGTGCTGGACAACCCCAAATCTTCAAGTGTCTGACACTTGGTTTCTTTTCGGTCCAAAGTTCATATGGAGTGTTCGGAACCGATTTGGTTGGAACCTGATTCAGCATGTAAATCGCAGTCTCTAATGCGTAAGCCAAAAGGATGTGGGTAATTCTGAGTGTATGAGAAGTGACCGGACCACATCCAATAAGGTCCTATTCCTCCTCTCTGAAACACCGTTAAGTTGTGGTGTAGCAAGAGGAGCCAATTGTGATACTATCCCATTGTCCTTTAAGTAGTCCCTGAATTTGTCAGAGAGATATTCACCACCTCGATCTGATCAAAGGGCTTTAATTTCTCTCCCTAACTGTTTCTTGACCTCATGTCTGTACTCTTTCAAGTTTTCAAAGGATTCCGACTTATGTCTCATTAGGTACACGTAACCATATAGTGAGAAATCATCTATAAAGGTGATGAAATACATGTGTTGATTGCATGTTCTAACACTCATGGGACCACATACATTAGTATGTATAAGATCAAGTGTGCTTGTACATCTTTCAGGCAGTAAATGGCCGTTTTGTCATCTTTCCTTGTAGGCAAGGCTCACAAGTGGGAAGATTTTCTATAGTTAGAAAATCCAAAGGACCATCCTTTATCAACCTTGTGATTCGGTCAACACCGATATGGACAAGTGGGTAATGCCGCAGACACATGGGATTAACTGTATCACAGACTCTTTTCTTGGGGATTTCAACCAACGTAGTTTCGGTTATGTTATTATCTAGAGAAGGATGTAGAACATAGAGACCGTTTTCTAGTTCCCCATATACGATGAATCTATTATTTCTTTTAATAGTAATTGTATTACTAAAGAAGACAGAATAATCATCTATACACAGTTTTGAGATAGAAATCAAATTTCTTCTTAAATTTTGTACATAAAGGTAATCTTTCAGTACAATTATTCATTCTCTAAAAAATAACTCCACGGTTCCTATGGCTGCGACTGCAACACTTGCAGAAGTCGCCAAGTAGAGCATAACTTCTCCTTCACTCAGCCTTCTGCTTACCTTGAACCCCTGCAGTGAGTTACACACACAAGTTGAAGCCCCGGAGTCAATACACCAAGATGCAGAAACTACCAATAAATTGGTTTCTATAACACAAGATTCAAAATTACCTTTCCTGGATTCCAGGTAGGTAGGGCACTTCCTTTTTCAGTGGCCGGTCTTCTTGCAAAAGTGACAGGCATCTGATGCTTTGTCTTTCTTCTACTTCTTACCCTTAGTGGCTTTTTCTAAGGCTTCTTTGCCTTTCTCTTTCTCTTGCATGTCTTGCTACCTTCAACAAGCATAGCTACAGGCTCATCCTTTTTAATCAGTTATTCTGTTCGTTGCAACATATTGTTGAGCTCTTGTGAGCTGACATTCAGCTTGTTCATGTTATAATTCATGATAAATGGATTAAAGGAAAGAGGCAAAGAATTAAGGATGGTGTCTATCTGGGTCGCAAGGTCCAGCCCGGATCCAAGAGCTTCAAGCTCATTGATGTAGTCCATCATCCGAAGACAATGGTCATGAACTTGTTGCCCTTTGGACATTTGAGCGGTCATGAACTATTTCAAGACCTTCTGTTGAGTAGAACGATTCTACTATTCATACATCATCTTGAGACTGTCCAATATGCCCTTGGCAAGTTCGATCTGATCGAACTGCCTATGTATTGGATTGTCCAAGGAGGCAATGATGTAACATCGGGCAAGAGAGTTTTTCTCCTCGCAATCCTGATAGTCTCTCCTCGGGCCTCAGAAGCCCTATCACCCGGATGCTCCGGGGCAGGATTTTTAGCCACTTTGTCTAAATTTTCAGAAGTTAGGACTAGCATAAGGTTCCTACACCAGTCAGCATAGTTTGGGCCTTTCAGCTTGTTGTGATCAAGAAGCTTTGCAAATTGTCCATTTGCCATTTTCTGATAAAAGAGCAAACATCAGTCCACAACCTAATTTGATTCATGTTCATTACATAGATATGGCTTTTAATCTATGTTCCATTCCCATTTATTCATCTCTAAGATTTCCCTCCCATCTCAATGACGGAGACTACGAGTTGTCTCTGGAAATGTGGGAAATCACATAGGGTGCATGGAGACAACTGTTTCAGTTGCATAACCCCACCACCTTTTTGTGAAGGATCATATTCACTCATCATATGAGTTTTCCCTTTGGCCTCTGTTAGACAAGGTTCAGAGCCATTTTTAGGTAAACCTTTCTGTCCAATGAGTGCTTACCCATCATATTCGTGAACGCCAAGGTACCGTGAGAGAGTTCCCATTTTCTGGTGAAGCCCCTCCCACATTGGTCTATGAAGCCCCTATCATCTTATGAAACACTCAGACAAGCCCAACAACAAATGGATAGCCCATTTTTTGGTGCGTTTCCTCATTACTGAAAGACCCATCCTCATGCTAATGATGGAAGGCCTTTAAAGAGATCATCATATGAATCTCCCTATCACATGCACTCATATTAGCTGGAGGGAATAGTAATTATGCCCTAGTTTAATCTAGGTCAAACCAAAAGTGGCTCCCACTAACTTTCATAAAGCCAGATTTCGGTGGGCCCATATCGGCTAGGGTTCCACACATATCTTCTCCATGAGGGGTGAGACCCACCACTGAGGGAGGTCACCCAATGACCAAAAGGGACACCATGGCAATGATGTGCATTCAGCCATGGGTGCACAAGAGCCACTGCCGAAATTGCATGGACCAAGTTCTTATGGTTCATGCTCGAAGCACATCACACATCCATATATCACATGCAAGGATAAATTGATTCAATCAATTAAATATCTATAAAGCCCATTTGAAGCCCATTTGTAATTCATAATATTAACCATTAATATTATCTAGGTATATGGGCTGAATTAGGGTTGATCAGTTCGACCCATATAGCTTAATCCGCGATGTGGGCTTTAGCAGTTTTAACAACTTAAAATTGGGACTTTACAGGTTGGGCCGAATTAAACATTTAATTAATTATCAATCCTCGGGCCCATTAGTGGGAAAAATAGGGCTGACATTCAGCCTTGATCGAACCCTAGATTCGGTCCAACCAGTTGGGACCAATCTGGATCGAATGGGTCTAGGGTTTGATCTTTAATTAAAGATTTAATTCAAGAATTAATTGAAATTAATTATTGATAAAAGAACAGGCAAGAATCAGTCAAATAGGGTTGTTTGCACAATCCATCCTACAAAACATAGGTTAGATCACAGGTTGTAGTTTCATAAAATGCAAATCGCAGATAGCGATTCTCCCATCTGTGAAATCTCCTTCTCTGCGCCGCCATCTTCGATCCAAAATAAAATAAATAGAAAACCTAGTTTCTATTAATATTTACATTAGATCGAATGCCTATACATTCTGTCTAAAATAAAAAAAAAAATTATTTTACAGATCAAATGTAATAAAATAATCAAGAAACTGCAAAATAGCAGGTTCCCTACATCAATCAAGATTTTGATCTCCATGTGTACCAACAGCCCATAAATCAAGAAAATTATAAAGAATGGTTCTAAATAATAATCCGATTTATAAAAAATTAATTTTAGATTAATTGCCCATTAACTAGAAACAAATTTTCCAAAAAAACATCATATCTATGCAAATCGGGTAGAACACCTTCTGCCCATTTGTGCAGGTTCAGATTTAATCCATTATGGTTCAAGACTTGAACCTGGCTCTAATACCACTGAAGGGAGTGAGAGATCCATCATATGGATGCCCAAATCTTATGGAATAAGGTGGGCAAATTTCAAAAAATTTCTCTCCCCTTAACTAGGAATCGCATTCCCTATTTTTAGAAAAATCATATTTTTCAATGATCAATCTTGAACCATGAATCCATCCAGATTTGAACAAAAGTAGTAGGAGAGGATTATACCTGATATGGAGAAATAATATCTCCCAACGAAGGTGTTCACACCCAAGGAATGATCCAAAGACTGCTCCCACTGAAGATGGCGCAGTGTAGGAAGGAGCAAAATCAACAGTGTTCTCTCCAAGAACATAATCCTTCGCAAGAAATAGCAAGATGGCACGTGAGCACAACTTTCTATTAGTACCTTCACAAGGAACTGAGGTCAAGATCGAATCTTGATTTCTCCCACTGAACTAGAGATCGAACTGGCAGGTGAGGCGGCAACAGGAAGGAGGCGGCAAGAAAGAATTTCGCAGGGTTGCTTAATTCTTCCTTCTATGATTTCAGCTCTGAAGAGGATGTGAATATATGTGTCTTCTAAAGGCTGCCGCCCCCTCCTCCTTTTATAACTTTAAAGGGATCAGCTCCTAATTCCATTAGGAGTTACTGATCCAAATCATATTTGGATCAGACTTCCCTTTAAGTGATAAGGGTAAACCCTTATATTATCTGCAGATTGGATCAGCCTTCTCCTAATCTCATTAGGAGGTTTACAGATCTGAATCACATTCAGATCTAGACTCTTTGAGTCGATAGGGTCAAGACCCAATCCTATCTGCTAATCCAATCTCATAATTTTCCCCTTATTTAACTGATTAAATTAGCCCAGTTCAAAATGGGCTTTAGGCCCATTAAGGTTATGTTCTCACTTAGCCCTCCTAACTCTTGCCCAGTTGGGCTGCCTTGTATGGTGTAGGACCCAAACATTGATCTACACATCAGCCACATGGGTTCAGCCCAGTCGTTGTTACAAGGCCTGGCCGAATACACTATTATGGGCAGTGCACCCCTGAAACTCATCACATGGGCTCTATGGGCCCAACACTTACCCTAAGTGGTCCCTGGGCCAAGCCACCTTGTAACACCCAGGGACTGTGGGCAGATGCAAGATTAGCCCATTAGGTATTACTCTCAATGGTCTTACACTTAACCTCTCAGCTCATAATGATCAAACACTGCCCGACAAGAGAGGACCTCTCCCTCGGCTGCAAGGAACAGTGTTGCACGCTCTTCTTATATGGATCCCGGGAATTTAAACCTTTTGCAAATATTTTGGAAACCATAATATATATACTTTTATATCCCATATAAAATATATTTTGCAAAACAAATCCCAACGATTGAAATCGGCTACCGACAGTCTTGGTTTCCATCAGAGAAAGTGCATCCCCGACCATTACCTTTCTCTGACAAAGGGGATGATCCTGTCACTATGATCACCCACTCAGATGAATTCTCAGACTGTCCCAACATACCCAGGTTTTGACCCCCACTAAAGATCTCACTGATTGGTACATCAAAGACAGCCCAATCCGACACCTAGTGCAGTATCATAATCGAGTTTAGGGATTGGTGTAACTTTCTAGTTTCGCACATTAATCTCCAAGGTCTAGGGCAATACTAAAAATCTGATTCGGTTCAAAGATTCAATTAATCCTACGCTACATGTGCCTTGGGTCTCACCCTGGCGGCTGAGACAGGCCATCCCAACCGATTTGGTGGCACATCAGTGTCAGCCTTATCAGGATAGGTCTCCCTAGACCGACCCACTGGCTGTGGACATTCTAAACTAACACGGGTCTCATTAAGTGTCCAGTTTAAGGGTATTACACAGAAACACACCACAGGAACATGAATCAAATATGTACTTTATTCATTTACAATAAACTAATAATGTACATTATTCTGATTGAAGCTAAGGGCATACAAAAACTACCTAACAGTTCTAACCATAAATGCATGGTCTAAATTCTAAAATGTTTCTGTTATCATTTACATTGTATAACTTTGACCTAACTCTTAATTGGTCTAATTTAGGGGAGGTGATTGCAATTACTAGCCTTCAAGGGTTTCAACAATGGTCAGAAACTTCAAAGTGGGTTCAAAGAATATAACACCCTCAATTGAACCTCTGACCCATGAACCCTTCCTTTTTAAGGTCAATGCCTAGTCCAGTATACAAACATGAACACCAAAAACATCACTTACATTGGAATAGGCCAAGATAAGTGAAGAGTATACAAATGTGAACTGCCAACATAAATAACAATGTAGGTTTATGGACCATCCCTCATTCCAAAGCATAAATTTGACTAAAGCAAAGAGATTTGTTTAGTATAAGGATTCAAAGCCGATTACATTACATAAAACTGCTTAAAGCATCTGCACTGGAACTGCTTCGGTGCTTCCACTGCCTGTTTAAAGTTGATATTCTACCCATTTCTGCGTGTTAAGTCCAAAGAGTTTTCTTTTGTAGAATTGGCTCTGGTTCAGGTATCTGCTCTCTCGTATCAACCAGTATTTACTAAAAACATTCACAGGGCAGACAGATGGTTTCCCCTCTCTGAAGGCTCACTAAATCTGAATTTCGATGGAAGCAGTTTGGGCAATCTAGGGCCATTAGGAATGAGGGGGGTCTGAGAAATGAGGACCAAGAGGTTGTTCTTTTGTACTCGAGTATTCGGGTCCTTTAGGGTTCAAAGATTTTATTAGGCCAGAATTACTAGCTGCTGTACAATTTACTTTCTCTACATCATAATGATGTGGAGATAGTTTACAAGATAATATCAGGATTTCTTATTTTTGTAGAGGGGTAATTTTGTTCTTTATTCATGTGCATGCTGCCCAACCATGGTTTATGGTGGTTTATTTGCTTTTTGTAAAAAAAAATAAAATATTGAATATATTGCAATAATGACTATAAGTTATGGAAACTAGGACATTCATCAATAAATGCATGTATTAATTGCTAAGCATTTGACATAGAGATATGCATAGAGGAAACTTAGTTAAGGTATTTCCTTGCATCTTTCAACTTTGTTTTCCTTTCCCTTTTTTCCATTTGATGATCAAATCATATAAAAGGTGTCATAGAAGTATGCATTTATATTAGAAGTTTCTATAGATTTTATATTTGTCTCATTTTGGAACTATTTTAACCAAAACCATGATACTTTAACCATCGACTGCAAAGGTTGTTTCTCACAGCACTAGCATTCCTTGTGCTTTTGCTTTTCAATACATTGAAACAGGTAGAAGCTTGCTAGCTATTACTATGTCCCCTTCCATTATAGCCAGTTGGAATGTTAGAAGTGTAACACCTTAGTGTACAAAAGTACAAGGATAGGCAATGCAGAACTCGGTGTGCCTCTAAAGAGAAGCATGCCTATGGTAGGATGGAAGTATATGGAAATACCAATGCGAACCTTTTAGTAAATCAAGGGGAGATATTCCACCATAATAAGTGAGAAATAGATCCATTATACCTGCTTTTAATAGTAGAGAAGAAGGTCAGTTTCTATGGGGACTTTGCACTCTAATGCCTAGATACATATTTACACACAAAATCTGATACATGAAATATACACAGGACCCCATGCATCAAAATCTAGGACATGTAATACAAGAGTATCATACCCAATATGTGAAATTTGTTAAGAGAGAATTACTTTATATTGTTGTTGATAGGAAAAAATAAACTTAAAGAAGATGCAAAATGTGCTATTTGTAGACAAGAACCTGAAGGAAAATCATTTATTTACTTGGCGCATGCTAGCTAAAGCTATCTAGTGTACCCACCCCATTGGCACTCTAGTAGAGAGTAATTTTGTTCAGTGGCTATCTAGTACTATAAATGATCTACAACGTGTTAGACAATGTATCCCCTTAGCTCCAATCAAAATGATTTATAGATACATTTATTGTAAATGAATAAAAGTACATTATTGTTTCATGTTAATATTGGTATGTTTCTGTGTATTTACCCCTTAAATTGGACACTTGTGAGACTTGTGTTAGTTTAGATGTTTTCAGCTATTGAATAGACTTTGGGATTTTGTCCTGCCAAGGCTTACACTAATGTGTTGCCAAAGAATTTGAGGCAGCTTGTCTTAGCTGCTAGGTTAGACCCAAAGCACATGTAGTGTGTGTTTGGATGAAACACTGAACCCCAGACCATTTTCCAGTTATGCCCTAGACCTTAGAGATTGATGGACAAAATTACAATGTTACACATAACCACTAGACCATCGAACCCTTTGTTTGACAAAGTAAATGATAGGGCTTATACTCTCTCTAATGGATACCTAAACTACTGGCAATGGATTTCAACTTTGTCTAAGATTTGGTTTTGCAAAATATATTTATCTGATATATATATATATTATGTTTTATGAAAAATGTTGGAAAAAGGTTTTAATTCCTGAGATCCATTCAAATAGAGAGTGTTTTGCAGCTAGGGAAGAGGTCCTTCCCTATTGGATAGTGTTTGATAATCATGGGCCAAGAGGTTAAGTGCAAGAGGCTATTAAGGGCTGATTACCTGATGAGATTTATCTTACTTAAGTCCATTATCCTTGGGTCTTCATAGGATGGATGAATTCAATGATCATTTTAAGTGTAAATGTTGGGCCCATATTGAGCCCATAGTGATGTGCTCAGGGGTTCATTGCATTTAGTAGTGAATTCGGCCAAGCCTTTTAATAGAGGTTGGGCCGAACCCATGTGGACTTATGTGAGGTCATTGTGGGGTCTCACTCCATACAAATCAGGCCTATGATGTCCATGCAACACTCTTAGGTCATGAGCCTTATAGCTGATGGGCCTAAGGCCCACAATTAATATGATTAATTAAGTTGCCACCTAATAGCTTAAGTTGTCATGTGACATGGGGTGAATCTGGGTATGGAGCACCTAATCTTATAAGAAGATAAGGTATATCTCAAATTAAAGCCCAAATCTAATTTAGATCTGGATGATCTGCATAAGAGATCATAAAAGAGGAGGGGGCAGACCAGTCCAAGACAACTTCATAGTTTTGCTATTTTTGGTTCTCTCTACACCCTTTTGTCTTCTAGTTTTTTTCTAGTTCGACATCAGCTATCAAGGACTGATATAGATCAGTTTTTCCTCTGATTTTTTCAAGAAAAAATTTATAGTTTTGCTGAAAACCATGTTGTTGAATCAGCTTCACCTATACACTGCACCATTTTTAGTGGATGCTGATTTTAGGATTGATTTAGTGTGAACTTCAACATTGGAATCTACATTTATTGTATCTGTATTAGGTACGCATCTCCCTTTTTGTTTGGCTTCAAATCTGGTCCGATTGAGTGCAAGACTGATCTTGAAAATTGTAGTTTTTCAAAACATAGGAAATTCGATTCCTAGAGTGATTAGAAAATTTTTGAAATTTCTCCCAGACATCTAGTATGGTTTGGCCATCCATGTGATGGATCCTAGCCCTTCCAACACAATGTCCCTTGGAAATCCTCTTATGCTATACCTTATGGCTATGTTTGGTTTGAAGAAAAATGTAGGGAAGGAAAGGAAAGGTAGGGAGACCTATACAAATCTTGTACCAGTTTCCCTATCTTTCCCTTCCTTTACCTACCTTTTCCTTCAAACCAAACATAGCCTATGGGTATTGATGAGGGATGATTTGTCCCTCTAGTGATATTACAACATGTGGCACCACAAAACTGTTGGACGACAACTCAATTCCATGTAAGCAGGCTTTGGGAGTATGGCAGACACATCGCATCCATCATGGATAACTTAGCCCCACCTCAGTAGGTCAGACTGTAGATAGATCGGCCAGTGTCAGGATGGCATATGAGGCGACTTGCCTATGCTGATCTACTAGATATTCGGCCCTATCTCATCAAGAAGGACTAAAAATAGGTTGGCCAAAGTCTGGACGACATAGGAGGTAACCTGCCTCCGCCGACCTAGTAAAGGTTTAGACAGTGGCCTGTGTGATGCTAGAAGTGACCTCCTCATCAAGCGAGCTACCATTCCTAGCTTTCCTAGGATCATGAGGCCATGTCAGCAGAGATAACTACCGCCTCCATTCACTTCGAATGCGACCGGATAAGGACTTCCCGCTTACATGGAGTCCACCTACGGGCGTGAAACTACTTCTGAATTGGATGGGCCAAAGATCTCAAACATGCTTCTAGCTTACGACAATCAGCCTATATAAAGGCATTTGCCTCCTTGGAAAAGGTATGCGCGATTTAGCTCTCATAGTTCTCTAGCTCTCTAGCTCTCTAGCTCTCATACAATCAAATACCAGTTGTTCATTGACTTAAGCATCAGTGTGCCTACCCCAGGTCAAGCAACTTGAACACTCTAATATCTTCTTTTACAACTCAGCTAGGCAACCTACATAGTTCTGCGTTTGAGCTATCTACTAGTAGAGAGCACCAAACCATACAACATCAATTGGTGTCATCTATGGGAACACATTACAAAAAAGTTTGGTTCTCACCCATTTTCTGAGCTATAAGCAATGGCATCTTCAAGCAACAACCCCATCAACAACACTAACAACAACAATGTGTGCATTGATGGCACTGTCACAAAGGGGTAGGACCAGCCCGTAATGCACACCAAGGCCCCCACTGTTACCATCAGGCAATTCATTATGCCCTTAACCTTACTTGGCATTCTGGCCTCCCAATTCCTGAACCTCCCTCTACTAGTAGTCGAGCCCTTAGTGGTTCCCCACTAGTTTCACTAGCTGGTGCAGTTCGTCCGTGGGATAGACCTGCATATGCAAACATGGGAGGGCCATTTCACAACAATGACTAGGATGCATTAGCAACATGGGAGGGCCATTGGTTGATTATTTACACCAAGAGACCCTACCAATAGAAGGAAATGCAGCACGAAGGGTAGAGTGGTAGTCAGCTCACTATGTGATTATTGGTGAGTAGTTGTACCATAGGTCATTCACGCTCCCCTACTTATGCAGCTTGCGTACAATGAAAGCGAACCAAATGTTATGTGAGATCCATGAAGGTCTCTGTAGAGGACACTTGGAAGTAGGGTGCTAGCTCTGAAAGCTCTACAACAAGGCTATTACTGGCTTACCACGAAGTCGGACACAATAGAGCTCGTTCGGAAGTGTGACATGTGTCAATGGTATGCTAATATACCACATCAGCCTACAACTGGCCTAAGGTACCTTACCTCCTCGTGGCATTCACATAGTGGGGGATAGACATCCTTGGTCCCTTCCCACTTGCGATTGGGAGGCTCTTGTTAGTCGTTGTGGACTACTTTACCAAGTGGGTGGAAGTCGAGCCACCAGTATCAATAGCAGCTCAAAACATGTAGAATTTCTTTTGGAAGAATATCGCCTACCGATTCAGACTCTCTAGGGTGCTAATATCAAACATTGGGAATCAATTCAAAGATATTAAGTTTCAAAACAAGTGTGTCGAGATGGGGATCCAATAGAATTTCTTCGTAGTAGCTTACCCCCAAGCGGATGGTTAAGCCAAGGTGACGAATAGGGCAATACTCCATGGACTCAAAGCTCGACTCTCCCAAGCTAAGGGTTTGTGGGTGTATGAGTTGCCTAGTGTTCTATGGACCTACTGAACAACAATCAAGATAGCAATAGGAGAAACTCCCTTCAACTTAACGTATGAAATAGAGGTTGTCATCCAAACTGAGATTGAAGTACCTGTTGGACAGTTTTGTATGCCCTTAGCTTCAATCAGAATGATGTACATTATGAGTTTATTGTAAATGAATAAAAGTACATATTTGATTCATGTTCCCTTGGTATATTTCTGTCTAATACCCTTAAACTAGACACTTAATGAGAGTCGTGTTAGTTTAGAATGTTCACAACCAGTGGGTCGGTCTGGGGAGACCTATCTTGATAGGGCTGACATTGATGTGCCACCAAGTCGGTTGGGATGGCCTGTCTCAGCCACCAGGGTGAGACCCAAGGCACATACAGTGTAGGATCAATTGAATCTTTAAACCGGACCAGATTTCCAGTATTGCCCTGGACCTTGGAGATTAATGGGCAAAATTAGAAAGTTACACCCAACCCCTAGACTCGATTATGATACTGCACTAGGTGTCGGATTGGGTTGTCTTTGATGTACCAATCAGTGAGATCCTTAGCAGGGGTAAAAACCTGGGTATGTTGGGACAATCTGAGAATTCATTTGAGTAAATGATCATAGTGACAGGATCAGCCCCTTTGCCGGACAAAGGTAATGATCGGGGATGCACTCTCTCTGATGGAAACCAAGACTGTCGGTAGCCGATTTCAATCCTTGAGATTTGTTTTGCAAAATATATTTTATATGAGATATAAAAGTATATAACATTATGGTTTCCAAAATGTTTGCAAAAGGTTTTAATTCCCGGGATCCATATAAGCAGAGGGTGCAGCATTGTTCCTTGCAGCCGACGGAGAGGTCCTCTCTTGTCGGGCAGTGTTTGATCATTATGGGCTCTGATGGAAACCAAGACTGTCGGTAGCCGATTTCAATCCTTGAGATTTGTTTTGCAAAATATATTTTATATGAGATATAAAAGTATATAACATTATGGTTTCCAAAATGTTTGCAAAAGGTTTTAATTCCCGGGATCCATATAAGCAGAGGGTGCAGCATTTTTCCTTGCAGCCGACGGAGAGGTCCTCTCTTGTCGGGCAGTGTTTGATCATTATGGGCTGAGAGGTTAAGTGTAAGACCATAGAGGCTAAGTGAGCACATGACCTTAATGGGCCTAAAGCCATTTCGAACAGGGCTGTTTTAATTAGTTAAATGTGGGGCGAATTCTGGGATGGATTAGCAGATAGGATAGGATCTTAACCCTATCCACTCGGAGAGTCCAGATCTAAATGTGATTTAGATCTGGAAACCTCCTAATGAGATTAGGAGAAGGTTGATCTAATCTGCAGATAAGATAAGGGTTTATCCTTATCACCTAAAGGGATGTCTGATCTAAATACGATTTGGATCAGAAACTCCTAATGGGATTAGAAGTTGATCCTTTAGTTACAAAAGAAGGAATGGGCGACAACCTTTAGATCATCACAAGATCATTAGATCACTGCAAGTCTTTATAGCTGAAATCACAGAAGAGAGAATTGAGCATACCTGCGAAAATACTCTCTTGCCGCCTCCTTCCTGTCACCACGTCACCTGCCAGTTCAACCTCTTGTTCAGTGGGAGAAATCAAGATTCGATCTTGATATCAGTTCCTTGTGAAGGGACTGATAAGAAGTTGTGTTCATGTGCCATCCTGCTATTTCTTGCGAAGGAATAGGTTTTTGGAGAAGAACACTACTGATTCTACTCCATCCTACACTGTATCATCTTCAGTGGGAGCAGTCTTTGGAACCTTCCTTGGGCGTGAACACCTTCGTTGGGAGATACTATTTCTCCATATCAGGTATAATCATCTCCCACTGCTTTTGTTTAGATCTAGTTCAGCTTATGGTTCAAGATTGATCCTTGAAAATATGATTTTCTACATAGGGAATGTGATTCCCAGTTGAAAGGGAGAGAAAATTTTTTTTGAAATTCACCCACCTTATTCCGCGAGTTTTGGGCGTCCATACGATGGATCACTCTTCCCTTTAGTACCGACCTTGAGGTCCAAGGCATACAATGAAGAGGCTAATGAGGACGAGCTACGGACTAACCTTGACCTAGTGGAGAAAGTTTGTGACTTGGCCATATAGACCGCAACATACCAGTAGTGAGTAGCTCAATACTATATCACCTGGGTTAAGAAATGTCAATTTTGAGTTCGTGACTTGACACTCAGGAAAGTTATGGAATCTAAGCCTTGATCGGGTAAGCTAGGCCGAACTGGTAAGGCCCCTACAAGTTTTCAAGGGTGACCAAGGAAGGAATTTACAAGCTCGAAACCTTGGAAGGGAGGTAGGTACCCCGTGCATGGAACTGACAACATAAGGAGGTATTACCTCTAAGGACTTCAAAGTTCCGAGTTGTGTCTGCAAAAGCCACAAATTATGCTAAGTACGAAAACATAGACCACCCACTATACTAATCTAGTTGAGCAGACCTATATTATAGCAGCTAAAAGATTAAGGAGAAAACAAACTCCTCTTAGCTCTAAGTCCGGTGAGAAATTATGCAGGTCGATAGCATTTTGGCTTAATTGGGAAATTATGCTGCTCGGCAAATCAACTTATGTTTTATACTTAGCCTATTTCCTAAAATGGGAAATAAAAAGGCATAAAGGGGAACACACTGCAGGCAAAAAGAAAAAAGGTGATTGGTTCCATTGCTAAAAAAGGGAGAGAAAAAGTACATTGCAAAAAAAAAAAAAGAAGAGAAGAGAAGGTAAAGAAAGAAAAGATATATTCAAAGCATGTAGCGCAAAGCATAAAGGCTACCAAAATACATGAATAAGGATCCCCCAAGTAGCTACTCTTCCTCATCATCTTCCTGACCATCACCAACCTCCCCTATGCCCTTGTCTTCTACCTCATCGCTGCCCTTGCCAACCTCCTCCCCTAGAGTCAAAGGCTCTTAGTCAACCTGCACAACCAGCATGTCCGGTACCAATCTAATGATAGAGTGCCAAACTTGAAGTTGAGATGCAAGGACTTGAGGAAGCGATGGCATAGCTTGAATACCCTCTTCATAGAAGGAATGGCGTATTCGACCTTCTCTTCTTGCTCAAACACTGGTGATAGGCGGAATCGATCGACCACTGCAACCTCAGCATGGTGGATGTCTTCAGTATACTTAGTTTTCCGCTCTTCCAACTAACGCTCCTAGGTTTGCACCTTGTCAATTAGGGTGGCGATGGTCTCTTTGGCCTTCTCTAGCTTACACTGCATGCCAACACTAAGGTCGCAGAAGCACTTATGGTCCTCTTCTGTGCTGCGATGAGCTGCCTCGGTGCTCAGATGAGCTCCCTCTAGTTGGGTCTACAGGGCCTCTATATTCTCTTGCATCTCCTGCCTTTCATGTTTTGACATGGCGACCTAATTCAACAAGACCTGGCCCATCGAGTTCACTTGCAAAGAAAAAATAATAGTAGTAAGTCTTGGAAGGAGATAAGAACAAACACCAGAAATGAGGATTACACACATGTAGGATGCACCGAGTCATCCTTGTGCTAACGTCAGCAAGATCGAGCCCACTATAGTATTGGAGGTCCTCGGGAAGGAGGATTCCCCTCCCCATTTGTAGAGCAACCAGAAGATCTGTTAGGCGGTCAATGATCAAGACATGAATGTTGGGGACGAATCAAGGTATTTCAGAGTTTAAGAGGTTAGTGGTGTGCTCATCTGGGGTGACCTGGGGCGATTAGGTGGTCGAACTTGTGAAGACTTGAGCGGGCTCTAAAAACATAGGATTGCCGCCCCCTCGAGATGGACCACCTCAAGTATTTGCACAGCAGGCCTCACCTCATCCTTGATTGATGAGCCCTCCATTGACAACTGAACTGAGAAAACCATTGCCCTCCTCTTCTTCTTTGAGGGCCTCTTGGCCGCTGCAAAAAGGGAATTAGTACTCACCATTTCTAAGGAAACACACAGGAAAACATGAGTTAGATGGCGTACGAGGTGTTGGACGTCAAGAAACAACTCTTCGTCGAACTCAATGTCAGAAACTTTTCTTACCTCATGTCGCCAAACGATGTCCATGGGCCAGCCAACCTCCCATGAGAGGAAGAAGTACCTACTCTTCCAAAGCCTCACCTTTGTTGGGAAGCCTCCCAAAAGTTTATAACCACGAAGATAGCTCAAGTAAAAGCAATAGGGCTCATTGGAAACTCCTTTATATGACACAACCTTGAGATCTTGTCCATGTCCAAAGGGAAATCAAGGTGGTAACTAAGAGAGATTGTCCCCACAATGGTCCATATGGTGCTCGGGTGGAGGTTTCCCAAAGAGATGCCATAATGAGAGAGCACCTCGACAATGAAAGGGTGTAGAGAAAATCGGAGGCCGGCGATCAATGCCTCCTCGAAGACATAGACCTTAGCCCAGCTATGGCTCCATGGTAACTGGTCCGAGTCGGGTAGAATGTAGTTGAAGTCATTTGGAATATGGAAAGAAGACACCAAACTGACAAATTCTTCCCCACTTAGCTTGGTGGAACCAAAATGGGAGCACGACTGCAGCTCTTGTTGAGAAGTTGAGGTCCCCGTATGGGAACCTCATTGCTCTCATGCCGAAGTCCCTTCCTCGGCCTGAGAAAAGTAGGAACACCCCCTCTGCCTCTTTCAAAGACATGACTAAAGTAGAGGGAAAAAGACTCACCAGCTATTCAAGGAAAGAAAGACCGACTTCACCTAACCAGATTAAGCTTGTGAACTGACAACCTCCTAACAGATCTCGCCTCCAATCTCTCACCTTACTCTTCTGCAATAAAACTCAAAATAGTACAAATGGGACCCTTGGCCCCTATTTATAGCCATGGGCACGAAAAATTGAAGGATGTGGTGTCACGGTAGAAAATTGATGGTCTAAAGGATGACACCGCTCCTATAACTCACAGACGAATTTGAATTTCAAATTTGGGTATCCGCCCTTAACCCGAGTCAGGTGAACAGATCGAGCGAATTGACTAGACGAGTCACCCCGAGCCAAGGATTGATAGCGAGCTACTCTTTTTGCCAAATCAACATTGACTCGGGAGTCGCTACAAAAAAATTGTTTTTAGCGGCAGTTCAACAAGTGGCTAAAGGAAAAAAGCCTCTTTCAAATATTTACACAGGTATGACACTCCAAAATTGTTCAAACAATATGCTACAAAGTTTGAAAACCCTAAACCATGAAACCGTAAATCTGAAAAAAAAAAATTGTTTTGGATTCTCTAGTCTATTTTTATCTTTGAACAAAACTATCAACACATCCATGGTCGGAGGCTGGATTGATTAGAGTGATATATGGAAGGAAAAGGCCTGAGCACTGCAAATTCGAATCAGAGATCGTTTTTGCATTGTTGTCAACAAGCATAGATGTGAGTCGAGGCTGTAGATGGTTATTTCTTGTCACCGGTTCAACGGTGGCTTCTATGCCTCCCCAATCTTTGTGGACATTCAATGTCGGCTTCACTTCCATTCTATCGGAGGCGTGATAAGTTTCTGAGAACACCATTCTATTGGAAGCAGCTTAACTGTTTTTTGAAATACTTGAACAAAATCATTTCTACTTAGCCTTGAAATTTTTAGTTGATAAGAAATCTCAACAACTAACAAAAAACAATACAGGAAGGACCATGCCAAGTTTGCTGAATTTTAATTTGTTTTAAGACATTTGATGACAGGGTGAAGAATTGAATGACACTGAATGAACTAGCAGTGGTCTCTACTTCTGGTTATGGTAATGGGGGTAGTGCTCCTGTACAACTGGTAGTTCTGCAATAGAGCCTTACATTGCGGCCCATAATATGATTCTTTGCCATGCAACTGCAGATCAGATATACCGTGAAAACTATCAGGCCAGAACTCAAGCACGTGTTAATTTTTTTTTCTAATTGAAATCATTCAAAGCCATGATTGATGAGCTTTTGTATCTGATTGCATAATTTCTAGGTACACCAAAAAGGAAGGATTGGTATTGTCTTGGACTTTATTTGGTATGAACCACTTACCAGAAGAAAGGTTGACCAATATGCAGCCCAAAGAGCAACGGACTTCTATCTTGGATGGTAACAGCATAACTCCATTGAAATAAAATTTCTGCTAGGAGTCATCTAGGTGATAGCTTTCTTGAAGTTTGATATACATTGAAGAGATCTTCACTATTAGTAGATCTGTGAAAGTTTTTATTGGCAGTTCTCATTGTTGAGATAGTTCAAAATTATGGTTTATTTCTTATTGCAAAAAATATATTTGTGGTGAACTTAGATAGGTTCTGATATTTTTAATTATTGCAGATCTACACTTACAAGCTTTCCAGTTTCGATCCTATCATCAGAGAATGTTGCAAATGGAACTGATTTCTTCTTCATCAGCAGATGTAGATTTGAGATTTCTTTCTCTTTGAGTGATGTGATACGATTAGTATTGCTGGTATTATGATAAAGGAAATAATTTGATATAGTGGGCATTATTCATACTTTCATATATCATCATATTACTGTTTTCCTCTCTGATTAATCTTCTTTTGCGTTCTAGAGTTATCCCAGCTACCCTTGTTCCACTTGAGGTATAATCTCTCTCTCTCTCTCTCATACATACACACACAACCACATTAATTTTCAGTTTAAAGGTTCTACTTCTATAAATGGTGGTGATTGGTGAAGAATTGGGTATCGGATAAGGGGACAAGCAGTGGGTGAAGTAAAAATTGTATCGGATATGCATGAACGCAAGGCTGAGATGGCTCACAGAGCAGATGCTTTTTTCGTGCTTCCAGGTATCTTCCGTTTCTATTGTGAATAAGAAGTTTCCTCAAAACAAAATGAAATGACAACTGTGTTACTGGTAATGTCAATTCAAGAATTTATAATTTTGACTAAATTAATGAAGGAGGATATGGGACAATGGAGGAGTTGCTTGAAATGATAACATGGTCTCAGCTTGGAATCCATGAAAAACCAGTAAGTCCTACTATTTCTGCTTCTTCACCTATAAGTAATGAACTTAATGCACTTTTTTTATTAGTTAAAAAAAATCTGAAACTTCAATGGATAGCATTCCAATAGACAGTTGGAACTTGGGCTTCAATATTTTAATTATTCTAGTCAAGTCTGTGTTTAATCCCTTGGTCCAAGGCGTGAAGTTGGGCTTTTTTACTCTCTCCAGGAGGATGAGCAACAATGGAGGTGTTTGATAGTTGATACAGGTTAATTTGGCCTTTGAAATCAGAATATGTCCAAGATGGATGTCTCCTCTTACGTCAATCAAGTAAATATTTTATAATATAGGGGATTCATACAAATTGGACAAATTATTACCCCCCAAAAAATCGGATTTGATTTGATTTTCTATCAATGTAGACTACCAAAAGGTACCAAAGTCTGAATCAGAAGCAAATCAGGATAGAGGTCCACAGTAAACATGTTTGATGTGTTGTGTGACTGAGACTCCTTACCTATTGTCGAAAGGCAGCAATCTATTGGTTCAAATAGCCAATTCGACACTCTTTCCTCCATAGGCAATGTTCCTTCAGATAATGCGCCCCTCTGACCCAATTTCTCAGCTCTACCTCTGTATCTTGAATGTAGTAGACTTTTTACAGTGTTCATCTGACCCAGAAACTTGTAGGTTGAACCATGTATAATTTTCGTTCAATTATGAAAACTATACCAAGATTGTGTACCTTGAACATTGAGTTATGGTAGATTTACAAACAGATAGAAAATCTGTGATGGGATTTCTATTTTTCAGTTATTTGAGTTTCTAAATTAGTGTTTTAATTAACAAATCAGATATGGCTGCTAATTATAGTTACAAACAAATGCATGCAAATCTAAACCAGGTATAATGCAAAGTATGCAAACTGTTTGAAAATGTTTTGTATCCTAAGTCTGCTTGGTTGTGGAACATTTAGGTTGTGTTATAGGTTTAATTAATAGAAAAAATAAGAGATAAAAAATAAAAAGTTTAAGATTGATTGGAACATTTAGGCCTACAGTTGCAGAATACTAGAGAAGTGTTGGTTTGATTGGATGCCATGGTAGTAGATATGCTCAGACCTCAGTTACAGAAAGGCCATATGTTTTTAAAGAGTTGGACAGGAATAGAGGAACCATTCAGCATAGGTATCAGTGGCCCTATTCATGGTGGGCTGTAAATCTTAGTGCAAAAGTCAGTTGCTAACAGGACAACCGGCTGTACCAAGTAACCAATGGCTTTCTACTTTCTAGTTTCATGTGGATATGGCCACATGCCACCCTGGTTTGGTGTGTCAAGTGTCCAGTGCAAAATCCAGTCCAATCGACACCCCTACTTGGGTTGACTCAAATTCATTGACAGTAGGCTTAGATCAGTGGGTGTGGGGGGAGCTGTGTTTAGTGTCAAGTGCAGTATTTTAGTAATAATTAAGTTAGTTATAGTAAGGCTAGAAAAAAATGTTGGGGCAGAAAAAGAACAAATTTTATTAAAAATATATTAAATTGTGGTGATACAATTTGTGATTCAGTACCATGAGAACAAGTTATGTTGAACTTCTAAAACTAGGTCGAGGTAGAATTTCATCTTTCTGCGTTCAGTTCTTGATTCTGCTTTGGCAATCAAGAACCAGGGGCATGGTTCTCTAATATTGATGATGAAATCAATATATAGTACCATGCAACAGAACTAAACAAAAAATGACTACCTTGTACTTTTCTCCTCTCGATGCAGTCACCATGTTATATTCATGCTTCTCTAATATTGAATTACTTTCCTCAAGGAAACTCCTATTTTTAGTTTCAAGAGGCTCCACTAGTTTTCTCTATATATCAAAATTTTTTAAGAAAACTAGAAGATTTGATAGAGGGAGATAGGAGAGAGCTATTGATATACTTAGAGAAGGTTTTTAGCTTTCTTGTAAATAAAGTGAAAAAACAATTTTATTTCAAGGGAAACAACCAGATTTCTATGAAATTGTCATGTGAAGTCCAACCCTTTTGAGATGGGACTAAAGGGATGAGAGATCCATCATATGAATGGCCGAACCCTACAAGTAGGTTGAGCGAAATTTAAAAAATTTCTCTCTCCCATGTGGGAATCACATTCCCTGTTTTAGAAAATTTGCATTTTCAATGATCAATCTTGAACCTAAACCGAACCAGATCTGAAACCAAAAGGTAGGAAAGGGATATACCTAATACGGAGTAGCAGTAATTCCCAACGAAGGTGTTCACACCCAAGGAAAGCTTCAAAGACTGCTCCCACTAAAGATGACACAGCGTAGGGTGGAGAAGAATCAGTAGGTGGTTCTTCACAAGAACCGAATCCTTCAGCAAGAATTCGATGGAGGGTATGTGAGCACGACTTCATATCAGTTTTTCTCCAAAAACTGATATCAAGAACCCTTCTTGATCGCTCCTATAGTGGAGAACGAACTGGCAATGGTGGTGGTAGGAGGAGGGCGCAAGAGCAAAAGATGGCACAGTCTTACTGTTGTTGTCTTCTCTCTTTCTGTGATCTAAGATCTGATTGAGTTGTTGTTTTTGGAGGTACGCCCTCCTCCTCCTTTTATAGCCTTAAAGAGATCAGCCCCTAATCCCATTAGGAGTTTCCTAATTCAAATCCTTATTTGAATTTGGACTCTCTTTAAGAGATAAGGATAAGCCCTTATCTTATCTGCAGGTTAGATCAATCCTCCTAATCTTATTAGGAGCTTCCTGATCCAAATCCTTATTTGGATCTGGACTCTCTGAGTAGATAGGGATAACTCCATATCATATCTATTGATCCAAAACCCAAATCCGCCCCTTTTTATTTAATCTAATTAAATCAGTTCGAATTGGGCTTTACGCCCATTAAGTCCATGTGCTCACTAACCTTCCAAACTACTGCCTAGTTAGGTTTCCTTGTATGGTGTGGGACCCAAACATTGATTTACACATCAGCCACATGGGTTCAGCCTAGCCTCTGTTACAAGGCCTGGCCGAATTCACTATTATGGACAGTGAACCCGTAAGTCCATCACCATGGGCTCTTAATGGGCCCAACACTTACACTAAGTGATCCTTGGGCCAAACTACCTTATAAAAACCTAGGGACTGTGAGTAGATGCAAATTAGTCCATCAGGTATTACCCTCAATGGTCTTACACTTAACCTCTCAGCCCATAATGAACAAACACTACCCGACAAGAGAGGACCTCTCCCTCAACTGCAAGGAACAGTGTTGCACTCTCTACTCACATGGATTCCGAGAATTAAAACATTTTGCAAACATTTTGAAACCACAATATATATATATATATATATATTATAAATATATTTTGCAAAACAAATTTTAACGATTGAAATCAACTGCTGGCAGTTTAGGTTTCCATCAGAGATAGTGCATCCCGATCATTACCTTTGTCCGACAAAGGGGCTGATCCTGTCACTATGATCACCCACTCAGATGAATTCTCAGACTGTCCCAACATGCCCAGGTTTTGACCCCTCGAAGGATCTCACTGATTGGCATATCAAAGACAACCAAATCTGACACCTGGTGCCGTATCATAATCGAGTCTAGGGGTCAGGTGTAACATTCCGGTTTTGCCCATCAATCTCCAAGGTCTAGGGCAACACTGGAATTCTGGTCCGGTTTAGGGTTTCAAAACAACCCACACTACATGTACCTCAGGTCTCACCCTAGCAACTGAGACAAGCCACCCAAATCAACTTGGTGGCACATCAGTGTTAGCATTGGCAGGATAAATCTCCCCAGATCTATCCAACAACTGTGAAGAATCTAAACTAACACGAGTTTCATATGTGTCCAGTTTAAGGTTATTACACAGACACACCACAATAACATGAATCAAATATGTACTTTATTCATTTACAATAAATGTCATAAGGTACATCATTCTGATTGGAGCTAAAGGCATACACTATCTAACATGGACAACCATTTTACCCTGTACCTTCTTCTAGAGAGTATCCCCCCAGTCAATTCAATATGTCAAATATCAACTATTTCTGGGGCTAATGTTTTATTGACCTTCCTCTAGCAGGTCCCTGAAGCTTACATCCAAAGAAAGTGTTAGTGACAAATCACTCTCTGGAAATTTTTTTTTCCTTTTAAACAGTTACATAATTGATCCCCCAAACTATTGAAACTTCTAATTTTAAAAGAACTCTGTCAAATTTTCATAAGTTTTCAAAAACATCTTCTGTTGAAGGAGAACAACACCAAGATGGCTTTATTTAGCTTAATGATCTGAAAATATCAGTATAGAGAAACTTAACTCAGTCTATGTTCCATTTATTGGGAAGACAATTGAAACCATAGTACTGCTAACCCATTTTTTCAATTGTGAAACTGCAGCTTAATAGAAGTCAACCAGTAAAAATTGCACAAACAATTGATAAATTCAAGCATTGGGTCCATATCACTAGAGGATATGCATTATCTCTCTTATAAATTTCAAGATTCATATGCTCATATTTATTTTCTTATTAGGATACAGTAATAGTTATTTCATCAAAAAAAGACAAAAAATAGTGGAATATGCACAAATACATATTTTATCAGGTTGAGCAATATGACTAATAATAACCAATGGTTATTTGACTCTCGTGCAGCTTCCGAGGAGCCACCATTACTTTTAATAGTATCTGTTCACTGTGCAACAAGATCAGCTATTAGAGAAGCCAAGAATGGTGCAGCTCAAATGAATCTGATTCAACCTTTTAGTTGGACATCCCTGCAACCATGCGTTGTTGTTAAGGAGCCATGTGGACTTGACAATGTGGAGAGATACTTGCAGGGAAAAGACAAGAGATGAGGGAGGAAACAAGAAATTTGTATTAAAGAATCTATCAATTTGAAACTAAGATGTACTGATTTGTGATTCAAATGTTTTGAATGGAGAATAGACTTTTAAATTTCATTTTTAATTAATGTTTTGATTTTCGTATTTCATTCTATGGATGAAGGTAGAGATAACAGGTTATTAGAAGCAAAACAGGAATAATTTAAAAATAAATATGGATTATATGAAAGAAAAATAGATTTAGTGGCAATCGCGACTGCCACTAAAACAATGTCTTTGACTTATAGCGACAGTTAGTTCAACTTTTTGCAGCAATCACGACTACTGGTAAAAGTAATTTCAGTGGTAGTCATTTGTTTTTACCGGCAGCCACAAAAACTACCCCTACAACTTCTAAAGACACTTATTTCTCCGCCAACCTAGTAGATACTTGGCCCTACCTTGACAAGATGGATTGAAAATAGGTTGGCCGACGTCAGGATGGCGTAGGAGGCAACTTGCCTTCGCCAACTTAGTAAAGGTTTAACCACCTCCGCCGCTTCCATCTACAAGCATGAAAATGCTTTTAAATCAGATGGGCCAGAGATCTCAAATGCGCTTTGTAGAGTTTATGGCAGTCAGTCTATATAAGGGTGCTTGCCTCCTCAGAAAAGGTATTTGCGATTTAGCTCTCGTAGTTCTCCAGTTCTCTAGCTCTCATACAATCAAATACCAATTCGTTGAATTAAACATCAGATTGCCCATCCCGAGTCAAGCAACCCCAACACTCTGATTTCTTCTTTTGTAGCTTATCTAGATGACCTATACAATTCGACGTTCGAACTATCCACCAACAGGAAGCACCAGACCGCACAACATGAGGTATTGTGACAAACCATAAATGAATTTGTATTTCAAAATAAGAAAATAGATATCCCTACAATATTATGGTTGTTTTTGATCTAGTGTGTGCAGGGAAGTACAGATAATGAGTTGAGTCCAGCTTGTGTATCATCTCTCTAGGTATCCAAATAAAGGGAGTTGTTGTTGGACTGTGGCATACAATTTGCATTTCAATTCAAGGTGTTGTGTATGCGTTTGTAGGAAATCGATCAGTTTGGACAGTTGGGTGTGGTGCTGACCAAGCTAAGGTACATACTATTACCCATCTTTGTATGCTCCAGTTGGGTACTAGTGCTGACCAAGTTGAGGTACATTATTTGTGCTGCACTCTGTAAATCTTATAATATAATTGTTATTTATTTTAAAAAAAAAAAGGATTCTTGGTTTTAATTTCTCAGTTTAATTAGGTAGTTCAACCTCAAAACCATAAGGAATAGATAATTTTAACTTTTATCTAGAGTAAGTTGGGTTTATGGGTCAACTAGCGAGTCCAATCTGATATTCAAAATGGTAAATAAAACCTTAATTAAGACCTAGGAAATTAACGTAAAAATAAAATTCTTAGATCTTAAACTCCATCAAAAACTAATACCCTATCATTTAAATTAACCATAACACAAATCAGTTGACAATTTCCTATTGTGACTTCTTCGATTATAACCCTCTCTTTGAATTTCTTGTTTGGTCCCATCAAAAAAGGCACTTGTCAATGTCATCTCAAAATGAGGTGGTTAGAGACGTTTATAACGATGAGATTTGGCTGAAAGCTAAGAATGAGTTTCAAAAAGATGAGAAAGTTGACAAATTTTTAGGAACTTTGCCATAAATTAACCTTGACATTTCTTTCAACTTCTATTTTTATTTGACTTAAGTTGATTAGTACTGATGCTTATAATAATTTAGTTTGGAGTTTGTTACAAGCTAGAGCTTATAATATGAATAGCCCAAATCCTTTTAAGAGAACAGATGTTATTGTATGATCCCAGTCTACAAAGTTAAAATAAACACTTTTAATTTTTCCTTCTCTATGGTCTTTGATTTTCCGCCTAAATGACTTCAAAAATTAAATGTAGTGTTGATTTATGTTCTACAACATCTAGGATTCTCTTCAACTAACAGTTGGGCCCTAATAGAATCATCCATGGCGTCACTTGATAAAGAAATGATAAAAGATGCTTCAACTATGGAATAAAGGTAGCAAATTGGCCTAGGAGAAAGCCAAAAAAAAAGTTTGCTAGTTGTGTGCTGCCAATGGATCATCTTGTCATTTCTCTTGATTGCAAGTTTATGGAAAATGAAATCATATATAATATTGGTCTATATAGTTTTTATTTGTATTCATATGTAATGAAATAATTGTAAAATGGACCCTTTTTATATTAAGTGTTTTTATTATTTCTTTTGATACATTTGTTAGGTAAAATCACAATTTTAAGAGTATATAATGTTTTAATTAATGTTGATATGTGCCAATAGTCATGGACTGCTGGTTATTTTTTTAAATAAAAAACTACCCTTTAGCAACATTTAATAAACATCACAAAAAATCATCCTAAATGTTACTAATTAAAAGCCTCTTAAATGACATTTCTATAACTTTTAGTGACATTTGCAAGCGTCACCAAGATTCATCGAAAACCATTTTTTGTAGTGACTTTTTGTGATGTTTAAATAAATGTCGCCAAAGACCATTTTAAATGGCGTTCAATAAATGTCACAAAAGAATCTTATATATGACACAAATATGCCCTAGAATGATTTTTCTATAAAGAATGGTGACATTTGCAAAATGTCACTAAAGGGGTCAATAAATGTCACAAAAGCTTTTCGTGATTCACAATTGTGATAGAGGAACAAATGCCACGAAAAACTTTTCGCAACGTTTGTCCCAAATTTTGTGACGTTTATAAAATGTCGCTAAAGCCCAAAATTTTTGTAGTAAAGTCGGATCTTATAGAGAATTTCTAAGAATACCCTATAGTTGACTCTCTATAATCATTAGTCATTTTCAGTGTATTTTGTTAAGTAATTGGTGTTGGATTTTAATCTCATAAGAGATTAAATCCAATGGGTTTGATTGGTCAATTACATGAGAAATTGCACTTGCACATTTGGTTGAAAAATCAGTTTTTCTCTTACAAAAAAAAACCAGTTTTGAACTTGTCCCACATTGGATAATTACAAGGTTTGTTTTCAGTATTTCAATAGGAGCTGGTTTACACTCCTTAGAGTTAGTAGAGGAGAGTATGGGGATTTGATATTGTGCAACGCGTGCGCACGCATGTGTGGCGCAATGAGGTGCATTTTGCTCGCACTTTGCTCGCACCCACGTGACTCGTGATGGGCGGCTCTGATTTTAGCGCGTTGATCACCGTTGATCACCATCGATGAGATCAACGGTTACGATTTGATCGGGTGTGATCAAGAGGCACAATTCAAAATTAACAGTCACCAAACATTGTGACTGTTCAAGGTGCCTTCTCTAAACCAGCACCTACCTTTTCCTCATACCTCTTCACAAATTATTTAAGGAGCATGAATCAGACTCCAAAATACACAATTTCAAAATTCACTATCTCTCTCTCTCAGTCCGGTCTGCTACAGTCTAACAGAAGGTTTCTTTGCGGACTCTTCAACTTTGTGGTTGCAGATTCTCGCCCAAGGCTTTGTTGTATCCTGGGAACGAATTTGCCTGTAACCCAACAGCAAACTCAGTAAAACTGAGTGGGGGCAAATAACGTTCTAAAGACAGTGTCTTCAGACACGCCTCAGAGCTTCTCCTCCAAAGTTACAGTGACCCCATTTTCCCCAACAATTTTAGAGCATTATCCTACAATGGAGGCAGAAGCAAGCATGACTTCGATCAAGATGATGAACCAAGATCTTGTTCGACTAGACTAGTTCGATGGAACAAATTTCAGCTGATGGCAAGACAAGATGATCTTCTTTCTGACCACACTGAAGCTATACTATCTGTTGGACCCGAATCTGCAATCACTTCCTGAACCCACTAACAAAGACTCTGAGAAACTAAAGAATGAAAGAGCAAAACGGGAAGAGGACTCACTTTTGTGCCGAGGACACATACTGAATGCCTTATCAGACCAGCTCTACAACTTCTACAAGGAACTTACATCTCCAAAAGAAATCTGGAAGGCCCTGGAATTCAAATACAAGGTGCGAGAAGCAGGTACAAATAAGTATCTTATTGCAGAATACTTTGACTTCACCATGAGCGACCATAAACCTATACTGGAGCAAGTTCATGAATTATAGGTGATAGTCAATAAAATTCGATCCCTTAACATCATTCTTCCTTAATCTTTCCAAGTGGGAACAATCATTGCCAAACTTCCACCCTCTTGGAAGGATTACAGGAAGAAGCTTTTGCACAAAGCTGAAGAACTTACCTTGGAGAAAATCTAGCAACACCTTCGTATTGAAGAAGAATCTCGAATTAGAGACAATAGGGATAAGACCCTGACCGGTATGCTAAACTCTAAGGTAAATTTTGTGAAAAATAGATCGAAGAAGACTAACCCTGCATTACAAGTAAAGAAGAATGATGGGAACTTCAAAAAAATCAACAATAAGAAATGATTATGCTATGTTTGTGGAAAGAAGGGGCATTATGCCCGAGTCTGCCAACGTCAGAAAGGCGGAACCAAGTCTACAAATATGGTAGAAGACAATCTCGTGGCCATGATTACTGAAGTCAACATGGTAGAATCGTCTTCTGGGTGGTGGTTTGATTCAGGCGCCACAGTCCATGTTTGTAAGGACAAGTCATTATTCAAGACATATGAAGAAGTGACTGATGGCCAGGAGATACAAATGAGAAACCAAACATGTGCCAAAGTTGCTGAAAGAGGCAGCATAGAGTTGAACTTCACCTCCGGAAAGACACTAACTCTCCTCAATGTTCTCCATGTTCCTGACATTAGAAAGAACTTGGTCTCAGTAAATCTTGCTTGTAAAAGGGGATTCAAAGTTGTCTTTGAATCCGACAAACTAATCATATCCAAGAATGGGATGTTTGTTGGAAAGGGATATGGTTGTAATAGTATGTTCAAATTAAGTATTAATGAAGGAAAAATTTCTGCTTATATTGTTGATTCTTTCTCTTTATGGCATGATAGATTAGCACACTTGAATTTTAAATCCATAAAGAACATGAGCAAACTAGGTATAATTGCTTACAGTAATGAATCAACTAAAAAATGTGAAATATGTGTAAAATCTAAAATGGCTAAGAAACCTTTCCCTAGTGTTGAGAGAAATTCTCAACTTCTAGAACTAATCCATTATGACATCTGTGAACTCAATGGTTTATTAAGTAGAGGAGGCAAGAGATACTTCATAACATTTATAGATGACTTTTCTAGGTACACCTATGTCTACCTTATGAGAACTAAGGATTAAGCCTTTGACATGTTTAAATTATATAAGACTGAAGTTGAAAATCAGCTAGAAAAGAAAATTAAAATCCTTAGAAGTGATAGGGGTGTTGAATACTTTAAAAATGAGTTTAATTCTTTCTGTGAAGAATTTGGAATAATACATCAGTGTTCTACTCCCTATACCCCTCAGCAGAATGGCCTGGCTGAAAGGAAAAATAGAACAATTACAGAAATGATAAACTGTATGTTGTTAAAAGCTAATGCACCCTTAAACCTGTGGGGGGAAGCACTCCTAACAGCCTGCCATTTACATAACAGAATTGTTTCTAGAGTTAATAACAAATGCCCATATGAATAATGGATAGGAAGAAAACCTAATTTAACATATCTAAAAGTGTGGGGGTGCTTAGCATATTATAGAGTTCCAGATCCTAAAAGAACCAAATTAGGACTTAAAGCTAAGAAAAGTATGTTTGTTGGATATGCAGAACATAGCAAGGCCTATAGGCTTCTAGACTTAGAGTCCAACATAATAATTGAAACTAAAGATGTTGAACTGTGTTCTGAACCTGCAGAAAATGAATCCACAGAAAATGACAAGCTCAGATAATAATGAGACTGAAAGAAGAAATGACACAACTATAACACCTAAAATAGGACTTAGAAGAAGTCAAAGACAAACAACAGAGAAACACTTAGGTGCAGATTTTATCTCTACTCAGTCAATTGTATTTTTGGTTGAGGCTGATAGAGAGAAGATTTTAAATAAAATACCCATTGTCCTAAACATTGAAAATGATCCAAAAACCTATAGTGAGGCCATGATCTCTAGAGATGCTACCTTTTGGAAGGAAGCTATAAATGATGAAATGGATTCAATAATGTCAAATAACACATGGGTACTAGTAGATCTGCCTTCATGATCAAAACCAATAAAATGTAAATGGGTGTTTAGAAGAAAATACAACACTGATGGAATTGTGCAAACTTTTAAGTCTAGATTGGTAGCCAAAGGATTTAGTCAAAAGGAAGGGATTGATTACTTTGATACCTATGCACCAGTGGCTAGAATAACTTCTATTAGAACACTTATAGCATTAGCATCCATTTATCACTTATCTGTTCACCAAATGGATGTTAAAACTACTTTCTTAAATGGTGATTTAAATGAAGAGGTTTACATGGAACAACCAGAAGGATTTGTTCTTCTTGGAAACAAGAAAAAAGTCTGTGAACTGATTAAATCACTATATGGATTAAAACAAGCACCTAAACAGTGGCATGAGAAATTTGATTCTTGCATTCTAGCTTTTGGTTTTAAACATAATAGTGCTGATAGATGCATCTACTCAAAATTCATTGAAAATTATGGAGTAAATGTGTGTCTTTATGTGGATGATATGCTTATTGTAGGTACAAATATGGGTGGCATAAATGAAACTAAAAACTACTTATCCTCTGTTTTCAAGATGAAAGATTTAGGAGAAGTAGATACCATCTTGGGAATAAAAGTTAAAAAGCATAGTAGGGACTATGCATTAAGCCAATCACATTACATTGAGAAAGTACTGAGAAATTTAAGCATTTAGGGTTTAAAGAATATAACACGCGATATGATTCTAGTATAAAACTAGTAGAAAATACTGGTAGAGCAATTGCACAACTTGAGTATGCTAGTGCAGTAGGGAGCTTGTTGTATGCTATACTTTGTACCAAACCTGATATTGCATTTGCAGTAAGTAAACTCAGTCGGTTTACAAGTAATCCCGGTGCAGAGCACTGGAAGGCAGTTGGGAGAGTTCTTGGGTATCTCAAGAGAACCTTGGAACTTGGCTTGTTTTATTGTGATTATCCAGCTGTACTAGAAGGGTACACTGATGCAAGTTGGATTACCGGTAATGGAGATAACAAGTCCATATCTGGATGGATTTTTGTCCTTGGTGGGGGTGCGATCTCTTGGGCATCCAAGAGACAAACTTGTATATCTCACTCGACCATGGAATCTAAATTCATAGCCTTAACGGCTATTGGAAAAGAGGCTGAATGGATTAGGAATTTATTATTGGATATAAAACTTTGGCCTAGTCCTATGCCTCCAATTTCCATTTACTGTGATAATGAGGCAACTCTGTCAAGGGCCTACAGTGGTACCTACAATGGTAAGTCCAGACATATAAGTCTGAGACATGAATTTATTAGGCAATTGATTCAAGATGGAGTAATCACTATAACCTATGTGAGGTCAAGTAAAAACTTGGTTGATCCTCTTACCAACGGTTTAGCCAGAGAATTGGTAAGTATGACAACCAAAGAGATGAGATTAAAACCCTTTACTTAGTCACCTGTAATGGTAACCCAACCTGAATTGAAAAGCCATCAGTATTGGGTTTAATGAGTAACAACAAGTTACAACAATGTGACTGTTAGCACTGATATTGAGAAATTTCCCATCACAACATAAACAGTGTTGTCCGTTATGATGAGAGGTTGAGATAAACTCTTAATGAAGTTCTGAAATGTGTCAAATAACGGAGCACACGGTGGAACTTCACCTATGTAAACATAGAAGTGGTGTCGCTTCTCATGAAGGTTTGGGTTTGCTCTCGGGATTATTCATGAAACTAGGAAATAAGCACATGGCCATAACAGTGCTAAGCAAAATTTGAAACTCTTGTAGAGACTGAACATTTTTATGTGTATAGGTGTCTCCGGTCTGTCTTGAGAGTAGTTGGTTTAAGGTTTTACCACCAATAACTTTGACAAGGCTTTGAGATAACTATACTAACAAGAGGTTTAAGTTGATAAACACCTTTTGTATGCATAACTGTGTCATAGTAGTTTGGATTGAGAGAGAACTATGTAATTGATCAATCAATGTGGGGGATAGTTGGATTTTTATCTCATAAGAGATTAAATCCAATGGGTTTGATTGGCCAATTACATGAGAAATTGCACCTGCACACTTGGTTGAAAAATAAGTTTTTCTCTTACAAAAAAAACTCAGTTTTGAACTTGTCCCACATTGGATAATTACAATGTTTGTTTTCAGTATTTCAATAGGAGTTGATTTACACTCCTTAGAATTAGTAGAGGAGAGTATAGGGATTCGATACCGCATAACGCTCACGCACGCGTGTGCACGCGTGTGTGTGGCGCAATGAGGCGCACTTTGCTCGCACTTTGCGCGCACCCGCGTGGCTCGCGATGGGCGGCTCTGGTTTTGGTGCATTGATGACTGTTGATCACTGTTGATGAGATCAACGGTCACGATTCGATCGGGTGTGATCAAAAGGCACAATTCAAAGTTAACAGTCACCAACTGTTAACAACTTTTTAAACAGTCACAATGTTTGAAATTGTAACTGTTCAAGGTGCCTTCTCTAAACCAGCACCTACCTTTTCCTCATACCTCTTCACAAATTATTTAAGGAGCATGAATCAGACTCCAAAATACACAATTTCGAAATTCACTCTCTCTCTCTCTTAGTTCGGTCTGCTACAATCTAACATAAGGTTTCTTTGGAGACTCTTCAACTTTGCTGGTTGCTGATTCTCGCCCAAGGCTCTGTTGTATCCTGGGAACAAATTTGCTTGTAACCCAACAGCAAACTCAGTAAAACTGAGTGGGCGCAAATAACTTTCTAAAGACAGTGTCTTCAGACGCGCCTCAGAGCTTCTCTTCCAAAGTTACAATGACCCCATTTTCCCCAACAATTGGTTACAACCATTCTTCCGAGCTTTCTTTTCCAATTTTAATAAAATTTCCTATTGATCCTTCAAAAGAAGAGTAACACTATTACAAGATGGTTCATGACTTCATGTTCAGCTTGAGAATTCAAGCGTGGCATTAACCTACTAGATTTCCATACATAATCAAATAAACTAGTAGGGAAAATGTAACCCTCAATCGTTAGTCAAATAGTAATATATTACAGCACTATATGGTTCAAAAATCCCATGGCAGTCCACATTATATTAAAATAGAAAATACATAATTTTAGCAGAAAATATGAGTAGTTGGACTTACATCCTTTCTATGCTAAATTGTAGACAATAGTTAATCTTATATTGTAACCTATAAGAAGGAATTAAAATTTATTAAAAATCAGTTTTCATGTAGTGCTCCTTAGCTTGGAGCTTGGTTAGGTGTCTTGGTGTACTATTATCTTTTCTTATAAAAGTTTATCTTACTTTATCAAAATAAAAAGAAGTATCAAATATAGACAATTTGAAAGATTATTTCAAATGAATCAAGCCCTATTTGCAAAATAGGTTTGGCAGGTCTTAAATGAACCAAATAAATTATGGGTTCAAGAAGTAAAAGCAAAGTACCTAAGACATAGATCCGTTTTTAATCAAACTCCAAAGCCTAGATACATTAGTGGAGGAAAATGGTTTTAAAATAACAAAATTTATAAAACCTTGTTCAAATGGCAAATCAAATATGGAAGTCAAATCGTTTTATTTGAAGACCCTTGGGTCTCTTCTCTTTATGGGGGATATCCACAAAGGTCAGTTTCTACCACTCACAACTCCACTATAACAAAGGTAAAAAAAATTGTTTTGTTTGGATGGATCATGGGATGAATAGCTTCTACTTCAACTCTTTCCTTCAAGCACAATTGTGGATGTTTCTGTGGAAACGTTTTTGGAAAGATGTCCTCACTATAGATAGATTAAAGTTTCTAAAGAGGAATACTTGCTGCCTCAGTTGGCATTCAACGATACTTTATCAGCTAAACCACGGCATATGGTGCCTGCACTCAACAAATACAGGTCATATATAGTGTCCACTCAACAAATACAAGTATAGCTAAAGAAAAATCATTTTTCATCTTTATCAGCTACCTGTTGAAGGATGGATATAGAAATTAGATTCATGATGCAAATAGCTTGAAACTGACTGGTTTTTCCCTTGCTGTTGTAACTGTTTTACATCCTGAAGGAAGCAAAATTTTAGAAGGTATGCTTTCTATATGGATAATCTAGTTATCTATTCAACCATATTTTGAATGCAGATTGTAAGAAAAAACAGAGCAGACTTGGTGATGCCAATGGGTCAGGTTTGCTTAAGGTCTACTGAACATGGTGCAGGTCAAGTCAACTTGACCTGACCCAACCTAACACCTAATTGGTGATGTCAATGGGTCAGGTCAGGTCAATACACCCTTTCGACACTTTCCAACCTTATGTTTGAATCAACGAGTATTAGTATGGGATCAATGGTTGGTCAATGACAAGATAATTAAAACGTTGCACGGAAAGAATACAAATACAATGGAAGAATTGAGAATTTCAATAAAAAAAAAAAAAAAAAAGACTTGAGCTGGTAGAGCCGGCTTGAAAGACTGAAACTTCTGGCAAACATCAAATCCCTCCTATAAAAAATTTCAGCTAACGTTGTAATTAGGGCATTTAATACAACGCAAAGCAACCATGAAAGCTGCACTTTTTGGCATTGTAGACGACCATAACCTTATCCCATGGCATCAATAAAACGCCAAAGAAAGACAACTTTTCTTCCCTTTCTTTCATCGTCAATTATCTTTTCATCTATGTTCCTTTTATTTTTCTTATATGGTCCTTTAATTTTGTCCTCTTAATTTGGACATAGCAAGATGAGATACGGGTTAAAGGTACCTCTCATTTGCTACAGTTAGAGCTTTCACAGCAGAAAGATGACTCTCACTCCGGATTGGATCCTTGGATTTATAGATAACGTTATTGTGATTTGGTGTCCATTTGGGAGCATGGTTCAATGTATCGATACACTCTTGTATATCAGGTATTTCAAAAGTTAATGCTTTAAGAGTTGAGCCATGACATATTCAAGAATGGTCCGTTTGGTTGCCTCGACTATGACGAGAAAAAAAGAGTATTCTCTTAAGATGCTTCATTTCTTGCATTTGTTTTGGGTGAAATAGTGAGATGCAACGAAAAACCATATCACAAATTTAGGGATTTGGGGTCTCACCAAATAGGTTTGACCCCACTGAGAAATGAAAATATTGAGAAGTTTTGTGCGAAAATATTTTTGAGGCATCTCTTCATCGTCTTAACCGAGCTCCAGTCTTCCAACAGTCATTACTCCATCATCTATGTCATCATCATCTCCGTTGTCGTTTCCATCATCGTCTTCGAGTTTCAACCTTTCAACGGTCACAACCCCATTGTCTCCGTCATCATCTCTGAGCTCCAGCTTTCCAACGGTCAAAACCCCATCATCGTCATCTCTGTTGTCGTCGTCTCCGACGAATGTATTTCGTCGTCTCAGATCTAAAACCCTGTGTTAGATCTGTTGAACCAACTGTCTCAGATCTAAAACCCTGTGTTAGCTCTTTGGTGAATGTATGTCATCGTCTCTAGTGAATATATTTGGTAAGATAACTAGTCTCAACAACCAAGCACAGGTGACAAATTTGAGAAAATAAATTTTCTTTTCTCATCCCATTCTTTCTCATCCCATCCCATCTCATCTCATCCTTTCTCAGCAACCAAACGGACCAGAAGGGCATTAGCCTTTAAAATTGGCCCGATGTCCTAAATCTAAGTATTTATCGTTTTGGAGAACCCACAATACAATATGATACATTTAATACAGGGTTTATTGTATTGATACTTTAGTCCTTATTTGGAAGGACATAAACATAGTGAACTATAGCTTTTTGAGATGGACTTCACACAAACAGCTTATAAGTTATGTTTGATGAAATATCTAGATGGACCAAATTGACACTCAATTATTTGAAGGCATATATACTTCAGCATCTTTGAATAGTTTATCTAGACTGTATCAAAGCAGCTGAACCAGCTTAACAGAATCTTCAATTCATCCCTCCCAAATAGGCCGTTGATATTGGCATCATTTTCCTGAAATTCCCTTTCTATAGGCCTTTGACAAACTCTAATATCATGCTAAGGGAACATATCAGAAGACAGTCCTGACAAGTTGAGTCATTTGCTAAATAAAACCTCAAAGGAAAATTGTACCTGCTTGGACTTGGAACTTCTATGATCAACCAAAACAATGTAAATTAAAAATAAATTGCGATAATGGGGGGATGGAAGTAATTGCATGAAAAGGTATACAATTATGAAACATATTTATTGGTATCAATGCTGCAAAACGCACAAATATTACACCATAAGCAATTTAATGTTGCATCATGTATATCTGTTCAATTTGGAACAAGTGCAAATACAAATATTTACAGTTCAATACAAAGTTTTGCAATTAACGTAGTTGTATTTCCACTCTTCTCAACCCGAGCATCCAAAAAAATGTGGGGTACAAAATTATATATCCATGTTGAGACCTCATGAGGTGCATTTCATGGTATTAGACAGGAAAAATGTATCATTCAAAAAAAGGGTAAATTATTAAGACTCGCCTTGTACTATGCATGTAAGACCGTGGATGTGGGGTGATTTGTACCCCAAGATCTGATGAATTGGCTGAATAGAAAATGGGAGAGACGTAAGTGGTTAGACCCCTGAAGGGTTACCCACATATCCTCCGGCATGGGATCAAGCCAATGTAGTTCACTGGAGCTGGAATTCCGATGAGAAATGTGACAGAATGGTTGATGAATGCATAAGAAGATGGGAGAAGATTGATATGAATGGGGTGGAGAGGGAGATGATGGATTGATACCAAGGTGCAAGAATGGTTCCAAGGACTCTTGAAATGGATGGGAAGAACCTATTTATAGCTTTTGGGTGCACGTTCTAGAAGATTCTTTACTTGTTTTTCCCTAGTTTACCCTCTTGTTCTAAAATGTTATTTACACATTTAAAACATGTGGTTAAATATGTTTCTAAAATTATCTTATTAGTTGTTATTTCCATGTTTACCCTTTTGTCATTTAAACCACATTTTTATATTCTTGCTTAGTTGGATTTATTTCTAGAATATTCTCATATTTATTTTTTATTCAAGAATGCTTTCATGGTTTTTATAATATTCATGCATTAATTTTGCTATTATGCAGAAATATTCAGCACTTATATTTGATCAGTAAAATGTGTCAAATTGACTCAGGTTCGGTTGGTCTTGTATTTGATGAGTCCATAGTCCTACTTATATTTGATCAGTCCATGGTGCTACTTAGGTCCACCCCTTACAAAATGACAAAGACCCCTTGAACTTTAACCATTAGACAAAACCTCCCTCCATTAGATTTTTGTCATTTAACTTCAAAAAGGATTCACATCTAATTGTTTAAAGTTTTTTACATGCCCAAACTATCATTTTTTAATTTATTTTATCCTTTTATTTAATTTATAAAATCATCTTACTTTTTCCTTTTCCAATGGTGAGTGTACTTTTTTTAATTAGCTTATCAGAGATTTTTTTCTTTTTTGACAACGATTATTGGTAAGATGATAGAAGTATTTCCCAATAAGAAGTAATGGAGGTATTTTTGGGTTAATTAGGTTTATGAGAAAATGAAAAAATGAAATAAAATAAAGAAAGTTTAGTGAGATATTTTGGTAATTTAATACCTTTTGTCATTTGACTTTATGACCGAGGGGATATTTGTCACAACATAAAAGTTCAGGGAGTCTTTACTGTAAATAAAAATATAGGGATCTTTGTCACTAATACCATAATACAAGGGGGTCTTTGTAATTTACCCAAAAATAGAAAAATGTATGTTTTTATCATCATAAAATCGAATCAAAATCTATTACAAACAAGATTGCAATAGGTTATATGAAACCCAATTAGGAATAAACATGCCAATGATCTGTACTATTTTTAGAATACTGACAATTGATGTGTTTGGTAGTGATTGGGTTTGCCAGTTGTACACATCATGTTTGTGACAGATCTGTAGTCAATAGAGTTAAAAAAGGTCCATTTATCGAAATTTGAATTCAAATTCGTCAATAATAAATAGATTGAAGGATTTTCGTCAATAATAACCCTTGAACTTGGTTGAAAAAGCACTTTAAACCTTAAAGAATTTTAAGGATTTTCACCCTTACTTTCCTAGAAAGTAGGGCTGTTCATAAGAATGCACAACCCGATGAAACCGACCAACCCGGACCGATCGAATCCGAGTCGGTCGGGTTTTTATTCGTACTGGTCGGTTTCGGGTTGGACACATACAAAAATCAATATCTCGGGTCGGTTTTAGTTTTCACATAAGAAAATCGAAACCGACCTGACCCGAACCGAACTAGTCTTTCTTCTATTAATTTGGTAGTTCTTACTTCCTAGTTTGAATAGTTTCCTAATTCCTACTAGTCTTCTAGACTTCTACTAGAAATAGAAGGCCCATTAGGCAATTACAATTAGAATTCAATTAATTAGGTATCCTTTTTTAGTTTTTTACCTAGATTAGGCAATTACAATTAGAATTCAATTAATTAGGTGTCCATTTTTAGTTTTTTACCTAGATTAGGCAATTCCAATTAGAATTCAATAATTAGGCGTCCTTTTTTAGTTTTTTTACCTAGATTAGGCAATTACAATTAGAATTCCTAGTTTCCTATTAATCTTCTAATTCCACTTTTGTCTTCTCTTAAAATCTTCTATTCTCTAACTTAACTTGGTTGGTCCGCCCCCCTCAACTCAAGTCCTCAACTAATTCAGAGTTTATTCGGCTTTGTACAAGAGCAAAACCGATACCGACCCAACCCGGCTCAAATCGACCAGGTCGGTTCGGCCTATCAGTGGGTCGGTTTCGGTTCCCACCTCTGATAACCCGACTAGGTCAGGTCGATTGGGAAAATCCTATAAAACCGACCTAACCCGACCCATGAACACCCCGCCACTGTAATGCAAAAACAAACAATGTTAGAGACATTGTTGATAGATCCTTTAGACAATGAATAAAATAATATAAGTTTGCTTATGTGGCACTACTCATGTTTGAAACGGCGACTTTAGATCCTAAAGTTTTAAAATGCCACTTTAGTTGTTGAAATGTCTATTAGTTAAAAAATAAATTTTACTAATGGATTTATCAAATTCGAGTCATTAAATTAATAATAAATAATTAGCAATAATTAAGGGTAAACTATTACTTAATCACTAATTTAGTTATATTAATTAATATTAAACTAACAATCACTTATTTTATTTAATTAACTTAAATTAGTCAAATTAGTAACTCAATTTGCTTAATTACATTAATTTATTTAACTTCTTTAATTACTTTATTTACTTATTTATCTCGATTAGCTTTGATTTTTTAACTATTCTATTTACTTAGCCAATTAATTTCATGGTTTTAAAATTGCCATTGACTCGAGTGATCGGACCATTTCAACCTATGAATCAATTAACTATTTGATTCCATTCTATACTTGGCCTGGAATTTTCCAAAAAAAAAAGTTGACTTGGTTAGCAAATACTAACCCAAATAGTTGAATCGTTAAACTCCCAGTGAATGGTTTTTAAGGTTTTTTTAATTTATTTTTTATTTATTTTACATTTTAAAATGTCATGGGCTAATCCGCTTGCATCAAACAATCAAACCGTTAACCTAAGTGGTTGAACTACGAATGAATGGTTTTCAAGGCTTTTTTTATTATTTTTTATCTTTTATTTTTTTAAATGTCATGAGCTGGTCTGTTTGAATTGGATGATCAAATCGTTGACCAAAAACCAGTGGCCTCACCTAAGCTAACTATATAAGCAATTGAATAAATAAATTAATTTAATGAAGGAAACTAAGTCAATTAAGTAATTAAATTAGATAAGCAAAGCTAATTGATCTAAACAAGTAAATTAAACCAATTAAGCAAGGTTTTAAATCCTACACAAAAACGGAACTGATTTGGCACCAATTTTTTGGGTCAATGGTTCAATCATCTGTTCCAAATGAATCAGCCCATGACATTTTGAAAGAAAATATACAAAATAATTATAAAAGCCTAAAAACCATTCACTAGGAGTTAGTAGTTCAACCCTCCGAGTCAACAGTTTGCTAACCAAGTCAACATTTTTTTTTTTTTGGAAGTTCTAAACCAAGTATAAAATGGAATCATACAATTAACTAGTTCCCAGGTTAAACGTTTTGACCGCTCGAATCAACCACAATTTTAAAACCATGTAATTAAGGGAATTAATTAATTTATTAAGTAAATTAAGCTAAATAAATAAAGTAATTAAATAATCAAAGCTAATTAAGGTAAATAAATAAATTAACTTATTGTTAATTAAATAAATTAAGTAAATACAGTAATTAAAGAAATCAAGTAAATTAAAGTAATTAAGGAAATCGAGTTACTAAGTTAACTAAGTTAATTAAGTAAATTAAGTGATTGCTAGTTTACTATTAGTTAAGCTAATTAAGTTAGTGTTTAAGTAATAATTTACTCTTAATTATTGTTAATTATTTATTACTAAATTAATTACTATTAATTTAATGACTCTAATTTGATAAAATCCTTGAAGTAATTTACATCAAAATTAATAAAATTTATTTTTTAACTAATAGACTTTTAACATCTTAAGTGGCCTTTTCAAACATGAACAATGCCACATACGGATTTGCCAACGTCTTAAAATTTTTTAAGGTCTAAAGTGCTTTATCAACCAAGTTCAAGGGTTTTCAAGCCAAAAATCCATAGACTAAATATGGTTCAACCCCCCCCCCCCCATTTGATATAATCTGAGTCAATTCGATTTAATTGCATATGTTTATATATACTTGAAATTTATATTTCAATATTGTGTTTTTATTAGAGTCATCGGTTCAATTTTTATATATAAAATTTATTTTAAATATATTTTGTTCAAGATATACAATATCAAAATCATTTTTAATTCCGTTTATTAATAATATAATATTTTAATTTTTTTAGTTCAATTTATCAATCTTGTTCAATATATGATTTCAATCTAAATTTAATTCATCTTCCGTGGATCATACTGTGCATTTTTCTGGTGAAGGAAGAAGAGCCGCAAGTATTTAATTTATCAAGTTGAGAACCCATTGGTCCTCAACTTGGTTTATGCCTATTATTCAAGAGGAGGCTCAACAGTTGAATTGAATCATTTGAATTGATGCTTAAGTTGGTCGCGTGTGTATCTGACCTACAAAACAAGTTGATGATTGTGATCCTTTTTAACGAAATGTCTTCGAGGTATAATATCGTAGTTGACTTTAGTTCACTTAATCAGTATGCTGCCTTTGGGCTGGCCATCCCACGGGCACGCTACAGAAAATGTTTCTATGTTGAGATATGCAAATTCACATTTGCCCCCACAGAATGTGCCTCAACAATGTCTCACATTAACATCTTAGCGTGCATTGAGAACATTTCCCGTATATATCATTGAGAGATGTTCTTAATACACAGTTGGGATATACTGTGTGATGTTTTTGGGATGCATTCTATGAAGGGCAGATATGAACTCGAGATGTGAATGTGGGGTGCCAATATGAACTCGTGTTCCATTTCCATCAATGACCCATGGGAGAATGCAATATTTTTATTTTCCACTTTGCATCTGCTTGTTGCTTATTTGTAGGACCCATTGCTATATTTCAAGTAGAAACTCACCTTCAAGGTGCAACTTAGGCAGGGTAGGGTTAGATTTCTATCAAATTTTGAATGGCCCAATCTGAAGGGTCAAGCCCAACCTTGTAGCATGCAAGTACTGATAGATATATAGGTACAGTGCAAAAAACTGAATCTTCAGCTCAGCTTTCCCAAATAGTCCCTGATTCGTCAAACTTTTAGAAGATACAGTCTTAGTCCCTGTTTTGTACGACTTATTTTAAGTACTTAAAATAAGTGGTAGGACAACACAAGAAGTGGAAAATAAGCACTTATTCTTGTTTGGCAGAAAAGCTTGAAAGAGGTGCTTAAAAAGTAAGTAGCTCCAAGGCTATTCATTTTAAGTACTTAATATTTAAGTGCTTATTTTTTATGTGGGAAGAGATTGTCCCTAAAAATTTTCAATATGCCGATAATACCCCTATAAATGGATAGAACCCTATGTCTTCTCTGTTCACACAAGTACCTTGAGCAACGATGGGTGGTGTCCAAGAGGGCAACCAGCGATTGGTTTTCTGGCATGGCTCTTAGGTATTTGGTTTCTCTTGCAATTTCTTTTGTTTCTCAATCATTTACAACCTGATTTGGACCTTTTTTTTGTTTTGAAGATTTTGATGTTTGAAACTAGATTTGTGGCTGGGAGCATCAGAAAATGGCTCACTTAGACTAATTTGGAGTCGCCACCCATCAGTTATATGAAATGGAGGTGATGGAACCTCAAGGAATCTCATCAAAACTCATTTTTTGTTTAACTATGACAATAAGGCCTGGGGCACTGACTAACCAGTCTGGGTAAGACTTGAATGGGAGAGGGAAGGTTAGGTATCCTTCTCCTGTGTGTAATAGATAAGCAAGGTTTGGTTGAATGCAATGACTGTTCAACTAGTTGTGGAACCAATGATGAGTGTATATGTGTGTGTATGTGTGTTTTAACCCTCACAATCGGCTCTCTCCCCTTTTCCAAGTTGACCTAAATGGATCGGATAATGATCCGATCCTGTTTAGTCAAATTTGAATCACCCCAATTCGGATCTTCAGATCAGATCAGATTCTGATCATCCCTATCCAATCCAATATATGCTATATATTTATTTATATAAATATATATAATACATATATATATGCTATATATTTTTGGGCAAATTTCTTAAACTACCCCTATTGTTTAGCTAATTGACAAATTGTACCCTTACTGTTTAACTATTGTCTAAAACTACCTCTACTATTTTTGACAATTGACTAGCTCTACCCTTATCCGTTAATATTTCATCAAAAGCCGTAGACATGTGACACCACGTGACATTTAAATTTTTTATAAAAATCAATATTACCCTCGACCACTTCCACTCAATGCAATGGTAGCACACGGCACCGACACCCCCACATCCCCTTTTGGCACCATGTACCCTATCGTCCCTTTGATTTTCATCACCTAGTTGTTTGATCTTTTGTATTTTGATGATGGTTTCTCCTCCATAATCTCCCCACTCTATTCTTTTGGATCGTCTTCAACGATTAATTTCTTTGCATAGTTCAGCAGTACCGATGTGGCAGATTGTTGGAAAATAGTAAGGAAGGCAGAATGAAACTTATTAGTAATCGCTTTCCAAATCAAGAACTTGCGAATCTATAGCATTGCAGCAGAACTATAAAACTGAGAACTTGTAGAGAGAAGGAAGGATGAGTCGTGCCACTTGGTCACTCTCCTTTAAACCACATTTTCCCCCTACGGTGCAACCCGGTGATTACAAATCGGTTACCAAGATAAAACACCTCACAGGCCACTGGTAGGCGTGCACTTACTCACTTGACCTCCATGAACCACAAAGAATGATGCTCAGAGAAGAACGATTGACAAAGAAGAGAAGACTATGTCGAGTGCACTGGTGTGTGTTTCTGGGTTGACCAACACTCCTTTTATAGAGTGTTCTTAGTCACCCGAATGGACACAGAAGTGTCCTTTCAGATAGAAGCCTCTTCAAAGAGACACAGAGAGGAAGAGACACAAATGGACAAGAAAATATTTTAAAAAATAAATTTGAAATTTAAAAGTCAAAAGTTTAATTTAGTCAAAAACAAAACTGATTCGGTGTAGCACACATATACACGCACACACACGCACCCACACCCATGCCCGCGCCCGACTCGGCTCGGTGCGCGGGTGTGAAAAGCACCCCCAACTCCCCTTCACATGGATGGAAATATCTATAGTGCTTTCCTCCTATGGGTCCCTACCCATAGAGAGAGCAAAACTATATATGTACTCCACATCTACTCCTTTCCCATGCAATGTGGGACAAGGACTCTTCCCAAGAATTCAAAAGAGGGAAGAAGAAAAGACAAAACTCAAAAGTACAAGAGAGGGAGGAGAGATTCTTGAAATTTTGAATCCCCCTTCAATAATTCCCCATAAGATTCAAAATTACAAGATCGAATATTTTGAGCATTGTGGTGAGAAAAAGTAATCATGGTGATGTCTTTTGGACTTCAATCAACACTTAGGTATGACAAGCTATGTTACAGAGTATGGGTGGAGTCAGACTCCTTCAACCTTTCCTCTTTATTGTAACTAGCTAACCTACCAACCAACTCAACTCACTAGTTCTTTAGTGGTTCTTTTATTTTGGAACATTTCGGCCTTGTTCCCCTCTTGGAATCATGAGTGTTTTAGAGAGTCAACCCTAGATCTCTCTTAGAAGTAGCCACACTTTACTCTCACTTAGGTCAATTATTTAGTGCACACTGCACACACTATTCTTAACTAATTAAGAGCCTTATTCTCAACCTCCACAAATTGCAGTGAGCACTATCTTACCTCAGCATTTGAAATGGCACACAAAATGGTGGTGCTTTCCCAAGTCATCTAGCGCCTCATTTTTACCCATTCAATCTAATTACAAGGATCTCCTTTCACATAGGTTTGGTGTCCATCACTAATGACTTATGTAACGGGCTTCAACCCCATTCCTACCAATGACTCATAAACCGCCTTAGAAGTTTGTGGTTTGGTTAACGAATGTGCAAGGTTCTTTTCAGACCTCACAAAATCTAGAGTGATTGTACCTTCACTGAGGTATTGTCTTACCAGATTATACTTTAAGCGGATATGCCTTCTTTTACCGTTGTAAGTTTGGTTCTTGTCTTTGGCTATTGCTGTTTGTCTATCACAATGGAGAGATATAGACGGAACTGACCATGGCCAAAGTGGTATATCTGCCAATAAGTTCCTTAGCCACTCTACCTTGAACCCCACCAATTCTAATGCAATGAATTTGGCCTCCATTATTGAACTGGTATTATAGGACTGCTTTACTAATTTCCATGATACTGCTCATCCACCTAGGATAAAAGCATATCTACTAGTGGAAGTACTATCCTTTGAATCTGAAATGTAATTCGCATTAGTAAAAACTTCTAAAATAGGAGGAAAACCTAAGTAGTATAAACTAAAATTTATAATTCCTTTTAAATATTTTAATAACCTTATTAGAGCTTCCCAATGTTCATTTCTGGGATTATGAATATGCTGACTTAATTTTCCAATAGCTATAGCTATATCTAGTCTTGCACAGTTCATTAAGTAAGATACAGATCCAATTATACTTACATACTCCTTTTGTGAAATAGGTTCTCCTACATGTTTCCTTAAGTGAATATTATAGTCAAGAGGTGCTTTAATAGGTTTACAGTCATAGTGTCCAAATTTTCTAAGAATACTCTTTACATAGTGTGATTGGGAGAGAATAAAGTTTCTTCATTGTTTATGGATTTTAATCCCCAAAATTACATCAGCCTCACCCAAGTCCTTGGTATCAAATTTGGACATTAGAAATTGTTTTATTTCTTTTACTATCTCCAGACTTATTCTCATTATTAGCATATCATCAACATATAAACAAATCATGACTCCTTTATCATCTACAAACTTGACATAGACGCATCTATCGGAATCATTTCTATTATATCTAGTAGTTACTAACATATTATCAAATTTTTCATGCCATTGTTTGGGAGCTTGTTTTAAGCCATACAAAGAATTAATTAATTTGCATACTTTATTTTCTTGTCTTGGCATTGTGAAGCCTTTAGGTTGCTTAATATATATTTCTTCCTCTAATTTCCCATTTAAGAAAGTTGTTTTTACATCCATTTGATGAACTACTAGTTTATAAATGGATGCTATAACAAATAAGACTCTATTTGTGGTTAACCTTGCAACCGGGGAGTAAGTGTCAAAGAAATCTACATATTTCTTTTGTCTGAACCCTTTAGCAACTAATCTGACTTTAAATTTATCTATTGTACCATCTAGCTTTAATTTTTTCTTAAAATCCATTTACAATCCAGTACCTTAGTTCTAGGAGGGAGATCTACAAGTTCCCAAGTGTAATTAGTGACTAGAGAGTCTATCTCACTTTTTATGACTTCTTTCAAAATATTGCATCAGGTGAGGTTATGGCTTTCTTATAGGTTACAAGGTCCTGTCCACAAGAAATGTGAACATTCCGTCACCCAAGTTTGTTTCTCTCCTTTGTCTCTTACTTCTCCTTAAGTCTGGTTCTTGATTCCTAGAATAGGTGCTAACTTGACTAAGTGAAGTATTGATTCCTTGAGCACTCAATTGTTCTTGGTTTTCGTTTTGGATTTGGGAGGGCTCTCTGTTTATTATTTCTTTTCTCCATGAAAAAATGTATTCAAAGAATTATGCATCTCGGGACTCAATTATTATGTTGTTCTCTGCAACATTATCAATTGTTTTAATTACAAGGAATCAATAAACCACACTGTTTTGTGCATATCCAATGAACACACAGCCACAAGTTTTCGGTCTCAATTTCTTTCTTATACGTTCAGGTATTCCAACCTTCACGAAGAAGCCCCAAACTTTTAGGTAGTTCAAACTAGGTTTCCTATTATGCCATAGTTCAAAATGTATTTGTCCTTTCTTCTTGGGTGGTATTCTATTATATAAGTGACAAGCCGTTAGGATTGCTTCCCCGCACAAGTTTAGAGGTGCACCTGAACTAATTAGAATTGCATTCATCATTTCTTTTAATGTTCTGTTAAGTCTTTTTGCAATTCCATTTGACTCAGGTTGATAAGGGGTTGTAGTTTCATGTATGATTCCGTTTTCTTCAAACTTTTAGGTAGTTCAAACTAGGTTTCCTATTATTCCATAGTTCAAAAGGTATTTGTCCTTTCTTCTTGGGTGGTATTCTATTGTATAAGTGACAAGCCATTAGGATTACTTTCCCCCACAAGTTCAGAGGTGCACCTGAACTAATTAGCATTGCATTCATCATTTCTTTTAACATTCTGTTAAGTCTTTTTGCAACTCCATTAGACTCAGGTTGATAAGGGGTTATGGTTTAATGTATGATTTCATTTTCTTCAAAGAATATTATAATGGTTTCTCCATCATATTCAATCCCTTTATCTATTCTAAGTCTTTTTATTTTCTTTCCTAACTGATTTTCTACTTCAGTCATGTAGTTTAAAAAAGCTTATTCAACTTTGATCTATGTAGGAATACTTTTCCATATCTAGAAAAGTCATGTAAATGTTATATAATATCTTTTTCCTACATAAATTCATGATACTTAAGGTCTCCTAGATCACTATGTATAAGTTGGAATTTTTCTTAGTGAATTTTTATCGGTAATCGCTTTCCAAACCAAAAACTTATCGGTTTTAAGATTGTTGGAAAATAGTAAGGAAGGCAAAATGGAAGTTATCGGTAATTGCTTTCCAAACCAAGAATTTGTGAATCTGTGTCATTGCAGAACTGTGAAATTGAGAACTTGTAGAGAGAAAGGGCTAAGTCATGCAACTTGGTCACTCTACTTAAAACCACATTTTACTCCTATCAGGTGATTTCAAATCAGTCGCCAATATAAAACAGCCCATAGGCCACTGGTAGGCATGCACTTGCTTACCAGATCTCTACAAACCACAAAGAATGATGCTCAAAAAGAATGATTGGCAAAGAAGAGAAGACTATGTCGAGTGCACCGGTGTGTGTTTTTGGGTTAACCAACACTCCTTTTATAGAGTGTTCTCAGTCACCCGAATGGACACAAAAGTGTCCTTTCAAACAAAGGCCTCTTCAGAATAATGCACCTATTCAAGGAGACACAAAGAAGAAGAGACACAAATGGACAAGAAAACATTTTAAAAAATAAATTTGAAATTTAAAAGTCAAAAGTTTGTACAGGTATACACGTACACGTACATGCACCCGCCCAGCCTGGCTCGACTCGCCACGCACGTGTGAAAAGCACCTCTAACCCCCCCCCCTTACATTCATGGGAATATCTATAGTGCTTTCCTCCTATGGATCCTTACCCATAGAGAGAGTGTCCTATGGGCCTATTGAACGAAAGTCATTACTCCACTTCTACTCCTTTCCCAAGCAGTGTCCTATGGGCCTATTGAACGACACCTCGGACCGCCATGGGAGAGGTCCCATTCAAATTTACTTATGGCACTGAGGCCATCATTCCAATAGAGATCATCCAGCCAACGCTTCAAACTGAGGCATATAGTGAAGCGAGAATGATGAAGAACTCAGAAACAACTTAAATCTATTGGAAGGCATCGAAGAGCAGGTTCGACTCTGGGTTGTGGCCTATCAACAGAGGGTAGCCCACTACTACAACTCTCGGGTGAAAGAAAGTCATTACAAGGAAGGAGGCCTCGTCCTCAGAAAAGTCATGGTGCCCGAACCCGGTGTTGGAAAGCTCAGCCCCAACTAGGAAGGTCCCTACAGAATCAAGTAGGTCATCAGCCCCGGTACCTTTTAGCTTGAGTATTTGAATGGAAGACCAGTACCTTAGACTTGGAACTCTGAAAATCTCTGGATGTATTACCAATGAGTTGTAAATTTTGAAGGCTTATCAATGAAAAAGTGCAAAGTTCCTACCCCTCGGCTTCAGCTTTAGTGTATATGTTCTAACTACATATAATTGTTAGGACCCCTCAGTTGTGCGACTAGCCGAAGCACACAACCTTCACCAAGGTTATACGCTCGGATTGGATGACAGCCAAGGCACACAGTTCCTAGTGAGCCATACGCCTAATTAACCTTCTCGCTATGGTAAGGAACTACAGGGACCTCAGCCATGGCGTCGACCAGAGCCTTTGGCCCACCATGGATGGACACACTAAATTTGACTAAGTACTTCACTAAAGTAGGAAGCATTATGTGACCTTATCCAGGTGCATTCCCAAGGCCTTGAATGCCCAAAGGCTCACACCCCAAAATCCCCAAGGAAAGCTAAGCCAGGCAGGCTAAGGCATACACCTCACCCTGACCCCTTGGCGGCACAATGCGGCCTCGGCCTAGCTACCTTAATGAGGATAGAGAACAGGCTAAGAAAGCTAAGGAATTTGCCTCCCTTTCCTTCCTGCAAAGGAAAGGGGCCCTGAGCCCTCAGTGGCATAGTTTAGCCTCGGAGAACAAGCCAGGAGAGCTAAGGCAATCGCCTCTCTTTCCTTCTTGCTAAGGAAAGGTGCCCTGAGCCCTCGGCGGCATAGCTCAGCCTCGACTAAACTCCCTTAACTTAGTTTCCTAAGCAAACATCTAAGTAACAAGCTACTACCTTTTTCTCAATACTTGTGACCTCTCAGAAGGGAGCATCAGCTCCTAACAAAAAATAAAAAAAAATACAAACAAGTACATGAACAAAGAAGGCACAAGATATGCAAAAAAGTGTGTTCTATTAATATAATCTATGTATGCTTTACAAAAAATGGCCTCGGATGGGGGAGGCCGAGCCCCTAACAAAAAACTGAACAAAAAAAGGAGAAGAAAAAGCAACTCAAGACCCTCAGGCATTCCCTTCGGCCATCTCAGCTGGTACAGACTGCTCCCCAACAAACTAACCCTCGGGTAGATGCACCTCATTGGCTGGCATAGGACATAGGCTTCCAGCTTAGGAAAGAGCTCCAACTTGTTAATGTCAAAATTTGGCATCAGAGCGAGCACCTAGGCCTTGGTGTCCTCAATGCCCTCCAAGTATGAAGTAGTGCCATAGTTAGCCAGTGCCTTGTCATACTTGGCCAACGCCATCCAGGCCTCTACGGCCTCCAGGAGTATTACCACATGGAACGAGATGAAGAGGTTATTTTTGGAGAAGTACTTCCCAGCTTCAAGGGCGGCCAACATTAGAAAAGAAATATGTGGTGTAAGGCAGTACAACAGAGAGTCCTTACAAGAATATTGGGAACATTTTAAGAAATTATGTGCAAACTGCCCCCATCAGCAAATCAATGAGCAGCTACTTATCTAATATTTCTATGAGGGCCTTCAACCCACTGATAAGAGCATGATTGATGTTGCTAGTGGAGGAGCTTTGGTGGATAAAATGCCCGAGGCCACAAGAAACTTGATTGCAAATATGGCAGCCAATTCTCAACAATTTGGCACTAGGCTTGACCCTCCATCAAAGCATGTTAATGAGGTATTCCTCCCTTGAACAACAAATTGCAAGCCTAACTTCTCTTGTTCATCAAATGGTTGTAGGTAATATGCAAATGACGAAGGCTTGTGGGATTTGTTCGGTAGTAGGGCATCCAACCGATATGCGCCCAACTCTTCAAGAGGAGCCCATTGAGCACGTGAATGCAGTAGGTGGTTTTCCAAGGCAATCGCAAAGGAAGTATGATCCCTATTCAAGCACATATAAACCGGGATGGAGGGATCACCCCATGTTTCTAGCAATATCAGTCGTACCCCCCTAGACAACAACCGAGCCAAACTTCTAATTCTGGTATGTCTTTAGAAGATATTGTTAAATCTCTTGCCACTAATATTTTGCAATTTCAACAGGAGACGAAACAATTTCAGCAAGAGTCGAGGGCCAGTATTCAACATTTAGACAATCAGATAGGCCAGATGGCAACCGCAATTAGTCGGTTAGAGGCGCAAGGTTCGGGGAAATTACCCTCTCAAACGGTAGTGAATCCAAGAGAAAATGCAAGTGCAATCATTTGAAAAGTAGTAAAGAGGTTGAGATTCCAACAAAGGCAGCCCCTGCATTGTCGAAGCAAGAAAAGGAGAAAAACGCCATTCCCAATGATGATGGCATACCTAAGCGTAAGTTTCCACCTCTTTCTAATTATAAACCTGTACCTCCTTTTCCTCGGGCTTTAGTAGAATTTAGAAAAGATGAGCAAATTAAAGATTTTTATGAGACTTTTCATAGATGCAAGGTAAATATTCCACTTTTAGATGCTATTAAACAAGTACCTCGTTATGCTAAATTCCTGAATGAACTGTGTACACATAAGAGGAAACAGAAACTGAAAGGATGTGAGAAGGTAAAAGTAGGGGAGAATGTTTTTGCATTTATTCAAAGAAAACTCCCTACGAAGTGTAAAGATCCAGGTATGTTCACTATCCCTTGTACGATAGGTAACACTGGAATTGAGAATGCCATGTTATATTTAGGAGCTTTTATCAATGTCATGCCATATTCTATATATGCTTCTTTGAAACTTGGACCTTTGAATAAAACTAGTGTTGTGATTCAATTGGCTGATAGATCTAATGCCTATTCTAAGGGTGTAGTCGAGGATGTTCTTGTGCAAGTTAATGATTTGGTTTTCCCTTATGATTTTTACGTACTTGATATGGATAATGGTGGTCAAACTACTCCTATTTTGTTGGAAAGATCATTCTTAAAAACATCCAAGACTAAGATAGATGTTCATAGTGGCACACTTACCATGGAATTTGATGGTAAAATTGTTAAGTTTAATATTTATGATACCATGAAATATCCTAGTGATGATAATCCTATTTATTCTATAGATATGATTGATTCTCTAGCACAGGAAGTTTTTGAACTTGATGGGAAAGATGGATTGGAAATTTCCATTAGTAAGCATCATGAGAAAGAGGAATTAACCTTGAGTTCTAATTTGCAGGAAACCGTTGCAGCACTGAATGACTCTCCGGAGTTACAACAGTCAAGTAACGTTCCGTATATTACATTGCCAATTTCTAATGAGAGACCTTTACCCTCTGTTTTGCAGGCCCCTATTCCATATTTGAACCCACCCATGATGGATGAAAGGGAAAAACACCGGAAGTTGCAACTACAAGAGTTAGAAGAAATTCACAATGATGCCTATGAAAGTGCAATGATTTACAAGGAAAAGACGAAGGCTTTTCATGACAAAATGATCTCTAGAAAGGAGTTTAAAGTTGGTCAAAAAGTCCTTCTTTACCATTCATGGCTTCGTCTGTTTCCGGGTAAGTTGCATTCTCGTTGGATTAGACCCTTTGTTGTTACTAATGTTTTTTCTCATGGTTCAGTTGAAATTCAAAGTTTCGCAACTTCCAAAGCATTCAAGGTGAATGGCCATAGACTCAAGCATTTTTATGAAGGCTTCCAAGTAGAGAATGTGGAACAATTGGACCTTGAGGATCCAATTTATGCTGATTAAAAAAGGGAAGTTCATTTTTTCTTTCTCTTCTTATTTTTGCATTTATATTTTGGTTATTTTTTTCCTTTTGTTGCATTTCACATTACATTGGGGACATTGTAAGTTTTAAGTGTGGGGGAGGGGATTTAGGTTGTGTTTTAAATTTGATTTAGGACTGTGTTTTAATTCTGCATTTTTTTTTTCTTTTTTTGCAAAAAAATTATAGTTTTGCTCTTTGTTTTTGTGGTTTTCAACGATTTTTGGTTGTATATGCCATAAGCAAGATTCAATTAAGCTTGAAAAGTTCATAACATGATTGAATAAGTAATCTTCCAACTTAGAATTAATTAGTCTAGTTATTTTCCTTGAGAATGGTAATGACTAAATTTGGTAGACAAAAGCTTGTGAGATTTTGAGCCCTTAGACTGACACATCCATATAAGTCTCGCTATTTTCTTTCATGTGAGATATTCTTCCTTGTATTTGTTTCTCTAGAACTTGCCTTGATTCTCTTCAAGATCATATTAACACATGCATGCATGGACATGATTAAAGCCCTTTTTGTTATAAGCTACATAAGCCAAATAGCCTACCTTGTGATAAATTATCCCCTTTGTTGTACCCCTTTGAGCTTTATTAACCTTTGTTGTTCATTGTAAACCCATGTTACAAGCTTTAAACCCGAGAAAAAGTTAGTACCTTTACCCAAGCCGTAGAGCTAGTGGAGCATTATTCATCATTATGATATGTATGGATGTACAAGTTTTGAGTGTGGGAGTGTCTGGATTCGTGGTATGGTTGTGAATGGTGAAATGGAACATGTTTTCATTCTCAGTTCGTGAGTTCCAGTGATTGATTTATACTTCGAAAAAAAAAAAGTAAGTAAAGATGAAAGGAAGGAATGGAGGAAATTGGTTTTGATGTTACAGACTATCCATGTTCCTCCTAAAATTCCAAGAAAAGGGGGTCTGCTTATACATGCAAAGGTGGAAGCTATTGCGAAGGATTTCTCCCTGCTGCAAACAAAAAGTGTTCATTTGAATGATCTCTTTTCTAATACAGGAATTTCACATGGTTTCAATGCGTTAAAGCAAAACTGAAGAAGTTACTGAATTGAGTGATTGGTTTGACATGTCTTATACATTTGAGCTTTCGATGATTCATTTTTGCTCCACTAGTTTCGATGGCTTTTGAGCTACATTCACAAATATTTCCCACCTTGATCCTAAACCCCGGTACAACCCTTGAAAAGTCCTTTTGATTCGTGTTATGCATGTGATCCCAGTGGTGGAGAATGAGAAGATATGCAAGCCTATGGTAGATCATTTTCATTGGAATGAATTTAAGCGAAACACATACCCTTCAAACACATGAGAGTGGAGTGTTTATTTCCATGAGGGTCTACATATTTAGTCTATTCCATCTTCAAGTGAAAGTTTTTACTAACTAATTGAAAGTTGTTTAAAAATGTTTGTTCATGATGTGTTATGAGTATTGAAGACCTTGGTTGTTCTCTGTTGATGGCATTGTAGCATTGGTGTTTTTGGGAAAGTGAATTCGAGTTTTGCCCAAGAACGAGCAAAAGCTAAGTGTGGGGGGATTTGATGAGAATCCAAAACATCATATTTTTCTCCATTAATGTTTAGTCTTTTATACTTATTTAGGGCCTAAATAGACACATTATTCTTATATTTTGATTTAGGGCACAAATGGAGGCGTTAAGTGAAAAATGAAGCTAATTGGACAATTCTGGACAATTTCAGCATTGCTTCGTAATCTGGGCATAACTCTCTCATCCGACCTTCGATTGAGATTATTCAAGATGCTTTGGAACGACAAGGCAAATCTCTACAACTTTCATGTTTTGAGTTTTGAAAGATACTATCTGAATCAAGGTGGAACTCTGGCTCGAAGTAGCTGCAACTGCACTGCTGACGTGCTGGAAACGTTCCTTAGCCTACAAGTTTTCATATGCGGAAATCACCACTCTCCCACTTGCATTAGAACTTTATTTTATCTTATTTTTTTATATTTTTCTTGATAAGTCAGGCTTGGAGACTGTTATCTAGAGAGAAATTTTAGGGGAATTTTTAGGCTTCTCTTGGGGAATGGAAAGTAGAGAGAGAAATAAAGAAGAGAAGAAAAACAAGAAAGAAAACAATCAGACTTGAGCTGCCGCACCCTCTCTTCTTCTTCCTCAATTCTTCCTTAAGTTTTCACCATGACCATGCATGGCTAAATTCTGATACTTAGTCGAAGGAAACAGAAGCCTCAGAATTAGCAAAACTGTGAGATCTAATTTAACATTTACTGTTTGATTTATGCTTTAAATATCGAATGTTCTTCTATGTTTATGTTCATGATTGTTTCGTCTGATCGCTAGGAGACCTACTAGTTTATTATTTGTTGCAATCTACTACTAGGTTAGATATCAGATCCATAATTATTTGATCCCTCTAATCTGATAAGCAACTAGGGTTTAATGATTTGGTGTGTCAGAAATTGTTAGATCTTAGGAAGAACACTCGACTGAATTAAATGCAACCACTTGTGCTTGTGTTGTTTAGCTTCATCGATCTCTAATTCTTAAGGCTGCTACTGGATTAAATCTTGAATGCTTGTTTTGAGTTGTTTAGTAGTAAGGGCTAAGTAGTTCGTTTGTTTTCTAATTAACTACAACCAATGAAAGATAGGAAAATAATTCCTACGGTGAATATTCAAAGTGAGAATTGATATATTTTTGCATCAATGATCAGTAGAGAAATTCTGATGGTGGATGTTGACTTAGACCAAGATTTGTTCTTTTGATTAATTTTGGCACTTTGGTTTGCATTGCTCCTCATTTGATTTTCTTTCTTTTTAAATCTAGTTTTCGTTATACTCAAATCCCCCCTCAATCTTTGTTCACGAAACACAAAAACTATGCTAGATACTCTTTGTGGGAACGATCCTTACTCGCACTACTGCATGTGTTTTTAGGAGTATAGGTTTTACTTTTGGGTGCCTATGACAGCACGCCAGCACACATGGTAGTCGTGCACATGGCAAGCCCAGGATGAGGACACGTGGTGCAGACCCTATCACATCCTAGCCGTCCACTCATAAGTAATTCCAGGCAGATTCAAGTATAAATAAGTGTTGTCACTCCCTACATAAGCTATATTGGCATTTATTGCTCTAAGCTTTCTAGCTCCCTGATAACCTCGTCTGAGCTATTCTACTCAGGCTTCATCCGACCCCTTTCCTATTCTCTTACTAACTTGACCGTCAGAGTCTCTACCCTAGGATAACACTCGGGGCCTCTGACATGCTTCTTCCCCTACAGGTCGGATTTACAGGCCCTCGGCTCTATCAGCTCTCAAACACATCAGCAAGCCCTCATCTCAAAAGCATAATTACTTTGTAGCCCTCGGCCCATCCTTGGCAACATCAGAATCAATGAAATTTCAAGTGTCTTGGGCTTATATTCTCCCTAGCGAAAGTTAGAGCAATCAAAAGAGTTACTTCCTTGGTTTGAATTAAAGCATATGGTGGTACCATCGGAAGGGGAAAATCATTTGAAACTGATTTGGTCTTCCATAATTGGGACAGAATTCAAGTATTCAGGCACTTTAATAGGTGCCTTCTCTTACATAAACCTTGAATTATTGTAAAAGTCTGTATTTGCATGGTTCATAGAACTAAAACTCTATTTCACAGAGACCAAATTAGGTCTAGGAAGTGGCTTCTCTAGGCTTGAGTTAGCAATGCGCTTTGGAGCAGTAGGGTGAGTCTCTTCAAGGAAATTCACCTTGGCTGAAGCAGTTATGGGGAAATATTTGAACATAGAAACTCTTAAGGAAATACAATGGCATGGTTGTGAGGTTTTTGCAAACATCCATAAAACAGAATTCGGCCCAGTGAAAAATACCTTTTTTTATAAATCGTGGTCATGAGGCTGGGCATAACATTAATGACTGGACTCTCAAGGATTGGGCTTAATTTCATTAGTAAATATTCATCATACCGATGGGATGCATCTTCTGACAGTTCACCACCTTCGAGGATTTCTACCATGTTCAATCAGCCCTTTAGGCGAGATTGAACATCGCACCTAAAAATTATGAAGCAGGATGATATCGATCTCCTCTCATCGTTGGGACGAGGTCGGCTTCTTCCCTCGAGCTATAGTGCCAGGCACAACTTTCAGAATGAAATTAAACGAAAATAGTTTTGTTTGGAAGGTGAATCTCTCATACCCAATTGTAGTTGGATACATATAGAGAGCTCATGCTTGATGGCCATTACAACCGAAATGGAAAAAGACAAAATAAAGGTTAACGATTGCTAATGATGCGCAAGGAATATTCTTGTTATAACGAACTCTACAATTCTGTTATTCTCCACTAGCTGTCCTGACCTCTAGAGCAAAATACCAAGTTATCCTCCTCAGGTTAATGTGTTGTAACATTCCCTCCCCCTTCAGAAACAGCCTTGTCCTTGAGGCTAGACTGAGGAAATTTCTGTTGTAGGTTTATGAGTATCTCCCAAGTCGAATCTGTTGGCGGGTGTCCCTTGCCATTGAACCAATACCTCTATTACTACCTTGTTGCCTTGCCGTTTCAGTCTTTTGTCAATAATTGCAGCTGGCTGGGGTTGGAGTGTGTCATTAGTCGTTAGTGGTGGAAGAGTGGCTTGGGCATGAGAGATGTCTCCAACCTTGGCTTTTAACCACGACACATGGAAAACAAGATGTAAACGACAACCTTCTGGTAACGCCTGGTGATATGCAACTAGACCAATTTTCTTTGTTATTTTGAATGGTCTGTAAAAACGATCTGCTAGCTTATGAGATTTACAAACTGCCATTGTGCTCTGTCGATATGGTTGCAACCTCAAGTATATCCAATCTCTGATGTTGAAACTCCGTTGTGTTCTCTTCCGATTTACCATTTCCTTCATTCTGCCTTGGGCAAAGAGTAAATTCTATTTAAGTTTTTGTAGAGCCCTTTCCCTTTCTTGTAATTCAACCTCTACTACTGGTGCTTGAGTTGTTCCTAGTATGTAGGAGACTAAATTTGGTGGGGGATATCCGTATAGTGCCTGAAAAGGGGTGGTTTGGGTGGCAGAATGGAAGGTGGTGTTATACCATCATTCTGCTAAAGGTAGCCATCTACTCCAATTCTGTGGTTGTTCACTGGTGTGACATCTAAGGTAGGTTTCCAGAGTCCTATTAAGGACCTCTGTTTGCCCATCTGTCTAAGGGTGGTATGAAGAGCACATATGTAGTTGTGTTCCCTGAAGTTTGAAAATTTCTTTCCAAAAGTTACTGGTGAACAGAAGGTCTCGATCACTTACAACTGCTTTGGGCATTCCATGCAATCTTGATCACTTACAAAAGTCATAACTAGGTACTCGTAATGGCCTTCGTGTGTGCATAAGGCTGTCTGTGGAACATCCTCGGGTTTGACTCTGATCTGGTGATAACTCGACCTCAGGTCCATCTTTGAAAAAATTATAGTTCATCTAGGAGCTCGTCTACTACAGGCATTGGAAATTTGTCCTTCACGATCACTTGGTTCAGGACTCTGTAATCTACACACATTCTCCACCCACCATCCTTCTTCCCGACCAAAAGAACAATGGATGAAAATGGACTAGTGCTAGACCGTATGTATCACCCCTTCCTTCAACAACTCCTTTACAATCTGCTCAACCTCATTCTTTTGGTAATAGGGGTATTTAAGGCCTGACCTTGATGGGCTTGCTATCTTTCAATGGAATGGCATGATCACAGTGGTGTGGAGGGGGAAGTTCCATGAGTTCAGCAAACACATCTTGATATTCTTCAAATACTATTCCCCCCCCCCCCTTCAACTGAATCAAGGACAAAAGTGCTCCCTTCTCGGTATCTTTAGCAGCCTTAGTGACTTCAACCATACGAGGGAATTGTGTTTGTAATCCCTTCAAGGTGTGGCAGCCTTGGCTGTCTTAAAATTGTAGAGACAAAGAGGAGAAATCCCATATGACTGGTCCCAGTGTCTCTAACCATCAGGTCCCCATTGGAATCACTCATGCCTTCTTAGCTATCCTTGGATCCAAGAAATTGTGGATGGATCCCGTATCCACCAACAGTGTTACTGGTTGTTGGTTTATTAGTCCTTGGAGTCGCACAGTTTTTAGGGAACTTGATCCTGAGATCACATGGAGGGATATCTCTAGAACTAACACCTCCCCTTCTTTTGGATCTTCCTCAACTTCATCGCCAAGGTCTTCTCCCTCCATCAGTTCCGTGACCCAAGACAACTGATGCATCTTACAATGGTGGCCAGGGATATATTTTTCGTTACAGTGGTAACAGAGGCCATGCTCCTTCCTTTCTCGTGCTTTTGTCGGGGTTAGCCTTTCAATTTCTGGAACAGGTTTAGTGGTAGAAGATGAATTTATTATCAGAGGTTTTATTTTTAGTGGTTCACTTAGTACCTATCGATGCTTGACCACCCACTCTTCTTCCTCTAGAAAGGCTAGGTGAAATGCTTGGGTGAGAGAGGTGGGTTCGAACTTCTCCACTCCAGCCTGGATTTTAGGCTTCAGGCCAGAAATTAAGCAGTTCGTAAGGTATTCTTCATTCGGCCCTTTAACTCGGTTAGACAGGAGTTGGAACTGGTCCATATACTTCTGTACCGAGGTGGTCTGAGCTAATTTGGAGAGTTACCCTTCTATATTAGTCCCCTGCACGCCATTGTATCGATAATCTAGTGCCTCCACAAACTAATCCCAAGAGGGTTGTGGATAGTGCTCAACGAACCAGCAATACCACCCCACTACTCTTCCTCCAAAACCCAAGCTAGCGACCTGAACCCATTGGTCTTCAGTGATGCCTTGGAGAGAAAAGTATTGTCACAGCAGCACCAACCAACCATTGAGATTTTTTCGCTGAACTTGGGGAGTTCCAACTTTGGTCTCCATGTTCCTACGGCAATCGACCCCCCCCCCCCGTCCTGTTGAAAGCTTCAGTTTCCTTGCCTCAGTCTTCTACACCTTCTAAGACAGATTGATTGGGCTTCAGGATTCCCTCCTACTGGAGGTGGAGGCCCCAGACGTTCTAGAATCTCTACCAGCCTGGCCATGACTCCCTCCTTGTTTTTCTCTAGGGAATTCATCCATTCTTCAAGATTCAACATCTCCTCTCCAGATGGGATTTCTAGCTCTAATACCAGACTAATATCGATGTCCTCCTGTTGCCAAGACAAGGTCGACTTCTTCCCTCGAGCTATAGTGTTAGGCACGACTCTTAGAAGGAAATTAAGCAAAAATAGTTTTGTTTGGAAGTTTAATCTCTCATCCCCATTCGATTGTAGTTGGATACATATATAGAGCTCAGGCTTGATGGCCATTACAACCGAAATGGAAAAAGACAAAATAAAAGGCTAATGATTTCTAATGATGAAAAAGGAATATTCCTGCTATAATGAACTCTGCAATTTTGTTATTCTCCACCAGCTGTCCTGATCTCTGGAGCAAAAGACCAAGTTATCCTCCTCAAGTTAATATGTCATAACATGGGAAGTGCTCTTAAGCTGCCACCGACACAATCCATCAGGTTCAGTGGGATTGGTTGCCCCGACCCTCTACAAACAATCACTGAGTTGCAGCAATGAGATCGATGGAGACGATGGTCATGGTTTCTCCAAGATCAGGCCCTTGCTTTCTCCAAGATCAACACTAGAGTTGCCTAGTTTCCATCCTCTACAAACAATCATCGAGTTGTAGTGGTGAAATCGATGGAGGCAATGGTCATCCAAGATCAGCACCACAACTGCTATTTGTTCCTGATCAGTACCCTATATTTTGGCTCGAGTGACAGTTTGGTCCCCAAACTTTAAAATGCAACAATTTAGTACCCAAACTTTCAAAATGTGACAATCTAGTACCTGAACTTTCAAATGTGACAATCCAATACTTGTTGTTAACCAGTCCATTAATCAGCCGTTAAGTGACATTTGAAAAGTCAAAACTACCCTAAGAATTTCATCTAATTCTCTTTATCAACCATCCAAACATTGACAATAAAATGAACAGTCCCAAATTCTAGATTCTTCTAAATACTCACCATCTTTTTTGAATAAAATGAGGCTAGGATTTAGGACTATTCGGTTTTTTGTCAACATATGGATGGTTGATAAAGAGAATTAGATGGCATTTGAAGGGCATTTTTTATTTTTCAAATGTCACTTAATGGCTGATTAACAAACTGGTTAATAGCAGGTACTAGATTGTCACATTTTGAAAGTTTGGATACTGGATTGTTGCATTTTAAAGTTTGGGACCAAATTGTCACTCGAGCCAAAATACAAGCTACTGATAGGGAATTTTCTGAAAAAAAAAAAGATAACTAGACGAGAGGAGAGAGAGAGAGACCGAAGGAAAGGGGAGTGGTTTAAGACAATAGTTAAACAGTAAGGGTACAGTTTTTCAATTAACTAAATAGTAAGGGTAGTTTAAGAAACTTGCCCTTATTTTTTTATAAAAAACATGTATATATATGATGAAAATAATTAAAAAATACTTGTATTTTTTGTTTTTCTTTATTTTAATTGGTATATTTTATTTTTCTTTTAATAATTTATTAATTAATAAAACAAATCGGATCAAATCAGATCCCAATATCCGACTTCCTTATTGGATTTGAATTCAGATCCATGTCTATCAGATTCGATCAGATATCTATAATTAATAGTGTCAGATCGGATCTGATTTGCAATTAAAAGTGTCAGATCGAATTCGGATATACCCTGATTTGAATCTGATCCGATCTATTTGCATCCCTACCTACAAGGCTACAAATAGAGGCATCCTCCTAGCTCTGTCACCTTCTCTCTCTTATTGAATTAATTTCATTATTAATTTATTTAAGGGAAAATTCCACTTTAGTACCTTGAACTTTGGAGGTAGTGTCAAGTTACTACCCGAATTTTTAAACATGTCACTACAATTCCTAAACTTTCAAAAAGTGTCAAGTTGGTCCCTGCCATTAACCGACTGTCAGTTGTCTGTTGAATATGTCAAAACTATCCTTCAAAAGAAGACATTGTTCATTGTCTTTTACCTTGAGGGGAGCTTCTCTTGTGAGTTTTTTACTTTATTTGTTTTGTTTATTATGCTCTTATTCAATTAAATGATTATGCAATTGTGATTGTGCCTATTTAGAATATCATGTAGGCTCCATCTATTGGACCCGGGAGAGGGGTGTCTAACCCCTTCCCTCTCACGTCCAAGTCTTACCCGGACTGGTTTAGATAAAATGGTTTTGATGTATTTTTGGAGGCCCCATCACCTCCATTTCCTCAACTAATGGGTGGTGACTCCATTTGTAGCATGAGTAAGACATTTCCCGATGCTCACAGACTAGCAACTCAACTAGGGAGTTCTTGGACCATAAGTGGGGCCCACATCAGAGTCTGTTTGGCTTGATTAGTATTTTTGTCCATATACATGCTCTTTATGATCTCATTTTTGTTATAATAATAATTGTTTATTCTTTAATGTTTATTGCATATTTACATTTGCTTTGTTTCTACTATTTGCTTATATTTTCACCCACTTACTACACATCATCATGCATTAGATTTAGCATCCAATTGTCCTATAGGAGAGGATTGTACGTTTAAGCCTCAGGACCAAAGCACTTGTACGCTGCACTGAAATCCCTCAACCAACCACCAACTTGAGAAGCCCATTCGTCCGATGGGTGGAGGTTTGAAGGTTGGCAAACTTGATGGAGCCTTGAGTCTAGATGATAAACCCACCCCTCATATATCATGCTCTACGTGTTAGCCTAGTCAGTTAGGATGTCAGCCACTTCAACTTTGTTGCTTGCATGCCCTTTGTGGGGTCCATGTAAAATAATGTCATAAAAATAAAAAAAAATAAACTTAATTAAAAGGTTAAGAGTCCAATCAAACTAAAATAAAAAAACAACATAAATAAAAAAATTAAAAAATGGTAAATCAAAAAAAATAGAAAAAGGAAAAAATTAAAATAAAGAGAGAAAATTAATTAAAATAAAAAGGGGTAGGAAAGGTTAGTCAAATACACACAAAAGAAAATAAAAAAAAATTAAAATGATTAAAAAGCCAAAAATTTGAAAAAATAAAAAGAATAGAAAAAGGAAAAAGAGAAAAAAAAAGTAAAAGGAAATAATAAATATTCCCAAAAGAATTAAAAAATTAAAAAATCAAATAAAAAGATAAAAAGATAATAATAAATCCAAAAATTAAAAATTGAGAAATTAAAGGTGAAATATTTAAAAGAAAAAGAAAAAGAAAAAGAAAATTATATAAAAATGTAAAGCAAATGAAAAGTAAAGAAAAATCAACATAATAACAGTTTTCAAAAATTTCCAAAAATAAAATAAATTTTCAAAAAAACAAGATAAAATGAATAGAAATGGAAAAAAAGAGTGAAAAGACAAACAAAAAAGGGAAAAAAGTTATAAAAATTTAAAACAAAAAAATTAATAATAATAACATCAAATTTTCAAAATATATATATAATAAAAATTCAAAAATAAATAAAAATGAAAAAGTATTAGGAAAAAGTAAAAAAAAGAACAAAAACAATAATAAATTATAAAATAAGATGTTCACAAAAATCAATAACAAAAAAAAGAGAAGATAAGGAAATGAAAAAAAAATAAAAAAAAATGAGAAAAAGGAAATGACTGAAAAAAAAATAATGAAAGAAATGAAAAAACAAAAAAAAAAAAGAGAAACAGAAAAAAAAAGACAAAAAAAAAGTGAAAAAGAAGATGGAAGAGACAAAATCATTTGAATAAGAAAAACTATACATATTTCTTTTTGATAATTAAGAAAACTAATCATAGCACAAATATAAAACAATAAAAAAATCAATCAAAAATTCAAAAAAAAAATAGTAAGCCTATAGTACAAATTCATAATAAATAATAATAATCTAAAAAATAAACAAAATAAAAGAAAGAAAAAATGGAAAAAGGAGAAAATGAAGAAAAAGAAACCAAATTATATGGTGAAATGAATGAAGGAAAAGAAGGATAGAAAAAAGAAGAAAAAAATTGAATCATATAAATATTAAAAGACGAATTAAAAAAGAGGATAAAAAAAAAAGAAAGAAAAAGAGAGGAAAAGAAAAAATAAAAAATAAAAAATAAAAAAAAAATAGAAGCAGAGAAAGAGAATATTAAAGGAATAACAATAAAATAAAATAAGATAAAGGATAAAAAATAAAAAGAATTGTTCTTGTCATTAAATTCTTTTTTTTTCCCCTTTAATCGACACTGTTCATTGTTACTGTTCACTATTTACTGTTCGCTATTCATGATAGTTTTATTTCTCTTACATCTATTCTTTTCCCTAATGCAATTTAGTTGCATTTTTTTCTCATTTTCTAGGACCTTGTTTTTCATTTAGTTTCATTTAGAGCTTCACTTGGTATCAGAGCCATTGGATAAGGAAACTCATCTGGCTAGGATTAGCAAGGCTAGGACCCTTGTCCCTGTGAGGCTAGGTTGCAAGAGCCCAGGATAAGAAATTGAAGGGCAATAGATTGCTAACTGCCTTTAAGGATACCGAAATCCATGGCCAGACAGTTAAGATCCTTATCTAAATCTGATAGTAGTAATAATATGGCCTCTTCAAGATCCATAAGTAAAACCATGTCAATAAAAAACATAAAAGAAATCAGCTTCTAAAACCTAGAAAGATCACTACAAATTTAGTCAATTCCTAAAAGTGTATAGGACTGATTCTTTTAGTTTAAAAGCACTATCGAAAGGACTGTAGCAATTTGTGAAGGACATGAATATTTTTACCCTCTAGATCTGCAAACCTTGAGAAGGAATATAGGAAAGAGGGATTGCAACTTCATACACCTTGGACTGCTACAAGTAGTAGTAAAGCCCCTAACAAGACTAGGGTTAAACACTATTGTACTGGGGTGTGTGTGTGTGTAAAAGATGGTTGACACATTAATTTCAAAGATGCAACCATCAGAGTAATAGAAGGAAGCTTGAGTGATGGCCCTGTATATTTCAATTCGTTCCACAACTTTACAGTATCCCTAACAGATCCAGGCGTACACACAACCTTAACCTCAAAAGTACAAACCCAAAGTTTTAACATGAGACCTGAATCGGAAAATATATCCCTAATGTATTGGATATATTTCAAAGTAACGAACACAGTTTGTCCAAACACTCGGTATGATTGTAAAATAGGAGTGATCACTCTATTCCCGACAAACATAAAAGATAATGTTACCATACCCAGACCAATCAATTGGAAAGATGTAGTCTTACCAAAAAAATTGGACACTAAATTCAGAAGAAAACCCAACCCTAGTAGGATCTAGATGATAGAAGGTCTACATCTGGGTATATTTTTACGATAGGATCGTGTGTTGTTTCCTGAGTCTCAGCAAACAGGGGTCCTAAGTTGCAAATTAATAGTCCACAACCCAAGCCGAGTGCATTGCCGTAAGTGATGCTGCCTTATGAATGAAGGTGTTCATTCATGAATTTGGAATTCAGCACATCACCCATTCCATTGTTGTATGACAACACTGGACCTACGGGAGGATGATAGCAAGAGGTAGCATCAGCAGAGAATGTGGTAGACTCATTGACTAAGCCACTGACATAGAAGGTGTTTGAGAAACACGTGGAAAGTATGGGACTCCGGCTTGTACCAGATTGGACCTAAGTGCAAGTGGGAGCTGTTAGACAGTTTTTGTATGCCCTTAGCTTCAATCTGATTTGATGTACTTTTGTTATTTAGTGGAAATAAATAAAGTGCATGTTTGATTCATGTTGTTTGGTTTAATTCTGTGTAAAACCCTAAAACTGGACATTTATAGAGATTCATGTTAGTTTTAAATGTCCACAGCCGTTGGATAAGTCTGGGGAGATTTATCCTGCCAAGGCTGATGCTGGTGTGCCACCAAGTGTTGGGATGGCCTGTCTCAGCCATCAGGGTAAGACCAGAGGCACATGCAGTATGGGTTTACTTGAATCCTTGAACCGGACCAGATTTCCAATCTTGCCCTGGACCATGGAGATAGATGGGAAAAACTGGAAAGTTACACCTGACCCCTAGACTCGATTATGACACTTCACTAGGTGTTGGATCAGGCTGCCTTTGATATGCCAATTAGTGAGATCCTTAGCGGGGATCAAAACTTAGGTATGTTGGGGCAGTTTGAGAATTCATCTGAGTGGGTAATCATAGTGACAGAATCAGCCACTTTGTTGGACAAAGGGTAATGATCGGGAATGCACTCTCTCTGATGGAAACCAAACTGCCGGCTGTTGATTTCAATCGTTGGAATTTTGTTTTGCAAAATTAATATATTTATATATATATATATATATATATATATATATATATATATATATATATATATACATATATATATATATATTGTACGGTTTCAAATTGTTTGCAAACGATTTTAATTCCCGGGATCCATGTGAGAGGAGAGTGCGGCACTGTTCCTTCCAACCGAGGGAGAGGTCCTCTCTTGTCAGGCAGTGCTTGATCATTAAGGGCTGAGAGGTTAAGTGTAAGACCATTGAGGATAATACCTGATGGGCTAATCTTGCACCTGCCCATAGTCCCTGGGTTTTTATAAGATGGCTTGGCCCAGGGACCAATTAATGTAAGTGTTGGGCCCATAGGGTCCATATGATGGACTCAAGGGGTTCATTGAGTTTTTCAGTGAATTCGGTTGGGCCTTGTATTAAAGGCCGGGCCGAACCCATGTGGCTGGTGTGTAGATCAATGCTTGGGTCCCACGCCATACAAAGAAGCCCAACTGGGCAGCAGATTGGAAAGTAATTAGACATTGAATACTTAATGGGCCAGAAGCCCATTTCGAGGTGGGCTGATATGATCACCCATCCTTGGGGCGAATCTGAGATTAATGTTAGTAAAAGGATTGGGCCTTTAGCCTTATCAACTTTTGGAGACCAAATTCAAATTAGATTTGAATCTGGTAACCTCCTGATAAGATCAGGAGTAAGCGAACTTTATCTGCATATAGGATTAAGATTATCCCCTATCCAAATACTGATTTGGATTGGGATAACTCCTAATTAGGAGGATTCTTAATCAAGAAGAAAGGAGGAGAAACCCAAAAAGAGAAATATCAGATTTCAAACCACCTTGAAGAGATATAGGATATCTCCTGCGAATTCAGATAGGATCTCATTTTTCATACTCCAGAAAAAGAAAAAAAGGCAATTCAGCCTTTTCGCCTTTAGATTTCTCCTCCTGCCGCCGCCATCTGTTTTTTGAAAGATTAGATCTTTGCAGAAAAAGAAAGTCAAAAAATCTGTTCTTGACATTAGTCTTGCAACAAAGACTAAAAGGATTCAGTGTTTAATGTTTCCAGAGGATTCTTGTGAAAGATCCAGTGTGTAGGACGCACCCTACTGGTTCTGTTCCATCCACAGTTGTGTCATCTTCAGCAGGAACGGATCTTGGAGCATTCTTTGGGCGTGAACACCAACTTTGGGAGATACTGCTTCTCCGGATCAGGTATATTCCTCCCCTTTATCTTTTGGTACAGATCTGGTTTGATTATGGTTCAAATAGGATCCTTGAATATTGTATTCTAAATTTAGGGAATATGATTCCCAGTTGGGAGAAGGTAGGAAATTTTTGAAATTCGCCCACCCATTCCGCAACCTTTATGGTGTCCATTAGATGGATCCTACCTTTCTTTCAGTGGTATCAGAGCCACAGGTTCGAATCTTGAACCAAAAGAAAATCAGATCTGACCCTGCACAGATGGATAGAAGGTGTTCTTTCAAGATTTGCGCAGATTGTTTTCTTTATTTCAAGAAACTGTTTCTTGTTAAGGGTGACTGATATGAAATTAATTTTTATTAAATCCAAAATTTATTTAGAATTGTTCTTTATTTATTTTGATTTAATGGACTGTTCAAACCTGTAGATCGCAGTGCAGATTTGGCGCAGATAGTCTGCGCACCCTTTTTCTTTCTATTTATTTATTTCATTTAATTTGGTTTGTAAATTTTTTTTTATATTTTAGACTAAATGTATAGGATTTGATCAAAAATGTAATTAATAGAAATAGGATTTCTGTTATTTTTCTTGATTAAAGAAGAAGGAAGAAGAAGGCGGCGCTGGAGATTTGCAGTTGGAGAAATCGCTTTCTGCGATTTGCAGTTTGTGAAACTGCAACCCTTGTGATTAACCTCCGTTTTGCAGGTGGTGCGAACAGTCCATAGTTTGATTTGTGATTGTTTGAAATCAAAATTATTAATTTCATATCTTTCATGAATTAATTCTTGAATTGAAAATCAGCTTTGGATCCTCTCGGACTAGATTGGACCAAAACTGTTTGGACCGAATCTGGGGTTCGATAAGGACTGTTTTTCAGTCTGTATTTCTCACACTTGCTGTTCCAAATCTGATGTTCAATTGCAGAGATTAATTCAGCCCACCTGTAAAGCTCATTTTTAAAGGGTTAAAACTGCAAAAGGCCCATTACTGTGAGATAAGCTGTATGGGCCGAACTGCTATCTGCGATTCAGCCCATACACCTAGTAGACATTAATTGTTAATGACTTGGATTTCAATGGGCTATTCGATGGGCTTTACAACAGTTAATTGATTGGATCAATTCCTCCTTTACATGTGATGTTTGGATGTTTGATGTGCTGCGACCATGGGCCATAAGTACTTGGCCCATGAAGACTCGTTAGTGGCTCTTGCGCACACCATGGCTGAATGCACATCATTGCCATGGTGTCCTTCAAGGTCATTGGATGACCCCTCTTTGCTTGGTGGGCCCCACAACCCTGAAAAGGGATGCGTACGGAACCCCTAGCCGATTAAGCCCCACCAGAAATCTGACTTTATGAAAGTCAGTGGGAGCCACTCTGGTTTAACCTAAATTAAAACTAGGGCGTAATTTTGTTCCCTCCAGCATATATGAATGCATGTGATAGGGTGACCCATATGATGGACTCTCTAAAGGCCTTCCATCATTAGCACAATGATGGGTCCTTCAGTAATGAGGAAACACACCATAAAATTGGGTTATCCATTTGCTGTTGGATCTATTAGAGTGTTTCATAAGATGATAGGGGCGTCATAGACCGATGTGGGAGGGGCTTCACCAGAAAATGGGAACTCTCTCATGGTACTTTGGCGTAACCTGAATATGATGGGTAAGCACTCACTGGATAGAAAGGTTTACCTAAAAACGGCTCTGAACCTTGTCTGACAGAGGCCAAAGGGAAACTCATTTGATGAGTGGATATGATCCGTCACAGAAAGGTGGTGAGGTTATGCAGCTGAAACAGTTGGCTTCACGCACCCCATGTGATTTTCCACATTTTCAGAGACATTTCGTCGTCTCCGTCACTGAGAAAGGAGGGAAATCTCATAGATGAACAAATGGGAATGGAACATAGATTAAAAGCCATATCTATGTAGGTAACATGAATCAAACTAAGGTTGTGGACTAATGATTTTGCTATTTTATCAAAAAATGGGAGGATAAGAACTCCCTAGCCCGCTGCTTTGTCATTGCCTCATTAGACAACTCAATACAGAGGCAGTTTGATCAGATCGAACTAGCCAAGAACATATTGGACAGTCTAAGAACAATGTATGAAGAGCAGAACCGTTCTACTCGACAGAAGGTCCTGAAATTGTTCATGACCGCGTAGATGACCAAAGGGCAGAAAGTTCATGACCATTGTCTTCGGATGATGGGATACATTAACGAACTTGAAGCTCTTGGATCCGGGCTAGATCTTGGCACGCAAGTGGATGCCATCCTCAATTCTTTTCCCTCTTCCTTCAATGCATTCACAATGAACTACAATATGAATAAGCTAAATGTCAGCGTCCAGGAACTCAGCAATATGTTGTAGAGAGCCGAGGATCTACTCATGAAGGATGAGCCTGTGGTTATGCTTGCTGAAGCTAACAAATCGGGCAAGAAAAAGAGAAAGGCAAAGAAGCCTCAGAAGAAGGCTGCCAAACCTAAGAAGAAGAAGAAGAACAAGGCATCGGATGTCTGTCACTTCTGCAAGCAGACCGGCCACTGGAAGAGGATTTGTCCTGCCTACCTGGAATCTAAGAAAGGTAACATCAAAACTTGTGTCATAGAAACTAACATGTTAGTTACTTCTGTGTCCTGGTGTGTTGACTCCAGGGCTTCAACTCATGCGTGTAACTCACTGCAGGGGTTCAAAGTTAGCAGAAGGTTGAGTGAAGCTGAAGTGACACTATTCTTGGGAACAACTGCAAGTGTTGCAGCGACGGCAATAGGAACCGTAGAATTAGTTTTTAAAGATGGAATACTTGTACATAAAGATTGTCTTTATGTATAGAACTTGAGAAGAAATTTAATTTCTGTTTCAAAACTGTGTGCTGATGAATATACTGTTTATTTTAGTAATATGATTACTGTTAAACGGAATAATAAATTCATCGCATGCGGGGAACTAGAGAACGGTCTCTATGTTCTACATCCTTCTCTAGAAACTTACTTAACCGAAACTACGTCGGTCGAAAATCCCAAGAAAAGGAATCGTGATACAGTAAGTCCCACGTGCCTCTGGCATTACCGACTTGGCCATATTGGTATTGACCGAATCACAAGGCTGGTAAAGGATGGTCCTTTAGATTTTCTAACCGTAGAAAATCTTCCCACTTGTGAACCTTGCCTTCAAGGTAAGATGTCTAAGCGGCCATTTGACGGTAAGCTGAAAGATCTGAAGGCACACTTGACCTAATACATACTGATGTATGTGGTCCCCTGAGTGTTAGGACACGGAATCAACACGTGTACTTCATCAACTTTACAGATAATTTTTCACGATATGGTTACGTGTACCTAATGAGACATAAGTCTGAATCATTTGAAAAGTTCAAAGAGTTCAGACAGGAAGTCGAGAAACAGTTAGGGAGAGAAATTAAGGCCCTTCGATCAGATCGAGGTGGCGAGTATCTCTCTGACGAATTCAGGGACTACTTAAAGGCCAATGGGATAGTGTCACAATTAGCTCCTCCTGCTACACCTCAACTCAACGGTGTTTCAGAGAGGAGGAATAAGACCTTGTTGGACATGGTCCTGTCGCTTCTCGTACACTCACAATTACCCACATCCTTTTGGGGATACGCATTAGAGACTGCTATCTACGTGCTGAATCGGGTTCCAACCAAATCAGTTCCGAAAACTCCATATGAACTTTGGACCGGAAGGAAGCCAAGTGTAAGACACTTGAAGATTTGGGGTTGTCCTGCACACGTTAAAAGAACAAGTGCGGACAAGTAGGAATCTAAAACCAGTCGTTGCCTGTTTATAGGCTACCCAAAGGATTCGATGGGTTATCTATTCTATGACCCGAGTGAGCAGAAAGTGTTCTGCAGTCGAAACGCCCAATTCTTAGAATCCGATTACATTCTGGACACCCATCGTCAGGAAATAGTTCTTGATGAGGAGAGCTCAGGAGCAGTGGGAGATGTCCCACAAATTCCAGGTAATGACCAACCTAGAAGAACCACCCGGGTATCCAGACCACCAGTCTGATATGGTTATGACTAGGATAGTTATCTGGTGGAAACCTTGACTAGTGAAGAGGATCCCGTGACTTACGCGAAAGCTATGTTAGACATAGACTCCCAAAAGTGGGCGGAGGCCATGAGAGCTGAAATGGACTCAATGGAGACCAATGGAGTCTGGACTCTAGTGGATCCGCCCTCTGGGGTAAAAGCAATTGGTTGCAAATGGATCTACAAGAGGAAGAAGGGCCTCGATGGCAGGATTGAGACCTTTAAGGCTCGTTTGGTGGCGAAAGGGTATACTCAGAAAGAAGGCATCGACTATGAGGAAACCTTTTCGCCCGTGACCATGCTTAAATCCAATAGGATCCTGCTAGCTGTAGCAGCGTACCATGACTACGTGATTTGGCAAATGGATGTCAAAATCACGTTCCTGAATGGAGATCTTAGTGAAGATATCTACATGCAGCAGCCGCAAGGCTTCATTGCTGCTGGTCAGGAACACATGGTATGAAAACTTAATAGATCCATATATGGACTTAAGCAGGCTTCTAGGAGTTGGAATATCCGTTTTGATTCTGCAGTCAAAACGTTTGACTTTGAGCAGAATCCGGATGAGCCTTGTTTTTACAGGAAGACCAATGGGGATAAGATCCCCTTTTTGGCGTTGTACGTGGACTATATCCTACTCATTGGGAATGATGTAGGAATGTTGACTTCGGTCAAGGTATGGCTATCACAGCAGTTTTCCATGAAAGATCTTGTAGAAGCTTCATACATACTAGGTCTTCGACACTATAGAGATAGATCGAAGTAGATAATTGGATTATCCCAGGCTGCTTATATTGACAAAATTGTCAAGAGGTACAGCATGAAGAACTCCAAGAAAGGAAACGTTCCTTTCAGGCACGGAGTCACTCTCTCCAAGAAAATGTCTCCCAAGACCTCTGAGGAGATTGAGAGCATGAGAGACGTTCCCTATGCCTCAGCTGTAGGGAGCATCATGTATGCCATGCTGTAAACTCGCCCAGACATTGCTCAGGCGGTGAGTGTGGTAAGCAGATTCCAGGCAAACCCAGGGCAGGAGCATTGGACTGCTGTGAAGAACATACTCAAATACCTTCGAAGGACAAAAGAGTTTTGTTTGATATTCGATGGTAGTTCACTGCAAGTTCTAGGGTATACCGATGCCGATTTCCAGTCGGATCCAGATGATAGAAAGTCTACATCTGGGTATATTTTCACGATAGGATCGTGTGTTGTTTTCTGAGTGTCAGCAAACAGGGGTCCTAAGTTGCAAATTAATAGTCCACAACCCAAGCCGAGCGCATTGCCGTAAGTGATGTTGCCTTATGAATGAAGGTGTTCATTCATGAATTTGGAATTCAGCACATCACCCATTCCATTGTTGTATGACAACACTGGACCTACAGGAGGATGATAGCAAGAGGTAGCATCAGCGGAGAATGTGGTAGATTGGACCTAAGTGCAAGTGGGAGCTGTTAGACAGCTTTTGTATGCCCTTAGCTTCAATCTGATTTGATGTACTTTTGTTATTTAGTGGAAATAAATAAAGTGCATGTTTGATTCATGTTGTTTGGTTTAATTCTGTGTAAAACCCTAAAACTGGACATTTATAGAGATTCATGTTAGTTTTAAATGTTCACAGTCGTTGGATAAGTCTGGGGAGATTTATCCTGCCAAGGTTGATGCTGGTGTGCCACCAAGTGTTGGGATGGCCTGTCTCAGCCATCAGGGTAAGACCCGAGGCACATACAGTATGGGATTACTTGAATCCTTGAACCGGACCAGATTTCCAATCTTGCCCTGGACCTTGGAGATAGATGGGAAAAACTGGAAAGTTACACCTGACCCCTAGACTCGATTATGACACTTCACTAGGTGTTGGATCAGGCTGCCTTTGATATGCCAATCAGTGAGATCCTTAGCGGGGATCAAAACCTGGGTATGTTGGGGCAGTTTGAGAATTCATCTGAGTGGGTAATCATAGTGATAGAATCAGCCAATTTGTCGGACAAAGGGTAATGATCGGGAATGCACTCTCTCTGATGGAAACCAAACTGCCGGCAGTTGATTTCAATCGTTGGAATTTTGTTTTGCAAAATTAATATATTTATATATATATGTACAGTTTCAAATTGTTTGCAAATGGTTTTAATTCCCGGGATCCAACTGGGCAACATATTGAAAAGTAATTAGACATTGAACACTTAATGGGCCAAAAGCCCATTTCGAGGTGGGCTGATATGATCACCCATCCTTGGGGCGAATCTAAGATTAATGTTAGTAAAAGGATTGGGCCTTTAGCCTTATCCACTCTTGGAGACCAAATTCAAATTAGATTTGAATCTGGTAACCTCCTGATAAGATCAGGAGTAAGCGAACTTTATCTGCATATAGGATTAAGATTATCCCCTATCCAAATACTGATTTGGATTGGGATAACTTCTAATTAGGAGGATTCTTAATCAAGAAGAAAGGAGGAGAAACCCAAAAAGAGAAATATCAGATTTCAAACCACCTTGAAGAGATATAGGATATCTCTAGCGAATTGAGATAGGATCTCATTTGTCATACTTTAGAAAAAGAAAAAAAGGCAATTCAGCCTTTTCGCCTTTAGATTTCTCCTCCTGCCGCCGCCATCTATTTTTTGAAAGATTAGATCTTTGCAGAAAAATAAAGTCAAGAAATCTGTTCTTAACATTAGTCTTGCAACAAAGACTAAAAGGATTCAGTGTTTAGTGTTTCCAGAGGATTCTTGTGAAGGATCCAATGTGTAGGACGCACCCTGCTGGTTCTGTTCCATCCACAGTTGTGTCATCTTCAGCAGGAACGGATCTTGGAGCATTCTTTGGGCGTGAACACCAACTTTGGGAGATACTGCTTCTCCGGATCAGGTATATTCCTCCCCTTTATCTTTTGGTACAGATCTGGTTTGATTATGGTTCAAGTAGGATCCTTGAATATTGTATTCTAAATTTAGGGAATATGATTCCCAGTTGGGAGAAGGTAGGAAATTTTTGAAATTCGCCCACCCATTCCGCAACCTTTATGGCATCCATTAGATGGATCCTACCTTTCTTTCAGTGTGATACGCCACTTATGAAGAACCAGAATCATCTCAAGGAAAAGGACCCTAATCAATTAAATCTTATGAACCATCAGAGGCTGGCTTTGAGATAAACGTTCTAGAATTACAAGAAGAAGAATTTGAAATAAATAAAATGCTGTTAAGAAAAGACTTTAACTCTCAAGTCAAAAGAAAAAAATGGTTTTTCAACCAATTTGATAAAAGGGAAAGGGACCAACTAAGAGAAGAATGGTATGAAGACATGAGGAAAAAATGAGAGAACATATTCTTTTGGGATTGGTTCTACAATCAAGATGTCTTCAGATACCTTAAGTTTCCAAATAATCAAGATGTCTTAGAGAAAATCATAGAAGCTATACACCCACAAATGGAACCCGTAAATAGGGAAAGAGGATTTGATAGCTAGTCCGATAAAAAATTCTATCATAATCAAAGAAGAGAAGGAAATAAAGACAAAATACATTTCCCAAGTGATTGAGCAAAATAATTATACAAATGTTTGCCTTCAAACCATTGGAAAACAAGAAAGTAGAATAGAAGCCCTAGTGACCAGTCCAAAGACTAAAAGTAAAAGAGAATGGAAAAGAAAAGCTGTAATAGTAAAGCGAGAAGAGAAACCTCAAATAGTCCCACATTCTATACCCCTAGATGTAAAATTTTCAAAAGAGCCATTTGAACTCTCAAATTAAACATTTTTGGACCAACTTACTCACAGATTAGCAGATTTAAATATAAAAGAAAGAACATGGGAAAAGGGAGAATCATCGCTATCCAGAGAAGAGAAGACCGACTTGGTAAAATCAATAAACTTCCTAAATGAAGAAAGTGAAGATGACCTAGATAAAGATTCTATAAAAATAGATGTAGAACCCCTCCAATTAAACAAGATTGGCCAAAATCATCGACCTAAACAAAAGCCTTATTACCCTAGGCATACCCCTGTAGACTTATTATTTGAAGAGCCCTAATAATGAGCCAACAGCTATGATGGAGCCTCCCTCTATGAATGGAATTTAGATGGAATATCAAATTTACAATGTAATCTACAATATACTCATGTACTCTAATGCCTGCAAAATTAGAGGAAACTCTGAAAGGACAATAGTTTCCCTTGTAGTATCCTCATCCACACGACAATTAAGAGGATGGTGGGACAATTACTTTGCCCAACACCAAAGAGACCTAATAGTAGGAGAAGTTAAAAGGGATTCTGATGGAATGGCCATAACTTACCCAAATGGGCAAACCCTAGAGGACTTTGTAATGTCCTTGTGCCTAAACATGATTAATCATTTTATTGGAAAAATGGAAGATGTGAATAATAAAATAAAAGAGCAACTTATAAATTTGAAATACAGAACTCTTTCAGAGTTCAGATGGTATAAGGATGTCTTTCTCTCAAAAATCTATAGGTTATACAATCCTAAGGAAGACTACTAGAAAGAACAATTCATATCAGGATTAGCTTCGGTCTTTGCTAAAAATGTTAGAATTCACCTACGAAGTGAGGGAGGTGATCAAATAATTTATCAAAATTATACATATGGAGAATTGATCCAATAGATTAACATGGTAGGTCTAAATCTTTTCAATGACCTGAAAATAAAGAAGCAATTGAGAAAAGAAAAATCTGCCTCAAATAGGGAACTAGGGAATTTTTGCTATTAGTTCAGGGTCAAACCGCTAGCACCCTACAAGTAGAAGAGCTCAAAAGGTTACTATAGGAATCAAAAAGGAGATTATAAAAGATCTAAAAACCATTTCTTTCAGAAAGAAAAACCAAAACTCACAAAAGCAAAGATGGTTTGTTTTAAATGTAAACAAGCAAGGAGTTATGCCAACAAATGCCCAAAGTTTAAACCAAGGAAACTGAATGAACTAGCAGAATTAGAACATGAAGACCAAGGACTTTCTACAGAAATCCAATGCTGTGAGCAGACCAATGGCTTGTGTATTTATGGAGACTCTAGTAATAAGTGAAGTATTGAATCATCAGACGAGGAGTCAAGCATAAACATGCTAATCACTAGAAGAAAAATTCTTCTTTCACATGATTGATGACATAGAAAATCTTGAAATTAAGAGGAAGCACCTAACTTGGGCCATTCAACAAGCCAAAGCCCCTAAGAAAAGCCTAGATGAAAAACAAGAAAATGTTTATTCTTTCAATGAGCTTATGAAAAGGGTAAAAATTGATAAACCCAAAACTACAACAATTGATGACCTAAAAACAGAAGTTAACAACCTAAAACAAGAAGTCAAACAATTAAAGGATAGGATAACTATCATAGAAACACTTAAAGAAGAAGAAGGGATTGATCCAAAAGAATCCGAAGAAAAGAATTTGTTTATATGATGGAACAAAAGCCTCCAAAATGGTATTCGAAGATTTTCATAAATAAAAGATATCACTATGAATATAGTAGCCCTAAATGATTCTAGGGCTGACATAAACTATATAAGAGGAGGGATAATTCCAGCAAAATACTTTAGTAAAATGGCTCAACAAGTTAGTGTTGTAAATGGAAGGAGGCTAAGCATTCAATACAAAATCCCATCAGCTCGTGTATGCAATCCAGGAACCTGCCTAAAAACCTCCTCCATCATGGTCAAAGGACTAAAGCAAGAAGTAATTCTAGGAACACCATTCCTACTATTTAACCTACCCTTTCAAGTAACCAACAAAGGAATGGCTACTTATATAAAAGGCATAGAAGTCATATATGAATTCTGCGAGAAGCCCAAGATGGCAGAACTAGACTGGCTAAAACAAGATTTGGGACAATAAAGTCAAGTTCATAACAAAAATCCAATAGGAAATACAACTAGAAAGAGTGTCAAGGATGTTAGGAGAACCTAAGGTGAAAACAGAGATTAAGGAATTCCAAAGAAAGCTAGAAAGAAAAATATGTGGTATAGGCAAGCCCATTCGATAAGCCTTCTATATGAAGATAATTTCAATGAAAGCCAAATCCCTACTAAGTATAGACCCATCCAAACGGTAGACCGACTATTAGAAATTTGTAAAAAAGAAATTCAAGAATTATTGAGTAAAGGTCTAATCAGGCCCAACAAGTCTGCTTGGAGTTGTGTAGCATTTTATGTAGCAAATGCAGCAAAAGTAGAAAGAGGAGCTCCTAGATCAGTAATATACTATAAGCCTTTAAATAAGGCACTAAAATGGATAAGATATCCTATACCCAATAAACAAGATTTATTGAATAGATTATATGATGTAGTAATATTTTCCAAGTTTGACATGAAATCAAGATATTGGCAAATCCAAATAGAAGAAAATGATAGATATAAGACAACTTTCACTGTTCCATTTGGACATTTTGAGTGGAACGTCACGTCATTCGGACTAAAAAATGCCCCATTAGAATTCTAGAGGATAATGGACGAAATATTTGTTCCATATACTAACTTTATTTTAGTGTACATCGATGATATTTTAACCTTTTCTCCTACAATAAAAAGTCATTGGAAGCACCTAAACATATTCCTAGAAATTATTAAGAAAAATGGATTAGCAATATCAGCTAAAAAGATGAAACTGTTTCAAACAGAAATAAGATTCTTAGGGTATAACATAACAAAGGGAATGATTTCATGTATCAAAAGAGTAATCAAATTTGCTAACAAATTTCCAAATGAAATAAGAGACAAACAACAATTACAGAGATTTTTAGGATGCTTAAATTATGTAGTGGACTATTACCAAGACCTAGCCAAAGACAGGCAAGTTTTGCTCAAAAGGCTTAAAAAGTCTCCCCCTGAATGGGCAGAAGAATTTATTATAGAAGTAAAAAGAATTAAATAGAGAGTTAAAACATTGCCATGTTTGAATATCTCTCACCTAAAAGCATCAAAAATAGTAAAGACAGAGGCATCCAACATAGGATATGGAGGAATACTAAAGCAAAGTATCAACGGAAAAGAAGCAATAATAAGATTCACCTCAAGAACATGGAATGATTGCACATTTGATGAAAAGGAAGTTGTACATGAAAGCGATACACTCGAGATGAAATGGGGGAGCTGCCTGGGGATTCTCAAGGTGCTCCTTCCTTTGCCTTGGTGGTTGTTGCTACTGCAAATCCTTTTCCTATTGTTCTTGATACACCGGTGGTGGATATTCCTTTGAAGGTACTTCCGATCAAATGGGGAGAACCGGCGGTGCTGTTCTCAAAAGAAGATATTGAGAGATCTCTCTCCCCTCTCCAATTTGCTTTGCTTGGAAAATATTCATATGGTCATCCTTCCCTAGCGGAGATGAGGGAATTTCTGGTAGGTACTTTTAGACTCCAAAAAGCCATTGTGCTCACTGCATTAGATCTGAGACATGTGCTTCTCAGATTTGAAAGTGAGGAGGAATACCTTAGGGTTTGGCTGAGAGAGGTTGTTATTATCAAGGATTTTCTACTAAGATTTCTAAAATGGACGCCTAGGTTGGAGTTAGGTTGGGAACCGTCAGTAGTTCCTCTTTGGATTTCTCTACCAATGTTGCCGATTAATTTGTACAATGACAAGTACCTAAGATCAATTGCACAGGTAGTAGGAAGGGTGCTAAAAGTTGATCCGGCTACTACTCGTTTGACCAGAACAACCTCAGCTAGGGTTTGCATGGAGGTGGATCTGCTGAAAGAAAACCCTGGTCGTGTTTGGGTTAGGCTCAGCAAGGAAGGTTTCTGGCAGAAAATTGTTTATGAGAACCTCCTGAAATATTGCACTTTCTGCTTCAAACATGGTCATGGTGAAGGGAATGCAAACTAAAACTGAAGAGAAATTCAAAATCTGAGGGAGAAGTCGCCAAGTCTAAACCCACTTCAGCTAAAATGCCTGGTAATCTTGAAGCACCCAGAAAAAAAAACAAACTGTGAAGCAGGTTTACCAGGAGATTCGAAGAACCCTAGCACCGGTACTAGAAGTTGTTGTGATAGAAAACACATATACAAAAGAGATCCAGGATCAGCAACCTAAAATCCCAGAACATCTAACATTACCTGCAGAGGGGGTGTAGACGTCTTTTGCTACTAAAGATGATATTAGTTTGAAGCCTATTCAGCCAATCAATCTGGAGACAATTATTTTCTTGTAGGAAACCTGACAGGATCTGGAATCTAGCAGAGCTGCAACAATCCAAGTTGGAATTGGACGAGAGACTTTCTCGTAAGGAGTACGACAATGGCCTCAGTTCTGATGCCGAGTTGCTCAATAAAATTACTGAGAGAGCTCAAAATTCTTCATATGCCTTATCTGAGAACAAAGCTGGGCTAGAAGTGGAAGCGAACTGGACATAGGTGGTTCGCAAGAAAAGGCCTCAGAAAAATATGTTCGAAGTTAGAACAAACCAGTTACCAGATCGCAAACTGGCCAAGGTATGACTTCTTCTAGATGTTCTCAATGAATGGTCTTTTTTGGAATATTAAAGGGATTGCATATGATCTCTCTATCACTCATCTGAAAAAACTTTGTAAACTGCATAAGTTAGGGGTAGTAGCAGTTTCGGAACCCATGATTGGGGATGATAGACTTTCCTAGATTTATAGGAGACTCAATATGACTGGTTTTATGGTGAATATCAATAGCAAAATTGTAATTTTTTGGAATAGTCTTTTCTCTGTATAGTTGATTGATGACTATGATCAAATCCTATCGATGAAAGTCACCACCACTACCAATGAGAATTTCATTCTTTCCGTGGTTTATGCCAAATGTGATTGGCTGGAAAGAATGTCTCTTTGGGACAGAATTCGGAGCTTAGCCTCTGGTATTTCTGAACCTTGGTTGTTAGCTGGAGATTTTAATGTGATTACTTGTAGAGAGGAGAAAGTGGGGGGGGGGGGGGGGGGGAAGAAATCTTGATGTGTCTATAATGGAGGATTTTGTGGATCTAATAAATGTTGTAGGACTGATTGATTTGGGTTTCTCTGGAAGCCGATTTACTTGGTGCAATAATAGAGAGGGCTTGGACTATGTTTGGGCTCGTCTAGATCAAGTTTTGGTTAACTCAAGCTGAGTGCAATCCTTCCCTTTAAAGCCTATGACTCATCTTAATCTCACCTATTCAAACCACTACCCTCTAGTTTTTACTGTGGAAGAGGAAAGACAGACAAGTCCTAAATGTTTCTGGTTTCAGCAGATGTGTCTCTCTTATCACTCTTTTCGCACGATGGTCAGGGACTGTTGGACTGAGGAGGTTCATGCCAATCCATTGATGAGTTTATTTCTCAAACTACATAAATTAAGGAGTAAACTCAAGCAATGGAACTGGGAGGTCTTTGGGAATGTTCATCAGGCTGTCAAGGAGGCAGAAGATAGGGTCCAACAGGCTGAATTGAATCACTTACAGATGAACTCTGCAGCTAGCCTCACGGAGTTAAGGGAGGAGATGAAGAAACTTCATGAAGTTCACAAACAGGAGGAAATTTTCTGGAGGTAGAAATTGAGAATTAAATGGTTGAAAGAGGGGGATAGAAACTCAAAATTTTTTCATATGCCTATTAATTTGAACCGAATGCGGAGCAGAATTAGCAAGATTAAAAATTCCACAGGTGGTTGGATTTCTAACCCAGAGGAGTTAAAACAAGGTGTTGTAATTTTTTTTTGTAGTGTTCTCTTAGAGGAAGGAGTAGTTGGTGATGAGGAATTGCTGGATATCATTCCGTATGTGGTTAATCAGGAAGACAATGCCAATCTTTTGGTTGTACCTTCTGAGGCAGAAATTAAAGAGGTGGTCCATGCCATGGACAGAGACATTGCGCCAGGGTCGGATGGTTTTACATGATATTTTTTTGTCTCGTGCTGGGACATTGTTGGAGCAGATGTGGTAGGGGGTGTCCAGTTCTTTTTTAATGGTGTCCAACTTCCGATGAGTTACACTTCCTCATTTATTTCTTTGATACCAAAATGCAAGGTCCTTGAGAGTTTCACAAATTTTCGTCCCATCAGCTTAGGTAATTTCTGCTACAAACTTATTGCAAGGATCTTTACTAAAAGACTGGCAGGTATTTTACCTAAGCTAATTTCACTAGAGAAAGGTGCTTTTATTCAGGTGTGAAACATCATGGATAATGTAGCTTTGGTACAGGAAATGATAATAGATATTGATAGAAAGGTTGTGGGGGGAAATGTTTTGCTGAAACTGGATATGGCCAAAGCTTACGATCGGCTAAATTGGGACTTCCTCTTCAAAGTCCTGAGACAGTTCAGTTTTAGGGAACATTGGATTGATTTGATTAGAAAAATGGTTGTGAACTACTGGTTTTCAGTTCTTTGGATGGAGGAGTCATAGGATTTTTCAGTTCTTCGGAACTGCTGATTTGATTAGAGGCTTGCGGCAAGGGGATCCCCTTTCGTCGTATTTGTTTATCATTACAGAGGAGGTACTCAATAGAAACTTGTCCAAGCTAGGTGTACAGTATCCTATAAATGCTTATGTGACTCACAGGGGCTGTCCTCCTATCACCCACAGCCTCTATGCTAATGACACCATTATCTTCACAAGAGAGTCCAAGTAGGTGTTAGAGAAAGTAATGTCAATAATCCAAAGGTACGAGCAATGTTCGGGTCAATTGGTGAACAAGGCGAAGAGTTGTTTTTTCAATTCAACAAAAGCCTCTCATAGCAGAATTTAAATCATAACTTTAGTCACGAGCTACGTGCTCTCCCCTTCACCTACCTTGGGACCCCCATTGGTAAGGGCCGAGTGAAAGCAGAAGCATTTGATGGGATTGTGCAGAAAGTGGCACCAAAAATTTTGGGCTGGAAATGGAAAATGATTTCAGCGGGAGGTAAGTTGGTCTTAATTAGACGTGTTGAGCAGTATTCCGATATACTTGATGTCGGCAGTTGCAACTCCCAAGAAGGTCATCAAACTCCTGGGTCAATTGATGAAAGGATTCCTTTGGTCTAATTCGGAGACAAGTAGTCATAACCATTGGATAGCTTGGAGGAAATCAGCATATTAAAAACTTATCTGATGTCCAATAAGCACTCAAGTTGAAAGCTTTGTGGCGAGTGTTGTTCCAAAATTCATTGTGGGCAGAATTTTTTAGAGCCAGGGTGCTGAAGGGTAGTCATTTCTATACAGCCATCTCTCTGTGCTATACTTCTCATACCTGGAAGGTGGACATGGAACTAAGAGATGATTTAGTCCTTCTCTCGAGGTGGTTAGTGGGAAGGGGCAAAATCAGCTTCTGGTTGGATAATTGGACCATGGATGGTTCTTTAATTGAGGAAGTCATTCAACTAGATGGTCTTAATTTGTACTTGAGAGTTTGTGATGTTGTTGATGAGGTAGGAATTTGGAGTCTGGATCAGGTTAGGGGGTTTCTTGAGGATAAGGCTCTCCGACAGATTCAGAGGTCAGGTGTGAAGCTCTATAACAACCAAGACAAGATAGTTTGGCTTCCTGAAACAAAAGGAGAGTTCTCTGTTAAAATAGTTTGGTCCTTCTATAGGGATGCTCATCCTACGATGGATTGGTACAAGTCAGTTTGGAATGCTCTATTGCCCACCAAGATAAGCTTCTTTGTCTAGAAACTTATGGTGGGGAAGGTAGGGGTGGAATCTGATATAAAGGAGTTGGGGACCCCTTTTGTATCCAAATGTGTCTGCTATCGTGATCACTCAGAGGAGAATGTTAATCATTTGCTGGTACATGGTTGTCTAGCTCAAAAAGTTTGGCTTTTCTTTAGCAGATTGTTTGGGCTTCCCTTCAGGGGTAATGAGAGTATTAAGGAGATCCTCTCTGTTTGGTTTTCAGAAGCCTCAGGAAAAAACCAATGGGCTATTATAGTAGGGCTGATTGCTTGTTTTGCAGTCTAGGAAATCTAGAAGGAAAGAAACAGGTGTAGAATGGAAAATAAATTCAGATGCTCTAATATGGTGATTTGGTTAATTGTGCGGTGGATTCATGAGGTATCCTCTCCTCTACACCTCACCCATAGAGTGAGTTTTACTCAACAACTCTCTTTACAGGGTTTGGGGTTATGAATTCACCCAATTAAAAATAGGTACATCAATGTGGTGCATTTATTACCAATTCTGGAGGGTTACTTTAAGTTGAATGTTGATGGTGCTTCTAGAGGAAATCTTGGCCCCATGTGGTGGAGGGGGTATCATCAGAGATGGAAGAAATGGTTTCATTAGTGCTTTCTCTAACACCTATGGTTTAGACTCCAATTTAGTCGTAGAGGCTATGGCTTTGCTGGATGGCTTACACCTGGCGGTTGCTCTTAATCTAGAGAAGATAATGGTGGAATCAAATTCCCAACTTCTAATTGATATTCTCAATGGTACTTGTACAGCCCCTTGGAAACTTTGGTTTTGGTTGTCTTAGGTTCAGGAGCTTAGGAATAGATTGGAATTCTTTTGTGTCCATATTTACAGAAAGGCTAGCCAACCATTAGATGCTCTTGTGAAGCTAGGTTGCTTAGAGTCTCAAAAAACTGTTTATGATTGCATAGATACACTTCCTTCCTATGTCCAACACTAGATTACAGCAGATTGTTTAGGTCTTCCTTTTTTGAGAATTCGTTGATTTTAGGTTGCCTGGACACTTAATGTTTATATGAGCCAGGCTCCCTTTGTATAAAGCGAGGGGTAAGGTTTCACGTCTCCCCCTCCATAGTTTTCTTCATATTAATAAAATTTTAGTGGTCAACCCTCCACCAGGAGTAAATTTTGGGGTTCAAAAAAAAAGGAACATGGAATGATTCCCAAAAGAACTATTTGAAAATAAAAAAGGAAACACTTAGTATAGTCCTTTGTGTGTCCAAGTTCCAAAGCGATCTAGTAAATCAATACTTTATCCTACAAATAGATTGTAAATCCACAAATGAGATCTTAGAATATGAAAAAAAAATCTAGTCTCATGACAAATATTTGCTAGGTGGCAAGCCATATAAAAGGAATTGATAATTCTTTGCTTGATTTCTTGAAGAGGCAAAAGGAGAGAACTTATGGAAGAGGCAAAAGGATTTAGCCCCTTTATTCATTCTAATATAGACACGGTCATCTCAATTAATCAAGATGAAATAGCTCCCATCTTAGAAAGTCCTGATCAAGGGCCTGAAATCTTAAAGGTGAATCAAAAATACTTTTAGGAGAATCACTTCCCAATATGCTCCTTAAATAAGGATCAGAAGTATTATGGAGCCATCCTTATAGAAATAGGATCGGCCCGAATTCAGCATTGCTATAGAAATTATCGAGGAGACAAAATAGCTTATTCTAAGCTTGTCATAATAAAATTCATAACCATGGCAAAATGGGGATCCCCAAATCGGTGTAGATTCTTTCAAAGGCCTTTAGAACAAAGGACTAAACACTTTAATTATTGGGATTATTAATCTACTTGGTATAAAGTATTCTTAATACAAAATACACCCATTAAACATTCATGGTTTGTCCGATTCTTAGAAGATTTTCAGCATTGTTACTCCCAGTGTGTATACACGTGGTGGTGTCAGTGGGGAGCAACTGAGGAAATTCTGCCTAATGATAACCTGTTGTAAAGATACAAACAATTTTGAAAGGTAGAATACAGTTTTGAACACATCAAGCAAATGGAATTATACAGCTCTTGTGAGAAATAAGTAAGAGAAATATTCCCCAACCTATCTCTGGGAAGTGCGCATCAAATGGCAATTAAGGCCATTAATGAGGAGAAAGACTTTGACTCAGATGACTTTATCTCCATATCTAGACAAAGTAATTAAATTAATCACTAAAAGACAATAAAAAGGCACCACCCTAAAATGAGAGCAAAGTAATAGTAAAGTTGACAGATAGCAAAAAGCAGAAGCATCCAAAGCACCTGGATGCATAAAAGCAACAACCACGCCGAAAGTTACAGAGCACTCATGATGATATACGTAAAGCTACCGAAAATTACGGGGGCTGTCAGACTAATGGACATAAAGTCAGAGCACAAAGCCAAAGCCACTACATAGCAAATATATTTGCTCTTATAGGAGGGTCAATATAAATAAAGGCCCCTCTTCCAAAGAAGGTGTGGAGTTGGAGTGAGTCTCACTACAGGAGGGTATGTTTTCTTAAGTCATTCTAATGTGTTACAGTGTTTGTAAAAGTGATGTTTCGAGTTCCCGAGTCCTTATAAGTGTGCGACTTAGTTATTATGAGTCTGTTCACAAGTTCCATAACCACTATAATATTCTCCCCACTTGTAATATTATAACCTTGTTTAATATTATAATTTAAATTTTATTGTCATTAAATTCTTTTTTATTTCTCTTAATATTAGTTCCATCCTTTCCTTTCATTACTATTCATTGTTATTGTTCATCGGCACTGTTCACTATTACTATTCACGATAGTTTTATTTCTCTTACATTTGTTCTTTTCCTTGATGCAATTTAGCTGCATTTTTCTCATTTTCTAGGACCTCGTTTCTTATTTAGTTTCATTTAGAGCTACACCAGAGAGACCTAATATTAGGAGCAATTAAAAGGGATTCGTGGAATGGCCATAACTTACCCAAACGGGCAAACCCTAGAGGACACTGTAATGGCATTGTGCCTAAACATAATTAATCATTTTACTGGAAGAATGAAGGATGTGAATAATAAAATAAGGGAGCAACTTATAAATTTGAAATGCGGAACTCTTTCAAAGTTCAGATGGTATAAGGATGTCTTTTTCTCAAAATTCTATAGGTTAGACCCATACGGGGGCCCGTTTGGCTTGATTACTATTTTTGTCCATATACATGCACTTATTATCTCTTTTTTGTTATAATAATAATTGTTTATTCTCTTATGTTTATTGCACATTTGCTTATTGTTTTGTTTCTACTATTTGCTTATATGTTCACCTACTTGCTGCACATCACCCTATGTTAGATTTAGCATCTCATTGTCCTATAGGAGAGGGCCATACGCTTAAGCCTTAGGACCAAAGTACCCGTAAGCTATGCTGAAATCCCTCAACCAGCCACCAACCTAAGAAGCCCATTCATCCAATAGGTGCAGGTTTGAAGGGTGGCGACCTTCTTGGAGCCTTGAGTCTAGATGACAAACCCACCCCTCATACATCACACTCTACATGTCAGCCTAGTTAGTTAGGGTGTCATCCACCTTAGCTTTGTTTGCTTACATGCCATTTGTGGGGCCCACATAAAATATTGTCATAAAAAGAAAAGATGAAAAATAATTAAAAGGTTAAGAGTCCAATAAAACTAAAATAAAAAACAACATAACATTAAAAAATTAAATAAATAAAGGTAAATAAAAAAAGTTAGAAAAAGGAAAAAATTAAAAAAAGAGAGACAAAAATTAAAATAAAAAGGCGTAGGAAAGGTTAGTCAAATACACATGAAAGAAGATTAAAAAAAATTAAAATGATTAAAAAGCCAACAAATTGAAAAAGAGAAAGAATAGAAAAAAGGAAAAAGAAAAAAAAATTAAAAGGAAATAAAAAATCAATAAAAATAATCCCAAAAGAATTAAAAAATTAAAAAAAAAAGTAAAAAGATAAAGTGATAACAATAAATCCAAAAAAATTAAATATAGAAAAATTAAAGGTGAAATCTTTAAAAACCAAAAAGAAAAAGAAAAATATATAAAAAATGTAAAGAAAATTAAAACTAGAAAAAGATGAAAGTAATAAAAAATTTCTAAAAATCCAAAAATAAAATAAATTGTAAAAAAAAAGAAAGAAATATAATATAACAATTACAAATAGAAAATAAAAAATTACAAATATATGGAAAATCAAAATTAATAATAAAATAAGAAATACAAAAAAGAGAAAAAAGAGAAATACAAAAAAGAGAGAAAATGGAATAGAAATGGAAAAAAAAAGAGTGAAAAAACAAACAAAAAACAAAAAAGGAAAATTTAAAAAATAAATAAAAATGAAAATAGAATAGAATAAAGTTAAAAAAGAACAAAAACAATAATAAATTATAAAAGAATATGTACACAAAAATCAAAAGCAAAACAAAAAGAGAAGATAAAGAAATGAACAAAAATTAAAAAGAAAAAGAGAAAAAGGAATGATACAAAAGAAAAAACAATGAAAGAAAAGGAAAAACAAGAAAAGAGAAACATAAGAAAGAAAAAAAAAAGAAAAAGAAGATGGAAGAAACAAAATCAAGTAAATAAGAAAAATTCTACATATTTCTTTTTGATAATTAAGAAAAATTAATCATAGCAAAAATTAAAAGAAGAAATGAGACAAGTGAAGGAAGTGCGTAATTTGGGAATGATGGTCTTTAAGGAATTATGCATGTATCTAGATACCAAGCAACTTGAGAAATTCAAGATACCCAATTTTGAGAAATATGATGGAAAAGGTTGCCCGCAAACTTACTTGGAAGGTTTTTGTGGATATATGTTTTAGTATGGTTTTGATGACAAGCTCTTGGTCCAAATGTTTCAGAAAAGCCTAACTGGAAGAGAAAAAAAATCATGGAAAGGAGTATTTGAAGCATTCTTAGACCATTTTTCTTACAACATGGAATTAGTGCTAGATCGAACAGATCTTGAGTCCATGACTAAGAATCCTAGAGAGTCTTTCATAGATTATGCCTATCGGTGGCGTGAAATGGCATCCAAACTATGTCATCCCATGCCCAAGGAAGAAATGGTTAGACTCTTATAAGACTTTGAAAGATCCCTACCATACTTTGTTGGTTGTACAACTGCATAAGGATTTTAGCGAAATAATGAAATAAGCTGTTAGAATTGAAGAATCTCTTAGGCATGGACTGATTAACCCACTGATGATTGGAGTAGGGGCAACCACCTCTGATCCAAAGAAGCCTGGAACCAAGTATCAAGGAGAGAGTGAAATACAATTTATACGATGCCCCATGCCATCCGTGACCCAAATCCACATCTAGACCTAGATTTAAATTTTAAATCCAAACCAGATCTAGATCTTACTTGTTACCTAGATACAAATCCAGATCCAACCCTTAACACAAACCCATGTTTAGATTCAAACCCAAATCCAAATTCAAACATAGATCCAAAATCCATGATCCAAGTATAAACACAAATCTAAACCTAGCCCTAGATCCAAGATCCATGACCCAAGTAAGACAAACCAAACCTAAACCAGATCCAAACCTAATCCCAAACTTAGATACTGATCTTAGATACAAACACAAATCCAAACCTAGTTCAATATCCAAATCCAAACCTAGATCTAGATATAAACCCATATCAAGATCCCAGACCCAGACCCTAGATCCATGACTCAAATGCAACCAAATATTTAAACCCAAACCAGATCCAAACCTAAATCCAGACATAGATACAAATCTTAGATACAGACACAAATCCAAACCAAGTTCCATATCCTAATCCAAACTTAAATCTAGAGATCCAGACCCCAAACTCAAATACAATCACAGATCTAAATCTAGGCCAGATCCAAACCTAGACAAAAATCTTAGATACACATTTTTGTTTTTCCCATTATTTTGTTGCATGCATATGAGTGTCTATCATTTGAAGTTCAAAGCTCCCTTAAGATAAAAAAGGGGGAGATAAAGAATAGAAGAAAAACAAGAACAAGGCAAGGTTAATCTAAAGGTTTTTGGACATGTTGCTATTGCTTTATAATAACAATAATATAGGCGTCCTATTTCTTTGATTGCTTAGTCTTATTTAATAAAGATGATCACCTAATTTTTTACTATCCATTTTTCATTTTGCATAATAAATTCTCTGGTGTTTTATTCAGAGAAATATTTGTTCCCATGGATAATCACTTTGTGACCCAACAAGAACTTGATGAGCTCAAGCAGATGATGAGCGCATTGGTTTCTAAGGTTGATTGAATGATCACTCAAACCAGGGAAAACCCACACAAGACACCCCCATCAGGCATACCCTTACTCTTGTCGGCCCTCACAACATCCACACCTACACCCATAACCTTCAAACCCCCACCTCAATTAGTGTCCTCACTCTACAAACCATCAACTTGTAGGTGTTCACCTGGTACAGTTGAAATACCCAAGGGACCATTCATAATATCAATTCCACCTCAAACAACTCCACTATATGCATCACCATCTAAGCTGGCTCCACAGACATTATCATCATCTTTGGCCCAAGCAACCCCAAATAGCCAACCATCCCGAAAGAAAGAGAGAAGGGTTCTCAGCCATTTACCATAGGGGTGAACACTATTCAGTTAAAATCAAAAAAACAAAATGAAAATTTTGGTTTCAGTTTGTTTGATTCAGTCTTTTCGGTTTTTGGTTAAATAGGTTTGGTTAATTTGGATTTTGACTAATTCAGTTTTTGGTTTTGGTTTTTAGAATTAGAAATTTGGTTAACCAAATTAACCAAACTTTCTATTATTATATGTAATATATAATATATAATATGTAAGATATAGTATATAATATGTAAGATATAGTATATAATATGTAACATATAATATATAATATATTTATATATTAATATATAATTAATAAAATTTGATTTCATAATATATATTTTATAATATATATTATATATTATATGTTATAATATATAATAAAGTATATATTATTAGAATTTGGTTTTAACCAAAATAACCGAAAACCGAACCAAAAATTTTTATTTCAGTTCAGTTTTAATTTTTTAGTTCAGTTTTTTAAATTTGATTTATTCGGTTCAGTTTTTAATCAAATAAACCAAATGCTCACCCCTAATTTACCATGCTCTTGTGCTCAATTCTACCCTTGCTTGTTATAAAGGGATACCTTTGACCAATAACCTAGAAGCCCTTGTCGGAGCCAAAGCCAAAAAATTATGATGAAAATGCCTTTTGTGCTTATCACCAAAGACTAGGGCACACCACTGATCATTGCTGGCGATTAATGTTTGTTATCCAAGACTTCATCGATAAAGGTATATTTGATCTTGCTAGTGAAATTCTAGGCATGGAACCACCACTACCAAAGATGTTGCTTCACTAGAGACTTTATATCACATTTATTTTACTACATTAGGACCACTAAATAGTTATTAAATTTTGTTTTGCTTTTATCTTTTTAGAAAGGAGAATGATCGTCGTACAAATCATCTTTTAAATCAATAAAAGTTTTAACTTGTTTGTTTCATTTTATTTTTCTACCTTTTTCGCTTTTGATGGTGTAGGTGCGGTGGTAAGGCGATGGAGGTTAGTTAAGTCTCTGAAGGTCCAGAGAGGATGACGGGAAAGAGAGAATGCGATGCAGAATATTGGTTGTAGAGGATGGTGGGAGAAGAGCATAGAAGGGAGTGTGTGTGAGAAATAGAGAGACAGAGTGAGAGAGACTTCTTTTGAAAAACCCGAGTGTCATGGTTATATGGTAGTGTTTCACATGGGGGAGAGTTGCTCTCCTATTATAAATGGGATCTCGAGGCTATTAGAAGAAGATCCCAAAAGAGACCTTTCCCTATTAGGAAAGGGGATCTTTATCCTCATGTTAGCTATAAGTGAACACTACTAAGGTTTCGCCATGTGTCTATCAAGATTCTCTAGGGATAGAGCTTCCTTTCCCTAAGGATTCTCACATAGCACATGTCAGCTACACCCCCTCCTAGGTTTTCTTGTAGACATGTGTCAGGACTTATGATCGACTAATGCGTTTGGATGTTTTTGTAAGTTATCTTTGAAGCATTCTGTTGTGGCTTGTTGCAACTATGTAGAACACGATTTGCCTATGAATATTGCTAGATTTGTCTTTGTTTATCGCTCATCATGGCGTGAGCTACCATTCTATGCTCACCGCAGGATGTTAGTAGTGTATTAAGTTCGTCAAAGAGTTGCAACATCATTCTGGACTTATTGCTAGTCTCAGATAGCACATTGTGCTCATTGCATGTCCCAAAAGGCATTTCATGCTCATTACAAGTGTAGGATGGCCTTCTATGCACATCGCAAGTGTGTGACCCTTGCATCACTTTGATAAAGTGCCATTGTGCCATTACAGAGGTGTTCCGGTTGGGATTTCTCCGTATGGTGTTTTTTTTAACACCTTCGTCATAGTCCCGGTGATGGTAAACTACATGTACTTATAGATGGGACAATAATTTTTAATAAGAAGGGGACTTCCCAACCTTGGAAAGAGATGGAGTTGCCACTTCCCTTGGGAGGTTGTATTACTATTGTTTTGTTAAACATGGACTTGAAATAAGCTTCAAAGTTATGGTGTTGTGAAACAATGATTGTTGATCGAAGGTTCATTGCTATAAATGCTTAAGGAGGGAATAACCCTATCAGGCCAAAGCACCAATGTCCATTCCCAAGCAGTCATAGATAAATCCATCATTAATAGATCAAAAATAGGGCAGCCATAAGGTTGAAGTCGTTGTGATGGAATACACACTCCTTTGGATACATTTCTTGAGCCAGCATAGAATGATGGTGTCATAACAACCTAGTTCTTTGTTGATTAATAGGGAAAGGATTGGAGGCCATTATTGGTTGTCATTATTCCCTGGAACTCCTTTCCATTATTTAACACCGCTAATTATCTCATTAAGTTGATTCATTGGACCTTCTTAGTCAAACCAATCAAATTCCCATGAAACTTTTTCCCAAAGGGCTGGAGAAAGGTTTTAGAAAAAACAAAAAATAATAACAAAAGAAGAAAAAAAAAGAGAAAAAAAGAATAGGATCACTCCCATTCGAGTAACCTTAAAATTTCCAACTGTTGAATCTATCAAATGACATAAATACTCTTGTTGTTAAACTTAAATTGTGCTTGAAATGTAGTTCTTCCCTATGGGCTTATGCATGATGTGAAGAAACTAGAGATACTCTTTTGGCTATTTGCTTTATCATTTTTTTACTTCAAATCCTCTTTTATTTTTTTAATCCACTAGTTATACCACTTTGAGCCTTTATAGTGCCCATTCATTCAAAATAAACCCTCGTAGGATACGGATGTCAAATATTCAATTATGCGTGTGAATCTCAATCAATTTTCTAGAAAAAAAAAACAAAAAGAAAGAAATGAATATGAAAAAATTAGGACAAATACACAAATTAAAACAAAAAATGAAAAGAAAGAGAAAAAAGAAAAAGAAAAGGAGGTAGCAAGGATAAACTATGGTAGATATGATAGTCAAATCAATAAATTGGTCTTCGATAATAGCATTCATATTCATTTTTCATTTGAACCTTACCTATTTATATTTCTTCCTAGAATAATGTTTTATTTGATCAATCGGGTTTATAACCCATAGTATTGAAAGACATGAAGAGTATTTCTTCATCTTTAGCTATAAGAGTGTTAAATTGAGAAGAAATAAAAGCACAAGACTATAACCTTGAGTAAATCCCCAGATGTCAATTAAAGCATTCAACACCTATTGTAGGTAAGTTTCTTAAGCCTTTTTATCCTTCATTTTGGAACCCTATCCTTGGCTACGTTTCATCCTAATTAGAAGTCCTCCTTGATCGTTGAGAAATTGCAATTAGCACTAAATAGACCTAAGTGGGATGGCAATGAAGGAATTAAGAATGATGTTAAAAACCCGAAAGGGAAACCCAAGGAGTGGAATTGAAGAATTATAAAAAAAAAAAGAAAAGAAAAAGGTTGTACCTGGTGATTCTACAAAACTAGGGGCAAAAGGGGTACAATCCATTAGGGAATTGAATATCTAAGTGAAGTGATTTGAAGCATGGCAAAATTACCACTTAAACCAATTTGAGCAAATTCAACTTTATTTCTCGTTTGAAGCTTTCCATAAGTACCATTGTTTAACAAATCATTGGCTTCATTGCCTTAAATTGAGCAACCAATCCATTTGTAATATATCATTTTTAATTGATCCAAACTAGGGCAATCCCCCTTTTGGTAAGTGTTTTTTTTTATATGAGTCTTTGATTAACAATCTCTGCATATATAATGTTTATGTCTTTGAAGATCAAAGTATTTTGATCATTACCTTCCAAGAAAAAGGTAGTTACTTTTATTTCTTATTCATGTTAGAATAGTTCTTGGTTGAATTCTATATTTTGAGCATTCATTTGACTTCCTAAATGCGTCCCTTTTGCGTATCGTCTTTATTATATTTGGATTTCAATAATACCTCATTTTTCATAGACTTTTTTTGTTAATACACTATGTTTCCTCATCTAATTAATCATTTATAAATTTCCTTTGGAAGTCCATAATAGGGAGAATTGTGTTTTTTAGTTAATCATATCGTATTTTTTAATTCATCGGGATGAAGAAATCATTCATTTTTTAGTTAGTCATATTAGTCTTCCACCCTACAACATAGAAATTAGTGTTTAATCATATACATATCAATTCTAAAATTCCTCGTGACAACAAAGTCACTCATGGCATTAAAGTCCCTTGTATACCATAGATTGTTATATGCATGGAAACATATTGTATATCAAGCATAGAAATCATTTATTTTAGTTAAAAAACACTAATAATTTAAAAATTATTAACTTCTCATTTAAACTATATCCATTCTAAAATCAATTGCAACATTAAAGTCTCTCACGGCATTAAAGTCCCTTATGGCAACAAAGTTTTTCATGGCATCAAAGTCCCTTGCGACACTAAAGTCTCTCACAGTTTAAAATCCCTTATGGCAAAGAAATTAACATCGTTTTGCATCATGGTATAGCATAATTCTTGCTAATTTCCTGGATTATAGTGGATTGTTATTTGCATCGTAACATAGCACATCTTTTATCATTGGTCGTGTTTTTGCAACATGGCATACCATTACTTTTGTTGATTCCCAGACATACAGCATATTATTATTTTCATCATGACATAATGCATCTTGAACATGAAAATCATCAATGTTGCAGTTAAGGGGTATTAATTTCTCATTTTTCAGTAAAAAAAGTAATTGATTTATCGAATTATATCTGTTTCAAAGCCTATTATAGCACTAAAATCTCTTGTGGCAACAAAGTCCCTTGTGACACCAAAGTCTTTCGTGGCATTAAAGTCCCTCGTAGTGAAAAAATTAACATTGTTTTGCATCATGGCATAACATGTTTTTTGTTGATTTCCCAACTTATAGTGTATTATTATTTGTATCATGACAAAGTGCATCTTTTATCATTGATTGTGTTTTTTCATTATCGCATAGCATAATTCTTCCTAATTTTTTAACCCATAGTGGCTTGTTGATTCCACCATGACATACACACAATTTATCATCATCAGTGTTTTATTTTTAATTGAAACTCAACATATCATGCTAAATATATAAAATAAATAAATAAAATATATAATGATGGGAAAGGAAATAATAATGAGAGCTTGGTAGCAAGTTCTCCACCACTTTCTAAGCACATGGTAGTGTGTCCAGGATCAAAGGGATTTGGGTTGCTAGTGCTTATAACAATAAGAGGGTTCAAAATAGAATTTTGGGTTAGGTAAATAAAGGAATCTTGGGTTGAAATTTCATGGCTAGATATTTTGTAAGGCCCTAGGTCTAATGGTAGTGGTTGATATAACAATTGAGGTGTAGAACTTGCTTAGTAAGTTCTAGACACAATACCACATGCTTAGAAAGTGATGGAGAACTTGCTACCAAGCTCTCATTATCATTTCCTTTCTTATCATTATACATATTATTTCTTTTTATATATTTACCATGATATATTGTGTTTCAATTAAAAATAAAAACACTAATGATGATAAAATGTGTATATGTCATGGTGGAATCAACAATCCGCTATGTTAAGAAATTAGGAAGAATTATGCTATGCGATAAGGCAAAAACACAATCAATGATGAAAGATCTAGACTCTATTGGTATTCATTTTACTCTAATATCCTTGTCACCACTGGGATTTGAGGGAGGTGAAAAGGGTTGAAATAGTTGGTTCCCTTGAACTAGCTTTGGTAAGCCTTCGAAAGAGCTGGGATTTGAAGCTCATTCCTATACTTCGTATGCTACATACATCTCTTTCTTGTTATCGTGGACTCTGTATTTTTGTTTAGAAGAAATCTATTAATAAGTTCTTTTTTTAAACAAAATCGATCATTTGTTGCCGCCAGAACTACAAATATTTTATATGTCCTATATCGTGGACTATGTAAGTCTTTTTCCCTTTTATTTTAGATGCCCTATAAATATTAATAGAATCCGGCATCGCCAGAACTATTCCATTGTCGCTAATCTCTCTTCTTCTCTTCCATTCTCTCTCTTATTTCCAGCCGACTTTACTATCAAGATGGTATTAGAGCGGGGTTATTGATTGTGAGAGTAGATTGAACAAGTTTTCTTTCTATTTTGATTTGTTGAATCTGGACTAAACAAAACTGATCTAAGACTACTTTGGGGGTTTCAAGAAGTCATAATGGAGTAAGTGGGGGAATGGATATGAGTTTTCCCATGGTTGTAATTCCCTTCAATGGACTAAAATACCTTGAATGTTCTAGGGGAATAAAACTCTACATCACTGCTAGGGGGAAAATAGGATATATTAATGGGAAAGTGAAGGAACCGAAGAATGAAAATGCTGAATATGATAGGTGAAACCAAGAAAATAGTATGGTGATGTCATGGCTCTTGGTTTCCATGCTGCCACAAGTAAGAAAAACATTCATGTGAGCTGAAATAGCTTATGAAAAAATGGGAACAAGCAAAATCTACTTATTCAGAGCAAAGGCACTATGCCAAGATATACCAACTGCAAGCTGAATCCTCTACTTGCAAGTTGGGGGAGAGGAGTTTTTCATTGTACTACTCATATCTGACATTAATCTAGAAAGAACTAGATCACTATCAAAATGTGAATTGGAAATGTGATGAAGATGCAAAGGCATACAAGTTACTTGTCTCTCAGTAATGGGTATTTGCTTTTTTTTTGGGTTAAACCCTTCATATGAGTCCATTAGAGTACAGATCTTTGGAAGTAAAGACTTGCCATTAGTTCATGAGGTTTATGCCTTAGTCCAGTCAGAAGATAATAGAAGTGTGATAAATTGTGTAGAGGGGGAGCCAGTTGCCCTATCTATCCGAGGAAGTACAAATTTTAGTGTCGAAGGCTCCTTTAAGAAGGGTGATTCTCAAAAGAGAGGGGATGACAAGAGTAAACTCCAACCGTTAGAGATCAAAATCGTTGAGCCCTTTAATCACTTCTAGAGCGCAATATGAACCGCCAAATGTAACAGTCAGAGCTCTTCTTCTTTACAGTAAAAAAAGAGTGTTGAGATCCAAGGTACTTAAGAGATAAAATAGAAGTCCATAGTCAGCCTTGCTCATTTAAGAACCTCCAAGAGAGTTGATCATAGATAAACCCTATTCTTCAAAGAGACATCTTAGAAACCCAATCCACCATTCTCCTTTCTCCTCATGAAATTGTGCCAACCATATAAATAAGTATGAAACTGACCAGGAGAGTAACCCCACCAAAAGTCTCTTGTAATGGCCTTGCTTTTTGAACAAACCTATTGGGGAACCTGTTGAGTGGCCATCGAGTAAGAAGGGATAGCAGTGATGGTGGATTTAATGAGTAATTCCTTGTCAACATGAGATAGCTGCTCATTGTGGACCTCTGTTGGCTATCCAAGCTGAAGCTCTAGCCATCTCAAAGGGTCTAGAATTCGTGAAGAGATTTCAATTCTCTCAATTTTTTTTTTTGGGAATATGGCTTTGTTAGTATCATCGATCAATGTTTTAAAAACCCAATTAGAGGATGACCCGTTTTTGCCTCCGAGTCATGGGTCACCGATTTGATTGTGTGTGTATAATTATGTTACATATAATATATGTATTATTTTATATTTCGTTTAGGTTTTTTAATTTTTTATTTATAAAAATATTAAAAATTGTGATTTGAGGCAAAAAAGGGTTTTTTTGAATGAAAATAGTGGAACAAGGTACCAATAAAACTTTAGGATGCATAGATCTACAAAAGTTAACCCAAAATCAAAATAAAAAAAAATCATTCCAATTGAACATCAGAATGCAAAATTATAGTCAAGTGTACACATAGTTAATAAACCTACAACCGGATCATTGGATTGAATAAATCAACGGTTAAACTGCCCGGGCCGGATGTTTTTTGTCAAGGCATTTATGGTATTACATCTTTCTCGCATATTATAATCGGACACGGATTTTATCGGATCGGGTCGTGTATATGAACCATCCGGTTGAGATAATCGGTTCGGGTTGCGGATCAACGGGTATCATTGATAGCCCCTTTAGTTTTACTACAAACTATGAATCGCAGAGTACGCCAAACAACAGGAAAGCAGCTAAGCGCACGAAGGGGTCTGAGCTCAAGCACAAGCACTGTCGAAATGAAAGTGATGTTGAGACCTTCTCGTTTCCCATCTCTAGCACCTCCAATTCTCTGCAATCCTAGGCTCTCTTTGATTTCTTCTCTCAACCTGTCAGCGTCATTGAGCCTTCTCAACTTCTCTACATCTGCTTCATTACTGCCATTTATTAACATGAACTTCACACCCATTTCACCTTCTCTTCATTTCAGAAGGTTGAGGTGGGCATCCCCCTTGATGGGCAGATCAAGATTGGAAAGAAGAGGTCGGTTTATTCTGTTAAATCCGTCATTTTTCTTGTTCTGTTTCGATGTTTTGTTTGTGTATTTGGTGCTTCCATTTTAGGGTGAGCTGGGTTTTCCTTTTCCCGCCGTCTTTTGTTGATTTTTAATGAATCTTTTTAATTTTTTTTAAATTTATCCAGTATTTAAAGATAAATTTTGGCCATTCTTTCCTTGGAATTGGTTGGTTATTGTTTTTATTATAAATGCCAGCTTTCCCTGTACGGATGTATCTGTTTTATTTTTTGAATCTTTATTTAGTGCTAATTGGTTGTGTCTAATATAACTCCATTCTGATTCCATTATTCTAGTCAGTGGTTAGAAATTTCAGTTTTTCTTTTTTAAATGATTTATACTAGTCTATATCATTCATTCATTCATTCTTTCTGCTTCTTCTTCTTCATTTGATATTCTGTAATTTCTTTTTTTTTATTCTTTTTGTTCAGCTACATTTGGTGCTGTGAACAGTGTAGGAGGTAGAGAGATACTGGTCCAGCACTTGCTTGTCAGTGAAGACAACCTTAAGCTTCTTTTGGAGCTTCAACAAAGAGTTTCCGGAGGTTATCTCTCATAATCATATATCTAGATTTTTTATCAACAACTCTTGTGAACTTTATTGATTATGGGAATAAATCATTTGCAAAAGAATGTGTGCTTAGCACCCCTTAAGAAAGTTAGGTCATCCCATGCTACCTATCTGTGTAGTCTCATCCTCTTACAATCTTTTCCCCTCAACAGTGCATTGCACAAGGGATAGTGTAATTTTTCTTTCTGTTATGAGATAGCCATAGATTAAGGTTAGATTGCGTAATTGCAGAAATGAGCGTTTACTATTTCCCATCCAAGAATAAAAATCCTTTTTTTGGTTCATATATTGCCAAGGGTATTGCAATTTTCAATACCTGAAAGGCATTCATATTGATACAACAAATTTTCCCCCTATAGCATGAGTAATGAAGTTTAGTTTCCATATTTTCCAATATAAAAGGAGTATACTTAGAGTAGGATATTTTACAGAGTAAATTACATAAATGGTACATGTGTAAGAGTTGAAACAAGAGGTATATGTTAGGAAACTTTGTCTACGCTTATAAGTGTCTTAATGCACTTAGCTTGATATTGAATTTGAGGAAGTTATAGTGGTTCATGAAAATGGCTATTTATGGAAATGGATTTCCTTAGCTTAGGGAGTTTGTCATCTCTCACTTCTACATAAGGGATATCCAAAGCAAATCTGGAAGTCATGTATGTTATCAACATAACCATATCTCTAATAAGATTGGAATAACTCCAGCTATCTTTATGTTGCTGAGTATAATATCAATTTCATTCTTTCATGTCATTCTATTGTTCCATCTAGGAGAGGATTTGAATGACTTGGCTGTGGAGTACTCGATTTGTCCATCCAAAGAAAATGGAGGGATGCTTGGTTGGGTGCGGAAAGGACAAATGGTATATTACTCAATTTAAATCTTGCAACAACTTTTTAAATTACCAAGCCATGTTCCACTCCGAATTCTCAAAACCTTTTTATGTTTTTATTCTTTTTCTTTTCTTCTTTTTTTTTCCTGTTTTTATTAATGTATAGAAGTATAGTTACAAAGTTATAGGTGCCAACAACCCGAAAGAGAAATCTTCATGAAGGTAAGTCCAAGGTTCAACATTTCAATGTGATACACTCCATTTTGGGCATATCATTTCGTATCTTTTGACTCCTGATACACCTATTTTAAGGGAATTTTGAGAAGTCTTTTTTTAATAAATAAAGTATATAAAAATAGCCCATTCTATAAAGTAAAAAAAAAAACTAAAAAAAGAAAGGTTCAAAGTATTGATATACCCCTTCCGGATTGGGGTGTATTGATATTTTGAACTTTGGATCAACAATGCACCCGGTAAACTATGGGAATCATCCAACTGCTTGAGCATCATCACTATGGGTCTGTTGAAATAAATCACCCTTATGTGTCTGTTGAAACCACATACCTACACACATCAATCTTCAGCTGATGACTTGATGAGAAAGAAGGTGATTAACCTGGTGCATAAACATGCCAGATATTGATGAAAGTTCCATCAAGGATAATTTATTTCATCACATTGTATTATTTAATTTATTCAGATTTGTTGATAAACAATTTGTTTGAATTGTTTGTCATAAAGAATGGTCATTGAATCTTGACTAGTTGAGCTAGAATGTGTGCCCAAGCTGTTCTACCTGGACTATCAGACACACTCTGAAACAAATTTCACTTTCACCATCTTAACTCAACAAAGCCTTATCCCAACCATGAGATCTGCTACATGAATCTTGTTCTACCATTCCACTATCTTCAGTGCCATGTTGAATTGAAAGCTTCCCCCCCTCCCCCCTCAAAGTGGTACAAGTCTTCCTTATGAGTTTCTTATTATTTTTTGGCAAGTAAAAAGGAAAACTTTAATAAAAATTTAAAACCGTACAACAGAAGGATGATGAGCTAACACCCTAATGCATTTATCCTCTCTTTTCTTTCTTTTTCTCATTCTTTCTATGCTCTCTTTCTTGTCTTTTGATTCTCTATTACTAATTTGATTAATATCTTTTGGTTAGCATCTCTTTTAGCTCTAAATAACATGACCATTCTACTCTATTCAGTGTCATCCGCCATGTTGAATTCAAAGAGTTTTTTTTTTTTCTTAAGTGGTGCAAGTCTTCCTTGTGTTTTCTTCTTAACATAAACCTATGATGTTTCTTTTTGTTCTTCTTTCTATATTCTCTTTCACCTCTAATTCTCTATTACCAGTTTAATCAAGACCTTTTGGTATCTCGTTTAGCGTTCATCCGGGATTTAAATCACTTATTGGGACCTTCCACACAACCTACATAAATTTCATCTTTGCCTTTTTCAATTAGTTTTTTTGATAGGACCTTTCCTTTTCATTTGTAGTTTTAACTTTTTTTTGTCCTTTTCTCCATGGATTGTTTTTTGTCTTTTTGTACAATATCACTTTATATCCCTACCAAATTTAGTACTTCCTCACTGTTCTCCATTATTATTCACTTTGCTAGGTTTCAATGCAAAATTCCAAGCAAAACCCTAATTTTTAGAATTTTTGGGTTTTTTGATTTTCTCACATAAAGGAAGGTTTGTCCTTTTGTGATCAAACTGCCCAAAACCTCTTCAAAATGGATTGTCATATTCTAAGTTTGCATACACTTTTCATAGAAAAGTTTCTTTTGTGTACCTATTTTCTTGGTTCTGAAAATTTCATTGGTCTAGGTAGAAACATAGGGCCTGTTCATTTGTTTTGAAGTCTGACATCTGAAAGTGCAATAATTACATTAAGAGGTATATTGGTATTGGTGAACTTTTCTTTCCTCTGAATTCTGAATGCAGAGAATAATGTTCTGAATTCTGAAAATTATCAGATATCCATTTTGACCCCATATATGAATGTTTTTATTTGTCTTTTTGGGGGTATCATTTGAAAACAAAAAGTTGTATGATTGCATTTTAAGAGATAAGAGATAAGAGGAAACAAACAACCATTTTTCTCTTAAAGTTAAAAGATTCCTCTTAAGAGATAAGAGTTAAGAGGAAACGAACATGCCCTTAGAAATTGATGGATTATTTGGTCCAACCTAGAAATCTTTATAGGTCATATTGAGATTCTTATGTAGATCCATTAAACTCTCATAAATCTGTAATTCTCCTTGTTGAGTCATTCCTTCAAATTTTTAGCATGCTAGCTTCCATGGGGTTATCAATCCCACATCACATGTCTATTCTTAATTTACGGGTCCTCAAATCATTTCTCACTACTTTAACCCAATCCCTTTTTGGCCTGCCCCTAACTCTTATCGATCTTAAACTTACAACAGAACTTTGGACTACCTATCCCACCTTATTTTGCAAAGTGGGATATTTGTATTTGGCAACCTTCTTGTGAGACAATGGATATATTTTTAAGGGTTAAAATGTAAATTCACAACTAAAAATGGATAGCTAGGTCAATCACAAATAGTGAAATTAAGACCTCGCAACAATATTGGCAAAATGAGACGATGGCCTTATAGGAAGACACTCACTATAGAGTGAGGCCACCTCGTAGAACAAGACAGAACAAGATCTCACGAGGCTAAGGGACCCGACAAGAGAGCCTTGCTGAGTTGTGAGGAAAAGCCTCATGAGGCAGAATCTTGTGAATTTGGTGCAAATGGAATTCAAGATCACCGACTCGTGACCTTGCGAAGGCACTTAACCTCGTGAGGCCGGAACATAGTTTCAACATTCAAAGGTTGATGACTCAACGACCTTGTGACCATATTCGACCTCATGAGGCCAGGCTCGAGTCTCAATACTTAGAGGCGATAAACATGACATAGTGGTTACACCCGACCTCATGAGGCCAGGTTAGAGCCTTAACACTCAGGTGCTGCTTTGAGATTGTCAAATGCATGATTGTTGTTCCAGGGAAACCACAATCGACTGTCAAACAATGGATGGAACACTGGTTGTCTTCATAGAGCTACCTTGGCAAATTCATCCATGACTCTCTTCCTTATTTCCTTAGCCACATCAGGTATGACTTGGTCTCGGGTCAAAAGATTAGGTTTTGGGAAGATATTTGGCTTGGGAAGTCCCCTTTGAAGGAGACTTTTCCCTCCCTTTACACCCTCTCCAATCTTAAAGGTAGATCAGTGTCAGAATTTATTAGTCCCGCCTTCTCCCCTCTTCAGTTGAACTAGAACTTGGGCTTCGCTAGAAACCTTAGAGAATCTGAAATAACAAGTTTGTCTACTTTGCTTACATTTCTAAATCCTGTGGTTCTTGGGGACGGGGGTGTGGACTCTTAGTCATGTTGGGCTCTTCACTTGTAAATCTTTGTTTAATTCACTTGTAGCCTCCTCTTCCTCCCATTCCCCTTCTTTCCCTGTTAAGGAAATCTGGTGTTCCTCCATTCCTCCTAGAGTCGGTTCTTTTTGCTGGGAAGTGTATCATGGCTGCATTAGCACTTGTGATAAGCTCTAAAGGAAGAGACCAAACTGGTGTTTGTCCCCCAATTGGTGCTGCTTATGTAAGTTAAATGGTGAGACTACTTTTCATCTGTTAATCTCCTACCCCTTTGTCAGCTTTATTAGGGATTGGTTTGCTTCTCTTTTTGGTTGAAGATGGCTACATCCTGTCAGCTTGGAAGGGTTATTTGCACTTTAAATTGCAGTTGCACAAATAGAAGAGGCAGTCTTATGTGGTGATGTACCAAGGCAGCAGTAGTTTTGGGCTCAGCTGTAATGTTTGGGGAGTTTAGACATTTGGTGTCTTTTGTTTCTTCCACAATGTTTTGTTTCTCTGCTTTCTTTTAAAATTAATAAAATCCTTTCATGTGCTACTGGTAAAAAAGAATACACGATTGACTGTACCTGGTGATCGCACTAACACATGTTACTTTCTTAGAGGGCCTTGAGACGTGTCTTTGGGGGAGAGAAAGACAAGATCTGTTCCTTAGGCGTTGGTTGAGACTGAGAACACCCAACCTCTATGTCTCCATACACACAGCCTGTTTCTTGGCTTTTATAAATAAGTGAACAAGCTAGGCACGTAGGGACATTGATCCTTAGCCCACTTCCATGCAATTCCCTAACATCCCAATCTTCCATTAGACTTTGTTGAAGATTAATTAGTTTTATGTTGTTTTTTTGACTAGATGTTTTATGTTAGTTGTTAGATAGGAGGTGGGGACCACAATAGTTATGCGAGTCTAAATTTTATTTTGTTTTTGAGTGTTATATATGTTGTTTTATGTTTTGCCGCCCTATAAGGGCATAGTTGTCTTTGGGCTGTTCTATTATTTTAGTATAAATAATAAGTGAAGGGGGTGGCCAGATTATTGCTCTCTTTTCTTTCCAACTTCTCTTCTTCTTTTCTTCTCCTTCTCTCTTCCTTATCTCTTCAAGAAACTACTTTTCTTTTACATTTTTTTTTTTTAATTCAGCAGATCTCTACTTGGTATCAGAGCATCGGCTAGGGTTTCTTGAACCATTCTCATGCAGCCCTAGATCAGCCGATTGCATGAAGTAGTAAAGGGCTGATCGATCTACTATAGATTGCCCAGTTCTTGGAGTTTTTGTTGGGATCTAGTCATCAGGAAGGTGATCTACTGTTCGACATCAAAATCAGGAAGAACTGGAGTACGGGGAAGAGTCCCAGAAAAGTTGGATTCTTTGTTTTTGTCGGCAAGATATGATTTGTGGCAAATTAAGAAAGATATGATTTGCTGCAAATTTAGAATGATTTGATTTGATTGATTACAGATTTGAATAAATTTAGGAATGATTAGATTTGAATAAAATTAGGAAAGTCATATCCTAGGATTAAGGGAAAGATTTAATCAATTCCTAATTGAGAGAGATTCTAGGAGTAATTGAGAGAGATTCTAGGAGTTTCTCTCCTATCTTTTCTTATTTAAGTCGTATGCTCAACATGTTTTATTAACACATTATCAATACTGAAGTATTTCTTCTTCTCTCCCTCTTCATTTCTTCTTCTCTTTCTCTTTATTTTTCCACATGGTATCAGAGCTTTAGGGTCCGATCATGAATTTTAAGGCCGCCATGGTTGGCTTTGGTTCAGCCTCTTCGGATGCTACTAGTGGTGCGACATCTTCGGAGGGAGGTATTCAGTCAATGGCTATCTCTCTTTCTGAGAATTCTCTTCAAATTACCATTCACAAATTGAATGGAAAGAATTATCTTGAGTGGTCTCAGTCCATATGGTTGGTGATTGACGACAAAGGGAAACTCGGCTATTTGAATGGCGAAGTGAAACCGCCAGCCACTGATGATCCAAAGTACAGGCAGTGGCGTTCTGAAAATTCAATGGTTACCGCCTGGTTGATCAACACTATGGATCCTGTGGTTGGAAAACCATTCATGTTCCTACCGACTGCTCGTGATGTGTGGGAAGCTGTTATGGAAACCTATTCAGATCTGGACAATCATTCACAACTGTTCGAACTAAATACCCGAATGTGGAAAATGTAGCAAGGTAAGCGTGAAGTAACTTCTTATTATAATGAGATGATGGCTGTTTGGCAGGAGCTAGATTTATTTGAAGAAGAATGGGAAAGTTCGAGTGATAGTGCTTGGTACAAAAAGAAGATAGAAAGAGGCCGGGTCTTTGTCTTCTTGGCTGGTTTGAATAAAGAACTCGATGAGATTTGGGGACGTATCTTAGGGCGAAAGCCCTTGCCTACTATAAGAGAAGTTTTTTCAAGAGTGCGTAGAGAAGAAGCACAGCGGCAAGTGATGTTGAAGAATGTTAATGAAACAAAAACTGAGAATGAAGTGTTCGCTCTTGTGGCCCGAGGTGCAGACGTAGATGGAGATAAACGAGGAGGAAAGCAAAGGCCTTGGTGTGATCATTGTAAAAAGCCATGGCATACTCGGGAAACCTGTTGGAAGCTGCACAGGAAACCGGCAGGTTGGAAGAAAAATCAGACAATGGCAACAAGTCAGGGGGAGATGTCCGCGCGCTTCAAGTAAGCAATTCGGATCCAGGGCAGCAATCATCCTCAGAGTCTCTTCCTTTCACAAAGGAACAAATAGAGCACTTATATAAAATGTTTCAATCTCAATCATTAAGAAATTCTAACCCATCCTGCTCTCTAGCCCAGTCAGGTAATTTTTTCACTATAGCCATTGCTTGTACCAAATCTAATGGCTCCTAGATATTAGATTCAGGTGCCACTGATCATATGACCGGCACTTCACAATTCTTCTCTTCATATACACCCTGTGCAGGGAATCAAAATGTTAAAATTGCAGATGGTTCCTTTGCTACTGTTGCTGGAAAATGAGGAATTGTGTCTATTTCTCCTTCTCTAAACCTTAAAGATGTTGTACATGTTCCTAACCTATCATACAATCTCTTATCTATCAGCAAACTAACCTTTGATCATAATTGTCGGGTTAATTTTTGGTCTTCTTGTTGTGAATTTCAGGATTTAACCTCGGGGAAGATGATTGGGGGTGCTAAACTGGATGGTGGTCTCTTATATGTTGCAGAACCAAATTTCCTGTTCGTGAGGTGTATTGTGAGGGTTTATGGTGCTGAAAGTGGAAGACAACAGTGGTGTTGTTGCTAAAAGTGGTGAATTGTGAGTGTTGTTTTTGAAACCTATGATAGTGGGTACCCTAGTAGTAATCAATCGTTGGTGTGTATGGTGACTAATTAGCGAAGTAGGGTAACAAACTAGTGGTAGAATTTCTTCCCTTTTTCCTTGTGTAGTCATGGGAGAATGCAGTGAATGCAAGTCTAGTGTGATGGTCCCTTCTGATTATTTGAATGTGCAGATGACATCTATAAAACTAAATGGTGAGAATTATGTGCCTTGGGCTAAATTTGTTGAGGTTTTTCTGAAAGCTAAGAAGAAAGTGAAGCATGTGAGGGAAGATAAACCCCCAACTGATTCTCAGGGATATGATGAGTGGGAGCAAGAGGATCCGCAAATTATGACATGACTATGGAACAGTATGGAACCCAAACTTAGTGTGAACTTCATGTTTTTAGATACAACCAAGGAGGTCTGGGGTCATGCAAGGAAGCTTTATTTTGGACAAGACAACACTACTAGGGTTTACCAATTGTACCAAGAGTATTTCAATTTGCAATAGGGGAATTGGTCTTGAAGATTATTATGCAAGTATGAGAAATCTGTGAAATGAGTTGAATGTGTAATACCCTCTTACACTTGATGTCAAAATTCAACAACAGAGAGAGCAGTTGGATGTGACTAGATTTTTAGTAGGGTTGAAGTCTAAATATGAACTTGTAAGGGCATAGATACTAGGTTGATTTGCTCTTCCCTCTCTTGAGGAAGTATTTGCTTGTCTCCAGAGAATCTCGGTTGGACCCAAGGAGAACTCCACTATATTATATAGGTTTGCATTGCAGTAACGAGAGGGGGAGGCTGTGGAGGTAGAGGACTCAGTAATGGTTAGAGGAGGTATACACATTGTGGTATGGAGGGACATACTATCAACTTCTGCTATGATCTACATGGCCCACCTTCAACCTGGGCAAATCATGCAGTCGTAACTAGTTGTGGTTCGAGACAGGAATCTCAGCAAACTGATTAGATACTCTTTACATCTATAGATGCCTCTAGAAAGGGATTATGAGTGTTCCACGGGATGATTATGAGTGGTTCATTCAGGGTACGTCTCAGCAGAACACAACTACCCTTGCACACTCAGGTATGGTTTGTCTGGAGCTTCCGATCATATGATTGGGACTCCAGGTGTGTTTTCATCACTTTATTCGTCTTCCACATCACAATCTGTTACTCTTTTTAATGGTTCTATATCTTCCATATGTGGTGTTGGTAATGTTGACATAGACTCATTATCCCTATCTTCAGTTTTATATGTTCCCAAGTTTCCCTTTAACCAGATGTTTGTTAGTAAATTGACTAAGTCTCTTAATTGCTCGATCACTTTTGGGTGTGTGTTTTGTTCATAATTTTGGGCCTAGAATGGACAAGTTAGATGCTCGATCCACTAAGTGTATCTTCCTTGGCTATTCTAGGACCCAAAAAGAGTATAAGTGTTATAACCCCAGTTCCTAACATTCTTTTGTGTGTCCTGATGTTACATTCTTTGAGTTTGTTCCTTTTTTCTCCAGGTCGGATGTTTCTTCTCTTCCGTCACTATCACCTCCTCTTCCAGTTCTTGTTGAGGACCCTATTCCTCTTGTTCCAGTTGTGACCAAGTCTTTGTCTCCAGTGCAACTACTTGCTAGACAACCACCCATCCAGCAAGTGTATACGCATCGTTAAGTACCGGCTCCTCCTCTAGCTTCGTCACTGTCGACAGATCCGACAGTTGTTCCCACCCTAGCCCCACCTCCTGTTTCTGACCTTGATCTTCCTATTGCTTTGCAGAAAGGTAAACGCAGTTGCATTCTTCACCCCATTTCCAATTATGTTTCTATATCTCACCTTTCAACTTCCCATCGCCATTTTGTTTCTATGTTATCCTTTGTCTCTGTTCCGAAGTATGTCTAGGAAGCTCTCACTTTTCCAGGGTGGCGCCAAGCAATGGAGGAGGAACTCTCGGCCTTGACTCGTACTCATACGTGGGACCTCACCACTCTTCTGCCTAGTAAGCATGTTATAGGCTGTAAGTGGGTATACACTGTTAAATATTTGCCTAAGGGGAGTGTTGAACGGTTGAAAGTTCGATTAGTTGCCAAAGGTTATTCACAACTATATGGTATTGATTACACAAACACCATTTCCCCTGTTGCCAAATTTGGTTCTGTTCGTCTTCTGATCTCCCTTGCTGCTATGTATGATTGGCCCTTGTTTCAGCTTGACATCAAGAACGCCTTTTTACATGGTGATCTCCTTGAGGGAGTGTACATGGAGCAACCGCCAAGGTTTGTTGCTTAGGTGGAGGGTGATAAGGTATGTAGACTTAAGAAGGCTATTTATGGGCTTAAACAATCCCTTCGTGCATGGTTTGGTAGATTCAGTGAAGTAGTGAAGAAGTTTAGCATGAAACAATGTCAGGTTGATCATTCCGTATTCAGCTATGAGTCCAGTGCTGGAAAGATCCTATTGGTGGTATATGTAGATGATATTGTTATCGCTGGCGGTGATAGACCAGGGATTGACAAGTTGAATACTTACTTGCATGATCACTTCCAAACGAAGGATTTTGGCAAATTAAGATACTTCCTAGGGATAGAAGTAGCGAGGTCCAAGAATGGTATTAATCTATGCCAGAGGAAATATGTCTTTGATCTGTTAGAGGAAATAGGGTTGTTAGGTGCCAGACTAGCTGAAACACCCATGGAACCGAATGTTAAGTTGAGTCGTGATGCATGTGAGGAGTTTGAAGATCCTGGAAGGTACAGAAGGTTGGTAGGTAAGCTGAATTACCTAACCATCACTCGACCCGATATCTCATTTGTAGTTAGTGTAGTGACTCAGTTCATGCAGAATCCTCGAATTCCACATTAGGAGGCGGTTCTAAGGATTGTGCAGTACTTGAAGGGAGCTCCAGGTTGTGGTTTGTTATATAAGAGTGGAGGAAGTCTTGAGATAGAGGGGTACACGGACTGATTGGGCCGATTCCATATCTGACAGAAGATCCACTACAGGGTATTGCACTTTTCTTGGTGGCAACTTAGTGACATGGAAGAGTAAGAAGCAGACAGTGGTAGCAAGTAGTGCAGAGGCTGAATATAGAGCCATGTCACACACAACATGTGGACTAGTGTGGTTGAAGCATCTCTTAGAGGAAATGGGGTACTTGATTGACATGCCTATGAACCTATATTTGTGATAATCAAGTTGCAATTAATATCTCCTCTAATCTAGTGTTTCATGAAAGAAAGAAGCATATAGAAGTTGATTGCCACTTTGTACGTGAGAAGGTGCTTTAAGTACAACATATGCGAACACAGGAAATCAATGGGTAGATCTGTTTACCAAAGGGTTGAGTTGGGGAAGAGTGGACTACATATGTGACAAGCTGGGACTAAATGACATATACTCACCAGCTTGAGGGGGAGTGTTAGAGTCAGTTGTAGAAGGGTAGTATAGGCTTTTTACATTAACTTATATGTTAAATGCAATTATGAGTAGATCTTAAGTTAGCTGATGTGTCTTTACATTAAGTTATTATTATTATTATTATTATTATCAAGAACCATGGTAGTTATTCTACAATCCTTGGCACACTTTACTTTGCCCAGTAATTGATTGTTGTAATAGTCTAAATCCTTATAAATTGGCCTATTTGTGACCTAAATCATGCTTTTGAATTGGCTCTCAACATAGAGAAGCAGCAGCTGGTTACAACAATGAATTTGAAGCTAATGAGAAGAAAGTACAAATTTGAAGATAAAGAAGATGATTTCTTGCATGTCAATGCCCATCCTAGAGCTAAAGTTGTAAATGAAGAATTTCAAAGTTGTAAACATTGAAGATAAAAAGGGTGCGGGCCAAGAAAATATTGGAATTGTTGAAGAGGAACTTCCAACACCCATGGTCAGCTTGAGGTTAATGATCAAGAAGAGATAAGATCATAAGAGTGGAGCAAGTTGAAGAAATTCAGGTGCAAGATGCAAATGTGTTGATTGTAGTAGATGTTATTAAGGAAGTAAGTCACGACTTTACCTTACAAGTTCAACCGGAACCAACTCAAGAAATTACAAGTTGACACAGTACAAGTTCCACCAATGTCAATAATGGCAGAAGTTCAAGAGTTTGCTGAAGAACCAAGGGTAGCTAAAGACATAGGGATGGAGATTTCTCAACTAGAGATTGAAGGAAAAGTTCCAAATGCTGCAATTGAGATTTTGGATATGAAAATTCATAGTGATAAGCAAGGGGAAGATTCACCACAGGTTAGGCTGATTGGTGATGTAAGTGGTCAAGAAGCTAATGTTATTGATTATTTAACAATGAAGGTTATGGAGTCAGTGTTACAGACATACACTGCTTTCAAGATCCATCTATAGCTATATGTGTGACATCTACTCTACACTCTACAGTCAAAGTGTGTTGAAGTAGCCATGGGAATTACTACTCCTTTAGTCATGGATGTACATCAACTTTTCATCCTCATGTTCTTCAAAACTCGAGGATGAGTTTTTTTGAACCAGAAGAGAATAATGTGGGAGCTGAATAATCAAATTTGGAATTTTCTGATTTTTTGTCTTTCTGTATATTTGGACAGTATGGGTATTTTCGTCATTTTGACCAGTCCCATGTGGGTTTGGGCTATAGCATCTTGTTCCTCTAGCTTAGTAGTGTTTCTCTTTCAATTTTCAGTTTATTTGCATTAGTAGGTAGAAAGTTATTACGTTTCTTGATGCACAAGACAAGGGGTGGCATTTTTGTAATTATGGTGAACAGTATTCCGGGCCTCTCCATAAGTAGATGTATTCTCTTCTTTTGAAGCTAATGAATGAAGATTTCTTTAGAGCTCTCTTGCAAGTTTTCTGCATGGAGTGATTCCTACAAATCCTAGAGTGATTCTAGGACCCTTGGAGTGATTCCTTGGGATTTCTCTCTTTTCTCTTCCTCTACCCTTTCTCCCCCTCCCCCCCTCTCTCTCTCTCTCACGTTCTCTCTTCATCTCTCTTTCTGTCTTGTGATAGTTTGTTGCTAGCCCCACTGCATTAAGACATCAGCTGTTTTGGGCTCAGTTGTAAGATCTGAGTTGGGGTGGGATAGCAGGGGTATGCTCACAATCTATATTTGTAATGCAAAGCTGCAACCTCTTGTTGTACTGTTTTTTCTTTTATCTAATAAAATTCTGTTATCTGTTGCTGATAAAAAATTATGTGAGATTAAATAAAATTTATGACCATAACCATTGATACCTAGTTGGGTATGCGAGATGTTGCTTCTCTATTAATAAAATTTTCCAGTGAATCATAAGAAAAGGCAAACCATTGATACCTAATTAAGTTTCTTCTGCTGACCGTTTGTCACATCTGGGCAGCGAACCAAATATCTCCAATTATCTGACCTGGGGGTTTTGATACAAACCTCCAAGGGGACCCTTTGAATGGCAAGGCTTGCCACCTCACAAGAGCCTTTGCTAACTGGAAAAATAGAAAGAGAACTGTTCCCTTTGTTTGCACAAGGGTCCTCTCCCCCTCCCCCATGTTTATATTATTAACAAATTATGTCTATAGAATTGTCCATGGATTCTCTTTTTTGGTTCAGTATATCCAGTATCTTTGTCTCCATAGGTTCTCATTTTCAACATACATTAGAGCCAAGCTAGTATGATGGATTTCTTGGTGTCACCAGGTACCAGAGGTTGAGGAGGCTGCATTCAGTGCACCTTTAAACAAAGTTGTGCGATGCAGGACTAAATTTGGGTGGCACTTGTTGCAAGTATTGTCTGAAAGGTATGTCTGAGAAACCTTTAATGGAAAATTCTACTTGATATTCAAAAAATACATTTTCTAATTATCATTTTATTTTGTACTTGTTTGGGGAAACTAATGCTTCTAGGGAAGAACTTATACTTCAAGACATTGACCCAGAGGAGCTTCATGCAAAAATGCAAGACCAAAGTTTCTTTGAAGAGGCTCAATTGATAGATGTTCGTGAACCTGAAGAAGTGTAAGAACTGTAATTTCATTTTTCTGCTAAAAATGAATTTTGTAATTCCTTTGGTAAAATTATCAGCCAATTGTTGACATAGCTTCAGACAAATTAAAGAGACTTCACAAGAAAATCACAAATAAAGTATTGATCCACATCAATGTTTTTCATTCATCCTATCATGATGTGCTAGATTATGAGTATTGTTAATAGTATTCTGATTATCGAGGTATAGTCTTAAAGGACCATCAGAAATAAACTCCAATTTTTTTTTTTTTTTTTTCTAGGAGGATCTTCATCTAGAGTAGCTTTGCAACACCATGTGCTATGACCCGATACTCTACCTCTACACTAGGTCTCACTACTACTAATTGGATCTTGCTCCTCCAGGACACTAGATTTCCAGCAACAAATGTACAGTGGCCTATTGATTTCCTATCATCAACACAAGCATCCCAATCTGGATTAATATAAGCTTCCACCCTGGAGTTTTCTTCAAATAAAACAGTAGAAATCTGCTGATTTAAAAAATTTTGTATTAAAAAAAATCTGTAAAAGAAAATATATTTTCTTGAAGAAGAGAAGAGAGAGAAGAAGAAGAAGAGAAAGAGATTTGAGAAAGAGAAAGAGAGCTTAATTCTGTCCGCCCCCTTCACTAGTATTTATATTAAAAATATAGTGGAGTACAATGACTAATATGCCCTTATAGGGTGACAAGCATCTAAAACAACATAAAAGACTTAAGAAACAATCAACAAAGGACCTAACATAAATGCTGTGATCCCCACTTCCTATCAAACAATTAACATATAAAAATTACTGTTAAATCTACACAAAACTGATTAAATCTCAACACTCCCCCTCAAGTTGGGAGTAAGTGTCATACATTCCTAACTTACATAAATCATGTTCAAGCTTGTTCCTTGCAACCCTTTTAGTGAGTACATCAGCCAACTGCAATTTTGAAGAGACATAAGGGAAGCAAACTTCTCCGATTGTTACCCTTTCTCTTATGAAGTGCCTATCAACTTTAATGTGTTTTGTCCTATCATGCTGAATTGGATTGTGGGCAATATTGATTGCAACTTGATTGTCACAATATAACACCATAGGTTCCTTTGTTTTAACCCCAATCTCATTCAGTATGGATATAATCCAAAGTAGTTTTTAGACACCATGAGCCATGGAACTATATTCAGCCTTTGCACTTGACCTAGCCACAATTGCCTGTTTTTTACTCTTCCATGAGATCAAGTTTCCATCCACAAAGGTACATGTCCCTGATGTAGATCTCCTGTCATATAAACAACCTGCCCAATCTGCATCTATATGAGACTCTAGTTTCAGATTTTCATGGTTTGAGAAAAGAATACCTCTGTCGGTGTGCTTCTTCAGGTATGCAAGTGTTCTTTCAATGGCTTCCTAGTGCTGAACCCAAGGTGCATACTTGTATTGGCTCACAACACTAACAACATAGGAAATATCTGGACGCATCATACACAAACATAATAGCCAGCCCACCATTCTCTGATATCTCTCCACATCCTTAAGTAACTCACCATCCACAGCATTAATTCTATGATTTGGGTCAATACGAGTGTCACCTGGTTTGGTTCCCAACTTTCCAGTCTCCTACAGTAGGTATAGTACATACTTTCTCTGAGAGATGAAAATCCTATGCTTGGATCTTGAAACCTCAATCCCCAGGAAATATTTTAGCTTACCAAGAACTTTGATTTCAAACTCTTGCTGTAATGATTTCTTGAGAGCATCAATCTCCTTCAGATCATTTCCTGTAACTACTACATCTTCCACATATACAATCAGAATTGATACAAGTGCATCTCTCCTTTTCACAAAGAGAGTGTGATCAGACTAGGTTTGTGTGTACCCAAAGAGGATAAGTGCCCCTCTAAACCTGTCAAACCATGCCCTAGGTGACTGTTTTAGGCCATACAATGATTTTTTTTAGCTTACAAACCTTTCTTTTACCAACATTTTCATAAGACCCAGGCACCCAGTTGGGGTGTCCATATATACCTCCTGCAAATCTCCATTGAGGAATGCATTTTTAACATCAAGCTAAAATAGGGGCCATGAATAGGTGGTTATTAGAGACGTGAATTTGAACTGAACTCATCTTAGCAACCGGTGCAAAGGTCTCCAGATAATCAGTGCCATAGGTCTGTGTATACCCTTTTGCAACCAACCTTGCCTTGTACCTCTCTATACTGCCATCAGGCTTGTACTTCACAATGAACACCCATCTACATCTGACTGTCTCCTTGTTTGGAGGAAGATTGACTATCTCCCAAGTCTGGTTTTTAACCAAGGCTTCCATCTCTTTTTGCATAGTTGTTTTCCACTCAGGTTTGGAGAGTGTCTTAGTAGCATTCCTGGGTATAAATATAGAATCTAGGGAAGAAAGGAAACCTCGGTAGGAGGATGATAAGGTTTTATAGGAAAGATGGTCTGAGATGCAATGGGTAGTACACTTTCTCTTCCCTTTGCGAAGGGCAATGGGAAGATCAACTTCCTAGTGAGAGAGATTTAGAGGAAAGCCCATTCCACCCAAGGTTCAAGCTTTGTGTTGGGAGGTTTTCCTTGGAAAGGTGAATACTTGTGACATGTTTCAAAAGAGGAAGCCAAATAAATGCCCCTCTCCTCATGTGTGTATTCTTTGCTTGGCAAATGGTGAATCCCTACCACATTTACTGCTTCATTGTCCTATTGTGCTCTTTGTCTGGGACTCTCTTTGCTCTCTCTTTGGTTGCAGGTGGACTACTCCCCAGGATATAGTGAGTCTCTTCAACTCAAACTTCCTAAGGCAACCGAAAAAAAGAGGAAGGGTAATGTGGAAAGCAGTTAGGGCAGCACTAGTGTGGACTGTTTGGGAGGAAAGAAATGCAAGGATCTTAAATGAAAGGCGAAGGTCAAAAGAAGAAATTGTGGATTCTATTAAAGATAAAGGTTGCAAGCTGGCTAAAAACACTAGATCTCTTTCAAAGCTTTCAAATGACTGGCATTACAAGAGCATGGAATGAAGTTGCACACTCCACTAAAGGGAAAAATAAAAAAGTGATGGACTGGAAGCTCCCAGGTGGCAATAAAATAAAGCTGAACTTTGATGGGAGCTCTTTAGGAAAACCGGGACTGGCAGGTTAGAGATTGTTCACGGAAAGTATTGGCAATGTACTTGGGTCTTCTAGGGGTAGGAGATTCAATAAAGGCTGAGCTGCTAGCGCTGTTACAAAGGTCTAAAACTCGCTAAGCAAGCAAACTTTCAAAATTTGGAAGTAGAAAGGGATTCAAGACTGGTTATCTCTTGGACTACTAGAACGTGTAATGGTCCCTGGATATGTAGACACACTCTGAGAGAGATAGAAAGTCTGGCAAGGGAACTCAATGCCTCATTCACTTGGATTAGAAGGACTGCAAATGGAATGGCTGATTCTTTAGCTAAGCAGGGGGTCTATAGGCAGCAGCTGTTTTGGGATCAATTGGAGGTTTTTATTTTTTTATTTTTTTTTGCTTTGTTGGAATGTTGGCTGTATTGTAATTTGGCTCCGGCTTTTCGCTGATAAATAAAATTAATTCTTCTTTGCTGATCAAAAACAAATGTGTCCAATAGAGGTGTTATTTCTCAATATAAGATTCCTGTGGAATTGAGGATTTCATACTATATCATTGTTCTCCAACATCAAGTGGTCAGCTATTTTTGCTTCTTTGTTGCAAGCTATTTCAAACAGCATCGGAAAGGATTCCATACTATATCATTCCAACTTCCAATTAGTTAATTGAAGTATTGTCTCTTAGACTAACTTCTTTACTCCCCTCATCCAAAAAGATGTGGGAACCCTTGCCCATTTCTCACCACAACCAAGTGTTTGTCCTAGCACATCATTTTCAAGAAACAACCTAACATGAGCATGAAATGACAATTCAGGATCCATGGTCATAAGAGTTCAGAAAAAATTTTAATGTCAGCTGCCAACCTAACACAACCCACTTTTATCTGGACTTGGAACCAGCAATGTATGACAAGCTCAACACTGGTGGAGTTATGCGAGATTCCATATTCTTCTATAAACTAATTCCACTACCATGTGGATCAAAGTTACCACCAAAGCTAAAGATTAAACCCTTGGTAGGGGAGATAGCTTCTCACTATAAATTCTAATGGCCCATGCCTCCATTGAGAATCAAAGGAACACTACATAAAAACCATTGATGAATTAGCAGCTCTTCCACTTTTTTTCCAAATACTGGAAATTTAGTTACTTGTAGAAACTGATGATCTTGATAAATTGGTAATTTCTGAATTATGATATCCAGGTCCTCTGCAAGGGGGTGCCATATCATGTCAAATACTTCAATTTTGAGTGTAAATTCCATATGACACATTATCCAATCATATCTTTGTTTTATCTCACTAAGACAGGTTCTGAGATCTCAGCCAACATTTTCCAATGCTTTCTCTAAAGAAAAAAAAAATGTCCAACAAGAAATAAATCTAAAGATGATATTACTTCCAAGAGTATTGAAATGTTTTTTGCAAGTTTATGGCAATAATTTGTTTAGCCAATTATGGGATATCTTTTTCACCTGCTACTGTTTCTGTTTGTGTGCTTAATTATTTGGTGGGAACAGTGCCCAGGCCTCTTTGCCAGGTTTTCAGGTTCTTCCCCTTCGCCAGTTTGGGAGTTGGGGCCCAGAAATAACAACTAAGTTTAATCCTGACAAGGATACATATGTTTTAGTAAGTAAAGTTCTCCAGAAAACAAAATGTTCATTTTCTTTTTCTTTTACACAAGGAAAGTAATTATATTCATATGTTTAGATTGTTTTGTAGTTAATTCACTTTGTATGGAATTTAAGTGTACCAAATTCTTTGTTCTTGTTCTGACATTAAGTCCCACTGCTTTGAAGTTGCAATTGGCTTGTTAATGATAACTTTTCTTCTTACATATATATTCAATTGCACTTCCTAAAACAAGGTTGTAATTTTTTTTACTATGTAGCATGATATACATACTTTATAGTATATGTATATTATCATATACAACTATTATGGGGCTTCATCTAAATCATCAACGGTTTAAGCCACAAAATAAATAAAAAAGAATGATGAAATGACCACTTATGCTTGATTTTAAGAAATAATGACAAGATTTTTGTTCTCCCTGGTTCAAAGGAAAGAAATGCATAGATAAAAGAGATGTGATTCAGATCAATAAATCTGTAAATAATTCTCAACTTTCAGCAAGAAAAAAAAAAGAGAAGAGAAGATAACAGTAGAGAGAAGAAGAAGAACATGGAGAAGAAAGAGAGGAGGAGAAAGTTCAATCCTTCTCTCCTAGCTCTCTAATCTTTTATTAAACTTGTTTAATTAAGACTAATTACAGATCTGCCCTTAAGTGGGTGACCAGATCATCACTTAAAAGAAATAAAAACAATATAAGAGAACATTACTAAATAAAAGTAAATCACTACGGCCCATTCGGCCCAATCTTTGTACACTCCCCTTCAAGTTGAGCATAGATACCAATCATGCTCGGTTTGCTTATATAATGTATTGGCTTCCCTTTTGGAACACCTTTTGTCAAAACATCAACTAATTATTCTTTAGAAGCAACAAATGGCAAGCTGACTGCCTCTTACTCCTCCATGAAACAATGTTCCTTGCCACCATAGCACAGTATCCTGAAGTAGATATCCTATCATCAATACATCCAGCTCAGTCAGCATTGGTGTATACTTCCAACTTCATGTGGCCATGCTCAACAAACAAGATACCCTTCCTCGGAGTACCTTTTAGGTAACACAAAACCCTCTCTATAGCTAATAAATTTGTATATATGGGGGAATGCATGAATTGACTAATGACATTCACTGCATAGGAAATATCTGGTCGAGTCATGAGAGATATAGCAGTTTCCAAAGCTGTCTCTGAAACACTTCCCTATCAGTCAACAGTTTACCATCAGTAGTTGAGAGTTTATGATTTAAGTCGATAGGAGTGGAAGTCGGTTTAGGCACCAAATTTACCAATTGTTGCAAGTAAATCAAGGACATACTTGCGTTGAGAGATGAAAATATCATCCTTGGATCGAGCAACCTCAATTCCCAGGAAATATTTGAGGTCACCCAAGTCTTTGATCTCAAATTTAGTATTAAGAAATCTTTTGAGATAAATCACTTCCTAAGTATCATTACCAGTAACCTCAATGCCATCAACATAAACAATTAGATAGGTCACCAAGTAGTCTCTCCTCTTAACAAATAAAGCATGATAGAACTGAGTCTATGTATAACCGAAAGCAACAAGAGTAGCTCGGAATCTCTGAAACCATGCTCTAGGAGATTGTTTTAGGCCATAAAGGGACTTTTTCAATTTATGCACCGTCCTTTGCATTTCCTTTCCATACATAGAGGTAAAGACGTATAAACTTCCTCATGTAAATCTTCATTCAAAAAGGCATTTTTAGCATCAAATTGGTGAAGAGGTCAATCAAAAGTAGTAGCAAGAGATAGCAAAACTCGAACTAAAGTCATTTTTGCCACAGGGGCAAATGTCCCTAGGTAATCAACACCGTACATCTGAATATAACCTTTAGCAACCAACCGAGCCTTGAACCTTTCAATGGTACCATTAGAATGATATTGATAGTGAATACCCATTTACATCCAATCGGTTCCTTCCCCTCAGGAAAGTCCACAATATCCTAGGTATGGTTCTTATGCAAAGCGTCTAGTTCAGTCATCATAGCATCCCTCCATTCAGGTATAAAGCTTATGGGGCAGACCTAGTGACATCGTGTAGAAACAAAGGCAAGAAATGAATAATAGGTTAGGGAAAGAAGGTTGTAGGATAGGTGTTTGGAGATGCAATGGGTTGTACACTTCTTTTTGCCTTTGTAAAGGGGTAGAAGAAGGCTGACCTATTACCTTAGTAGTAATGGGAGGTGGAAGAGGCTTAGTTAAAGTAGTCGAGGAGAAGGAGAAGAAGAAGAAGAAGAGGAAGAAGAGGTAGAAGAAGAGTTTTGTCGAAGAATACAGGTGTGTTACTATTCACACCCTAAAGAGGCCTTCTTAACTTTTTGAAGAAAATTACAAATGGGCCCTTGAATAGGTGCCCAAATACAATAAAGGATGAAAGGGCATAAATGCCCTTACGCTCTCAACACTCCCCCTCAAGCTGAGTATATATATTTGTCATGCCCAGCTTGTTCAAATTGTTGTTAAGCTTTGGTTTGGAGACACCTTTAGTAAGACAATCGACCAATTGATCCTCAGACCTCACAAAAGGTAAACAAATATCTTCACTAGCAACTCTTTCTCTAATGAAATATCGATCAACCTCTATATGCTTTGTATGGTCATGTTGAACAAGATTGTGGGCTATGTTTATGACTGCTTGATTGTCACAATATAATATCATTGGAGTATCAATCTTTAGTCCCATTTCTGTCAACAAGTTCTTTACCCATAACAATTCGGAAAATCCATGAGCCATAGCTTTGTACTCTACCCCTTCACTAGATCGAGCCACAATTAATTGTTTCTTACTTCTCCAAGATACAACATTACCACCCACCAAGGTACAATAACCAGAAGTAGACCGCCTATCATCAATAGAGCCTGCCCAGTTAGCATCAGAATAAGCCTCTACCTTGAGATGCCCATGATTAGAACACAACATTCCTTTTCCTGGACATCCTTTTAAATAGGCTAGTATTCTATTCACTACTTGCATATGAGATGATTTAGGCTTGTGCATATATTGGCTAACCACACTTACAACATATGATATATCTGGTCTAGTCAAACACAAGTAGAGAAGGCGACCGACAAGTCTTTGATACACAAGTTTGTCAGGAAGGACATCTCCATCATCAATTCCCAACTTATGATTGGGATCAATTGGAGCTTCAATTGATTTACAATCCAATTTCCCTACTTCCTGAAGCAGATCAAGGATATATTTCCTTTGAGAAATATAAGTTTCCCTCTTTGACCTTGCAACCTCAATCCCTAGGAAATACCGAAGATTTCCAAGATCTATAATTTCAAATTCAATAGCAATAAAAGACTTTAGTTCAGTAATTCCAGAGATATCATCTCCTGTGATAATAATGTCATCAACATATACTATCAACATAGTCACTTTTCCATTCGCTCTCCTGATAAACAAGGTATGGTCAGCTTGAGATCGAGAAAAGCCAGTTTTTAAGATAGCTTTTCTGAATTTGTCAAACCAAGCTCTAGGGGACTATTAAGGCCATAAAGGGATTTCTATAAACAACAAACCTTTCTTGCACTTCTAGGGATGTTCTCTCCAAGAGGAAGTTCTATGTAAACTTCTTCCTGAAGGTCGCCGTTAAGGAAGGCATTCTTAACATCCATTTGATACAAGGGCCAAGAATAATGGGAAACAAGAGACATGATAACTCGAATTGAGTTCATCTTGGCTACTGGAGCAAAGGTTTCCTGATAATCAATGCCATAAGATTAAGTGCACCCTTTTGCCTCAAGTCGAGCCTTATACCTTTCAATTGAGCCATCAGCTTTATGCTTTACTGTGTAAACCCACTTACATCCAATAGTAACTTCGCCCACTGGAAAAGAAACAATTTCCCATGTCTGATTTTTCTCAAGCGCCTCCATTTCTTGGTTCATAGCATCCTTCCAATGAGGGAACTGCACTGCCTCAATAACACTGTGAGGGATAAAAACAGAAGCAATGGAAGAGTTATAGGCACAATAAGAGGGAGATAAGGTATTATAAGAGACATATTTTGAGATAGGATATTTAGCACATATCCTTTTAGCTTTACAAATCGCAATTGTAAGGTTACAGTCAGAAACCACACTAGCATGCTCAGTAATAGGTTCACCGCAAGTATCAGAAACAAGAAGTGGTTTAGAATCCAGATTACTTGAGTTTGGGAAGTCAGATTGTAATGGACATTCAATCTCTGGAGTCATCATCTTTTTTCGTCTAACGAACCACTGGTGCCAAGACCGAGGAATAGGAGGCACAAGAGGTGTATTACTACCACCACAAGGAGGAAGAGAAGGAGAAGGATCGACAATGGTAGTTACAACTGAAGCAGGAATCGATATACAAAAAAGTGTCTGATCTTCACTAGCATTCTCCCCCTGAAGACAGGGACGAGAAGAAGAAAAGAAGGGAGTAGACTCAAAGAATGTAACATCTTTGGACATACTTTTTTCTAGAGCCAGGGCCATAATAAGGGTACACTTTTTGGATTGAAGAATATCCCAAGAAGACACTTAATAGACTTTGGATCAAATTTCTGAAAGGGATGAGAGATCCATCATATGGATGGCTGAACCCTGTAGGAAAGTTGGGCGAAACTTCAAAAATTTCTCTCTCCCATCTGGGAATCGCATTCCCTATTTTAAAAAACTGCATTTTCAAGGATCAATCTTGAACCAAACCGGACCAGATCTGAAACCAAAAGGGAGGAGAGGGATATACCTGATACGAAGTAGCAGTAACTCCCAATGAAGGTGTTCACGCCCAAGGAGAAAACCAAAACCTGCTTCCACTGAAGATGACAAAATGTGAGGTGAAGTAGGATCAGCAAGACGGCTCTTCTGCAAGAACCGAATTCTTCAGCAAGAATGGAATAGAGGGCTGGTGAGCACGACTTCAAATTGCTTCTTCTACCAAGAAGCAATATCAAGAACAATTCTTGATCACTCCCACAAGTGGAGATCGAACTGGGTAGGGGCGGCAAGAACAGGGAAGAACTCTGTAGATTGCTGAGTTGTGTCTGGTGTGTTTTTCATGTCCGCCCTGCTCTCTTATTTATAGCCTTTAAAGAGACAACCTCCTAATCTGATTAGGAGTTTCCTGATCCAAATCTTTATTTGGATCTGGACTCTTTAAGTGGATAAGACTTATCCTCTTATCCTTATCTGCTGATCCAAATCCATATCCGCCCTTATTTAATTAATCTAATTATCCTAGTTCGAAATTGGGCTTTAGGCCCATTAAGTTTATGTGCTCACTTAACCTCTTAACCTGCTGTCCAGTTGGCTCTCTTTGTATGGCGTGGGACCCAAACATTGATCTACACATCAGCCACATGGGTTCAACCTAGCCTTTGTTACAAGGCCTAGTTGAATTCACTGTAGAAGACAGTGAACCCCTGGAGTTCATCACTATGGACTCTCAATGGGCCCAACATTTACACTAAATGGTCCTTGGGTCCAGCCACCTTATGAAAACCCAAGGACTGTGGGCGGATGCAAGATTAGCCTATCAGATATTACCCTCAATGGTCTTACACTTAACCTCTCAGCCCATAATGATCAAATACTGCCTGACAAGAGAGGACCTCTCCCTCGGTTGCAAGGAACAGTGTTGCACTCTCTACTCACATGGATCCCGAGAATTAAAACCTTTTGCAAACATTTTGAAATCATAATATATATATATATATCTATATATATCTATATATATGTATATCTCTATATAAATATATTCTGCAAAAACAAATTTCAACGATTGAAATCAACTGCCAGCAGATTGCATCCCCGATCATTCATTTTGTCTGACAAGGGGCTGATCCTGTCACTATGATCGCCCACTCAAATGAACTCTCGGACTGTCCCAACATACCCAGGTTTTGACCCGTTTCAAGGAACTCACTGATTGACATATCAAAGACAGCCCAATTCGACACATAGTGCAGTACCACAATCGAGTCCCAACATTCCAGTTTTGCTCATCTATCTCCAAGGTCTAGGGCAATACTGGAATTTTGGTTTGGTTCAGGGTTTCAAGAAAACCCACACTACATGTACCTCAGGTCTCACCCTGGCAGCTGAGACAAGCCACCCCAACCAACTTGGCGGTACATCAGTGTCAGTCTTGGCAGGATAAATCTCCCTAGATCTATCCAACGACTGTGAAGATTCTAAACTGTAAAGAGACTGGGCCGAATGGGCCCTAACAACCACTCTTGTAATATCTCTTATTTTATGTTGATGGGCCACGCTTCATGGGCTTGTTATTTATTCTTGTTTTATTTTCTTTATGTAACTACCAAGCTGGCCGCCCACTTAACTCCTTCTCTTACCTCTTCTCTTCGCCATCTTCTTCTCATGTACAACTATTCAGACCTGTTTTATTCTGCTAATCACTAAGTTTAATCTTGATATTAGATGATTGATTTACATCTTGGTATCAGAGCGGGTTTCGTTCCTCTTCCTTTTTTTTCTTCGTTCCTGTACACTCTAAAATCAAGAGTTTATGGAGAGATAGGTTCTCTATAGTATAGAGAATCACTTGCCTAGTTGGTAGAGGGGTTTGGAGAGTTTAGTTCTGGCTAGATTTTGCCAAGAAGTGATGCTGTTTTGTTGCTGTTCGAAACCCTAGCTGACTAGAGATTTTCGAGGTTACCAGGAAAGGTGCAGCTTGGGTGTGGCGCTCTGTGCTTGGAAGGTGTCTTGTGATTGCTAAAGGAGGGTGGTTCAGGTTTGGAAGAGTTTTTTGTTAGTCTGGTAGGTGCGGCAGCATCTTCTCTCTTCCTCCTATCTGCTGGACGGAGCAAAACCCCAGTTTTTCAAGCACCCAAGTTCTGGTTTGACTTCAAGTAAGTTTACATAGTCAAAATTTCAGTTCTTTGATTTCCGTTTGATTAATGGAGACATATGGAAGTGAGTTCAAGCTGGTGTCGGTTTCTGGACCTGCCTCAGTAGATTCCGTTTTGACTGGTGTTACCACAATTAAGCTAGATGGGACAAACTATCTTGCTTGGGCACAATCTATAAAAATCTATGTTTGTAGTAGAGGAAAACTCAAGTATTTCACAGGTAGTAAGTTGAAACCTGAAGAGACATACCTTGAATTTGAAAAATGGATGCAAGAGAACTATACTGTTATAGGATGGTTAGTTAACTCTATGCAACCCCATATAAGCTAGCACTATCTTTGGATGTCTTCGGCTAAGGAGATATGGGACAGTATAACTGAGACCTATTCACAGAAACTGAATGTAGCCAGAGCGTACAAATTGAAAAGTGACGTGAAAAACCTGAGACAGGGGGAGAAGAGTGTAGCAATCTACTACTCTATACTAAAATCCCTATGGCAGGAAACTGATGTTATGGAGATAGTGGTATGGGAGAGTAAAAAGGATGCTGAAATGTATAGAAAGTTGGTGGAGAGAAATAGGGTGTTTAAGTTTCTCACTGGACTCAACCCAGAGTTTGATATTATCAGACAAAATATTTTGGCCAGGGATGATGTTACTCTTTCACAAGCCTATGCTATGATAAGTAGTGAGGAGAGTAGGCGGCAAGTTCAGTTGCAGAATCCACCTACAGAACATTTTGCACATGCGGGAATGAAACCAAAGGGCCCTACTGAGAAAAGAGAGCAGGTGTGTGAATATTGCAAGAAACCACGACATACAAAGGACACCTTCTAGAAACTTCATGCTGGACTTCTCCCTGATAGGTTTAAGAACAATAATAACCCTAAGAAGAGCAGTCAGGTAGGAAAACCCAAGACTGCTAATGTTGCTACAGTACCTGAAGGGGGAAGTAAGGAGAGTGAAGAGAAATCAACCATTGAGCAGTTGGCTGCAATGAAGCTGGATTTTGAGAAGTATGGGAGGCTCCTAAAATCACCTGGAAGCTACAGTTTCTTCAGCTCACCCTTCCAACAATACATCATCTTCATTGGCTTTTGCTCACTCAGGTACTCATGCTTCTGCAAATCATGCTTTAGTTTCAGGTAATTATAAAATCCCTTGGATTATCGATTCTAGTGCATCAGACCATATGACCAGTCTATCTAACCTTTTTTGCTCATATCATCTTCTCTCTGGGAAAGAGAAAATATCCCTTGCCGATGGGTCCCTTGCCCCCATCTCTAGTAAAGGTGATATAAAGACCTCTGACACCCTGTTCTTATCTTCTGTTCTTCATGTCCCTAAGCTTAACACAAACCTCTTATCTGTTAGTAGCTTAACAAAGTCCATGAATTGCAGCATAACCTTCTTTCCCACTCATTGTGTTTTTCAGGACCTGCAGTCTCAGAGGATGACTAGGAGTGGCCATGAGGCGAACGGAATATACTTGTCGGACACACCGGATCAAGCTTTGGGACCACCTCATGGAGTTGCCTTAGAGTCAGTCGTGTCAGATTTTGTTAACAAAATTTTATTATGTCATTTTCGGTTTGGTCACTTGTCTTTTTCTGCTTTGAGTCATCTGTTCCCAGATATGTTTAAATGAGTGTCTTTATCGAGTCTTCATTGTGAATCATGTGAGCTGGAAAAGCATTGTAGACATTCCTATTCAATTAGCAATAAAAGATCACTTTCTGCTTTCCATATTGTTCACTCTGATGTGTGGGGGCCATATCACACGCCAACCATGGGGGGTTACAGGTACTTTATCCTTTTTATTGATGATTATTCACGTTACACTTGGATTTATCTCATGAAATCCAGGGATGAAGTACCAACTATTGTGAAAAATTTTCATGAACTCATCCTCACCCAGTTTAATACTCGTATCAAAATATTCCGCTCTGACAATGCTAAGGAGTATTTTGAGAGAACCCTCTCCACCTATCTTGAAACTTTTGGGGTTATTTATCAAAGTTTTTGTTCCTACACTCCACAACAAAACGGGGTGGCGGAAAGAAAGAACAGGCATGTGGTTGAGGTTGCCAGATCCCTCTTGTTTGCATCCCATGTTCCTGTAAAGTTTTGGGGCGATGCTGTTCTTACTGCTACCTTTCTGATCAACCGTATGCCCTCCTGGGTCCTTGGCTTTAAAACTCCTTTTAGTCTTCTTTTCCTGGATGAGGATCTCTTTTCTCTTCCTCTCTGTGTGTTTGGGTGTACTTGCTATGTGCGTATTCATAGTCACCAAAGGCACAAGTTTGAACCTAAGGTCATAAGTGTGTGTTTCTGGGATATGCTTCCACACAGAAGGGTTATTGCTGTTTTGATCCAGTTCGTGGCACCCGCTTTGTATCTCGGGATATCACCTTTGCCGAGTTGACTCCCTTCTTTAGTATTCCTCCCGAGGGGGAGAAATCTGAAGAGCCCTTTGCTATGTCTCCAGCTGTTCCTCTTCCCATCCCTTGTGAATCTGATCATGGGGTGTCCACCTCTTCCACTCGGCCTACCTCTGATATCCCTCCTCCTCCTCCTGCTCCTGCTCCTGCTCCTACTCTCCAAAGGTGGTACCAAAGGCAAAGATTCAGACATGTGCAGGTTGTTTCCACTCCTTCAAAAGAGCATCTTGCCACTTCCATCATTCTTACAGGTCAGCCCTCTACTGACCCATCTCTGACTGTCCCAGACCTTGATCTTCCTATTGCTCTTTGCAAGGGCAAGCGGAAGTGTACAACCCATTGTATCTCCAAATACTTATCTTACATCCTTCTCTCCTCTTCCTGCTACTCATTTCTTGCCTCTGTTTCTTCCCATGTGATACCCAGGTCTCTACCGGAAGCATTATCTCAAGCTGAATGACGGGATGCTATGATGACTGAACTTGATGCATTGCATAAGAACCATACCTGGGATATTGTGGATTTGCCGAAAGGGATGGAACCAGTGGGTTGTAATTGGGTGTTTACCATTAAGTATCACTCTGATGGCTCTGTTGAGAGGTTTAAGGCTCGACTGGTTGCTAAGGGTTACACCCAAATGTATGGCATTGACTATCTCGAGACATTTGCTCCTGTTGCTAAGATGACTTCAGTCAGGGTTTTACTTTCTCTAGCAGCTACTTTCGATTGGCCCCTACTCCAGTTTGATGTTAAAAATGTCTTGAATGGAGACCTGCATGAAGAGGTCTATATATCTCTACCTCCAGGAGTGTATGGGAAAGAAATGAAAGGCAAGCTGTGTAAACTACACAAATCTATTTATGGTCTCAAACAATCTCCTTGGGCTTGGTTTGAGAGATTTCGCGCTGCTCTTGTCTCCTTTGGCTACATTAAAACACAATCTGATCATACACTGTTCTTGAAGAGAAATAACTCTCTGGTGACCTTCTTGATTGTTTATGTTGATGACATTGTGGTCACGGGTAATGACATTGAAGAGGCCAGTAAACTAAAAGGATTTTTCAACTTTGAATTTGTAATCAAAGACTTTGGAGATCTTCGGTATTTCTCGGGCATTGAAGTTGCTCGATCTAAGGATGGTATCTTCATATCTTAGTGCAAATATGTCTTTGATCTTCTTGCTGAAACTGGTAAACTTGGAGCTAAACCCATCTCCACTCCCATTGATCTTAATCATAAGCTTTCTACCACAGATGGTGAACCTTTGTCTGATAAGGGAGTGTTTCAGAGACTGTTTGGGAAGTTGTTATACCTTTGCATGACTCGGCCAGATATTTCCTATGTAGTAAGTGTTATTAGTCAGTTTATGCATTTTCCCAGAGATACTCATCTAGCTGCTACAGAAAGGGTTTTATGCTACTTGAAAGGTACTCCAGGGAAAGGTATTCTATTTGCTAAGTATGGTCACATGAAGCTGGAAGCCTTTACTGATGCAGATTTGGCAAGATGTATTGATGACAGAAGGTCCACCTCTGGTTATTGTACTCTGGTTGCTGGGAATATTGTGTCTTTGAGGAGTAAGAAACAATCAATAGTTGCTAGATCCTCAGCTTAAGCAGAATATAGGGCAATGGCTCATGGTGTGTCAGAATTACTATGGCTATGATCCCTTCTAGAGGAATTGGGGGTGGACTACGAGAAACCAATGATGCTCTATTGTGACAACCAAGCTGCTATCAACATTGCACATAATCTTGTTCAACATGACAGAACTAAGCACATTGAGGTTGATAGGCATTTCATAAGAGAAAGAGTCTCTTCAGGAGAAGTTTGTTTACCATTCATCACATCAGAAGAGCAACTGGCTGATATCTTGACCAAGGGAGTTCCAAGGGGGAAATTGACACACTATATAAAGGTGGGCATGATTTACATCTATGCTCATCTTGAGGGGGAGTGTAAAGAGACTGTGCCGAATGGGCCCTAACGGCCACTCTTGTAATATCTTTTATTTTATGTTGATGGGCCACACTTAATGGGCCTGTTATTTATTCTTGTTTTATTTTCTTTATGTAACTGCCAAGCTGGCCTCCCACTTAAGGGCATTCTTGTCATCATCAAATTTTTAGATCTTAATAAAATAGGGTTAGAGGAGAATGGAGAATAATAAGACTCCTTCTCTTACCTCTTCTCTTTGCCATCTTCTCTTGTACAACTATTCAGACCTGTTTTATTCTGCTAATCACTAAGTTTAATCTTGATATTAGAGGACTGACTTACATCTTAAACTAACACGAGTCTCATAAGTGTCCAGTTTAAGGGTGTTACACAGAAACACACCACAATGACATGAATCGATTATGTATTTTATTCATTTACAATAAATGTCAAAAGATACATCAATCTAATTGGAGCTAAGGTCCAATCGGGTACAAGTCGGAGTCCCATACTTTCCACGTGTTTCTCAAACACTTTTTGTGTCAGTGGCTTAGTCAATGGGTCTTCCACATTTTCCGCTGATGCTACCTTTTAACATCAATCTCCCGTAGATCCAGTGTTGTCACACAACAGTGGAATGGGTGATGTGCTGAATTTCAAATTCCAGAATGAACACCTTCATTCATTAGGCAGCCTCACTTATGGCAATGTGTTCGGCTTGGGTTGTGGACTATTATTCTTACTAGTCAGGACCCTGTCGTGAAAATGTAACCAGATGTAGACATTCTACCATCTGTATTTGGCTATCAGTTGGTATCAGTATACACTTGGATCTGTAGTGAACTACCATCGAATACCAAACAAAACTATTTTGTCCTTCGAAGGTATTTTAGTATGTTTTTCATAGTGGTCCAATGCTCCTGCCTTGGGTTAGATTGGTATCTGCTTGCCACATTCACTACCTGAGAAATGTCAGGACGAGTGCACAACATGGCATACATGATGCTCCCTATGGTTGAGGTATAGAGAATCTTTTTCATGCCCTCAATCTCTTCGGGAGTCTTGGGAGACATACCCTTGGAGAGAGTGACTCCATGCCTGAAAGGAACATTTCCTTTCTTGGAGTTCTCCATACTATATCTCTTGACTATCTTGTCAATGTAAGCAGACTGGGATAATCCTATTATCCTCTTCGATCTATTTCTATAGGGTCGAAGACCCAATATGTAGGAGGCTTCTCCAAGATCTTTCATGGAGAATTGCTGTGAAAGTCACACTTTCACCGTAGTTAACATTCCTACATCATTCCCAATGAGTAGAATGTCATCTACATACAGAACCAAGAATGTAACTTTATCCCCACTGGTCTTCCTATAAACACAAGGCTCATCCGGATATTACTCAAAGTCAAACAGTTTGACGGTAGAGTTAAACCAGGTGTTCCAACTCCTAGAAGATTGCTTAAGACCATATATGGATCGATTAAGTTTACATATCATGTGTTATTGACCTACAGCTATGAAACCTTGCGGTTGTTGCATATAGATATCTTTAGTAAGATCTCCATTCAGGAAGGCGGTTTTGACATCCATTTGCCAAATCTCATAGTCATGGTAAGCTGCTACATCTAGCAGGATCCTAATGGATTTAAGCATGGCCACAGGCGAAAAGGTTTCCTCATAATCGATTTCCTCTTTCTAAGTGTACCCTTTCGCCACAAGACGAGCCTTGTAGGTCTCAACTTTACCATCAGGGCCCTTCTTCCTCTTATAGATTCATTTGCAACCAATTGCCTTTACCCTAGGGGGCAGATCTACTAGAGTCTAGACTCCATTGGTCTCCATTAAGTCCATCTCAACTCTCATGGCATCTACCCGCTTCAAGGAATCTATGTCCAACATAGCTTCCGAATAAGTCACGGGATCCTCCTCATTGGTCCCAATTGCCTTTACCCCAGGGGGCGGATCCACTAGAGTCCAGACTCCATTGGTCTCCATTAAGTCCATCTCAACTCTCATGGCATCTACCCGCTTCAAGGAATCTATGTCCAACATAGCTTCTGAATAAGTCACGGGATCCTCCTCACTGGTCGTTGCTTCCACTAAGTAACTTTCTTGGTTATAGCCGTAACGAATGGAGGCCTGGAAACCCGGGTAGATCTTCTAGGTTGGTTATTTTCTAGAGTTGGTGGGACATCTCCCACTACCCTGGGCTCTCCTCATCAAGAACAACTTCCTAATGATGATTATCCAAGATGTAATCTTCTTCTAGGAAGTGGGCATTTCGACTGTAAAACACCTTTTACTCTTTTGGATCATAGAATAAGTAACCTACAGAGCCTTTGGGGTAGCCTATAAATAGGCAACGACTGGTCTTGGATTCCAATTTGACAGCACTAATTCTTTTAACATGTGCTGGACAACCCCAAATCTTCATGTGTCTTACACTTAATTTCATATCGGTCCATAGATCATATGGAGTCTTAGGAACGGATTTGGTTGGAACCCGGTTCAGCACGTAAACCGTAGTCTCTAATGCGAAACACCAAAAGGATGTAGGTAACTTTGAGTAGACGAGAAGTGATCGGACCATATCTAATAGAGTTCGATTTCTCCTCTTTGACACACCGTTCAATTGTGGTGTAGTAGGAGGAGCTAGTTGTGATACTATCCCATTGTCCTTTAAGTAGTCCCTGAAATTGTCAGAGAGATATTCGCCACCTCAATCTGATCGAAGGGTCTTAATTTCTCTCCCTAACTGTTTCTCGACTTTTTGTCTGAATTCTTTTAACTTTTCAAAAGATTCAGACTTATGTTTCATTAGGTACACGTAACCATTACCATGAGTAATCATCGGTAAATGTTATAAAATAAATGTGTTGGTTTCGTGTCCTAACATTTAGGGGACCACATACATCATTATGTATCAGGTCAAGTGTGCTTGTAGATCTTTCAGGCTTACCGGTAAATGGTCATTTCGTCATCTTACCCTGGAGGCAAGGTTCATAGGTTGGAAGATCTTCTACAGTTAGAAAATCCAAAGGACCATCCTTTACCAATTTTGTGATACGATCTATATTAATGTGGCCAAGTCGGTAATGCCACAGGCACGTGGGATTAACTGTATCACGAGTCATCTTCTTGGGGATTATCACGAGTCCTCTTCTTGGGGATTATTTCTTGATCCAAATCTTTATTTGGATCTCGACTCTTTAAGTGGATAAGACTTATCCTCTTATCCTTATCTACTGATCCAAACCCAGATCCACCCCTATTTAATTAATCTAATTAACTCAGTTCGAAATTGGGCTTTAGGCCCATTAAGTTTATGTGCTCACTTAACCTCTTAACCTGCTGCCTAGTTGGCTCTCTTTGTATGGTCTTGGCAGTGTAGCCGGCCAGAGATAGTGAAAGAGGAGAGAAGAGAAGAGAAGAGAAGAGAAGAGAAGAGAGAGAGTTTGCAATGCAACAGTATTGGCGGCGCCAGTGTTTATTTAATATATATAGGGCGATAGAAATAACAAGGGGAAAGACCCTTGTGCCCCTGAGTACAATAACAGACATAACAGAAATAAAAAACAAAATAAAAAAACAATTTAATTAGACAAACAGGCCCTAACAACTGCAACTAAGTTATTCTAACATTATTCCAACACTCCCCCTCAAGTTGGAGCATAGATGTCAATCATGCCCAACTTGTCACACAAAGCTTTGTGCCGCACATGATGAAGACCTTTGGTGAAGATATCTGCAAGTTGCTCTTCTGAGTTGACATATGGTGTGCACACTTCTCCACTTTCAAGTTTCTCTCTGATAAAATGTTTGTCCACTTCAATGTGTTTTGTCCTATCATGCAGAACTGGATTAGCAGCAATATTCATGGCTGCTTTATTGTCACAGTAGAGTGAAGTAGGATTGTTTATTGCAAAACCCAGTTCACCTAACAGATTTCTTATCCACATGATTTTCACAACCCCATGAGCCATCGCTCTATATTCTGCTTCAGCACTGGATCTAGCCACCACACATTGTTTTTTGCTTCTCCATGTGACAAGGTTTCCTCCTACAAAGGTACAATAACCACTGGTGGACTTTCGGTCATTGACTGCTCCTGCCCAATCTGCATCAGTATATATTTCCACTTTTAAGTGACTGTGTTTCTGGAACCACAAACCAGCCGCAGGAAATTTCTTGCGATATCTCAAGATCCTCTCTACAGCCTCAAAGTGAGTTGTCATCGGGTTGTGCATGAATTGACTAAGGACACCCACTGCATAGGCAATATTAGGCCTGGTCATAGACAAATACAGAAGTCTCCCCACCAGTCTCTGGAACATCTTTACATCTTTCAAAAACTCTCCCTGACTGTCTCCCAGATGGTGATTAGGTTCAATAGGTGAGTCAGATGGTTTTACCCCTAACTTGCCTGTATCTTCTAGTAGATCTAATACATACTTCCGTTGGGAAATAAAGATGCCCTTGTGAGAGCGGGCAACTTCAATTCCAAGTAAGTACCGTAAGGGGCCTAGATCCTTCACCTCAAATTTAGTGGCTAAGAATTTTTTTAGTCTCTGGATTTCAGCCTTCCAATTTCCTGTGATCACTATGTCATCCACATACACAATAAGTGCTGCAATTTTACCTTCACCTCTTTTTACAAACAAGGTATGATCTGATTGGCATTGTTTGAATCCCATTTGTTGGACTGCTACATGGAACTTATTAACCAAGCCCGAGGTGATTGTTTCAATCCATATAGGGACTTTTTCAACCTGCACACCTTTTGTTCACTGCCTCTGGCACAGAACCCTGGGGGTTGGGTCATGTACACCTCCTCTTCCAAGTCACCATTCAAGAAGGCATTCTTGATGTCCAATTGGTGAAGATCCCAGTCAAGATTTACTGCCAAGGGAAGGAGAATCCGGATGGAGTTCATCTTCGCTATAGGGGCAAAAGTCTCTGCATAGTCCACTCCATATACCTGTGTGAAGCCTCTTGCTACCAGTCTAGCCTTGTACCTTTCAATAGTTCCATCAGCTTTGTGTTTCACTGTGAACACCCACTTGCACCCCACTGGTTTCTTCCCCTCAGGAAGATCTACTAACTCCCACGTACCATTTTTATGTAAGGCATCAATTTCTTCTTGCATTGCATCTGTCCATTCAGGTTTTGACAAAGCTTCTGCCACGGTCTTAGGGATGGGAACACTGTCCACAGGGGAGAGGAAGGCACGGTACGAGGGTGAAACATGCTCATAGGACACAAAGTTAGAGATAGGATGATTAGTGGTACAAGATCTAACACCCTTTCTCTTAGCAATAGGAATATTAAGATCATTGGGGACATGCAAATCAACATGTAAAGGAGCAATTGGAGCAAGTGTACCTGGCTGATGAGACGGATCTGCCTCGGGTGAATCCGATGATGTTGGTTTTATAGTGTCTGGCTCCACGGTTCTTGAACTCTGCTGGCTCTTATGACGACGATGGAAAACCCGGAACGGAGGAGGATCGGGTAAAGGAGGTAGTTGAATCTGAGTCGTCGCCTGTTTCTCCTCAACCCTACTCTCCCCCTGAGGAGAAACCGAGAAGAACGGTTGACTCTCAAAGAATGAGACATCAATGGAAACATAGTACTTACGGGCAATGGGATCATAGCAACGATACCCTTTTGAGATGAGGGGTAACCAAGAAAAACACAAGGAATAGCCCGGGGGTCAAGTTTACCACGAGTATGTGATAGGTTGTGGACAAAACAACGACACCCAAAGACACGCATTGGAATGGTGGACAACGGGGCTGTAGGGAACAAGAGCTGATGTGGGGCCTTATACTCTAATAGCCGAGAGGGCATGCGATTGATGATATATGTCGCACACAATACTGCATCCATCCAGAACTGTTTCGGCACATTCATATGAATCAGCAAGCCACGAGCAACTTCGAGTAGATGACGATTTTTTCGTTCAGCCACACCATTTTGTTGGGGTGTCTTGGCACAAGAGCTTCGCTGAAGTGACCCACTCGAAGCAAAGAAGTTCGTGAAATCACTATGGAAATATTCCTTTGCATTGTCCGACTAGAAAATATGAATTTCCGTTTGGAACTGAGTGAACACCATGCGTTGGAAATCTTTCACAATTTGTGGCACTTCATCTCGAGATCGCATAGGATAAACCCAAGTGTATCGAGAATAATCATCAATCAACGTAACAAAATACTTATAACCAGTTGCAGTAGGTAGAGTAACAGGGCCCCAAACATCAGAATAAACAATATGAAATGGAAATTCAGATCTTTTATTTCTTAAAGGTAAAGAGCTTCTACAATGCTTACTCAACTGACAAGTTTGACACTGTAACTGACTCATTGACAAGGACTCAAAAATCTTTGGGAACATAACTTTTAACGACTCAAAAGAAAGATGACCTAAACGACTATGCCATAAATAGGCCTGACTCTCACTCGCCGAACTTGTGGACTCAGTCGCCACTAGACCAGCATTATTCTCCAACACGTAGAGACCATCCACCATGCTTCCTCTACCAATCGTCTTCCCCGAGGTCAAATCCTGAAACACACATGAAGACGGAAAAAAAGTGACTGAGCAGTTCAAAGAGTGAGTAATACTACTAATGGACAACAAATTAATAGGTAATTTCGGAACATGTAGGACATTTGGAAGAGTAAGGCCAAGTGGGAGAGATATGGTGCCTCGGCCAGCTATGGTAGAAAAAGAACCATCTGCCAGTCTTACCTTATCTCTCCCAGAGAGAAGGTTTATATGTCTGGAACAAATTTGACTTACCGGTCATGTGATTTGAGGCTCCGGAGTCAATAATCCAAGGTGAACCAGTAGTATGAGATGACACATGGAAGGCTGTGGCATTACCTGATGTAGATGCAAATGAGGTAGGAGTAGGCCCAGAATCCACCTGGCGGAGAGTCCTACCATACAATTCCAAATGTTCACGGAAGGAATTGATAATATCTTCCTTAGGGTCAGAACCGGGATGTCTCTCCTGAGTTACGGAAGGACTAGTCTCTGTCGATGCCAGATTAGCTGAGTTATACCTTCTTTGATTCTGTTGGCCTGGTTTCTTGCCTTGATCCGGTGCTGACTTCTTACCCAAATCCTGTGCCCATTTAGGTTTTCCATGGAGATCCCAGCATGTATCTTTAGTGTGTCGTGTCTTCTGGCAGTGAGTGCACCAAAGCTTACTTTTATCTTCTGTTTTTTTCTGAGTGTCACCCCTTTTAAAACCACCTCCGACATTTGTATCTGAATTTCCCCGGACCGCTAGGGCAACTGACTCCCCTTCTACACCATTCATCACACTTCTTCTGCTATCTTCTGACTGCACCAAGGCATACACCTCCTGGACTGATGGCAAGTCTTTACTACCCAAGATCTGTACCCTGATGGACTCATATGACTGATTCAGCCCTAGGAGAAAGGCAAACACGTGTTGCTGTGATACAAGTGACTTATAGGCTTTTGCATCTTCATCACACTTACAATTCACATTCTGATAGTGATCAAGTTCTTTCCATATTGATGTCAAATCAGAATAGTACATCGAGAGACTCCTCTCCCCCTGCTTGCAAGTAGAAGATTCAGCTTGTAGTTGATATATCTTGGCATAGTGTCTTTGTTCTGAATAAGTGGACTTCGCTTGTTCCCATATCTCACAAGCAGTTTCAGCCCACATAAAGGTCTTCCTTACTTGTGGCAGCATTGAAACCAAGAGCCAAGACATCACCATACTGTTCTCTTGGTCCCACCTATCATGCTCAACACTTCCATACTTCGGTTCCTTTACTCTCCCATTGATGTATCCTATTCGCCCCCTAGCAGTGATGTAGAGTTTTATACCCCTAGACCACTCAAGGTAATTCAGACCATCAAAGGGAATGACAGCCATGGGAAAGCTCATATCCATTCCCCCACTCACTCCATTGTGGCTCCCTGAGATTTCTGAAGTAGCAGAATTCTCAGTCGACATGGTCAAGCAGTTACTCAGTCCCACACACCGGATTTAGGACCCCTCCTTACTCCACAAAGCAATGCTCCACTCAGTTCACACCCACACTAGGGTTTACCAACCAGATTGTGCACAAACCATACCAAATTCTGGACAAAACTGAGATAATATTCGGCAGTTTCAGACCTGCCTATCAGAATTCTAGAATGGCTAACAGCCACTAATCAGCAAGAGAGATCCTTCTTGCTTATAGTCAACTCAAACCATTGAGAGGACAAGTCAGCATTGACCTACAGTTGTCTTAACACATCAACAGGATCACACGATCCAAGACAACTAGGGTTACACAGGTTCGATAGCATTCAGCCGCCCCAGATTCATAGGGTTTTCACTTGGCCCATGATCAGGGAGAGTAAAGAGGAGAAAAATAGAGGAAGAACTGTACCAGTCGTAGCTATCCTGTAGTCCAGAATCAGATTTCCTTTCTGCTAGCCTGTAGTAGGGTTGATTGATCTTCTCTTGACAGTAGGGTTGATCGACCTGCTCTCTTTTAATCAGTATTCCTACTCTGATACCATCTTGGCAGTGTAGCCGGCCAGAGATAGGTGAAAGAGGAGAGAAGAGAAGAGAAGAGAAGAGAAGAGAAGAGTTTGCAATGCAACAGTACTAGCGGCGCCAGTGTTTATTTAATATGTATAGGGCGACAGAAATAACAAGGGAAAAGACCCTTGTGCCCCTGAGTACAATAACAGACATAACAGAAATAAAAAACGAAATAAAAAAACACTTTAATTAGACAAACAGGCCCTAACAAATGCAACTAAGTTATTCTAACATTATTCCAACATATGGCATGGGACCCAAACATTGATCTACATTTCAGCCACATGGGTTCAACTTAGCCTTTATTATAAGGCTTGGTCGAATTCACTGTAAAAGACAGTGAACCCCTGGAGTTCATCACTATGGACTCTTAATGGGCCCAGCATTTACACTAAATGGTCCTTGGGTCCAGCCACCTTATGAAAACCTAAGGACTGTGGGCAGATGCAAGATTAGCCCATCAGGTATTACCCTCAATGGTCTTACACTTAATCTCTCAACCCATAATGATCAAACACTGCCTGACAAGAGAGGACCTCCCCCTCAGCTGCAAGGAACAGTGTTGCACTCTCTACTCACATGGATCCCGGGAATTAAAACCTTTTGCAAACATTTTGAAACCGTAATATATATATATATATATATATATATATATATGTATATCTCTATATAAATACATTTGGCAGAACAAATTTCAACCATTGAAATCAATTGCTGGCAATTTAGGTTTCCATACGAGAGATTGCATCCCCGATCATTCACTTTGTCTGACAAAGGGGCTGATCCTGTCACTATGATCACCCACTCAGATGAATTCTCGGATTGTCCCAACATACCCAGGTTTTGACCCCCTCTAAGAATCTCACTGATTGGCACATCAAAGACAGCCCAATCCGGCACCTAGTGCAGTATCATAATCGAGTCTAGGGGTCAGGTGTAACATTTCAGTTTTGCCCATCTATCTCCATGGTCCAGGGCAATACTAGAATTTTGGTCTGGCTCAGGGTTTCAAGAAAACCCACACTGCATGTACCTCAGGTCTCACCTTGGCAGGATAAATCTCTCCAGATCTATCCAACGGCTGTGAAGATTCTAAACCAACACGAGTTTCATAAGTGTCCAGTTTAAGGGTATTACACAGAAACACACCAAAACACATGAATCAATTATGTACTTTCATTCATTTACAATAAATGTCATTAAGTACATCAATCTGATTGGAGCTTAGGGCATACACTATCTAACACTGAGTCAGTGTGTACCCAAAAGCAACAAGAACAACTCGAAATTTGTCAAACCATGCTCTAGGAGATTGCTTAAGGCCATAAAGAGATTCTTCAGTTTACAGACCTTTCCTTGCATCTCCTTCCCATACACCCCTAGAGGTAAAGACATATAAACCTTTTCATGTAGGTCCCCATTCAAAAAAGCATTCTTTACATCAAATTGGTGAAGAGGACAATCAAAAACTAGCAAAACTTGAATTGAAGTCATCTTGGCTACTGGGGCAAAAGTTTCTAAGTAGTCAATACCATACATCTGAGTATATCCTTTAGCAACCAAACGGGCTTATATCTCTCAACAGTACCATCAGAATGATACTTAATAGTGAACACCCACTTACAGCCAACCGGTTCCTTTCCCTCAAGCAAATCCACAATTTCCCAAGTATTGTTCTTATACAAAGGATCTAGTTCATTCATCATAGCATCCCTCCATTCTGGTTTGGACAAGGCATCTGAGACAGATCTGAGAGTCACATGTGTGGAAACAGAGGCAATGAAGGAATAGTAGGAAGGGGAAAGAAGGTTGTAGGACAGGTGTTCGGAAATGCAATGAGTTGTATATTTCCGTTTGCCTTTGCAAAGGCCAATAGGGAGATCAAGGTCAGGGAAGGTATCCAAAGTGGTAGAAGAGGGCTGACATGTTACCTCATTAGTGATGGGAGGAGCAAGAGGCACATATGAAGGCGTGGAAACAACTTGCATGTCTCCGAGTCTTTGTCTCTAGTACCACTTCTGGATAATAGGATGGGAAGAAAAAGTAGGGGGGTCAGCAGGAGGAGGGGGAGAAAGGATAGACGACTCGATTGGAGGAGACTCTATAAAAGATTCAATGGGAATTGAAAGAGGAACAGATGGTGAAAATGCAAACAATTCCTCTTAATGCCCCCCTTCAAGAGAAGTACCAAAGAAAGGAACAGACTCTGCAAATGTGACATCTCTAGAAACAAAGCGAGTGCCACGAACCGGATCAAAACAGCAGTACCCCTTTTGTGTGGAGGCATATCCCAAAAAGACACTTGTGTGCTTTAGGCTCAAACTTGTCTTTGATGACTATGAACATGAACATAGAAAGTGCACCCAAACACCTTGAGAGGAAGAGAAGAGATCCTCATTTGGGAAAAGCAAGCTAAAGGGAGTTTTAACCCCAAAGCCCGAGAAGGCATTTGGTTTATCAAGTATGTAGAAAGTACAGCATCACCCCAAAACTTAATAGGAACATGGCAAGCAAAAAGGTGGCTCCTCGCAACCTCAACCACATGCCTGTTCTTCCTTTCCGCCACTCCATTTTGTTGAGGAGTGTAGGAATAAGAACTTTAATGAATAACTCCGAAGGTATCAAAATAGGAGGAAAGACTCCTCTCAAAATATTCCTTTGCATTGTCAAATCGGAATATTTTGATCCGAGTGTTAAACTGGGTAAGTATAAGTTCATGAAATTTTTGTACAATATTTGGTACTTCATCTCGGGATTTCATAAGGTAAATCCAGGTGTAACGAGAGAAATCATCAATGAAAAGAATGAAATAGTTGTAACCCCCCATATCAGGTAAATGATATGGCCCCCACACATCAGAGTGCACAATATGGAAAGGAGAAACAAATCTTTTATTACTCATTGAAAGAGATTGTCTACAATGTTTTGCAAGTTCACCTGACTCACAATGAAGACTCGATAGGGATATTCCTTTAAACATTTCTAGAAACAAATGACTCAAAGCTGAAAAAGACAAATGACCAAATCTGAAATGACATATCAAGACTCTATTAACTGACTCTGATAAAACAAACTCTAAAGCTACTCCACTAGGTAATCTAGGACTTTGATCAGAGACATCCAACAAGTATATTCCATTCGCCTCATGGCCACTCCCAATCGTCCTCTGAGACTTCAGGTCCTGAAAAACACAATAAGTAGGAAAGAAGGTTATGCTGCAATTCATTGATTTTATTAAACTACTAATAGATAAAAGGTTAGTGCTAAGTTTGGGAACAGGAAGGACAGGGGATAATACAAGTGAATTAGAGGCTTTAATATTCCCCTTGCCAGAGATGGGAACAAGAGGCCCATTGGCAAGAGAAATCTTCTCTCTACTCGAGAGGAGCTGGTATGAACAAAAAAGGTTGGGTATGCTAGTCATATGGTATGATGCACCAAAATCTATGATCCAAGGAATTCTACGATTACCTGAGGTTGTAGCATGATTTGTAGAAGCATGAATACCTGAATGGGCAAAAGCGGATGTAGAGGGGGTGCCTGAGGAGGAAGATGCAATAGTAGACTGCAAGTGGTTTATCAACTTCCCATATCTCTTAAATTCTGCCTTCACTGCTGCCAACTGTTCCACAACAAATTTTTCTTCACATTCAGATATTGTAGCGACATTTGCATTCTTGGGTTTTCCAGACTGACCACCCTTCTTAAAGTTGTTGTTGTTCTGAAACCTCTCAGGAAAAAGATCTAGATGAAGCTTCCAACAAGAATCCTTAGTATGTTAAGGCTTCTTGCAGCATTCACATATCACCTCCTTTTTTTCATTTAGCCCCTTTGGTTTTATTCCAAAATGTGTAAAATGTTCTGGAGGAGGGGGTCTATAGCTGTACGTGTCGCCTGCTCTCTTCACTGCTCACCATAGAGTATGCCTGAGAATGTAGCACTTCATCCTTGGCCAGGATATTTTGCCTTGTTTTATCAAATTCAGGATTAAGTCCTATAAGGAACTCAAACACCTTGTTTCTTTCCACAAATTTCCTAAAAGTTTCTACATTTTTTGTACTTTCCCATACAAATGCTTTCATAACATCTATCTCCTGCCATAGTGACTTCAACATCGAATAGTAGATAGCCACACTCTTCTCCTCCTAGCTGAAGTCATCCACAGATAGTGTAACTATAAACTCTCTAGTCGGCTAGGGTTTTGGGCAAAAAATCAGCAACTTCACTTTCTTGGCAATCTATAGCCAGACTCTCTCCCCAAACCCTCTACCAACTAGGCACAAAAGTTCTTTGAACAATCAGCAACTCATCTCTCCATACACTCTTCTAATCGAAGGGTGCATGGAAAAAAAAAGGAAAAAAAGGTGGAAAAAGGAAGAGGTGCTCTGATACTAAGATGTGATTCAGATCAATAAATTTGTAAATAATTCTCAACTTTCAGCAAGAAAAAGGAAGGAGAAAAGAGAAGAAAACAGTAGAGAGAAGAAGAAGATGGAAAAGAAAGGGAGGAGAAAGTTCTCTCTCCTATCTCTCTAATCTTTTATTAAACTTGTTTAATCAAGACTAATTATAGATCTTCCCTCAAGTGGGTGGCCAGCTCATCACTTAAAAGAAATTAAGAAAAATGGTTAACAAACCCATCAGAATGAAGGGATGGGAGATCCATCGAATGGATGGCTGAACCCTGCAGGAAGGTTGGGCGAAATTTCAAAAAATTTCTCTCTCCCATCCGGGAATCGTATTCCCTAATTTAGAAAATCGCATTTTCAAGTTTCGTTCTTGAATCCAAAGCTGGACCAGATCTGAAACCAAAAGAGAAGTGAGGGATATATCTGATACAAAGTAACAATAACTCCCAACATAGGTGTTCACGCCCAAAGAGAAGACCAAAACCCATTTCCACTAAAGATGACACAATGTGTAGTGAAGCAGGATCAGTAGGATGGTTCTTCAGCAAGAACCTGAATTCTTCAACAAGAATCAATCAAGGGCTGGGGGCTGATGAGCACCACTTCAGATTGCTTCTTCTACCAAGAAACAATATCAAGAACTCTCTTTGATCGGATCCACAAGTGGAGATCGAACTAGGTAGGGGCGGCAATAACTGGGAAGAATTCTGCAATTTGTTGTTGTGTAAAATCTAAAGAATTCGCCCCCTATTTATAGCCTTCTCTGGATCCGCCTCCTAATCTAATTAGGAAGGAGTTTCCTAATCCAAATCTTATAGTTGGATCTGGACTCTTAAATTGATAAGACTTATCTTATCCTTCAGCTAATCCTAATCAGTTTAAAACTGAATTCGCCCCCTTTTAACTAACTAACTTAAGCCCAATTCGAATTAGGCCTTAGGCCCATTAAGCTTATGTGCTCAGTTACTCTTTAACCTACTGCCAAGTTGGCTCTCTTTGTATGGCGTGGGACCCTAACATTGATTTACATATCAGCCACATGGGTTCAGCCCAGCCTTTGTTACAAGGCCTGGCCGAATTCATTGTAGGAGACAGTGAACCCTTGAGTCCATCACCATGGGCTCTTAATGGGCCCAACATTTACACTAAATGGTCATTGGGTCCAGCCACCTTATGAAAACCCAAGGACTGTGGGTAGATGAAAGATTATCCCATCAGGTATTACCCTTAATGGTCTTACAATTAATCTCTCAACCCATAATGATCAAACACTGCCTGACAAGAGAGGACCTCCCCCTCGGCTGCAAGGAACAGTGTTGCACTCTCTACTCACATGGATCCCGGGAATTAAAACATTTTGCAAATATTTTGAAACCGTAATATATATATATATATATATATATATATATATGTATGTATATCTCTATATAAATATATTTTGCAGAACAAATTTCAACCATTGAAATCAATTGCTGGCAATTTAGGTTTCCATCGGAGAGATTGCATCCCCGATCGTTCACTTTGTCTGACAAAGGGGCTGATCCTGTCACTATGATCACCCACTCAGATGAATTCTCGGATTGTCCCAACATACCCAGGTTTTGACCCCCTCTAAGAATCTCACTGATTGGCACATCAAAGACAGTTCAATCCGGCACCTAGTGCAGTATCATAATCGAGTCTAGGGGTCAGGTGTAACATTTCAGTTTTGCCCATCTATCTCCAAGGTACAGGGAAATACTGGAATTTGGTCTGGTTTAGGGTTTCAGGAAAACCCACATTACATGTACCTCATGTCTCACCCCGACAGCTAAGACAAGCCACCCCAACCAATTTGGCGGCACATCAGTGTTAGCCTTGGCAGGATAAATCTCCTCAGATCTATCCAACGGTTGTGAAGATTCTAAACTAACATGAGTCTCATAAGTGTCCAGTTTAAGGGTATTACATAGAAACACACCACAATGACATGAATCAATTATGTACTTTATTCATTTACAATAAATGTCAAAAGATACATCAATCTGATTGGGGCTAAGGGCATAACTGTCTAACACAGAATTAGGCCTATTAACAACTAAGCAATATAAGAGAACATTACTAAATAAAAATAAATGATTAGGGCCTATTCGGCGCAGATTAAGCGCCCTAATCTTCGGCTCTATGTGCTCCTATTGACCAAAACTCGGTTACACACGTTTGTATACTACCCACCCAGTTGGTCACCTAAGAATTTGCAATGTCAACATTTTGGTGATACTTTAACTTTATTTCTTAACATTATTCAATTTCAATATAATATTTTAGATGGAAGTCACTGGCTTAAATGATCAATTTGGTCATTTTGCAACTTGGGGCAAATTATTTGATGGATAATACTAAGAAGTATCTCAAAATCAACTTGTTCTGATGGCAAAATCTGGTTTCAATCAAGATTTGTTGGTAGGGGTCCTTTATCTAAATATGCTTGTTTATTCTAGCATAGTTGGGAAAACTGGGACCCATCGATGTGTATCCAGACTCTAATAAATAACACATGCTCTGTTATGCAAAGGGGTTTTTATTATCAGTTAATATAGTTGATGGTATTTGTTTTTAATTGCAGTGTCACCATGGAGTGAGGTCGCTACAGGTTGCCAAGTGGTTGCAGACACAGGTAAACCGTTCATCTTTGATTTTTGCGTTTTGTTTAATATCAGCACACAACTCTTCTATATGGCTGTACATGTCCACAAGTCCTTTTCTCCTCGGTACCTATGACTGTCACTGATATTGTTGGTTCCCAAAATAAGAAGGTTGATGTTTTTCATTTTTTAATCACCTGGGTTGGGTGAGAATAGATTAATGGAAATTGAACAGGTGTTGCTATAAATTACAACCCCTTGTTATTGTTCCCAAGTGTTTGTAATATTCAGTGGAATATATAGCTTTTTATTCAGAAAGACACAGTAAAGTTGTGATTTATTAGCCCAGCCCAACATGGTTCTAAAGTCAGACTAGGCTGCCTGTTGTCATTCTTGGTCCAACCATGTACGTTTTCTAATTGTTACCATGCATGGAGGCTATACATTGCTGTCACTTTAGCATGCCTTCAATTTTTTCTGCTGGAGAAGTATCAAAGTTAAATGCTCAAAGTCAATATTTTTTTTTTAATTTAAGTTTCCAAATAGACTGGAAGTTGTATATTAGAAGTTATGTATATATATTCCTAAAGCTTTCTACTCTGATTAAAAAGCCTACGGAGTTTGCATTGTAAGCTTACATGGAAAATAATCCGACTTTCAAAGAGATGTGCTGTTCTACAACATTTTTTAAGCTTGGCCCAGCTGTGGTCCTCTTGGTTTTGTAATTGCACAATGGCTGACTCCAGTTGATTAATGAAATAATCCCTTTTTCAACAAAAAGAAAAAAAACGAAGTGGCATCTGGATGAAATCTTGGATAACCATGGAGGTAAAATGAAGTATATCTGAAAAAGTACTGTTAAATTTTCAAGTATCACTAGAAGTGATGAGTCATTTTTAGGATCTTATTTGGTATAGTATTTTTCATTGTGTAACATATAATTGGTATTGAGACCTGTTCATGGGCTGGGCTTAGGTTTGGCTTTTGTCAAAATTTGAAGCCCAGCCCAAAACAGTGTAAACCTGATCCTGAAGCCCAGCCCATGAACAGGTCAACACACTAAAGGCCAGTATGGCGGGAGTCTAGGGAGTTTGTGTAGCTTCATATGAACTTCAGAAATGGCAACGTTTTCTTACCTATGAAAATGAACATAATTGAGAAGCTTCACTGATCTTGTACTATATCAGTCTTGTAATGTTTAGTTCAAACTTAGGCTGTGTTTGGAAACGATAAATGTGAATGCAAATATGTGGAGTGTAAAATAGTCCATATAAATTGCAAAGTTGGGTTAGTTTTGCATTGACAATTTTACCTTTTTACCAAACAGACTTTTAGCTGTAATGGATTCAAACATGAATTCCAATAAAGCATTATTCATTTTTTAATCAAAAACCCACTTGAATGCAAATTTACTACATCTTATTATCAATGTAAGTATGCATTGGTCTGTCATTTGTCAATGTTTAAATATAATGTTGCCAAATACAGGAAAAAGTGAACCAGACTGCAAATTTACCCTGAACCGGAATTTACACTATTTGCATTGTTTCCAAATGCAGCCTCAATGGTGTAAACATTCATGTACTGAGCGAAGGGTAGTTATCTGCACAGTCCATGCTTGAAGTATTTGACTGACAAATTTCTCTTTGCAGGGCTTCAAGAGGGTATTCAATGTGGCTGGAGGAATTCATGCCTATGCTGTTAAGACAGATGCCTCTATCCCGACTTACTAATCTCTTTTGACCGATAAAGTTTGTATTAATTATGATTTTTTTTAATTTTTAAATTTATTGTAGCTATCAAATTTTGTTAAGGAATGAAATTTTGAGTTTGTATCTTATTCCGCCTTCAGTTTTTCCTTGCTTGCTGAGCTTTGCTGAGCTTCTATTTCCAGATTCTAGCAATATATGCATTGTCTTTTTCTAATTGCTATGTTCTGTTATTTGACTTAGCCGAGATTCTTTTTGGTGGTTGCATCTTACCAGAGGTGGGTGATTAGTTGTCAAGTAATATCAGAGTACTCTTAGTTGGATACTTATTTAAATCAAATTTTAAAAATCGACTTAGAGGCCAAACTGTTTTTGTCTCCAGGTTGTGGGTCACCGGTTCAACTGTTCAGATCGAATGGGTCAGACTGTGCTACCTAAGCAATATGTAAATTAATACATATATATATATATATATATATATATGTGTGTGTGTGTGTATAAATATGTATTTTATCAATAAATAATATATAATTATGTTCTACATGTAATATATGTATTATTTTATATTTAGTTTATGTTTTTAAATTCAACTTTTAATTTTTTTATTTATAAAAGATATAAAAAATTACAATTTGAGGCCAAAAGAGGGGATTTTTTGGCAAAATATTGGGGCAACGCACCTATAGCTCCTTGTTTTGGGATGCATAAATCTCGAAAAAATCCCCAAAATAAACAAATAAAATAAAAAGAAAAGTCACCTCAATTGGACATTAGAGTGCAAAGTTGGCCTCTAAAAGTTTGCACATACATTGGGAGTGTAACCTACGACCTGGTGACTGGGTCAATGGCTGTGAACCACCCAAGTTGGACAGTTTTTTACCAAGTTAATTATTTTTTACTAAACTGTGGGTTTTAGCAGAATTGGAGCCGGAATCAAGGCCGACTGATGGTTTGAATGGTTCAAAGGGCTGAATCAATGGTTGGTTGAAAACATTAATTTAAAGCACTTAATAGGGTCATAGAGATGTAATGTGATGGTTGTTAGCCCTTTGTTGATTGCATGGGCCAACCGATTAGGTGGCCATGTTGGCCGTTGCCATGGTAAACATTACAAGTCTTTTGGGATTATGTTTTGTTTGATGGTAAATAAGATAGTAACAGAAAATTGAGAAAGAAGGGTTTCATCCAGTTGATAATTGGCAAAAAAACTTTTACCAAACTCTCATCGTCATGGATTATATATTTCTTTTATTGGAACAAATCAGAATGGTGGAATAAGTTCATGTAACCAACTTCATGTGGTTTGTATAAGGCTTAGATGATGATTGTTTTTCAGGCTTAGATGATGATTGTTTTTCATTCCTATGTTTGGGTAACATGATGTAATGAGAAAGGATGGGAACAAGATGGGATTAGAATTCTCAATTATTGGGCAGTGGAGCCACACCAATTTGGTGTACCTTTGACTAACCCAGAATAGGACCACTTCTTGGTTTAAATGATGGGTTAGTGGTTCAATCATTTAGGTCAAATGGATTAATGAATGATGTCGTAATTAAATAATAAAAATATTATAAATATATAAAATAAAAAATATAGGAAAATATAGAAAATCTGAGAAAATTGTCAGATCTCTAATATTATATATTCATTATATTAGGAAAAAATAAGTGCCATATATAAGAATTATTTTTTATTAATCACGAAAAAAGGTTAAAATGCAAAAAAAAGTATTAATTTTTGACATGTGACCCATTGATTGGATCAAAAGGTTGGGTGGTTCAATCAATTGGGTCATATGGGTCAATCTGTGATGTCATAATCAAGTAATAAAAATACAATTAATAGATAATACATAAACATTTGTAGAAAATATAAGAATTCTTAAGAAAGTTGAGAAGTATCTATAATAATACTATTATATGTTCATCATATTGAATAAAAATAAGTTTAATTTTTTCAATTATGAAAATGGAAAAGAAATACAAAGGTAAGTAGCAAAATTTTAACATTTGACCCATTACCCACTAAATAGATCAAATGGTTCATTCATTCCACCAACTGGGTCGAACCAAAGTTCAAAATATCGATACACCTGATACGCTGATAGGAGCGTATCAGGCGTTTCGATACTTGTTTTTTTACTTTTATATTATTGTTTTTCAAAACTGGTTCAGGGGAGTCGGACCCTCCATCCCCTGAACTGTTCAGACCCCCGATACACACACTATAGGGGCGTATCAAAAGGGTCCCAGAACGATAAGTATCGGCCGATACGGGTTGATATGTAACGATACTTTGAACCTTGGGTCGAACGGGTCAACCTATGATGACATAAGTAATAAAATACAAAAATAGATAAAAATACAAAATTTATAGAAAATATTATAAAAAATGGAGCATATTAATGATGAAAATGAGATACAAAACAAATAGAAAATTTGAATTAATAGTTGACTTGTGACTTACTAATGTGTCAAATAATTGAATGGCTCAACCAATCAATCACTGGATCATTGATTGAGTCAACAGTTTTTTGTAGAGAAGTGGCTTCATGATGAATCACTACCTTTGTTATTGGAGCTGATGTTCCCACTGTTTTCTCTTTTGCAATCAAACAATGAAACATAAAAATTTCACATTCATTTTCCTTAAAACCACATGTGGCCTTGAGAAATTAATAGACATAGCCTTGGTTTGAGTTGCCAAGTTTGAATTGACTTGCTAATGGCCGAGTTAACTCACAAGAAGGCTAGAAGGATCATACTAATGCAACCACACTATTATTCCATATCTTATCTGGTATATGTGTTTCCCTAGGTATTGACCCCTATTCCTAGATACTTTATAAGCTCAGTTATAATTTAGTTCCAATGAATCAATATTTGAATGAACTTCAAGACAATTGATTCTTTTACAAATGTAAGTTTTTTAACTATAAAGATTTAAATCATAGAATGAGTTTTGATCAAAATAAAAATTAATTCCAACTATTTCCGTACATTCAAATTTGAAAACGTTTCTTAGAATCACAAGATTCACTAGAATAAATTCTATGAAAGCGTGGTAATCTGCGAACACTCATCAACTCTTCAATAAACAAGCCAAAGATGGTTGTAAAACTTGTAATATTGTGGCTCAACAAGTTGCCTAGAAAGCGAAATCTGAGTTGATGTTCAAGAATGGTGCTCAAGTCCACCAGTAAGGTTGATATGTTTGTTTCTTTTTTTTTTTTGTATCAATAATTAGAAATTTTCATTAATAACTAAAAGTTAAACATCACATGTGTAGGTATACATTGTTTGCTCAGACCCTCAGAGAATACCGGTGAAACGAACACCACAAGGTTGTATGCGAGCAATTCGTAGACAACCTTCCTATTGTGATGAACCCGCAATACACCACAAGCTCTGCGATGAACTAACAATGCGTACCACAAAATCGTGATAAACCCACGGTTCACCGATCTTACTCGGTGCCTGAACCAAAGGGAACCACGGCCGAACCCAGGACAAAGCTCCACGCCTGTTCGAATGTGTGATAAACTGATGATTTGCTAAACGCGCGATGAACCCACGACTTACAAGCCCACTCGCGACCCAAACTGAGAGAAGCCCGGGCCAAGCCCATGGCGAGGCCCACGCGTGCCCATAGCCACATGGACCTACACCATTAAAAGAAGTGGCGAGATGCCACGTAGGGTTAATAAGACGCCGCCCTCCAAGTGGTGATGTTGTTAAACACCACGTCAATTAAAATAAAGTGCACGAGAGGTAGTAGCACACGTGAGTAATGAGGGATCTTGAGGAGAAGGAAAGCCGATCCTTGGGGAAAATCCTCATGAGACACATGGTGAAACCCCAGTGGCGCACTTAATGATTGATAGTAAAATACAATGTTCCCTTTCCCCCATAAATAGAGATCCTCCTCGTAATGGGATTCACTCAACATTCTGCATCCAGCACCCGAGCACTCTTTTGCTTTAACTCCCTACCCTAGCATCCTTAGCCCCAAAAGGCCTATCTCCCCACTCACCGGCTTCTCTCTGTCTTTCAAAGAGACCACTGTTAGACAGTTTTTGTATGCCCTTAGCTTCAATCTGTTTGATGTACTTTTGTTATTTAGTGGAAATAAATAAAGTGCATGTTTGATTCATGTTGTTTGGTTTAATTCCGTGTAAAACCCTAAAACTGGACATTTATAGAGACTCGTGTTAGTTTTAAATGTTCACAGCCGTTGGATAAGTCTGGGGAGATTTATCCTGCCAAGGCTGATACTGGTGTGCCACCAAGTGTTGGGATGGCCTGTCTCAGCCACCAGGGTAAGACCCGAGGCACATGCAGTATGGGATTACTTGAATCATTGAACCGGACCAGATTTCCAGTATTGCCCTGGACCTTGGAGATAGATGGGCAAAACTAGAAAGTTACACCTGACCCCTAGACTCGATTATGACACTTCATTAGGGGTTGGATCAGGCTGCCTTTGATATGCCAATCAGTGAGATCCTTAGCGGGGATCAAAACCTGGGTATGTTGGGGCAGTTTGAGAATTCATCTAAGTGGGTGATCATAGTGACAGAATCATCCACTTTGTCGGACAAAGGGTAATGATCGGGAATGCACTCTCTCTGATGGAAACCAAACTGCCGACAGTTGATTTCAATCGTTGGAATTTTGTTTTGCAAAATTAATATATTTATATATATATATATGTACGGTTTCAAATTGTTTGCAAATGGTTTTAATTCCCGGGATCCATGTGAGAGGAGAGTGCGACACTATTCCTTGCAGCCGAGGGAGAGGTCCTCTCTTGTCGGGCAGTGCTTGATCATTAAGGGCTGAGATGTTAAGTGTAAGACCATTGAGGATAATACCTGATGGGATAATCTTGCACCTGCCCACAGTCCCTGGGTTTTTATAAGATGGCTTGGCCCAGGGACCACTTAATGTAAGTGTTGGGCCCATAGGGTCCATATGATGGACTCAAGGGGTTCATTGAGTTTTTCAATGAATTCGGCAGGGCCGAACCCATGTGGCTGGTGTGTAGATCAATGCTTGGGTCCCATGCCATACAAAGAAGCCCAACTGGGCAGTAGATTGGAAAGTAATTAGACACTGAACACTTAATGGGCCAGAAGCCCATTTCGAGGTGGGCTGATATGATCACCCATCCTTGGGGCGAATCTGAGATTAATGTTAGTAAAAGGATTGGGCCTTTAGCCTTATCCACTCTTGGAGACCAAATTCAAATTAGATTTGAATCTGGTAACCTCCTAATAAGATCAGGAGTAAGCTAACTTTATCTGCAGATAGGATTAAGATTATCCCCTATCCAAATACTGATTTGGATTGGGATAACTCCTAATTAGGAGGATTCTTAATCAAGAAGAAAGGAGGAGAAACCCTAACCCAAAAGGAGAGAAATACAATAGATTTTGAACCAAGAGAAATCGCAAGAAAGGTTCCTGCGAATTGAGATCAGATCTCATACTCCAGAAAAAGAAAAAAAGGCAGTTCAGCCTTTTCGCCTTTAGAGCTCTCCTCCTGCCGCCGCCATCTCCTTTGCAAGATTAGATCTTTGCAGAAAAGAAAGTCAAGAAATCTGTTCTTGACATCAGTCTTGCAAGAAAGACTGAAATTGATTCAGTGTTTAGTGCTTCCAGAGGATACTTGCGAAGGATCCAGTGTGTAGGACGCACTCTGTTGGTTCTGTTCCATCCACAGCTGTGTCATCTTCAGCAGGAACGGATCTTGGAGCATTCTTTGGGCGTGAACACCAACTTTGGGAGATAGTGCTTCTCCGGATCAGGTATATTACTCCCATTTGTCTTTTGGTACAGATCTGGTTTGATTATGGTTCAAGTAGGATCCTTGAATGTTGTATTCTAAATTTAGGGAATATGATTCCCAGTTGAGAGAAGGTAGGAAATTTTTGAAATTCGCCCACCCATTCCGCAACCTTTATGGTGTCCATTAGATGGATCCTACCATTCTTTCAGTGGTATCAGAGCCAGGTTCGAATCTTGAACCAAAAGAAAATCAGATTTGACCCTGCGTAGATGGATAGAAGGTGTTCTTTCAAGATTTGCGTAGATTGTTTTCTTTATTTCAAGAAACTGTTTCTTGTTAAGGGCGATTGATCTGAAATTAATTTTTATTAAATCCAAAATTTATTTAGAATTGTTCTTTATTTATTTTGATTTAATGGACTGTTCGAACCTGGAGATCGCAGTGCAGATTTGGCGCAGATAGTCTACGCACCCTTTTTCTTTCTGTTTATTTATTTCATTTAATTCGGTTTGTAAACATTTTTTTTTATTTTTAGACTGAATGTATAGGATTTGATCAAGAATGTAAGTAATAGAAATAGGATTTCTGTTATTTTTTTCTTGATTAAAGAAGAAGGAAGAAGAAGGCGGCGCTGGAGATTTGTAGTTGGAGAAATCGCTTTCTGCAATTTGCAGTTTGTGAAACTGCAACCCTTGTGATTAACCTCTGTTTTGCAGGTGGTGCGAACAGTCCATAGTTTGATTTGTGATTGTTTGAAATCAAAATTATTAATTTCAGATCTTTCATGAATTAATTCTTGAATTGAAAATCAGTTTTGGATCCTCTCGGACTAGATTGGACCAAAACTGTTTGGACCGAATCTGGGGTTCGATAGGGACTGTTTTTCAGTCTGTATTTCTTACACTTGCTATTCCAAATCTGATGTTCAATTATAGGGATTAATTCCCCACCTGTAAAGCCCAGTTTTAAAGGGTTAAAACTACAAAAGGCCCATTACTGTGAGATAAGCTGTATGGGCCGAACTGCTATCTGCGATTCAGCCCATACACCTAGTAGTCATTAATTGTTAAAGGAGGAATTGGATCAATTCCTCCTTTACATGTGATGTTTGGATGTTTGATGTGCTGCGACCATGGGCCATAAGTACTTGGCCCATGAAGACTCGTTAGTGGCTCTTGCGCACACCTTGGCTGAATGCACATCATTGCCATGGTGTCCTTCAAGGTCATTGGATGACCCCTCTTTGCTTGGTGGACCCCACAACCCTGAAAAGGGATGCGTACGGAACCCCTAGCCGATTAAGGCCCACCAGAAATCTGACTTTATGAAAGTCAGTGGGAGCCACTCTGGTTTGACCTAAATTAAAACTAGGGCGTATTTTTGTTCCCTCCAGCAAATATGAATGCATGTGATAGGGAGACCCATATGATGGACTCTCTAAAGACCTTCCGTCATTAGCACAATGATGGGTCCTTCAGTAATGAGGAAACACACCATAAAATTGGGCTATCCATTTGCTGTTGGATCTATTAGAGTGTTTCATAAGATGATAGGGGCGTCATAGACCGATGTGGGAGGGGCTTCACCAGAAAATGGGAACTCTCTCATGGTACCTTGGCGTAACCTGAATATCATGGGTGTGCACTCACTGGACAGAAAGGTTTACCTGAAAACGACTTTGAACCTTATCTGACAGAGGCCAAAAAGGAAACTCATTTGATGAGTGGATATGATCCGTCACAGAAAGGTGGTGGGGTTATGCAGCTGAAACAGTTGGCTTCACGCACCCCATGTGATTTCCCACATTTCCAGAGACATTTCGTCGTCTCCGTCACTGAGAAAGGAGGGAAATCTCAGAGATGAACAAATGGGAATAGAACATAGATTAAAATCCATATTTATATAGGTAACATGAATCAAACTAAGGTTGTGGACTAATGATTTTGCTATTTTATCAGAAAATGGCAAACGGTCAACTTGCAAAGCTTCTAGACGATAACAAGCTTAAGGGCCCAAACTATGCCGACTGGTACAGAAATCTTATGCTGGTCCTAACTTCCGAAAAGTTAGACAAGGTGGTGAAAAATCCTGCCCTGGAACGTCCGGGTGATAGGGCTTCTGAGGCCCGTAGGAGGGACTACCAAGAGTGGGAGGATAAGAACTCCCTAGCCCGCTGCTTTGTCATTGCCTCATTAGACAACTCAATACAGAGGCAGTTCGATCAGATCGAACTAGCCAAGGACATATTGGACAGTCTAAGAACAATGTATGAAGAGCAGAACTGTTCTACTCGACAGAAGGTCCTGAAATTGTTCATGACCGCGCAGATGACCAAAGGGCAGAAAGTTCATGACCATTGTCTTCGGATGATGGGATACATTAACGAACTTGAAGCTCTTGGATCCAGGCTAGATCTTGGCACGCAAGTGGATGCCATCCTCAATTCTTTGCCCTCTTCCTTCAATGCGTTCACAATGAACTACAATATGAATAAGCTGAATGTCAGCGTCCAGGAACTCAACAATATGTTTCAGAGAGCCGAGGATCTATTCAAGAAGGATGAGCCTATGGTTATGCTTGCTGAAGCTAACAAATCGGGCAAGAAAAAGAGAAAGGCAAAGAAGCCTCAGAAGAAGGCTGCCAAACCTAAGAAGCAGAAGAAGAACAAGGCATCTGATGTCTGTCACTTCTACAAGCAGACCGGCCACTGGAAGAGGAATTGTCCTGCCTACCTGGAATCTAAGAAAGGTAACATCGAAACTTGTGTCATAGAAACTAACATGTTAGTTACTTCTGTGTCCTGGTGTGTTGACTCCAGGGCTTCAACTCATGCGTGTAACTCACTATAGGGGTTCAAAGTTAGCAGAAGGTTGAGTGAAGGTGAAGTGACACTATTCTTGGGAACAACTGCAAGTGTTGCAGCGGCGGCAATAGGAACCGTAGAATTAGTTTTTAAAGAAGGAATACTTGTACTTAAAGATTGTCTTTATGTACAGAACTTGAGAAGAAATTTAATTTCTGTTTCAAAACTATGTGCTGATGGATATACTGTTAATTTTAGTAATATGATTACTATTAAACGGAATAATAAATTAATCTAATATGGGGAACTAGAGAACGGTCTCTGGAAACTAACTTAACCGAAACTACGTCGGTCGAAAATCCCAAGAAAAGGAATCGTGATACAGTAAGTCCCACGTGCCTCTGGCATTATCGACTTGGCCATATCGGTATTGACCGAATCACAAGGCTGGTAAAGGATGGTCCTTTGGATTTTCTAACCGTAGAAAATCTTCCCACTTGTGAACCTTGCCTTCAAGGTAAGATGTCTAAGCGGCCATTTGACGGTAAGCCTGAAAGATCTGCAGGCACACTTGACCTGATACATACTGATGTATGTGGTCCCTTGAGTGTTAGGACACGGAATCAACACGTGTAGTTCATCACTTTTACAGATGATTTTTCACGATATGATTACGTGTACCTAATGAGACATAAGTCTGAATCATTTGAAAGGTTCAAAGAGTTCAGACAGGAAGCCGAGAAACAGTTAGGGAGAGAAATTAAGGCCCTTCGATCAGATCGAGGTGGCGAGTATCTCTCTGACGAATTCAGGGACTACTTAAGGGACAATGAAATAGTGTCACAACTAGCTCCTCCTACTACACCTCAAGTCAACGGTGTTTCAGAGAGGAGGAATAGGACATTGTTGGACATGGTCCGGTCGCTTCTTGTACGCTCACAATTACCCACATCCTTTTGGGGATACGCATTAGAGACTACTATCTACGTGCTGAATCGGGTTCCAACCAAATAAGTTACGAAAACTCCATATGAACTTTGGACCGGAAGGAAGCCAAGTGTAAGACACTTGAAGATTTGGGGTTGTCCTGCACACGTTAAAAGAACAAGTGTGGGCAAGTTGGAATCTAAAACCAGTCGTTGCCTGTTTGTAGGCTACCCAAAGGATTCGGTGGGTTATCTATTCTATAACCCGAGTGAGCAGAAAGTGTTCTGCAGTCGAAACGCCCAATTCTTAGAATCCGATTACATCCTGGACACCCATCGTCAGGAAATAGTTCTTGATGAGGAGAGCTCAGGAGCAGTGGGAGATGTCCCACAAATTCCAGGTAATGACCAACCTAGAAGAACCACCCGGGTATCCAGACCACCAGTCCGATATGGTTATGACCAGGACAGTTAACTGGTGGAAACCTTGACTAGTGAAGAGGATCCCGTGACTTACGCGGAAGCTATGTTAGACATAGACTCCCAGATGTGGGTGGAGGCCATGAGAGCTGAAATGGACTCAATGGAGACCAATGGAGTCTGGACTCTAGTGGATCCGCCCTCCGGGGTAAAAGCAATTGGTTGCAAATGGATCTACAAGAGGAAGAAGGGCCCCGATTGTAGGATTGAGACCTTTAAAGCTCATTTGGTGGCGAAAGGGTATACTCAGAAAGAAGGCATCGACTATGAGGAAACCTTTTCGCCCGTGGCCATGCTTAAATCCATTAGGATCCTGCTAGCTGTAGCAGCGTACCATGACTACGAGATTTGGCAAATGGATGTCAAAACCGCGTTCCTGAATGGAGATCTTAGTGAAGATATCAACATACAGCAGCCGCAAGGCTTCATTGCTGCTGGTCAGGAACACATGGTATGTAAACTTAATAGATCCATATATGGACTTAAGCAGGCTTCTTGGAGTTGGAACATCCGTTTTGATTTTGCAGTCAAAACGTTTGGCTTTGAGCAGAATCCGGATGAGCCCTGTGTTTACAGGAAGTCCAGTGGGGATAAGATCACCTTTTTGGTGTTGTACGTGGACGATATCCTACTCATTGGGAATGATGTAGGAATGTTGACTTCGGTCAAGGTATGGCTATCACAGCAGTTCTCCATGAAAGATCTTGGAGAAGCTTCATACATACTGGGTCTTCGACTCTATAGAGATAGATCGAAGTAGATAATTGGATTATCCCAGACTGCTTATATTGACAAAATTGTCAAGAGGTACAACATGGAGAACTCCAAGAAAGGAAACGTTCCTTTCAGGCACGGAGTCACTCTCTCCAAGAAAATGTCTCCCAAGACTTCTGAGGAGATTGAGAGCATGAGAGACGTTCCCTATGCCTCAGCCGTAGGGAGCATCATGTATGCCATGCTGTGCACTCGCCCGGACATTGCTCAGGCGGTGAGTGCGGTAAGCAGATTCCAGACAAACCCAGGGCAGGAGCATTGGACTGCTGTGAAGAACATACTCAAATACCTTCGAAAGACAAAAGAGTTTTGTGTGGTATTCGATGGTAGTTCACTGCAAGTTCTAGGGTATACCGATGCCGATTTCCAGTCGGATCCAGATGATAGAAAGTCTACATCTGGATATATTTTCATGATAGGATCTTGTGTTGTTTGCTGAGTGTCAGCAAACAGGGGTCCTAAGTTGCAAATTAATAGTCCACAACCCAAGCCGAGCGCATTGCCGTAAGTGATGCTGCCTTGTGAATGAAGGTGTTCATTCATGAATTTGGAATTCAGCACATCACCCATTCCATTGTTGTATGATGACACTGGACCTACGGGAGGATGATAGCAAGAGGTAGTATCAACGGAGAATGTGGTAGACCCATTGACTAAGCCACTAACACAGAAGGTGTTTGAGAAACACGTGGAAAGTATGGGATTCCGGCTTGTACCAGATTGGACCTAAGTGCAAGTGGGAGTTGTTAGACAGTTTTCGTATGCCCTTAGCTTCAATCTGATTTGATGTACTTTTGTTATTTAGTGGAAATAAATAAAGTGCATGTTTGATTCATGTTGTTTGGTTTAAATCTGTGTAAAACCCTAAAACTGGACATTTATAGAGACTCGTGTTAGTTTTAAATGTTCACAGCCGTTGGATAAGTCTGGGGAGATTTATCCTGCCAAGGCTGATACTGGTGTGCCACCAAGTGTTGGGATGGCCTGTCTTAGCCACCAGGGTAAGACCCGAGGCACATGTAGTATGGGATTACTTGAATCGTTGAACCGGACCAGATTTCCAGTATTGCCCTGGACCTTTGAGATAGATGGGCAAAACTGGAAAGTTACACCTGACCCCTAGACTCGATTATGACACTTCACTAAGTGTTGGATCAGGCTGCCTTTGATATGCCAATCAGTGAGATCCTTAGCGGGGATCAAAACCTGGGTATGTTGGGGCAGTTTGAGAATTCATCTGAGTGGGTGATCATAGTGACAAAATCAGCCACTTTGTCAGACAAAGGGTAATGATCGGGAATGCACTCTCTCTGATGGAAACCAAACTGCCGATAGTTGATTTCTATCGTTGGAATTTTGTTTTGCAAAATTAATATATTTATATATATATATATATATATATATATATATGTACGGTTTCAAATTGTTTGCAAATGGTTTTAATTCCCGGGATCCATGTGAGAGGAGAGTGCGGCACTGTTCCTTGCAGCCAAGGGAGAGGTCCTCTCTTGTCGGGCAGTGCTTGATCATTAAGGGCTGAGTGGTTAAGTGTAAGACCATTGAGGATAATACCTGATGGGCTAATCTTGCACCTGCCCACAGTCCCTGGGTTTTTATAAGATGGCTTGGCCCAGGGACCACTTAATGTAAGTGTTGGGCCCATAGGGTCCATATGATGGACTCAAGGGGTTCATTGAGTTTTTTAGTGAATTCGGCTGGGCCTTGTATTAAAGGCTGGGCCGAACCCATGTGGCTGGTGTGTAGATCAATGCTTGGGTCCCACGCCATACAAAGAAGCCCAATTGGGCAGCAGATTGGAAAGTAATTAGACACTGAACACTTAATGGACCAGAAGCCCATTTCGAGGTGGGATGATATGATCACCCATCCTTGGGGCGAATCTGAGATTAATGTTAGTAAAAGGATTGGGCCTTTAGCCTTATCCACTCTTGGAGACCAAATTCAAATTAGATTTGAATCTGGTAACCTCTTGGTAAGATCAGGAGTAAGCTAACTTTATCTGCAGATAGGATTAAGATTATCCCCTATCCAAATACTGATTTGGATTGGGATAACTCCTAATTAGGAGGATTCTTAATCAAGAAGAAAGGAGGAGAAACCCTAACCAAAAAGGAGAGAAATACAATAGATTTCGAACCAAGAGAAATCGCAAGAAAGGTTCCTGCGAATTGAGATCAGATCTCATACTCCAGAAAAAGAAAAAAAGGCAGTTCAGCCTTTTCGCCTTTAGAGCTCTCCTCCTGCCGCCGCCATCTCCTTTGCAAGATTAGATCTTTGTAGAAAAGAAAGTCCAAAAATCTGTTCTTGACATCAGTCTTGCAAGAAAGACTGAAATTGATTCAGTGTTTAGTGCTTCCAGAGGATACTTGCGAAGGATCCAGTGTGTAGGACGCACTCTGTTGGTTCTGTTCCATCCACAGCTGTGTCATCTTCAGCAGGAACGGATCTTGGAGCATTCTTTGGGCGTGAACACCAACTTTGGGAGATAGTGCTTCTCCGGATCAGGTATATTACTCCCATTTGTCTTTTGGTACAGATCTGGTTTGATTATGGTTCAAGTAGGATCCTTGAATATTGTATTCTAAATTTAGGGAATATGATTCCCAGTTGGGAGAAGGTAGGAAATTTTTGAAATTCGCCCACCCATTCCGCAACCTTTATGGCATCCATTAGATGGATCCTACCATTCTTTCAACCGCTTCCACCCAAGTCTTACCTAACCTACAGTAGAATCTCTAGTTTGTCCTTTGATCACAAAGAATGGCTTCAAGAAGAATCAACCTCACCACCACCCCTGAAGAACAGAACAACGTCCTGAAGAACACCAATTTGAGAGCAGAGAACCAACAAGAGATGAAAACACCTATCCAAGCCAACATCGAGATACCGTTGAACAAACTTTTTGAGTTTGAGGCACTTTTCGAAATCAAATTCAGGAGGCTAGAACAAATGCAAGAGGAGACGAGAAGCACCCTCCAGATTCTACTCAACCGTTCGACCCAAGTTGAATAAACCCCTGCCGCAACTCTTCCCAGCGTCCCTAACACCAATCCCAACCCCAACTGCCACGCTTCCAACCAAACCTCTGACATGCCCAAGCAGCCTAATAGAGCCAACCCAACCCCGACCCAAACAGATCACCGTCCCACCCACCAATCTCATGATTTTCCCTACACCGACCTGACAGCAGAGGCCCCTCTCAGCCGGGATGAACTGAGGGAATACGTCCAAGGGCTAGTAGTTGAAAGCCGCAACCGGGCCCATGATTCAATCTTCTTGCGAAAGCCTTACTCTAACCATATCGTGTACATGCCCTACCCTGTCGGGTACACCCCTCCTTAAAAGTGGCCACAAAATGACTGGAAGAGAGGCAGCCCGTAGGAGCACATCAGCAAGTTCGAGGACATCCTTGGTTCCTTGCTCTTGACAGGGATCTCAAAGTACGAGAATTCTCAAAGTCATTGACTGGCTCGATGTACACATGGTTTGTGAGTCTCACCTCGGGAAGCATCGATTCGTGGGGCGAACTAGCCAAGAAGTTCTTATGGAAGTGGTTCACCTTGGAAAGAAAGTTAACAATGGCCGATCTACAGAATGTAGAGCAAGGACCAAGGGAGGATCTTCTGGCCTACATTATGAGGTTCCAAAAACTTACACATTCCGTCTTCGACAAACACACCACTGAGAGAAGTTTTGTCAAACAATGCATACAAGGCATGTGCCCTACCTAAAGGATCGGCATTGAAAACTTTGAAGTCGAGACCTTTTGCCAGCTCTGGAGGTGTGCAGACAGGACAATGTGAACCGTCAAGGACACCTCTCCATACAACAAAAACGAGGCATATGTAGTCAACAGGAAGCCCAAAAACAACAGAGGAGTCATATAGGGGCCATACTAGTGCGATAATGCCCCAAGAAGGAGTGCCCCTCCCCCTTTCCCTGCACAAGGGAGGATGCTAAAATGATATTAAACAAGTTAGTTGAAGACAGGACCATCAGCCTGCCGCCACCACCAGTAGGAGTGAACCTAGAGAAAGACAAGTGTGGCGAGAGGTGGTGCAACTTCCACCAGACACCACATCATGACCCAATGGATTGCTTCACCCTAAGAAGGCTATTCATACAGAAGGTAAAGCTGGACTAGTTCATCAAATAGGACCCAGCATGTGTAGAAACAGATCCCCTCCTAGCCCATACCCATGAAGGAAGTATCAATGTAGTCGGAGCAGCCGATCAATGCCAGTCATATGCTTTGATAGAAAAACTAGAGCACAGCGAGGAGCTGCAACAATTTTTCACCAAGTAAGAGGCCAACACAATAATGTGGAAACTAGCCATTAGAGCACTGGAAAAAGTCTTTCGGTACCCGCTACAATCCTGCAGCCGTGATCGCAGCAATGTGGAATTCACAACAGAAGACATTTTGGTTGTTGACCTCCACCATAACAGACCCTTGTACATCATGGTGAAAATAGGGGGTTTCGAAATGAGAAGATCGATGGTTGACCCAGGAAGCTCTGTCAATCTTATTTCCATCCACACACTAGAGTTGATGAACGTCCAGAAGGAGGACATCAAGGGATTGCCACTAGAAGTGACAAACTTCAACGGAACCCATCCATCATGGAAGGATCCATCGAGCTATATGTAGCAATAGGCCCGTTCAACATCATGTAGGAGTTCCAGGTAATCCCAGTGAGGACTTCTTACCACGCTCTCTTGGGACGCCCACTGATACACGACTTGGCCCTCAGTCCCATCGACATATCATCAGTGCATTAAAGCCAAATACCGGGGGCAACCAATAAGGATCCTAGCCACCAGGGCCCCCTTTGACAAGTTAGAGACACATCAATAGGATGCCATTTACTTCACAAAACTGGCAGACGACGGTGCGACGAGGATAGCCAAGGTCGAAGGGACAAAGTTGCCTCACCTGCCAGAGAGCAAGCCTGCGGGGACCGCTGAACACAAGAAAAGAAGTAGATGCATCCGGATGATGGGGAGCGATGGGAAAGACTACTACACCATCGTCGAGGATCACGAAGATGACGAACCACCCACAACCAAGAAGGCCATTCCCAAGGTATGATTTAATTATGATATATCTTGTTTAACGTAGCCTTATCGCAACTTGTACTAATGGTAAAAATATTTTTCAAACAGTCCATCCCTAATGTATGATCCATTATTGATGTTTTCCTGAATCAAATACATATTTATTTGTCAAAAGCCACTATAATCCTCTAACAGAAGACTCTAAATAATGTTTCAACCAGTACCGTTTCACCACATTGCAATTCAATGTTGTTGTAGTAATATCATTGAACAATAATTCAATCATTGAGAATGATACAAAGGTACAACATTTAACCACAAACTTATTAGACATGAAACCCCCAGAATTTGAGACAAATAATAACTCGGGCCACGACAGGAGTTGAAGGAGGATGCCCTAGAATACTACGATGAAGTGAAAGTGCCTCTAAGGTGCATGACAAATTCCATTGACACAGTAGAAGAGACATTAGAAGAAATCAACTTAGCGGCTGACAGAACGAACAAAAGGCCATTATATATATTTGCCAAGATGACAAAGAAAATCTTGTCGGACTCCTAAAAGGAAAGAAACTACCCTTATCGCAAAAGCCTTAGAACTCAAAAATAGTCTAACCTGCGTATTCTCACAGAGTTTCAGGATGTATTCGCCTAGTCATACGACCAGATGCCAAGATTAGACTTAGACCTCATTAGGCACTCCCTATGTATAGACTCGAAATTCCAGCCAGTAAAGCAGCCGTAGTGGATTTTCAAGCCAGAAATAACCCTAAAGATCAAAGAGGAGGTAGAATGATTTCTAAAGGTGGGTTTTATCAAACCTATAACACACCCTCAGTGGCTAGCCAATGTAGTCCCAGTAAAGAAGAAGAACAAACAACTAATGTTAGTGTTCTCCCACTTAGTCCTTTAGCAATAGCATATCAACCAAATACTAACCTCACCTTATAGTAGATGTTGTGTCAACTTTAAGGACCTAAACAAGGCTTGCCCAAAGGATGAATTCCCTCTACCCAACATGGAGGTGTTGATAGACTCCATTATAGGACATGAGCTCTTCTCCTTCCTAGATGCCTACATTGGATACAACCACATATTTATGGATCTTGTAGACGCACCACCCTACATAGCCTTTAGGACACCGATAGGGAATTTCTACTACAAGATGATGCCCTTCAACCTAAAGAACGTGGGGGCAACATACCAAAGAGCGAAGGCTAGTGACTTCTACAATATGATACACAAAGAAATTGAAGCTAAGGTTAAACCCACTAAAATGTGCATTCAGGGTGCAGTCAGGGAAGTTCTTAGGCTACAGAGTAGATCAGAAAGGGATACACCCAGATGAGAGCAAAGTCAATGCCATCCTAGACCTCCTGCCTCCAACCAATGAGTCTCAGTTAAAAACTTTCTTAGGAAAGGTTTCATACCTAAGGAGGTTCATACCTAGCCTCGCACATGCAGCGCTGCCACTCATGAAGCTAATCAATAAGTCTACCGAGTTTAAATGGACCCAGGAGCACTGGCATACATTTGAGCAATTGAAAGCAACACTTGCTAGGGCCCGACGTCACCACCCAAAGATGGGCAAAAATTTAGAATATATATTGCAACAGGGTCAAAGTCCATAGGATCCTTACTGGCGTAGTAGGACGAAGATAGAGTGGAACTCCTGATATATTACACCAGTAGAACCCTCAAACCAATTAAGAAAAACTATTCCCACATGGAGTAGTAGTGTCTAGCGCTGGTCTTTGCCACACAGAAATTCAGGCACTATATCCTAGGACAGAAAGTAAGGCTCATCGCACGGAACAACCCAATCAAATTCATCATGGACAGACCTCCCCTTTTCGGTAGACTCATTAAGTGGATTGTGCAGCTCATTGAATACACGATAGAGTACACCCAACCAAGAGCCATCAAGTGCCAAGCAGCAGCAAATCTATTGGCCGCCTTCCCCTCAAGTATTGATTTTCCCATATCAAATGAAGTACCTAGAGACACACCCATTATCATTGTGGCCAAAAGCAACAAGTGGGTCCTAACCTTCGACGGGAGTAGCACTAGCACCTTGGCTAGTGCTGGGGTAACACTGACCTCACTTGATGGACAAACGTCCTCTTACTCCTTCAAGCTTCAGTTCCCCTATTCACACAACATAGTTGAGTACGAGGCACTGGTCCTTGGTATGATCAAAGCAATAGAAGCTGGTCAAAAAAAGATAAAGGTGATTGGTGATGCTAAACTAGTGATCGGACAACTTGAAAGAAGTACAACAGTAAAGGAGGTAACCATACTGCCATATAGGACCCAAATCTAGAGGTTAGTCTACTACTTGGATGTAGTCTTCACGCACCAAAATAGAGCCAAAAGTAGGTTCGCTAATGCGCTGACCACCTTAGGGTCCAAGACACAAGCTAGCACAAAGTCAATAGAGATCACCATCCAATCAGTTGATAAACAGTCAACCTTCACCTTGAGGGATTGGGTAGAAGAGAAGCATAAAATAACAATGGATGATTGAGGTATGAAATAATCCAAAAAGCTGAAAAGTCAGACCATAAGGACATAGAATAGCAAGTTGATCGCAAAATTTCAGCTCGTTAACAGAGTATTGTACCATAGACAGTCAGATGGAGTAAGAACAAGATGCTTAGGGAAAGCAAAAGTTGAATCAGTGCTAAACGAAGTGCACAAAACTAATTGTGGGGATGTCACAAGTACCCTATTTTGAAAATTACAAAGGTTAGGTTATTACTGGGCTACGATAAAGTGGGACTCTACCAAAGTGCAGCAAGAATGTGATAAATGCACCCCATAAGTGGACGGTAGAGAATGCCTCGTGATCTATGATAAGGACTGGAGGAGGATGTATATAGAATATCTAAAAGACCACACGTTGCCCATTGACACTACACTGAGGAGAAGGCTACTATCCAAAGCTAGGCGGTTTTACCTTCAGGTTGAAATGTTATATAGAAAATCATACACAAGAAAGCCTTTGTGATGCCTAGCTGGTGATGAGATCAATGAGGTACTAGAGGCAACTCATAGCTCCATACCTGCGGTCCATCAAGGACAACTAGCTCTACACAACCATATCCTACACTTAGGCTTCTACTCGCCAACCATGATGGAGGATACGCAGTGACACATACACAAATGCCATAAGTGCCAAGTCTACGGTGAAAGAATCCACAAACTTGCCAACAATCTCCACCTAGTCCTCGTAGCTTGGCCATTCCATACATGGAGGGTTGACCTCATAGGCAGGATACACCCGCCTTCCAAAGGGTACTTCTTCATCATAATGGCTACAGACTGTTCCACCAAATGGGTAGAGGAGTATTGTACCATAGACAGTCAGATGGAGTAAGAACAAGATGCTTAGGGAAAGAAAAAGCTGAATCAGTGCTAAACAAAGTGCACAAAACTAATTTTGGAGATGTCACAAGTAACCTATTCCAAAAATTACAAAGTTTAGGGTATTACAGGGTTGCGATAAAGTTGGACTCTACCAAGGTGCAGCGAGAATGTGATAAATGCACCCCACAAGTGGACGGTAGAGAATGCCTCATGGTCTGTGATAAGGACTGGAGGAGGATGTATATAGAATATCTGAAAGACCACACATTGCCCATTGACACAACACTGAGGAGAAGGCTACTATCCAAAGCTAGACGGTTTTACATCCAGGACGGAATGTTATATAGAAAGTCATACACAAGAAAGCCTTTGTGATGCAATTAATGAGGTACTAGAGGCAACTCATAGCTCTGTACCTGCGACCCATCAAGGACAACTAGCTCTACACAACCATATCCTACACTTAGGCTTCTACTAGCCAACAATGATGGAGGATACGCAGCGACACATACAAAAATGCCATAAGTGCCAAGTCTATGGTGAAAGAACCCACAAACATGCCAACAATCTCCACCTAGTCCTCGCAATCGGGCCATTCCATAATTTGGGGGTTGACCTCAGAGGCAAGATACACCCACCTTCCAAAGGGTACTGCTTCATCATAATGGCTACAAATTATTTCACCAAACGGGTAGAGGAGTACAGTACCATAGACAGTCAGATGGAGTAAGAACAAGATGCTTAGAGAAAGCAAAAGCTGAATCAGTGCTAAACGAAGTGCACAAAACTAATTGTGGAGATGTCACAAGTACACTATTCTGAAAATTACAAAGGTTAGGGTATTACTGGGCTGCAATAAAGTGGGACTCTACCAAGGTGCAGTGGGAATGTGATAAATGCACCCCACAAGTGGACAGTAGAGAATGCCTCATGGTCTGTGATAAGGACTAGAGGAGGATGTATATAGAATATCTAAAAGACCACACGTTGCCCATTGACACAACACTGAGGAGAAGGCTACTATCCAAAGCTAGGTGGTTTTACTTCCAGGACGGAATGTTATATAGAAAGTCATACACAAGAAAGACTTTGTGATGCCTAGCTGGTGATGCAATCAATGAGGTACTAGAGGCAACTCATAGCTCCTACCTGTGGCCCATCAAGGACAACTAGCTCTACACAACCATATCCTACACTTAGGCTTCTACTGACCAACCATGATAGAGGATACGCAGCGACACGTACACAAATGCCATAAGTGCCAAGTCTACGGTGAAAGAATCCACAAACCTGCCAACAATCTCCACCTAGTCCTCACAGCCTGGCCATTCCATACTTGGGGGGTTGACCGCATAGGCAAGATACACTTGCCTTCCAAAGGGTACTGCTTCATCATAGTGGCTACAGACTATTTCACCAAATGGGCAGAGGAGTACTATACCATAGACAGTCAGATGGAGTAAGAACAAGATGCTTAGTGATAGCAAAAGCTCAATCAGTGCTAAATGAAGTGCACTAAACTAATTGTGGAGATTTCACAAGTACCCTATTTCAAAAATTACAAAGGTAAGGGTATTACTGGGCTGCAATAAAGTGGGACTCTACCAAGGTGCAGCGGGAATTTGATAAATGCGCCCCACAAGTGGACGGTAGAGAATGCCTCGTGGTCTGTGATAAGGATTGGAGGAGGATGTATATAGAATATCTGAAAGACCACACGTTGCCCATTGACACTACATTGAGGAGAAGGCTACTATCCAAAGCTAGGCGGTTTTACCTCCAGGAGGGAATGTTATATAGAAAATCATACACAAGAAAGCCTTTGTGATGCCTAGCTGGTGATTAGATCAATGATGTACTAGAAGCAACTCATAGCTCCGTACCTGCGGCCCATCAAGGACAACTAGCTCTACCCAACCATATCCTACACTTAGGCTTCTACTGGCCAACCATGATGGATGATACGCAGCAACACGTACACAAATGCCATAACTGCCAAGTCCACAATGAAAGAATCCATAAACCTGCCAACAATCTCCACCTAGTCCTCACAGCCTGCTCATTCCATACTTGGGGGGTTGACCTCATAGGCAAGATACATCCACCTTCCAAAGGGTACTGCTTCATCATAGTGGCTACAGACCATTTCACCAAATGAGTAGAGGAGTACTGTACCATAGACAGTCAAATGGAGTAAGAACAAGATGCTTAAGGAAAGCAAAAGCTGAATCATTGCTAAACGAAGTGCACAAAACTAATTGTGGGGATGTCACAAGTACCCTATTCCAAAAATTACAAAGGTTAGGGTATTACTGGGCTGCGATAAAGTGGGACTCTACCAATGTGCAGCAGGAATGTGATAAATGCACCCCACAAGTGGACGGTAGAGAATGCCTCGTGGTCTGTGATAAGGAATGGAGGAGGATGTATATAGAATATCTGAAAGACCACACGTTTCCCATTGATACTACACTGAGGAGAAGGCTACTATCCAAAGCTAGGCGGTTTTATCTCCAGGACGAAATTTTATATAGAAAATCATACACAAGAAAGCCTTTGTGATGCCTAGCTAGTGATGAGATCAATGAGGTACTAGAAGCAACTCATAGCTCCGTACCTATGGCCCATCAAGGACAACTAACTCTACACAACCATATCCTACACTTAGGCTTCTACTAGCCAACAATGATGGAGGATACGTAGTGGCACGTACACAAATGCCATAAGTGCCAAGTTTACGGCGAAAGAATCCATAAACCTGCCAACAATCTCCACCTAGTCCTCACAGCCTGGCCATTCCATACTTGGGGGCTTGACCTCATAGGCAAGATACACCCGCCTTCCAAAGGGTACTGCTTCATCATAGTGGCTATTACTAATGCATATGTCAACAAACTACATATTTTGTGATAAAGTTTCTCTCATTTCATAGGGTTCTGATTGCGATAAAGTTTCTTCCCTTTCATATGTTTTGATTAGGATAAAGTCTACATGCATCTATATACTGTGATAGTAGTCAAATGACCTGGATACTATAACTTGTCAAATATGCTCTCCATACTTGTACTCACCCTCCGGCAACCCCGGGTAAGCCCTAGCTGTCCCAGGCACTCCCAAAGCCCTAGCAACCCCAATCACTCTCAAAGCCCTGGCAGTCCGAGGCACTGTCAAAGCCCTGACAACCCCAGGCACTCTCAAAGCCCTAGCAGTCCCAAGCACATTCAAAGACCTGGCAACCTCAGGCACATTCAAAGCCCTGGCAGTCCCAGGCACTCTCAAAGCCCTGGAAGTCCCAGGCACTCTCAAAGTCCTAGCAGCCCCAGGCACTATCAAAGCCCTAGCAGCCCCAAGCATAGCTAAAGCCCTGGTAGTCCTAGGCACTCTCATATTGTGGCCAGTTCCACGATGCCATATGTTTCATATGAAAGCCCTGACAACCCCAGGCGCAACCACACCTCCATGTAACATTTGGGGAGGCTTTTCCGACAACAGGTATGATCTCTATCAATGACAAACACCTTGAAAGGGGAGTAATAGCACCCTACATAACTCTACATAACCTAACAACACTTCAGCATAGCTTAACTTTTCTAATGCACTGCGATAAAGCTGACCATGCCTGTATCAATACTTGATTGCGATAAGGGTAAACGAGCCCATCCACCAGAAATAATCAGAAAATATTGACTATAAACGTTTTCCTATAAAATGTATGCAACACTATGCAATTTTTGAAACTGTCTCTCCTTGCGACATCCAACACACTCACACAAGGAGCCTAACATTATGGGACACACGCAATTCCTTCCCTTTTGACTCCACTTAGATTCTCAAGAATGTACTGCATCCAGGCAGTATAACTACTAGGGGATTTTGAACTATTAGTTTGGGGTTCCTGACATTTGTATGACATAGACACCTCGACACATTAGCTCTATGTTGTTGATTACATCAAAGGAGCCACCCTTACCCCTAGACATGGGCATGGGAGGCCAGAAACCCCGCCCACCATCGATTGCTAGGGCCGCTGATGAGACCAAAAAGAACCCTATTTTTATCCCATAATATTCACTCTTTTACATTTATTTAGCACTTAAATGGACTCATTACTCTTGTATTTCGATTCAGGTCAATAAAGAAGGCAATTGGAAGAAAATAGGGCAAATCGGGTGATTTTGCACAGTTTCGGCGATAGTCAGTAATCTGTGCCTACTCTCAATTCCGGACTTCGAATTGGACAATTCAAGAAGAATTAGAAAGATGAAAGGAAGGCCCACAACTTTTATGTTCTGGGTTTTGACAAATTCAGCCCGCATCGAGTACAAAAATGAGCCGAAAGTCGGAGCATGTTCGTAGTCAGGCCCATTTCACAACTTAAGCCCAACTCGCAGAAGTACCTTGAAGCAGCCCAAGTTTTAAAGCAGTCCAACTCGAATTCAAGAGTCAAGAGTCCAAATCTCGAATGTAGTCTCCAAAGAGAGAGTCTCATCAGATCTAAAGTCTTGAATGTAATCCTAGAGAGATAAGGAGATTGAGATTAGATCATTAGATAAGAGATAGGATAAGATTAGTTCAAAGAAGATCAAGACTCCCTAAAGATAAGATGATCTCCAAGAAGGAGTTGAAAAACAACCCTCTCCTTGGGCTATATAAAGAGGGGGGCGAACCAACTCTAGGATCACTCACTCCCAGATCGAAGAGATCATCAAAAAGACCAAGAGGCTCAAGAAAGCAATTCGGCTATGGAGAAGCAAAGCATGGAGATTGCGCAAATCATGAGCAGCTAAGATTCTTTTTCTGGTTCAAGGGGGGAGGTTTGATTGTGTCATTCTGAGGTTCTGTAGTTAATTTATTTTCTTGCTTTTTAATTCAAGTACTCAATGATTCTTATGCATATTTTTATTGGATGTTGATGTTAATTAGTTTGAAAAACTGAATTAATGGTGATTTTCCTACTACTATCCATGATTTTGGTGATCCGTAATTGTCACGAATAATGGTACAAGTAGCAATTAGGTTGATATCTTTTTGGGTCAACTGTTCGTGACAGCCTTTGACCAATGTTATAACATGGTTCAACCTAAAGGAATCGATGGAACAAGATTCAATAATTGCAGCTATCTCAATTATTGTTATTTTGGCTTAACTGTTTTCACGAATCTTAATGCTATCAATGTTTAACAAGGAACGCTATCATACCTAGTGAGTGGTGATTAGTGTTGATCGAATGCTGGGGTTGGTCAACTGAATTAGGAAAACACAAGGTTTATTATGACTATCCTAATAAATCTAAGGTTAAATGCTTGAATTGCAAGAATGATGAAATTTACCTAGGATCGATGACCTACCGATTCAACCCGAACCCTTGAACCAAAATTCGGTAAGACTGATTTTCTCTTGTTTGTTTAAGTGCTTTATTATTCTTTTAAATTTAGTTATTGATTTCCCCACTCAATTATAGTATCCATTCGGCTAAGAGATTATTGATTTGCTCACTGCGGGATTCGACGTAACACCACTTTTACTGTAAATATCTTATTGTGGGACTAGTACTAATTTTGAGGGCTTCAACAATCCGTCAGCCGCCTCCCTCTCCACTAACAACTCAATAGTATCGATTTCCCTCATGAAGTCAACAAAAAGGGAGTTTGTTTTTCCATAACGAACAGCCATAAGGAGGAAGTAACAGATATAGAACAGAGAAACGAGAGACAAGATAAAAGAATAGAAAAAGGGCTTTGCAGAGCAACTTAGGGCACAAATAACTCTATGGAGATAATAGCAAATGGTAAAGGGAAAACCTATGCAGATGAATGGACGCTTGCACAAGACCCGGAAGGATGCTTAGCAAAAAAGTAGCCCAAGATAATTTACATAATAACCCTTATAAAAGTGGGACCGAACGGTGCATTAATTCAAAAGAGGTGCCACGTCAACAACCGCCACCATATATGTAACCCACACGCGTGACTAATCCACATTTATTATAGAATGACAATCAAGAGCAACTAACAATGGCTGACACGTGACCACCCGTAAAAGGCTTTCTTGATCGCCATCAACCATAGAATCTCGATAAGATGCCAAATCACCCACCATCGGCAAGAAACAAACATTGAAGAGTCGACCCAATCATCATACAGGAGGGCTCCGCCCCTAACAAGCCATTAATGACGCCAATTCCTTTCTTTTTTGCTGAAACAGGAGCCAAAGAAGGGCTAGACGGTGAAACCAATATTCCCCCAACAGCCAGAGGGTGCTACTTATAGACTGAGAGCAATCTTCCCTTGGAAAAAGGAAAACAGTCGATGGAGATGCCCCACTGTTCTTTGCCATTTACCTCCCCACCCATATCCAGGGGGGCTAAATATACACAAGTCTGCCCATTGGCAGAAACACCGCTCGATCTGCGATAAAGGTCACCACACCCAGGGTAACACATGACTATGAATTTAACAGGCTTCCAAGTTACTTGTGATTAGGTTTTAAGATAGTCGCCAGCCCTTCGTAACTAATAATACTCCCTAATGTTTTTTTTATAACTAATAAGAAACAACACGATGTAAATGACAGTAAATTATTTACATCGGAAAACAACGGCGAAAATAAAATATAGCACTTTATCCAGAATCAACTCAAAATTTCTACAAAAAATAAAAATAAAAAAACATGTACAAATTTCATGAAGCAGCCCAGTCCTTCCTTATTGACACTATACTTTCCAACATGGGTCTTCGAGCCTCAAATTTCTTTAGTTCTTTCACCTGTACCTCACACTCAACCACCAACTGGCGCTAACGATCGCATTCCGCCATGAGGGCTTCTAACTTCTTGGTAGCCTTAGCAAGATTCGCCTCAGCTACCTTGATATGGGAGCACACATCCCTCAAATACCAACCAAAAACCAACGGTGACCCTCAAATACCAGCTTTCCAGAACACATACGGCAGTAAGATGACACGCTCTTCAATGTGCCCCATGCAAAAACCAATGGCAGAAAAACAGTCACAGGCCTTCAACCATTGAGCGAAGACAAACCACGACAACTGATCGTAAGGGAGATTCATGATGTCATGCATCATCGTCACAAGAGTATTTAAAGTCAGGCCCACGACGATGGAGGGAAGACCAAAAGGAGGTAACCAGCCACCTCAAATAATAGCCACCACAAATTTTGGCACAGACTTCGTCACCAAATACTTGTTGTTCAAACGAATGCCTTGGACAAGAACGCAATCCATAGCATCATACCCCAAAGGAGTTACATTGTTCTCCTTACAATACTTCAAGAGCTCCTCACGGACCAATGTGCTCCGCATCGTATGATAGACCCTCAACCGGTGATTCTGCCAGAGACGATGCCATGGAACCAACGACCCTACTGGCATTCACTATGCTAGGAACAGTAGGGATCCCAGTCTCCTTCTGTGCCCTTTGCTGGTGGGGAGCCATAGCCAAAAGAGTGGGAGTAGTGGAACAATTGCCAAACGTAGACAACCTTCTTGTTGCGATGAACCCGCAATGCACCACAAGCTCTGCGATAAACTAACAATGCATACTACAAAATCACGATAAACCTGTGGTTCACCGAGCTCACTCAATGCTCGAACCAAAGGGAACCAGGGCTGAACCCAGGATAGAGCCCCACGCTTGTTCGAACGTGTGATAAATTGACGATTTGCTAAATGCGCGATGAACCCACGACTTACAAACCCACTCACGACCCAAACCCGGAGAAGCCCGGGCCAAGCCCATGGCGAGGCCCGCGCGTGTCCACAGCCATGTGGAACCTATGCCATTAAAAGATGTGGCAAGGTTACACGTAGGTTTAATAAGATGCCTCCCACCAAGCGGTGACATCGTTAAACACTACGTCAATTAAAATAAATTGTACGAGAGGTAGTAGCACACATGAGTAATGAGGCATCTTGAGGAGAAGGAAAGTCGATCCTTGCGGAAAATCCTCATGAGACACGTGGCAAAACCCAAGTGGTGCACTTAATGATTGATAGCAAAATCCAATATTCCCTTTCCCGATACATCACAAATACCCTTATCTCCTACCTTTTAGGATTTTAGGATCTCCCCCATAAATAGAGATCCTCCTCATATTGGGAATCACTCAACATTCTACATCTAGTACCCGAGCACTCTTTCACTTTAACTCCCTACCCTTGCATCCTTAGCCCCAAAAGGCCTATCTCACCACTCGCTGATCTCTCTCTATCTTTCAAAGAGACCGCTTCCACCCAAGCCTTACCTAACCTACAACATAAATTAAGGATAGATAAACTAGTATGTTAAAAATAATATATTTTATCTATTAATGTTGCTCGATCCTAGGTAGTGCTAGAACCGAGGTTACAGTCAGATAATCCTTGCCAACTAGGCGAAGACGAGGTGGAAGGACGAAGCCGTGCAATGAGATCTACGATCAAGAAACAAGTCAAAGGCCCGAGGAGTTGTCCCCGGGTAGGTAATCCGATGCTCAAGCCAATAGGAGGCAGTAGATGGTTGGGTCGAGCTGTTGGAGAACAGTGTTGGTCCGAGCAAGGTAGCAATATAAGAGTCAGAAGTTGGATCCCTTACGTTGAGTGGGAGGTACCTTTTTATAGCCGAAGATCTGTGTCCTTATCGGATTAGGCTTCCGGGGTTGTTGGGATCAGGTTAACCATCGAGGTCTTTAGGACAAGACCTAATTCCCATTGGAGTTGTCCCCATCTACTCTCCTGTCTTGGTCATGTCTATCCACATGACGTGGAGTCGTCATGGCTAGGAAGGTGGAACGGGGCTACAGAGGTGACGTGGCCTAGGAGATAAGGTAAGCCGCGGATATGATGTGGTGTTGATGTGGCCAAGAATATGGGGCAGCCACATAAGTGTCACATGTCATCCAGAGCCAGCTCAACCATAACTTGAACACCACTCCCCTAGTTCCAAAGCCGATGAGTAAAGTGCTCGGCCGAGGTATAGCATGGAAGAGGTCTTTAGTTCTCGGCTGAAGAACTCAAAGTTGAAGTTTGGTTGAGCTTCTAGTCCTTCAATTGTTTGTCAATATTTGAAGTGGTATTTTGGATTTTTTTTTTTTGTTGTGGTTGTGACATATTGGTACTAATGTTTATACCAAAATCTTCTCATTTGGGTTCTTTCCATTGTTTGTTATATATGTTTGTTGATACATCATTGTTTATATTTACACATCAATGCTAGAAATTTAGAACCCTATTGGCCTATTAGGAGAGAGTCTGGTACACTTGGGCCATGGGTACTAGGCACCCGATGGTGGAAAGCTCCCAGTTAGCCACCAACCTGAGAAGCCCATATACCATGATCTAGATATCACACCCCAAACCCATGTGCATCATCTAGCCTAGACTCTAGGGTCAACCACCTTGTTTTTGAGATACATTTGCATAATTAATCTTAGAGGGTTCTATCTTAAAAAAAGAAAAAGAAAAGAAAAGAAACAAAAAAAGGTGAATCCAAAAAAAAACAAAATTAAAAAAAATATATAATAATATAAAAAAGAGAAAATTTCAAAACAAAAAAAAAAACATCAAAAGGAGGTGAACTCAAAAAAAATAAAAAATACAAAAAACAAAAAAAAAAGGAAAAGGAGAGAAAAGAGAAAAAACAAAAAAAAATAAAAAAGGGGTAAATTAAATACAAAGAAAAGAAGAAAATCCAAAAATAAAAAAAAGGAAAAGTGGAAAGTCAAAAAAATATAAAAACTACAAAAACAGAAAATTAAAAAATAGGATAATCCAAAAATCCAAAAAAAATATGAAAATCTGAAATAAAAAGGAGAGTGGAAGAAAATCCAAAGGATAAAGAATGGAAAGTTCAAAAATCAGAAAAAAAAAAGAGAGAAAAGAAAAATCCAAAATGAGAAATAATAAAAACAAAGTAAAAAATACAAAAAAGGGGATGATCCAAAATAGGAAATAAAAATAATAAAGAAAAAATCCAAAACAAGAAAAGGGAAAATCCAAAATAAAAAAAAAAATCAAAAGGGAAGTAAGTCTAAAAAAAAGAAGAATAAAAAAAACCAAAATATAGAAAGGAGAAAATCCATAAATCAGAAATCAAAAAAAAAAAGAGGGGGGAAAATCTGAATGGAAGAAAATTCAAAGAATAAAAGATGAAAAAATCAAAAAAGGAAAATAAAAATAATAAATAAATAAATAATAAATAAAAACACTAAAAAAAACAACAAAAATAAATAGAAAAAAGAAAAATAATAGTAATATATACAAAAAAATGATGACAATAATAATGCAAAAATTACTAATTGAGTTTGGTTGGCCAGGAAAGAACACCATTGGGAATCCTTGGCTCACAACTCGATGCATAATCACCAAATCAATCGCGCAAGCAATGGCGAAAGAATCACATCATAATGAAAGTACCATTCCACCTTCTTCTTTTGCTACATCGGACTCGAGGATACTAGCTTTGGGTCACATACACTGAATACCTCAAACTTCAAGAGTAGTTAGAGGATGTAAAAGCCCACTTCGCAGCTTTTCACAAAGAGCATAACCAATCAGTGCCACTTCCTTCCTGTTCCACAAATCCAAGCACCCAACCACCAATATCAGGAACCTCCCACACCTTCATGCCTCCCAGCACATCAACCGCATTCCCATTCTTTACATCTACCTCATTCCATGCATCTGACATACCTAATGCTACCTTTACACCTCCTCCTTTCACGTTCACTGCATCATCACACCAACCCCCACCCAAACCAGCTTTCAGCTTTGCGGAGCACCCCTACTGCCAGCTTCCACCTCAACCAACCTTCACCTTTGGTGAACAATCCTACTGTCAACCCCGCGTTAGCCAACTTTCAACTTCCCAGGGCAATTCTATACTCGACTCTCTCCAATCATCTTTGGAGAAGATGATCCCGAATTTTCTACACCACCTCCCTTATTCCAAACCCCTCTCAAGGATGATGTAGAAATGAAGGAAGAAATGAGGCAAGTGAAAGGGGTGTACAATTTAGGGGTCATAGATTTTAAAGATTTGTGTCTTTACCCCAACGTTAAGCTATCGGAGAAGTTCAAGATGTCGGATTTTGAAAAATATAATGGGAAGAGTTGCCCTCAAACTCATTTGAAAATCTTTTGTGGGAAGATGTTTCAATATGGGTCCGATGAGAACTTATTGATCCAGATGTTCTGAAAGAGTTTGATTGGTAGCATGAGAACATGGTTCGCTAACCTAGAGGAGGACAAGAAGAAGTGGAAAAAAGTCTTAGAAGCATTCCTTGACCATTTTTGGACTATGCTTATCGTTGGCGTGAGGTGGCAGCCAAACTCCGCCATCCCTTGCCTAAAGAAGAAATGGTTAGGACCTTCATTAGGACATTGAAGGTTCCCAACCATACACTATTAGTGGCCCAACCATTGAAGGACTTTAGCGATGTTGTAAGGACAAAAGAGTCTATGCGTCACGGGCACATGAATCCCATCATAGCTGGGGCAAGAAACCCAACTTGTTATACTCCTGGACCAAGGAGACCCTCACCCAGACTAGAGGTTGAAACTGAGATCCATGCAATCTCCACCTATGCCCTTCTGCAAACTGGCTTTGTAGCCACTGTTTAGCCTCATTCCCCACCTGCCATACCACCTTTGGTAATGAACCCTCCACTTCGACCACAACCACCTAACCCGGTGATGCCCTATCAACCAGAATCTCCAGTAAACCCCCAATTTCGTCCTCCCAGATATAACAATGTGCCTCCCATTGCCTATCCCCCAACTTTCCCTCCTCGCCCCCATAGGGAGGTGAAAGAACTTACTCAAATTCCATACCCACACTCTTACTTGTTGCCCACTTTGGTCCAAGAGGGGTACTTGAAACTATTGAAGTGGAAGCCACCTCAAGAGCCCAAACCTAAGCATTATGACGAGAATGCATATTGTGCATTTCACCAGGGGCCCGACCACACCACAGATCATTGCATAACATTGAAGTTCGTTATCTAGGATTTGATTGACTAGAACCTAATTAACTTCAATCCAGTATCAGGTCCCCCACCACAACTAGGTATAGGCATAACACAAAACCCTCTTCCTAATCACATAACCCTTGTCCATCAACTTCATAGAATGTGGAATGGAGATCTTTGTTAATCTAAAAGAGGGAGAAAAAGAATCCCATCCCCAGCTTGTCTCAGAGCTTTATAATGGTAATGTTTGCAAAATTGACCAAGACGATCATGTTGATCCAATGCATCTGAACCGCCCAGGAGAGGTTACTAGTTGGAGTGCCTATCCCATAGTGTTGGGAGCCGGTGCTGAGATTAAATCATTTTCTCAGGTTTGAATGTAATGCTAGAGTGGGGAATCAATGTTCTTTACCCCACTTCTTTTCATATCGAGAGTTTCTGATGTAAATAATCAAAATACAGTCGTATTTTATGTCATTCCATGACACAAGTAGAACTACGTTAGGCCTGATCCCTTTCACGAGGGTACATAGCACAACCCATATCATGAGCTTGGCCCCTATCATAAGTATTTCTTATTTCCCCTCATTACTTTCTTGTTCTAGGAATTCACTCTTGAGCTGTAGGATTTTGGATATTGAGTTAGACTTCACCTTTATGGGCATTAAACAAGAAGATCCTGGTGAGGAAATTCCGAAGGAGCTTCTTGATCAAATAGAGCGATTTGGAGAGAATAAGCCGAAAGTCGAATTTGAGACCACAAATTTAGGTACCAAGGGCGAGCCAAAGGAAGTATTGATTGGAGTGGACTTATCCCGTAAGCAAAGAGCAGACTTGATGAAAATAGTGACATTTTTGCATGATCTTATAGAGATATGCCTAATTGGATAATGATCTAGTGATTTACAGTTATTCTGATGCAAAACCAGTCAATGCAAAAAAAAAAAAGAAAAAAAAGAAAAGAAAAAGAGAAAAAGGGGGATAAAATATAAAAAACAAGAAAAATTAAAAAAAAAAAGAAGAAAGAAAAATATCTAAAATTCAAATAAAAAAGGGGGAGGCGAAAAGATGTAAGAATGCTTTGTCCTAGACCCCAGTGTATAATACCCAGATTAGTTACCGAGTCATGGCACAAAATCCTTTCCATCACTTCTCATCTAGCAAATCTGACTATTTCCTCCTTAATGAAGCCAAGTTCCATTTTGAACTACGTCCGGCCTAATACCTTTCAAAGGGTACGTAGAGAAGCCCATCTCATGGGTCCAACCACTTTCATAAATAAAATATTATTTTCCTTCGTTTATCCTTCCCTTACCTAAGATTCTTACTTATAAGAGAGTGATTAGCCATTTTAAGGTTGTCTATTCGCAAAAGAAAGTAGAATTTGTTTCCTTCCAAAGTCCCAAAAGCATGCTTGAAGAAAAGTCTGTGTTGACCAAGAGCTTTTCAATCAAACTTCCTGTTGACCTCCCAGCCCATAATAAAGACATGATCTTTGTTAAATTGGGGAAGAAGTACAAATGCCCAAGCATAGTTCATTCCCTTTGAAGATTGCCTGAACCAGCACAGAATAAAGGCACCATCATAATCTAGTGCTCTGTCAATTAATCAAAGAAAGGACAGGAGGCCATCCTCGGTCATTCCTCTTTCCTCATTGATCCCTTGAATTCGCAAAAGTCGCTAGTTAATTAGTTGAGCTTATACATTAGACCTTTTTTCGGCAAACTAGTCAAACCCAGAGAATGCACCTCAAGGATCATCGGAGGTCTAAAAAAAAAAAAAAAAAACTGTGAAAAAGAAAAAAAAGATGGAAAAGAGAAAAAAAAAACAAAAGAATGAGAGAAAGAGGATGGAGAATGCCCAAGGGGCCTTTGCTTGACATATATTATGCTCAACATATGATTCTTCAATATACAACATGCAGTAAATAATAAAATGAAGGGAGGCCATCCTTGGTCATTTGTTGGCCCTATGCATTCAATCCTGATAGTAGGTGGTAAAATCCCCTAGTGGGCCCTTTGAGAATTCCTATCAACCTTTTTCCATAATAAACATTTTTTAGCGAGTGGGTGTCAAAACAAATGGAAAGCGATTAGGACGATCGAGCAAAAAAAAACAAAAAAGAAGAGAGAGGAAAAAGGGAATGAAATTTTGGTAACTCTGTTGATAATGAAAGCAAGGTGATTATCACGAAAGATCAATGCAAAAGTGAATGGGAAAATGGAGAATCAAGAAACGATTAGAAGAAACTGGGGCAGTTAGGATGGTTTTATTGCTATGGGATCTTTTATGATGACACCCACATATAGTTTTGATTTTCCCTACCCATTTACATTTCATCCCAAAATAAAGTCCTCCCTGATCAATAAGAAGGCATGATTCATGCTGATGAAGAATACGAAGAGCAATTCCCATCCATATGGCTATGAAGAGAACTTTGACAAAAAAATAATAAAAAAGAAAAGATAAAAAAAAAAAGGATGATGAGAGCATTTCCTGAATCAAATTTCCCAAGAGGTGATCCATGCATCTGATGCCTCCCATCAATTGTTATTTATGCCTTTTAACCCATCATTTGTAACCTCATTCCCATACCACATTTCGTCCTAATGAGCAAGACCTCATCGATCTTTGAAAATCAACAAATTAGTACTTGACATACCTATTTGGCCAGTGATGGAGGGTCGTAGTTGTCACTCGCTTCATTAAAGTATCATCTTCATAGCCCACCTTTTTTGTTCACAAAAAAAAAAAAAAAAAAAAAAACTAAATTGGGGCAGACCCCTTATGATAAGGCTTTTCTTACAACAAATCTCTTGTTCAACAATTTACAGTTCCATCATGCATGCTTTTGAATTCAATGAGTTTTGAGTAATGACTGGATGCACACTCCTTTGATGCAAACTGGATATAGCCCATTTGGACATAATTACTCTCATATGAGTTGGGGTTAAAAGCACTTTTGCGCTTGAGTCTTGATGCTTTTCCTTCGTACGATTCCAATATTTCATGTCCTTGTGAACTACTACTTATGCCACAATTTGAGATGCTTGACCTTTTCAGTGTGTGCTCAACTTCTATCTTGGCTTTACCATCACATCTAATACTTTCGCTTATCCAGAAAATCCATCGGCCATGTCAACCTTTATGCCTTGAACCGTGTTAGAAATTCCATTTGTAAATCTCCTTTCTTTGACCAATATTAGTTTTAATTGAGTAAATAGAGATGATATAAACAATGAAAGAAAAAAAAAACAAAAAAAGAAACAAAAGAGAAGGAAAAAAGAGAAGAATAATGTCTGGAACTCTATAACAATTATTTTACATTGTCTTATGTCAAAAAGTAGTTATTAAAATCTTCCAAAATGTTCTAAAAAAACTAAAGAATATTTGTTGGTGTTTTGTGATTGATTTGTTTGTCTCTAACATGATTTTCTTAGTGATAGATTTACTTTAATCCAATTTTCATAGATCCAGATGTACTTTAACCTAGATTTTCCCATATCCAAATTTTGCATTAATCCAGTTTCACAGATGTACTTTTTGTCCAGTTTTCACAATTTTATCCCAGATATGGATTTCATAGATTTACTATAATCTAGTTTTCGTAGATTTTCCCAGATCTAGATTTTTTCACAAGTTTACTTTTAGTCCAACTTTTTGCAGATTTTCCTAGATCCAATCCATTTTTTCACAGATTTACTTTGATCCAGTTTTTGCAGATTTACTTTCATCTAGATCCAATTTTCATAGATTTCCCAGATCTAGTTTAAACAATTTTATCCCAGATCCATATTTTCCAGATTTACTTTAATCCATTTTTTTCAGTCTCCTGGATCCAGTTTCACAGATGTACGCAAGGTTCAAAATATCGATACGCCCGATACGCCGATAGGGGCGTATTGGGCATTTTGATACTTGTTTACTTTTTTTTTATTATAGTTTTTTTTCAAAACTGGTTCAGGGGAGCCGGTCTAGGACCCTCCATCCCTAGAACCAGTCAAACCCCTGATACACCCACTATAGGGGCATATCGGAAGGGTGCCAGAATGATACGTATTGGCCAATATGGGCCGATACATAGCGATACTTTAAACCTTGGATGTACGTTTAGTCCAATTTTTACAGTTTTATCCCAGATGCAAATTTCCCAGATTTACTTTAATCTAGTTTTTTACAGATTTTCCCAGATCCAGATTTCGCAGATTTACTTTAATCCAGTTTTTCGCAAATTCTCCTAGATCTAGTTTCACAGATGTACTTTTAATCCAGATTTTGCAAATTCTCCTAGATCATGATTTCGCAGGTTTAGTTTAATTCAATTTTTCGCAGATTTCCCAGATCTAGATTTCGTAAATTTACTTTAATCCAATTTTTTCACAGATTTTCCTAGATCTAGATTTCACACTCCTGTTTTTCGTAGATTTTCTCAGATCTAGTTTCATAGATATACTTTTGGTCCAGTTTTCACAGTTTTACCCCATATCCAAATTTCATAGATTTACTTTAATCCAGTTTTTCATAGATACCCTAGATCTAGATTTCCCAAATTTACTTTAATCCAATTTTCGTAGATTTCCTAGTTTCAGATTTCATAGATTTACTTTAATCCAGTTTTTCACAAATACCCTAGATTCAGATTTCCCAGATTTACTTTAATCCAGTTTTCGTAGATTTCCCAGATCTCGATTTCGTAGAGTTACTCTAATCCAGTTTTTCACAGATTTCCCAAATCCAAATTTCGCAAAATTACTTTAATCCAGTTTTTCGTAGATTCTTCTAGATCCAGTTTCACAGATGTACTTTTTTGTCCAGTTTTCACAATTTTATCCCAAATCCAGATTTCACAGGTTTACTTTAAATCAATTGTCGCAAATTATCCCATATCCAAATTTCGTTAATTCTCCTAGATCTAGTTTCACAAATGTACTTTTAGTCTAGTTTTCACAGTTTTATCATAGATCTAGATTTCCATGATTTACTTTAATCCAGTTTTCGCAGATTTCCCAAATTTACTTTAATTCAGTTTTCGCAGATTATCCCAGATCAAGTTTCATAGATGTACTTTTTGTCTAGTTTTCACAATTTTATCCCAGATCCAAATTTTGCAGATTTACTTTAATCCAGTTTTTTCGCAATTTTTTTCTAATCTAGTATTCACATATTTACTTTAATTTACTTTTCATAGATTTACCCAGATCTAGTTTTCGAGTGTTTATCCAAATATAGTTTCTTAAAGGTTTATCCCGATCTACTTTTCGCAGATCTATCCCTGATTCCGCAAGGAACGGTCTTTTCTCCAAATAGTTTTCATATTATCAATCATTTTCTTTCAAGGCAAAGGTACCCTAATTCCAAGGGTTCTTGATACCTAGGAAAGGTCGCTTTTCCAAGAATAAAACTGGCCTAACACGATGAAATGATGCTGCAAAAACTCTTCATTTTCATCATTTTCTTGCCATAATCCTCTATCCTTAGGCTTACCCCTCTTCAAAACTTGCCCTTCGCAAAAATCTCAGTGTGCTTTTTTTGGTGTTTATTGTTTTGTAGTTTCCTATTTCACAAAGAGGGGCAGCTGTCAGCACCCGATTTTTGCTTAGTCTGTTGCCTGAACCTCCAAGGTACCCTAAAAAACCCAGAAAACCCAAATTTTACCCTGATAGCCCTTGGGTCCACCGTTAAACCTGTTTGATACCAACCCGATGGACCCAATTAACCCCTACTTACACCTCAACCACTAGATCTGACCCCACCATCAGACCCAGGACCTCCCAAAACACCCGCTTGTAAAATATCATCCCAAAACACCTCTACTTACCCCTTCATTGTACCAAGATTCCATTCCGAGGCTCCAAATTAGCCAAATCTATCCCTTTCTAGATCTACCTAATCTGGGCCCAGTTGGGCCAATTTGACCCCACTAATCAACCCAGAATCCTCGAAAACCCCACCTTGCCAAATTTTAGCAAAAAATACCTACGTTTACCCTAAAAAAAAAGATTCCATTTCAGCCAATCCCATTAGCCCATAGACACAAACCCCCTCTATAGTCAAACCCGTCTAAAAAATCTCCACCATTGAATCAAAATCCCGACTTGATCACCATAAACCCAGTTTAACCCATTTTCCCAAAATTATAAAAATACCCCTCTCACCAAATTATTGAAATGCTCTTGACCGAAGTTACCCAAATTACTTCCACCAAAATTACCAAAATACCCCTCCTACCAAAAATGCCAAAATGACCTTAACCGGAGTTACCAAATTACTCCCACCAAAATTACCAAAATGCCCTCCCACCAAAATTACCGAATTGCCCTTGACCAAAATTCCCAAAATACCCTTCCTACCCAAATTACCAAAATGCCCTTAACCATAATTCCCAGAATACCCCTACCAAAATTACCAAAATCCCCATGGACAAATTCCCAAATTACCCTCCCTCCAAATTAGGAAAATACCCTGGCCAATTTCCCTCCATACCTTAAAATTCCAAAACTACCCCTTCATTTAAAATTCCCAAAATACTTTCATTGCGTCCAAATTCCCAACATACCCCTCATTCCTTAAATCCCCAAAATATCCTTTTAAACACAACTACCAAAATACTCTTCACCCCAATTTACCCTAAAAAATTATGAAATTACCCTTTGGACCCCGAAACCCCTTTAGACGCTAACTTACTGAACCCTCCCCCCTCCATCTTGAGGCACAACCTTCCCCTAGGAGAAAGGAAAAGAGCGGTCGAGCTGAGAAAGGAGGTCAATAGACGATGCCGAAATGAGTGTGAGAAGCTGCTGAAATGAATGTTCAGAAGAGGGAGGTTGAACTGAGAATTTGAGAAAGAGGGAGTGAGAGAGCTCGAGAGAGAGATTTGAGAGAGAACTCGAGTGAAAGAAGAAAATCAAAGGGAGAGAGAGAAAGAGTCTTTCGGTTCAGAAGGAAGAAGTTCAAGAGAGAGAGAGGGAAAAAGTCTGAGAGTGAGAGAAAAGCGGCGATTCAAGGGAAAATCCTATGATCCCTACTCCCCCACCGGTCCTATCATCCTTCGCCCGGCGTGCTTCGACCCACTCTACCGCCGTCTCACCACAGCTCTGCCATTAGAACCTCAACTTACCACTGTTTTTCTGTCGTCCTGCTCCCATTGTCACTATCAAACTGTCGAGTTAGGAGCTATATTACCATTCACCGAGCTCTCCAAACCCAGGCTTCACCAGTTCTGCGAATACCAACATCGTTGGTCCCTGTGAAGGACACAGGAGGTAAATCTTCTACCTTCCCCTCTTATTTTATTTATTTACTTATTTATTTATTTGGAGTCTTTTCTGTTGGACAGAATAATTAACTCTCATAATCTAGCTTTGCTTTCTTTATCTCAGTTTATTGCTTTTGACTTATTCAGTTCTTCGTAGTTTGATTTCGGGTGGGAATTGGATATTTTGTAGCATTTGGAGAAGAGTCATCTCGCTCTCCCCGCACCTCAAACCCACCAGCCGAGTCTGAAGGTGGGGATTCTGATAGAAAAGGGGTAGGGATTCTCACCCATTACTCACCGTTAGCTATCTGATGGATGGCGACTTGATAGAGTTCAGCCATGAAGTGAACAATCGGTGGAGATATTTTCCCGATGCTCACACTGGCCATTTAGCGAGAGGCTGCGGAAACAATGAGCGGCACCCTGGAGTGGCACTCCTTCGCCAAGTTGCTTCGATAAGTTTGTGCTTCGTTTCTTGCTTGGTCGAAGTTGACCGTGCCGACGCGGTTTCTTTTGCAGAGCGCTTGTTCGACGGTTGCGGTGGTCGACCACCTCCGAGCGCTGCGGCGCCTCTATGACACGGAGGACACCGAGCTTGTGGGTCTAAAAGCTCGGTTGGCCGAGTTCGAGGCAGCTGGTGAACGGATAGCCGCGATGGAGGGGGAGATAGCCGAGCTGAAGTGCCGGGTTGACGAGCAGTAAAACACCATCCACAAGCAGAAGTGCATTAATGATTTGAAGGCAAAGAGGGAGCAGATGAAGAAGGAGGTTGCTGAAAGAGAGGTTCAGGTGGGGTTCAACTTTTTCCAGAGAACGGTGCTACGCCATTACCCCGACATTGCCGAGGTTGCGCAGATGTGGGGCCTTATGACAATGCTACCCCGCCCACCGAGGATGATACTACCATGCCGCGGACCCTGTTGACCTTTTTCTCTCCCCCTTTTTTTAAATGGCTCTTATGTCGAGCATAAAATGATGTACAGACTTTAACTATCTAATACAAGTATGCTTTTTTTTTTTTTTTTTTGCTTCGAGCTTGTGTACTACCCTTTACGACCAAGGTTGAGTGTGGCCGGGATCTTTGATCCTCGGTTTTTGGTGGAGGTGTTATCCAAGCTCTCATCTCCTAGAGGGATGCTTAGTTGCAGGACTCAGGAGCTTTTGGCTCTTTGTGGGTTAGCCATTCCTCACCTAGCTTTATCCTGACACTTTGTCTATAGTGCACGGAGTTCGATTACCGGGAAGAGATCTTCTCCGTTTTAGGCTTTGGTCGTCAGCCAACCGAGTCAACTGGTCGGCTATACGTTGTCGGGCTAGTTAATGGATATGCATTGCGGCTCAGGCCATTACAGATCAATTGAGTTGGTGAGTGGGAATTCCAGTTGTTAGGAGTCCGGTTGGACGTTGCATGTTGCGCGGTATGCTGTGCAGTGTGTGTAGTGTAGTGTGTGGAATGTGTGTCGTGCATTGGACAATCCACTTTGTAGGGCAATCAACATCTTTATTAATGTAGGATTACTGATAGTGCATTCGGAGGTTACTGGTGTTCCATCTCCTCTGTATAGGCCTGCGGTCGAGGTCTTCTAACCTGTAGGTGTTGGGTCCGATCACTCTATTGACTCGGTATGGTCCTTCCCAATTTGGTCCGAATTTCCCTTCTCTTGGAGTGGGTATTATGATCTTCCAAAGGACAAGGTCACTGGTCTTAAAACTCTCTTCTTTGGACTTTGGAGTCGTAATACTTTGTCATTCTTTGTTGCTGCGTGACCATCTTGAGACGTGCTTAGTCCCGTGCTTCTTCACCAAGTCGAGCTCTACGCGGAGGTCTTCATTGCTCTATTCTTTGTCATAGAGCTCGACCAGGAGAGTTGGCAAGCCTATTTCCACTGGGATCATGGATTTGGCCCCGTAGGTTAGGCTAAAGGGTGTCTCTCTAGTTTCCGTCTATGGCGTGGTCCTATATGCCCAGAGAATGCTTGGCAACTCCTTGACCCACCTTCCCTTGGCCTGGTCAAGTCTGGTTTTTAGGTCATGCAATAGGGTTCGGTTGGTCACTTCGGATTGCACATTGCTCTGAGGTCGGTGTACGGTCGTAATCTGGTGGTTAATCCTTAGGTTGGTGCAAAGCACTTCAAACTTCCAATCAATGAACTATTTGTCGTTGTCGGTGATGAGAACTTGTGGAATGCTGAAGCGACAGACAACACTTTGCTAGAAGAAGTTCTAGGCATTGTGTGTGGTGATGTGTGCCAAAGCTTCGGCCTCCACCCACTTGGTAAAGTAGTCCATAGCAACTAAGAGAAACTTATTTTGCCCGACCGTAATAGGGAAAGGTCCAAAGATGTCCATTCCCCACTGTGCAAAGGGCCATAGACTGGTGATTGGCCTCAGGGGGACTATTGGCTAGTGGTGAAGATTCACATGTCTTTGGCATTGGTCGCATCTCCTGACGAGCTGGGTTGTGTCCTGCTTCATGGTCAGCCAGTAGTATCCTTACCAGAGTACCTTGTGAGCCAGGTTTCGGGTGCTAGGGTGATCCCCACAGATTCCTTCATGTATCTCCTTGAGGACGTAGTCGGCCTCGGAAGGGAAGAGACACTTCAAGTAGGGGAGAGTGTGAGACCAGTGATAGAGTTTTCCCTAGATAAGGCAATATTGGGCGGCTCTATATGCGAGCTTCTTTGCTTCCGTGCGGTCTTCGGGCAACTTGTCGTCCTATAGGTACTACACTATCAGATCCATCCAAGATGAGCCTTGCTGCACTAGAAGGATGAGGAGTGTCATAGGATGATGCTAGGTTGAGCTAGGACATCAACCCGAACAGTTGCGTCGAGGTCGGTCCACGACAACTAGCTAGCTTTGAGAGTGCATCGGCTCAGACGTTCTCAGCTCAAGGGATCTGTTGGATAGTGAAAGGATCATGCCGTTGAACCAGCACTTGCACCTTTTGCAGGTAACTTTCCATTGTCGGGGTCCGCGTCTCAAACTAGCCATGGAATTGGTTGACCACCAATTGGGAGTCGCTAAAGGCTTTGAACTGGCCCTGAAGGTCTAGGGCAAGTCGGAGTCCAGCAATCAAAGCCTCATACTCGGCTTCATTGTGTCTTCTGGTCCAAAGAGGATGAGGCCGGCCCCATTGCCTTGCTTATTGGATAAACTGTCTACATGGAGTGTCCATATTTGCGGTGTTGGGGCTAAGTCTTGCACTGTAAACGTACACTCCGCCAGAAACTAAGAGAAAAGGGGGGTGTCAAACAAGTAAGCTAGGGTTTGAGGGAGGTATATCACTAGGCCAATGTCTTTAAGGGTGTAAATTGGGGGAAGAAGGGTAACTTGGTATTTTGGACACTTGGGGTAATTTGGGTAACTTTGGTAAAGGGCATTTTGGTAATTTTGGTAATTTTGGAAGGAGGGGCAATTTTTGGAATTAGGTCAGGGGTAATTTGGGAATTGGTCAAAGGGGTAGTCCAAGTAATTTTGGTAATTTTGGAAGAGGGGACATTTTGAGAATTAGGTTGAGGGTAATTTGGGAATTAATCAAAGGGGTCATCTTGGCAATTTGGAAGAGGTGGGTGTTACGGAAATCTATTCAAAGGGTATTTTTTGGTAATCTAGAACGGTGGTATCTTAGGCATTTGGTTTGAAGGGTATTTTGGTAATTTGGTCAAGGGGTATCAAATGAGATCTATGACGAGTTTTGAGGATTTGGGGATTGAGATTTAGGTTCTTTGGACAGTCTGAGATGAGTGGTAAGGTCATATTGGGCTAACTGCGCCTGGATCGGGTAGATCTAGAAAGGCTCAATTTGGTTAATCTAGGGCCTTAAAATGGAATCTTGGTGCGATTAAAGGGTAAATGATGGTATTTTGGGTTGAGATTTCATAGGTGGATATTTGAGAGCTCTAGGGATGAAAGTTGGGATTTTTGGGATTTTGGGTGTTTCGAAGGGGTCAAAAAGGTCTGATTAGGTGTTTCGGGTAAATTAGAGGTTTAGGCGGTAGACTGAGCAAAAATCGTGTGCAGACAGCTGCCCCTTTTTGTTGTGAGGTAAGAAACTACGAAACAACAAAGATGAAAAAAAGAATACAAAGATTTTTGCAAAAGGAGGCTTGGAAGAGCGGCGAGACGAGGAAGGAAAATTAAAGCAAATGGAAAGGTAAAGGAGAGGATTTCCCATGTAGCATCGCTTCATCTAGTTCAGGCCAGTTTTATTGTTGCGCGATTGCCTAATTCCTAAGGAATGGTGTGCCCTTAGGAAGAAGGGTTTGGCGTATGTCAAACACATCAAAGACTAACATAGTAAAGCGCGATATGCCACAATGCAATCATAAATCCACTATATGCCGAGAACTTTGCTACGTGATAAGGGCATCATTTTGATGCCTTATGCTACGTGATAAGAACGCGATATGCTACGTGATAACTTTGTATTTTGATGCCTTAAGGGCATCAAATTAGGGTTTAGACCTTAGACTAACTAATTTGTACCCTTTTTTCGGTTAAATTCAATGTTGTAACCTACGAGGGTCCTCGTGCAAATTCTGAGTAAAAATTGGGAAATTTATAGAGTTTTTTGCAGATTTTGGGAAGCTGGTGAGAATTCCAGCTGAGAGAGGGGGTGTTTTTGTGAAAAATTGAGCATAGGAGGGCACCTCCTATTTGCTAAACCTAGAAAGGCGCCCCTCCTGTATTAGCATACTCCCCTCTCTTTATTAAACCCTGGGGCGCCTCCCCACTGATTCTTTGCACCTCTAACAAACCCTAGCCACCCCTAATTGCTAAATCTTCACCTTCCACTCCTCTCTAACATCTAATCTCAACCATCCAAGCCTTAGCAACCTCTCATACCCTTAGATCTTCACATTGCAATCTCCACCCTCCATTCTACGGTGCCATCTCTTTAGCATTCTAACCTTAGGGCGCCGCTTAACTCCTAATCCCCATCATTCAGCCTTTAGCCACTAAATCTCAACCCTCTATTTCACTCTATCTCAACCACTCACCCTAGGATGCTACCCACTCCTTTTATCTCCACCTTTCAGCCTTAGGCATCCAAATCTTCACCATTCAATCCTAGGAGCTTAAATCCCAATCCTCCATACTTATAGGCGCCCTCTCCTTTTCACTCTAGCCATAGGATCCCTCTAGTTTAATCCTAACCTTCCATTCCTAAACCCTAGGGGCGCCCATTCTCTGCATAAACCTACTAACCACCCCTCTCTTTCTCTCTAATCCCAGTTTTGTCCTCCCTTCCCTATAAAAAGGACTCCAAGGGCCCTTAAGAAGGGGTTGGTTAACCCAGTTTACAAGGCCATGGTTTCTTGAGGGGTTCAAGGGTTACAGGAAGGAGGATACCCAATTCTTGTCAGGAGGGGTTCCTGCAAGCAGTTCGTCCAACCTGCAACTTCCGCCACTGAAACTGATCCACCATTTTTATTTTGTTTTATTTTTTTTTCTTTTTGTTATTCAATTTTTCTAGCAATTTAATTTCTGCAATTTTTTATTTTGGTTTGATTTTATTTCTGCTTTTCTGTCTTTTGTAGATGTCTCGATGGGTTGGAGGGTTGAACGGAGGGAGAAAGCATGTATTTCATCTTCTTGGACAGCTACCACCACTAGATCCGAATTTCAACATATTTTTATTTATTTTCTTATTAATTTTAGTTTTATTTAATTTATGAGCTTTATTTCTTGTCTTTTTCAATTCTGAATATTTAATTTCAGCTTTAGTAAATTTTATTTTCCTATTTTTTGCAAATTCCAAAACTGTTTTCTTTTTCATATTTGTCCAGAACAAATTAATAATTTTTAACCTTGCTTCCCTAAGGATTTGACTCCTTCCTCACCACTAAACTACGTTCTTTATTTAGTTTTGAGGATTGGAAAAATATAAATTATTAAACCGATGTCCCTAGTGTTTGACGATGCATCCTGGGCGTACCACCGCGATGCAATCGGAAATCCACTATATGCCAGGAAACAAGCGAATAGTCATGCTATAACATGATGCAAATTCTAATCCATACAAAAGCGTGCTATACCACAATGCAATCAGAAATCCACTTTATGCTGGAAAACAAGCGAAAAGTCATGCTATACCATGACACAATTTTTCAACCATTAAAAAGCGCGCTATGCCACAATGCAATTGGAAATCCACTATATGCTGAGAAATCAGCAAAAAGTCGTGCTATGCCATGACACAATTTTTAGACTATTAAAAAGTGCATTATGCCGCAATGCAATCGAAAATCAACTTTATGTTGGAAAATCAGCAAAAAGTCATGCTATGCCATGACACAATTTTTAGACTATTAAAAAGTGCGTTATGCCGCAATACAATCGAAAATCAACTTTATGTTGGAGCAAAAAGTCATGCTATGCCATGACACAAGTTTTAAACTATTAAAAAGCACGCTATGCCATGATGCAATCAGAAATCCACTTTATGCTGGGAAACGAGTAAAAAGTCATGCTATGCCATGATGCAATTTTTAAACTATTAAAAAGCGCGCTATGTCGCGATGCAATCAGAAATCCATTTTATGCTGGGAAACAAGCAAAAAGTCATGCTATGCCATGACACAAATTTTAAACTATTAAAAAGCATGCTATGCAGCAATGCAATCAGAAATCCACTTTATGTTGGGAAACAAGCGAAGGGTCATGCTTTGCAATGATGCAAATTCTAATATACAAAAAAGCACGCTATGCTGTGATACAATAAAAAATCCACTTTATATCGGAAAACAAGCAAAAAGTCATGCTTTGCCATGATGCAATTTTTAGACTATTAAAAAGCACGCTATGCCACGATGCAATTGGAAATCCACTTTATGTCGGGAAACAAGCGAAGAGTCATGCTATGTCATGATGCAAATTCTAATTTATTAAAAAGCGTGTTATGTCGCATTGCAATCGAAAATCCACTTTATGTTGGGAAATCAGCAACAAGTCATGCTATGCCATGACGCAATTTTTAAACTATAAAAAAATGCACTATGCCACAATGCAATTAGAAGTCCACTTTATGTTGAGAAATCAATGAAAAGTCATGCTATGCCATGACACATTTTTTAAACTATTAAAAAGCACACTATACTGTGATGCAATCTGAAATCCACTTTATGTTGGGAAATTAGCAAAAAGTCATGCTATGCCATGATGCAATTTTTAAACTAATAAAGTGCGCTATGCCGCAATGCAATCAGAAATCCAATTTATGCCGAAAAATTAGTGAAAAATCATGTTATGCCATGATGCAAATTTTAAACTATAAAAAAACGCGCTATGCCACGATGTAATTAGAAATTCACATTATGCCGGGAAACAAGCGAAAATTCATGCTATGCCATGCTGCAATGTCAAAGAATCCATTGAATGCCAGAAAATCAGCAAAAAGTCATGATATGCCATGCTGCAAAGTCGAAGAATCCACTGTATGCCGGAAAATCAGCAAATGATATGCCATGCTTGCAAAGTCAAAGAATTCACTATATGCCAAAAAATCGACAAAATGTCATGATATGTCATGTTGCAAAGACGAAGAATCCATTGTATGTCGGGAAACCAGCAAAAATTTAGGGTATGCCATGCTGCAAAGTCGAAGAATCCATTGTATGCTGGTAAATCAACAAAAATTCAGGGTATGCAATTTTTAACCTCACATGGTATTCTAAAAGGTAAGTAGATGAAACTTTCTTTGTTGTATAAATTGAAAATCGAGAAACTTTCGTAATTACTTCAGTGTTTGGAATTAAATGCGGCTTTTGCACACCTCTATCATTTTCCATACTAAGTCCACTATCTTCAAGCACTTTCTTCTCTTTCTTCTTTTTTTTATCACCATTTTTTTTATATATTTTTTTATTTGTCCTTTTTCCTCTCTTTTTTTTACATGTAAGATAAAGATCTAACACCATTGGCGTACCTTAGCCCTCCGGGATCCAAGAGGGCATGTTTGTGCAATTGACCTGAACGACACATCCCCAAAATTTTCTTGTGCCAAATGAGAATTCTGATTCTTTCGTAGATTTTCCCGAAACACCAGAGTGAGTGAAAACAAATATGGAGGAACGAAAAAACTGAATTGAAAGAAAAAGAGAGTGATACTAGTAGATTCTTTGGGTAGAGCAAATGAATCAAATTTGCTTGTGCCTATACTTTCGATAGCAAACTAGGTGTTGAGGATGTTTTGGAAGTAATAAACAAGTTGACCATCCCTCTTTCTCAAAAAGAAGGCATGATACTACACCAAGTATGACCTCTTTTCCTTTCTTTCTTTCTTTCTTTACCCTCTTTTGCCCCTAGTGCCTCACATTGAGGTTTTCACCAGGTCTGGGCATCACCTAATTGTTGCGCCACGGAGTCATTTCTGGTTTTCATCTGGGCTAGCGAAATTGGATCTTGCCATGACCTGATGCTTTTACTCGAGGCGCCTTTTTTGGGTTTACAACTCACCCTTTCAGGCCACGCCTTATTTGGTATTTTCTCTCCACTCTCTCTATTCTCATCATTGCTAAAAGGGGTGGGGGATGCTTTTGATGTCTTTCAAATGTATATGCCACACGAATCCTTGATCATGGAGAACGAAATTGGAGAGGAGTATAGGTAACAGATTCTTTCTTTATGAAGAGAAAGGAATGAGGTAGGATGGCTAATTTGCCTAGTCACATTTGAATTCCTTATCTTGCCTTTCCTCTTTTGTTCTCTCTTTTATTTCACTTTGCTTTCTCTACTTCTTCTTTTACTTCTTTTTCTCTATTTTTTTACCCTGTTTTCCTTTTACAATGATTAATCATATTTTCCCAACACACAAGTTTCCAAAAGAAAAAGGAGGAATCTTGAGGAGTTCTTGAGTTTCTACTTTAATATTCTGACTGGGTTTCGCCATAGCGATTCTTTATTGGGATGGGTTTACATGAAGAGGAGAGTTTATTCACAAGCTGAAAGGGCTAACAAGTGACTCGAAGTATGAACACGGGTACTTGACTTATTTTGGCTAAAACAAATGGCCAAAGTAGGCCTCCTTTCATTTCAAAGGAGAGCATATATCATATACATAAGAATCACATGTTCAAGCATAATATTTTCTCACTTGATCAAGATTAACAGGCTCAAGGAAATATTCATCATCCATTCAGCTTAATATGAGGGCTCCTCCAAACAAACATCTCTTCACAATGTATGGGCCTTTGTATATTGGAGCAAACTTGCCCATAGTATCTTGCTGATTTGGAATTAATTGTTCTACGAAGGGCCAAATCACCAGGATGGATATCGTGCGGGCAGACCTTCTTATTAAAAGTGTGTCATTCGCCTTTGGTAGGCCTGTACATGTGTCAAGGCTGTCAATCGGGCTTCATCTAAGAGTGCCAGTCCTTCGTATCCGCCCCTTCTGGAAAAACCTAATACTCCTAAAAATTCTTAATTTTATAGAACCACGGTTTCCCAACAAGCTCTTCTTCGTCTACCGTGAAGGTGTATACTTTATGCCTATATGCAGGTTCCATATCCTTATACAAGTCAATGGGTTCAACGTCATCCTATTTCAAAAATCTTGTAACTGATCCCCAAAGCTTCCAAGGCATCAGCAAAATGATTATCCTGATGAGACAAATAATTAAAAGTTAACACTCCTGAAGCTCTTCAACACATCTTGAAGGCAATTATAATAAAGGGTCAGCCGATCATCCTAGACATCCCAGTCACCTCTGGCTTGGCTGATGATTAAGAAGGAATCTCCAAAAACGTCCACTTCCTTGATACCCCAACCTTTTGCCATGTGAACGACTCTCACACAAGCCTCCCACTCACATGTATTGTTGGTATTAGCAAAATCCAGGCTCATAAAAAAAGGATAATGCAAACCGTCATGATGTACAAGAATATTACCTGCTCCCCAACCATTCAAATTAGAGGATCCATCGAAATAGACAGCCCATCTCTCATAATCTTGGCCATGTACCTCTAAGATGGATTCATCTAGAAAATTTGTCACCAAAGCATCGTAACCAGTGGAAGGGCTTCCTGCCAAATAACCTGCTATAGCCTGACCTTTAATTGCCTTTTAGGTTACATATGTTATGTCAAATTCTGATATGAGCATAATCCATTTGGAAATCCTATTGGTAATTGCTGGCCTTTCAAACAAATACTTCAAAGGATCCATTCTAGATATGAGAAGGATAGGGTAGTGTCACAACTTTTGACAAGCCTAGGTGAGGGTGAGACAAGTGTTCTCTATCAATGTGTAACAACCTTCATATTCATTAAACTTTCGACTCAGGTAATAGATGACTCTTTCTTTCTTCCCAGCATCATGTTGGCCCAATATACAACCTATTGAACTCTCTTGAACTAAAAGATGCATAAGGAGAAGTTGACCTTGTTAGACAGTTTTGTATGCCCTTAGCTTCAATCAGAATGATGTACTTTATGAGTTTATTGTAAATGAATAAAAGTGCATATTTGATTCATGTTCCCTTGGTATGTTTCTATGTAATACCCTTAAACTGGGCACTTAATGAGACTCGTGTTAGTTTAAAATGTTCACGGTCAGTGGGTCGGTCTAGGGAGACCTATCCTGACAAGGCTGACACTGTGGTGCAACCAAGTTGGTTGGGGTGGCCTGTCTCAGCTGCCAATGTGAGACCCTAGGCACATACAGTTTAGGATTAATTGAATCTTTGAACTGGATCAAATTCCAGTATTGCCCTGGACCTTAGAGATTGATGAGCCAAATTGGAAAGTTACACCCGACCCCTAGACTCGATTATGATACTGTACTAGGTGTCGGATTGGGTTGTCTTTGATATACCAATCAGTGAGATCCTTAACGGGGGTCAAAACCTGGGTATGTTGGGATAGTCTGAGAATTCATCTGAGTGGGTGATCATAGTGATAGGATCAACCCCTTTGTCGGACAAAGGTAATGATCGGGGATGCACTCTCACTGATGGAAACCAAGACTGCCAGCAACCGATTTCAATCGTTGAGATTTGTTTTGAAAAATATATTTTATATGAGATATGGAAGTATATATATTATGGTTTCGAAATGATTTGCAAAAGGTTTTAATTCCCGGGGTCCATATAAGCAGAGAGTGCAACACTGTTCCTTGCAGCCAAGGGAGAGGTCCTCTCTTGTCGGGTAGTGTATGATCATTATGGGCTGAGAAGTTAAGTGTAAGACCATTGGGGATAATACCTGATGGGCTAATCTTGCATTTGCCTACAATCCCTGGGTGTTACAAGGTGGCTTGGCCCAGGGACCACTTAGGGTAAGTGTTGGGCCCTTAGAGCCCATGAGATGGTTTAAGGGGGTGCACTGTCCATGAACAGTGTATTCGGCCAGGCCTTGTACTAAAGGCTGGGTCGAACCCATGTGGCTGATGTGTAAATCAATGTTTGGGTCCCACGCCATACAAGAAAGCCCAACTGGGCAGCGGTTTGGAAGGCTAAGTGAATACATAATCTTAAATGGGCCTTAAGCCCATTTCGAACTGGGTTGATTTGATTAGTCAATTAAAGGGGCGAATTCTGAGATGTCCAAGATCTAAATGAGATTTAGATCTGGAAGCCTCCTAATTAGATTAGGAGATGGCTGATTTGATCTGCAAATAAGATAAGGATTATCCCTTATTACTTAAGGGGACTTCTTATCAAAATATGATTTGGATTAGCAAATCCTAATGGGATTAGGAACTGATCCCTTTAAGATTATAAAAGGAGGAGGGGGTGGTAGCCTTTAGACATGCAACACACAACTCCTGTCTTCAGAGCTAAAATTACAAGAAGAGAAAATTCTGCACCCTGCAAATACTCTCTTGCCGCCTCCTTCCTACAGCCACCGCCTCCAGCAGTTCGATCTCCTCCTCTCTACAGGAGTAATCAAGATTCGATCTTGATATCAATCTTTTGGAGAAAAGATTGATTGGAGCTGTATTCATAAGCCATCCTACTGATTCTTGCGAATGGTCAAATTCTTTTGAAAGAACACTGTTGATTCTGCTCCATCCTGCACTGTGCCATCTTTAGTGGGAGCAGATTTTGGATCCTTCCTTGAGCGTGAACACCTCAATTGGGAGATACTGTTTCTTCGTATCATGTATAATCCCTCCCTACTCCTTTTGGTTCAGATCTAGTTCAGTTTATGGTTCAAGAATGATCCTTGAAAATATGATTTTCTAAATAGGGAATTCGATTCCCAGTTGAAGGGAGAGAAAAAATTTTTGAAATTTGCCCCTTTATTCCACAATCTTTGGGCATCCATGTGATGGATATCCTATCCCTTCAGACCTGGCATTGAAGGTACTAACGCAAGGGGATGAGCAGGATATCCCTTGATTTTATCAAATGTAGATTGACAATCTTTGTTCCAAACTACCAGAGTGTTCTTCTTAAGCAACTTAAATATGGGTTCGCAGATGGGGGTCAATTGTTTAATGAATCTGCGAACATACTGCAAACAACCCAAGAAACTCCGAACTTCTTGCTCCGTTTTGGGTGGAGGCATATCAGTGATGGCCTTAGCCTTGGTAGGATCTATTTCAATTCCCCTCCTACTAACTATGAACCCAAGCATCTTGCCTAACTATGTCCCAAAAATGCACTTCTGAGGGTTAAGCCGAAGTTTAAAGTGCCTGAGTCTATCAAACAAATTGCGAAGGTCTTGCAAATGATCCTTAGCTTTCTTGGATTTAACTATCATATCAGCTACATAAACCTCAATTTCTCTATGGATCATGTCGTGGAAGAGGGTGGTCATAGCTTGTTGATAGGTTGCCCCAGCATTCTTTAGCCCAAAAGGCTTCACCTTATAACAAAAAGGTTCCCAAGGGGTAATGAAGGCAATTTTCTCTTTATCTGATTCGCCTTTTTTATTTGATTATACCCTGAAATGCCATCCATGAATGAAAACATTTCATGTCTAGTTGTGTCATCCACAAGGATATCAATATTCGGCAAAGGAAAATCATCTTTTGGACTTGTTCAATTGAGGTCACAAAAATCAACACACATCGGGACTTACCATTTTTCTTTGGTACTAGGACAATGTTAGCCAACCATTTTGGGTATGTAGCCACTTCTATGAATCTGGCCTCAAACTACTTTTTTACCTCTTCTTGAATCTGAAGAGCCATTTCGGGTTAAGTTTGCGAAGCTTTTGCTTGATCGGCTTCATAGCAGGGAAAGTGGGAATCTTGTGAACTACCAAATTAGTATCCAAACCAGGCATATCTTTGTAAGACCAAGCAAAAATGTTGTTGTAGTCACGCAATAGCCTTATCAAATCTGCCTTTTGGGGAAAGAAAGAGCTGCAATCAATACTTCTCTTGGTTCATCCTCAGTACCCAGGTTTACTATCTCAATTTTGGATTTTGGCTTATTCTCTTCAATCCGCACAACTTGATCAAGAAGTTCCTTCGGAACCTCCTCATCAGGATCCTCTTGTTCAATACCCATGAGAGCAAAATCTAACTCAACATTGAAATCGTATGGCTAAAGAATTGGTTCCTGGGAACAAGAAAGGTAGAGGAATAAGTAATGGGAGGAAATAAAAATTTATTTATGCAAGGAGCTAGGCCTGTGATATGGGCTGCGCTAAGCACCCTTTTTAAAAGGATCATGCCTAACGTAGTTCTGTAGGTGTCTTTGAAGGACAGTAAGGATCATAGGGGAAACTATATGTATCAAAAACTCTTGATATGTATGGAAATGGGGTAGAGAGCATTGATTCCCCCACTCTAGCTTTATAATCAAACCTGAGAGAAATTCAGATTCAGCACCAGTTCCCAAAACTATGGGATGGGCACTCTAGCTGGCAACTTCTTCCATGCAAGGATGAATAAGATACATTGGGTCGACACAGTCATCCTAATCAATTACACAAATGTCACCACCTGAGGTCTCAAAAATGAGTTGGGGATAGGATTCTTATGCTTCTCCAGGTATGACAACTTTTGGAACTTTGATGGAAGACCAATCGATCGTGAAGACCAAACCTTGATTTACATTGTGGTCACTGCAGCTATCTTCGGCAATTCAGGGGGATACCAAGCTCTTTCCCATATAGTGAGTAACCTCCTCTTCAATAAAGAGGGCAGAGAGATCCAGGATTTCAGTAAACTCGGGTTGGGTTGAAGGGACTAGGATGTTGAGAGTTTGGTCTTTAGATGGGGTTCCGGCCTTAACAAAATGGATCGGGGTGCTTAAGGATGATGCTTTCTTTTTTTTCCTTCCAAACAAATCATATTCATCAAGCTTGTACCCAAGGTCGAATCTACATGCCAATTTCCTAGCTTTAAGTGGACTCTTTTGCCCTTGTTGCTTCTTCCCCAAACCCCCAATTGGATTAAATTTCATCTTAGCCATCATCTCCAAATGTGGAGCCAACTCTTTTTTTTTTCTCCTTGTTCTCTCTTCACTTTTTCAAATGATTTCACTTATTTGAATTGATATGAATAATACCTGCATCCTTCCTCCATGTGTTGAACCAAGGGTTCTCCTGTAAGGGTGATCTAGCTATCCCCTAAAACTATGATTAGCTCATTCTCATGTACGAATTTCAATCTCTGATGTAAGGATGAAGGGACTGCCCTAGCCATATGAAGTCAAGGTTGTCCTAGCAATAGAGTGAAGGAAGCCTTGATATCCAATACTTCAAAGTTGATTTGTTAGGTAATCTTTGCTATAGTAATGTCTAAGCTGATGTCCCCCAGATTTGACTGAATAGAATTGTCAAATGCTCTGATGGTCATAGGTCGCTTCGTTACATCATTTTCTCCAAGGCTTAAGGCGTGTAGGGTGCCAAGGGTGCACACATTCAAACCAGACCCAGTGTCAATTAACACTAAGGGGATTCTCATTCCTTTACATACCACTATGATGCACAATGGTAAATTATGAGATGTGCCATCTGTAGGGATCTCATCATCAGAGAAAGTGATGGTCTTGGGTTCTAGAATCATACTAACCATCTGTAACAACTTTTCTAGTTGAATACTAGGAAAGACGTGAGCCCTCTGAAATACTTCCATGATCTGTAAACGATGGTGCTCAAAAGTGAGGAGAAGTCTAAGAATAGATATATGGGTAGGTACTTTTGCCAATTGGTCCACCACATTGTATCTGGACTTCTCAATAGCTATTCGAAATTAATCCTTCTCTCTTGCTTCCTTTTCCTTTGACCTAACTTCCTCTGATGTCTTCCCTACCTTTGCTTTTCCTTTGTCAGCCTTTGAAGGCATAATCCTTCCTAACCATAGTAGGGCCTTGCATTCTCCTTCGAAGGGACCTTGCATATGAGCTACCACAAGCCCCGCCGAGTAATTTTTAGGGACCCGGTTGGTGTCTTGGTAAACAGATTCCAAAGGGAGGAGAGAAGGGTTTTGGAGTGGAAAGTTAATGGGCCTAAGAGGTGGGCGATGGAGTGTTGTTGGGAAGTATTGATTTCCATACAAAGGGTAAGAAATAATGAGGGGAAGCCTTCTGGGTTCTATGGTGAGGACAAAGGTGTCAAGATGACCCACTGGATGGCTTGGGATGATGAGGTCCTTTATTGGGTCTATGACTTCTTTGGGATCAACAAAATTCTCTTCTCCACATTCTATGATGATAATGGATGAACTAGTACCAGCTCTATGGTCGGGTAGAGGGTTTTGTGTTATGCCCATGCCTGGATGAGTAGGACGATCAGGCATTGGATTAAATGTAATCATGTTCTGATCGATCAAGTCTTGAATGGCATATTTTAAATGCTAGCAATGGTCTATGGCATGACTGGGTCCCTGGTGAAATGTACAATATGCATTCTCATTGTAAATCCTTGGTCTAGGCTCTGTAGGCGGCCTCCACTTCATTAACTACAAATATCCCTCTTGGACCAATAGTTGGGAGTATGGGTAAGGAATCTGGGTGAACTCTCTCCTTCTCCTGTAAGGGCATGGGGCAGTTGTTGGGGAATAGATAGGAGGCACATTATTGTACCTGGGAGGGGGATGTTGGAGGTTTACTGTAGGTATAGGTTGATAGGGCATCACCGGGTTAGGTGGTTGTGGTTGAGGTGGAGGGTTCACTACTAAAGGTGGTCTAACAGGTGAGGGATGAGATTGAACAATGGCTACAAAGCCAATTTGGGGAAGGGCATAGGTGGAGATTGCATGGATTTCAATTTCATCCTTCGGTCTGGGTGAGGGTCTCCTTGGTCCAAGTGTAGAATTGGTTGGGTTTCCTGCCCCAGCTATTACATGGTTCATGCGCCCATTATGCACAAACTCTTCTATCATCAAAACGCCCTTGACAACATCACTAAAGTCCCTCAATGGTTGGGTCACCAATAATGTGTGATAGGGATCCTTCAATGTTCTAATGAAAGTTCTAACCATTTCCTCTTTAGGCAGGGGATGGCGGAGCTTAGCTGCTACCTCGCTCCAATGATAAGCATAATCCAAAAATGATCCCCCTGACTTCTGACTCATCAAATCAAGATTGGCTCAGTCTGGTATCAATTCCATATTGTAAGAGAAATGGTCTAGGAATGCTTCTGAGAATTTTTTCCATGACTTTCCTCCTCCTCCAAGTTGGCGAACCATGTTCTTACACTACCTGTCAAACTCTTTTGGAACATCTGGATCAATAGTTTTTTCATCAGAACCGTATTGAAACATATCCCCACAGAAGATCTTCAAATGAGTTTGCGGGCAACTCTTCCCATGAGGGCAGAGTATAGGCCTGCCTTGGAAAGCTAAAGGTGGGTTGACATGGGGGTTGATGGTTAGATTGTTCAATAAAGGTCGGTTGAGAAGAGAGCTGATGATATAGTTGTTCTGCGAAACTAAAGACTAGTGAAGGCGGAGGTGCAAAGTTGAAAGATGATTGAGGTGAGGGTTGTTGAGATGAAGCGGTGAATGTAAAGGAAGGGGGTGTTAAAGTGGTATTAGGGGTTGATGCATTGATAGGCATGCTAGCTGGTGAGGTTCCTCACAATGGTGGTTGACTATCTGGATTTGTGGAAGAGGAAGGAAATGGAATTGATCAGTTATGCTCTTTGTGGAAAGCCATGAATTGGGCTATTACATCTTCTAACTTCTCTTGAAGTTTGAGGTATTCAGTGTATGGGACCGAAGCTGGTATCCTCAAGTCCGATGTAGTAGATGAATTTGTATAATAAGGTGGAATGGTACTTTCATTCCGATGTGATTCTTCTGCCATTAGTTACGTGACTGATATGGTGATTACGCGTCGAGTTGTGAGCCTAGGATTTCCTATTGGTGTTCTCTCCTGGCCATCAAAACTCAATTAGTAACTTTCTCCTTACTTATCTTGTTTTTGTTTTTTTTGTTATTTTTTATTTATTTTTGTTATTTTTTTATTTTTGATCTTTTTTGTGTTTTTTAATTTAATTTTTTATTATTTATTAATTATTTTTTATTTTTTATATTTATTTATTTATTTATTTATTATATTTTTTTGCATGAAACATTGCATTTTCTTTTGTTATAAGGGATGAGCGGAAGATAAAAGGGCACGTAACTCGATCGAGAAATGACCAACAAAATGAAGTAAGCCTTTGAATTTTCAAATGTATGCATATGTAGACATCAGTTCACCAAAATAACCTAATTACAAACATGAGAGACAAAAGTATGTAGCTTAAGGGAAAGGGAGAGATGAAGGGTCTATATGCCCATTTTCTTCAAAACGGACTCTAGATGTTCGATCCGTTGTTCCATCTGGGCTATGACATCAAAAGCATTTGCGACATAATTATCCATAGTTGTCTTGAAATCAGCATACTGTCGCAAGACTGCCACATTTTCTTCATGAGCTCGTTCCAGTTGATCTTTGAGTGAGAGATTTTGTAAAACCATTTCAGCTAGTTGATCACTATTTCGGTCTCTCTCTTCTTCTACCTCCTTGAATTGACTTTGGAGGTAACCTTCCAAATTTGGCTTTTCTCAATTTCTTCTCGGAGCTTTCAATTTTGAGATTCCAATGCGCATCTCTGCCTGATTTCCTTTCTCGCAATGGCACTCATTTTATCCTTGTGCTTAGAGATTTCTTTTTCTCGGGCATTGCACTCCCTCAACTCTTGCAATTCTAGGGATGCCTCCATATACACATCTACTATGGGGCGTTTCATATGAGTTTTAGGCTACGTACCTGATAAGGGTGGACAAACAAGAGTTGGTAATTTTGACAATTCTGGGAGAGGTGATTTTGGTTCTCCCTTTTCTATCCATAGGTAATAAGCTGGGTCGCAAATGAGTAGCGTGGTTAGAAGTAGGATAGAATATTCTCTTTTACTATCTTTCCAATGACGCTCAAACCGTTCGCACAGCTTATCACTGTATTGAGTGAAATCAATAAGATCCCTTGTCATGTTGCCCATGGTGGGTAAAAATTGCTGGAATCCAAATTGTCTAAGCACCCGTAATGGGGCATACGGTATGGACCCTGTCAATCCTGCCAAGACAATGCTATGTCGATTGATTGCTGCTAGTCTAGGTTGTTCGCATCCTGCCTGGAAAGTCAAACCAATTTGCCAATTTATCTAGAATTCTTACATGGAAAACATCTGCTCATGATTTTCAATTTGGGTTTGGAACCGCGGTTTTGGCTGAGTGAGCAAAATCTTATTGATACGATACATAGGTCTAAAGGCCATTTGATAGCTGTTCACTCTTATCAAAGCAGGAAGGTGTTGCATTAACCATAACTGCAAGAATTGGATGGGATCCTGGAAAGGCCATTTGCTCTTTGTAACTAAGTTTGTCAATCCCTTTGTTAAATGAGCCAATGACATCGGAACCAGAGTGAATTCTTCATCTTTCTGCTAATGGAATTTTTCTAGTGCTGTTATAAGTACCAGATTCACTTTCTGTAAGTCAATAGGAAAGAGCAAATATCCTGCTACGGCTAACAGTAGAGCATTTGCTTTCCCTTTTTTAGCCTTATTGAAATCTTCACTGGGGTGCTTAGTCTCACTTCTCGATATCAAGAATTCCAAATCAGCTGACTGTTCATCTGGCATCACCAAGAGATTTTTCGGGCAAATAATATAGGTTGCTAGCTCATTGCGATACCCCGATTTATGTATAGGAAAAATGATGCGATCTTGAAGTCTCATGTATAGTAGAAAGGCCAACTCTTCTAGTGTTGGGGTAAGTTGATTCCAATTGAAGCGGAAGATCATTGCTTTCGGGTCCCAACATTGGAATGCTGCTTTGAGCATGGGCCAATGGCTCTACTTTCACCAAATCCATCATATTCCTCCATACAATTCCTCCAAGGCGCTTAACCACCTCATCGTCATGTTGCTGAAGCCTCTGGTAGAGTTGTGAGTTGCAAGAATAGTCTAGTAAATCCTCGTACACCTTCTTCCTGAAATAGGCATTGCCGAAGTCAGAATTCATGAAAACAAAATTCTCTACAAGCTATGACCCAATTTTTCTTCCATCATCCCCTTTCGGTTATTAAATACTTTATTTCCCTCTTTTTTGCTCTCTCTTTTTTCTTTTAGGATTTTCCTTCTCCATTTTTTTTGTTCTTTTTTTCGAATTTTGGAAATTTTCTTTTCTTCTTCTTATTTTTTGCACATTGGATTCCCCTCCGCCCTTTTGAATTTTGACTTTCTTTTCTTTGTGGATTTTATATTTTGCTTTTTTTAGATCTTGGACTTTCCCTTTTTTTCTTTTTTGAAATTTCCATCCTTTATCCTTTGGATTTTCTTTCATTCAGATTTCCCCCCTCTTTTTTTTTTTTTATTTATGAGTTTTCTTATTTTTATAACTTGTAGTTTTCTTCCCCTCTTTTTTTTACTCTTGGATTTTCGCTTTTTTTTGTAATTTGGATTTTTTATTCTTCTTTTGTTTTTGTAATTCACCTCCCTTTGTTTTTTTTTTTTTTTTTTATTTTGGGTTTTTCCTTCTTTCTCTTTTTTTTTAGGAGGGGTTTCGGACTTTTCTCCTTTTTTATGGACCTTTTATTTTTTTCTTACTTTGGATTTTCCTTTCCTTTTTCCTTTTTTGTTTTTGAATTTTCTAATCCTTTGGAATCTTCTTCCATTTTTTATTTCAGATTTGTGTATTTTAGTTTCTCTTTCTTTTTCTTTTATAATCTCTCTTTTCTTTTGTATTTTGTATTTTCCCTTTTTTGTATTTTTGACTTTCCTTTTTGTTGATTTTGGATTTTCTCTTTTTTTTTTATATATTTTGGATTTTTTTCTTTCTTTTTTTCGTATTTGGATTTTTTCTTTTCCCCCATTATTGGTTTTTGAATTTTCCATTTTTATGCTTTGGATTTTTTATTCTTTTTTATTTCAGATTTTCCCATTTTTTTGGATTTTTGGATTTTCTCATTTTTTTATTATTTGCTGTTTTTGTAGTTTTCTTCTTTTTTTTCCTTTTTTTTGTGTTTTTGGATTTTCTCTTTTTTTTTTTTTTTTTAGATTTTCTCCTTTTTTATATTTCTACTTTTTTTTTACTCCTAATAGGGCCCTTTGAAATTGATCATGCAAATGTATCACACACACGGTGGTTGACCCTAGAGTCTTGGTTAGCACACAAATGATGCGCATGGGTTTGGGGTGTGGTATCTAGATCATGGTTGAAAGGCCACCGGTCTTCAGGCCTCCACCCATAAGGGCTTCTCAGGTTGGTGACTGGTTGAGAGCTTTCCACCAGCCTCATCAGGTTCCTAGTTAGTCCCGATGGTCTAATTGTACTGGGCTCTCTCCTAATAGGACAGTGGGTTCTAGAATTCTAGTGATGATGAATAACGCATTATAGCAACAAGGCATAACTTCAGAATTATAAATGAAAACAAGATCAAGATCAATATAGAATAGAATAAAATATTGCGTCACTAACAATCACAAAACAAACCCATCATTTTTATTGCTATTTGAGAAAAAGAAGAAAAACAACCAATTATCCATTCCAGAACAACATTGAAAATAACCAATAAACTAAAGAAAATAAACTGTTAACGAAAACAAATGCCCCCACTGATCCTCAATGCAAAGATAGATTCATATGTTTACGAATAAATTGGTTATATCCATTAACAAGCTCTAACGGCCAACCTCTACTCATATTATTCGACAACCAAAACAAGCTCTTTGATTGTTTCTCTTATTAATAGACAGTCCTAAACAAGTTCTTAGGATTTAATCTATTAATAGCATTAAGAGGGGAGAGACCCAATTCTGGTCAGCGATCTCACAAGCTCGAACCGTTTAAACCAGATCATACATTTTCCTAACATAGATCGAAAATTATTTTGCAATCAATTTCTTTTAGTTGACACCATGATTGAACCTACCAATCATATACGAAACTAGAAGTTCAATCAACCATAATTTATTTGCATTGAATGAGCAAGGGGCCCTTCTTGCTTAATCAATAAAAATAATCCTCACAATTAATCGTAGAAAACATATGAATACCCATAAACAATGAACTGACATAAGAATCAATTAGATCTCACAATGTTTAAAGAATTAAAGCTTCCCTAACCCTTCAACCAGAAATAAAAACTTATAGACACTCCATGATGAAATCGCAGCTTCCAGATGAGAGGGGGTCAAACTCTACTTCTTCCTCCTTGGTTGTTGATGTCTCTCTCTAAAGGTTGAAGCTCTCTTGGAGGATTTGATGATGGCCTTGGGTGCTAGTCCGCCCCCCTTTATATAGCTTTAGGAGGAGGGGCTGTTTCCAACTCCTTTATGGAGTTCTTTATCAAAAATAGAAAGTCCTATTTCCTAATGGGATAATGATTAATTCAGATCTAATCTTATCCTTATCTCTAAACAAAAATCCTAATCTCTTTTATCCTTCTATAATTACAATAGGAAGTTGAATCTGATAGGACTCTTTGATGTTTCTTATTCTTGCATTCGTATTGGGCTTCCTCAACGAATTGGGCCGCTACTAGGCTTCTCTACGAACTGGGCTTCTCTATGAATTTTCTTAGATTTCAGGCCTGATTTTGACTTCAATGCAATCCGAATATATCAAAATTTAAAACATGAAAGTTGTAGAGTTTTTCATTATATTTCCAATGCATCTTGAATCTTCTCAATTGGAGTCAGGATAGGAGAGTTATTCCCAAATTATCTCGCGGTATCGAAACTGTGTAAAATTACCCGATTAGCCTTATTTTGACCATAACGCCTTCTTTCGTGCCCTAAATTGAAATGCAAGAATAGTGAGTCCAATTAGGTACTAATTAAGTATAAAAGACTGAATATTGAAGGATAAAAATATGATAGTTTTTATTCTCATCAAATACCAGACAAAACTCTTTTGTCCTTCGAAGGTACTTAAGTATATTTTTCACAGCAGTCCAATGATCCTGCCCTAGGTTGGCCTAGAATCTGCTTACCACACTCACTGCTTGAGCAATGTTAGGATGAGTGCACAATATGACATACATGATGCTACCTACGACTGAGGCATAGGGAACGTCTTTCATGCACTCAATTTCCTCAGAAGTCTTGGGAGACATCTTCTTGGAGAGAGTGACTCTGTGCCTGAAAGGAATATTTCCCTTCTTGGAGTTCTCTATGCTATATCTCTTGACAATTTTGTCAATGTAAGCAGATTGGGATAATCCTATTATTTGCTTTGATCTATCTCTATAGAGTCAAAGACCTAATATATAGGAGGCTTTTCCAAGATCTTTCATGGAGAATTGCTAAGAAAGCAATACTTTCACTGTAGTCAACATTCCTACATCATTCCCAATGAGTAGAAAGGAACGTAAATTGTCACCACTGGACTTCCTGTAAACACAGGGCTCATCCGGATTCTACTCAAAGTAAAACTTTTTGACAGTAGAGTCAAGTCGGATGTTCCAACTCCTAGAAGCTTGCTTAAGTCCATATATGGATCTATTTAATTTATATACCATGTGTTCCTGACCCGCAACTACGAAACCTTGCGGTTGCTGCATGTAGATATCTTCAGTAAGATCTCCATTCAAGAATGCAGTTTTGACATACATTTGCCAAATCTCGTAATCATGGTATGCTGATACAACTAGTAGGATACAAATGGATGTAAGCATGGCCACGGGCAAAAAGGTTTCCTCATAATCGATGCCCTCTTTCTGAGTATACACTTTCGCCACCAGATGTGCTTTGTAGGTCTCAACCTTACCATCGGGGCCCTTCTTTCTCGTATAGATCCATTTGCAACCAATTGTTTTTACCCCGAGGGGCGGATTTACTAGAGTCCAGACTCCATTGGTCTCCATTGAGTCCATCTCATATGGCATCTACCAACTTCAAGGAATCTATATTCAACATAGCTTCCGCATAAGTCACGAGATCCTCCTCACTAGTCATAGCTTCCACTAGGTAACTATCCTGGTCATAGTCAAAACGAATTGGTGGCCTAGATACCCGGGTAGATCTTCTAGGTTGGTCAATACCTGGAACCTGTGGGACACCTCCCATTGCTCCTGAGCTCTTCTCATCAAGAACAACTTCCTGATGATGATTGTTCAGGATATAGTCTTCCTCCAAGAAATGGGCATTCCGACTATAGAACACCTTCTGTTCTCCTAGGTCATAAAATAGGTAACCCACAGAGCTCTTGGGGTAGCCTACAAATAGGCAACGACTGGTCTTAGATTCCAATTTGTCAGCACTCGTTCTTTTAACGTGCGTAGGACAACCCCAAATCTTCAAGTGTTTGACACTTGGTTTCTTTTCAGTCCAAAGTTCATATGGAGTATTCATAACCAATTTGGTTGGAACCCGATTTAGCACATATATCACAGTCTCTAATGCGTAACCCCAAAAGGATGTAGGTAACTCTAAGTGTACGAGAAGTGACCGAACCATATCCAATAAGCTCCTATTCCTCCTCTCTGAAACACCATTAAGCTTTGGTGTAGCAGGAGGAGCTAACTATGATACTATCCCATTGACCTTCAAGTAGTCCATGAATTCATCAGAGAGATACTCACCAGCTCAATCCAATCGAAGGGTCTTAATTTCTCTCCCTAACTATTTCTCGGCTGAACTCTTTGAACTTTTCAAATGATTCAAACTTGTGTCTCATTAGGTACACTTAACCATACCGAGAATAATCATCGGTAAGTGTAATGAAATACATATGCTGGTTATGAGTCCTAACACTTAGGGGACCACATACATCAGTATGTATAAGGTCAAGCGTGCCCGTACATCTTTCAGGCTTACCGTCAAATGGCCATTTTGTCATCTTACCCTAAAGGCAAGGCTCACAAGTGGGAAGATCTTCTACAGTTAGAAAATCCAAAGGACCATCCTTTACCAACCTTGTGATATGATCAATGCTGATATGGCCAAGTCGATAATGCCATAGGCACGTGGGATTAACTGTATCACGAATCATTTTCTTGGGGATATCAACCGACGTAGTTTCAGCTATGTTAGTTTCTAGAGAAAGATGGAGAACATAGAGACCATTCTTAAGTTCTCTGTATGTGATGAATCTGTTGTTTCTTTTAATAGTAATCGTATTACTAAAAAAAATAGAATATCCATCCGCACATAGTTTTGAAACAGAAATCAAATTTCTTCTCAAATTTTGTACATAAAGACAATCTTTCAGTACAATTGATCATTCTCTAAAAATTAATTCTATGGTTCCTATAGCCACAGCTGCAACACTTGTAGAAGTCCCCAAGTAAAGTGTCACCTCTCTTTCACTTAGCCTTCTGCTTACCTTGAACCCCTATAGTGAGTAACACGCATGAGTTGAAGCCCCGGAGTCAATACACCAGGATGCAGAAGTTACCAACAAATTGGTTTCTATAACGCAAGATTCGAAATTACCTTGCTTGGATTCCAGGTATTGAGGACAGTTCCTCTCCCAGTGGCTGGTCTACTTGCAAAAATGATAGGCATCTGATGCCTTGTCTTTCCTCTACTTCTTGGGTTTGGTGGCCTTTTTCTGGGGCTTTCTCTTTGCCCTCCTTTTCTTGCCCTTCTTGCCAGCTTCAACAAGCATGGCTAGAGGCTCATCCTTCTTGATCAGTTCTTCAACCCTCTGCAACAAATTGCTGAGTTCCTGAACGCTGACATTCAGCTTATTCATGTTATAGTTCATGATGAACGGATTGAAGGACGGAGGCAAAGAGTTAAGCATGGCATCTATCTGTGTTACATGGTCCAGCCGGATCCAAGAGCCTCAAGCTCATTGATCTAGCCCATCATCTGAAGACAATGGTCATGAACTTGCTGGCCCTTAGACATCTACGCGGTCATGAACTATTTCAAGACCTTTTGCCGAGTAGAACGGTTCTACTCTTCGTACATTGTCTTTAAACTATCCAATCTGTCCTTGGCTAGTTCGACCTGTTGAACTGCCTCTGTATCAGATTGTCCAGGGAGGCAATGAGGTAACATTGGGCGAGGGAGTTTTTCTCCTCCCATTCTTGATAATCCCTTCTCTGTGCCTCAGAAGCCTTATCTCCCGGACGTTCTGGAGCAGGATTCTTAGCCACCTTATCCAAATTTTTAGAGGTCTGGTGCATCTCCTCATTACTGAAGGACCCATCTTCATGCTAATGATGGAAGGCCTTTAGAGAGTTCATCATATGAATCTCCCTATCACATGCACTCATATTTTAGGAGGGAACAAAAGTTATGTCCTAGTTTAATTTATGTCAAACCAAAGTGACTCCCACTGACTTTCATAAATTCAGATTTAGGTGGGCCCTAAATGGCTAGGGATTCACACGTATCCCTTTTAGGGGTGTGGGCCTACCACTGAGGGAGATCATCCAATGATCTTTAGGGACACCATGGAAATGATGTGCATTCAACCATGGTATGCACAAGAGCCACTATCGTATCTGCATGAGCCAAGTACTTATGGCCCATGTACGTAGCACATCACACATCCATACATCACATTCAATGATAGAATTGATCCAATCAATTAGTATTTGTAAAGCCCTTTATTAAAGTCCATTTTAATTCATAATATTATTGATTAATATTATCTAGGTATATGGGTTGAATAGTAGTTAGCAGTTCGACCCATATAGCTTTTCTAAAATTAATGGGCTTTAGCAGTTTTAACTCTTTAAAACTGGGCCTTATAGGTGTGGGTCGAATTAAGTCTCTCAATTAAACACCAATCTCTTGACCCAAAAGTGGGAAATTAGGGCTGAGAACAACCCCTATCGAACCACAGATTCGGTCCAACCATTTTGGACCAATCTGGTTCGAATGGGTCTAGGGTTTGATTTTTTTTTGAAGATTTAATTCAAGAAATGATCTGAAATTAAAATCACTGATAAAAGAAAAACAAGAATCAGTCATAGGGTTGTTCGCACATCTCCAACTTGCAAAACAAATGTTAGATCACAGTTTGCAGTTTCACAAACTGCAAATCGCAGATAGCGATTTCTCCATCTGCAAATTCTCCTTCTCCAGCGCATGCAGCTTCGATCTAGAATAAAATAAAATAGAAAAATTTAAATTTTCTATTAATATTACATCAGATCGAATACCTATACATTCAGTCTAAAAATTAAAAAAAATAATAATTACAGACCATAATGAATAGAACTACGAAATCGCAGATTTCTGAAGGGATAGGAAATCCATCACATGGACGCCCAAAGATTGCGGAAATAAGGGGCGAATTTCAAAAAAAATTTCTCTCCCTTCAACTAGGAATCGAATTCCCTATTTAGAAAATCATATTTTCAATGATCAATCTTGAATCATAAACTGAACCAGATTTGAACCAAAAGGAATAGGGAGAGATAATACCTAATACAGAGAAATATATCTCTCAATGGAGGTGTTCACGCCTAAGGTAGGATCCAAAATCTGCTCCCACTGAAGATGGCATAGTGTAGGGTGGAGCAGAATCAATAGTGTTCTTCCAAAAGAACTTGATCATTCTCAAGAATCACCCGGATGGCTTGTGAATACAACTCCCACCAATCTTTTCTCCAAAAGATTGGAATCAAGATCCAATCTTGATTTCTCCCAAGGAATGGAGATCGAACTGCTGTAAGCGGTGGCTGCAGGAAGGAGGTGGCAAGAGAGTATTTGCAGGGTGCAGGATTCTTTCTTCTATGATTTCAGCTCTGAAGACAAGACTATTGCTGGTGGTTGTCTGTTGTTGTGTCTAAAGGCTGCCACCCCTTCTTCCTTTTATAGACCTAAAGGGATCAACTCCTAATCCCATTAGGAATTGCTAACCCAAATCATATATGGATTAGAAGTCCCTTTAAGATAAGGGATAACCCTTATCTTATCTGCAGATTAGATCAGTCATCTCCTAATCTAATTAGGAAGTTTCCATATCTAAATCTTATTCAGATCTTGGACTCTCTAAGTGGATAGGGTGTGGGCCCAATCCTATCAGCCAATCTTATCTCAGAATTCGTCCCTTAAGTGACTAATCAAATTAGTTCAAAATGGGCTTAAGGCCCATTTAGGGTTATATATTCATTTAGCCTTCCAAACTGCTGCCCAGTTGGGCTTCCTTGTATGGCGTGGGACCCAAACATTGATCTACACATCAACCACATGGGTTCAGCCCAGCCTTTGTTACAAGGCCTGGCCGAATACACTGTTATGGACAATGCACCCCATGAAACCCATCAGATGGGCTCTATGGGCCCAACACTTACCCTAAGTGGTCCCTGGGCCAAGCCACCTTGTAACACCTAGGGACTGTGGGCAGATGCAAGATTAGCCCATCAGGTATTATTCTCAATGGTCTTACACTTAACCTCTCAGTCCATAATGATCATACACTGCCCGACAAGAGAGGACTTCTCCCTCGGCTGCAAGGAACAGTGTTGCACTCTCTTAAGTATGGATCTCGGGAATTAAAACCTTTTGCAAATCTTTTTGAATCCATAATTTATATACTTTTATATCTCAAAATATATTTTGTAAAACAAATTTCAATGATTGAAATCAGCTGCTGGGAGTCTTGGTTTCCATCAATGAGAGTGCATCACCGATCATTACCTTTGTCCGACAAAGGGGCTGATCCTGTCACTATGATCACCCACTCAGATGAATTCTCAGACTGTCCCAACATACCCAGGTTTTGACCCCCGCTAAGGATCTCACTAATTGGTACATCAAAGACAGCCCAATCCGACACCTAGTGCAGTATCATAATCGAGTCTAGGGGTTGCGTGTAACTTTCCAGTTTTGCCCATCAATCTCCATGGTCCAGGGCAATACTAGAAATCTGGTCCAGTTCAAAGAATCAATTAATCATACACTCTATGTGCCTACGGTCTCACCCTGGTAGTGGAGACAAGCCACCCCAACCGACTTGGTGGCACCATATTGTCAGCCTTGTCAGGATAGGTCTCCCCAGACCGACCCACTGGCTGTGAACATTCTAAACTAACACGAGTCTATTTAAGTGTCCAGTTTAAGGGTATTACACAGAAACATACCAAGGGAACATGAATCAAATATGCACTTTTATTCATTTACAATAAACTCATAAAGTACATCATTTTGATTGAAGCTAAGGGCATAGAAAACTTTCTAACAGCTCCCACTTGCACTTAGGTCCAATCAGGTACGAGTCGGAGTCCCAAACTTTCCATGTGTTTCATAAACACTTTCTGTGTCAGTGGTTTAGTCAATGGGTCTACCACATTCTCCGCTGATGCTACATCTTACTATCATCCTCCCTAGGTCCAGTGTTGTCATACAATAGTGGAATGGGTGATGTGCTGAATTCCAAATTCAGGAATGAACACCTTCATTCATAAGGCAGCCTCACTTACGGCAATGCGTTCGGCCTGGGTTGTGGACTATTAATTTTCAACTTAGGACCCCTGTTTGCTGACACTCAGGAAACAACACACGATCCTATCATGAAAATATATCCAGATATAGACTTTCTATCATCTTGATCCAACTGGAAATCGGCATCTGTATATCCTTGGATCTGTAGTGAGCTACTATCGAATACTAGACAAAAACTCTTTTGTCCTTCGAAGGTACTTAAGTATGTTTTTCACAGCAGTCCCATGCTCCTGCCCTGGGTTGGCCTGAAATCTGCTTACTACACTCACTGCCTAAGCAATGTCAGGGCGAGTGCACAACATGGCATACATGATGCTCCCTACGGTAGAGGCATAGGGAACGTCTTTCATGCCATCAATCTCCTCAGAAGTCTTGGGAGACATCTTATTGGAGAGAGTGACTCCGTGCCTGAAAGGAACATTTCCTTTCTTGGAGTTTTTCATGCTATATCTCTTGACTATTTTGTCAATGTAGGCAGATTGGGATAATCCTATTATCCGCTTCGATCTATCTCTATAGAGTTGAAGACCCAGTATACAGGAGGCCTCTCCAAGATCTTTCATGGAGAATTGCAGTGAAAGCCATACTTTCACCGTAGACAACATTCCTACATCATTCCCAATGAGTAGAATGTCATCTACATATAGAACCAAGAAGGTAACCTTATCTCCACTGTACTTCCTGTAAACACAGGGTTCATCCGGATTCTGCTCAAAGTCAAACGATTTGACAGCAGAGTCAAAACGGATGTTCCAACTTCTAAAACCTTGCTTAAGTCCATAAATGGATCTATTGACTTTACATACCTTGTTTTCCTGACCCGCAGCTATGAAGCCTTGCAGCTGCTACATATAGATATCTTCAGTAAGATCTCCATTCAAGAATGCAGTTTTGACATCCATCTGCCAAATCTCATAATCACGGTATGCTGCTACAGCTAGCAGGAATCCTAATGGAATCAAGCATGGCCACAGGCGAGCTTTGAAGGTCTCAACCCTACCATCGGGGCCCTTCTTCCTCTTGTAAATCCATTTGCAACCGATTGCTTTTACCTTGGAGGGCGGATCTACTAGAGTCCAGACTCTATTGGTCTCCATTGAGTCCATCTCTACTCTCATGGCCTCCACCCACTTCTGGTAATCTATGTCGAACATAGCTTCCGCGTAAGTCACGAGATCCTCCTCACTAGTCAAGGTTTCCACCAGGTAACTATCCTGGTCATAACCATAACAGACTGGTGGCCTGGATACCCGAGTGGATCTTCTAGGTTGGTCACTACCTGGAACTTGTGGGACATCTCCCACTGCTCCTGAGCTCTCCTCATCAAGAACAATTTCCTGATGATGGATGTCCAGGATGTAATCGGTCTCCAAGAATTGGACATTTCGACTACAGAACACTTTCTACTCACTTGGGTCATAGAAAAGGTAACCTACAAAGCCTTTTGGGTAGCCTACAAATAGGCAACGACTGGTCTTGGATTCCAACTTGTCCGCACTCATTCTTTTAACGTGTGCTGGACAACCCCAAATCTTCAAGTGTCTGACACTTGCTTTCTTTCCGGTCCAAAGTTCATATGGAGTGTTAGGAACCAATTTGGTTGGAACCCGATTCAGCATGTAAATCGTAGTCTCTAATGCGTAACCCCAAAAGGATGTGGGTAACTCTGAGTGTATGAGAAGTGACCGAACCATATCCAATAAGGTCCTATTCCTCCTCTCTGAAATACCGTTAAGTTGTGGTGTAGCAAGAGGAGCTAATTATGATACTATCCCATTGTCCTTTAAGTAGTCCCTGAATTCGTCAGAGAGATACTCGCCACCTCGATCAGATCGAAGGGCTTTAATTTCTCTCCCCAACTGTTTCTCGACCTCTTGTCTAAACTCTTTGAACTTTTCAAAGGATTCAGACTTGTGTCTCATTAGGTACACGTAACCATATCGTGAGAAATCATCTGTGAAGGTGATGAAATACATGTGTTGATTCTGTGTCCTAACACTCAGGGGACCACATACATCAGTATGTATTAGGTCAAGTGTGCCTGTACATCTTTCAGGCTTACCGTCAAATGGTTGTTTCATCATCTTGCCTTGCAGGCAAGGCTCATAGGTGGGAAGATCTTCTACAGTTAAAAAATCCAAAGGACCATCCTTTACCAACCTTGTGATTCGGTCAACACCGATGTGGCCAAGTCGGAAATGCCACAGGCACGTGGGATTAACATCATTATCACGGGCTCTCTTCTTGGGGATTTCAGTCGACGTAGTTTCGGTTATGTTAGTTTCTAGAGAAGGATGTAGAACATAGAAACCGTTCTCCAGTTCCCCGTATGCAATGAATCTATTATTTCTTTTAATAATAATCGTATTACTAAAGAAGACAGAATAAACATCTACACAATTTTGAAACAGAAATCAAATTTCTTCTTAAGTTTTGTACATAAAGACAATCTTTTAGTACAACTTTTTCTTCTCTAAAAATTAACTCCACGGTTCCTATTGCCACAACTGCAACAGTTGCAGTAGTCCCCAAGTAGAGAGTGACTTCTCCTTCACTCAGCCTTCTGCTTACCTTGAACCCCTGTAGTGAGTTACACGCAAGAGTTGAAGCCCTGGAGTCAATACACCAAGATACAGAAGCTACCAATAAATTGGTTTCTATAACATAAGTTTCAAAATTACCTTTCTTGGATTCTAGGTAGGCAGGACAATTCCTTTTCCAATGGCCGGTCTTCTTGTAGAAGTGACAAGCATCCGATGCTTTGTCTTTCTTCTGCTTCTTGCCCTTAGTGGCTTTCTTTTGAGGCTTCTTTGCCTTCCTCTTTCTCTTGCCCATTTCGCTAGCTTCAACAAGCATAACTACAGGCTCATCCTTTCTAATAAGTTCTTCGGCTCTTTGCAACATATTGCTGAGCTCTTGCAAGTTGACATTCAGCTTGTTCATGTTATAGTTCATGATGAACGGATTAAAGGAATGAGGCAAAGAATTAAGGATAGCATCTATTTGGGTTGAAAGGTCCAGCCCGGATCCAAGAGCCTCCAGTTCGTTGATGTATCCCATCATCCGAAGACAATGGTCATGAACTTGTTGGCCCTTGGACATTTGTGTGGTCATGAATTGTTTCAAGACCTTTTGTCGAGTAAAACGATTCTGCTCTTCATACATCATCCTCAAACTGTCCAATATGTCATTGGCAAGTTCGATCTGATCGAACTGCCTCTGTATTGGGTTGTCCAAAGGGACAATGATGTAACACCAGGCTAGAGAGTTTTTTTCCTCCCATTCTTGATAGTCTCTCCTTCGGGCCTCAGAAGCCCTGTCACCCGGACGCTCCGGGTGAGGATTCTTTGCCACTTTGTCCAGCTTTTTAGAAGTTAGGACCAGCATAAGGTTCCTGTACCAGTCGGCGTAGTTTGGGCCCTTAAGCTTGTTGTCATCAAGAAGCTTTGCAAAAGATCCGTTTGCCATTTTCTGATAAAAGAGCAAACATCAGTCCACCACCTAATTTGATTCATGTTCATTTCATAGATATGGATTTTAATCTATGATCCATTTCCATTTATTCATCTATGAGATTTCCCTCCTTTCTCAGTGACGAAGACTACGGGTTATCTCTGGAAATGTGGGAAATCACATAGGGTGCATGGAGCCAACTGTTTCAGCTGCATAACCCCACCACCTTTTTGTGAAGGATCATATCCACTCATCATATGAGTTTTCCCTTTGGCCCCTGTCAGACAAGGTTCAAAGTTGTTTTCAAGTAAACCTTTCTGTCTAGTGAGTGCTTACCCATCATATTCGTGAACACCAAGGTACCGTGAGAGAGTTCCCATTTTCTGGTGAAGCCCCTCCCACATCGGTCTATGATGCCCCTATCATCTTATGAAACACTCAGACAAGTCCAACAACAAATGGATAGCCCATTTTCTGGTGCATTTCCTCATTACTGAAGGACCCATCCTCACGCTAATGATGGAAGGCCTTTAGAGAGTTCATCGTATGAATCTCCCTATCACGTGCACTCATATTAGCTGGAGGGAACAGTTAATTACACCCTAGTTTGATTTAGGTCAAACCAAAGTGGCTCCCACAGACTTTCATAAAGTCAGATTTCGATGGGCTTTAAAACGGCTAGGGTTCTGCACGTAACCTCTTGATGAGGTGTGGGGCCCACCACTGAGGGAGGTCATCCAATGACCAAAAGGGACACCATGGCAATGATGTGCATTCAGCCATGGTGTGCGCAAGAGCCACTGTCGAATGAGCATGGGCCAAGCACATATGGCCCATGTACGGAGCACATCATACATCCAAACATCTCATGCAGGGATAAATTGATCCAATCAATTAATTATCTGTAAGGCCCATTGGAAGCCCATTAAAAATCTATAATATTAACCATTAATATTATCTATGTATACGGGCTGAATTAGGGTTACCCAGTTCAGCCCATATAGCTTTATCCTTTGAAGTGGGCTTTTAGTAGTTTTAACTATTTAAAACTGGGCCTTTACAAGTTGGGCCGAATTAACCATTTAATTAAATATCAATCCTCAGGCCCATTAGTGGGAAAAATAGAGTTGACTTTCAGCCTTGATTAAACCCTAGATTTGGTCCAAACAGTTTTGAACCAATCTTGGTTCGAATGGGTCTAGGGTTTGGTCTTTAATTAAATCCTTAATTCAAGAAAATAGTCTGAAATTAAATAACTAATAAAAGAAAATCAAGAATCAGTAAATCAGGGCTATTCGCACATTCCATCCTGCAAAACAGAGGTTAGATCACAGATTGCAGTTTCACTAACTGCGAATTGCAGATAGCGAATCTCCCATTTGTGAAATCTCCTTCTCTGCGCCGCCATCTTCGATCCAAAATAAAATTAAATAGAAATCCTATTTCTCTTAATAATTACATTAGATCGAATGCCTATACATTGAGTCTAAAAAATAAAAAATAAAATTATTTATAGACCAAACGTAATAAATAAATTCAAGAAACTGCAAATCTTGCAGTTCTCCCTACGCAAACCAAGAAATCGATCTCCTCTTGTACGAACAGCCCATAAATCAAGAAAATCATAAAGAACTATTCTAAATAATACTCAGATTTATATAAAATTAATTTCAGATTATTTCCCCATCTGTTTTGGGAACAAATTTCCCAAAACCCATATCTGCACAAATTGGGTAGAACGCCTTCTCCCTATTTGCGTAGGTTCAGATCTGAAACAGAATGGTTCAAGATTTGAACCTGGCTCTGATACTAGTGAAGGGGATAGGAAATCCATCATATGGATGCCCAAAGATTGCGGAATAAGGGGGCGAATTTCAAAAATTTTTCTCTCCCTTCAATTGGGAATCGAATTCCCTATTTCAAAATTCATATTTTCAAGGATCATTCTTGAACCATAAACTGAACCAGATCTGAACCAAAAGGAGTAGGGAGAGATAATACCAGATACAGAGAAACAATATCTCTCAATGGAGGGGTTCACGCCCAAGGTAGGATCCAAAATCTGCTCCCACTGAAGATGGCGCAGTGCAGGGTGGAGCAGAATCAGTAGTGTTCTTCCAAAAGAACTTGATCCTTCTCAAGAATCACCTGGACGGCTTGTGAATACAACTCCCACCAATCGTTTCTCCAAAAGATTGGAATCAAGATCCAATCTAGATTTCTCCCGAGGAATGGAGATCAAACTGCTGTAGGCGGCGGCTATAGGAAGGAGGCGGCTAGAGAGTATTTGTAGGGAGTAGAATTCTCTCTTCTGTGATTTCAGCTCTGAAGACAAGACTATCTGTTGCTGATGATTGTTATGTCTAAAGGCTGCCACCCCTTCTTCCTTTTATAGACTTAAAGGGATCATCTCCTAATCCCATTAGGAGTTGCTAACCCAAATCATATCTAGATTAGAAGTCCCTTTAAGATAAGGGATAACCCTTATCTTATCTGCAGATTAGATCAGTCATCTCCTAATCTAATTAGGAAGTTTCCAGATCTAAATCTCATTTAGATCTTGGACTCTCTGAGTGGATAGGGTGTGGGCCCAATCCTATCAGTTGATCTTATCTTAGAATTCGCCCCTTAATGACTAATCAAATTAGCCCAGTTCGAAATGGGCTTAAGGCCCATTTAGGGTTATGTATTCATTTAGCTTTCCAAACTGCTGCCTAGTTGGGCTTCCTTATATGGCGTGAGACTCAAACATTGATCTACACATCAGCCACATGGGTTCAGCTACAAAGCCTGGCCGAATACACTGTTATGGACAGTGCACCCCCTGAAACCCATCAGATGGGCTCTATGGGCCCAACACTTACCCAAAGTGGTTCCTGGGCTAAGCCACCTTGTAACACCCGGGGACTGTGGGCAGATGCAAGATTAGCCCATAAGGTATTATCCTCAATGGTCTTACACTTAACCTCTCAGCCCATAATGATCATACACTGCCCGACAAGAGAAGACCTCTCCCTCGACTACAAGGAACAGTGTTGCACTCTCTTAAGTATCGATCTCGGGAATTAAAACCCTTTTGCAAATCATTTCGAAACCATAATATATATACTTTTATATCTCATATAAAATATATTTTGCAAAACAAATTTCAACGATTGAACTCGGTTGCCGGCAGTCTTGGTTTCCATCAGCGAGAGTGCATCCCCGATCATTACCTTTGTCTGACAGAGGGGCTGATCCTGTCACTATGATCACTCACTTAAATGAATTCTCAGACTGTCCCAACATACCCAAGTTTTGACCCCCGCTAAGGATCTCACTGATTGGTACATCAAAGACAGCCCAATCCGACACCTAGTGCAGTATAATAATCGAGTCTAGGGGTCGGGTGTAGCTTTCCAGTTTTGCCCATCAATCTCCTAGGTCCAGGGCAATACTGGAAATCTGGTCCAGTTCAAAGATTCAAATAATCAAGCACTTTATGTGCCGAGGGTCTCACCCCGGTAGCTAAGACAAGCCACCCCAACCGACTTGGTGGCACCACAGTGTCAGCCTTGTCAGGATAGGTCTCCCCAGACTGACCCACTGGCTGTGAACATTCTAAACTAACACGAGTCTCATTAAGTGTCCAGTTTAAGGGTATTACACAGAAACATACCAAGGGAACATGAATCAAATATGCACTTTTATTCATTTACAATAAACTCATAAAGTACATCATTTTGATTGAAGCTAAGGGCATACAAAAGATCTTCTTCTTTTCATATTGTGCACTCTGATGTGTGGGGCCTTGCCACTTACCTTCTATGGGTGGCTACAAATATTTTATCTTGTTCATTGATGACTTTTCTCAGTTCACTTGGATATTTTTTATGAAGTCCCATGATGAAATTCCTAGACTTATGAGGCAATTCCATGAATTTGTCCTAACCCAGTTTGATACCAAAATTAAAATTTTTAGATCCGCTAATGCAAAAGAATATTTTGAGAAAAACCTAACTTGTCATTTCACTAATTTGGGGGTTATTCCCTAAAGCTCCTGTATTAGGACCCCATAACAGAATGGAGTTTCTAAAAGAAAAAATAGGCATATTGTTGAAGTTACAAGAAGTATTCTATTTGCCTCACATGTCCCTACAAAATTTTGGGTGATGTTGTTCTCACTACAACCTACCTAATCAACCATATACTATCCATGGTTTTGGGGTTTAAGTCTCCCTTCAATCTTCTTAATCCGAGAAAGGATCTTTTTCCTATTCCTCTTTGTGTCTTTGGCTGCAATTGTTATGTACATATCCCAAGTGTCTAGAGACATAAATTTGAACCAAAATCCCACAAGTGTATCTTCCTTGATTATTCCCTTACACAAAAGGATTACTGTTGTTTTGATTTGAAGACCGGTACTTAGTATGTCTCCATGGATGTCACCTTTGATGAGCTCTCTTTCTTTTATGATTCTTCTCAAGAATGACATCGCCCAAAGGGGGAGAATTTTTCACAGTTGTTTGCTCTTCGACTTCCTGTCCCAGTTAAGACTCTTCCTCCTTAAAATGAGTCAAGGGAGGATCAGTCAATTCATTCTCATTCTAGTGTTCCTATCCCTCCTCCTTTACCTCCTTGTCCTCTTTCCAATCGCAGGTTGTACCAACGACAGAGAACCAAAAATGAGCAGATTGTTTCCCCTATAGCACATGAGCCTCCTACACTTCCAATCACAGAAGAGACAACAGGTAATGATACAGCCCTTTGGAGTCATCCTTCCTAGACCTCGATATCCCTATTGCTATTAGGAAAGGAAAAAGGAAGTGTACTAGACATTGCATTTCCAAATACCTTTCTTATAGTTTGCTCTCTCCTTCATATTTTGCCTACCTTTCTTCTGTTGCTTCTAACCCAGTTCTCAAGTCTGTCAAAATCTCTTACTATTCTAGAATGGAGGGATGCTATGAGAACAAAAATTCATGCCCTGGACTAGAATGAAACTTGGGAAGTGGTTGATTTTCCCAAAGGGAAGGATCCAATAGGCTATAAGTGGGATTTTACTATCAAATATCATGCTGATGGCACCATTGAAAGGTACAAGGCTAGGCTGGTTGAAAAAGGTTATGCACAAACAGACTAGCCACTTTATCAGTTGGATGTAAATAATGCTTTTCTAAATGGAGAATTACCTGAGGAGGTCTATATGTATCTTCCTCCAAGGATGTATGAAACAAATATGAAAGGGAAGGTCTACAGGCTGAAGAAATCTCTTTATGGACTTATACAATCCCCTAGAGTATGGTTTAAAAAGTTTAGGTCTGCCCTTGTTAGCTTTGGCTATGTACAAACACAGTCTGATCAAACCCTCTTTGTGAAGAGGAGAGGATCCTTGGTCATTTACCTGATTGTGTATGTTGATGATATTGTTGTGACTGGTAATGATGTCTCAGGGATTAATGATCTCAAATCTTTCCTTCATATAGAGTTTGAGATCAAAGATCTAGGGTAATTGAAATACTATCTTGGCATAGAAGTTGCTAGATCCAAGGATGAGATACTTATCTCTCAAAGAAAGTATGTACTTGATTTGCTCTCTGAAACAGGGAAGATGGGTGCTAGACCCGTTGCTACTCTTATTGATGAGTCATAAACTCTCTGCTTCAAATGGAATATTGTTGAAAGATAAGGGAGTCTTCCAGAGACTATTTGGAAATTTTCTCTATCTATGCATAACTCGGCCTGACATTGTATATGCTATCAATTGCATTTGTTAGTTCATGCATGCTCCCAGGGATACTCACATGGCAGCAGTAGAGCGGATTCTGTATTATTTGAAGGGTTCCCCTGGATAGGGAATTCTATTTGCTAAGCATGGCCATATGAAACTTGAAGCCTACATAGATGCTGATTGGACTGGAAACATTGATGACAGAAGATCTACCTCTAGGTATTGTAGCTTGGTGGCAGGTAATATTGTCTCTCGAAGAAGCCAGAAACAATCAGTTATTGCCCGATCTTCAATCGAAGCTTTATACAGAGCCGTGGCTCAAGGAGTTTTTGAACTACTGTGGCTTAGATCAGGCTGCCATCAATATTCCTCATAATCTAGTGCAACATGAAAGAACTAAACATATTGAAGTTGACAAACACTTCATACGAGAAAGAGTGGCTTCTAGAGAAGTGTGTCTACCTTTCATCACTTCTAAAGGACAATTAGCTGATTTCCTCACCAAGGGCATTCCCAAGGCTATACTTCAGCATGATATTGGCAAGCTTGGCATGATTGACATCTATGCTTAGCTTGAGGGGGGAGTGTAGAGAAGATGGGACAAATGGCCCATAGGTTGTTTATCCTTCTTTATTTTTTATGATATTTTCTATAATGGTCCTTAATCTAGGCTATATTCTTTCTTGTGTTATGTTTTTAATTTTTTACCCAACTAGGGGCCTCTCTATAAATTATTAAAGTTTAACTTAATGAAATGAAATTAGGGGTGTAAGAGAGAAGGTAATGTTCAAAAATCACTCTCTGAACCCTAATTGCTGCCACCTTCTTCTTCTTCTCTCTTCTTCAAACCCGATTTCTACTACTTTCTTTTGATTTTTTGTAACTTTTTAAATAGTCCTTTCTTTTCAAAAGGTTGTTTTTCTTCTAAATCAAACCTTGGTCAAACTAGTTGAACTTAAGAGTTCTTTGAGCATGCCCAATATGTTAGGAAGAAACAAAATATACTCGATCAAAAAAAACAAATGCATACTATCACTACTGCATTGCTCAGCATTCAACATGAAAACATCCTGACAAGAGCTTAGACTTCCTTCCAAGATTAAGCATACCGATGAAATGCCACTACAAGTTAATGTGAATCCATCCAAGAAGTGATTAATTTAACATAAGACATTCAAAAAAAGACTTCAGCAATATCCAAGTTAAGCTAATAAGATGCTATTGTCACCCACAACACTACATGCAAGTTAAATATAGCATGCCAGGTAAAGTGAAACCTAAGCCAACATCAGTATTCTAATTATGCCAATGTATGGCACCATTGCTTACTGCTTGGAATTTAACTTGAAAAGATAAATACTAAACGCACCAGCAACATCAAAACCAGAGAATTTGTTCTCTTGGAGATATGATGATTCTCTCCTGGAACCCATCACAACTCAATCCAATGCACATAGCAATAATTTGACAATGCAAGAAAAGCAGAAAATAGGGCAAAGACTATAAAAGATTAAAGAAACCACAAATATCAACTAGATAAATCCAGAATTGATGGCTAACTGATATTAGGATTTTAGAAGAAACAACCGAAGCTGCTTTAGGTGGAAACAGTAAGGGAAATGGTGTTCACACTGTTCTCAGTACTCCCCAATGGAGTCACCAATCTGTGAATGTCGGGAAAATGCATATGCTAACTGATCACTTCATGGATGAAGCTATGGAGTCACCACCCATAAGGAATTATCAATGGGGAGTGATGGGTTTCCCAGATTTAAATTTCACAAAACTTTCAAAATTAACGACTCCATATCAATCGGCCAGGATAAGGCTAATCTGGGTAAGTTGAGAGAGAGAGAGAGGGAAGGGGTTAGGCACTCCTCTCTCTAGTCAGTGTGAATACTAGATTTCCCTTCTCTATTTACAAAAAATGGATAGGAGACTAGGATTCTCTGGTTCAAAAGAGTGCTCCTTTCTACACTCCTAGACCAATCCCCTTTTGGATGTAGGGACCTGAGCAAAAGGATGATAATTTGCTTCCACTTTGTTTGCATCACATTGCATTTTGCATTCATTCATCCTAGTCGACTATAGAAGCATTTAATAGCATTTCTAGCCATCTGGCAAGCTCTAGTTGTCTTCCTAAATTGCCCTCACTAGATACCCTTGATTAGAATCTAATAAATTCACTTATCAACTCAATTACTTAGCTTTCACCCTCCCATCACTACCCTTGAGTTCAGTGAGTACATAGCCAGCTCATAGTAGCCTACCCTCGTCATAGGTGGCCAACCCACTCCTAACCTCTTGCATATTTCTTCATCTTCTCGGGTGTTCACCCCATCCGATTTTGAACTAGGGGCAGACCGGTTTTACTATTTTTCTCAATGTTTACTTGACATCGCATAATTTTCATATAAATTTAGCATTTTGCATAACAGCCTTAGTGGCCTTAGGCAAAGCCTCCCATTACATAACCCTTAGCAGTTTTTTCATTCCCTTTTAATGGTCCAGTTAATAAAAGCCAAGAAAGTAAAAACAAATAAAAAAAGAAGAAAATTGCCAATCATATTTCTAAGTTAGAGAGTTTCTTCGGGACCATGGCATCCAGTTCCAAAAAGGTTAAGACATTGAACTCAGAGAGTATCTTACCATCAAAGTCAAACAACCCTAGAGAGTTGCAGGTCCGCTTTGGCCAAGACCATTCCAAATCTGCTTCCTCGAGAGTTCAAATAAAAAATATTTCATGATTGTCATAAGATGTCAAGACCTCCTATTGATCTTCCTCTTTGACCTATAATACAAAATATTGTTGACAGTGGAGCTCCTCTACTTTAGCAGCATATCACTATTTTTGGTCTTTTGGTTTTCTTCTCTTTTTCTTGTTGTTTTGTGGTTATAGTCATAAATAACCTGAACTACTCTCAGTCTGATCCCTCACAAGGTGTATGTAGGCAGCCTAAGAAATGGCGCTTGGATTCAACCAGGATAACAAAATAAAAATAAAGTCTCCTAATCATGTGAGTTTCAAGATCAATCATCATTTCTTTTCCAATATTAGACTCCTTACCCACTGAACAACCTTAGGTTGCCTCCCTTATAGGTTCCGTTTCACCTTGGCTCTGCATTCATTGCATTGTTTTCACGCATTTCATTCATGCCACCAATGGCACACACATGCACGTGCACTTTTCGTTTTTTCCATTATTCTATTGCATACGTACTTTATCCAATATTTGAAGTCCGAAGCTCCAAAGAGGGGAGAGAAAATGTCAAAGAAATAAGAACAAGATAAAGCTAACCCAAAGATTCTGGACATGTTGTCATTGATCTATAATAATGAAAATGAATCAATTAATTCTTACCTAATAAAGGTCTCGACTTTTTTTTCATCATCTCATTCTGCAATTTGCATAATAAGTTCAATTTCCTTGATCTGTTGCTTTGAGTGTCACTTAAATATTTATTTTTGTCATTTTGATAATAAAGTAATAAGCTTTAATAAGAAAGGAGATAGCCCAAACTTGGAAGGAGACAGAGCTGCCACTTCCCTTCGAGAGGAATGCATGGGTAGATCTCAAGGGCATAACTTTGTAAATAATGATTGTTAATTGAAGGTCCATTGATAAAAATGTCTAAAGAAAAGGGGTAACCTTATCAATCCAAAACTCCAGTATCCATTCACAAGAATGTCCACAGATAAGTCTATCATTGATAGCTCAAACTGGGGCAGTCATAAGGTTGATGTCTTTGCGATGTTGTATGCACTCCATTCACTTTGTTTCTTGAGCCAGCATAGGATGAAAGCATCATATTAACCCAGTGCCCTATCGATTAATTAGGGAAAGGGCTGGAGGCCATTATTGGTCATTTTTGTTTACCTCAAACCCCTTACTATTGTCAATACTACTAGTTAGCCCATTGAACTAATTTCATTAGACATTCTTCTTTGTTAAACTAATATAATTCCTAGGGTGCTTCTTTCCCAAGGGCTACAAAAAAATAATAAAAAAAAGAAAAAAAAAAGAAGAGAGTCACTCTCAGAAAATTCCAATCTTAAATATGTGAAATGACATAATTACCCCTAAGTCAATTGAAGCCAAATTGTGGTCAACATGTAATTCTTTCCTATTAGTTATGCATTGGATGGAGAAATGATGGGAGGCCCTCTTTTGGTCGACTACTTTATCCCTCTTTGTCAAACCCTTTTTATTATTCATTTCACTAGTTATCACTTTTGAGCCTTCGTAGGAACCATTTCTTCAAATTAACCCTCCTAGGAGGCAGATGTCATATGCTCAATTGTGCATGTAGATCTCAACATTTGGGGAAAGATAAAAGGAGAAGAGCAGAAGAAATGAACATAAAATTTGGGGTAAGTGTGCATAAAAAATAGAGAAAGAAAATGAAGCATCAAAGAAAAAAACCGAGGCAGCCAATTTCTACAAAGAATGAAGAGAAGAAAAAAAAAACTAGAGCAAATATAATAATTAAACCAGTGAGATATTGTTTCATAGAAACATCCATTCTCGAATTTTGTTTAAGCCTTACCCATTTACATTTTATCCAATAATAAAGTCCTCCTTGATCACCCAGGTGCATAACCCATAATGTTGAAAGACATGAAGAGCAATTGGTTTCATTTATGATTGCGAGAGTGTTTAATTAAAAAAAAATGAGAGTACAAGAGCATAATTTTGAAGAAAGCCATAATAATTGATTCAAGCATCCAATGCCCACCATAGTTTAAGTTTTTTGAGCCTTTTATCCCTTGTTTCAGAACCCTTGTCCTCGGCCACATTTCATCCTATTCAAAAGTCCTCCTCGATCATTGAGAAATTGGTAATTAGCATTGAACAAGCCTGGGAAGGATGACAAGAAATGAATTACCAAAAAGAAAGCAAAAAAAAAAAAAGAGAGAAGAAAAAGAAAATGAAAGAGAATTCTCCTCATTAGGAGCATCATACATCAAAAAGTTGAATACCAAAGAAGGTGAAGTGATCAATCACTTGAAGTGCGATAGGATACCAATCATCCCAGTGTAAGCAAATTTAGCTCCATCCTTCTTTTGAAATTTGCGATCAACACCCATTCTGAAGAGTCATAATCCTTTTTGTCCAAAGTTGAGTAGTTATTTTCTTTTCAGTCTCACTCAGTCCAAACTGGAGCAGCCCCCCCTTACAGTTTGTGTTTCTTGATGAGAATTTTTTATTAGCATCATTTCATATTCAATGTTTATGTCTTCAATCTTTGAAATATACATATGAGTCATTATTTTTGAGAAGGGAATGGCTACTACTATCTCTCGTTCAAGTTTGGGAAATTCTCTACTTAGCTATCTTTGAGTATACATTGCTTTGAATCATCTGAATATTGCATTTTGCATATCATCTCTAATGTATTGGGTTTAAAATCATACTTCACTTTATTTACAAGGAAAAATGCATTGTGTTTTCTCAATTGATCAACTAGTAAAAAACTCTAGTTGAAAGTCAATCATTACATGATGAATTGCGTTTTTCAATTAGTCATACCATGCTTTTTAAATCATCCAGCTTCTAGATAATCATATAATTTCCCGCCCTATGGCATAAAAATCAGAAATTGAGCACAAGTTAAATTTATTTCAAAGTCCCTCGTGGCATCAAAGTCCCTTGGGCACCAAAGTCTGTTACGACATTAAAGTCCTTCATGGCACCAAAGTCCCTTGTGGCAGAATATCAAAGTTTTGTGGATAATCGCATCATGGCATAGAATGACATCTGCTAATTGCATCGCGGCATATCGCGTATTAGATTTGAAAATAATTTGTTGAAAGAATTCATATGAGTTAAATCTATTTCAAAGTCTCTTGTGGCATCAAAGTCCCTCGTGGCACCAAAGTCCATTACATTATTAAAGTCCTTCATGGCACCAAAGTCCTTCATGGTAGAATATCAAATTTTTTGTGGATAATTGCATCATGGCATAGCATGACATCTACTAATTACATTATGGCTTATCGCGCATTAGATTTGAAAATCATTTGTTAAAGTCATTCATATGAGTTAAATCTATTTCAAAGTCCCTTGTGGCATCAAAGTCCCTCGTGGCACCAAAGTCCATTACGACATTAAAGTCCTTCATGGCAGAATATCAAAGTTTTGTGGATAATTGCATCATGGCATAACATGACCTTTGCTAATTGCATAGTGGCTTATCATGCATCAGATTTGGAAATCATTAGTTAAAATCATTGATATGAGTTAAGTCTTTTTCAAAGTCCCACACGGCATTTAAAGTCCACAATGGCAATAAAGTCCTTCATGGCACCAAAGTCCTTCATCGCAGAATATCGAAGTTTTGTTGATAATTACATCATGGTAAAGCATGACATCTGCTAATTACATCGCGGTTTATCGCACATTAGATTTGAAAATCATTTGTTCAAACTATTCACATGAGTCAAATCTATTTCAAACGAAGGGAAGGGAGATCCATTGTATGGATGACCAAACCATGTAGGGTGGTTAGGAGAAATTTCAAAAAACTTCTTTCTCCCAACCGGGAATCGTATTCCTTGATTTAGAAAAACTACATTTTTCAAGGTTCGTTCTTGAAACAAACTAGACTAGATCTATAACCAAAATTAAGGGAGGGATATACCTAATACGAAATCCATAAATATAGCTCCCAACGTAGGTGTTCATGCCCGAAGAGGTCACCAAATCCTGTCTCCACTGAATATGGCGCAACTAAAGGTGAAGCAGGATCAGCAAAATAGTCCTTCAACAAGAACTGCAATCTTTCAGCAAGGATCACGCAGGGGATGTGAGCACAACTTCAGATGTGGTTTTTCTAGCAAAAATCAGAATCAAGAACAATTCTTGATCAGTCCAAGACTCTAGAGATCGAATAGAGTAGGGCAACAAGAACAGAGGAAAGAACTGGATTCAGTAAAAGTGTTTAACAGAAGGAATTCGCCCTCTATTTATAACCTCTTTGAATCAGCTTCCTAATCCTTTTAGGAAAGGGTTCTTTGATCCAAATCATTATTTGGATCTAAACTCTTAAGTGGATAAGACATATCTTATCCACTTGTTGATCCAAAACCAGATCTAAACTCACTTCCCTTTTAATTTGTTGGCTGACTTAGATCTCTTTGTATGGCATTAGACCCTAACATTGATATCCTCAAAAGCCATATGGGTTCGGCCTAGCCTTTGTTACAAGGCCTAGCTGAATTCACTGCTCAACACAGAGAACCTTTGATCCCATTAGTATGGGATCTTAGCAGGTCGAACATTTACACTAAATGGTCCTTGGGTCCAGCCACCTTATGAAGGCCCAAGGACTATGGACATAAGTGAGATTAGCTCATCAGGTCTATAAGCCCTAAACGGTCTTACATTTAACCTCTGAGCCCATAATGATCAAACACTGCCCGAAAAAAAGGACATCTCCCTCGGCTGCAAGGTACAGTGTCGCATTCTCCATTTAGGATGGATACCGAGAATTAAAACCATTGCAAACCTTTTCCATAAAACATAATATATACATATAAATATATTTTGCAAAACAAATCCCAAACAAGTTTGAAATCCACTGCAGGTAGCTTAGGTTTCCATCAGAGAAAGGGGCTGATTCTATCACTATAACCTCCCACTTAGGTGAATTCTCAGATTGCCCCAACATACCCAGGTTTTGACCCCCGCTAAGGATCTCACTGGTTGACACATCTAAGGTAACCCAATCCAACACCTAGTGCAATACCATAATCGAGTCCAGGGGTTAGGTGTACCTTTCCAATTTTGCCTATCTATCTCCAAGGTCCAGGGTATAATTGGAAAATGTTCCGGTTTAGAGTTTCAATCAAACCCACACTACATGTGCCTCAAGTCTCACCTTGGCAACTGAGACAAGCCACTCCAACCAACTTGGCAACACATTAGTGTCAACCTTGGTAGGATAAACCTCCCCAGGTCTACCCGATGACTGTGAAGATTCTAAACTAGCACGGGTCTCATAACAGTCCAGTTTAAGGGTATTACACAGAAACACACCACATATAACATGAATCAATTGTGTACTACTATTCATTTACAATAAATGTCAAAAGTACATCAATCTGATTGGAGCTAAGGACATACATTGTCTAATAGCTCCCAGTTGCACTTAGGTCCAATCAAGTACAAGCTGGAGTCTCATACTTTCCACATGTTTCTCAAACACTTTCAATGTCAGTGTCTTAATCAATGGGACTACCACATTCTCCACTGATGCTACCTTCTGAATCTGGGTGTCCCCCTTACCAACAATCTCCCGTAGCACATGGTACATCCTCTCGATATACTTTGACTTCAAGTGGGCTCGGGGCTCTTTAGCCTGAGCAATGGCTCTAGTGTTGTCACACAATAGTGGAATGGGTGATGTGGTGGATGGACTACTCCTAATTCTTGAATGAACTTCTTCATCCAAATGGCTTCCTTAGCAGCTTCACTTGCGGCAATGTGCTCGGCCTCGGTCGTGGAATCTGTTGTAGACCATTGTTTGCTACTTTTCCAGCTAACTGCACAGGACCCCATTTAAGTATGTTTTTCACAATTGTCCAATGCTCCTATCCTAGGTTTGATGGGTATCTACTTACCACACTCACTACCTGAGCAATGTTTGGCCAAGTGCACAGCATGGCATACATGATGCTCCCTATGGCTAAGGCATAGGGAACCTCTCTCATGCTCTCAATCTCCTCGGGAATCTTGGGAGACATACCCTTGGAGAGAGTGACTCTGTGCCTGAAAGGGACAAATCCCTTCTTGGAGTTCTCCATGTTGTATCTTCTGACAATCTTATCAATATAAGCCGACTGGGATAATCCTATTATCCTCTTCGATCTATCCCTATAGAGTCAAAGTCCCAAGATGTAGGAGTCTTCTCCAAGATCTTTCATGGAGAACTGCTGCGAGAGCCATACCTTCACCGTAGTTAACATTCCTACATCATTCGTAATGAGTAGAATGTCATCTACATACAAAACCAAAAATGTAACCTTATCTCCCATTATCTTCCTATAAACATAGGGCTCATCCGGATTCTACTCAAAGTCAAATCGTTTGATGGTAGAACCAAATCGGATGTTCTATCTCCTAAAAGCTTGCTTAAGTCAATATATGGACTAGTTAAGTTTACACACCATGTGTTCCTGACCTACAGCAATGAACCCTTGCGGTTGCTGCATGTAAATATTTTCAGTATGATCTCCATCACCTATTTACCAAATCTCGTAGTCATAGTATGCTGCTACAGCTAACAAAATCCTTATGGACATGAGCATGGCCACTGGTGATATGGTTTCTTCATAACCGATTCCCTCTTTCTAAGTATACTGTTTTGCTACAAGATGAGCTTTATAGGTTTCAATCTTATCATCAGGGCCCTTCTTCCTCTTGTAGATCCATTTGCAACTAATTGCTTTCACCCTAGGGGTGGTCTACAAGAGTCCAAACCATGCTGGTCTCTATCGAGTCCATCTTGGCTTTCATGGCATCTACCCACTTCAAGGAATCTATGTACATAGCTTCCATATAAGTCATTGGATCTTCCTCACTGATCATGGCTTCCATCAAGTAACTTTCTTGATCATAGTTGTAACGAACTGGAGGCCTAGAAACCTGGGTAGACCTTTTAGGTTGGGTATTATCTGGAGCCTGTGGGACATCTCCCACTACTCTTGGGCTCTCCTTATGGCGATATGGCTTCTTCATAATCGATTCCCTCTTTCTAAGTATACCCTTTCGCTACAAGACAAGCTTTATAGGTCTCAATCTTACCATCAGGACCCTTCTTCCTCTTGTAGATCCATTTGCAACTAATTGCTTTCACCCCAGGGGTGGTCTACAAGAGTCCAAACCTTGTTGGTCTCCATCGAGTCCATCTTGGTTTTCATGGCATCTACCCACTTCAAGGAATCTATGTCCAACATAGCTTCCGTATAAGTCATTGGATCTTCCTCACTGATCGTGGCTTCCATCAAGTAACTTTTTTTATTATAGTCGTAATGAACTGGAGGCCTAGAAACCTGGGTAGACCTTCTAGGTTGGGTATTATCTGGAGCCTATGGGACATCTCCCACTACTCTTGGGCTTTCCTCATTAAGAACAATTGCCTGATGATGATTGTCCAAGATGTAGTCTTCTTCCAAGAAATTGGCATTTCGACTGTAAAACACCCTTTGCACTTTTGGGTTATAGAATAAGTAACCTACATAGCTTTTAAGGTAACTTACAAATAGGCAACGGCTGATCTTAAATTCCAATTTGTCAGCACTTGTTCTTTTAACATGTGTTGGACAACTCCAAATCTTCAAGTGTCTTACACTTGGTTTCTTACCAGTCCATAGCTCATACAGAGTCTTAGGAACGAATTTGGTGGAATCCGGTTCAACACGTAAATCGTAGTATCTAATGCATAACCCCAAAAGGATATAGGTAATTCTGAGTGGACGAGAAGTGAACGGACCATATCCAATAGAGTCTGATTCCTCCTCTCCGATACACCATTTAATTATGGTGTTACAGGAGGAGCTAATTGTGATACAATCCCATTGTCCTTTAAGTAGTCCTTGAATTTATCGGAGAGATATTCGCCTCCTTGATCTGATCGAAAGGGACTTAATCTGTCTCCCCAACTGTTTCTTAACATCTTATTTGAACTCTTTGAACTTTTCAAATGATTCAAACTTATGTCTCATTAGGTACACGTAACCTTACTGAGAGAAATCATCGGTAAATTTTATGAAATAAATGTGTTGGTTACATGTCCTAACATTCATGAGACCACATACATCAGTATGTATCAGGTCAAGTGTGCCCGTAAATCTTTCAATCTTGCTCGTAAATGGTCGTTTCGTCATCTTACCCTAAAGGCAAGGTTCACAGGTTGGAAGATCTTCTACAGTTAGAAAATCCAAAGAACCATCCTTTACCAACCTTGTGATACTATCTATATTAACGTGGCCAAGTCAGTAATGCCACAAGCATGTGGGATTTACCGTATCACGTGTTATTTTCTTGGGGATTATTTTCGACATAGTTTCATTTAGGTTTTTTTTTCCAAAGAAGGATGGAGGACATAGAGACCATTCTCAAATTCTCTGTAAGTGAAGAATTTGTTATTCAACTTAAAAGTAATCATATTACTAAACAAAATAGAATAACCATCCTTACATAATTTTGAAACAGAAATTAAATTCCTTCTCAAATTTGGTACATAAAGACAATCTTTAAGTGTAATTGTTCCTTCTCTGAAATACAATTCTACTATTCCTATGGTTGTATCTGCAACTGTTGAAGAAGTCCCTGAGTAGAGCATCACTTCCCCATCACTCAGCCTTCTACTTGTCTTGAACCCCTACAATGTGTTACATGCATGAGTAGAAGCCCTGGAGTCAATACACTAGGATGCAAAAGTGATTAACAAATTGGTCTCTATGATAAAAGATTCAAAATTACCTTGCTTCTTGGTCTCTAGGTATTGAGGACAATTCCTCTTCCAATGGCCAGTCTACTCGTAGAAATGACTAGCATTTGATGTCTTATCCTTTTTCTACTTTTTAGGTTTGTCAGCTTACTTTTGAGGCTTCTTCTTATCCTTCCTCTTTTTTTTGCCTGATTTGCCACTTTCAACAAGCATGGCTATTGGTCTATCCTTTTTTATCAATTCTTTAACCCCCTACAACATATTGATGAGTTCTTTGATGAACATACAATTTATCTATAATTTATGAGGACTTTGCATGGATTATTATGCCAATTTTATTTAATTTACCATAATGCTAAGAAAAGATTTCAGGGATAATTAATCCAAGAAAAAGAAGGCAAAAGGTAAGAAAAAATGTCCAAAAAGACCAAATTCAGCCAAGCCCGGTTATTGAAGCAAAAGAGCACACTTCGGCCCAATAAATACAAGTTGATTCCTTGAAAAAACCCAAGAAAAGAAAGCTTAGCAAAGAATAAAATTTGGGCTAGCAAAGAAGGCCCATTCTCAGCCCAAAAGAGCAGCCTAGAGTGTAGCTATCATGTGCTAAGAGGGAGACTAAGTGCAGCCCAAAGAGCTAGGGGCGGCAACCCTTAGAGGACTTTCAAGAGAGAACTCTAGAAAGTTCAACAAGGGGATGTAATATACCCCATTCTAGAGGCTTCAAGAAGGGGCAAGAGCCCCTTTGAAAATCTATCTAAGGAGGCCTCTAGAAGGGAGGAAGGTGTTCATTTTCTTGAGATCAAGGCTCTCCCACTCCTAGAGATTCGAACACCTTGAAAAGAAGAGAAGAGAAGAAGGGCTAGGCACAAGGAAGAGAAGAAGAAGGGCTTAAGGAGTTCAAGTCAAACTAGCAAGAAGAGAAGGTGAGTTCAAAATTGGGGGTTTTTGATTCAGAGGTATATTGTAATAATTCCATTCTAGTTTCATTTTCCTTAAATTCGAATTCAACTTCCTTGTTGTAATTTTTTTCTTTCTCCATCTTCCATTCTTTCTTGATGTAATTAAGTTTGTAAAATTTCATATCAGCAATCAATTTCTTTTTTATTCATTCGAATGGGTGTGAATTTCTCTTGAAGTTTCTTGAATAGGGATTAATTTTAGATTAATTTAGTCAATTTAAACTTTCAAAACTCATATCTGAATTCTCAGATCTGAGATTGCAAGATCTGAATTACTTGAAAGAGAATTCAGATCTGCAATTTTCAGATTGGCCAATTTGATCTAAAGTTTGGAATTCTTAGAATGCTTGAGAAAGACTCTAGGAATTCAGATCTACTATTCAAGAACTGAATTGCATGCAAGGTTAGAGATAACTTGCATAGTTCAGTTGGTGATCAATTCAGATTTGAATTGATGCCTTAGATGTGTTTGAAGAAATGCATGCATGAATGATTAGATTCTTGCTAGGGATAGAAGAACCGTCACTCATGCATAGAATGAACATGCACTTGAGAGAGGTTGTTCATAACCTTGGGGTTATACCAAACTAAGGATCAATCACAATTTATTCAAACGATTCAATTTGATTGATTGCTGAATTCTGAGATTAACATTAATTGCTTACTCTTCTAACCTGAATTGAAGGCAATTGGGCCAATAATTTAGATAGATTTTATTTTAAGATTTTTAGCTTTTGAATGAATTTTTGATATATTGTTGATCAGATAAGAAGTGCCCAATTTAGTATTGGTAATTGTTTCCTAAATCCTCGTGGGAACGATACTTTATTCACTACTTTACTACTTGAACGGCTAGTGCACTTGCTAGTGTCACAATGAGCCACATCAAGTTTTTGGCATCGTTGTCAAGGATTTAGGGAAACAATGAGCATTCTTAATCTGGTCTCATTCAGCATTGCATTCATAGTTGGTTTAATTTGCTTAATTTTACATTTTAGCTTTGAATGCAACTGTTGTACTACTGTAGTTATGTTTCTTCTTTCTTTAGTAGATTACTTTCATTTTCTTGTTTCAGTTTCATTTTAATAAAGGTAGACTTGATTTCCTTTCTATCTTGAAGTTATTTCCTTCTAAAAAAAAATCACAAAAACATGAGTGTTGCAGATCTGAGTTACATTCGGCACTCAGATCAGCAGAACTCAGACCTGTAGCACTCAGCCGAAAAGATTTAGCTGTGTTTCAGCCCTTTATTATTTTTTTCTTTCATTACAAAAAGAAAAAAAAAATAGAAAATGAAAAGAAAAAAAAAAGAATCATATAAACAAAAGAAGGGAGAGTGAGGATTCGGATCAGAACTCAGATCTGAGTTTAGATCTGAGTTCTACTATAGCAGATCTACAACAGTTCAGATCTGAGTTCCTCTGAACTCAGACCTGAACTTATGCAAATTTGAGGGGAATTAGGGATCATCACCACCCTAATTCACCCTATGATACATATGCTATCCCCCAAGAATAATTGGTTAGCCATGGGTGATGAAATTCAGATCTGAAATGACACAGATCTGAACTGTGGTTGAGAACAGAGCAGGATGCATGGTATACTTTGTAGTTTTCGATAACTTGTACTCTGCTCTACCTGAGCTAATTTAGCTGAGGGAATGCATGTTTGGGTTGAGAATTTTGTTGCCTCAAGAGATTTAATGAAAAGAGCACTTCCAAAAGATTTTTCTATTAAATTCAGACCTGTAGCAGGGCTGCTACAGCAGACCTGCTACAAAAGGGCTGAATCAGGACAGGTATCTATTAGAATTAGCAATACCAATTTAGCATTGTGGATGTTCCTTGGGTGATCCTTGAAAATTTTCAAAATAGCTAGCTTTGATTTCAGCTGTGAATGAACAAAAGGTCTAAAGATTTGGATTCAATTCAGATCTGCTACTGCTGCACTATAGCTTACAATACAGCAGACCTGAATTTGAAAGTGTGTGGAATGAATGTTTTATCTTACATATTCTTGTAATCTATGGGTTGATATGGATGATTTTGGCTTATGGCCATTTGTATGGAGTCTGAACCAAGATTAAATGTGAACTGAATGGCTTTCAATAGCAGCAGCATATACAGGTCATATACATATCAGACCTGATTTCAGATCATAGAATTCTTCAAGATTATGAAGCCATACATTTGCATAGCTTACAAACCTGAACCCAAACCAGGCTCAAGTCTGGCTATAGCTCAATTTAGGTCCTCTGAAGGCACATTGACAATTCAGCTCTGATAAGCAACCTGACAAGTTGTCGAAGCCCTCAAAATTAATGCTAGTCCCACAATTAAATTTTTCTAGTAATAGTGGTACTAGGTCGAATCCCACAGGGAGCTAGGGAATAATTTCTTAGCCGAATGTGCAATATAATAGACTGAGAAAATTAAATAATTAAAAATTCTAAAAGAACAAGGAAGCAAATAGCAACGAACAAACAAGAGAAATCAGTCTTACCGAATTCTGATTCAAGGGTTCGGGTTGATCAATTGGTCATCGATCATAGGTAGACTTCGACAATCTTGCAATTCAAGCATTTAACCTTAGATTTATTAGGATAGCCATAATAAACCTTGTGTTTTCCTAAATCAACTAACCAAACCCAGCATTCGATCAACACTTATCACTAATCGACTGGGTGCGATAGCATTCCATATCAATTAGTGATAGCATTAAGCTTTGTGAAAACAGTTAAACCAAATTAACAATAATTGATATAGCTGCAATTATCGAATCTTGTTCCATTGATTCCCTTTAGGTTAAAACATGTCAATACATTGGTAAAAGGCTGTCACGAAGAATTGACCCAGAAAGATATTAACCTAATTGCTACTTGTACCACTATTCTTGACAATTACGGATCACCAAACCATGGATAGCAGTAGGAAAATCAACATTAATTAATTTGTCAGACTAATTAACATTAACATCTAATGAGAATATGCACAAGAACCAATGAATACTTGAATTAAAAAGCAAGAACTTGAATTAAATAAGAACCTCATGATAACACAATCGAACCTCCCCCCTTGAACCAGAAAGGAAAGCTTAGCTGTTCATGATTTTCAAAACCTCCATGCTCTGCTTCTTAGTAGGCCGAATTGATCTTCTTGGTAGCTTGAATTGCTGATGCTTGATTGATGAATTCTTCGATGCCTAGAGCTGGTCCGCCCCCCTCTTTATATAGCTGAGGGAGGTGGCTGTTTTCCAACTCCTTCTAGGAGATTAACCTTAGCTAGATAGTGCTGATCTATTTTGAACTAATCCTATCCTATCTCTTATCTAATGATCTAGTCTCAATCTTCTTATCTCTCTTGGATTACATTCAAAACTTTAGATCTGATAAGACTCTCTCTTAGGAGATTACATTCGAAATTGGGACTCTTGGCTCTTGAATTCGAGTTGGGCTGCTTTAAAAACTTGGGCTGCTACAAGGCTCTTCTGCGAGTTGGGCTTCAGCTGTGAAATGGGCCTGGCTGCGAACTTGCTCCGACTTCGGGCCCAATTTTGTATTCGATGCTTACCGAATCTGTCAAAACTCAAAACATAAAAGTTGTGGGCCTTTCTTTTATCTTTCTTATTCCTTCTGAATTGTCCAATTCGGAGTCCGGAATTGAGAGTTATTCCTAGATTACTGACTGTTGCCAAAATTGTGCAAAATCATCTGAATTGCCCTATTTTCTTCCAATTGCCTTCTTTCTTGCCATGAATCGAAATACAAGAGAAATGAGCCCATTTAAGTGCTAAATTAATGTAAAAGAGTGAATATTAGGGGATAAAAAAAAAAGGTTCTTTTTAGTCTCATCACAACCCTCAGTCTAGCAGATGTGAATGGATATATGAAATAGTGTGCAATAGTTCCAATAAGTGTGTATTCAATTCAGACTCCAATTATTATTGTTTGTTAATTTTTCTGCACCAACAAACCAAAAGAATTGCAGGTCTGAACTAAGTTAAATTGTATCTGAATTCAGATCCCAAAGACTTCGGGTCTGATTCTATAAGAGCATGAAGAGCAGCCTAAAGATCCTAATTTTAGCAATGATTTTTTATCTGATTACAGTAGATTTTAGATATGTTTACTTCTTTTCATAGTATGTAATAAACTCCATTGCTAATTTAGCTAGCTCTCTTTTCCATTTATGATCTATTTCACACTTGAATGCTGGTCTAAGTTTCAGTAATGGAGCTCTATTTTTCTAGTCTACAAAATTTGTGGATCAGATATGCATACACTCACTTACATTGCTGAAATCAAATTGCATATCTTATTTTTGAAGTTTCTATCAGTTTATTGTTTGGCTTTGATCTTATTTTTGAAGTTTCTCTTGTTGGATAGAAGTTAGACTTCTTGGTTTTGTAAATTTCTCTTGTATAGTAATCTTTAACTTGTAAATGGCTGCTAGATTAGGATTACTTACATTCTTTTGATCTCTCTTGGTTTAAATTATTTTTAGAACAAAGCTCCTGATCTCTCTTGCAAGTAATTTCTAGCAGAAGAGGCTCCCCACCAAAAGAACCCTTGCATATCTTGAAAATAATCTTCAGGGAGTCATCTTTACCCTTCTCTTTACTTGGTATTGGTCTTGTTGTTTTTTTTTTTTTTTTTTGTGAATCCCTAACACTAGGAACATTGAGGACAATGTTCACCTTAAGTGTGGAGGAGTGAGCCTGAGGCTAGGGTATGGGGACTGAAACCATGCACCTCATTCACCCCAACACACATATGCAGGCAATGACATAACCAAGAAGACTGGTACCCCTTAAGATTCATTGCTATCTATTTGGTGATTTTTTTTAGAAGGAATTCAATGAGTTGAGGGAGACCAATGTATTTGTTTAGTTTTTATTCTTGTGAATAACCCTATTTAATATATGCATGAGAAAAGGGAAGTTGAATATGCCTTTCAGCATGACTAGCCCTAACTACCTTCATGTGTATGAAAGCACTTGATTTCATTGTTAATTGTCAAGAGAACTAATGCACATCTGAAGTGCTGATACATGAGGTTCAATAATTGAGCCCAAATTGATTCCGCTATTTTGAGATGAATAGTAAAACTAGCAGCTCAGAACATGAGTCTTGTCATCTACCTCAAGCATGTGACTAGAGTGAAATGGAGCATAAAATGCACTCATACAAAAGAGAGAGAGAGAGAGAAGAGAGAGAAGAATAAGAAGAAAAAGTGTGTGAGATGGATCATAAAATGCACTCACACCGGAAAGAGAGGAAAAGGGTGAGATGGAGCATAAGATGCACTCACCCCTAGAATTAAGTAATTATGGTGACAGCTGAGGTTCAAAGGGGCACACTAAAGTTGAACTCTCATTGAGATATAGTTACAAATGTGAAACTTAGTGAAATTTGATTATTAACCTTGATAATTAAGGAGCTGATTTATATATGGATTAGGAGTGAAGGCTAGACTTTGATGAAATTCATATTCTCCTTTTCATAGATCTTATACATGTGTTAAAATGGTAATTTATAAGAATAGGAGCTGAACACTTACAAAAGTTCCCCGACCACTCAATGCATTTCTATCTTAAAAAAAATTCACCTGATAAATGGTGAGAATAGAGGGGGGAATGTTTAGTTTATGGCTGATGCCTTTGCTTGAGGACAAGCAAAAGCTTAAGTGTGGGGGTATTTGATGAACATACAATTTATCTATAATTTATGAGGACTTTGCATGGATTATTATGCCAGTTTTATTTAATTTTGCCCTAATTTAGCTTAATGCTAAGAAAATATTTCAGGGGTAATTAATCCAAGAAAAATAAGGCAAAATGTAAGAAAAGAATGTCCAAAAAAACCAAATTCAGCCCAGCCCGATTATGGAAGCAAGAGAGCACACATTGGCCCAAGAAGTACAAGTTGATTCCTTGAAAAAACCCAAGAAAAGAAAATCTAGCAAAGAATAAACTTCAGCCCATCAAAAAATGCTCATTCTCAGCCCAAAAGAGCAGCCTAGAGTGTAGCTATCATGTGCTAAGATGGAGCCTAAGTGCAGCCCAAATAGCAGCCCAAAGAGCTAGGGGCACTAACCCTTAGAAGGCTTTCAAGAGAGAACTCTAGAAAGTTCAACAAGGGGGTGTAGTACACCCCATTCTAGAGGCTTCAAGAAGGGGCAAGGTGTTCATTTGCTTGAGATCAAGGCTCTCCCACTCCTAGAGGTTCGAACACCTTGAAGAGAAGAGAAGAGAAGAAGGGCTAGGCGCAAGGAAGAGAAGAAGAAGGGCTGAAGGAGTTCAAGTCAAGCTAGCAAGAAGAGAAGGTGAGTTCGAAATTGGGGGTTTTTGATTCAGAGATAACAAAGATCAACAAGAAAATAATCATGGGGCTATCTTGGACAATTTGCAAACTTGCAAGAAAAATATTAATCGCAGATAGAATATTCAATTCCTACAAATCGCAGATTGCAGATCTTGTATTTGTAAAAAATCTTCTCCTCCGTGTAAACCAGCACTTCTCCCAATGTAAAAAAATTTGAAAACCATAGTTTTCTATTAATTACATCAGATCAATCCTATACATTTTGTCTAGAAAATAAAAAAAAAATATTTACAGACCAAAATAATAGAATAAAGATTGCAGGGTACGCAAATCTTGGTGCCATAAAAGATTTTGATCTCCATCAAACATACAGCCCGAATATTCAAGAAACAATCATAGAACAATTCCATAATCATAACAGAATAATAAAGAATTCATTTTCATATCATACACACAAAACTGAAAATCGAATTCTCAGAAAACTGTTAGTTTATGCAAATTGGGTAAAATTGTTTCTACTCATTTGCGTAGGTTCAGATATGGTCTAAATTTGGTTCAAGACTTGAACCTGGCTCTGATACCACTAAAGGGATGGGAAATCCATCATATGGATGGCCGAACCATGCAGGGTGGTTGAGCGAAATTTCAAAAAAATTCTTTCTCCCTTCTGAGAATCGTATTCCCTGATTTAGAAAAACCACACTTTTCAAGGTTCATTTTTGAAACAAACTGGACCAGATCTGTAACCAAAAATAAGGGAGGGATGTACCTAATACGGAATCCACAAATGTAGCTCCTAATGTAGGTGTTCATGCCCAAAGAGGTCACCAAATCCTGCCTCCACGGAAGATGATGCAGCTGAAGGTGAAGCAGGATCAACAAAATAGACCTTCAGCAAGAACTGCAATCCTTCAGCAAGGATCACACAGAGGATGTGAGCACAACTTCAGATTTGATTTTTCTAGCAAAAATCAGAATCAATAACAATTATTGATCAGTCCAAGACTCTGGAGATCGAATAGCATAGTGCGGCAAGAATAGAGGAAAGAACTGGATTTAGTAAAAGTGTTTGATAGAAGGAATTCACCCTCTAATCATAACCTCTCTAAATCATCTTCCTAATCCTATCAAGAAAGGGTTCTCTGATCCAAATAAAGATTTGGATCTGAACTCTTATGTTGATAAGATATATCTTATCCTCTTGCTAATCCATAACTAGATCTAAACTCAAATTCACCCATATTTAATTAATCAAATTAACCTAGTTCGAAATAGGATTTAGGCCCATTAAGTTATCAGACTCACTTCCCTTTTAATTTGCTGGCTGACTTGGCTCTCTTTGTATGGCGTTAGACCCTAACATTGATCTCCACAAAAGCCATATGGCCCATGGGTCCAAGGACTATGGACCTAAGTGAGATTAGCTCATCAGTTCTATAAGCCATAAATGGTCATACACTTAACCTCTCAGCCCATAATGATCAAACACTACCCAACAAGAGAGGACCTCTCCCTCGGCTGCAAGGTACAGTATCACACTCTCCACTCAGGATGGATCCCAGGAATTAAAACATTTGCAAACATTTTTCATAAAACATAATACATATAAATATATTTTGCAAAACAAATCTCAAACAAGTTTGAAATCCACTGCCAGAAGTTTAGGTTTCCATCAGAGAGAGTGTTGAACTATTGTCCCCGATCATTCACTTTGTCCGACAAATGGGCTGATTCTGTCACTATGATCACACACTCACGTGATTTCTCATACTGCCCCAACATACCCAGGTTTTGACCCCCACTAAGGATCTCATTGATTGGCACATCAAAGGCAGCCCAATCCAACACCTAATGCAGTACCATAATCGAGTCTAGAAGTTAGGTGTAACTTTCTAGTTTTGCCCATCTGTCTCTAAGGTCCAGAGCATAACTAGAAAATGGTCTAGTTCAAAGTTTCAACCAAACCCACACTACATGTGCCTTAGGTCTCACTCTGGTAGCTGAGACAAGCCACCCCAACCGACTTGGCAGCACATTAGTATTAGCCTTGGCAGGATAAACTTCCCCATGTCTATCCAACGGCTGTGAAGATTCTAAACTAACATGAGTCTCAAAAATATCCAGTTTAAGGGTATTACACAGAAACACACCAGATATAAAATGAATCAATTATGTACTATTATTCATTTATAGTAAATGTCAAAAGTACATCAATCTGATTAGAGCTAAGGGCATACACTATCTAACATCAAAGTCCCCCGTGGTAGCAAAGTCCGTTATGGCATTAAAGTCATTCAGGGCACCAAAGTCCCTCATGGAAGAATATTGAAGTTTTGTGGATAGTTGCATCATGGCATAGCATGACATTTGCTAATCGCGGCTTATCGGGCATCAAATTTAAAAATCATTTATTAAAATCATTCATCTTATTTAAATCTATTTCAAAGTCCCTTGTGGCATCAAAGTCCCTCGTGGCAGCAAAGTCTGTTACGGCATTAAAGTCCTTCATGGCACCAAAGTGCCTCGTAGCAAAATATTGAAGTTTTTTGGATAGTTGCATCAAGGCATAGCATGAACTTTGCTAATTGCATCGCGGCTTATCACCTATCATATTTGAAAATCATTTGTTAAAGTCATTCATCTATGTTAAATCTTTATCACAGCCCCTTGTGGCATCAAAGTCCCTCATGGCACCAAAGTCCATTCCAACATTAAAGTCCTTTGTGGCACCAAAGTCCCTTGTGGCGAAGTAATTAACATTGTTTTGCATCACCGCATAGCATAAATCTTGTTGTTTTCCCAATCTTCAGCAAGTTACTCTTTAAGCCATGGCATAACACACATTTTTGCCAATCAAAATGTAATACAACACATAAAAAAATCAAAAAAAAAAGAGAAAAGAGAAAAAAACTTTGGTAACAAGAATCTTGATAACAGATCCTTCATTTCTAGATATAAAGTAGCATGTCCAACAATGTCATAACCTTTGATGATTTTGTTATTGTGTTGAAATTCCCCATCATTCGGCAAGGTGTGCAAAGGAAAATAATAGCTAGGGATATCATATTGTGTTAAAATTGAAATCTATCACACTTGAAAACATAACACTCTGCATTATCATTTGATTTATCGAGTGTTTCGTCAAAATTTTCGAGCGTAGACTACTCTTAGATGGAAGGATGTCTCTCGCCCATCAAAAGAGTAGTTACGCTATATCATCCATAGGACCTCTGTCAAGTTTCCAAAATATTTTACCAAGGATTTTAAAATGTTTTCTAAAGAATATGTTTGTTCATGTTGTGATTGTCTTTGTGATAAACTTAAGTATTCTGTTTTGATAAGCTTTTAATGTCTTCCTCTACAGCAAATGTACCCTGATTCCGCACACAAAGTTTTTGATACATAGGAGGGGACATTTTTTAAATGAGTAGTTCTCATATTATCGTTTGCTTTTATTGTTTTCTTTTACGACAAATGTACCCTATTTCTGCAAGGTTTCTAAAACCTAGGAGGGGTCTCTTTTCTCCAAAGTGAATAGTTTTCATTTTTCTTTTACGGCAAATGGGCCTTGATTTTGAAGGTTCTTGATACCTAGGAAAAGCCACTTTTTTAATAATAAAATTGGCATGAACATGATGAAACGATGTTGCACAGGAATCGTTTTGTCTCAATCTTCCTTTCTTGTCTCACCCCTCTTCCAAGCTTACCCTTCGCAAAAATCTTTGTGTGCTTCTTTTGGTCTTTAGTGTTTCGTAGTTTCATACCTCACAACAAAGAGGGGCAACTGTCAGCACCCAAAATTTTCTCAATATGCCACTTGTACCCCAATTTGCCCTAAACACCCGATTAGACCCTCCTGACCTCTCTGAAACACCCAAAAACCCAAAATCCTAGCTTTCACCCCAAGAACCCTTAGATCCACCATTAAACCTACCTGATACCTATCTGAAGGCCATAGTTGACCCCCACTAACACCTTAACCATTAAGTCAGACACAACCATCAGACCCAAGACCTCCCAAAACACCTACCCATGAAATTTAGACTCAAAATTCCTTCGTTCACCCATCCATCAAGCAAAGATTCCATTTAGAGCCCCTAGATTAACCAAATCAAGCCCTTGCTAGATCATCTCGATCCAAGACCATGTGGCCCAATCTAACCCCACCAATCGACCTAGAACATACAAAATCCCATGAACCAATTCCCAAATTATCCTAACTTAATTCCTAGATTACCCTAAGTTTTCAAAATTACCAAAATATTGTTCCTTTCAAAATTGCCAAAATACCCTTGACCAAAATGACCCAAACTACCCCTTTAACCAATTCCCAAATTACCCCTGACCTAATTCCCAAAAGTGTCCCTCCTTCCAAAATTACCAAAATACCCTTGACCATAATTACATGAATTACCTCTTTGACCAATTACCAAAATACCCTTGACCTAATTCCTAAATTACCCCTCCTTCCAAAATTACAAAAATACCCCTTCTTTCAAACATGCCAAAATACCCTTTATTTCTCCCTTCTCTCCAAATGCCCAAAATACCCTTAACACCCAAACTCCCAAATTCCTAAAATACCCTTTTCAAACCCGAATCAACTTAACACCCCCTCTAGCTCGTACCACCCCTCTCCAAAACATAATTTACCAAATCAGTTCCTTTTTTTGCTAAAGTTTTCTTATCCCCCTTTCTTTACTTTATAAGAAGAGCTCGAGGGAGAGAATGAGGGGAGGAGCTTGGAAGGGGGAGCTCTCTCTGTTTTCCTTTGGAGAAGCTGCCAAAATGAGTGATAGAAAGAGGGAGAAAAGGGTCGGGTGAGAGAAGATTTGAGCCTTAAGAGAGAGAGAGTTTCAAGGGACAAAGAGCTCTCTCGTTTTTTTTTTAGAAAGAGAAAACTAAGAAAGTGAGTGCGGAAAGTTTGAAAGAGAGAGGGGAGCATTGATTCAAAGAAAAACCCACAATCCCCATCTCCCTTCCGCGTTATCATCCTTCGTCGGACGAACTTCGGCCTCTAGTTGATTTTCATTAAAACCTCCACCTATCACTTCTCTGTCATCGACCTACTTCCACTGCTACTGTCGAACTGCCGAGTTAGGTGTTCCACATCATTCATCAAGCTCTCTAAACCCAAGCTTCACCAGTTCTGTGAATACCAATACCTTTGATCCTTGTGAAGACCACAAGAGGTATAACTCATTACCTCATCCTCTTGCTTGAGGTGTTTTAGCAATTCGAAGTTAGTTTAGTCTTCATATTTTTGCTTGAGGTATTTTAACAGTTCACATAGTGTTATCTCTCTATATATTTTTTTTTCATTGCTTTCTTTATTGTCATTGTTGCTTATTGCATTCGTTTTTCTCAGTTCGAGGCTTGAGGATTCTCTAGAGTTTATGAGGTTCACACTCCCTCTCTTCTCAAACCATTCCACTGAGTCTTAAGGTGGGGGCTCTAATAGAAAAGGGGTGAGGAAGCAATTTCTCATCCTTTTGCTCAGGCCCCTACATCCAAAAGTGGATTGGTCTGGGAATGCAGAAGGGAGCACTCTTTCGAACTACCAGAGAATCCTAGTTTCCTATCCATTTTTTGAAGGCAAAGAAGGGAAATCCAATATTCACACTGCCCAGAGAGAGGGGTAACTAACCCCTTCCCTCTCTCTCTCTCAACTTACCCAAATTACCCTTATCCTGGCCGATTGATATGGAGTCGTTAATTCTGAAAGTTTTGTGAAATTTAAATCTGGGAGACCCATCACTCCCCATTAATAATTCCTTATGGGTGGCGACTCCATAACTTCAGACATGAAGTGAACGGGGGGAATTTGTATTTGGGACAAGCTTTGTTCAGGTTCGTGAAGTCGATACAGATCTTCTACTTCCCATTCACCTTCTTCACCATCACCATGTTGGCCAGCCAGTTCAGTTATTTTACTTCCCAAATAAAGTCGGTGTCAAATAGCTTCTGGACCTCCTTATTCAAGATCTACCACCATTCTGCAGCAAAGCTCCTCTTCTTCTACCTGATTGGTCAGTAGCGTGGGTTGGTGTTAAGGCGGTGGGTGATGACCTTGGGGTCGATCCCCAGCATATATGCCATCGACCATGCAAATACATCAGCATGGTCCCTAAGAAGCAGGATGAGGTCTTCACATAGACGGTTGTCTAGGAGAAAGCCAACCTAGACCGTCTTCTCGGGGTCTTCCTCAGAAAGAGGCACCTAGATGTGGTCTTCAACAGATTGGTCGCATTGTGTTCTCAGTTCATCACGCAAATCTATACTCTCGGTCGTAAGGGTCTCTGCAGCTAGCTGCTTTCCTCGGTAGGACATCAGGTAACACTACTGTGCTGCCCTCTACTCTCCTCAGGCCACTTCCACTCCATATGGGGTCGCGAACTTCATGGCCGAGTGGAAGGTAGACATAAAGGCTCACAAAGCATTCAAGGTCAGTCGGCCGAGGATGGCGTTGTAGGAAGATAGGCATCGAAAGATGGTAAAATCCACCATGGTTGTTGAAGTGATCTCACCATCTCCGATTAGCAGGGGCAGAGTGATCCTTCCTATTAGCATAAGTTACTCCCTGAAGAAGCCCATCAGGGGAGTGTTGACCGGTGTGAAACAATCTCTACTGATGCCGAGCTAATCAAAGGCATCTCCGAACAGGATGTTGGTTGAGCTCCTAATATCTGCTAGGATGCGCTGAACCTCATAGTTTGCAATCTCAACTGTGATAACCATGGCATCATCGTGCGGGGTTTGGAACCCCTGAGATCGTCTTTGGTGAATGTGACCAATTCCTCTTTTCTCTTCTTCTACTCCCTGTTGTTGATATCCATCAAGCGTGCATACCTCTTCCGGCCTGAGCTGCTCTCCCCCTCAAAAGCCATCCCCCCCCCGAGATCACTGCTATAACTCTGGCTAGGGGAGCTCGATCTAGAGGCCTAGGGTGCGGCTCCACCTTAGGGGTGTTGTCTTCTTTTATGTCAACAAAGCCCACCAAGTAGTTGCGCCTGATTAGGTCCTCAAGGTGGTGCTTGAGATCGAGACAGTTGTCAGTCTCGTGGTCGTGGTCCCAATGAAAATTGCAGTACTTGTCATGATTTCTTTTGTTAGCTTGGGTTTTCATATTTTTGTACCACTAGACATACTTGTTGTCTCGCATCTGCATCAAGATTTCAGACTGCAGAGCAATTAGCGGCATGAGAATCCTGAAGGTCAGAGGCAGTGTGCACAGCCTCCTCTCTGGTCAGCGGTCATGTCGCTTGCTTTCTCGTCCACCCTCTCTATCTTCCACTCCTCGGTGTCCCTTCTCTTCTTGTTAGGTCATTTCTCCTCATCTCTTAGTTGTGCTTGGGCCTCCTTCACGTTGATGTATTTCTAGGCATGTCTCATTAGTATGGCTAATGTCTAAGGAGGGTTCTTGGATATAGAAAAGTTGAATGGCAAAGGGCAGAGTCTGTGTTGTATGGCTGTGACAACCACAAATTGGTTCAGGTTCCAGACCTGCAGTGCTTCAGTTTTGAACCTCGCCAGGTAGATTCTGAGAGATTCTCCTTTCCTTTGCTACACCTGCATGAGGCTAGCCAAAGTCTTCCAGTGTTTTTGGCTTGTTGTGAATTGCACCAAAAATTGGCTCTCTAGCTACTATCATGATGCTATGGAGTGCAGGGGAAGGGACGAGTACCACGTCAAGGCTAGGCCTTTGAGGGTGGCCACGAGAGATTTGCATTGGGCCATGAGTGCTTCGATGTGGTCACTGGGATCGGTATTCCCATCATACTTGTCAAACTATAGTGCCTGCCACCCTACAGGGGGAATCTCGTCCATGATCTCTTGGACGAAGGGGGATCCTTGACGGGTTGGCCAGTTGGTTGCACAGGCTGATCTACAAGTGGTGTTGCGCTCCTTTGGGCTTGGCTACGCTCCAACTTGGTCAAGCACTGTCGGAGCTCTCAAATGTCTACATCCCTGTCATCTGGAGCTACAGCATGTGTGGCCCTTTCCTTCTTGGGCCGTGTTGGGCGGTCTTTAACCGAACTGGATTCGGCAACAGAGACCACCTGGGGTGGCATCCATTTGCTGAGTCTTTTCTTGGCTAGGATCCGAGTAGTCTGGTGGGTCCTGTTACGACTATCGGATTCACGGGACTAGGCAGAGGAGATGGATCTTCTTGCGATGTCTTGCTTTTCTTGGTCAGACCGCGCTCCCTTCTTTTGGGGTCTATGAGGTGAGGATCAGCCTTCATACGCATCGAGGCAACAAGGGGGATGTTAGACAGTTTTGTATGCCCTTAGCTTCAATCAGTTTTGATGTACTTTTGACATTTAGTGTAAATAAATAAAGTACATGTTTGATTCATGTTGTGTGGTATATTTCTATGTAAGACCCTTAAACTGGACACTTAATGAGACTCGTGTTAGTTTAGAACCTTCACAGCCATTGGATAAGTCTAGGGAGATTTATCCTGTCAAGACTAACACTGGTGTGCTGCCAAGTGTTGGGGTGGCTTGTCTCAGCCGCCAGGGTGAGACCCAAGGCACATGCAGTGTAGAATTACTTGAATCCTTGAATCGAACCAGATTTCCAATATTGCCCTGCACCTTGGAGATAAATGGGCAAAACTGAAAAGTTACACCTGACCCCTAGACTCGATTATGATACTGCATTAGGTGTTGGACTGGGCTATCTTTCATATGCCAATCAGTGAGATCCTTAGCGGGGGTCAAAAGCTAGGCATGTTGGGACAGTCTAAGAATTCATCTGAGTGGGTGATCATAGTGACAGGATCAGCCCCTTTCTCGGACAAAGGTAATGATCGGGGATGCACTCTCTCTGATGGAAACCAAACTGCCGACAGTTGATTTCAATCGTTGAAATTTTGTTTTGCAAAATTTCTATATGATATATAGATATGTATGGTTTCAAAATGTTTGCAAATGGTTTTAAATCTCGGGATCCATGTGAGCAAAGAGTGCAGCACTGTTCCTTGTAGCCGAAGGAGAGGACCTCTCTTGTCGGGTAGTGCTTGATCATTATGGGCTGAGAGGTTAAGTGTAAGGCCATATAGGATAATACCTGATGGACTAATCTTGCATCTGCCCATAGTCCCTAGGTTTTTATAAGATGGCTTGGCCTAGGGACCACTTGTTAGACAATTTTGTATGCCCTTAGCTTCAATCCAATTTGATGTACTTTTGACATTTAGTGTAAATAAATAAAGTGCATGTTTGATTCATGTTGTTTTGCATAATTCTGTGTAAGACCCTAAAACTGGACACACATAGAGACTCGTGTTAGTTTTAAATGTTCACAGCCATTGGATAAGTCTAGGGAGATTTATCCTGCCAAGGCTGATACCGGTGTTCCACCAAGTGTTGGGATGGCCTGTCTTGGCCACCAGGGTAAGACCCAAGGCACATACAGTATGGGATTACTTGAATCCTTGAACCAGACCAGATTTTCAGTATTGCCCTGGACCTTGGAGACAGATGGGAAAAACTGGAAAGTTACACCTGACACCTAGACTCGATTATGTCATTTCACTAGGTGTCAGATCGGACTGTCTTTGATATGTCAATCAGTGAGATCTTTAGCGGGGGTCAAAACCTGGGCATGTTGGGGTAGTCTGAGAATCCATCTGAGTAAGTGATCATAGTGACAGGATCAGCCCATTTGTCAGACAATGGTAATGATCGGAAATGCACTCTCTCTTATGGAAACCAAACTGCCGGCAGTTGATTTCAACCGTTGGAATTTTGTTTTGCAATATATATATATATATATTGTGTGTGTGTGTGTGTGTGTGTGTGTATGTACAGTTTCAAAAAGTTTGCAAATGGTTTTAATTCCTAGGATCCATGTGAGTAGAGAGTGTGACACTGTTCCTTGCAGCCGAGGGAGAGGTCCTCTCTTGTTGGGCAGTGCTTGGTCATTAAGGGCTGAGAAGGTGAGTGTAAGACCATTTAGGATAATAGTTGATGGGCTAATCTTGCACCTACCCACAATCCCTAGGTTTTTATAAGATGGCTTGGCCCAAGGACCACTTAATGTAAGTGTTGGGCCCATAGGGTCCATGTAATGGGCTCAGGGGTTCATTGAGCTTTCTAGTGAATTCGACTGGGCCTTGTAATAAAGGCTGGGCCGAACCCATGTGGCTGGTGTGTAGATCAATGCTTGGGTCCCATGCCATACAAAGAAGCCCAACTGGGCAGTAGATTGGAAACTTGTTAAACACTGAACACTTAATGGGCCAAAAGCCCATTTCGAGCTGGGCTGATATGATCACCCATCTATGGGGCGAATCTGAGATTGATGTTAGTAAAAGGATTGGGCCTTTAACCTTAGCCACTCTAGGAGACCAAATTCAAATCAGATTTGAATCTGGTAACCTCCTGATAAGATCAGGAGTAAGCTAACTTAATCTGTAGATAGGATTAAGATAATCCCCTATCCAAATACTGATTTGGATTGGGATAACTCCTAATTAGGAGGTTTTCTTAATCAAGAAGAAAGGAGGAGAAACCCTAAGAGAAACACATCAGATTTCGAACAGGGGGTTTTTGAGATAGCAAGAAATTATCCTTCGCCTAGAGATTAGATCTCATACAGACTCCAAAGAGAAGAGAAGCAGTTCGGCCATCTTCATCCCAGGAGTTCTCCTCCAGCCACCGCCATTCCCTCTTGCAAGATTTGATCTTTGCAGCAATAGGAAGTCAAGAAATCAGTTCTTAACATTAGTCTTGCAAGAAAGACTGAAAAAGATTCAGTGTTTAGAGTTTCTAGAGGGTTCTTGCGAAGGATCCAGTGTGTAGGATGCACCCTGCTGGTTCTGTTCCACCCACAACTGTGTCATCTTCAGCAGGAGCGGATCTTGGTGTCTTCTTTGGGCGTGAACACCAACTTTGGGAGATATTGTTTCTCTGGATCAGGTATAATCCTCCTTTTTCCTTTTTGGTTCAGATCTGGTTCGATTATGGTTCAAGTAGAATCCTTGAATATTGTATTCTAAATTTAGGGAATGTGATTCCCAGTTGGGAGAAGGTAGGAAAATTTTTGAAATTCGCCCACCCATTCCACAACCTTCATGGCATCCATTAGATGAATCCTACCATTCTTTCACCACTTAGTGTAAGTGTTGGGCCCATAGAGTCCATGTGATGGGCTCAAGGGGTTCACTGGGCTTTCTAGTGAATTCAGATAGGCCTTGTAACAAAGGCTAGGCCAAACCCATGTGGCTGATGTGGAGATCAATGCTTGGGTCCCACGCCATACAAAGAAGCCCAACTAGGCAGTAGTTTGGAAACTTATTAAGCACTAATTACTTCTTGGGCTTAAAAGCCCATTTCGAACTGAGCTGATATGATCACCCACTTAAGGGGGCGAATCTGCAAATAGGATTAACCTCCTGATGAGATCAGGAATGGGCTGATCTAATCTGTAGATAGGACTAAGATTATCTCCTATCCAAATACATATTTGGATTGGGATAACTCCTAATGAGATTAGGAGGTTTCTTAATCACTAAGAAAGGAGGAAACCCTAAAAGAGAATTAGAAGAATTTGACCTAGGGTTTTGCAGTTACACTCTCTGCAATCTGAATAGGATCTCACCTCTCCCTTAAGCTGAAAATTGCATTCATGCCTCTTTCAGCCTTAGGGATCTCCTCCAGCCGCCGCCACCTTGCTACATAGTTCGAACTCCATTGAAGGGAAAATCAAGAAATCTGTTCTTGATATCAGTCTTTGCTGAAAGGCTGATTTGGTTCGGTGCTCTAAGCCTCTAATGAGTTCTTGTGAAGAGTTCGGTACGTGAGATGTGCACTGTTGGTTCTACCCCACCATCGTTGTGTCATCTTCAGTGGGAGCAGATCTTGGATCTTTCTTTGGGGGTGAACACCGACGTTGGGAGATTTTGATTCTCCATATCAAGTATAACCCTCCCCTGATCTTTGGTTCAGACCTGGTCTGGTTTGGTTCGAGTAGATCCTTGAATATTTGATTCTAAAATAAGGGAATGTGATTCCCAGTTGGAAGAAAGGTAGGAAATTTTTGAAATTCGCCCACCCATTCTACAACCTTTTTGGCGTCCATACGATGAATCCTACCATTCTTTCAGGGGACGGTTTGAGTGGGCGGTGCCACAGACCCTAGCAACTGCATCATTGCCAAGATTTGGTCGACCTTTTCTTGCATTGCGTGGAATTGGATGGGGTCGACTATGGCTGGTTGTGGTTGCTAGGTTTCTTGGCGTGGGGGCTACGATGCTGGGATTCCCGAGATGGGGATCGGGCTATCAAACGCTCAGAGTGGTTCCTTGGCATCTTGATTGCTTCTTGATTGCATGGTGAGAGAGATTTAGGGAAGGCTTTTTGTGCGATTCCTACAGACGACACCAATTTGATGCTACTCGATCCTAGGTAGTGCAAGAACTGAGGTCACAGTCATCTAGGAAGAGCCGAGGTGGAAGGATGAAGCCGCGCAATGAGATCTATGAGCAAGAAACTAGTCAAAGGCCTGAGGAGTTATCCCCGAGTAGGTACTCCGACGCTCAAGTCAGTAGGAGGTAGTAGGTGGTCAGGCCAACTAGTTGGAGAACGGTGCTGGTCCGAGCAAGATAGCAATATAAGAGTCAGAAGTTGGATCCCTTACCTTGAGAGGGAGGTACCTTTTTATAGCCGAAGATTTGTGTCCTGATCGGATTAGACTTTCTGTGTTGTCGGGGTGAGGTTAACTACCAAGGTCTTCGGGATAAGACATAATCCCCAGCAGAGTTGTCCCCATCTACTCTTTTGTCTTGGTCATGTCTATCCACATGATGTGGAGTCGTCGTGGCTAGAAAGGCAGAGTGGGGCCATGGAGGTAACGTAGTGCTGACGTGGTCGATGAGATAAGGTAGGTCACGGATATGATGTGGTGTTGACATGGCCGAGAAGATGGGGTGGTCACGTAGGCACCACATGTCATCCGGAGCCAACTCAACCATAAACCCGAACATCTACTATAGATATAAATGATTTATATATTTTATTTTATACATAATTATATGTTAAAAATGAAAAATAGTTATTATTTGAAAATTTGAGTTATTATATAAAGGTAATAAATAAATATTGTTTCCCAACAAAATTAATGGAATACAAAAAAAAAGTATAATTATAAAAATTGAAATGAATAATTTAAGATTTAATTTCCTCAAAAATTTAATCAAAACCAAAAATTATAAATAATTTATTTTATCTACCTTAAATGATTTATATATTTTATTTTACAAATATATGTAAAATAAAAGCATTATATGTTAAAAATTAAAACATGTTTGTTATTTAATAAAAGGAGTTGCTATTTATATAAAATACTAAATTAATAAATATTCCCAAAAATTAATAAAAATTGAAAATTATAATTACAAAAATTGATAGAGTGATAATTATTGTATGATGTTTGAATGTTCTAGAGTCCCGGTATTGTTTACCGTAATGTTTCTCTTCATATAACCTATTAGAGTATGAATTTCTCATGTGTTTATACCTTATCAATAGATAATTCAGCTTTTGGTTTAATATTATTAATGTATTTATGTGATTTGTATGCATTTCCCTAGCGTATCTAAGCATTTTTATAACTTCATTCATATCCATGCAATTTCAAAGCATATTCATATCCATATCTGACTTATCTAATACAATACTCGGTACGATACTTTGATCCTTAGTCTCACCCAAACTGGGTCCTAGTGGATTGGTGGAAAGGATCCCTAGATAAAAAAGCCAATCGGGTAAATAAGTGGTGTTTTGAAAGAATAATTACGATTTTTTGGCTCCTATGAAAATTGGAATGAGAAGATTTTTAAGAAGAACCTCATGATGTCCCTGTCCCCAAGAGATAGTGTCCAAGGCTTGGTCATACACGAATAAGCAAATTGAAGCAAACTGGGTAGAAGCTAAAATGGGCTTTGTTAGAAAAACTTCTAGATTAGTACACTGTACTTTGGGCCTAGTGTCACTTTGGTCCCTGAACTTTAAAATGCGATAATTCAGTCTCTGAATTTTCAAAATATGTCAATCCAGTACCTAATGTTAACCAGCCCGTTAAGTGGCATTTGAAAAGACACAAATGCCCCTCAAGTGTCATCTAATTCTATTTATCAACCATTCAAATGTTGACAAAAAATGAACAGTCTCAAATCCTTGACTCTTCTATTCAAGAAAGTTGGGGTCACACCTCAACGGGCATTCTGGTGACCTCAACTTTCTTGAATAGAAGAGACAAGAATTTGGGACTTTTCATTCTTTTATCAATGTTTGGATGATTGATAAAGAAAATTAGATGACACTCGAAGGGTACTTGTGTCTTTTTAAATGCCACTTAACAACTAATTAACGATAGATATTAAATTGGCACGTTTTAAAAATTCAGGTATTGAATTGTCACATTTTAAAGTTCAGGGACCAAAGTAACACTAGACCTAAAGTACAGAATACTAATCCAGAATTTTCCCAAACTTCTATTATAATGGCTGAGATGTGGGCAGCCCTCAAAGCCCACAAACTGGCCAGTTATTATCTCATACATCTTACCCCTCTATAGTGATAGAAGGTAATTCTCTACTAGTAATCAAGTTTCTGCAAGGAAGCCCTGAGGTCCCTTGGTTGTGGCCTTTCCATCCTTGACAGCAAGTCTCATGCATACAATTATTTTGTAGATCCATATTAATCGTTTAGGCAATGGAGCTGCTGATTAAATTGGCCAATAAAGGAATAATATAAAGGAGCTTATTATTGGACTAAATTTTGCCGTGCATGCCTGAAACCCACTTGGACCCATGCCAGTTCCCATCTCAGCTGCCTTTTCTTTTAACTTGAAGGATGCCTTCGTTGATCTCTCAATGGGATTCATGGTGTATTGTCCTTTTTTTCACAAATAAAAAGATGGAAATGCCCTTGTACGTGCCACTACATGTAAATTTCATCAACCTCTAGGGACAATTCAGTCACCTAGAGAGCAGAAAATGGCACAAGCCAAAACAGCTAGCTCACTAGAATGCCTAAGTAGGGGCGGATACATATCCATTCAATTCAATTTAAAGCTTGTCAAGCTTTGAGCTGCTGAATCAAGCCCATGAAAACTTGTTTGCTAAGGCTTAGTTTGGAAAGAGTATAAATATAAATATGTAGGGTGTAAATGGGTATAAAATAATATAAAATACAAGATTTTGCACTCCTTCCAAATTAAGCCTAATAAACCAAATTCGACTTAATAAAATTCAGTTCGTAAGGCTTGTGAGCTTAATGAAATTTATATTATAAATAATTTTTTATTATAGAAAACTTGACTCTATGGATTTGCAAATCCGAGATCGAACCTAAGAACTTTTAAATCAAGCCAAATTCAGACTAATATGTTTAAAACTCGAGCACAACACGAATTTGATGTTTACCTGCCGAACCGAGCTCGAATATATTCCGCTAGGCTCAAAACCACCCGTAAGCCCAAGCACACCCTGTCCGGCTGTCCGCAGCCGTTGATCCCAACTCGCACAAGACAAAAATAAAGAGGAAAACCGTTGCTTCCCGCCAGTTCCTCTGAACCTTCCTACCTCAACTCTGCCCCCAACGACTCTTTCAAACCGAATTCAAATTTACGCCTCCCCTACAATCCCTCACCATCGATATTCTTTCTATATTCATCAACCATCCAACCTCTTCTCTTTCTTTCCCCTCCTTGAGCTTCCCTTCTCTCTCTCTCTCTCTCTCTCTCTCTCTCTCTCTCTCTCTCTCTCTCTCTCTCTCTCTCCCTCTCTTCCCTCTCTCTCTACATGCATCTCCTTCTCCTTTCCCACCCCTTCTTAAAACCCCAGAACCCCATCTCCCTCTCTCCTCTCCTCTCCTCCTCCTGGGCCAGCGTCCCCTCCCACATCCTTCCACTCTACCATGGGCAACTGTTTCTCCCATGGCGATAACAATAAGGACGCTAAGGCTCCCGATAACAAGGATGCAGGAGACCAGTCTGCTAATGGAGAAAACCCAGATTCGGATACTGTCTCCCCACCCAAGCCTTCAACTGCTCCCACCACCCCAAGTCCACCCACCAAGTCTTCCAAGTCTTCCCAAATGGGAACCGTCTTGAACCGACCCATGGAAGATGTTCGATCAGTGTACACGATCGGGAAGGAGCTCGGACGAGGCCAATTTGGGGTCACCCATCTGTGCACCCACAAGGTTACTGGTGAGCAATTCGCGTGTAAGACGATAGCCAAGCGGAAACTGGCTAACAAAGAGGATATTGAGGATGTTAGGAGAGAGGTTCAGATCATGCACCATCTGGCTGGCCAACCCAACATTGTTGAATTGAAGGGTGCATACGAGGATAAACAATCTGTGCATTTGGTGATGGAATTATGTGCTGGTGGAGAGCTCTTTGATCGGATTATTGCAAAGGGGTATTACTCGGAGCGTGAAGCTGCATCCCTGCTGAGGACAATTGTTCAGATTGTTCACACTTGCCACTCTATGGGAGTTGTACACAGGGATTTAAAGCCAGAGAATTTCCTCCTTTTGAGCAAGGATGAGAATGCCCCTCTAAAGGCTACAGATTTTGGTCTTTCCGTCTTTTTCAAGCAAGGTCAAAAACTTAATCCCATTATCTGGATCTTTTAGTTAATCTTGTTTTCTGTCTGAGGATTTCAATAAATAATATGGTTTCATGCCGACAGAATTCTTATCAAACTTTAGCATTGCTGTCATTAATATATTGAAAGATACACCTGAAGTTTTTATAAAATATTTTTAGGAGAAATTAGAATTTTACCTTCAAAAGTGAAATACTAGAGATGAAATATGAGAATTTATGTACTAATTTTGTCCCCAAATGTCTATGTAAATTTAAAGAATCAGTGCAAGAATCTAACACTAAATGGATTCTTCAGACTTCATTCCTCTCTTCAGAATTTTTCTGTTAAACCACCAAACTTTTCATCAGCTTTGTAGCTTGTCTAAACAATGGTCCCTCTAGTAGACTCTGATGAGAATGGGGGAATAAAATGACTAAAATAACTTTTCCCTATAACATAAGTTTCATTCCACCAAAAACATAATGGTTAAGCATACGCATCTTATCCTTCAGTTGCTAAAAGACTACAAAATCTATAAAAAAAAATCTTCTCAGAAGTTATGTTTCTCTTTCTTCAGCCCGCCACCTTTTTATAAACTCTAGCTAGCTATTGCTTTACAGAGTTTTTAGTTGACCTTTTCTTGATTCAGTTTAACTATTCCAGTCAAGATTGTTGCTATTTACTTACTCAGCTAGGCATCAAACTGTTTACCCTATAACAGGTGAAGTGTTCAGGGATATTGTTGGCAGTGCATATTATATTGCACCCGAAGTCCTGAAGAGAAAATATGGACCAGAAGTGGATATATGGAGTGTAGGAGTGATGTTGTATATTCTTCTTTGTGGAGTTCCTCCTTTTTGGGCTGGTAATTTCTTCTTACTTTATTAGCTCTTTTTCCTTGCTTGTTTACCTCATATTGTCATAACTACAAACACAACCACCATCAGTAAAGAACAAATATATGGAAATAAATGTTTAAATTGATTAAATTATGAAAGAATTAAATGGTCTGACAGAATCGGAGCATGGAATTTTCAATTCAATCTTACGTGGACACATTGATTTCACAAGCGACCCATGGCCATCAATTTCAGCTGGAGCAAAGGATCTTGTCAGAAAGATGCTAAATGCAGACCCCAAGCAGAGGTTGACAGCAGTCGAAGTTCTCAGTAAGTATAACTTTTTCTTCAGTGCTTTTTGCTTCAGATGAATTTACCAACTGAAAGTAGGGATTAGCATCCTTTCTCCCCTAACATGACCAATTACTAGTAATGCTTTACGCATGTAGATTTCCATTGCTTTCTTTTATTACCAAATATACGAAATGTAAGAGAAAGTAAACAAAATAATTTTGTTATTTCATTTCCTTGCCCTTGTATTCTTAAATTGCATGCAAGCTTAAGTAAGCCGTGGTTTATGACTAACATGAAGTCTCCTATAATTTATTAACTCTAAATAGTGTATATTATGTATTAAATATCACAGAGGTGTATAATTCTGACATTCATAACACACTTTGGAACAATTTATTTTGTATCACAGGTTTCATTGTTCTGTAGCTATAAACTCTCCAAAGAAATGATTATCATTCAGAAGCTTCCTTAATTTACTCTTAAGCTTCACCATATGCCATACCTTGGAAAAACTCATTGAAGCTCTTATGACATACCTAATTTTACCATCAACACTATTGGCTTGATTTTGTTCATGATCAAGAAGCCCCATGAGGCATTCTGTGTCCAATATGAGCTTTTGTGAGTCATTAATTGGAATTGATAGTACACATTTTCTAACAGTGTGTTAAATTCCAGATCATCTATGGATCAAGGAAGATGGAGAAGCACCTGATGTGCCTCTTGATAATGCTGTCTTCAATAGGCTCAAACAATTCAGAGCAATGAACAAGTTCAAGAAAGTTGCTCTTCGGGTATGCTACATTATAACCTTTCCAAAAAAAATGTTTAATTGACTCAAAACGGTATTTTCTCATTATTATGCATAATTACATGACAATTTTGTGATTTAAGACAAACAGGAAATATATGATGCAATTATAATTTTCCCTAGCAAGCAAGATCCATTTGTTGAACAACCTTATATATAATCAAGAAAGGCCTTAAATCAGTCAATGTCAATCATATGACCTAATTTCCTAATCAACTACAACTTTGACAATCAAATTTATGTGCAATGTTTCAGTGAATTATCTACTTGGCAGATGTCAAATTTGATTTTTTTAATTCCTACATATTTTGAGAAACCTCCTATGTCAAGTTATCTCCACTAGGTGCTCCATCAGTCAATGTCAATCATATGACCTAACTTCCTAATCAACTACAACTTTGACAATCAAATTTATGTGCTATGTTTCAGTGAATTATCTACTTGTCAGGTGTCAATTTTGATTTTGCTAATTCCTACATATTTTGAGAAGCCTCCTATGTCAAATTATCTCCACTAGGTGCTCCAAAATGCCTAAAATTAGAGTAATAGTGTCATGAGATGACAAACAATGGCGGTTTCCCAATCTTCTCCAAAGACAGAATGCCAGAATAAATTTAGTGGCTTTACATGATTGTAAATTACTTTTGAATCCATCCTTTAACAATGATTACTGTGTTAGTGACAGTGTAGACTGTGTGTAACATAACTCAATAATATGTTAATTTCCCAACTAATCAGTTACATAGCTTTGTTTGGGAAACTGAAATCCTAACCACATGCTAACTTCTATATGGCTTAAAGGAAGCCCAACTTATTTTGTTTTGTTTCATGTGGACAGGTAATTGCAGGATGTCTCTCGGAGGAAGAAATCATGGGACTAAAGGAAATGTTCAAAAACATGGATACTGACAACAGTGGCACAATAACACTTGAAGAGCTGAAGCAAGGACTCTCCAAGCAAGGGACAAAGCTATCGGAGTATGAAGTTAAACAACTAATGGAAGCTGTATGTTTCTGAAATATAGAAAGTGAATAATATTATTTAAGAACATCGTGTGGTTCAAAATTATATCTTTAATTTATTGTATACTTTGAAAATAGGCTGACGCAGATGGCAATGGGACCATAGACTATGATGAATTCATCACAGCAACAATGCACATGAACAGAATGGACAGAGAAGAACACCTTTACACTGCATTCCAATACTTTGACAAAGATAACAGTGGGTAAGTATGATGGTCAAAGCATTAATTACATCCTTAGATCAATATAGGAAATGCTAACTGGTTTTTTGATTAATTAGAAATTCCTTTTTTTTAATTAATTTCTGATCTAATATAATTTCCAGAACAACCAATGGTACTTATTCCCTACTACCTATCTTCTTTTTGTCTGTTTTTCTTTTCTCAGGTACATTACAACAGTAGAGCTAGATCAGGCTCTAAGAGAGTTTGGAATGCATGATGGAAGGGATATAAAGGAAATACTTTCTGAAGTCGACATTGACAATGTAAGCAGAGAACAGAAGGAGATTGAAATATTGAATATATATTTATGCATACACTATAAACATATTTTGGTTACTGAGTTCTCTAATTTGGTGAGAATCATCATAAGTGAAAATCAAAAAGCAAATACCAATATCCTTTTTGGTATTGTGCTTACAATCTTGTAATATATCTCAATTGACAAGGTATTGAGTATTTGCATGCCCCATGGGCACCCTCTTCTTTTAAATATCAAAAGAAAATAGAGCTTACTGCTAAATACTTGGGCTTTTGACTATCCAATCCTATCTTCATAGCATAGAATGGGCAAAGAATAGCCTTCATGAGGAAAGGCTATCAGGTTGTGTAGGAATATTATTAAAAACTACAGGATCTTTTTCTTTTTTGTCACTTGTCATCTCCATCTTGAATCAAGTTGTGTAGGAATGTCAAGATTTGTCTATCAGGTTCAACCATAATTAATGAACTGTGGGGCATAATAGTAGTCGGTTTGCTAATGCTATGAATGTTTCCAAAAACTACAGGATGGACGGATCAACTATGATGAGTTTGTAGCAATGATCAGAAAAGGGAACCCTGAAACAAACCCAAAGAAGCGGCATGATGTATTTGTTTGATTGGGTATCAACCAATACCAAGAAGGGATGATCACATTACAAATTTTTCCTGCTTGAAATTTTGCTGCAATGCCATTATGGTGCAGCAGTTGAGGACTGTGTATATTCAGAAGCATCCATCAGACTTTTGCAGATAAACTCATGTACACTATCTGTTGAAGAGAAAAGAATGGGAGGTGATGATGGGAGCAGGGACTGTTTCTGGGGTTTGAGTTTGTGGGGATTTATGGGCTGTTCCCTATTTTTGGGAACATTTTAAGTGGATCCGAAGAATATATTGTTGTAACTGTAATTCTTAGGATGTTTTTTTCCATAATTGAGAATAGATTAACCCTATTTACTCTTTTATAGGAGGCCCCATTTAGTAGTATTTCCCAATGTGTATGACTTTGTTTTCTTAAACAAAAATAACTGCCACATCAGCAAAAGCAAACTCCCCTTGATCTTCCATAATTTTCTCTGCCAACGTCTAAGAAAGTTATCGTTCAAAGCCTGAGCAGTAGTAACAGTCACATCAGAGATGGCAGGCCAACCACATCAACATGTCCTAAGAGATCTAGCTCAAAGATCAGCATGTTTACAATCTTATCAATTCCATTTACCATCACCACCGCTTGTAGGTTTTTCTCTTGTTGACATTCTAGACGTGATCCTTGCAAAGCTGCTCCTTTATGCATGCCAAAATTAGATAACCATCCACAAGAGGCTTTATTAGGAGGAGAGGGCTTTCTCTGCGTGATACATTAGTTCATCCTACAAAGCATGTAGCACTGATACTTGAATTCACGTATGCTATCACAGCACCTCTTGCAACCCCCCCCCCCCTTTCCCACTAAACATGATGTGAAATGTTTATTAATTTCCATCATGAGTGTGTTCATGTTTAACTTAGATGTCACAAGGCAGTTCTGCGACAGACAACTGCAAATGTGCTGTCCCGATACTGTTACAAGGAGTATGTGAAGCATCATGGTTCAAAGTTGGAGCTGATATGGTGTGGGATGCTTACTTCCTGTGTTAAGACATAATAGACAAATATAGGCTTCTGAATGTGTCCTGTTTTGCAAATAGAAATGCTAATAGACTTGCTCACTTGCATGCGTAGAGGGGTGTAATAGAATCAGGCTCATTTATAGGCCTCTGAGTGTGTCCTGTTTTGCAAATTGAAGAAGCTAGCCGCTAGCCGTGACTGGAATAGACCCCCACATGTTAATGGGCCAATCAACACCACCCCCCCCCCCTCCCTCTCCCCCAACATCCTTTGAATTTTGATGATAAATATTACCTGATTGGCTACAATACTGATTGATTGATTAGGAATCCTTTTGTCATGCCCTTTTTTTTCTTTTTGATCAATAACTGAATAGATTGCACTTAGAAATAATTAACCAAATAAAAGAAGAGGAGAGCTAAATTCTCTTAGCTCCCACCCCCCAAAAAAGAAAACATTACACATAGTTCAAAACAAATCATTTCTTCCCACCCCTTGCTTAGCCAAAGAATCAGCTAAGCTATTAGCATCTCTCTTAATCCAGTTCAACTGATTTTCCATTCCTTGAGCCAAATATCTGAACTGCCTATTTTCATTTATATATTCCCACCAGTCCATCTCCTTTTGAGCCAACCAAAACAAGCTTTGATTCTCCTTCAATTATCAGTTTGGAAACATTTAACTCCTTGACTTTCTGAATTCCTTCACAAGGATTTCAACTCTCAAAGAGTCACCTACAACAGGGCCTGAAAATATAGCCCTAATATCATGTCCTTGGGATCAAAATTCAAAAGTATCAATATACGGAAAATGCAAAAATTGATTTTCACACATTTATAACGTACAAGACTTAATTTTCTCTCAGGATGAGGTTTTTTGGTGGATTCCAAAACCTACAATACATACCGGTAAGTTGTGATATTTTGAACCTAGGTGTGAAGTGCGTCATATGTGGAAGAGTTCAAATCAGCCCCCCACAAGGGAGCGTCTCACAACGTCCCACAGCACAACCGGCCATGTATTGGGAACATCTTCCCTTGATGTTTCATCATTTCTGGTACGGAAATGTTCCCAATACACCGCTGGGATGTGCTGTGGAACGTTGTGGGGCGCCCCCACGTGGGTAGAACTCTGTGGAAAGCCCTGCTGAAAAGGACAAGATGCTGAATTTAGACAGCCAAAATTTTGCCTAAGTAACCTGGAACACGTGAAATATCTCTAAACCATTTTTGCTGTTGATCACTCGGATTATATGATCTTATTTATCGATAATAAATCAAACTAAGCAACTCCGGCATTCACATCTTCAATCTGCATAGGGAACTAAAATGGGGTCGTGATGATCATCATGGAATCTAATAGAAGACATACACAGCTTGCAGGAAGTACAAACCCTTATAATCTGACTACGAAAGTCAAAAACTTACCTTGATTTTTTTTTTTTTGAGAATAAAAATCTTCCCTTGATTTGAACACTGAAAATTTAAATGATTCTGATGCTGAATTTAACTTCCTACCATATGAATATTTTAACTCTCTCAAATATAAATTGAGCTTCATTACAAAACCAAGAATATAACCATCTCGATCTTTCCATCCCTTTGTCCCCTTATGTTGTCACCATTACTGAAAAGGACTGCTAAAGAAAATTCATAAATAGGCATGGACTTGGACCCAGTGCAGGAATGATCGGAAGCAAATTCTTGCATCTGCCCAAGGCATATTGTTCCAAATTTCTCCTGGAGAAGCTAAATAGAACAGGTGCTATAGAACAGATACAAAATAAACGTTTAGCGGACGGACAATGGAGCATCACCAAACGCTGGTATGGTCCTTCGATCATCACTCTGCCAGAAGTTCTATTTACTGAATGCAAGTTTTTCCAACAAATCCAACCACAAGGACCACCCAACCCTCTTCATTAATAAACCTGTACATTTTCACCAACGGTCCCAGCTTCATAACTAGCAGTTGGAACACCAGGTGCGTTTGGCTCACCATAGCCTTGAGAATTGAAGTTTGAGATGTTCATGTATGTTGTTGGGTTTGGGAAGTTGGAGCCGCTGTTATTAAAACCTGGAGGACCCAATCCTCTTGGTCCTTCTGCTGGAGCCCGTTGAACATTCCCTCGAGACATTGTTTGGCAGGTGTAGGTCACTCTCTCCATGTGCAAAATGACACTTGTCCCCAAACCGGCAGCCTTCAGAAGTGTTATACTTGTTGCAAAGTTTTGTCTTGTAGCCACTGACCGTGACACTTGGGTCCCCTACTGGCCCGCTTGATTTCCGCTGAGAGGCAGCAGCTGAAAGAGACAATACCGGGGCTAGACCCAAAGAACTGAGGCCTCCTGGTACATAGTGTAGAAAGTGGCAGGATTATCCAAAGGGACAACCAGAAGTACTGCCCAAGAGACGGAAAATAATAAATATACAAATTATGTAAAAAAAAGGTCATCTACTGTAAGGACTATTTTTTATGCGTGACTGGGGTTTGCTTTTACTTTTGTATGTATTTTATATACTGCTTGTACATGACCCTTATAAAGTTCTAAATCTTAAGCAACAAAATTTCTGTTACTGATCAAAAAAGTATGTAAAAAAAAAGGTAAACCTGATTCATAAGTTAGGAATCAATTTATCATAGGCATGTAGGATGTAGCTAATAGCTAAGTACACAGATACACACAAGGGGGCCATATTGTGTCAGATGCTTCAATTTTAGTATAAATTCAGTACCCAACATCCTATCCACCTGTGTCCAATGTCATACCTATGTAACATGGTTCATAGTCGACAAGCCAACTAAATATCTACTAAATCAAAACAGACCCCTATCAAATCACCATCATCATCAAGTATTTACTCTTTCCTTACTATGTGTCATTTTTTTATCATCCCAAATAATGGAACAGACTACAGGTCACAACTATGATTGGGTAAAATTTTGGGCAGTTAGTCCAATGTGTAATTGAAGAACATGCATGTGTAAAAGGTGCCAGCTTGCTCATGAGCATAGTTGTCAAGGCGACGCCTAGGCAACAAGGCGCCCTTGGAGGCTCGCCTTGCCTAATTGCCAAGTAGTTTTCTATAGCGTGTTATAAAAAACATATATATTCTTAATTTTTTGAGGTTATAATTATAAAATAGACATTTTTAAACTAAAATATTCATTTTGTGTGTTTATATACTAATTTCTTTTTATTATTTTCTTATTTGTTAGGGTTTAATCAACACAAACATTGCTAAATGCTGTATTGAACCCTCAAAGACTTCAAAACCTGAACCAATAAGCAAGGAAGAACATAAAATGTTGTTCAATCAACACATTTTCTTATTTTTCTTTACTAATTTTGTGTGTTTATATACTAATTTCTTCTTCTTCTTCTTCCACCTTTTCTTTTCTTCTTTTCCTATAACAGAAATAGGGGTTCAGTCCCTATATTTTTTTAATTTTCTTTTCTTTCTTCTTTTTCTTCTCATGAATATGTTGGTTTTCTATACTTTAACATGAAGTTTATACTTTTCTTATGAAAATTATGGATATTTATTAAGGAAATATGATTATGAAACCTAGGGAACTACCATAGGATACATGTTTGTACTTGAAAAAATCCATCGCCTAGGCAACTAGGTGACAAGGCACCCCCCCTATCGCCTAGCCTCACCTTGGCACCTTGAAAACTATGCTCATGAGTAACATCTATTGGTTGCAGTTAAGACCTGAGGATCAGGCATGTACAACATTTTCATTGCTTTAAAAAGAAACCTTAAATGTCTACCACAAAGGTAATCTTACTCTCATCCATAGACATATAAACCTGCCTTGACACTAAATAAATAGAGAAAGAAAAATGTGATAGGAGATTTGAAGACATTGTGGATGGAGGTGTTTATGTGGTTCAAGCAGGACTAATTTCTATAGATAAGACCCTGAAATCCATAGACAATTAACTACTGTGGCCAGAAGAAATATCCATCCATTCAAGATTCCTCCCCTTAAGCTGTACCTGAGGACTCGGCTGCAGCAATTTTTCACTTCCAACCCATCGAAAGCTAATGTGAGAGTGAAACTGCTGCCCTGATAGCAATGCCAGACCTGAAAGACAAAATACTGGTCTGGTTCAAGAACTTTCAAGCTCAGCTGTCCTTTTTCTTTAAGCCCAATTTATGTACGAGGAGGGATTCCCAATTGGTTAATTATGGTTTTTACATGTACACAATAGATGACAATAGATTATTGAAAACCAAAGAGCAAACCTGAAGAACTTCATACAAGGTTTTGGTTTTCCTCCAGAAGAAAGGCTCTGCTGCCCCACATCTCGGCCATCTGCAATGACATCGGACAAATAAAAACAGTACCAAAGAAAAACTCAAGGACAAAAAGATTTTATGTTAGTTTAAGGTTGACTCCATAGACACGATTCTTTTGCACATTGTTGAAACCATTTCATTTATAGAACTTTACTCGGATGGCAATCAAGCATGACAATCAATGACCAAACTTGACTGTTCAAGATCAATAAGAGACAAAACAAGGATCGGACATGAAAATAACTTGGTAACACAACTAATCAAAGGTAATGACTTTTTTGCAGAGAATTGTCTTCACAAAACAACACATCCAAGAGATATCTTACCAATTGAACACTCCAGAATCTCCAAGTCAAAGCATAATAGGTTATGCAAATAGAGCACTTCATGAGCACTTAACAATAGGCCACACAAAGGAAACTTCCGTGACCTTCATGAACACAAACTTCCATCCCACATGCATGAAGATTAAACCTGTTCAACTAATAAATAAGAGACAACACCATCTAGGAGACCAGGCCAGGCCTCTGGACCTGTTCAGTTCACCCTCTTTCATGTTTTATATTTAAAATCACAAAAATACCAATCACCACCAGGTGAGCCAAGCCTTCTGGGTTGGACTAGCTATGGTACTCCATACTTTAAGTGGACAATAGTGTTTAAATAATCAATGAAAACAAAACCCAGAAATATGATAAAAAAAGTTGCAAGCATCATAACATGTCTCCATTAATTTCATGGAGATCAAGAAGAGCTAGCTTGTTAAAACTCTGCTAGTATTGATACTTGATACTGCCTCCTTGGTTCATAACCCATCTTTATCCAACAATATAAAAAAGAAATAATAATGAACGCAACAGAACATTTTCCTCAAGCTTCACTGCATTAGCACCTCAGCCTAATTGTTTCTAGACGGGATGAACTCAAGATTAAAATGCTTGCAAATTAAAGCTCTATTTATTCCATCGATATTTCGAACACACTTGCAAACAACCCAATTGAAGTGGTTTAAGAAGAAACTAGGTGGAAAATATGTCAAGCAAATTCTAGAGAACCTAGTATCAAGTTCGAAATCTCCCTCCCATGCTGAGCAAAAAACCAGCAAACTACAGCACTATTTTTCTTCTATCAAAATCTTCAATACACTTACAAAGGATCCAATTGAAGAAGTAAACTGACAGGGATGTCACATGAATCCTAGACAGTTTAAAAATGCTGAGCAAATACTAGCCATTTGGCACCCTCCCCCCATCCCTACCTACCTATGGCAGTTAAAACAGCCACTACCCAATGTCCCAGTTCAAGTTTGCTCTGAAACCTCTAACAGACCTCACTTTGAGTCCAGTCATTTTTCTTATTGAAGATTATTGGTTTACTTATTATTTTCTTGAGCTTTATTTTTACAACAGTCCATCCATTCTCCTCAGCATTTTACAAGAGTCCATCTACCACATACTGCACACAAGTTGTAAATATTTTCATATAGCATATTCTAGATTTGGTGCTTTCCTCCTACCATGACGGAAATTTCAAGAATGAATGGACCATTTGAATCATCACTTATGCAAACTCTATGGAAAACTGCCCTTGATTGATTTCTTGCATTCTCATCTAGCTAAATTGCTACACAGCCCTTAACTCCAATCAAATTGATATACTGATACATTTATTGTAAATGAGTAAAAGTACATAATTGTTTCATGTTATGATTGATGTGTTTCTGTGTAATTACCCCTTAAACTGAACACTTATGAGACTCGTGTTAGTTTAGAATGTTCTCAGTCGTTGGATAGACTTGGGGAGTTTATCTTGCCAAGGATGACACTAAGGTGCTGCCAAAAAGGTTGGGGCAGCCTGTCTCAACTAGGATTGGACCCGAAGCACATGTAGTGTGTGTTTGTTTGAAACACTGAACCTGGACCAATTTCCAATTATGCCCTAGACCTTGGAGACTAGTGAGCAGAACTGGAAAGTTACACATAACCCCTAAACTCGAATATGGTACTGCACTGGGTATTGGATCGGGCTGTCTTTAATATGCCAATTAGTGAGATCCTTTGGGGGTCAAAACCTGAGTATGTTGGGGCAGTATGAGAATTCACTCGAGTGGGTGATCATAGTGACAGGATCAGCCCCTTTGTTGGACAAAGTGAATGATCAGGACTGCACTCTCTCTGATGGAAACCAGAACTGCCGACAATCGATTTCAACCGTGTTTGAGATTTGTTTTGCAAAATATATTTATATGATAATATATATTATGTTTTTAAGAAAAAGGTTTGCAAAAGGTTTTAATTCTTGGGACCCATCCGAGCAGAGAGTGCAACACTGCACCTTGCAGCCAGGGGAGAGGTCCTTCCCTGTCGAGCAATGTTTGATCATTATGGGTTAAGAGGTTAAGTATAAGAAACCATTAAGGGATGTTTACGTGATGGGCTATATCTTACTCAAGTCCATTGTCCTTGGGCTTTCATAGGATGGCTAGACTCAATGATCATTTACTATAAATGTTGGGCCCATTAAGAGCCCATACTGATGGACTCGGGGGTTCAATGTACTTGACAATGAATTCGGCCAGGCCTTTTCACAAGGGTTGGGTCGAACCCATGTAGGCTTATGTAAGGTCATTGTTGGGGCACGCTATACAAATTAAACCTAAATGAACCAGCAACTACCTAGGGACATGAGCCACTTGCTAAATGGGCCTAAAGCCCATGATTAATTGGATAAATCGGGATTTCACATGACAACTTAAGCAATCATGTGACTTGGGCGAATATGGGTTTGGATAAGGGTATGGAGCACCCATTAGGATAATGAATTGTGTTATTGATCAAGAAAAAATTAATGGTTGAATGCACATTAAGAAAGTTTGATTAATTGGATCAATTTGTGGTTGTGCTTGTGCTTGTGATGTGTTGAATGTGATTCGTTCATGGGCCATAAGTGCTTGGCCCATGTTTAGACGTGTGTGGCTCTCTGCGAACATCATGGCTGAATGCACATCATTGCCATGATGCCCTTAGATCATTGCATGATCTCCCTTTTCAATGGGCCCCCTAATCAGCTTCCTTCCCAAGAGGAACCCCATGGAACCCTAGCCCGTTTTGGGCCCATTCGAATCTGACTTTATGAAAGTCAGTGGGAGCCACTTTGGTATGACCTAAATCAGACCTAGGGACTGTTTTTCGTTCCCTTCGGATTAATATAAGTGCAAAGAGATAGAGAATATCATATGATGAATTCTCTAAAGGCCTTCTGTCATTAGCATGAAAACGGGCTGAATCGGTGGGTGGAGATGCACCATAAAATTGGGCTATCCATTTTGTTGGTCCAGTCGGTGGGATTGCATCATAAGATGATAGGGACGTCATAGACCGAGGTGGGAGAGGCCTATCCTAAAATGGAAGACTTTCATGGTACCTTGGGGTCCACGATATAACGGGTTAGCACTTACCAAATAGAAAGTTTTAACCTAAAATGGCAATGAACCTTGTCTGATGGAGGCCAAAGGGAAAGCTCATTGGATAAATGGATACTTGATCCTTCACAGAAAGTGGTGGGGTTTTGCAACTGAAACAGTTGGCTCCATGCACCTATGTGATTTCCCACATTTCCAGGGACATGTGCAGTGTCTTCGTCATTGAGATAGGAGGGAAATCTCGAAGATGAATAAATGAAGATGGAAAATAGATAAAAGACTGTTCTATGTGAGATAACATGAAACAATTTTAAGTCGTGGACTAATAACAATTGCCTTTTATGTTATGGGCCCGCGAATAGGATCTCATCACGAGTCGGTTAATGGGGAAAACTTCTTGTTTTCCCTTGTTTCTCCCTTTTCTCGAGGAACCTATCTTTAGCACCTTAATGGTGATTTGTTAAAGAGATCACCAACTCTCCTCTGCTCTTTCTTGATTGAAATATCGATGGTTTCATTGAATATCATCTGCTCCTTTAAATAGGAGATTACAAGAAGATAAGAGTCCTACTTTTAGGAAGACTTGCTAATAACCTTTATCTATACTACTGCCTAATTAATAAGAACACTTTTAATTTAGCTAAGATAGAAACAGATAAGATAAGAACACTGAACAGATAAGATAGAAACAAATAAGATAGGAATAGGGACACTGTATCTAGCTAACAGATAAGATAAGAACACTAAATCTAGCTAAGAGATAAGATAACACTGAATTTGGCTAAGAGATAAGATAGGAACACTGAGTTAATCGCCCATTATTGTTGTTATCCATTAAACACTGAATTAATCGCCCATTACTGCTGTTGTCCATTACTGTTGTTGTTTGCGGCTGTAAAAGCATCCACAACATTACTCCCCTCCTGGACTAAGAGCTTGTCCTCAAGCTCGAATTCAGGATAGGTGTCTTGAAACACAGTCAAAGGAATCCAGGATAGGTGGAATGATTTTGCCCTCCGGGATCGGGTTCCAATGAAGAGGATTCATCCTCATCTTCCTCTTGTTCCACCAAAAGGCAGAAAAGTCTCTTGCACTTCTACCTTGCTGAGTAAAGTTCATCACAATTAAAACACTGTCCCCTCGCCCTGCGTTCCGCCATCTCAGCCCTGGACAAGTGCTTAATAGGGGGTGCAACAATGTTGCTTCCCACACTGGATGTCAATCTGGAATTGTTGCTCGTCTGTGGTTTCTGTTCTTGGCTGGCTACTGAAGATGGAGCCATTCCAAGTGGCTTTGGGGCTGCCCATGTTGATTGAGGCCGCCCTATACTGATACTCCTGCGATTGAGTTGCAATTTGCGTTCGAAGGCGCGAGCCAAATTCATAGCAATAACCAGATTGGGGGGATTTTGCATCTCAACATCCACCCTCAAAGTCTCCGCTAACCCCGCAGTGAACATGTCAACCTGTTGTTCTGGACATACCGAAGATGCTCTTGCAAGGAGGGTCTGAAACTGACGTTGATACTCAGCCACAGTTCCAGTCTGTTTGAGGTTGATTAGTTCGCCTAATGGATTGCTTGTTAATGGGGGCCCAAATCTGAGGAGGCAGTAGGATTTGAATTGGATCCAACTGAGCCCAGGTTCCTCCTGCTCCAATTTATAAAACCAAAGTTGCACCCCCTCTGTCATGTGGAATGCGGCTAAGCCTACCTTGTCCCTGTTCTCTGTCCGTTGGTTGCAAAAGAACTGCTCACATCTGTACAGCCATCCCAAAGGATCTCCGGCTCCATTATAGGAAGGGAATTCCAGCCTGCTGTATTTGGGAAAGGTCGCGGTTCCCTAGGCAACGACCTACTGTTTGTCGGACGATTCTGCCATGTCTGGTCGGTGGCCATCTATGGTTGCAGCCCCTTCTGAACTCTTGTCCTTGCTGGAAAGATATAACTCCATCAAGCGCCTCAATTCTCGGAAGTCGTCCTTGATCTCGCGCACCTCCTTGCTGTTTTCCACAAGTTTGTGCTCCAGATCATGAACCCTAGTCTTCAATTGCTCAAAGTCACCCATGACGCCTTGCTCTGATACCAAATTGTTATGGGCCCGCGAATGGGATCTCGTCATGGGTCGGCTAACAGGGAAAACTTCTTGTTTTCCCTTGTTTCTCCCTTTTCTCGAGGAACCTATCTTTAGCGCCTTAATGGTGATTTGTTAAAGAGACCACCAACTCTCCTCCGCTCTTTCTTGATTGAAATATCGGTGGTTTCATTGAATATCATCTGCTCCTTTAAATAGAAGATTACAAGAAGATAAGAGTCCTACTTTTAGGAAGACTTCCTAATAACCTTTATCTATACTACTGCCTAATTAATAGGAATGCTAAATTTAGCTAAGATAGAAGCAAATAAGATAAGAACACTTAACAGATAAGAAAGAAACAGATAAGATAGGATAGGGACACTGTATCTAACTAACAAATAAGATAAGAAATATCTTGACTGAAATATCGATGGTTTCATTGAATATCATCTGCTCCTTTAAATAGTAGATTACAAGAAGATAAGAGTCCTACTTTTAGGAAGACTTCCTAATAACCTTTATCTATACTACTGCCTAATTAATAGGAACACTGAATTTAGCTAAGATAGAAATAAATAAGATAAGAACATTGAACAGATAAGATAGAAACAGATAAGATAGGATAGGGACACTGTATCTAGCTAACAGATAAGATAAGAACACTGATAGGAAGACTGAGTTAATCGCCCATTACTGTTGTTGTCCATTAAACACTGAATTAATCGCCCATTACTGAGGCTGTCCATTAAACATTTTATCAGAAATGGCACATGGACAATTCGCCAAATTGTTGGACAACAACAAACTAAAGGGACCTAATTATGTTGGCTAGTACCATAACTTTAATATGGTCCTCACGTCCGAGAAATTGAACAAGGTTGCCAAGAACCCAGCTTTGGAACGTCCAAGTGACAAGGCTTCTGAAGCACATAGGAGGGAATATCAGGAATGGGAGAAGAACTCGCTTGCTCGGTGTTACGTTGTAGCATCTTTAGACAACTCAATCCAGAAACAATTCAATAAGATCGAAATCTGTAAAGATATTCCGGATAGTCTAAAGACTTTGTATGAAGAGCAGAATTGTTCTGCCAAACAAAAGGTCCTCAAGCTGTTGATGACAACGATGATGACTGAGAGCCAACCGATTCATGACCACGTCATGCGGATGATGGGGTACATAAACGAACTGGAGGCACTTGGATCCCAACTCGACGATGATACAAAGACTGATGTCGTCCTAAACTCTCTGCCTCCCTCCTTCAATCAATTTGTCATAAACTATAACATGAATGATGAGACTGAAAAGAACCCTATTTTTGTCCCCTAATTTTCATCCTTTTACACTACTTTAGCACTTAAATGCACTCATTACTCTTATATTTCGATTCAGGGCAATAAAGAAGGCAATTGGAAGGAAATAGGCCAATTCGGGTGATTTTGCACAGTTTCGGCGATAGTCAGTGATCTGGGCCTAACTCACAATTCCGGACTCCGAATTGGGCAATTCAAGAAGCATTAGAAAGAAGAAAGAAAGGCCCACAACTTTTGTGTTTTGGGTTTTGACTGATTCGGTCCACATCGAGTACGAAACCGGGCCCGAAGTCGGAGCAAGTTCAAAGCGAGGCCCATTTAACAGCTGAAGCCCAACTCGCAGAAGAACCTGGAAGCAGCCCAAGTAGTAGAGAAACCCAACTCGGATGCAAGAGTCTAGAGTCCTGATTCGAATGTAATCTCCCAAAAGGGGAAAGAGTCCTATTAGATATAAACTTTGAATGTAATCCTATAAGGATAAGAAGGTTGGGGATTAGATTAGAGATAAGATAGGATTAGTTCAAAGAAGATCAAGACTCCCTAAAGATAAGATGATCTCCTAGAAGGAGTTGGAAAGCAGCCCTCTCCTTTGGCTATATAAAGAGGGGGGCGAACCAACTCTAGCATCACTCATTCCAAGATCCAAGAGATCATCAAGAGGCCAAGAAGATCAAGGAAGCAGTTCGGCTATGGAGAAGAAAGGCATGGAGATTGCGCAGATCATGAGTAGCTAAACTTCTTTTTCTGGTTCAAGGGGGGAGGTTCGATTGTGTCATTGTGAAGTTCTATAGTTGCTTTATTTTCTTGATTTCTAATTCAAGTATTCATTGATTCTTGTGCATATTTTTATTGGATGTTGATGTTAATAAGTTTGACAAACTGAATTAATGTTGATTTTCCTATTGCTATCCATGATTTCGGTGATTCGTAATTGTCACGAATAATGGTACAAGTAGCAATTAGGTTGATATCTTTTTGGTCAATTGTTCGTGACAACCTTTGACCAATGCTTTATCATGGTTCAACCTAAAGGAATCGATGGAACAAAATTCAATAATTGCAGCTATCTCAATTATTGTTATTTTGGTTTAACTGTTTTCACAAATCTTAATGCTATCATTGTTTAACATGAAACGCTATCGTACCCAGTTGAGTGGTGATAAGTGTTGATCGAATGCTAGGTTTGGTCAATTGAATTAGGAAAACACAAGGTTTATTATGGCTATCCTAATAAATCTAAGGTTAAATGTTTGAATTGCAAGAATGCTGAAATGTACCTAGGATCGATGGCCAATCGATTCAACCCGAACCCTTGAACCAAAATTCGGTAAGACTGATTTTCTCTTGTTTGCTTAGTTTGTTATTCTTTTAATTTTAGTTATTAAATTTTCCCACACAATTACTTTATCCATTCAGCTAAGAGATTACTGATTTGCTCCCTGTGGGATTCGACCTAGTACCACTTTTACTACAAATATTTTATTGTGGGACTAGTACTAATTTTGAGGGCTTCGACAAACCCGTCAATGAACAAGCTAAATGTTAGCCTTCAGGAACTTAGCAATATGTTGCAGAGGGCTAAAGAACTAATTAAGAAGGATAAGCCAGTAGCCATGCTTGTTGAAGGTGGCAAATCTAGAAAAAGAAAGAGGAAGGGAATGAAGAGGCCTCTGAAGAAAGCAAGCAAGCCGAAAAGGCAATAGAAAAACAAATCATCAAATGAATGTGACTTCTGCAAACAGACCAGACACTGGAAGAGGAATTGTCCTCAGTATCTGGAATCCCGCAAGAACAAAGAATGTAATTTCGAATCTCTTGTCATAGAGACCAATATATTGGTCACTTTTGCATCCTGGTGTATGGACTTTGGGCTTCCACTCATGCATGTAACACATTGTAGGGGTTCAAGCAAAGCAGAAGGTTGAATGACGATGAGGTGGTGCTTTACTTGGGGACTTCTGCAACAGTTGCAGCTATTGCTATAGGAATAGTAGATTTATTTTTCAGATAAGGAATTATAACACTTGAAAATTGTCTTTATGTACCGTTACTTAGAAAATTTTGATTTCGGTTTCCAAATTATGTAAGGATGGATATTTTGCTTTATTCAGTGATAAGATCACTATTAAATTGAATAATAAATTCCTTGCTTATGGAGAACTTGAGAATGGTCTCTATGTCCTCCGTCCTTCTCTAGAAATGAATATAACCGAAACAACGTCGAAAATTATCCCCAAAAAGAGAACATGTGATACAGTTAATCCCACGTGCCTGTGGCATTACCGAGTTGGTCATATTAACATAGATCGTATCACAAGATTGGTGAAGGATGGTCCTTTGGATTTTCTAACTGTAGAAGATCTGCCAACTTATGAGCCTTGCTTTTAGGGTAAGATGACAAAACGACTATTTACAAGTAAGCCTGAAAGATCTACAGGCACACTTGACCTGATACATACTGATGTATGTGGTCCCATGAATGTTAGAACACGCAACCAGCATTGTTATTTCATAACTTTCACCAATGATTATTCTCGGTATGGTTACATGTACTTAATGAGACATAAGTATGAATCCTTTGAAAAGTTCAAGGAGTTTAGACAAGATGTCGAGAAACAGTTGGGGAGACACATCAAAACCCTTCGATCAAATCAATGAGGTGAATATCTCTCCAATGAATTCAGGGACTACATTAGGGACAATGGGATTATATCACAGTTGTCTCCTGTTACACCACAATTAAACGGTGTCTCAGAGAGGAGAAACCAGACTCTATTAGATATGATCCGATCACTTCTCATCCTTTCAGATCTACCTATATCCTTTTGGGGACACGCATTGGAGACTGCTATATACGTGTTGAATCGGGTTCCAACCAAATCCGTTCCTAAGACTCCCTATGAGCTATGGACTAGTGAGAAACCAAGTGTAGGACACTTGAAGATTTGGGGTTGTCCAGCACATGTTAAAAGAACAAGTGCAGACAAATTAGAATCCAAGACCAGTCGTTGCCTATTTATAGGCTACCCCAAGAGCTCTATAGGGACCTATTCTATGACCCAAGAGAACAAAAAGTGTTTTGTAGTCGAAATGCCTACTTCTTGGAGAAGGATTATATCTTGAACGATCATCGTCAGGAAATTGTTCTTGATGAGGAGAGATCAAGAGTAGTGGGAGATGTCCCACAGATTCCAGATAATACCCAACTTAGAAGATCTACCCGGGTGTCTAGGCCTCTAGTTCATTACGACTATAATCAAGAAAGCTACATGATGGAAGCCACAATCAATGAGGAAGATCCCATGATTTATGCGAAAACTATGTTGGACATAGATTCCTTGAAGTGGATAGATGCCATGAAATTCGAGATGGACTCAATGAAAACCAACGAAATCTGGACTCTCAGAGACCCACCCCCTGAGGTGAAAGCAATTGGTTGCAAATTGATCTACAAGAGGAAGAAGGGCTATGATGGAAAGATTGAGACCTATAAAGTGAAGGGATGAGAGGTCCATCATAGATGGCCGAACCCTACAGGAAGGTTGGGCGAAATTTCAAAAATTTCTCTCCCATGTGAGAATCACATTCCCTATTTTAGAGAACTCCATTTTCAATGGTCAATCTTGAAACCAAACCAGACCAAATCTGAAACCAAAAAGGAGTGAAGGGATATACCCGATACGAAGTAATAATAACCTCCAATGAAGGTGTTCACCCCCAAAGAAAAATCCAAAGATGACACGGTGCAGGATGAAGCAGAATCAACAGGACGGCTCTTCAACGAGAACCGAATTCTTCAGCAAGAATCTGATGGAGGGCTAGTGAGCACAACTTTAGATTACATTTTTTGCCAAAAGGTAAAATCAAGAACCTTTCCTGATTGCTCCCACAGGTGGAGATCGAACTGGTATGGTGGCAAGAGTAGGAGAGAAGAAGACAGTGCAATCAAACCGTGTTGTCTCTCTCTAGAATTCAGCAGTCAGTCAAATGATTTCTGTTGTGTACTAAGGATTCGCCCTGCTCTCTTATTTATAACCTTAAAGAGAAGTTATCCTAATCCCATTAAGATTTGGATCTGGACTCTCCTTAAGAGATAAGGATAATCCCTTATCTTATCTACAGATAAAGATCAGCCCTCCTAATCTAATTAGGAGTTTCCTAATCCAAATCTTTATTTGGATTTGGACTCTTTGAGTGGATAGGGACAATCCCTTATCCAATCTGCTAATCTAAATCCCAGAACCGCCCTCTTTTAATTAATCTCATTAAGCCAGTTTGAATTGGGCATTAGGCCCATTAAGTCCATCTGCTCACTTACCCTCCAAACTGTTGCCCAGTTGGATATCCTTGGCATAGGACCCAAACATTAATCTACACATCATCCACATGGGTTCAGCCCAGCCTCTGTTACAAGGCCTGGCCGAATTCACAGTAGGAGACAGTGAACCCCTAAGTCCATCACCATTGGCTCTTAATGGGCCCAACATTTACACTAAATGGTCCTTAGATCAAGCCACCTTATAAAAACCCAAGGATTGTGGACAGATGCAAGATTAGCCCATCAGGTATTACCCTCAATGGTCTTATACTTAACCTCTCAGCCCATAATGATCTAACACTGCCGGACAAGAGAAGACCTCTCCCTCGACTGCAAGGTAAAGTGTTGCACTCTCTACTCACATGGATCCCGGGAATTAAAACATTTTGCAAACATTTTGAAACCATAATATATATATATATATATGTATATCTCTATATAAATATACTTTGCAAAACAAATTTCAATGGTTGAAATCAACTGTCGACAGTTTAAGTTTTCATCAGGGAGAGTGCATCCCCGATCGTTCACTATGTCCGACAAAGGGGCTGATCCTATCACTATTATCACCCACTCAGATGAATTCTCGGACTGTCCCAACATACCCAGGTTTTGACCCCCACTAAGGATTTCATTTATTGGCATATCAAAAACAGCCCAATCTGACACTTAGCGTAGTATCATAATCGAGTCAAGGGGTCAAGTGTAATATTCCAATTTTGCCCATCTATCTCCAAGGTCCAAGGCAATACTGGAATTCTGGTCCGATTCAAGGTTTCAAGAAAACCCACACTGCATGTACCTCAGGTCTCACCCTGGCAGTTGAGACAAGCCACCCCAACCAACTTGGCGACACATCAGTGTCAGCCTTGGCAGGACAAATCTCCCTAGATCTATCCAACAGCTGTGAAGATTCTAAACTAACACAAATCTCATATGTGTCCAGTTTAAGGGTATTACACAGAAACACACCATAATAACATGAATCAAATATGTACTTTATTCATTTACTTTAAATGTCATAATGTACATCATTCTAATTGGAACTAAGGGCATACACTGTCTAACATAAAGCTCGTCTTGTAGCGAAAGGGTACACTTAGAAAGGAGTCGATTATGAGGAAATCTTTTCGCCTGTGGCCATGCTTAAATCCATTAGGATTCTGTTAGTCATAATAGTACACTACGGTTATGAGATCTGGCATATGATTGTCAAAACCACATTCCTAAATGAAAATCTTACAAAGGATATCTATATGCGGCAGCCGCAAGGCTTTATTGCATTTGGTCAGGAACACATGGTGTGCAAACTGAATAGATCCATCTATGGATTAAATCAAGCTCCTAGAAGTTGGAACATCCGATTTGACTCTATGGTCAAACCGTTTGACTTTGAGCAAAATCCGAATGAACCTTGTGTTTATAGGAAATCAATGGGAGACAAGGTTACGTTTCTGGTTTTGTATGTAGATGACATTCTGCTCGTTGGGAATGATGTAAGAATGTTGACTACGGTGAAGGTATGGCTTTTGTAGCAATTCTCCATGAAAGATCTTTGAAAAGCCTTCTACATCTTGGGACTTCGACTCTATAGAGATAGAACAAAAAGAATAATAGGATTATCCCAATCCACTTACATTGACAAGATTGTCAACAGACACAACATGGAGAACTCTAAGAAGGGACTTGTCCCTTTCAGACACGGAGTCACTCTCTCCAAGGGTATATCTCCCAAGTCTCCTAAGGAGATTGAGGGCATGAAAGAGATTCCCTATGCCTCAATCGTAGGGAGCATCATGTATGCCATGTGCACTCGGCCAAACATTGCTCAGGCAGTGAGTGTGGTAAGTAGATACCAGTCAAACCTAAGACATGATCATTGGACTACCGTGAAAAACATACTCAAATACCTTCGAAGGACTAAAGAGTATTGTCTTGTCTTCACTACAGATGGTCGGGTATACTGATGCCACTTCCAGTTAGACCCAGATGATAAAAAGTCTACATCTATCACATCTTTACGATGGGGTCTTATGCAGTTAGCTGGAAAAGCAGCAAACAAGGGTCCACATAAGATTCCATGGCCGAGTCCGAGTACATTGCCGCAAATGAATATGCCAAGGAAGCAATGTGGATGAAGAAGTTCATTCACGAACTAGGAGTTGTTCCATCCAGTACATCACCCATTCCACTGTTGTAAGACAACACTTGAGCCATTGCTCAGGCTAAGAAGCCAAGATCCCACTCAAAGTCAAAGCACATCAAGAGGAAGTATCATGTACTAAGCCACTAACACAGAAAGTGTTTGAGAAACACGTGGACATTATGGCACTGAGTCTTGTACCAGATTGGACCTAAGTGCAAGTAGGAGTTGTTAGAAAGTATATAACCTTAGCTCCAATCAAATTGATGTACTAATACATTTATTGTAAATGAGTAAAAAGTACATAATTGTTTCATATTATAATTGGAGTGTTTCTGTGTAATTACCCCTTAAATTGGACGCTTACGAGACTCGTGTTAATTTAGAATGTTCTAAGTCGTTGGATAGACTTTGGGAATTTATCTTGCCAATGCTGACACTAATGTGCTGCCAAGAAGGTTGGGGCAGCCTGTCTCAGCTGCCAGGGTTGGACCCGAAGCACATGTAGTGTGAATGTTTGAAACACTGAACCTGGACCGATTTCCAGTTATGCCCTGGACCTTGGAGACTGATGAGCAAAACTGGAAAGTTACACATAACCCCTAGACTCGATTATGGTACTGCACTGAATGTCGGGTCAGGCTGTCTTTGATATGCCGATCAGTTAGATCCTTTGGGAGTCAAAACCTGGGTATATTGGGGCAATCTGAGAATTCACTCGAGTGGGTGATCATAGTGACAGGATCAGCCCGTTTGTCGAACAAAGTGAATGATCGGGACTGCACTCTCTCTGATGGAAACCAGAACTGCCGAAAGTTGACTCCAACCATGTTTGAGATTTGTTTTGCAAAATATATTTATATGATAATATATATTATGTTTTTAAGAAAAATATTTGCAAAAGGTTTTAATTCCCGAGACCCATCGGAGCAGAGAGTGCAACACTGCACCTTGCCGCCAGGGGAGAGGTCCTTCCCTGTTGGGTAGTGTTTGATCATTATGGGCTGAGAGGTTAAGTGTAAGAGACCATTAAGGGATGTTTACCTGATGTGCTATATCTTACTTAAGTCCATTGTCCTTGGGCCTTCATAGGATGGTTGGACTCAATGATCATTTACTGTAAATGTTGGGCCCATTAAGAGCCCATACTGATGGACTCAGGGGTTCACTATACTTGACAGTGAATTCGGCTAGGCCTTTTCACAAGGGCTGGGATGAACCCATGTGGGATTATGTAAGGTCATTGTTGGGGTCCCACGCCATACAAATTGAACCTAAATGGGCCAGCAACTACCTAGGGACGTGAGCCACTTTCTAAATGGGCCTAAAGCCCATGATTAATTGGATTAATCAGCGTGTCACATGACTGCTTAACTTGGGAGAATATGGGTTTGGACAAGGGTATGGAGCACCCATTAGGTTTAGAAGATAAGTCTTATCAACTTAGAGAGTTCAAATTCAAATAAAGATTTGGATTAGGAATCTCCTAATTCAATTAGAAGTGGTGCTCCTTAAGGCTTATAAAAAAGGGAGGAGGCCTCTCTTTCTTCTCCTCAAATACACATTCATCTCCCTTTCAATAGTATTGTCAACTTCTATAGTATAAAGATTTGGATTAGGAATCTCCTAATTCAATTAGGAGTGGTGCTCCTTAAGGCTTATAAAAAAGGGAGGAGGCCTCTCTTTCTTCTCCTCAAATACACATTCATCTCCCTTTCAATAGTATTGTCAACTTCTATAGTAGCAGCAACATCATCATCTTGTATAGCAGGAGCTATCTCATCATGTGCAACAGTAACAGGAGTGGTAGGGCAAGGACCATCAGTTTCAAAACACTAAGGGGCAGGAGAAGAGGATGGAAGAGTAGGAGCAAAGACAAACAGATTAACTTCAAAGGAATTCTCTTCCACCCACAATTCTACCCCTAAAAAGGATTCCGGAAAGGTTCAAAGAAAGACTATGACTTACAAAAGGTAACACCTTTGGTGACAAATTTCCTTCCTGTATGTGGAAAAAAGCACTTGTGTGCTTTTTGTGTGAGTGAATAACCCGAAAAGACCCCCTAAATCACCCTCGGATCCAACTTGGTTATTCTTGGATCCATAACATGAATGAAACAGACACAACCAAAGACTTTTGGATCCTTACCACTTCCAAAACCCCGTAGCACTCCAAGAATTCAGGCTCCTTTTGACTATCCCCCTAAAATTTCCTTCAAGGATTCTTCCACTACCCTCTTCACTCTTCTTCTACCCAATCATTTTCCATCTCTTCTTCATCCCACTCCTCTCCTCCCTCCCAAACTGTATTTTTCTTATTCATTTCTTCTCTCCTACTTTCAAAATCCTCTATTGCTTTCCTAACCACCCTCTCCCCTCCCAAAAAGAATAGGCCAAGTGATTTACCCACTTCCACCTATCTCTCCACCAGCTTCAATCTCCACCCTTCCTCATTGTACGCCTCCACCTCATCCCCCTCTTTTAAATCCATTCCTAAGCTTTCCGACTCATTTTTCTTGTCTCCCACATCCACCTCTTTTTTCTTGTCTTCTTGATAGGTAGTGTTCTTTTTTCTTAAGTAAATTTTGCTCTGTTGACCATCACTATCTTCCACACCTTGAAATTTTTTCTTTTCCTTCTTTTCTTTCTTCTTCGCCCCTATTTCCTTCTCCTCCCTTAGCCCCGCTGCCTTCTTCCCAAGGAATTGATTCAAAAAGGGGAATTGACCTTGCCTTAGAATTTAGACAAGCTATGATTTCTAAAACTCTTGATCCAACTTCCTCATTTTTCTTTTCACTTATCGTCGCTAGAGGATCTGCCTCTCCGATATTCACTTCCATCCTTTCTTCGATCACTTCATCCTTCTACCTACCACCTTCAATAGCTTTGGTAGGCTCCTAGCTCTATGCTGCTATCAAGAAAGAATTTTGGCTCGGATTTAGAACCTCCAAACCATGACCTAGGTCAACCTCTTGCGATTCCATCTCCTCAACCACCTTTAATGAAACTCTTGTTTGTTGTTAAACCATAGCTTGCTTCCTCTTTTCTTTTTGCAGATCGTCATCTTCTTTAATCGTGATGATCTCTTTCCTACTTCGTATCTCACCGTTAGCCACACCCATTCATCGACTTGATTCTTCAAAACCAAAGTTTCCTTACTACTTTTCCTTCTTCCTTTTGTAACTGGCCCCAAGTTCAACTTTCTAAATAAACCCCTTATTATTTGCAACCTTTTGGTCCAGTTGGGATTCTTAAAATTTTAGCTAAGCTTTCTCATATGGTGGGCCCACCACCCATCTCTCTATTGACCACCCTCTCGCCCCTTATAATCTTTCTCCTTCACTTGGTCCACATCCACTCTTGACACTCAGGTTACTTGACCCTTGAATGGCTCACACAACTCCCTATGTTAAGATTCCTTTCTTGGCCCAAATCTTTTATTTGTTTCATCATCGAGTCAGCCAGTTTAGACCTGATCAACCCCTTTATATCACACTCAAAATCATTCCAGAGTTTATGAGAATTGCTCACCATACTAACAATCCTAACCTGATGTCTTTAACATTTTAAACACAACTAAACTACATTAAAAAATCAAACTAGTAGGCCAGACCCCACATAAGATCTATGAAATGACCAAAAATGTCCCTACTGTCTAAAATATAAAATACATAATATTCAGAGAAGTTCCACATTTGGTGACTTGGCTCCTGCATTACCAATCTTCTACTCTTTACCTATAAATACATGTAAGGTCTTCTCTTTTAAATATTAGAAAAAAAAAGGTCAATTTTTTGCTTCTAATGTTGAAAGTTGAAACGAATCTAATTTTGTTGACATTGATTCCTTCAAGATGCTATTAGGTGCTGGTTCCTAATATTTCCTCTGTGTGTTAATTGCTAGAGAAGCCTAGGTGCTAATTCCTAGATTGTTTTTGTTTTCTTTTTCTTACTTTGCAAGTCCACCCCCCATCTTGCACACAAGCATAGACTTTTAAATGGAACTCTACTTTTTTATAAGGAAATTTATCAATGAAAATACTAATTGTTTGCTTAGTGGCTTCAGTAGTTTGAACCAGAAGAAGAAGAAGAAGAAGAAGAAGAAGTAAGAAAAGGAACATTCGAATCTGATAGCTAAACCCTATCAGTCAACCATAATATGAATTAGCCTCTAATTAGTTGTACAAAGACTAAACTGCTCCCACTTAAGTATGGGACAGGAAGTCTCTATTAAAACTGCCACATAAGCACATAACTTAACAGAAATAAAATGACTAATCTACCCTTATTTGGCTAGCTCTAACACTCCCCCTCAAGCTGGAGAATATATGTCATATAATCCCAGCTTGTTACATATATAGTTCCTTCTCCCTGAGCTTAAGCCTTTTGTAAACAAATCTGCCAATTGATCACCTGAGCCCACATGTTTTGTGCTTATCTCTCCAGTAAGGACCTTCTCCCTCACAAAGTGGCAATCAATCTCTATGTGCTTTGTTCTCTCATGAAAAACAGGGTTAGATGAGATGTGGAGTGCAGCTTGATTGTCACAGTACAATTTCATAGGTCTATCCATGGAGAACTCGATTTCTTGTAGGAGATTCTGCAGCCATACTGATTCACATGTAGTGTGTGCCATGGCTTTGTATTTGGCTTCAACACTGCTCCTTGCCACAACCGTCTGCTTCTTACTCTTCCATGTCACAAGATTTCCTCCAAGAAATGTGCATTAACCTGTACTAGATCTTCTATCAGATACAGAGCCTGCCCAATCTGCATCTATATACCCAATTACCTCAAGTCTTCCTCCTGGTTTGTACAATAACCCACGGCCTGGAGCTCCCTTCAAGTACCTTACAATTCTAAGAACTACATCCCAGTGAGGTATCTGAGGGTTCTGCATAAATTGGCTCACCACACTGACTGCAAAGGAGATGTCTGGTCTCGTGATAGTCAAATAGTTTAGCTACTCCACTAACCGTCTGTATCTTCCAGGATCATCAAATATTTACCCTGTATCACTACTCAACTTAGCATTTGGCTCCATGGGAGTTTCAGTCGGTTTTGCACTAACAGTCCTGTTTCATCCAGCAGATCAAGAACATATTTTCTTTGGCACAAGTTTACACCTTGTTTTGATCTAGCAACTTCTATACCCAAGAAATACTTCAACGTCCCAAGGTTGAAGAAAGTCATGTCGGGTTGAGACCACAAGTAAAAATGACATTGCCAGAAATTTACGAGGTGATATTTCCATTTATTCATCAAAAGAGGAGTCCCTTTTGAAGCGAAAGATCCATTAGATAATGAACTATTGGTTCTAAGCCATCTCTAGCGATGAATCAACAATTCGAAGTGCTTTTCTTGCGTATTCTTGATGAACCAGTGTTTATATATAGATGTAGGAGGATTTATTTGGGAAGTAAGAAGCCCCTTTGACATCTCTTCATCTGCAAAGAATTCTCGACGTGAAAACACAGAGATAGAGGGCTGATCTTTGAATAGAAAAAAGAATGGATCTGCAGGGTCCCAAATGAATTGACTTATTCGAAAAAAGCCTTGTTCTTTGGAAGATCTATCTCATGTCTGGTACTGCATGGTTCCACTCTGCAAGAACTCCGAATCATTCTCTTGAAGCTCATCCTCTTTATAATAAATGATCCGCTTTCCCCGAAATGACCAGGCCCAATAGGGAAGTCCCAATTCATTGGGCCTTTCGATACAATCAAATAGATTGCCACAAGGGCGCCATATTCTAGGATCCCAAACTATGTGATTGAATAAATCCTCCTAGCGAGGGAATGAATAATCTTTTTTTCTTCCGATTTTAACGGTCCGGTCTGGTCCCATCGAAGAAAGAACAAATTCCAAAATAGTGAATTTGTCGGACTATTAGATCTTTTCTACCGGGACCCATCTTTATCACATTTTTTCTTCCAAGAAAACTAGATCATCAAAAAAACTGAGTTTAGTTTAAAAATTAATGCTTTCCTTGTTCCATTTCACTTCTACTGTTTGGGTTTGTGTTTGGGTTTGTGACTAATGGAAGTGGAAGACGAGTTAGAGGATACCCCATTAGATGATTGTATAGTATAAGAATATAAGAAAAAGAAAGATGATAGGTTATGGGACGTTGAAGAAAGACCTTTGGTTTATCAATCCCCAATTTGTCACTGCCAGTTATGACAATATCATCCACATAGACTACTAATAAAATCTTTTTGGCTTCTGAATCATAGCTGAACACTGAGTGGTCAACCTGACATTGTTTCATTCCAAAATTCTTCACCACTTCACTAAACTTCCCAAACCAGGCACGAAGCAATTGCTTCAACCCATAAATTGCCTTTTTCAACATGCACACCTTACCATCCCCCCCCCTAAGCAACAAACCTAAGTGATTGCTCCATATATACCTCCTCCATAAGGTCACCATCAAGGAATGCATTTTTAATGTCAAGTTGAAACAAGGGCCAATCATACATAACTGCCAAGGAAATTAAGACACGGACAAAGCCAACCTTAGCCACTTGAGAGAAGATCTCCATATAGTCCACCCCATACAACTGTGAATATCATCCACATAGAACAAGTCTGGCCTTCAGACGCTCCACACTACCATCCAGCAAGTATTTAACAATATACATCCATTTACAACCCACAACATGCTTACTAGGAGGAAGATTAGTGAGCTCCCACGTTTGAGTATTCTGAAGGGCAGAGAGTTCCTCCTCCATTGCCTATCACCACCTAGGTGAGGTAAGAGCCTCTTGGACACTCTTAGGTATAGAAATAGATGACAACAGTGAAACAAACTGGCAATGTGGAGTGGAAAGGCGAGAGACTGAAATAAAATTGGAAATGGGATGGAGGGTACAACTACGTTTACCTTTCCGTAAAGCAATGGGAAGATCAAGTCCTGAAGGTTCTAGGACAAGAGCAACAACAGAATCCGCAGACAATGTAGAAGTTGGAGGAGAAACCGATGTCTGTCAATGAGTATACACGTGTCGGATCGGTGGTCACTCAGTAGGGATCTGCACTGGAGCAGGTGAAGGGTCAACCCCAATTGGAACAACCGGAACGGGATCACGAACTAGAAGAGGAAGAGGAAGCAAAGGTGGAGATACCGATACTTTAAGTCCCGAGAAGAAGGGGACAGACTCAAAAAATGTGACATCAGGACAGACATAGCACTTCCGAGTAATGTGATTATAACACTTATACCCTTTTTAGGTTCGAGAGTAGCCAAGAAAGACACACTTAATAGAGCATGCATCTAGCTTGTCTATCCCAGGACTCGGATTGTGAACAAAGCACACACAGCCAAAGACGCGAGGTGTTAATGGAAAGGGAAACAATGTGGGTAACAAAATAGAAAAGGAAAACCATCCATGAAGAATGAATAAGGGCATCTGATTAATAAGGAAATAAGCAGTAAGTACAGCATCACTCCAAAATCGTTTAGGAACACTCATATGATGAAGAATAGACCAAACAGTTTCAAAGAGATGATGGTTCTTTCGTTCAACCACCCCATTTTGCTAAGGAGTGGATGCACATGAAGTTTGATGAAAGATGCCATGTTGTTCTAAATACTATTGAAAGGAAGTAAGAAAGTATTCACGACCGTTATTTAAATGAAGAACTTTGATTGGAACACCAAATTGTGTACGTATTTCAGCATGGAATTTTTTGAAAAATGGAAAATAATTCACTCATTTCTTTCATTAAATAAATTCATGCCATCTTTGAACAATCATCAATAAAAGTGACACAATACTTGTAACCATTATAGGACTCTATTTTAATCAGACCCCAAACACCTGAATGAACCAAAGCAAAATGACTCAACATACGACTATCAACTCTAAGACTGAAGGGAACCCGACAATGTTTCCCATATTGACACGGCTCACACTATAAAGACAACAAATGACTCAAAGACAAAACCAGTATCTTGAGTGCCTTGAGAGATGGATGTCCCAGTCGACAATACCATTGTAGAGGAGTGAGTGAAGTCTCAAGTGCAACTAACGATCCACCACCGTCAAGGTAATACAATCCACCAGCCTCATGGCCCCCACCAATCTTCTTCCCCATCTTGAGATCCTAAAAAACATAAAAAGAAAGGGAAAAATGTAATAGAGCATTTAAGAGTCTTAGTTAATTTATTAACAAACATAAGATTTAATGAAAATTTAGGTACATATAGAACAGATGATAAAGAAAGATAAGTTATTTCAACATTACCAACACCACAGATGGGAGAAGAGGAACCGTTGGCAAGGGAAACAGTTTGAGATGTGGAAGTTTCAGAGAGGGAAGAGAACACACCTGGAGTCCCAATCATGTTATCAGAGGCTCTAGAGTCAATAATCCAAGGAGAGGGTTTGGATGCCAGACAAGCTATACCTAAGTGTGCAATGGTGGTTGTAGTATGCTGTGAAGTATCCTACAGGAACCTCTCACACTCATCACACGGTACACTCACCATCTCCTTCTCGGAAACAAATGTAGATGTGGAAGGTGTTAGATCTACCTGTTGGTTATCACTGACATCAACCCCACCAGCTACTACATGATTAGCCCATGTAGAAGGAGGGCCATGGAGATCATAATAGAAATTCACCGAATGTTCGTCCCTACCACAATGGATACAATTCCTTGTAGAGTTACTTTTTCCTTTACCACGTCCTCCCCCCAAGTCACGATCACCACCATGGCCAAATATGGAACCACCACGACCTCCTCGGGAGGCATGTCCTCCCCATCTAGTACCACGTCCACCTCCTCTAACTATCACAAATGATGTATTAGACGGTGTGGGATTCTCTGTAGATCCCAAAAAAAATCCTGCGAAGTCGTGCAAAAACTTTCTAAGTGTAAGAAGAGTAGAGACTCCCAATATTTGGGCCCTAACTGGTTCATACTCTAATTTCAACCCCACTAAGAACCTAGTAACATCCAATTGTTCCCTCTGTTGTTGCTGAACCTTAACATCTGGAGTGAGGGGATGATAGACATTGAGTTCATTTCTGAGGTTCTTCATACTAGCATAGTACTCTTCTAGGGTTTTATTCCCTTGCTATAGATCGAAATACTCCTAATAGAACTAATATACCCTTGTAGTATTATCCTGCCCAGAATAAAGCTTCTTGGCATGTTCCCATATGTCCTTAGTTGTATCTAAGAACATAAAGTTGGCACTTATTTTGGATTCCATACTATTCCATAACCATGTCATGATTTGGGCATCTTCCTGTTCCCAGTCATCAAACCCTGGAGAGTCAGTTGATGGTTTATCTTCCTTCACATGTTTGACTTTCCTCTTTGCCTTGAGGAAAACTTCCACTGACTTGGCCCATGGCACATAATTCTCACCATTAAGTTTAATGGAAGTCATCTGCACATCCAAATAGTCAGAGGGGATCATCACACTCAGTTTCTGATCACTAGAACCATCTCTCGTTACTGCCATTGTATTCCCCCACTGCTATCTCTAATGTTGAACTCTCAATCACCAACCAAATACTACAGCAGCCAAGGCAACACTACAGCAGCCTCTAAACTCAAATGATAGGTTCACAAGAAGTCACAATCAATCACAACTGTGCACAAACTACCATTCAAATTAAGAACAAAGGGTAAACCAGCATTCAAACAGCACCAACAAGGTAGAAAATTGATGTAGGCAATTTGGCCATTCCTTCTAGCCCAAAAATAAAAAAAAAAAAAACACAACTTTTGTTCTTGTTCACACCACTACTGATTACACAGAGCCATAAATCACCACTACAGTAATTCAGAAATTCACTAGCCACATACAAACCCTCTTGAGGCTGCTCAATAAAGGGTGAGCATCACAAGGATCACCACACAACCATATCTGTCCCACATGGTACAGGTCTGTTTGACCTTTTTTTTCAAAGGTCACTACCAATCCAAAGACATCAACAGGTGTGTCTGACCTGTTCTTGGACCTTTTGCCAAGAACCAAGGCTACAAATAACCTAGCTCTTTAGGTTATGATCAGTCCGAGTAGATTTGTGAGGGTTTTCCAACCCAGAAACACCAACAGCACAAAAAAAAGGATAACAAAACTTGATAGAGAGCTTCAGTCGACCATCCACTTATTTCTGGAGTTATTCTCTTTGAAAGACAATCAAATTCTGAGCAGAGAAAGAGAGGCCGAAGTGTTCCCAGACCTAGGTCGAGTCAATGTTCTCCATTTGCAGTCCAAAAAGAAGAAAAAGGAAGTCACAAACAGAGAGGAGCAGTAGTCACGAGCAGAGATTTAAAGAGCAACGTCCTGCTCTGATACCATGTTTGCTTAGTGGCTTCAACAGTTCGAAAAAGAGGAAGAAGAAGAAGAAGAAGAAGAAGAAGAAGAAGATGAAGAAGAAGAAGAAGAAGAAGAAGAAGAAAAAGAAAAGGAATAGTCAAATCTGATAACTAAACCCTATTGGTCAACCATAATATGAATTAGCCTCTAATTAGTTGTACAAAGACTAAACTGCCCCCACTTAAGTATGGGACAAGAAGTTTCTATCAAAACTGCCACATAAGCACATAACTTAACAGAAATAAAATGACTAATCTACCCTTATTCGGCTAGCTCTAACACTAATGATGATAAAGAATTACAAATTCTAAATGAAATTTATAACAACTAGATATCCCAACTAACCAGCAAGATTAACCCCCCTCCCAGAAAAAGAAAAAGGGAAAAAAAACACATCAATCAAAAATAAGAGAAAGACAAAAAGAGATAAAAAAAAACTTAAGAATATTTGGTACTTTAAATAAGAGAAAATGACAATCATGACATCATAGTTATAAGGATTTCCATTTCCTTTGAAGATGCCCTCAAGCTTCTAATACTTTTATCGAAGAAAGCAACCAAAACTCCTTTGCTTTTTCCTCAACAAAATTCCATCTTCCATCCTCTAATTAACTCTTAAAGCACATCCTTAAGATCATTCTTCCAACTAGTTACACACCCTGAGGCTGTGTTTGGTTCGAAAGAAAAGGTGGGGAAAGGTAGGGAAACCTATACAAACCTTCCCTACCTTTCCCTACCATTTCCTTCAAACCAAGCATAGCATCATCCAATGCACCTAAAGATATCCTTGGCACAGCCTCCACAAGAAGCCCTTGTGAAAGAAGCTTTAAAAAACCTAATGACTTACAATCTCTCACCATCTCTACACAACAGAAATGGCTAGTCCTTCACCTACCCCCACCGATAGACAAGCAAATAATTATTGTTCAATGATGCATTGTGAATTGCATAAAATCCTTTTGTTATGTAAGTAATGATAATTATATTAATAATACACTTATCTGAGTTGCCAAGACCTAGTTGTAGCTTCCCTTGTGCAATATATCCTGAAAAATAAAAATATTCCATCTCACACCTTTTCTAGCAGTATATTAGCAATTTATTTGGCATATCTTGTAACCCAATGGACTGAAGGATTTAATCTGTAATTCAATGAGCTCATCTCTTTGGCCTGATAATCTAACCTCCAGGAGGACTGTCATTCATACAATCATTAATTATATGAGAATCTTCCCAAATAATGATCCTCTCTAAATTAAGAGTAAAATACAGCCTAAAGCCCATTAAAGGAAAAGTATTCAACACTCACATATTTGTGTGGGCATAGTTCCATGGTAGTCTTTCACAATTTATCAGGAATGAAGAAAAGCTGCATTGCAGGACCCAAAAGTAGACTAAAGAATCCCCAATATAACCCCACAAGGCTACATCTCTGTACCTTCATATCTGCTTACTCAAATTGCTAAAAAAGCTCCAAACATGCAAGTAGGTTACCATTTATTCAAGTCACTTCTGAATGAATGAACCCATGTCCTTTTAGTGTTCCACCACTTCTATAAATAAGCCTTCTTCGCACCTTCCAGATCTTCCAACAAATTAGGAAAGGCCACTAGGTGCAGGTCCTGGCCATCAAAGGCCTTGCGAGTTGAGAGGGGTAGACAAGGTAAAAACATAGCTTCTGGTGTTTTAGCATTATAGGTTGCCACTCTCGGACTTGAACCAACATTTCCACGCTTGTCAGCCCAAGGTTTTATATTTAACTATAACCCAGATCTAGGAGTCTGGACTTTAGGATGATAGATAGGAATTTCCAATGATAACTTCCTTGTTTTTTGGAGAGAACAGTGGTCCAACTTTTCAGCAGATCAACTCCCTCTATTCTCATCAGCGCTGTTTTCCACATAATGGTATGAGTAACTCTATGGCCTCCAGATTGAATTTTGAAAAATTACATCTTAAGTTATAAAAAAAAAAAAAAAAAAAAAGAAGAAAAGGTGGGTTTTCTCCACCTTCTAATACCTCACACCAGCAACTTTCTCATCCTTGAAACCCTTCTCCAAGCCAAAAGAAAAGGAATGCTTAAAAAAAAAAAAAAAAACAATAGTCCTTAGCCTTGACATAGAGGAAGACGTAGAAGTAGAAAGACCCCACTTTCTGTTCGTTTATGGTACTGACAAAAGTTACAAATCCACAAGAAGGAACCGCCAGAGTTTTGATCATGGATTTGAGTCAGTGAGGTCCCAGTAAAGTAAATACTAAATCCACAGGACAAATAATAGTTCCATTCAAAGACAGATTTCAACCTCTGGATAAAAGTAGCTAGTCTATTTTGCAGATGAGATTGTAGAACAGACACTAATCACACATTAAGAGACCATGAGACCCTAGAAGATCGTATGCATGGTCCTTAATAACATCAATTATACAGAGCACAACAGTTGAACTTCTCCAAATAAAATCGAATATAGGATGTCAAATTGTCAACAAATCAAAGACAATAAATAATCAGCGATAAAACAAATTAAATTCAGCGGAAATGAACAAAAATCATCAAATCACTGGTTCCTTCTAGCATCAAAGAAGCTGCACAATCCTCAGGTACCAACCCAACTGAAACTATAAAATACTGAATTCTTTCCATTTCGAAACACCAAAGATGGCATATAAGCCTAAACTACAATTAAACCCATCAGCAATAGTTTTATCATTATAATTCTCTAATTTGAAGTCTAATTCCCATTACTAATCCACCATAAAACTAGAAAAAGTAAATAGTAAATCAAAGAAAAGGGAGAAAACACACGGATCAGAAAATTAGGGAAAAATCAAACTACCAGCTGTGACGTGTCGGAATCTGCATGTTGATCCAAATGGGCAACCTTCGGGCGTATTGAACCGCCTACATTCGAGATCCCCACCTCCATTACTTTGCTGGAAATAACCCCACTCTTGCTGTTCGCCCCTCCTATAGTTCAATCGAAACCCACCATTCTCAGAACGGGATCTTTTGGGGTAAGGTTCCATGGACTGATCTCGAAGAGATCTTCTATGGGTCAGGGACAAAAATATTGAAGGAACAGAGATTCTCTATCTCTCCCCTGGTTTTCTAGGGTTTTGTAATAATAAAAAAAGTAGGATCGTTTTTATTAGTAATAAAAAGTTAGTATTGAGAATAGATATTTTGAGTCAAAAGTGCAGCGGAGAAAAGGGATAAAATGGATATGGAGTATGCAGGTCAGAGCACAGCTCCTGCAGTTGGTGGGAATTATACGATAAAGCTTAACTGCAGATATATTTACGAAATGGCGATGAGGATCCCTTGCTCACTGCTCACGTGGTTTTGTTTTCTCCACATGGTTTTTAGACTTTTAGCCCATGATTCGCATTGACTGACAAAGAGAACAAGGCCGTGACTCATCGACTCATGAACCCATGAATAATGTCAGAATTTTAATGGCGGAGCGGGTTTTTTACTCGGGTCGTATAGTTTACCGTATCCGTGAAACTTTCACGTGGGGAATTAAGAGGTGTTTGGTATCATTGGTGGTGTTTCAACTTGCAATTTAACTCTACCACGTCGACTCACATGAGATTGCAACGGAGAACATTTTGGAGATCCGGAGTCAGTTTGAACACCTTATAGACTTGAAACACAAATAAATCGTACCTGATGAACAATGCATATATCAACACCACATATGTGTCACATCATGTCCAGACTTTACTTCCGAAATAGAAAATCAATTTGTTGTTTTCAAACCTTTTTTGCCTAGATTTTCATGCAAAATGTTTTATAATTAATGTTTTAACTAAAAATGCCTCGACTATCAAAGTCAACAAATGTCTATGCAAAGGTGTATGACGTGTATCGGTACTTTTTATGTTTTATTTTTTTTTAAATCGGTTTAGAGGATCAGTTTAAGTCTCGAGTACCCTTTGAACCATGGTCTGACCCGATATAATTCCTATAGGGGTGTATCATGAAGCCACCGGCATGATACGTATTGGCCAATACAAGCCGATACGTGTCGATACTTTGAACCTTATGTATATGTGGTGCTGATGTGGTGGCATTTATACTTGAAATGTTAACAATACCAAACAGCCCCTTAGTTCTAGGCTACAAATTGGTGTTAAGGCTTATTGGTTACCTATTAGTAGGATCAACCACTAAATGCTCATCAGAATACACCTTTAGGCTTTAAGCATATAAGTACACATTGTTTGCATCCAAATGTGGTCCCAATAACCAATCCCAATCGCCATTGTAGTTGTACATCGAAGAACATATCTTGCCATGAAGGATAAGGGAGATGTTCCCAATGCATAACCCCAATGGCTATTGGGACCATGTGTTGGGACTAGATCCAAACTCTTATATTTACATGCCCAAACATGCATTTTTATTGGAGATGCAACGAAAGAACCCGCTAAGGTTATGTTTGGTTTGAAGGAAAAGTTAAGGAAAGGAAAAGAAAGATGGGGAAATCTTTACAAACCTTGTATGGGTTTCCCTTCATTTTCCTACCTTTTCCTTCAAACCAAACATAGCCTAATAGTTAGGTTACTAGCAGATCCTCATGCCAAGAGTCATATATTTCTTCTTGTTGCCCTGTATTAATGTTAAAATAATTCAGTTCAAAACACCTATTTTGATGACTGTTAAATTGAAGAATAAATAAGCTTTATGGAATTATTAATAATTCAAAAAACCTAGAATATAGTTGGAAATATGGCAAAGTCATATATCATTAATGGTTTAAATTGGCCACAAAGTTCTTCCACATGCATGGATATTGTTGATGCTTGGATTGGCCAAGGGCAACAAAGTAAATTCGCTCCCAAGCTTCAAAGGAAGGCTGACAGGTTGTTGAAGCCCTCAAAATTAGTACTAGTCCCATAATAAAATATTTGTAGTAAAAGTGGTACTAGGTCGAATCCCACAAGGAGCTAAACAATAATCTCTTAGCCGAATGGATACTATAATTGAGTGGGAAAATTTAGTAACTAAAATTAAAAGAATAAGAAAACAGCTAAACAAACAAGAAAAAATTAGTCTTGCCAAATTCTGATTCAAGGGTTCGGGTTGAATCGATTGGCCATCGATCCTAGGTAAATTTCAGCATTCTTGCGATTCAAGCATTTAACCTTAGATTTATTAAGATAGTCATAATAAACCTTGCGTTTTCCTAAATCAGTTGACCAAACCCAGCATTCGATCAACACTTATCACCACTCAACTGGGTACGATAGCGTTCCATATTAACCAGTGATAGCATTAAGATTTGTGAAAACAGTTAAACCAAAACAACAATAATTGAGATAGCTACAATTATTGAATCTTATTCCATTGATTCCTTTTAGGTTAAACCATGTCAATACATTGGTCAAAGGCTATCATGAACAATTCACCCAAAAATATATTAACCTAATTGCTACTTGTACCACTATTTGTGACAATTACGGATCACCGAAATCACGGATAGCAGTAGGAAAATCAACATTAATTCAGTTTGTCAAACTAATTAACATTAACATCCAATAAAAATGTGCACAAGAACCAATGAATACTTGAATTAAAAAGCAAAAAAATAAATTAACTACAGAACCTCACAATGGCACAATCGAACCTCCTCCCTTGAACCAGAAAAAGAAGTTTAGCTGCTCATGATCTACGAAACCTCCATGCTTTGCTTCTCCATGGCCGAACTACTCTCTTGAGTTTCTTGAGTTGCTTGGTGATCTTTTGGATCTTGGAGTGAGTCATGCTAGAGCTGGTCTGCCCCCTTCTTTATATAGCAGAGGGAGAGGGCTGTTTTCCAACTCCTTTTAGGAGATTAACTTCAAATTAGAAAGTCCTAATCTATTTTTGAACTAATCCTATCCTATCTCTTATCTAGTGATTTAATCCAATCTTCTTATCTTGATAGGATTACATTCAAGATTTTAGATCTAATAAGACTCTCTCTCAAGAGGTTACATTCGAAATTGGGACTCTTGACTTTTGATTTCGAGTTGGGCTGCTTTGATAACTTGGGTTGTTTCAAGGTCTTTTGGCGAGTTGGGCTTCAGTTGTGAAATGGGCTTGACTACGAACTTGCTCCAAATTTGGGCTTGTTTTCGTACTCGATTCGGGCTGAATCTGTCAAAAACCAAAACATAAAAGTTGTATGCCATCCTTTCATCTTTCTAATGCTTCTTGAATTGTCCAATTCGGAGTCCGGAATTGAGAGTTATACCCTGATTACCAACTGTCACCGAAATTGTGCAAAATCACCTGATTTGCCCTGTTTTCTTCCAATTGCCTTCTTTATTGCCCTGAATCGAAACACAAGAGTAATGAGTCCATCTAAGTGCCAAATTAATGTAAAAGAGTGAATATTAGGGGATAAAAATAGGGTTTTTTTTTCATCTCATCAAAGGTCAAAGGCTTTGAGTGTCCGGAGGAGATAAGCCGAGGCTGAGGGCTGGAGGCCGAGGTAGATTGCTCTTTCAGATACTGTAGAGGCCAAGGGCTAGTACTGAGAAGGGCATCCAAAGAGGGACGAGATACGACTCCCATGGTAGCGAATCTGCAAGGGAGAAGGTGTCAGAGGCCTCAGGTGGGAACCCAAGGCAAAGACTCTGACGGTCAAGTTAGTATGTACACAAGATAAGCAGTGAGTCTAGAGTCGTGGGGTCCAGACTAGGTCTCAGATAGCGCTAAGTACTTAGAGGAGAGACTAAGATCCTCTGTCAAAGCCACGCGGCATGCTGTGGTTGGGTTTGCCTAGTTTGCATTGAGTAACCCCGGACGTCCTCATGGCGAGCCTATGCTGGCACCCTCTATTTGACATGCATCAGCCCCATACAGGCTAGCCAAATGTGCCTACATCACTTTCCCCCACTCCCGAGGCCGACGTGGGGGTTCGGAAGGGGCTCCGGCTTCGGCCAAGGGGAGTGTTAATATCGGTAGGTGCCATTGGGCTTATTCGGCGGAATGTACCCTGTAGTGGCGCCGTATTCGTCTCGCTTCTGCTTTGGCCTGATTTCAGTTTGTGGAAGAGGGGTGAAATTGTGGATGCCTTGGCTCTGGCTAGGGAGCCCGAGGTGAAGGGGGCTTGACGGAGCCGAGCCTATGCCTTGTATTCACGTGGGGCGGTTTAGGGACATGTGCAATATGATTCACGGGTTGACACGCTGGGGTCATGCCCAATACGGGTCTAGCATGAGGAGAGCCTTCCGTAAGGGGACGGGCACTTAGGGCGAACCGGTCCATGCGTCCACCAAGCCTATGCTCCCAAACCGGTGGGTCGCGGTGAATGGGTCCATCAGTTTGGTCGACGTCATTTTGTCTCCCTGAGGCTGGGCACCAATTCGCTCGGTGTCATTTTGTCTCCCCAAGGTTGAGGGCCGAGTGTCACACCGCAGATGGTCAGCAAAGGCAGAAGGCTTAGAACCGTTAGATCCGGTGGGATCTAAGCCATCCATTCTTCTATAAATAGGGGCCTTAGCCACGACTGTTCTTTGTCATTTGTCTCTAGGCACCCTTTGCTATCGAGTGAACACCGCTCCCAGACCTTAAACTCTTCAACACACCTCATCTTCCTCCTTTTCTTCTTCGTCTTTAGGTAACACTTCACACCATGTCTCACTCTAACTTTGGCCTGAGTGCTATGAACTTTCGACTGGCTCGGAAGGGAGCTCTCCTCAAACTCCTACCCCCCTCTCTCCCTTAGGTCCACTGGCTATCGTCCCCCCTCAGCGAGAGGTGATGGTGCTGAGGGAGAGGGTAGCCTTCGGGGGTACCGAGGGCAGCTGCCGAAGTGATGACCCTCCCTGTGAGAGCACCGCATTTGTGACACTAAGGGAGCTAGAGGGGTCCCCCCAAGCCGAGGGGGAGTGGACGCTAGAGCCCATCCTGGGGACGGTGGCCGAAAGCACTGCCCGAGGGGTGGCCATGGCCGACCTTCCACGTTCGGAGTTCGATAGCACTCTGGATGTGGCCCAAGTGAGAGCCCTAGCTAGGAGGTTTCATATACCTCAGTCTTGCCAGCTTGGGATTCCTAATGTCGGTGACCGGCCATGGACCCCTAAGGAGGGGGAAATTTGTATCTATCAACACTTTTTAAAGTTCGGCCTTAGGTTCCCTCTCTATATCTTAATCTCGGAACTGCTGGAGTGGTACGACATTACGATTAGTCAGCTCATCCCCAACGCCATTTGGACCACAGTAGCCATGTTGGTGTGGGCTCGACTTTGGGACGTGGAGTTGACCCCAAAGTTATTCCATGCCATGTTTGTGCTGAGGAAGCATTCTTCTAATGCCAACATGTATTACCTTTAGCCATGGAGGGGGAGACCCGTCGATAACCCCAAGTCCATCCACAACTGGAAGGGCAAATTCTTTTAGATCTCTCGCCTCAAAGGTTGGTCATTTAGGTCGAGGTGGGGAGAGGCCTGCACAACAGTCGAGAAGTGTCCCCTCTGCTTCGGGGCAAGGAGACCATTGTCGTAGCTCACCTACTTGTGCTGGGGACAGTCAAGGCCAAGCCTTTAGTGGAGGAGGAGTTTCCCCTGGTGTTTGTGGGGCTCAGCCCTGCCCCTCCTTGGTAGGAGTGGTTTCGTAGTTTTTTCTTTTTTCTTTTTAACAGGTTTCGTTCATCGTCATCTGATGGTATTGACCCAGCTTCTTATTTTTGCAAAGGTGTCGATGAATGCCAAGAAAGTGTTGCTAGAGAGTGCCCACGCCAAGCAGAAGGCCCAGGCCAGCAAGAAGGCAGGAGGGCAGACGCCGAGAAGGCTTGCCGAGGACATGCCCGCGAGGGATGAGTGGGCGCTTGCCCCCACCAGGGGAACTGATCCATAAGTCCCCATCAACGGAGGGGACAATGGGAGAAAGCCAACCGAGGGGAATAAGAAGCTGGCCGAGGGTAATAGGAAGAGGCCCATGAAGGGGGCCAAGGCTAGCAGGAAGAGGCCTGCTAAGGAGGCCCTAAGAGAGCAGCTGCTGAAGAAGGTAGCTCACAAGGGGGGTCCTTCCGAGGACGCTATGCCGAAGAGGCCCCCTACCAAGAGGCATCTCAAGGGGCCCTCATCTACACAGGAGCTTGCTGGAGAGACCGGGTAGCCCTCCAAAATCTTTCACCCCCGGTGGTCGATCAGCGAGGAGGATTCGATTACTGAATAAGGGGTCGGGCAAGCCCTAGTGTGCGGGGCGATCCTTTCGAGGGATCACTTCAAGATGATGCAGAGTAAGCCTCAGTCCATCTGCGACGAGGAGCTTTACCATCTGGCCGAGGTGAGCTTTTGTCCTCGTATTTCGTCTTTTTTGTTCTTTCTTCATTGTAGCCCTTATTAATGATACTTGATGCAGGTCTCCACCACTTCGTCGGTTTGGGAGACCGGATGGGCCTCACCCTGGAGCACTTGGGTAGGCTCAAGGACAATGAGAAGCTCTAGGTGGTAGTTTCCATAGCCGAAAGCAAATGGGACACCTTCAGGAAGGCCCACAAGGATGAGTAGCAACTCCGAAAGACACTGGAGGTTGACTTGAAGGCTGCGCAGGCCTGCCTCGTCCAGGAGCAAGAGACATTAAAGAAATTCAAGGAGGAAAGGGTTTGCCTTGACAACATTGCCATGGAGACTTAGTGGTGAGCAACACAGGCCGAGGAGCGAGCCACTGAGATGGAGAAGCAGGCGGCTGAGGCGACAACCGAGGCAGTGGAGGCCTTCAAGAAGTCCCATGAGTACCAGCAAACCCTCGGGGAGTATGCATCCTCGTCGTACTTGGATGGCATCAAGGACACTAAGAAGGTCCTCCTATAGGTGATGCCTGACTTTGACGTCGAGGGGCTGAAGGTGATTCCTGACTCCCTCGAAGAGACCCGAGCTACTGAGGATGCTGAGGACTCTACCCTCCCCCCGGTTGGCGGTGAAACTTAGTGGGGTTCTTCCTATTTTTTTATCTTTCTGTTTGTTGTTTTTTTTTTTTTTATGTAAATGTGCTCGGCCTTCGAGGCTGTGAATTTTTTGTAAATTCTCATAGTGCATGAATGAAAAATCCAAGCTATTTTTTGTATAATGTGTTCTTTCCTTCTCTTCTCTTTTCTCTCCCTTATTTTTTTGCCAAGGGGTCCCTGCCCCTCCCTTCGAAAAGATCACAAGGCATAAGAAATAGCTCATACTAGTTCGTTATATGCTCGCCTTAGATAGCTAGGAGGGAGAGGCTAAGGTGGAGCCATGTGACCGAAGTGTGGCTCACCTGACCTAATTCCTTCCAAGTGTTTACTTAGGTAAGGCCAAGGAGGTCTGTTGAGTTGTGGGGGAGGGTCCGAGGTAGAGGGGTAGCTCGCTTGTCTCCCTTCCTCCCAAGTGGTTACTTCGGTGAGGCCAAGGTGACGCTCTAAGGAGGTCGGGGTTTCAGGCCGAGGCGAACCACCGAGTTGGTTGGGGTTGCTGCCTTTACTCGATCGTGCTAAGTGTATAAGACCAAGAGGCCATCCGCTACCGAGGCGGGTAGTGAGGCGTGCAATGCCTCGGCTGTCCTATTGTATTTCTATTTGGTGAGGTGTTAAGTTTGGGTGTTCACCACTGGCCATGTGCCCTGGTGTTGGTCTGGCATGAACGCATAGTCCTCGGGGGAGGCTACGCACTTCGGTCAGTTGTGGAGCCAAGGGGTCCTAGGGACTTAATGAGAACACACGCTAAGCGTTGAGCCAAAGAGAAACTTTGCTTTATTCGGTCATCAGTTGTCTATTAGAAAATATATTCATTAGTAGTACATCTAGAGGTTTTTCGAGTTCCACATCCGAGGACGGGTCTTCCACTTAGGTGTTCAAGGTGAAAGGTGTCGGGGCCAACAATTTGCTTGATTCTGTAGGGGCCTTCCCAATTGGGGCCAAGTTTACCCACACTTGGATCAAGAACCATTACTTTCCTGAGAATGAGGTCTCCCTCTTTGTAGTGCCTTTGTTTTAACCTCGAGTTGTAGTAGTGGGCCACCCATTGTTATTAGACAGCCACCCTTACTTGTGTTTGCTCTCTGGCTTCTTCTAGCATGTCTAGGTTTACTCCAAGTGCTTCATTGTTCTCGGCCTTGTTGTATGCTTCAATTCAGAGTGTCGGTTGGCCGATCTCTATTGGGATAACGACTTTCGTACCGTAGGTTAGGTCGAATGGGGTTTCTCCCATGGCTGTTCGAAGTGTGGTTTGGTATGCCCAAAGTACACTACTTAGTTCATCAACCCATAGGCCCTTAGCTCGGTCGAGCCTTGTCTTCAGTGCATCCAGTATAGTTTTTCTGGTGACCTCGGCTAGGTCATTTGTCTGGGGTTAACCTATCGAGGTGTACTGCTGCTTGGTGCCAAGGGAGGCACACCACTCCTGGAACTTGGCGTCATCAAATTGCTTCCCGTTGTCGGTGAGCAGCATGTGGGGGAGGCCGAAGCGGCAAATAATATTCTTCCAAAAGAAGTTCTAAATTGCTCGAGCTGTGATGGTAGCCAAGGGTTCAGCTTCTACCCACTTGGTGAAGTAGTCTATGGTGACAACAAGGTATTTTTTGCCCCCTTCCCCGTCACTTGAGGAAAGGGGCTGAGGAGGTCCATCCTCCACTTGGCAAAGGGCGAAGGGCTGTTGAGAGCTGATAGGGTTATGGCCGGTTGATGGTATAAGTTGGCATGTTTCTGGCATTGGTCGCACCTCCATACCAACTTGGCTATGTCCTTGTTAAGGGTCAGCCAAAAGTACCCCTGCCTTAGTGTTTTTTGGGCTAGGGTTCGACCGCCGAGTAGGTTACTATAGATTCCTTCATGAATTTATCGGAGAACATACTCGCCCTCTTCCTTGCGGAGGCATCAAAGGTAAGGCAAGGTGATGACCTTCTGTATAACTTTCCTTCCAATAAGGTGTAGTGGGTTGCTTGACGCTAGAGTCACCTAGCTTCATTCCTATTGTTGGGCAGTTGATCAGTCAAAAGGAAGTTGTTGATGAGGTCCATCCATGACGGTTTGACCTCTACCGGGAGGATTTCAGCCTCTTCTATAGAGGGCTAAGGTAGTTTCTCTACGCGGACAGTGCGGTTGAGGGTTGCATCCGAGGTGCTTGTCAACTTAGAAAGGGCGTTGGCTTTGTGTTCTTGGCTTGTGGGACTTACTACAGGGAGAAGTGATGGAAGTGACGGGCTAGCTCTTGAACTTTGGCGAGGTACTTGGACATGCTTTGCTCTCTGGCCTCGTAGTCACCATTGATTTGGTTCACCACCAGTTGTGAGTCGCTAAAGGCTTCAACGTGTAGGTAGCCGAGGTCCTTAGCAAGCTGTAATCCAGCGAGGAGGGCCTCGTACTCAACTTTGTTGTTGGATGCCGGCAAGTTGAACCTTAGTGCCTACTCTATGATTGCATTGTCTAGGGTGAGGAGGATATGGCCTACTCCTCTTTCTTTGAAGTTGGATGAACAATCAACAAAGAGTTTCCATTTGGGGTGAGCCTCCTCGGCCGGTTGTCCCCTTCAGCATCTTCGGGGGCTTGGTGGAGGGCTCGGTTGAAGGTACACTCTACTATGATGTCTACTAGGGCTTGTGCTTTGATGGCGGGCCCCCACTTGGTCAAACGCCCCGAGCCCTCAAGACAGCCCTAAGGGATTGGTTCGTTAGGACCACTATAGTGTGAGCTTGAAAATCCAATTTGAGCTTTGTAGTCGAGACCACGAGGGTGAAGGCTAGTTTCTCCACCTTAGGATACCTGGTTTCGGCGTCACAGAGGACCTTATTGATGTAGTATATTAGCTTCTGCGTTCCATCTTCTTTTATCAAAATTGAGCTGACTGCCTAGTCCCCGACCAATAGGTATAGATATAGGGTTTCTCCTGGGGCTGGCCAAGCGAGGACGGGAGGCAAGGCAAGGTATGCCTTGAGCTCGTTGAAAGCATGCAGACACTCCTCCATCCACTAGAAGTCTTTCAGTTTCTTGATGGCGCGGAAGAAGGGAAAACAGCGGTCGACCGACTTTGACATGAAGTGATTGAGGGCATCTATTTAGCCAGTAATGCTCTGAGTCTCCTTCACTAACTGAGGGGGTGCCATGTCCAGGATGGCTTGTATCTTGTCCGGGTTGGCCTCAATGCTTCTTTGTTTGACGACGATGCCTAAAAAGTTGCTTGAGGTGACGCCGAAGGCACACTTGCTAGGGTTGAGTTTCATGTTGAATCATCGCAAAGTGTCGAAGGTCTCGGCTAGGTACGAGGTGTGCGCTTCGGCTTTCAGGATCTTTGAAGGGATGAGAGATCCATCTTATGGATGGTCAAACCCTGTAAGAAGGTTGGACAAAATTTCAAACTTTTCTCTCTCTCCCATCTGTGAATCGCATTCCTTATTTTAGAAAACTACATTTTCAAGGATCATTCTTGAAACAAAATCAGACCAGATTTGAAACCATTAAGAAGTGAGGGAAATACTTGACACGAAATATTAGTAACTCCCAATGAAGGTATTCACGCACAAGGAGAAAACCAAAACTTGCTTCCACTGAAAATGAGACAATGTGTGTTAAAATAGGATCAGTAGGATGGCTCTTCAACAAGAACCAGGATTCTTTAGCAAGAATTGAACAAGGGTTGGTGAGCATGACTTTAGATTGCTTCTTCTACCAAGAAACAATATAAAGAACACTTCTTGATCACTTCCACAAGTAAAGATCGAACTGGGTAGGGGCGGCAAGAATAGGGGAGAACTATGCAGAATGCTGTGTATAAAACTAAGGAATTCGCCCTCAATTTATAGGCTTCTTCGGATCAGCCTCCTAATCTAATTAGGAGAGAGTTTCTTGATCCAAATATGATATTTGGATTTGGACTCTTAAATGGATAAGACTTATCTTATCCTTCAGCTAATCCTAATCAAATTATAAATCAGATCTTGCCCTTTTTAATTAACTAAATTAAGCAAAGTTCAAATTGGGCTTTAGGCCCATTAAGCTTATGTGCTCACTTACTCATTAACCTACTGCCCAGTTGGATCTCTTTGTATGACATGGGACCCTTACATCGATCTACAAATCAGCCACATGGGTTCAGCACAACCTTTGTTACAAAGCCTAGTCGAATTCACTGTAGGAGACAGTAAACCCCTGAGTCTTTCACCATGGGCTCTTAATGGGCCCAACATTTACACTAAATGGTTTTTGGGTCTAGCCACCTTATGAAAACCCAAGAACTGTGGGAAGATGCAAGATTAGCCCATATGGTCTTACACTTAACCTCTCAGCCCATAATGATCAAACACTGCCCGGCAAGAGAGGACCTCTCCCTCGGTTACAAGGTACAATGTTGCACTCTCTACTCACATGGATCCCAGGAATTAAAACCTTTGGCAAACATTTTGAAATCATAATATATATATGTATATCTCTGTATAAATATATTTTGCAAAAATAAATATCGACGTTTGAAATCAACTACTAGCAGTTTAGGTTTCCATTAGAGAGAGTGCATTCCACGATCATTAACTTTGTCCAACAAAGGGGCTGATCCTGCCACTATGATCACCTATCAGATGAATTCTTGGACTGTCCCAACATACCCAGGTTTTGACCCCCTCTAAAGATCTCACTGATTGGCATATCAAAGACGGCCGAATCCGACACCTAGTGCAGTACCATAATCGTATTTAATGGTCAAGTGTAATATTCCGGTTTTGCCCATCTATCTCTAAGGTCCAGGGCAATACTGGAATTTGGTCTAGTTCAGGGTTTCAAGGAAACCCACACTGCATGTACCTCAGGTCTCACCTTGGTAGTTGAGGCAAGCCACCCCAACTAAGTTGGCGGTACATCAGTGTCAGCCTTGGTAGTATAAATCTCCCTAGATCTATCCAACGGCTCTGAAGATTCTAAACTAACACAAGTCTCATAAGTGTCAAGTTTGAGGGTATTACACAGAAATACACCAAATCACATGAATCAATTATGCACTTTATTCATTTACAATAAATGACATATTGTACATCAATTTGATTGGAGCTAAGGGCATACACTGCCTAACGCTCTTCACCACCATATCATCCACGTAGGTTTTGACGTTCCTCCCCATGTGATTTTTAAACACCTTGTTGACGAGGCATTAGTAGGTGGCCCCTACATTCTTGAGGCCGAAGGGCATCTCTTTGTTGCAGTAAGTGCCATGTTCAGTGATGAACGAGGTCTTCTCCTCGTCCTTTGGTGCATCTTTATCTGATTGTATTTGGAGAAGGCATCCATAAAAGTAAGCAGTTCGTACCCCACAGTGGCGTCGATGAGTGGTTTATCCTCGGTAAAGGAAAACTGTCCTTAGGGCAGGCTCGGTTAAGGTCTATGAAATCAATATTGATCCGCCATTTCCCATTAGTTTTCTTTACCAAAACCATGTTTGACAACCAGTTATGGTAGTATACCTCTCGGATGAATCCGATGTCGATTAGCTTGCTAACTTCCTCTCCTATGACCTTCCAACGCTTTGGTGCAAAGTTCCTCTTCTTCTACCGAACTGGCCTAAAGCTCAGGTCCACTCTCAACTCGTGAGTGATGACTGAGGGGTCAATTTCGGGTATGTCAATGATGGACAAAGCAAATAAATTGGCATTAGTTTTGAGGAAACTTACCAACTCAGATAGGCTCTCTGGGGGATGGTTGGAACCGACACAGACTGTCTTCTCGGGCTAGACCTCATCTAGGGGAACTGAGGTGAGATCCTCGGCTGGGTGGCCTCGGTTCGCTGATTCCTCCTTGAGGTCGAAGCCCTTTAGTGGCAATGCTTCCTTGTTCTTGCCTTTTAGTGCTACCACATAGCACTGGCAGGCGGCTTGCTGGTCCCCACGAACGACTCCGATGCCGTGCTCGGTGGGGAACTTAAGGGCGACGTGGTACAAGGAGATGGATACCCTGAGCGCGTGAAGGGTTGGCCTCCCCATGATTGCATTGTAGGGCAAGAAATCTTCATGAATAGGGACTCGTTCAGGGTAGGGTAATTTTCCCTCTGGTCTAACCACATTATCGGGGAAGCTAACTAGTGGGACATCGGCTGGTTGGAGGCGCTCAAGTGCTATCTTCATCTTCTGGAAGGCTTTATAGAAGAGGATGTCGGTCGAGGATCAACTGTTGATGAGAATCCTCTTGACTACGAAGTTTGTGATGAGGACCGAGATCATCAGAGCGTCATCATGGGGAACTGTGACCCCTTCAGGTCCTTGTCCGTGAAGGAGAGGGTCTCCTACTGCTTTGGCTTCTTGGGGGCAGGCCCTTGGATGTTTAGCTGCCTGGTGTAGGCCTTGCGAGCTGAAGTTGAGGCCCCACCCGTGGCCATGCCCTCGGTGATGACATCGATGACTCCCGCTATCTGTTGGTGGTGGTTGTGGTCATGGTGCTGCTGTTGGGAGGACAAGGCACCAGCCTCGCCCTTGATGTAATACTTGAGGTGCCCACAACGGAAAAGGGACTCTATCTCATTCTTCAAATCATAGTAGTCCTCCGTGTCATGGCCAGTGCCATGGTGGTACTTGTAGTACTTCTTTGGGTTACCCCTCTTGGGGTCCTCTTCATCTTCTCAGGGCACTTCATAAATTTCTCCTCCACGACCTGCATCAAGATCTGGGTCCTAGTGGAGTTCAGTGGCGTGTATGACTGTAAGCCAGGGCTGATGCCAGTGGCTTCTTGTTGTCCTTGTTGTTGTAGTATTGGTGGTACCCACTCTTCCTCTTCTTCTCGGGGGCCCCATTGTGGCGCTCGGCCTCCCTCTCCTGGTTATCCCCAGCCAAAGCTTCTTCGGCTGCAATGCACTTTTGGGCCTTCTTGCGGAACTCTAGCTTCGTCTTCAGTGGGGTCTTGGCAACCAAACACTTGAGGGCCAAGCCGAGGAGGAGCCCGTTGATTGCGATGTGCATGGAGACCATACGGTCGAGGTCTTGGATGTTGAGCACTTCTTTCTTAAAGCGGTTGATGTAGGACTGTAGATTCTTGCCCCGCTTTTGTTTGATGGACATTAACAAGACTACGCTCTTATGGCATCATTTGTTGCTAATGAAGCGAGCAAGGAATAGGTTGGCAAATTGCTCCCATGAGCTGATTAACCAAAGTGGGAGACTGGAGAACCAACGACGGGCTGCCCCCTGAAGGTGGCCTGGAAAGTCTGGTATGTTATGCCGTCGGAATTCCCATAAAGTATCATGAGCGCTCTGAAACTTTCTAGGTGGTCGTCGGGCTCTAAGTTCCCTTCGTACATCTCTAGTGTGGGAGCTTTGAAGTGTTGGGGGAGAGGCTCAGAGATGATATCTGGGGTGAAGGCGTCCATTCTCCCCATCGGACTTCTTTGATCGGCCAAGGTGTCAACTCGACTCTCTTAGACTTGCCGGAGCTCATCCTTGACGGCCTCGCGCTTGGCTCGCAATTTCGCAATTCGTGGGTTGATTAGAGCTTGCCACTCGTCTCTGTCTTCGCGGGCATGGTGAGGGTCGACACAAACTCCGGAATTCTCCAAGGCAGGACCACACACCTCCCATCTGGCACAACGATCATTCAAGATGCCGCAGAGGTCCGAGACTAGTGTGGGTAAGGCTTGGCGTCTACCCTCGGCCCTTGAGTGGGCGCTACGATAGCCGAGGTGCTCGCCTTCCTCCCGGGGGTTCTCCCTTTTGTGGTAGTGGTGCTGTTTAGAGGGCTAGCAACTGTCTTCAGACCGTGCTGGCTCTTCCTCCCTTCGGTTGGGAGGCCTTACATTTCTTTGTGTTGGGCTGGCGGGTCAATTGCTGTCGGACTCGTGGGCTCGGCCCATTGGGGGTCGGCTAAGCTGAGTGCTGGGGGCTCAACATGCTCACGTTAGCCCTGGTGATCTGACAGCCCAATGGGGTCGTCGCCTTGAGAGGAACCTCCTGCCTGGGGGTAGACTTGCTCCATGTGCTATGTGAGGTATTCCAAACGATCGAGGACTGCCTGAAACTGTTAATTTGTGACTAGGTTCTAGGGGTTCCTGTCTCTTCGTACCATGGTGATGGGTGCTCAGGAGTTTCAAAGTTTAAGTTAGATGGGAGTGTCTTAGCAGCATTTCACATAGATGGCGCCAATTATTGATTCTTGGATTGGCTGAGGGAAACAAAGTAAATTCATTCCCAAGCTTCGAACGAAGGCCGAAGGCTTTGAGGGTCTGGAGGAGATAAGATGAGGCTAAGGGCCAGAGGCCAAGGCGGATTACTCCTTTGGATACTATAGATGCCGAGGGATAGTACTAAGAAGGGCATTAGAAGTGGGACGAGATATGGCTCCCATAGTAGCAAATCTGCAAAGGAGAAGGTGTTAGAGGCCTCGGGTGGGAACCCGAGGTGAAGACTCCGATGGTCAAGTTAGTATGTGCACAAGGTAAGTAGTGAGTTTGGAGCCATGGGGTCTAGACATGGTCTCAGATAGCACCAAGTCCCTAGAGGAGAGAGCACTAGTGGTCACAAAGGTTTCAAATCCTTTACCTTGTGGGGGGTGCCTTGTATTTATAGTGAGAGCTGCCAGGGGGTGGTTGGGCTCGGATGGTCCAGATGCTAGCTGTACAAGGGCCTAGCAAGATCCTATGTCAGAGCCACGTGGTACCCTGCAGTTGGGTCTACCTTGTCCACATCGTGTAACCTCGGGTGTCCTCATGGCGAGCCTATGTTGGTGCCCTCTATTCGACACGCGTCAGTCTCATACAAGCCAGCCGAATGTGCCTAAATAAGATAGAATAGTAAAGTCATGTAAGCAAAGATGTATTGAGGAAAAGTTCTAAAGGCTGTGTTTGGTTGCAATGCAAATAAATTTGCACGGATGCAAAATCATGGTAGTGCAAATGATTTGAGTATAAATTCTGATCTATTTTTATTCAAAATTTAGCTTACTTTGTTTGATTGCAGTACAAATGAAGTAAATTAAGGCATGAAACAAAATAAAGTAAAATCTAAAACTAAATTAAACAAGAATTTGCATTTTTTACATTTGCACTCCCATGCATTTGTGCTAGTGCAAATAAATTTGTACCACAACCTAACACAACCTAAGGAACTTTACAAGATTTGTTAAATGCTTCCCCTCAACTTTTTGTTTCTATTATTTTCTTATTAATAAAAAATAACTTAATACTTTTTTAATAAAAAATAAATTGATTTTCAATAAGATTGAAAATATTAAACCTAGTGAAAATCAATAACAGAATATATTAATTACTAAAAATATTAATAACAGAAAATTTTCAATAAATTTATGAAAAATAAATATCAATAAGAAACTACTGAAATTTACAATAAATTTCTAAAAAATCAATAAATGTTTGAAAATTGATATTTTGAAAAGTATCAATATGCAATTACTAAAAATTTTAAATTAAATTGAAAAATTATAATTTTTCATTAATTGTTAATTGAAAAGAATTATTCAATAATTTTTTCATTATTAGTAAACCATTAACTACATTTATTAACAAAATATAAATATTAAAAATATCAAAAATAAATAACTATGAATATTAGAGTTACTAAAAAATAGAAATAACTTTAGAAATACTACAAATATTATAATTACTATAAATATTAAAATTACTAAGAAAAATATATATAAATAACCAAAGAATATCAGAATTACTAAAAATAACTTAAAAATAGTACTTATGAAAATATTAAATTAATTACTAACAAATTGAAAATGATGAAAATTACCAAAATTAACTAAGAAATAGTGTTTAATGAAAATATAAAATTACTAAAAATATTAAAATTGATTAAAATTTATTGGAAGCTAAAGTTCTTAGCAATGTTTTAAAAAATGACTCAGAACCCAAACTGCTTTGGTCATCATTTCCAGGTTCGAACCAAACCATACCAACTTTTGAACACTCCTAATTTTAGCTAAACTAATAGTCTAATATTTAATAAATAACAATAGTTTAATCTCCAAGAATTATTGAAAATATATTTATCATAAAAATACTATAAATAACTACCAAAAATACAATAAATATTAATTTTAGCATATGCAAATATATAATAAATATATATTAACATTTTAAATTATTATTAATAAACATAAATTCTTTTGAAAGTTGTTTTCTAGGATTATTAATTGTTAAAAGTGAAATAATATTTTTATTATTAGTACATTAATAATTGCAATCATTGTTCTATTTTTTATTATATATTAAAAATATTTTTTGAAAGTTATTAAATATTTTTGTTTTTTCAAAGCTTCAATACCTCTAACTTATTTAATCTATTTTTAGTTATTTTAATAATAATTAAAAAATTTTAAATTACTTATATTTTATATTTTAACTTAAATCTACTATATTTATTTTTATGTTTTTGATACATTTTTTGAAGTTATTATATAATTTTGTTATTTAACCTATTTATTTCTTAAATAATATTTAAATTATGGTTTAGTTATTTAAATAATATCATTGTTTGTTATTTAAATATTACTTATCTATTGAATTTAATAATTCGTAAAATAAGAATTTATACTATTATGAAATAATTTCATTATTATTGTTTTAAAATATTAAGTTATTTTAATTTCAATAATATGAAATAAATTATAATTTTTTTTCTTTTATTAAATATTGTAAATTTATTACATAATTTTGTTATTTTAATTATTTAAAAGTTAGTTATGTTAAATATTTAGTGATTTAAATATTGAAATAATAAGGAAACTATTTAAAATTTTTCTTATTTTAAATTTATTATGTAATATGAAATATTTAGTTATTGAAATATTTAAATAATATTTGATTTTTTAATTTTAAAACTTTTTCATTTGAATAATATTTAAATTGAATATTCCATAAATCCACACTTCTCAGCCTAGACAAGTCTAGTTTGGGTAAGTTGAGAGAGAGAGAGTGAGAGAAAGGGAAGGGGTTAGGCACCCCTCTCAAGTCAGTGTGAATATTAAACCCCCTTTCTCTCTTTATTTTTATTTTTATTTAATTTTTTAATGAAAAACAAAGAAAAATAAGCATCTCATCGGACTAAGAATCTATATTCTCTAGCAGCTTGGAAGAGTGTTGCTGAGATTACATCTTCCCCCTCTTTTAGACCAACCCCCTTTTGGATGCAAGGACTTATGCAAAAAGGGTGGGAATCCCCACCCCTTTTCTATCAAAATTCCCACCTTTAGACTTAATTGGTAGGCCTGAAGAGTTGAAATAGCAAGGCAACATCCCCTAAAAGCCGGACGCCTGATTCTCACTCCCAAACTCAATAGCAAGATGCAATGAACTGATTATGTAGATGATAAGCACAACTAAAAATATGAAATAGAAAATAAACTAATAGATTCATTACTCTACCAGCAGATAAAGTTTCAAACTATATGGGGAGTGAGGTAAAAGATTTACCTCTTGTATCCTTCTAACAGATTAACGATGCTACTATCTAGACATGAAGAATAAGCCATTGTTGATTTTAGTGGTAATGCTTGAATGACTTCAAGGGTGATTTAGATGTCTTGATGATGTTACTGAGTCTAGATCTTGGATGCAATTTGGGCTTACTAATTATAAGAAGACAAGTTGAAGACGTCAACTACAACGCTAGAATATGGTAAACTGCGAGGTATTGACGATAGGGATGATGGGATTTAGCAATATGTTCAGTGACTAGGATGAAAGGCACAAAATATTTCTCCCCTATGATCTTACAATCCCTTTCTCCCTTCTCTTCAGTCTAAAATCCCTTTCTATCTATGCCTTCTCTCGCTCTTCAATCTCTCTCAAACTCCCTATTCTTTCCTTTGTTCTCCCTTTGCTCTCCCTCTCATCTCTTTTTTATCTCTAATCTCATATAAGAAAGTCTCCTCTCCCTCGGTCCTTCAAAATCCCTCTTGCCGATTCAATACAGGGGTCTCCTTACATATTCCATTCTACCTCTTCTTTTCTTGGAAATGGAGCCTCTTATTTATAATGGAGAGGAAGGGAAGGTTTTGTCAACTCTCAAAAAATGAATGGGGTTTTGGTAAGTCAGGATTTAAAGGGATATGAGGGTTTGATAACTTGGGTACAAAGGGTAATTTTGTAATTTATGACTTTGGGGGTAATTTGGTAATTTGGAATGAGAAGGGCAGTTTAATAATTTGGGTTTAGAGGACAATTTGGTAATTTGGGGCTGAAGGGGTAGGTTAGAGGGGTATTCGGGTAATTTGATGAATGAAAGGCATTTTGGTAGTTTGGTGTGAGGGCGAATTTTGGTAACTTAGCAATGGGGAAGGTATTTTTGGAACTATGAAGGGTATTTGGGGAATTTGGTGTGAGGGGAAGTTTTTGGTAACTTAACAATAGGGAAGGTATCTTTGGGAACTATAAAGGGTATTTTGGGAATTTGATTTGGTGGGTATTTTGGTAACTTGGCAATGGGGAAGGATTTATAGTGGTTTGGAAAGAGGGGGATTTTGGTAAGGGAGTAGTTTTGGTGATTTGGAAGGAGGGTATTTTGATCATTTGGCATGAGGAGTATTTTTAGGCTTTAAGGGTACCTGGTGGGTTCAATGGTGGATTTTAAGGATTTAGGGTCTAAGATTTGGGTTCTTTGGGTTTTAATGGATCGGAATGGTTTGATCAGGTGTTCGAGGTGAGTTGGGGGTTCAAATGGAGAACCAAGAAAAAAATTGGGTGGTGACAATGAGCTCATAGCCCAACGTGAAGAACCAAGCCTTGTATAGCTGACACTTTTTAATGATGACACCAAGAAGACTACCTAAATAGCCTCCCTATTGGGCAACATTTTTCAGGCAAACATTATTGGTTTTTTAAGGATTAATGCAGGTGTGTTTGCTTGGTCTTTAGAGGACATAATGGGGATTGACCACGAAGTGATCGTCCATCAACTCAGCATGGACTCAACTTGCCACCTTGTCTAGTAGAAGAAAATAAACTTTGTGTTAAAGAGGTGGCAACTCATCAACGAGGACGTCAACAAGCTCTTCAAATCCAGATTTACTCAAGAAGTTGACTACTCGTGTGGCTCACCAATGTGGTGATGGTGGAGAAGGAAAATGGGAAGTGGCACATCTGCGCTGACTTTATCGACTTCAACAAAGCATTCCTTAAAAATAGCCTCTTGCTATATAAGAATGACTCGTTCATAGATGTCATTTCAAGTCATGAGTTGCCCAACTTTATGGACACTCTCTCAGGGTATAAGAAAATCAAGATGCATTTGCTCCAACAAGAGAAAACCTTGTTCATCACACCATTGTACAGGTATTGTTACCGAGTGATGCCTTTTGGATTAAGATCTTCAAAGACAAGATCAGCTAACGTTAAGATGAACATTGATGAAATGTTGGTGAAAAGTGTCAAAGTCGACTAGGACCTCACAGACCTAGAGGAAATCTTTGGCATACTCAAGAAGTATATGATGAAGATCAATCAAATCAAGTATTCAAGGTCAGTTTGGAAAAGTTCATCGGGTTTGTAGAGACACAAAAAGGCATTGAGTCAAATCCTAAGAAGATAAAAGCTATCATTGGCATGCCTTGATATTGAAATAAGTACAAAGCCTAACAAAGATTCACAAACCTCAGTCGATTCATGCCCCAATCAGTCGTGAAGTGCTTGCCATTTTTCAAAGCTTTAAGGAAGGCCCAAGGGTTCCAATTGACTAATGAATTCAAGCATGCTTTCTTGTAGCTTAAGAAATATATATGCTCACCACCTTTGCTCACTAAGCCGAGCCCTAGAGATGAGCTCCTCCTTTATCTGTCAACTAGGGATGAAGTGGTAAGCATAGTCCTCGTCAAAGAATAAGGTGGCTAGTAGAAGTCAATCTACTATGTGAATAAGGTCCTACAGGATGCGGAGATTAGGTACCTAGACATTGATCCTACAAAATCTAGAAATGTCAAACAATTTGGTCAAGTAGGCCATAGAACTAAAGGAGTTCAAGATTTAATACAAGCCTCGACTGGTCATCAAAGCTCAAGTGTCATAAAATTTCATAGAAGAGTGCACATTCTCTAGTAAAATCAACCAAACCATGAAACACCAATTGTCCAAATCAAATTGGCTAAAGAGCTGATTTTTGAAAAGTCAGAAGTTTTCAATGACTCCTAACTTGTTGTGAATCAGATCAATGGTGAGTATGAGGCTTGGGAGCCTACTATGGTAAACTACTTATAAAACCACTAAGGACTTATCAAAGGATTGTGTAGTTTCATGTTGTAGTAGAAACCCAGGTTGGAGAAACATCTAAGCCAATGCCTTATCCAAGCTTGTTAGTTTATCTTGCACCAACTTGGGGAGGAAGGTGTGCATTGAGACACTAGCTCAACCTAGCACTAATGGAGAGACCCAAAAAACAATACTACCTATCTAATCTAACCATAGTTGGATGGATCCCATCGTGCAATACCTAAAGGGAGACTCCCCATAAATCAAGCCATGGCTTGCAAAGTTGCTCAATGAGCCATCAAATTTACCATCATTGGAGGAGAACTATATAAGAGGTCATTCACCATACCCTACCTTAAGTGCCTTAGGTTGGAGAAAGCGGATTATATCATGCAAGAGATACGTGAAGTCATTTGTGCTAAGCACTTGGGATGTAAGGCCTTAGCACACAAAGCTCTATGATAGGGATACTTCTGGATGACCATAAAGCAAGATGCAACTCAACTCATCGAATAGAGCAACAAGTGCCAGAGACACTCCAATATCGTCTGCTAGCCTACCATTGACCTAACCTCAATTCATAGCCTGTAGCCCTTTGCTTGGGGAATGGACACACTAGGCCCTTTTTTGACTATGGCTGGGTAGAAAAAGTTCCTAATCATAATCGTTGACTACATTATGAAGTGGGTAGAAGCTAAGGCAATGACATAAATCATAGAAAAGAACATTTGTGGCTTCTTTTGGACATTGGTTGTCTAATATATCAGGGTACCTTGGATCCTTATCACTAACAATGGAAAGCAGTTTAATGGTTTAGAGAACTTTGTGAACAAATCAATATTGAGCAGAGATTTACCTCACTCTACTATACCTAGTACAATGGACAAACCTCTACCAAATGAAACACTCCCCCATAGACTAAAAACACGACTCGACCAAGCAAAAGGATTTTTAGTGAAAGAACTGTGCAATATATTATGGGCATACCGGACGACCCCTAGAGTGATGATAGGAGAAACACCACTCAACTTGGTGTTTTGGACTGAGGCCTTAATACTCATAGAGATTGGCTCACTAAGGCTCCATTTGGCATCAATTCCAAGGATTCTTATTCTCAAAATCCTTATAGAAAAGAATGAATTTTAAAAATTTTCATTTAGAGAATTACCAAATGTATTTAACAAAATCATCTGATTCCTATTGCACAATATATTGTGGGCATACCGGATGACCCTTAGAGTGATGATAGAAGAAACACCACTTGGTGTTTTGGACCAAAGCCCTAATACTCATAGAGGTTGGCTCACTAAGGCTCCATTTGGCACCAATTCCAAGTGTAAACTCTGTGAAACTCATGGCTGGCTCAAAGAAATGGACTTGCCACCCATTTTTTAGAGGAAATGGGCCATCATTTTCAGACTTGAAAGTTCAACTTTAGCTCTTTGATAGTGACTCCATCCTCAAGGGAAAGGCACTAAACTAAAAGGTTTTAGATCCCAAAGATTGGAAGAGGGAAGGTGTTAGGCACCCCTCTCTCCAAGCTGCTATAATAGCCCATTATGGAAGTAATTCGAGCTCAAATTCTAGCAAGGCACTTATTAATAGGATTGCTCAAAGCTCCTAAAATCTGGTGTAAATGTTCCCAACTTCACTTAGAATTGATTTGAAGTGATGTTACTGGGTTTTAGGTACTGGTTTCCCTAAGGCCCTGGCCTCTTTGCCTCTTTTTCTCAATCTGGAGGAAGTTGGGAATGCAAGTTTCCTAGAGCTTTAGGATTTTAAGCAATCTAAAACTAAACTAAAAGTAGAGAGACAGTGGAATGAGAGGCTTACTTCTCGTGTACGACCTCGAAACAAACTTTCCTATAGCTAAAAGGACTTCAAACAAAACTTGAGTGAGGAACGGAGCGGGGCTCAGCGCTTTTGGTGTTAAGTTTGGAAAACAGGGGACAAGGCTCGAGCTTGGCTTCAGGGGTTTCGGGATTTCAAGCAGAATGAGTGTATTATAGAGGTTAGGAAATTGCTCATCTCCTCCCTCAAGCTTAAGTTTGGCCTCTATTTATAAAGGAAAAGAGAGGGAGATGGGTCTGAAATTCGTTTAACTACAGTGTTCGTGATTCAGTACAACTCATTCACTGAAACAGGCAAAGATTTTGAGAGAGAAGGGGATATAGTTGACCCTACCTTCTTTGTACAACCAATTTTCTCGAGTTTAGAAGGATTTTTATGGATTTTGTGCATCCAATGAGGGATTGGGGCGTGCCAGACATTGCAGCCCCATATTTGGGGTTGACAATGGCAAAAGGCATAAATTTGATGAACTTTTAAATAGTTTTGTCCTTTCTTAGTTTCAAGTGCGGGTTTGTTTGGTATTTTGAGATTTTTAAGCCTATTAGGCTATGATTCATTGGTCTAAGTGTTTTAATGGGGTCAAGTAAGAATTTGACGTCCAGTCCCCACCCTCTTAAGATCTTAGGTTAGACAATTGATGTGGCAATTCAATCTGGTGCATAGAAATAGCACCTTCCTAGTTTAACAATCAAACTGGTGAATTAGGACGTGAAATTTGACGTATTGGGGTGTTTTGGGTCTTTGAGCATGGTGGCAGGGTCTGATTGGTCGAATAAGTCTTGGATGATAGAGATTCGTGATAGGTGAGCTTTTGATCAATAAGATTCATCAAAATGGAATCAAGGCTTGATGTTGGGTAAAAAAAGGGAATTTTGGGATAAAATTTGGTGGGTAGGTATGAATTGAGATTATGAGGCTGTTGGAAGGGTTTGATTGTGCTAGGTGAAGGCAAAGGAGATCCATCATATGGCTGGGCAAAATTTCAAAAATTTTCTTTCTCCCTTCCGGGAATCGTATTCCTAGTTTTAGAAAAACTGCATTTTTTAAGGTACGTTTTTGAAACAAACCAGACTAGATTTGAAACCAAAAAAGAGAGAGCTATACCTGATACAGAATCCACAAATGTAGCTCCCAAAGTAGATGTTCACGCCCAAAGAGGTCACAAAATCTTGCCTCCACTAAAGATGGCGTAGCTTGTGATGAAGTAGGATCAACAAAGCAGTCATTCAGCAAGAATTGCAATCCTTTAGCAAGGAACACGCAAGGGAGGTGTGCACAAATTCAGATTTGATTTTTCTAGAAAAAATCAGAATCAAGATTTAATCTTGATCAGTCCAAAACTGGAGATTGAACAGGGTAGGGCGGCAAGAACAGAGGAAAGAACTGATCTTAGAAAAAAGTGTTAAATTGAAGGAGTTTGCCCACTATTTATAACCTTTCAAGATCAGCTTCCTAATCCTATTAGGAAAGAGTTCTTTTATCCAAATCTTTATTTGGATTTGAACTCTTAAGTGGATAAGACTTATCTTCTCCTCTTGCTGATCCAAAGCTAGATCTAAACCTAGATTTGCCCATATTAATTAATCACATTAACCCAGTTTGATATGGGCTTTAGGCCCATTAAGTTATCAGACTCACTTCCCTTTCAATTGCTGACTGATTTGACTCTCTTTGTATGGCATGGGACCCTAACATTGATCTTCACAAAAGCTATATGTGTTCTGCTTGTCCTCTGTTACAAGGCCTGGCCGAATTCACTGTTGAACACAATGAACCCCTAAGCCCATCAGTATGGGCTCTTAGTAGGCCCAACATTTACACTAAATGGTACTTGGGTCCAACAACCTTATGAAGGCCCAAGGAATATGGTCTTAAGTGAGATTAGACCATCATGTATATAAGCCCTAAATGATTTTACACTTAACCTCTCAACCCATAATGATCAAACACTACTCGATAAGAGAGGACCTCTCTCTTGGCTACAAGGTACAATGTCGCAGCCTCTGCTAAGGATGGATCCCAGGAATTAAAACCTTTGCAAACATTTTCATAAAACATAATATATGTTTATCTATATAGAAAAATATTTTACAAAACAAATCTCAAACATGTTTGAAATCAACTGCCGATAGTTTAGGTTTCCATCAGAGAGAGTGTTGTCCCTGATCATTCACTTTGTCTAACAAAGGGGCTGATTATGTCACTATGATCAACCACTCAGGTGAATTCTCAGACTGCCTGAACATACACAGGTTTTGACCCTCGCTTAGGATCTCACTGATTGTTATATCAACGGCAGCCCGATCCAACACCTAGTGCAATACCATAATTGAGTCTAGGGGTTAGGTGTAACTTTCTAGTTTTTCCCATCTGTCTCCAAGGTATAGGGCATAATTGAAAAATGGTCCGGTTTAGAGTTTCAATCAAACCCACTACATGTGCTTCGGGTCTAACCCTGGTAGATGAGATAAGCTGCCCCAACCGACTTGGCATCACATAAGTGTCAGCCTTGGTAGGATAAAACACCCTGGGTCTATCTAACAACTATAAAGATTCTAAACTAACACGAGTCTCATTAGTGTCCGGTTTAAGGGTAAATAGACAAAAACATACCAGATATAACATGAATCAATTATGTACTTTTATTCATTTAAAATAAATGTCAAAATGTATATCAATCTGATTGGAGCTAAGGGCATATACTGTCTAATAGCTCCCACTTGCACTTAGGTCCAATTGGGTACAACTTGAAGTCCCATACTGTCAACGTGTTTCTCAAACACCTTTTGTGTTAGTGGCTTAGTCAATGGGTCTGCCACATTCTCTATTGATGATACCTTCTGAATCTGGACATCCACTCTACCAACAATCTCCCGTAGTACATGGTACTTCCTCTCGATGTGCTTCAACTTTGAGTGGGCTCGGGGCTCCTTAGCCTAAGAAATGGCTCCAGTGTTATAACACAACAATGGAATGGGTGATGTGCTGGATGGAACTACTTCTAATTGTTGAATGAACTTCTTCATCCATACTACTTCCTTGGCAAATTCACTTGTGGCAATGTAACCGGCCTCGGTCATGGAATCTACTATGGACCCTTGTTTGCTTCTTTTCCAGCTAACTGCACAGGACCCCATCGTAAAGATGTAACTAGATGTAGACTTTCTATCATATGGATCTAATTGGAAGTTGACATTGTTATACCCCAGGATCTGTAGTGAAATAGCATCGAATACCAGACAAAACTCTTTTGTTCTTTGAAGGTATTTGAGTATGTTCTTTACAACTGTCCAGTGCTCCTGTCCTGGATTTGACTGATATATATACTTACCACACTCACAGCCTTAACAATGTCTGGCCAAGTGCACAACATGGCATACATGATGCTCCCTACATCTAAGGCATAGGGAACCTCTCTCATGCCCTCAATCTGCTCGGGAGTCTTGGGAGACATACCCTTGGAGAGAGTGACTCCGTGTCTGAAAGAGATAAATCCCTTGTTGGAGTTCTCCATGCTGTATCTTTTGACAATCTTGTCAATGTAAGTAGATTGGGATAATCCTATTATCCTTTTCGATTTATCTCTATAGAGTCGAATTCCCAAGATATAAAAGGTTTCTCCAAAATCTCTCATAGAGAATTGCTATGAAAAACATACCTTCACCGTAGTTAACATTCCTACATCATTCCCAATGAGTAGAATGTCATCTACATACAAAACTAATAGCGTAACCTTATCTCCCACTACTTTCATGTAAACACTGGGTTTATCCAGATTTTGCTCAAAGTCAAACTATTTGACGGTAGAGTCAAATAAGATGTTCCGACTTCTAGAAGCTTGCTTAAGTCCATAGATGGATTGGTTGAGTTTACACGCCATGTGTTCCTGACCTGCAACAATGAAACCTTTTAGTTGCTGCATGTAGATATCTTTAGTAAGATCTCCATTTAGGAATGCGGTTTTGACATCCATTTGCCAAATCTCATAGTCATAGTGTGCTGTTACAGCTAGTAGGATCCTTATGGATTTAAGCATGGCCATTGGTGAAAAGGTTTCCTCTTCCATCAGGGCCCTTCTTCCTATTGTAGACCCATTTGCAACCAATTGCTTTCACTCCAGGGGTAGGTCTACAAGAGTCCAGACCTTGTTGGTCTCCAATGAGTTCATCTCGGCTTTCATGGCATCTACCCACTTCAAGCAATTTATGTCCAACATAGCTTCCGTAGAAGTCATAGGATCTTTCTCACTAGTCATGGCTTCCATCAAGTAACTTTCTAGATCATAGTCGTAACAAATTGGAGGCCTAGAAACCTGGGTAGATCTTCTAGGTTGGGTATTATCTGGAGCCTATGGGGCATATCCCACTACCCCTGGGCTCTCCACATCAAGAACAACTTTCTGATGATGATTGTCGAGGGTAATCTTTTTCCAAGAAGTAGGCATTTTGATTGCAAAACACCTTTTGTTCTTTTGAGTCATAGAATAGATAACCTACAGAGCTTTTGGGGTAACCTACAAATAGGCAACGACTGGTCATGGATTCCAATTTGTCAACACTTGTTCTTTTAACATGTGCCAGACAACCCAAAATCTTCAAGTTTCTTACACTTGGTTTCTTACCAGTCCATAGCTCATATGGAGTCTTAGGAACATATTTGATTGGAACCTAGTTCAGCACGTATATCGCAGTCTCTAATGCGTAACCCTAAAAGGATATAGGTTGTTCTCAGTAGACAAGAAGTGAACGAACTATATCCAATAGAGTCTGATTTTTCCTCTCCGATATACCATTTAATTGTGGTGTGGCAGGATGAGCTAATTGTTTACAATCCCATTGTCCTTTATGTTGTCCCTGAATTCGTTAGAGAGATATTTGCTTCATTGATTTGATCAATGGGCCTTGATCTATCTCCCCAACTATTTCTCGACCTCTTGTCTGAACTCTTTGAACTTTCCAAAGGATTTAGACTTATATCTCATTAGATACATGTAACCATACCGAGAAAAATCATCAGTAAAGGTTATAAAATAAACATACTTGTTGCATGTCCTAACATTCATGGGACCACATACCTCAGTATGTATCAAGTTAAGTGTGCCTGTAGATCTTTTAGGTTTTCTCGTATATGGCCGTTCCGTCATCTTACCATAAAGATTAGGTCCATCATTTACCAACCTTGTGATACGATCTATGTTAATGTGGTCTAGTCGATAATGCCATAGGCATGTTGGATTAATCGTATCACGTAATCTTTTCTTGGGGATTATTTTTGATGTAGTTTTGGTTAAGTTTGTTTCCAAAGAAGGATGGAGGACATAGAGACGATTCTCAAGTTCTTTGAAAGCATGGAATTTGTTATTCAGTTTAACAGTAATTGTATTACTAAACAAAATAGAATAACCATCTTTGCACAATTTTGAAACAGAAATTAAATTTCTGATCAAAGTGGGTACATAAAGACTTTAAGTGTAATAATTCATTCTCTGAAATACAAATCTATAATTTTTATAGCTGTAGCTGTAACTGATGCATAAGTACCCAAGTAAAGCATTACGTCTCCTTCACTCAGCCTTCTGTTTGTCTTGAACCCTTTCAATGTGTTACATGCATGAATAGAAGCCCTGCAGTCAATACACCAGGATGTAGAAGTGACTCACAAATTGGTTTCTATGACAAAAGATTCAAAATTACCTTCTTCCTTCTTGGTTTCTAGATATTGAGGATAGTCTTCCAATGGCCGGTCTACATGCAGAAATGACATGCATTTAATGCCTTGTCCTTTTTCTACTTTTTAGGTTTGCTTGCTTTCTTTTGAGGCTTCTTCTTAGCCTTCCTCTTTTTCTTGCCCGACTTGCCACCTTCAACAAGCATGGCTATTGGCCTATCATTCTTTATTAGTTTTTCAGCCCTCTACAACATATTGTTGAGTTCTTGAAGGCTAACCTTTAGCTTATCCATGTTATAGTTCATGATAAACTGATTGAAGGAAGGAGGCAGAGAGTTTAAGACGACATCAATCTTGGTGTCGTTATCTAGCCAGAACCGAGAGACTCCAGTTCATTAATGTAGCCCATCATCTTAAGACAATGGTCATGAACTTGTTGGTTCTCAAAAATCTGTGTGGTCATAAATAATTTTAGGACCTTTTATCGAGTAGAACGATTATGCTCTTCATACATTGTCCTCAGATTATCCATGATAACCTTGGACGCTTTGAACTTATCGATCTGTCTCTATATCGGATTGTCTAAGGAAGCTATGATATAACATCGGGCAAGAGAGTTATTCTCTACCCATTCTTGATATTTCTTCTTATGGGCCTCAGAAGCCTTGTCACCCGGACGTTCCGGTGCAGGGTTTTTGGCTACCTTGTCCAATTTGTTAGATGTCAGAACCAACATAAGGTTACAGAACCGATTAGCATAAATGGGTCCCTTAAACTTGTTATCATCCAACAGTTTAGCGAATTGTCCATTTGCCATTTCTGGTAAAAGGAAAAATATTATTCCATGACCTAAAATTGATTCATGTTATTTACATAGAAAGGGTTTTTATCTATGTTCCATTTCCATTTATTTATCTCTGAGATTTCCCTCCCATCTCAGTGATGGAGACATGGTTATATCTCTGGAAATGTGGGAAATCACATAGGTGCATGGAGCCAACTATTTCAGCTGCAAAACCCCACTATTTTCTATGAAAGATCATGTCCACTCATTTATGAGCTTTCCCTTTGGCCTTTGTCAGACAAGGTTCATTGCCATTTTAGGTTAAACTTTTCTGTCCAGTAAGTGCTGATCCATCATATTCGTGGACCCCAAGGTACCATGAAAGAGTCTTCCATTTTAGGATAGGCCCCTCCTACATTAGTCTATGATGCCCCTATCATCTTATGAAGTAATCAAACAGACTGGATCAACAAATGGATAGCCCAATTTTATGGTGCATCTCCTCATTACTAATACAACCCTTCTTCATGCTAATGACAGAAGGCCTTTAGAGAATTCATCATATGAAATTCCCTATCACTTGCACTTATATATTTGGAGGGAATAAGTTGAAACATCCTTAGATCTGATTTAGGTCAAACCAAAGTGGTTCCCATTGACTTTCTTAAAGTCATATTCAAATGGGCCCAAAACGGGCTAGGGTTCTTCACGGTTCCTCTTGAGAAGGAAGCTGATCTCGGTTCCATTGAGAAGGGAGATCAACCAATGATCTTTAGGGTACCATGGTAATGATGTGCATTTAGCCATGGTGTTCGTAGAGAGCCACTAACGATTAAGCATGGGCCAATCACTTATGGCCCATGTACAAATCACATTAAGCACATCACATACATCCACATGCATAAATTTATCCAGTCAATTAAATAAATTGTATAACCCTATTTAATTAAAGTTAACACATTACAGCTCATTAAGGCCCATGTATTATCAAATAATACCATCTAGGTATATGGGTTAAACTACAAAAAGAAGTTTGACCCATATAAATGTTTTGCTGAAAATGGGCTAATCTTGCTTTAACTTAGCAAAACTGGGTTTTACAGGGGTGGGTCGAATTGCATCATGTGATGGGCCATGAAACCCCTGGCCCATAACCGAATTTGGGTTAGCTAAAACATGACCCATGGGGCTGAGAACAAACCTGTCAAACCATGGATTTGGTCCAACCAATTTGGTCCAAACTTTGTTAAATCGGCCGAGGGTTTGGTGTCCAATACATGATGCAATTATCAAAAATATGATCTGAAATTAATTACAACTAAATTGACAATCAAGAGCAGAATGAAAACAAAATCATGAGGCTGTAAGTGTGATGATCTTGGACAATCTACAAACCTGCAAAAAAAAGATTAGTTGCATATAGCAGAATTATTGTTTGCAAATCTTGTATCTACAAAAATTCATTTTCTCCTTCGTGCGTTCCAGAAACTCTTCCAATGTAAAAAAATAGAAAAACCTAATTTTTTATTAATTACATCAGATCGAATTTGGTGGTCGTCGAATCCGACCAAAGATAAATGTCCTACTCAAATTAAATATTTTTATAGATAGTGATGAGCAAGGTCGTCTCCACAGGGATTGGGTGGATTTATTTCCAAGAGAAAAGAAAATGGGGGGGGGGGGTTATTATAAAAGCAAGGAAACTAAATAAAATAAAATAAAGCAAGGATGAAATCGATGGGAGATAGCTTCTGGTTGAAGGGACAAGTTCAGCCTTGATTCTTATCATTGATCATCGACGCAAGGATAAATTCATATGTTTACAAATAAAGTGGTTATAGCCATTGACAAGCTCTAACAGTTAGCCTCTACTCATATCATTCGACAACCAAAACAAGCTCTTTGATTGCTTCTCTTATTATTAGACAGTCCTAAACAAGCTCTTAGGATTTAATCTATTAATAGCATTAAGAGGGGAGAGACCCAATTCTGGTCAGCGATCTCACAAGCTCGAACCGTTTAAACTAGATCATATATCTTCCTAACATAAATCGAAAACTTGTCCATAATCAATTATGTTAGTTGCCACCATGATTAAACCTACCAATCATATACGAAATTAAAGGTTCAATTGGCTATAGATTATTCTCATTGAATGAGCAAGTATCCTTCTTGCTTAATCAATAAAAATAATCTTCACAGGAAATCGCAGAAAACATATGAATACCCATGAACAATGAACTGAAATAAAAATCAATTAGATCTCACAATTTTTATAGAATCAAAGCTTCTCTAACCTTTCAACCAGAAAATAAAAGCTTACACACACTTCATGTAGAAATCGTAACTTATAGATGAGGGGGGGGGGGCGAATTTTGCTTCTTCCTCTTTGGTTGCTAATTGCTCCCTTCGAAAGTTGAAGCTCTCTTGGTTGATTTTTGATGCCCCTTTGGTGCTAGTCCGACCCCTTTATATAGACTTAGGAGGGAGCTGTCTCCTGCTCCTCTTAGGAGTTCTTTCTCCATTGGGAATTCAGTTCTCTAGTAGATAATGCCTAGATTAGATCTAATCTACTCCTATCTCTTAACTGGTAATTTTAGTCTTTCTTATCTTTCTAGAAATAGAATAGAAAATTGAGTCTGATAGGACTCTTTGATGATTCTTATTTTTGTATGCTAAATTCGTATTGGGCTTCCTCAACGATTTGGGCCGCTACAAGGCTTCTGCTGTGAACTGGGCTTATTTTGCGAACTGGGCTTCTCTACAAGTTGTATAGATTTTGGGCCCGATTTTGACCTCGGTGCATTCCAAATCTATCAAAACTCAAAACATTAAAGTTGTAGAGTTTTTCCTTATCTTTGCAATGCATCTTGATCATCTCAATTGGAGTTTGGATGGGAGAGTTGTGCCCAAATTACCACATGACACCAAAACTATGCAAAATTACCCGATTAGCCTTGCTTTTCACCTAACGCCTTCTTTCGTGCCCTAAATCTAAATACAAGAATAGTGAGTCCAACTAGGCACTAAATAAGTATAAAAGACTGAATATTAAGGGATAAAAATATGATAATTTTCATTCTCATCAAATCCCCCCACACTTAGACATTGCCCGTCCTCGGGCAAGACAAAATTCAAGCTAAATAAGCAAACAATTCTACTAGACTTTAAACTCAATCTTCCTTCATCTTTTTCCACAAATATCCTAAGTCAATTATTGCAAACTGTTAAGTCAACACAACCAAGTTATACTCAACTCATCTATCAGCTAATCCCTTCTTTACTACTACAAACTAGGTAGTAAAATAGGGAAAACATTTTTACTTGCTCTCTTTTTTTTTTCTTTTCTTTTTATCTCCTTGGTGGAAGTAAGTGCATTTTATGCTCCATCTCCCTTTTAGGATTACTTGGTCAGTATGTGCATTTTATGCTCCATCCTACTATTTGAATTGTTGGCTAGTAGGTGCATTTTATGCTCCATCCTACTATTGAATTACTTGGCTGGTAGGTGCATTTTTTGCTCCATCCTACCAATTGCCGCAATAGTGAAATATTTACCCTATTTACTTAAACATGAATTTAGGACTAGCTTAAAAGGGATGGCTTCAGATGAATGGTGTACTCCCAAATCATATTTCTTTACTCAGTTCACAAGAATCTTCCCAGAACATTGTTTCAATTGATTCCAAAAGAGTTGAGTTTTTTTTTTTTTGAACTGAAATAAATATTACTTATCAGATCTTATACTTCTCCCCATACTTAATCTATTCATTGTTGAAATGTAAAGAAAAGGGGGAAATAACTAAACTATATGTGCAAAAACAAGAAGAAAAAGAAAAAAGAAAAAACAAACTTCCCTATTTTTAATAATCATAAACCGGATCCTCTAGGTCTTGTACTTGCAACTTCTAGTGCTTTCCCCTTTCATCCATCATGGGTGGGTTTAAATCTAGAATAGAGACCTGCAAAATAGAGGGTAAAGGTTTTCTGTCAGAAATCGACTACATAATATAAGGAGCATTACCTGACTATTGTAACTCTGGAGAACCATTCAATACAGCAAAAGTTTCCAGCAATTTAGAGCTCAAGGTTAACTCCTCATTCTCAAGATGCTTACTAATGTGATTTCCAATACATCCTTCCCATCAAGTTCAAAAACTTCTTGTGCTGGATCCTTGCACTTAGGATGTAATTCCTTTTGGAGGATTGCTGAAACATTTTCCCCTATGTGGACTTTCTCTTCGCCTTTCAGCTTCTTTTTAGTGGTGCACAACTCCTTGAGGAATTTAGCATAGCGGGGTACTTTATTGATTGCATCAAGGAGGGGAATATTTACCTCAACCTTGCGGAATGTCTCAAGAATATCCTTGTCTTACTCCTCCTTCTTGGATTTTGCAAATCGGTTAGGAAAAGGTGGAGTGGTCACTACAGCTTGGGGTTGTTTACCGCTTGGATCTTGAGTCTAGGGTGGTAGTGCTTCCTTTTCTATTTCCTCTTCAGTTATATTTTAGGCACTTCTTTGCTAGGTTTATTCAGCTCCTTTCCGCTTCTCAAGGTGATCGCACTAACATTCTGCTTCGGGTTGACCCTGGTCTAGGAGGGTAGCCTTCTAGATCCTTGATGAACCTACAATTTATCTATATTTTATGAGGTTTTTGCATGAAATTTTATGATGGTTTAATTAAATTTTGCCATATTTTAGTTTGATTGCAAGAAAGATTTCAGGGGAGCCAAATCAACAAAAAGAAGGCAAAAGCAAGAAAAGAAAACCCAAAATTTATCAAGATCAGCCCGGCCCAGCCATGAGAGCAAGAGAATTTCATTCGGCCCAAGAAGAGCAAGTGAAACTCTTTGGAAAATCCAAGGGAAGAAGCCTAGCAAGAAGGAAATTTTGGCCCAGCCCATTTTTAGCCCAAATAACAGCCTAGAGTATAGCCCACATGAGCTCAAAAGCAAGCTAAGTTGTAGCCCAAATAGCAGCCCAAAGGGAGCTAGGGGCGGCAACTTCTAGGAGTTTCTTGAAGAGAAGGAGGGAGCACTCTAGAAGGTTCATGAGGGTGTAATACACCCCATTCTAGAGGCTTCAAGAAGGGGCAAGAGCCCCCTTGAAAAACTATATAAGGAGGCCTCTAGGAGGGGAGAAAGTTGTTCAATTGCTTGAGAGGAAGGCTCTCCCACTCTTAGAGGTTCGGCCACCTTGAGAGAAGAGAAGAGAAGAAGGCTAGGCGCAAGGAAGAAGAAGAAGAAGGGCTGAAGGAAGTTCAAGACAAGCAAGCTAGAAGAAGAAGGTGAGTTCGAATTGAGGGTTTGTGATTCAAAGATCTTTTGTAATAAATCATTTGTAGTTTCATTCTCTTTTGGTTTGAATTCAGTTTCTTAGTTATATGTTCTTTCTTCTTTCTCCTTGTTTCCATTCTTCCTTGATGTATTTCAGCTTGTAAAATTTCAGTTCAGCAATCTAATTCTTTTTGATTCATTCAAATGGTCATGCATTGTACTTGAAGTTTCTTGAATAAGGGTGTGATTGTAGATTAATTCGGCCAACTAACCTTCAAAACTCAGATCTGAATTCTCAGATCTGAGATTGCAAGATCTGAATTGCTTGAAAGAGAATTCAGATCTGCAATTTTCAGATTGGGCGAATTAATCTACAGCTTGGAATTCCTAGAGTGCTTGAGAGAGACTCTAGGAATTCAGATCTACTATTCAAGAACTGAATTGAGTGCAAGGTTAGAGATAACTTGCACAATTCAGTTGGTGATCAATTCAGATTTGAATTGATGCCTTAGAAGTGTTTGAAGAAATGCATGCATGGGGATTAGATTCTTGCTAGAGATAGAAGAACCGTCACTCATGCATAGGATGAACATGCGCTTGAGAGAGGCTGTTCATGACCTTGGGGTTTCACCAAACCATGGCTCAATCATGATTCATTCGAATGATCCAAATTGATAGATTGCTGAATTATGAGATTGACATTTACTGCTTACTCTTCTAACCTGATTTGAAGGCAATTGGACCAATGATTTAGATAGATTTTAATTTAGGATTTCTTAGCTTTCATTAGAGTTTTGATTTATTTGTTGATCAGATAAGAAGTGCTCAATTTAGTATTGGTAATTGTTTCCTAAATCCTCGTGGGAACGATACTTCACTCTCTACTTTATTACTTGAACGGCTAGTGCACTTGCTAGTGTCACAATGAGCAACACATCAAGTTTTTGGTGCCGTTGCCGGGGATTTAGAGAAACAATATTAGGAAACATTGAGCATTCTTAATCTGATCTCATTCAGCATTGCATTCATAGTTGGGTTAATTTGCTAACTTTTTCATTTCAGCTTGGACTGCAACTGCTGTACTACTGTAGTTATGTTTCTTCTTTCTTAAGTAGATTACTTTCTTTTTCTGGTTTCAGTTTCATTTTAATAAAGGCATATTTGATTTCTATTCAATCTTGATGTTGTTCCCTTCAAAAAGAAAAAAAAAAGAAAAAATTCACATAAACATGAGTGTTGCAGATCTGAGTTGGCATTCGGCACTCAAATCAGCAGATTTCAGATCTGCAGCACTCAGCTGAAAAGAATTGCTTGTGTTTCAGATTTTATTATTCTTTTCTTTCATTACAAAAAGAAAAAAAAAACAAATGAAAAAAAAAGGGGAGATATTTTGAACAACCAGAGGAGCAATTGAGAATTCGGATCAGAACTCAGATCTGAGTTCAGATCTGAATTCTGCTATTGCAGATCTGCAACAGTTCAGATCTGAGTTCCTCTGATCTCAGACCTGAACTGATGAAATTTTGAGGGGAATTGGGTGTCATCACCACCCCAATTCACCCTAGGGCACTTCTGCTATTCCCCAAAAACAATTTGGTAGCAATAACTGAAGGTAAGGCAATTGAGAATTCAGATCCAAACTCAGACTTGAGTTCAGATCTGAATTCTGCTGTTACAGATCTGCTCAGTTCAGATCTGAATTCCTCTGAACTCAGATCTGAACCGATGCAATTTTGAGGTGAATTGGGTGCCATCACTACCCCAATCCACCCTATGATACATCCAACCTGCCTCAAGGGTGAATGGATAGCAAAGAATGAGAGAAATTCAAATCTGAAATGCAGTTGATATGATGTGAGGACTGAACTGATACAGAGCATACTATGAATTCTGGGTGGACTGAATTCTTAGCTTTACCCACTTGTAACCGAGCTACATTAGCTAAGGAGGTGTATGTTTGGATTGAATAATTGTTATGCCTCAGATATTTAAGAAAAATTAGCACTTTCCAAGTATTTCTATTAGCATTCAGATCTGTAGCAGGGCTGCTATAGTGCAACAGTTAGCAGACCTGATTTCAGATTTCTACAAAAGTTGTATGGACCGAATAGCTTGCAATACCAAACATTGCAGACCCAATTTTCAGGTCTTAGCAAGTGTTTGATATGCATCAGCTATACAGGTTTGAGCTTCAATTGTAGAGTTTAAAATCTTTAACCCAAGCCTAACTCAGGACTGGTTTTAGTTTATTTCAGATCCTTTTAAATTTTTTTTTTTCAGATCAGATCTGATTTCATCCCTAAAGCATCATAGAATTGATTCCAACCTTAATGAATGTATATTGTAGTGTATACCAATGAGTGTGTATGAGATATCCAGCTCAGATCTGAATTATTATTTATTAATTTCTCTAGACTAACAATACCAAAGACTTGTAGATCTGAACTCAGATCTAAATTGGGTCTGAATTCAGATGTTGCAATCGATGGATGTAGATAAAGGAACCTTGAATAAGATGATTGGTTTAAATCTGCTTTTAGTATAATCGGCTTCATTTATTCATGATAGGATGTAGGTTTTGTATTCCAATAATTCACTTTACATTTTCAGTGTGATAGGATTAGTTATTTATTTTCTTTTGTGAATATTGGCATTTTTATTGCTTTGACTTTAACAGTTTATGACAAGCAGACCTGAACTGGAAGAGATCCTTTACGACCCGGAGATTGAACGGACTCTCCGTGTCCGTTTGAGAGCTGCTAAGCAAGTCAGACAAGAAGCACAAGAAATGGCTGAACAAAGAACTATGATGGATTATGCCAAGCCCACCCTCACCGGGACTGTCTCCAGCATTATCAGGCCAACTATTGCTGCCAATAACTTCGAAATTAAACCGGCCATAATCCAAATGATACAAAATACGGTTCAGTTTTGTGGTATGGCCCATGAGGATCCGAATGCCCATATTGCTAACTTCTTGGAAATTTGTGACACCTTCAAACACAATGGAGTAAGTGATGATGCCATCCGGCTGAGGTTATTCCCATTTTCTTTGAAGGATAAAGCCAAAGCTTGGTTGAACTCATTACCGGCAGGATCTATAGCCACATGGGACGAAATGGCCAGCCGTTTTCTCTCTAAATATTTTCCCCCTTCTAAAACTGCTAAAATGAGGAATGACATCACTACTTTTTTCCAGCAAGAGGGGGAATCTTTATATGAGTCATGGGAACGTTACAAGGAGCTGTTAAGGAGAGTTCCTCACCATGGCCTCCCCATTTGGCTGCAAGTGCAGACTTTCTATAATGGTCTTACTGACTCAAATAAGACCATATTAGATGCTGCAGCCGGAGGATCCATAAATAATAAAACTCCTGAGGTTGCCCATGCACTTATTGAGGAAATGGCAGCCAACAATTATCAATGGCATTCGGAAAGAACTCAAACTAGGAAGCAGCAAGGCTTGCATAATGTTGACACTTATACAGCACTATCTGCACAAATAGGAGTACTCAGTAAAAAAATAGATGAAATGCAGATAGCTGCCATGCATGTGCAGCCTCTTAATTGTGAATTGTGTGGGGGAGGCCACATCAGTACAGACTGCCAAGTTGGCAATCAGTTCAGACCATCTACTGAACAAGTTGACTATGTTAGCAATTCGTCAAGACAGCAGGGTTACCAGAGTCACCATACTTTTCATCCAGGATGGAGGGGACATTCAAACCAGTCCTGGCCAAATCAGCATATTTCCAAGCCGTTCCACCAGACTTATCATCAGCCTGAACCAAAATCCAATTTGGAGGAACTGATGACAAAATTTATAGCAGGTGCAGAAACTAGGTTCCAGAACCAGGAAGCCTCAATCAAAAACCTGGAAAACCAAGTGGGGCAATTGGCACAATTAATCTCTTCCAGACTGCCGGGAACTCTTCCAAGCAACACTGAAGTGAATCCATGAGAGCAGGTGCAAGTTATTACCTTAAGAAGTGGAAAAGAGTTGCCTGAGGTAGAAAAGAAGAATTTGGCTGAACCCAAGGCAGAAACAAGCCTTGGGACCAGACAACAGAAGACGGAACAACCAGAAGCACAACAAGGGATGCACCAACAACCACAAGTTCCATTCCCTAACAGGCTGAAGCAACAAAAATTGGAGAAGGAATTTGGTAAGTTTCTTGAAATATTTAAAAGTTTACATATTAATATTCCTTTTGCTGATGCTTTAGCCCAGATGCCACACTATGCAAGGTTTTTGAAGGAATTATTGGCAAACAAAAGGAAACTAGGAGATGTGGCTACAGTTGCATTAAATGAGGAATGTTCTGCTATCCTTCTGAACAAGCTGCCTCAGAAACTCAAAGATCCAGGGAGTTTCACTATTCCTTGTACCATTGGCAGTTTAAAAATTGAAAAAGCTTTATGTGACTTGGGAGCTAGCATCAATTTAATGCCATATTCTATCTTCAAGAAATTGGGGTTGAATGAACCCCAACCCACTAGAGTGGCATTACAATTGGATGATAGATCCATTAGACATCCTAGGGGGATCATAGAAGATGTGTTAGTTAAAGTTGACAAATTCATTTTTCCAGTTGATTTCATTGTGTTAGACATGCAAGAAGATGTGGAGGTCCCGCTTATCCTAGGGAGACCTTTCCTGGCTACCGGGAAAGCAATGATTGATGTCCAACAAGGACAACTCAGCCTTAGGATACAAGATGAGGAGATAATTTTTAAAATGTCTGATGCTATGAAACATGCACCCTCTAGTGATGATTCTTGTTTTATGATTGATGCCATTGAATTGACAATTGATGAATGCTTCCAGGTAAGTAGAATAACTAATCCTCTTGAACTCTGCCTCCAGCAGGGAGAACTTGAAGAAGCAGAAAATGAAAAAATAAACCTCATGATAGCATACCTGAACGATAAGCCTCAATTCAAGGGAAAGGGGTTTCTTAAATTAGAGAACTTAGGCAAATTGCCCGGACCATCAGGTAAGCCATCACCCCAAGAACCCCCCACCCTTGAACTGAAGCAATTACCATCCCATTTAGAGTATGCTTTCCTTGAGGAACCATCAGATCTCCCCGTGATAATTTCCGCAGCACTGAATCCCTTACAAAGAGAAAAATTATTAAGAGTGCTGCGGGAACACAAGAATGCTATAGCTTGGAAGGTAGAAGATATCAAAGGCATTAATCCATCAATCTGCACTCACAGAATTTTGATGAAAGAGGACAGCAAGTCTTCTGTTCAGCCCCAAAGGCGCCTGAATCCCAACATGAAAGAAGTGGTAAAGGCTGAAATAATTAAGTTGTTAGATGCTGGGATCATTTATCCTATTTCTGATAGTTCTTGGGTAAGCCCTGTGCAAGTTGTGCCCAAAAAAGGGGGTACGACTGTTGTTCCAAATGAGAAAAATGAACTCATCCCTACTAGAACCATTACCGGATGGCGTGTGTGTATTGACTATAGAAAATTAAATGAAGCCACCCGGAAGGACCATTTCCCTCTCCCATTTATGGATCAAATGTTGGAGAGGCTAGCCGGGCATGAGTATTATTGTTTCTTGGATGGATATTCAGGGTATAACCAGATACCAATTGCACCAGAAGATCAAGAAAAGACCACTTTTACTTGCCCATATGGAACCTTTGCATACCGAAGGATGCCCTTTGGGTAATGCAATGCCCCAGCAACCTTTCAGTGATGTATGATGTCTATATTTTCTGATATGGTTGAAAAATTTATTGAGATCTTCATGGATGATTTTTCAATTTTTGGCTCTTCGTTTGATGCATGTTTGAATAATCTGGAACAAGTGCTTACTAGATGTAAAGAAACACATCTTGTGTTGAATTGGGAGAAATGTCATTTTATGGTGCAAGAAGGCATAGTGCTTGGACACAAGATCTCTCAAAGAGGTATAGAAGTCGACAAGGCCAAGGTGGAGGCAATTGAAAAATTGCCAACCCCAACATCTGTTCGTTCTTTGAGATGTTTCTTAGGACATGTCGGATTGTATAGAAGGTTTATTAAAGATTTCTCAAAAATTTCCAAGCCATTATCTACCTTGCTTCAGAAAGAAGTGCCTTTTGAATTTTCAACTGAATGCCTTCATGCTTTCAACATCTTGAAAGACAAATTGATCCATGCACCTATCATGGTAGCACCAGATTGGACCCTCCCATTTGAATTGATGTGTGATGCGAGTGATTTTTCTATAGGAGCTGTTTTAGGACAAAGAATGAACAAACATTTTCAGCCAATTTACTATGCTAGCAGAACCTTGACTGGACCCAACTCAATTACACCACCACAGAAAAGGAGCTGCTAGCAGTAATATTTGCACTTGATAAGTTTCGTTCATATCTGATATTATCCAAGGTTGTTGTCCACACAGATCACTCGGCATTAAGGCACTTGCTTACCAAGCAAAACTCAAAACCAAGACTGATCAGGTGGATCCTTTTATTGCAAGAGTTTGACATTGAGATTAGAGACCTGAAGGGTGCTGCAAACCTGGCTGCTGACCATCTCTCCCGGTTGGACACGGTAAGCTCAAAAGAGGAGATAACCAGCAACATTCGAGAAGAATTTCCGGATGAGCAGTTGTACTCAATACAGAAATACTCATATCCTTGGTATGCTGATTTTGCTAATTATCTAGCTGCACAAGTCCTTCCTCCTAACCTTTCATATCAACAGAAAAAGAAATTCTTTTCTAATGTAAAATACTATCTGTGGGAGGAACCCTTTTTGTATAAATTGTGTGCAGATCAGATCATAAGGAGATGTGTCCCCGAGGAGGAGATGGAGTCGGTACTCCAATTTTGTCATGATAAAGAAGCAGGAGGTCATTTTGGAGCTAGTCGCACTGCAGCCAAGGTTTTGCAATCAGGTTTTTATTGGCCCACACTCTTCAAAGATGCCCATCGGTATGTGTCCACATGTGACAAATGCCAAAGATCGGGAAACATTTCCCGATGGAATGAAATGCCCCTTTCCAATATTTTAATCTATGAAATCTTTGATGTTTGGGGTATAGATTTCATGGGACCTTTCCCGAATTCTTTTGGGAATAAGTACATCCTCGTTGCAGTTGACTATGTATCCAAATGGGTAGAAGCCATGGCTTTACCCACAAATGACTCAAGAAGGGTGGTACACTTCCTAAAGAAGCTATTCTCCCGATTTGGCACTCCGCGAGCTATAATTAGTGATAGGGGAACTCACTTCTGCAATAGCCAATTTGAGAGGTTAATGCAGAAATATGGAATTACACATAAATTAGCTACCCCTTATCACCCTCAAACCAGTGGCCAAGTGGAGTTGGCTAACAGGGAACTCAAAAGAATTCTGGAAAAGACCGTAGCATCCGCTAGAAAAGATTGGTCCATCAAATTAGATGATGCATTATGGGCATACAGAACTGCATTTAAGACACCCATTGGCATGTCCCCCTACAGATTGGTCTTTGGTAAAGCATGCCATTTACCAGTTGAATTGGAACACAAGGCCTATTGGGCTCTTAAATTCTTAAATTTTGACATTCAGGCCATAGGGGCTAAAAGGCGGTTGCAATTGAATGAATTGGATGAATTCAGACTTACCACCTATGAGAATGCCAAAGTTTATAAAGAAAGAATAAAAAAATGGCATGATAAGAACTTGCTGAGACGGGACTTTTATGTAGGCCAACAGGTATTGTTATATAATTCCCGTCTCCACTTGTTTCCAGGTAAGCTGAGATCCAGGTGGTCTGGACCCTTTACCATTTCACAGGTTTTTCCCCATGTTCAGCGCCTGAAACCATATTTAATGGGCAGTACTGTACCCCCTCCATCCACTGTTTATCTAGATAACCAATAATCTCTTATGCTTGCTCATGAACAAGTTAATGAATCTTTTTGTCATTTATCTTTTCAGAATATTAGTTAGTAAAATAAAGATCTTTTTCTCAAAATTCCAATTCTTTAAGGACTCAGTTCATCATTTTCTTTTCTTCAGTTTGCTCTAGCAAGTGTGACTCTCTAACACTACGAACATTGAGGACAATGTTCATCTTAAGTGTGGGGGAGTGAGCCCGAGGCTAGGGTATGGGGGTTGAAACCATGCACCTCATGCACCCCAACACACATATGCAGGCAATGACATAACCTAAAAAAAAGACTGGAACCCCTCAAGTTCATTACTATTTATTTGATGATTTTTTTTAAGAAGGAATTCAATGAGTTGAGGGAGACTGATGTACTTGTTAAGTTTTTATTCTTGTGAATGACCCAATTTGATTTATGCATGAGAAAAGGGGAGCTGAATATGCTTTTCAGCATGACTAGCCCTAACTATCTTCATGTGTATGGAAGCCCTTGATTTCATGGTTAATGGTCAAGAGAGCTAGTGCACATCTGAAGTGCTGATTCTTGAGGTTCAATAATTGCAAAGAAGGACAAAAGCCCAAATTGACTCCGCTATTTTGAGCTGAATAGTAAAACTAGCAGCTTAGAACATGAGTCCTACCTCAAGTAAGTGACCGGTGTGAGATGGAGCATAAGATGCACTCACACCAAAAAAAAAAAAAAAAAAAGAGAAAAGTAAAAGAGAGAGAAAAGTGTGAGATGGAGCATAAAATGCACTCACACCGAAAAAAAAAAAAATAAAAAGGGTGAGATGGAGCATAAGATGCACTCACCCTTAGAAATAAGTAATTGTGGTGACAACCGAGGTTCAAAGGGACACTCTAAAATTGAACTCTCATTGAGATTTAGTTACAGATGTGAAACTTAGTGAAATTTGATTATTAACCTTGACAATTAAGGAGCTGATTTATATATGAATTAGGAGTGAAGGCTAGACTATGATGAAATTCATATTCTCATTTCCTCGGATCTGATACATATCTTAAATGGTAATTTACAAGATTAAGAGTTGAGCACTTACAAAAGTTCCCCGACTACTCAATGCATTTCTATCTTAAAAAGTTCACCAGGTAAATGGTGAGAACAGAAGGGGGGAATGTTAAGTTTATGGCTGATGTCTTTGCTTGAGGACAAGCAAAAGCTTAAGTGTGGGGGTATTTGATGAACCTACAATTTATCTATATTTTATGAGGTTTTTGCATGAAATTTTATGATGGTTTAATTAAATTTTGCCCTATTTTAGCTTGATTGCAAGAAAGATTTTAGGGGAGCCAAATCAACAAAAAGAAGGCAAAAGCAAGAAAAGAAAACCCAAAATTTATCAAGATCAGCCCGGCCCAGCCATGAGAGCAAGAGAATTTCATTCGGCTCAAGAAGAGCAAGTGAAACTCTTTGGAAAATCCAAGGGAAGAAGCCTAGCAAGAAGGAAATTTTGGCCCAGCCCATTTTTAGCCCAAATATCAGCCTAGAGTATAGCCCACATGAGCTCAAAAACAAGCTAAGTTGTAGCCCAAATAGCAGCCCAAAGGGAGCTAGGGGCGGCAACTTCTAGGAGTTTCTTGAAGAGAAGGAGGGAGCACTCTAGAAGGTTCAGGAGGGGTGTAATACACCCCATTCTAGAGGCTTCAAGAAGGGGCAAGAGCCCCCTTGAAAAACTATATAAGGAGGCCTCTAGGAGGGGAGAAAGTTGTTCAATTGCTTGAGAGGAAGGCTCTCCCACTCTTAGAGGTTCGGCCACCTTGAGAGAAGAGAAGAGAAGAAGGCTAGGCGCAAGGAAGAAGAAGAAGAAGGGCTGAAGGAAGTTCAAGACAAGCAAGCTAGAAGAAGAAGGTGAGTTCGAATTGAGGGTTTGTGATTCAAAGATCTTTTGTAATAAATCATTTGTAGTTTCATTCTCTTTTGGTTTGAATTCAGTTTCTTAGTTATATGTTCTTTCTTCTTTCTCCTTGTTTCCATTCTTCCTTGATGTATTTCAGCTTGTAAAATTTCAGTTCAGCAATCTAATTCTTTTTGATTCATTCAAATGGTCATGCATTGTACTTGAAGTTTCTTGAATAAGGGTGTGATTGTAGATTAATTCGGCCAACTAACCTTCAAAACTCAGATCTGAATTCTCAGATCTGAGATTGCAAGATCTGAATTGCTTGAAAGAGAATTCAGATCTGCAATTTTCAGATTGGGCGAATTAATCTACAGCTTGGAATTCCTAGAGTGCTTGAGAGAGACTCTAGGAATTCAGATCTACTATTCAAGAACTGAATTGAGTGCAAGGTTAGAGATAACTTGCACAATTCAGTTGGTGATCAATTCAGATTTGAATTGATGCCTTAGAAGTGTTTGAAGAAATGCATGCATGGGGATTAGATTCTTGCTAGAGATAGAAGAACCGTCACTCATGCATAGGATGAACATGCGCTTGAGAGAGGCTGTTCATGACATTGGGGTTTCACCAAACCAAGGCTCAATCATGATTCATTCGAATGATCCAAATTGATAGATTGCTGAATTCTGAGATTGACATTTACTGCTTACTCTTCTAACCTGATTTGAAGGCAATTGGACCAATGATTTAGATAGATTTTAATTTAGGATTTCTTAGCTTTCATTAGAGTTTTGATTTATTTGTTGATCAGATAAGAAGTGCTCAATTTAGTATTGGTAATTGTTTCCTAAATCCTCGTGGGAACGATACTTCACTCTCTACTTTATTACTTGAACGGCTAGTGCACTTGCTAGTGTCACAATGAGCAACACATCAATCCTTGAGATTCTAATCGATTCATAGCAGTTGCCAATCGGCTGAACTGATTCTCCAGGTTTTGGATGCTTATCCTTGTCTCCTGTTGAAATTGTTGGGTTTTAGTTGTAAGTGCTTTAACAATTTCATCTAGACATACATGGGTTAGACGATGAATATTGTGGAGCTGGTGGTATAGACTGATATTATTGTTGGAAGCTGAAGGGCTTGGCTTTGTAGCTAAGGTTAGGATGATCCCTCCATCCTGCATTGTAAATATTTGAATAGGGACCGTATCTCCTATGAGGGAACCCTCCAACAACATTGGCTTATTCATAGGGTTCATCTTAAAGTGTAGGGCACATGTCGGTAGGATGACCCATAGTTGAACAAATGCCACAAGTCTTTACCTGCTGTAGATGGCCTATTACCAATTTTTCCATAAGAGAGGTGAGGGTATCTAATCTTTGACGAATGGAAGAAATACTTACTTCACTGACCCTCCTTGGAATGGGCTCTTGTCTGTTGCCAAACTGCTGTGCATTGGCTGCCATGTTTGAGATTAATTCTCTTTCTTGAGTAGGAGTTTTATTCACCAGCACAACTCCGCTTGCTGCATCAATCATACTTCTATCCATTGGCAATAGTCCTTCGTAGAAATATTGGATAAGGAGCTGGTCTGGAATCTGATGTTGCGGACAGCTAACACAGAGTTGCTTAAATCTCTCCCAGTACTCATAGAGAGTTTCTCCGCTGAATTGTCTTATCCCGTAGATTTCCTTTCTGATGTTAACAACTCGGGAGGCAGGGAAGAACTTTTCAAGAAATTTCTTTTTCATCTCGTTCCATGTGGTGATAGAACCGGAGGGTAAGTAGTAAAGCCAATCCTTAGCTTTATCAGCTAATGAGAAAGGAAAGGCACGCAGCTTGATTTGCTCCTTGGTAACACCTTGAGGTTTCATGCTCAAGTAGATTGCATGGAATTCTTTTAGATGTTTGTGGGGATCTTCACCTGAAAGTCCATGAAAAGTAGGAAGTAAGTGAATAAGACCAGATTTTAGTTCGAAGGGTACTGTTAGATCTGCATATTCGATGTTGAGTGGCTGTTGGTGCAGATCTGGTGTGGCTAGCTCTCTAAGAGTTCTCTTGTTGGCCATGGTTTCTTTTTCAGGGTGGTTAGATGGCTTGACGAGTTCTGCAGCCGACTTCACCCCGGGAAATGGGAGTGATGCTGATTGGTTGCGACGTTGTTTGGCTTCCTTTCTTGAATGGCAAACTGTGTTTTCGATCTCGGGATCGTACTAGAGTTCACCTACTCGAGAAGTGCGAGGCATAAACCAAGCAAAAGGGAATAAATCTACTTAGGACACCAATCCCCAACAACAACACCAAAATTTGGTGGGTGTCAAATCCGACCAAAGATAAATGTCCTGCTCAAATTAAATATTTTTGTAGATAGTGATGAGCAAGGTCGTCTCCACAGGGACTGGGTGGATTTATTTCCAAGAGAAAAGAAAATGGGGGGTTGTTATAAAAGCAAGGAAAATAAATAAAATAAAATAAATTGAAGGGACAAGTTCAGTCTTGTTTCTTATCATTGATCATCGACGCAAGGATAAATTCATATGTTTACGAATAAATTGGTTATAACCATTAACAAGCTCTAACGACTAGCCTCTACTCATATTATTTGGCAACCTAAACAAGCTCTTTGATTGCTTCTCTTATTAATAGACAGTCCTAAACAAACTCTTAGGATTTAATCTATTAATAGCATTAAGAGGGGAGAGATCCAATTCTGGTCAACGATCTCACAAGCTCGGACCATTTAAACTAGATCATATATCTTCCTAATATAAATTGAAAACTTGTCTATAATCATTTATGTTAGTTGCCACCATGATTAAACCTAACAATCATATACGAAATTAGAGGTTCAATCGGCCATAGATTATTCTCATTGAATGAGCAAGGGATCCTTCTTATTTAATCAATAAAAATAATCTTCACAGGAAATCGCAAAAAACATATGAATACTCATAAACAATAAATTGAAATAAAAATCAATTGGATCTCACAATGTTTATAGAATCAAAGTTTCCCTAATCTTTCAACCAGAAAATAAAAGCATACACACACTTCATGTAGAAATTGCAGCTTCCAGATGAGGGGGGGGGGGAGAATTCTATTTCTTCCTCCTTGGTTGCTGATTGCTCCCTTCGAAGGTTGAAGCTCTTGGATGATATTTGATGCCCCTTGGGTGCTAGTCTGCCCCCTTTATATAGACTTAGGAGGGAGTTGTCTCCTGCTCCTCTTAGGAGTTCTTTCTCCATTGGGAGTTCAGTTCTCTAATAGATAATGCCTAGATTAGATCTAATCTACTCCTATCTCTTAATTGGTAATTTTAATCTCTCTTATCTTTCTAGAAATACAACAGAAAATTGAATCTGATAGGACTCTTTGATGATTCTTATTCTTGTATGCTAAATTCGTATTGGGCTTCCTTAATGATTTGGGCCGCTGCAAGGCTTCTCTGTGAACTGGGCTTCTCTATGAGTTACTTAGAATTCGGGTCCGATTTTGACCTTGATGCAGGTTGAATCTATAACACTCAAAACATGAAAGTTGTAGAGGTTTAAATTATCTTTCCAATTCATCTTGAATCATATCAATCGGAGTTCGGATGGGAGAGTTATGCCCAAATTACCACACGGCACCGAAACTATGCAAAATTACCTAATTAGCCTTGTTTTTTCACCTAACGCCTTCTTTCGTGCCCTAAATCAAAATGCAAGAATAGTGATTTCAATTAGGCACTAAATAAGTATAAAAGATTGAATATTAAGGGATAAAAATATGATAATTTTCATTGTCATCAGAATCCTATACATTTTGTCTAAAAAAATAAAAAAAAATATTTACATACCAAAAAAAAAATAAAGAATGCAGGGTATGTAGATCTTGGCGCCATAAAATATTTCGATCTCCACCACACAGACAATCGAAATATTCAAGAAATAATCACATAACCATTCCATAATTATAATAGAATAATAAAGAATTAATTTTCAGATCATATCCCCAAAACTAAGAATCGAATTCTTAGAAAATTATCAGTTTGCGCAATTCGGGTAGAACAGTTTCTGCCCATTTGCGCAGCTTCAGATCTGGTCTAAATTTGGTTTAAGACTTGAACCTGGCTCTGATACCACTAAAGGGAAGGGAGATCCATCATATGCATGGCTGAACCGTGTAAGGTGACTGGGTGAAATTTCAAAAATTTTCTTTCTCCCTTCCGGGAATCATATTCATAGTTTTAGAAAAACTATATTTTTCAAGGTTCATTCTTGAGACAAACTGGACCAGATTTGAAACCAAAAAAATAGAGAGCTATACCCGATAAGGAATCCACAAACATAGCTTCCAAAGGTGGTGTTGACACCCAAAGAGGTCATGAAATCCTACCTCCACTGAAGATGGCACAACTTGAGATGAAGCAGGATTAACAAAGTAGTCCTTCAACAAGAACTGCAATCCTTCAGCAAGGATCACGCAAGGGAGGTGAGCACAAATTCAGATCTGATTTTTTCTAGCAAAAATCAGAATCAAGATCTTATCTTGATAAGTCTAAGGACTAGAGATCGGACAGGGTAGGGCGACTAGAACAGAGGAAAGAACTGATTTAAGAAAAAGTGTTAAACTAAAGGAGTTCGCCCTCTATTTATAACCTTTCAAGATCAGCTTCTAAATCCTATTAGGAAAGAGTTTTTTGATCCAAATCTTTATTTGGATTTGAACTCTTAAGTGGATAAGACTTATCTTATTCTCTTGCTAATCCAAATGCAGATCTAAACCCAGATTTGCCCATGTTTATAATTACATTAACCCAGTTCAATAGGGGTTTAATCCCATTAAGTTATCAAGCTCACTTCCCTTTTAATTGTTGGCTGACTTTACTCTCTTTGTATGGTGTGGGACCCTAACATGGATCTTCACAAAAGCCATATGGGTTCCGCCTAGCCTCTGTTACAAGGCCTAGCCAAATTCACTATTGAACACAATGAACTCTTGAGCCCATCAATATGGGCTCTTAGCAGGCCCAACATTTACAATAAATGGTCATTGGGTCCAGCCACTTTATGAAGGCCCAAGGAATATGGTCTTAGGTGAGATTAGTCCATCAAGTATATAAGCCCTAAATGGTTTTACACTTAACCTCTCAGTCCATAATGATCAAACACTACTCGACAAGAGAGGACCTCTTCATTGGCTTGAACTGCCGGCAGTTTAGGTTTCTATCAGAGAAAGTGTTGTCCCTGATCATTCACTTTGTTTGACAAAGGGGTTGATTCTGTCACTATTATCACCCAGTTTGGTGAATTCTCAGGCTGCCTCAACATACCCAAGTTTTGTCCCCCGCTAAGGATCTCATTGATTGGCATATCAAAGACAGCCCGATCTAACACCTAGTGCAGTACCATAATCGAGTCTAGGGGTTAAGTCTAACTTTCCTATTTTTTCCATCTATCTCTATGGTTTAGGGCATAACCGAAAAAATGGTCCGGTTTAGAGTTTTAAGCAAACCCACACTACATGTGCTTCGAGCTAACCTTGGCAGCTAAGACAAGCTGCCCCAATTGACTTGGCAGCACATTAGTGTTAGCCTTGGTAGGATAAACCTCCTCAGGTCTATCCAACAGTTGTGAAGATTCTAAACTAACACGAGTCTCATAAGTATCTAGTTTATGGATAATTATACAAAAACATATTAGATATAACATGAATCAATTATGTCCTTTTATACATTTAAAATAAATGTCAAAATGTACATCAATCTGATTAGAGATAAGGGCATACATTGTCTAACACTAGGTATGTGCAAATAACGGGTTTTAGGTTCGAGTAGCATTGTAGTGTTAGACACATCAAAATGAAATCTATGATAGATGATTGGCTAAATCCAAGAATTTAGGGTTTAAATTTTGTGTGATTGGTTGTTTAAGGATTTTGTTTCACATGATGGAGTTTGAACAGGGATCAAGTATGTTGTTGTGGCATAATCAAGACCATCAAAGGGGAATCATGTAGATTTAACGATGGATTTATGGTCATTTTGGATAAAATTTGGTTTCTTAGGATTTTGACATGTTTTAAAGTGATTGGTGTAGTCTAACCGGGCATCTGGAATGTAGGAGATGGGTTAAGGAAGGTATCAACCAGAAATTGGGTGTTAACAGCTACACCTCTTTGTTTGAGGTAGTGAACTACTGAACAACAATGAAAAAATAACACTTAGAGGTTTTTGTGTGGGACAAGAGATTAGGGGAGGAAATTTTTCTACTAGAATTTCGGTCAAGGTCAAAGTTGATATAGTGCAATACCCTTGCTTAGAAGGCATAGTTCCATCCCAAGCCTCAGTTGGCAAATGCAACTATCACACAAACAATAAAGTGGTGTCATCCAAGAAGAAGTCATTGATTCGTTTGTTTCTTCTTTTGTTTCTTTTTTTTTTGGGCAACTTTGGTCACTTGACTTAATTTTAATATCAGCTTTATCTTAAGATTTCTAATGATGGGTTATTTTTTTATACCCAATACATTGATTTGGTTTGGTTGTCTAATGATTTGATTTCACTTGACAATTGGATTGACTTTGATTTTTGATACCCTAACTCTTTATTTTTCTTCTTTGCTTTTAATAATTTTTATCTTAACTATATTTGATAATTTTGAATTTGACGATTTGAATACTTGTAACTTTGGAAAACCTAATTTTGAATTTTGCCATTTAATGAATTTTGAAATTTGACGAGTCTTATTCTCGATTTTTGGTAACTTGGATATTTGATTTTTTTATTTAATTTGACAATCCGATTAATTTACTTTGATAAATTTGATTTTTAATATTTGAAAAATTTGATCATTTATGCTTTTGATATTTGATGACCTTAATTTGATAATTTCAAGGTTTGTTATTTGATGAATTTGATAACTACGATATTTGATGAATTTGATTTGATAATTTCGAACTTGATAACTTTGATATTTGTTGACCTTAATTTGATAATTTCAAGGTTTGTTATTTGATGAATTTGATAACTACGATATTTGATGAATTTGATTTGATAATTTCGAACTTGATAACTTTGATATTTGTTGATTTTTAATGAATTTGGTATTTTAATGATTCAATTTTGATTTTTGATATTTAGTGAATTTATTTGATAACTTAGATGAGTTTGATAACTTTGATATTTGATTATTTGATTTTATTTTTTTATATTTGATGAATTTGATATTTGATATTTGATGATCTGATGAATTGGATAATTTTGATATGTTTGATATTTGATGATTTGATGACTTTGATATTTGATGATTTGATTTTGATAAATTTGATATTTAATGAATTTGATGAGTTTGATGATTTGATTTTTATTTTTTAATATTTGATGAATTTGATGATTTTTGATTTTGATATTTGATATTTTATGAGTTTGATGACTTTGATATTTGATGAATTGATCTTTGATTTTGAATTTTGATATTTGATATTTGATATTTGATATTTGATATTTGATGATTTAATTTTGATTTGATATTTGATGAGTTTGATGATTTAATTTTGATATTTGATATTTAATGAATTTGATAATTTTTATACTTGATTATTTGATATTTCTGATGAATTAGATAATTTGGATCTTTGATGATGGTATTTGATTTTTTTTTGAATTTTATTTATTATTATTATTACTTTTTTTGGAAAAATATTGTGGATGCATAGCCTTTGAAGAGGAGCGAGGTCAAGGTTAACTCTGTCCAGTCATGAGCCCTTAAATAACCTTGGTCTAACTTTAGTCTTGTTGTAATTCTTTGAATTGGGAGGTGTATCAAACACTGAAGTAAGGTCTCTTATAGAACTAAAGAAGGAGAAGACTTTGCACTCATTCAAATAGAGGAGAGAACATGCTAACGATAGGATTCCCTAGCCTACTGATAAGCTGGACCCCCTTTTTATTATTTTTTTTTCTCTTTTTTCTTTCTATTTTTTCTCTCTCCTTTTGCCCTTTTTTGCCCTTAGTACCTTGATCGAAGTTTTCACCGAACCTGGGTGTCACCTAATTGTTGAGCACCAAAGCCATTACTAGTTTTCATCCAGGTAGGATAAATTTGATCTTGCCATGACCTGGTGCTTTTACTTAGAGTGCCCTTTTGGGTTTTCACTTTACCCTTCTAAGTCGTGTGATTACTTGTTATTTCTCCCCACTCACTCCTTCTCTCATCATTGCCACAAGGGGATTGGGAGACACCTTCTTTGTCATCCAATTCCACGTTCCTATTGAAGGGATGGGAGATCCATCGAATGGATGGCCGACTCCTACAGGAAGGTTGGGTGAAATTTCAAAATTTTCTTTCTCTCCCATCTGTGAATTGCATTCCCTAGGTTAGAAAATTACACTTTCAAGGTTCATTCTTGAATCCAAAATTGTACTAGATCTAAAACTGAAAGAGAGTGAGGGATATACCTGATACAGAGTAACAGTAACTCCCAACGCAGGTGTTCATACCCAAAGAGAAGACCAAAACCCGCTTCCACTGAAGATGACATAGTGTGTAGTGAAACAGGATTAGCAGGATTGTTCTTTGGCAAGAACCTGAATTCTTCAGTAAGAATCAAGCAAGGGTTGGTGAGCACGACTTCAGGTTGTTTCTTTTACCAAGAAACAATATCAAGAACCTTTCTTGATTAGATCCATAAGTGGAGATCAAACTGAGTAGGGACGAGAAGAATTGGGGAAGAATTTTGTAATTTTCTATTGTGAAATTTGAGGAATTCGCTCCTTATTTATAGCCTTCTTGGATCAACCTCCTGATCTAATTAGGAGAGAGTTTCTTAATCCAAATCTTATATTTGGATCTGGACTCTTAAATGGATAAGACTTACCTTATCCTTCATCTAATCCTAATTAGTTTAAAACTGAATTTGCCCCCTTTTAATTAACTAACTTAAGCCCAATTCGAATTGGGCTTTAGGCCCATTAAGCTTATGTGCTCACTTACTCCTTAACCTACTACCTAGTTGGCTCTCTTTGTATGGCGTGGGACCCTAACATTGATCTACACATCAGCCACATGGGTTTAACTCAACCTTTGTTACAAGGCCTGGTCAAATTCATTGTAGGAGACAGTGAATCCTTGAGTCCATCACCATGGGCTCTTAACGGGCCCAACATTTATACTAAATGGTTCTTAGATCCAGCCACCTTATGAAAACCCAAGAACTGTGGGCAGATGCAAGATTAGCCCATCAGGTATTACCCTCAATGGTCTTACATTTAACCTCTACCTCTCAGCCCTTAATGATCAAACACTGCCTGACAAGAGAGGACCTCTCCCTTGATTGCAAGGTACAGTGCTACACTCTCTATTCACATGGATCCTGGGAATGAAAACCATTTGAAAACATTTTGAAACCATAAAATATAAGTATATCTTTATATAAATATATTTTACAAAACCAAATTTCAAACATATTTGAAATCAACTACCAGCAGTTTAGGTTTCCATCAGAGCGAGTGCATTCTCCAATCATTCACTTTGTCCAGCAAAGGGGCTGATCCTATGACTATGATCACCCACTCAAGTGAATTCTCAGACTGTCCCAACATACCTAGGTTTTGACCCTCTCTAAGGATCTCACTAATTGGCATATCAAAGACAACCCAATCTGAGACCCAGTGCAATATCATAATCGAGTCTAGGGGTCAAGTGTAACATTCCAGTTTTGCCCATCTATCTCTAAGGTCTAGGGCAATACTAAAATTTGGTCAAGTTCAAGGTTTCAAGAAAACCCACACTGCATGTACCTCAGGTCTCACCCTGGTAGCTGAGACAAGCCACTCTAGCCAACTTAGCGACACATCAGTGTTAGCTTTTGCAGGATAAATTCCCCAAATATATCCAACAACTGAGAATATTCTAAACTTACACAAGTCTCATAAGTGTCCAATTTAAGGGGTAATTACATAGAAACATACCAATCATAACATGAAACAATTATGTATTTTTGTACTTGTACTCATTTATAATAAATTTATTAGTACATCAATTTGATTGGAGCTAAGGGCATACATTGTCTAACAGAAATGTGGCTAATGCACAAGGGTTGGTGGGCTGCTATCACAACTTGGTTCATGGGTTATCAGGAAGCTGAAATTCTTAAAACCTTTTTAATTTTTCCCTTTTCTTCATTTTTTTCTCTCTCTTTTTTCTTCATCATCTTCTTTTTTTTTTCTTTTCTTCTTCTTCCTATTTTTTTTTTCCTTTTTTGTTTTTCTCGCTTCTTCCTTTAATTCCTCATTCTCTTTTTCATTTATTTTCCATTACCTTTGAGGACTGCTAGTATCCAAATATTGGGACATTCAAAGAAAATGTCACGAAACTCAACTATCTAACTAGTGAGTTATTATAATTGTACTGGACAAAAGGAAAGGTAATAGAAAATGGCCAAAGATGGCCTCCCTTTACTTCATTGATAAAAATTGATACATGGAATGGATTACAATTTAATCATAATACTTTTTCACTTGATCTAAGTTGATTGGATTTGGGAGGTCTTCATTATCCATTTTGTTGAGTATTAGTGCTCCTCCAGATATCCTCTTTTTAACAATGTAAGGGCCTTTATAGGTGGGAGTGAGTTTGCCCCTTGTTTATGGTTGATTCGGAATGGTTCTTTTGAGCACTAATCCACCCAGTTGAATGTTTTGTGGTCATACCCTCTTATTGAATGCACATGCCATTTGCCTTTGATAGGCTTGAGTATGGGCCATATCTCTTAGTCATGATTCATCTAAGAAGGCCAACTTTTCATAATGTGCTTGGACCCAATTTATCTCTAGGATCTCTGATTCTAATATCACACGCAAATATTGCACTTCAACTTCTACTAGTAGGACTATCTCCATTCCGTACACCAAAGAATATGGCATTGCCCCAATTGATGTCCTAACTGATGTGTGGTAAGCCGAAAGAGCATATGGTAACATGCCTTGCCAAGACTTGTAGGTAAGAGACATCTTCTTCAGAATTTTTTCGATGTTCTTGTTTGTAGCCACTATTGCTCCATTCATTTGAGGTTGATAATGGGAAGAATGCAATTGCTTAATCTTGAAATGATTGCAGAGGGCTGTGACTTCTTTTCTAACAAAAATTTTCCATTATTTGAGATGATCTCGCAAGGTGCTCCATATCTGGCACTTATGCTGCTCTTGATGAATTGAATTGTCTAGGTCATTGTTGGATGGGCAATGGACATTTCTTCTACCCACTTAGCAAAATAATCAATGGTGAGGAAGAAGAAATTATGCCCATTTGTTGTAGGTTATAGTGGACTGACTATGTCAATTCCCCATACTGAGAAAGGCCAAGGTGTAGCGAAACAATATAGTTCTGAGGGAGGGGTATTTATCTTTTGATCAAAGACTTGACAAGCATGACATTTTTACACTTGTCGACGACAATCCTAATCCATTGGTATCCGATAAAACCCCATTCGGATTTGGCCAACATATGCCCATTCATGTGAGGGCCGCATATGCCACCATGTACCTCCTCCATCTTTCTTTGTGCTTCTTCTTCATCTAAACATCTCAACCAAGGTAATCCTGGGGACTTTCGATACAATATCCCTCCTGCCATGATGAAATGCCCTGCTAGCCTGGTTATAGTTCTTCTCACTTTGGGATGTGCCCCTTTTGGAAATGCTTGGTGCTCCAAGAAATTTGTGATTTCATAGAACCACAGTTTACCATTTGACTCTTCATCTTCTATTGTGATTTCTAGTATGCTGCTCATGTAGGCAGGCTCTCTATCCCAACTTAAATCAATTGGTTCTACCACCATGTTGGGAGGTGAATGCATAGCTGATCCAAGGGAGGCTAAAGCATCTGTAAAGTGGTTGTCTTCTCTAGGCAGGTAATGGATGGAGATGCAATTAAACTTCTTGATCAACTCCTTGAGACAATTATGATACAATGATAGTCGCTCATCTCGTACTTCCCAATCACCCTTGACTATTGACCAAGAAAGAGTCTCCATAAATTTTCAATTCATCGATGCCCCAGTCTAGTGCCATTTGGACTACTCTTAGGCATGATTCCCATTCACATGTATTATTGGTGTTGGGAAAGTCCAAAAAGATAGATAAAGGGAAGTGAGTGCCTTGGGGTTTTACAAGGATCATTACCGCTCCCCATCCATTTTGGTTTGATGCTCCATCAAAGTATGCCTTCCACATTTCACCCACTTGTTTTTACAAAATGGTTTCGTCAGGGAAATTTGTTAGGATTGCCTCATACTCCAAGGTAGGGTTATCAGCTAAATGGTTTGCAATAACCTTTCCTTTGATTGCCTTTTGTGTCACATACTTGACGTCAAATTTATAAATGAGCATGATCCAATGAGAGACTTAACTAGTAACTGTAGGTCTCTTGAATAGATACTTGATGGGGTCCATTCTAGATAAAAGCAACACTGGGTGGGCTAACATGTAATGATGTAGCTTCTAACAGGCCCAGACAAGGGCTAGACATGTTTTTTCTAGCATAGTGTACCTTGTTTCATAGTCATAGAATTTCCAACTTAAGTAGTAATTCTCTTTCCTTTTTACCATTCTCATCATATTGCCCCAGTATGCATCCAACGAAATCTTCCTGTACTAACAAATACATAAGCAAGGGTTCCCTAGGTCTAGGGGGACCTAATACTGGTGGATTAGTCAAGTACTCCTTAATTTTGTCAAGTGCTTCTTGACAGTCTTTGTTTCATTTCACCGGGATGTTTTTTCCTTAGCAACTTGAAAATTGGCTCGCATATTGGTGTAAGTTGCGCTATGAATCTACAAATATTTTGCAATCTTCCTAAAAAAAACTTCTGACTTCCTTTTCTATTTGGGGAGGAGGCATCTCAACAATTACTTTGACCTTAACAGGGTCAATCTTAATCCCCTTTCAACTAATTATAAAGCCTAATAGCTTACCTGATGATGCCCCAAATATGCATTTCTAGGGATTTAACTTGAGGTTGAATTTCTTGAGTTTTTCAAAGAGCTTCTTAATGTCCTTTAAATGATTCTCTACCTTTTTGGACTTGTTAATCATGTCATCCACATATACTTCAATTCTCAGTGTATCATGTCATGAAAAAGCGCTGTCATTGCTCTTTCATAAGTTGCCCCAGCATTCTTAAGCCCAAATGGAATGACCTTGTAGAAAAAGGTTCCCCTTGGTGTTATGAAAGTCATCTTTTCTTTGTCCTCCTATACTATTTTGATCTGGTTATATTATGAAAATCCACCCATGAAAGAGAACATTTCATGTCCTATCATCTCATTAAAAAGAATGTTAATGTTTGGTAAGGGGAAGTCGTCCTTGGGACTAGCTCTGTTTAAATCCCGAAAATCCACGCACATCCTGACCTTCCAATCCTTTTTAGGCACTAGTACAATGCTGGCTAACCACTTAGGATAAGTTGCCACTTCTAGAAATCCCAATTCGAACTGCTCCTTAACCTATTCTTGAATTTTTAGAGATCACTTTGGATGGAGCTTCCTGAGCATTTGCTTTACTGTCTTTGCATTGGGATATATGGGTATCTTATGTACCACCAAGTTTGTGTCCAATCCTGGCATGTCTTTGCAGGACCATGCGAACATATCCCTAAATTCTTTCAACAATTCTATCATGTCAAGTCTCTCATTTGGGATCAAATGGCTACCAATTTTTACCAACTTTGGATCATCATTAGTTCCAAGATTAACTTCTTCTGAGTCAACTTTTGATCTTTTTTTTTTCTCTTGCCACTTAATCTCATCAAGGGTATTTTGAGGGATTTTCTCCTCAGGAGGTTCCTCCTCTATCCCCATGAGAGCAAAGTCTAACTCAAGGTCAAAGTCATAAGCTTATGAGATGGATTTAGGTTTTTGTAAGATCAAAAGTAGGAATAAACATGGGAATTAGAACTGGACCAAAAAGGAGATTTTTCCAAAAAAAGCGACCGGGCCTAGGTTGTGAACCAAGGCTGCCTACATACCCTTTTGAGGGGGATTTAGCTAATCGGAGTTCAAGAAAAAGGAATTTCATTTCATTTGGATTAATGGAGTAAAAAAGCAACTTTCAAGACAAAGGCACAAGGTAGAAAGCATTGAGCACTTAGTCCAAGAATTACAGCTTAACAAACCTCAAGAGAAGGGGCCTCTAGGCTCATGGTAGTTGGAGAAGAAAACCAGTTATGAGCAAGCTCTTGCAAAGGGACAATTGACTGGGCTGGGTCTTCCATGAATTTGCCTCTTATCGCACATACATCTTCATCCAAGGATTCCCAAATGGCACGATCCTTGAGCTCGTCAATTACCTCTAGTCCAATAGGGATTTCCACCTTGTCCCAACCGATGGGACAATAGGGCATGTAGATCACCTCAGTCTCCTTTTCCTCCTGGGCCTTTGATGATGATCTAATGTCCTTTCGATCTTCTTGGTCTTCAAGAAAAAGCAGTAGAAGGTCTGGGATGTCAAGGGGGATTTCAGGGCTAGCTTGAGGGCTTGGTGTTGGTTTAGGCATGGTTGTTGGGTTACTGGGTTTGACAAAATGCGGTGGTGTTGAAGGAGGTCCACCTTTCTTTTTCCCGCCTCGTGGGCTAAATAGGTTATGTTCATTAGGTTTATAGCCCACTCCAAATTGAGGGATAGATTCCTTAGCTTTAACAAGGTTTAATATCCTTTGTTGCTTAATACCTAACCCTTTGCTAAGGTCGAACTTCATATGAGCCATCATTCAGAGAGGTGATGCTATCCTCCCTTGAATCTTCTTTGCCTCTTGAACCTTTTTTATGGAAATTCACTTCTTCAAACTGGTAAGAGAAGAAACCTAGACCTTCCTCCAAGTGTTGAATTGATCATTCTGTAGCTGGTGCAATCTGACTATCCCCAAGGATTGTAGTGAATTCATTATCGTGGACCAACTTTAGTATTTGGTGGAGGGAAGATGACACATTTCCAGCAAAATGAAGCCAAGGTCTCCTTAGTAACATTGTAAAGGATGCTTGAATGTCTAGAACTTGAAACTGAATCTGATAAAGTAACCATTTCAATAGTCACATTAAGCGTTACATCTCCCAAATTTGGCCTAACCGAATTATCAAAGCCCCTTACCACAATGGGTCTCTTCTTCACATCGTGTATACCCATTCTTAGTGCTTGTAGTGTTCCGAGAGTGCATACATTTAGACTATACCCATTATCCACCAAGACAATAGGGACCCTCATTCCTCTGCAAGTCACTATAATATACAACGGAAGATTGTGAGTAACACCATCTACTGGGATTTCATCATCTAAAAAAGTTATGACTCGAGGGTTCAAAGTCATGTCGACCATCTATGCTAGCCTTTCCAGTTCTATACTTTGGAGGCCAAGAGCCCTTTTGAAAACTTCTATAACCTGATTCCTATGATGTTCCCAAGATAATAATAGCTCAAGTATTGAAATTTATGTGGGTATTTGTGCTAGATGATCCACTACGTTGTAATGAGGCTTTTCAATGGCTCTTAGGAAATCATCCTTCTCCTTGTTTTTTCTCTCTTCATCCGGATCCTCCCCTATCTTAGCCTTTCCTTTATCCATTTCCCAATCACTTGTCTTGGGGGCAAAAATCTTCTAGATCTTAATAAGGGTCCACATTCTGGGTTAGTTCGATCTACTTGCACCACCACTATCTCAATCTAGTAGTTCCACTGGACATTGGATGAACTTTCTCTATAGAGTTCTAGGTAAGGAATGACAAAGGGTTTTCGTGGGAGGTTGTCACTGGATACAATGGAAGGGGCAAAAGGGTTATTGGTAGACCATGTGGAAGGGACTAGGATGCAGATGGGAGGTCTGATAAAGCAAATGGTGCCAAAAAAGGTGGTTAGATGCATGGCATTGGTACTATAGATATGGTCCTTATTGAAACAATCAACATTGTAGGGTCCATAAACTGCCTATCTTAATGCAACGAATGCTATTGCTCAGTCTTGCTCTATGTGGTGGCATGGGATATTTAGTGATCCCCATTGATTGCTTCTTTTGTTACTCTGCTTGAAAGGTGAGGTGTCCATCACCAATCAACCTTTGAACTACATACTTAAGTTGCCAAAACCTATCAGTCACAAGCCCTGAGCCTTGGTGGTAGGCACGGTGGACACTCTCATTGTACCCTTTTGGCTTGGGTTCCAGTGGCGGTTTTCAAGTCAACAAACTCAAGTACCCTTCTTTGACCAATGCAGGCAGTAACTGAGAGTGAAGGTATTGTAGGGTGTAAACTCTATCATCTTCTCTTTCTAGATGTGAGGGTTTTGGTTAGTTACCATCGGTGGCTGTTGGGGAGTGGATGGCTGGTATGGTTGCAGAGCTGGCATTGGACGAAATGGTTGGAGTGTGAAAGGCATTGGTGGTGAAGGTGTAGATAAGCAAAATGGTGGTTAGGGATTCCTAGAGTGAGAGAATACAACAAATTTAGGTCGAACTTGTTGGTAAGGGGATGAGGAAATATCATGCACTTCACTTTTTGACTTCTTCTTAATGGGGGGCTTTCTGACAATGGTTTGGGATGGGCTAACTTCCCCAATTGAGGGATTGATTCTTCCTTGCCTCATGGCCTCCTTGATCCTAGTGGCCCCCCTAACAACCTCATTAAAATCCTTAAGAGGCTGGGCAATCAACATTGAATAACATGGCTCGCCTAACATTTTTATGAATGTCCTTACCATTTTCTCCTTAGGCATCAGATACCTCAATTTTGATGCCGTTTCCTTCCACCAATATGCATACTCAATAAAATTTTCTCCTTCCTTCTGTGATAAGGCTTATAAGTCGGCTCAATTGGGAACTAGTTCCATGTTAAAGGAGTAGTATTCCAAAAAGGCTTTAGAAACTTGTTTCCATCACTTCTTCTTTGTAGGATCCAACATGGTAAACTAGGTCTGTGCATCTCCTATCAAACTTTTTTGGAACACCTAGATTAGGAGCCTCTCGTCTGACCCATATTGGAACATATCTCCATAGAAGATCCTAAGGTAGGTTTGAGGGAAACCTTTTCCATCATACTTTTCCAATTCAGGTAATTTAAATTTTTTGGGTATAAGCATAATTATTTAAAGTCTGTATTTCCCAGGTTATTAACCCCTTTGAATTTATGGATTTCTTCCTTCATTTTCTCCATTTCCTCCCTCATAGGATCATTCGTAAGCGAGCTTGGCTTGATTGGGAGGATAAACTGGGAGAGACGAGGGTCTTCTTCTTCAAAGTCATCAACCTAGTTGACTATTGGTGTTGTGGGTTGATTGGTAAGGACGACAGGTTGTGGCCTTGGGGTCGGCGATGTGGTACTGACGGTGAGTATGAATGGGGTAGGAATACCAGTAGTGGTGGGGATGGTGAAGGTTTAAGCTTGGGTTGTGATTTAGGAGTTGGCAACATTTCTTTCCGAGAGTGAATCCACCCGTGTAGACATTTCTGAATGCTTTTCTTAAAGATGGACAAAGTCGATATATGAGACAGTAGCTGGTGTAACGATCACCACATTAGCCATGTCCTGTTGCCTTGAACCCTCCGAGGTTGTGCCTTTGGTTGCCATGGTGCGGGCGAAGGACCGTGTTACAATTCTATTGGTCCTCGTGTTGCCCTGGAGTAGGTCCAAAAATTATTCATTGATTGCATGAGAGAAGACAAAGAAATCGATTTTCAACATTTGATGAGATGATTTGATGAATTTGATAAACCTGATTTTGATTTTTGGTCTTGATTTTTGATGATTTTGTTAATTTTGATTCTATTTGATGAATTTTGTAAACTAAATTTTGGCTTTTATGCTTCAACTTTGATTTTTGATATTTGATAAATTGATTTAAAGAATTTGGTATTTTTTTTTGATGTATTGATTTGATGAATTTGATAATTTTTATTTTTGATGCTTTGATTTTGATTTTTGATTTTGACAACTTGGTTTTGATTTTGATTTTTGCTATTTGATGAGCTGATTTTCTAAATTTGATATTTGATGTGTTGATTCATTGAATTTGATAATCTTGATTTGACGATTTCGCTACTTGATGTTTCACTTGGCAACTTTTGATTTTGCTGATTCGATGAATTTGATACTTTTGACAATTTTGACTTATGGTAATTGAAGATGCTCAATTCAAATTCTAAGATTGGAAATTTGTTATCTTCAAAGTTTGATGCAACCTACTAAAATGGTATATTTTCCTTAAATAGTTAATGTGTTTAATTGGTATTTGAGTGAGACAATAATAGCCCAAAAAAAAGTTTCTTCATTAATGTTCACTACCTCCACTTTTTTTCCAAAAAGAAAATGAAATACAATAATCCTGATAAGTCCGGAGGAATGTCAATGCCATAATAAATCAAAGTGTCTTTGAGTATCGACATCCGATTTGCCACTTGCATCATGTATGCTTCCATGTGGTTAACTAATTCTTCATATATGACGTTGGCATTAGTAGCTTCAATCCTAGCTTGATGGAGATAGCAGTGAGTTTCATTGGTTTTGACTTCAACCTTTGCTTCTCTTAAAGTGTCTCTACTAATTTCTCTAGTGTTTCAAGATGGCTTTCTTGGGCTTCACTCAACTTTTTTTTTTGATTTTCCAATCTCTCTTTTAATTCCATAATTTCCTTCCTTAAATCCAACTCTTCTATTTCCATTTTTTGTTTTTTCTTGATCTGCTCTCTTATTTGTTTCCTTATAGAGTCATTGTTCCTCCCAATCCTTACCTCCTACTCCTCATTTATCCTATTTTGCTGATGAAGTTCTAGTGCTGATTTTAGATATGGATCATCTAAAGGCCGTTTGAGAGGTTCCTTTGATATAGTACCTTTGGATGGATGCCTAATTGGGGTGGGGAGTTCAGGCGATGGCACCAGAGGTGACAAGAAACTTTGACTGCACACCCAATCCCTGTATGTATGATCACACATTGGCTTGGAGGTTGGCAATAGAGGAGAATTCCCTTTTACTGGAAGTCCAATGCTCTCTAAACCTCCTTTCCATGTTCCCGCAATATTTGATGAAATCAACCATGTCCCATTTGATGTCATCGATGGTTGGAATGAATTGTAAGAAGCCTAGTTTCCTTAGGACTCGTGCTGGGACATATGGTGTCAATCCATATAAACCTACTAGAATCATGCTTTGTCTTCTTTCTATTGCTAAATAGGGTTGATTACACCCTTTTTGGATAGACAATCAAATGTTCCAATCATCTTTCCTTCTGTGGCCCTTTGCAATAATGCCAAGTTTTGTTTCTCTATCAAGGCTGCTGCTTGTGAATTAGTGTTCAATATTTATTTTACCTTGTATGTAGGTTAAGATAAAAACTATCCAGTGTAGATGACCAAATACGAAAGATGTTGTATCAACCACAACCATAAGATCTGGAGGGAGCCATAGAAGGGCCATGCTCTACATGTTTGCAACATGGTTAATTTCCACAAAATTTCTATTAAGATCATGGTGACCAAGGTGATCTTCGATGCATCTTTGATTTAACGCAGCACTATGACTAGTCTCATGTGAATCCTTTTACGGTCAAGTGGAAAGAGGAGATGACCTACGACGGTCATAAACAAGGCATTTTTTTGTCCTTCTCTATCCTTATTTGGTTTATCTGATTTGAAGATTTGGGTGTTGTGGTTTAGGAGGAACTTAACTATGATGGATTCTTCATCTACCATCTATAGTTAGGGCTTTTTGCATGATAATAATTTCCATAGGTCTGCTTTGTACCCCTGCTTGGCAATTGGGAAGGCAATCTCATCTTCGATGGGCATTCACAAGAGATAAGCTATCTCTTCTAATGTCGGACACATCTCAATTTCCCCAAAGGAGAAGACCATTTTTTCAGGATCCCAACATTCAAAGGCCGCCTTAAGCAATGGCCATTCCAATTGCACCAGTGATAAGTTCTTAACATTTTCCTAATGGGGTGTCCCTCCAATGGCTCTTATGTCATCTAATTTTTTTGAGAATCTGGTCTTTAAGGGGTGTACAACATCTTAGATATTCAGGAAAGGCTTGGTCCATTTTCTTTCAAAAAAAGAAGAGGGTTAAGTAGGTTATTATTATAACACCCTTAGTTTATTTTAAATAAAAGAACGTGGACACCAATGAAGTATAGTTTAATATTGATTAAAGGATGATTAGTCCTTTAGCCATATTTGTACTCACTAGATACTTCTAGATTTTGAAGCCACAAAGTTACACAAAGGAGCAGAGTATCTTTTGGTATTAGTTAAAAGGATGTTAGGCCCTTTACCATACACATACCTATTAGACATCCTAGAATTTAGAAACCATAGGGCAAGGTCAAAGTGCACCTACTTATCTCGGGTCGGTCGAGAGATGAAGTATCTTTTGATATTGGTCATGAGAGAGTTAGACCCTTGCCATAAGCATACCTACTAAATACTCCAAGAAGTAAGGAGGGTCAAAGTGGTCTTTTGATGTTACTTCTCAAGAGTTGATCTCTTAAAGTTATGAATTTACTTGGCCTTAGGATGGGTATAGGATGAAGCACAAAAGAGGTCAAAATTGACCTTTTGATGCTACTGTTGTGTGATAACACTGGAGCCATTGATCAGGCTAAGGAGCCAAGAGCCCACTTGAAGTCAAAGCACATCAAGAGGAAATACCATGTACTGCGGGAGATTGTTGGTAGAGGGGGTGTCCAAATTCAGAAGGTAGCATCAATGAAAAATGTAGTAGACCCATTGACAAAGCCATGGACACAGAAAGTGTTTGAGAAACACGTGGACAGAATGAAACTACAACTTGTACCCGATTGAACCTAAGTGCAAGTGGAAGTTGTTAGATAGTGTATGCCCTTAGCTCCAATCATATTGATGTACATTAGACATTTATTGTAAATGAATAAAAGTACATAATTGATTCATGCTATATCTGGTATGTTTCTGTGTAATTACCCTTAAATTGGATACTTATGAGACTCGTGTTAGTTTAGAATGTTATCAACCTTTGGATAGAGCTGGGGAGGTTTATCCTGCCAAGGCTAACAATAATGTGCTACCAAGTCGGTTGTGGTAGCTTGTCTCAACTGTCAGGGTGAGAACCGAAGTACATATAATCTGTGTTTACTTAAAACACTAAACCTGGACCATTTTCTAGTTATGCCCTAGACCTTGGAGACTACTGGTGAGCAAAATTGGAAAGTTACACCTAACCCTAGACTCGATTATGGAATTGCACTGCATGTTGGATTGGACTGTCTTTGATATGCCAATTAGTGAGATCCTTGGCGGGAGTCAAAACCTGGGTATGTTGGGGCAGTATGAGATCTTTGATATGCCAATCAGTCTGATGGAAACTGATGAGGGGTAATTTGGCACGACCTAGTAAGTAAATGGCACTTGGACGCAATTTTCCCGTAGGATGATAACTCAGTAAGAGGAGCCTAGTCAGTAGTTTTTAGTGCGGTGATCGGTCACCTCGGTACAAAGCCACCTTGGCACAAAGCCACTTCAGCATAAAGTCACCTTGATATAAAGTCACCTCGTTACCACCTCGGTATAAAGCTAGTTCAGAGCCCAGGAACCGAAGTAACACGTAATCGACTCTAGAAGCTTCCCAATGAACTCTGAACCTCATAGGATCATGCCATGTAATGGCAGGCCTTATCCTCTCCCCACCCAGATTGGGCGGTAATGTTAGATTTCATTGACTGATATGTTACTCCCCGACTAAATTAGAAATGGATCTCATCTACTTAGGCCGAAGATCCTGAAACTGTTTTGTGAGACCCCCGACAGCTCATCTATACAAGGGAAACAACCCCTTCAGGGCCCAGGTATGCATGATTCCTTACATTCAAGCTCTCTAGCATACAAACTTTAGCTCGCAACCACAACAAGAATACTAACTTAATCATCAGAGCGACCTCACTGGGTCATCACCCCGATCTCTCTGATCCCTATTTGCAGTTTGATCCAGCTCACCATGTGAGCACGTCTATCCCACCTTCTAGCTAGGAGCTTCCAGATCGTGCAACATCAATTGGCATCATTTGTGGGAACCAATCGAAAGGTCATCCCAATCCTAGTTACAGTCTCAGTCTCAATTTCAACCTCAATAGCATCATCCAACGACAACGGAAAGAGTGTCATGAACATCTCTGGGAGGTAAGAGCAGGAAATAGCCACTTCATAGGATTCCTCGGTGACTATTGGCCAATTCACCATTTCCCTGACTGTCTCCGAGGTCCCATCAATGTCCGTGCCACACACTACCCAACAGGTGAGTGTTCCACTCCCCCAAGTGAGTGCTACATTCTCAGAGCCTTCCATGATCCCCCTTGTCGAGCACTACCAGTTTAACGACCTCATCCAGAGTGTCCAAACGATGCAGATCCAAATGCAGTAGATCCATCAATTCCAATAGTTTCAATAGTACTACTTCTATCAACAATACCGGTAGTAGTTTCCACCACTGCAACCAAACAACTGACAAATCATCATCAAGGGCAAACCCTGAACTAGATTTAGCACCGGGCTCACTAGAATGTCCACCAATCTACCCCCATGGTGAGAGAACTTCGCTGGTACTGGTCCCTCCCTCGGGGCAGACCCCCATCGCGAGGTACAATAGGCAACCAACATACTCCCCCTACTTCTCAAAGAGAGAGGTCGAGGGATAGGCACAAACCCAGCCAGCCCGAGAGGCGTAGTCAGCAAGTTCCACATCAAGGTAATGTAGATCGTCAACTCGGGGCCCGAGGTGCAGGCTCTAGAGGAGACCCCTTGGTTCCCTACAACAGCTAGCATCGGACACGCAATGAAGAAGAAGTAGTGAGGAGAATCCCTGAATGACCTTGCCCTACCATTCGGAGTAAGATCGAAGTACTTGATAATACTGAGGCTGGCAGTACAAATGCTGCACCACCAAAGAAGCAGCAATGGTGACGTTGCAAGACTCACCGTTCATTAGCATGGAGCAGTCCACCAACAAAGCCCAGCCATCCAATGGATCAAGGTCGAGAAAGAGAGGAGGTGAGCTCAGTGGCCACAAGAACCACGCCTTCTCTGATGAGCCGACCATTCCCCCTTTCGCCCGAGCTCCTGGAAGGCCCAATGCCGAAAGATTTTGAGGTACCACCGCTAGACAAGTATGATGGGTCCTTTGATCCTAACGGTCATGTAGATGCATTCTAGTCCCAGATGCATCTCACCAAGGTCGATGAGGCTTGTATGTGTGTGGCTTTCTCCACCACATTCAGAGGAGTAGTTCGGACCTGGTATAGAAACCTCATGCTAGGTTCCATCAGAAGCTGGTAACAGTTCACAAACATGTTTACGGCCCACTTCATCACAAGTAAGAAGTGTCTGAAGTCACAGGATACCCTTTTTAATGTTGTAGTAATTGGAGTAGGGGTCATAATTTCGTTGGGGCAGCCCCGAGAATCCTCCTACGGCATTGACTTGCTACATTAAACCATCTTGCAATGATGGGCACATGTCCGTAGGATGCCCAAGAATCGAACAGACACCACATACCCTAGCTGCTTTCAATTGTCTTGCAGCCAGTTGTCTTATCAAGGTAATTAGATCTGAGATTTGATTTTCTAAATTAACATGACTTACCTCATTAACATGCCTAATATTGCCCTCTGTTCTTGCACCGAAATGTTGTGAATTTTTGGCCATGTTGAAAATTAATTCCTTGGCCGCTTCATGTGTTTTGTTCACCAAGGCTCTGCCACTGGTTGCATCTATCATACTTCTATCCATGGGCTGAAGCCCTTCATAGAAGTATTGGATCAAAAGCTGTTTGGGTATTTGGTGGTGTGGACAGCTAGCAACAAGTTGTTTAAGCCTTTCTCAATGTTCATATAGCATCTCACCACCAAATTGCTGAACTACACATATTTCTTTTCTTATATTTGCAGCCCGAGATGCAGGAAAATATTTGTCTAAAAATATCCTATTCATCTCATCTCATGTGTGTATTTATCCGGGAGGAAGAATAGACAACCAATCCTTCACTTTATCACATAAAGTAAATGGAAAGGCTATGGGTTTTAACTGGTCCTTGGTCATACCGTGGGGTTTCATGCTTGAACTGACAACATGGAATTCCTTTAGATGTTTATGAGGGTCATCACCAGGAAAACCTTAAAATAGAGTCAATAATTGTATCAAACTAGATTTCAATTCAAAAGCTACCTCAAGAGTGGGATACGTTATGCATAAGGGCTGTTGGTTCATAATCGGTGCAGCCAACTCCCTCAATATCCTCTCTCTGTCAGCCATTCTTTCTCCTTCGAGAATGGGTAGATCACAAGCTGGTAGTTCAAAATCTGAATTCACCCTTTTAGGTGAACGATCCTTCCTTTGTTTCGCCTCCTTCCTTAAACGACGGGTAGTCTTCTCAATTTCGGGATTGTACTCGAGTTCACTTCATTGAGAAGCACGAGTCATAAAACAAAAGAGGTTAACAAGAAGAAGGTAATAGCTAAGAAATTAAAGTTGCTCCCCGGCAGCGGCGCCAAAATTTTGATGGGTTGTTGAAGCCCTCAAAATTAGTACTAGTCCCACAATAAGATATTTGCAGTAAAAGTGGTACTAGGTCAAATCCCGCAGGGAGCTAATAGTAATCTCTTAGCCAAATGGATAATATTACTAAGTGGGAGAATTAAATACTGAAATTAAAAGAAGAAATAGAAAACTTAAACAAACAAGAGAAATCAGTCTTACCGAATTCTGGTTCAGGGGTTCGGGTTGAATCGATTGGCCATCGATCCTAGGTAAATTTCAGCATTCTTGCGATTCAAGCAATTAACCGTAGATTTATTAGGATATCCATAATAAACCTTGTGTTTTCCTAAATCATTTGACCAAACCCAGCATTCGATCAACACTTATCTTTAATCAACTGCGTACGATAGCGCTCCATATTAATTAGTGATAGCATTAAGCTTTGTGAAAACAGTTAAACCAAAATAACAATAATTGAGATAGTTGCAATTATTGAATCTTGTTCCGTCGATTTCCTTTAGGTTAGAACATGTCAATACATTGGTCAAAGGCTGTCATGAACAATTGACCCATAAAGATATTAACCTAATTGCTACTTGTACCACTATTCGTGACAATTACAGATCACTGAAATCATGGATAGCGGTAGGAAAATCAATATTAATTTAGTTTGTTAGACTAATTAACATTAACATCCAATAAAAATGTGCACAATAACCAATGAATACTTGAATTAAAAAGCAAGAAAATAAATTAACTACAGAACCTCACAATGGCACAACCGAACCTCCCCCCTTGAACCAGAAAATGAAGCTTAGCTGCTCATGTTCTATGAAAACTCCATGCTCTGCTTCTCCATGGCCGAACTGCTCTCTTCAGTTTCTTGAGTTACTTGGTGATCTCTTGGATCTTAGAGTGAATGATGCTAGAACTGGTCCACCCCCCTCTTTATATAGCAGAGGGAGAGGGCTGCTTTCCAACTCCTTTTAGGAGATTAACTTCAAATTAGAAAGTCCAAATCTGTTTTTGAAGTAATCCTATCCTATCTCTTATCTAGTGATCTAATCCAATCTTCTTATCTTGATAGGATTACATTCAAGACTTTAGATATGATAAGACTCTCTCAAGAGGTTACATTCGAAATTGGAACTCTTGGCTCTTGATTTCGAGTTGGGCTGCTTTGTTAACTTGGGTTGTTTCAAGGTACTTCTGCGAGTTGGGCTTCAGTTGTGAAATGGGCCTGGCTATGAACTTGCTCCAACTTTGGGATCATTTTCGTACTCGATGCGGGCTGAGTCTGTCAAAATCCAAAACATAAAAGTTGTGGGCCTTCCTTTCATCGTTCTAATGCTTCTTTAATTGTCTAATTCTGAGTTTATAATGGTGAGTTAGTCCCAGACTACTGACTATCACCGAAACTGTGCAAAATCACCTGATGCCCTGTTTTCTTCCAATTGCCTTCTTTATTGCCCTGAATCGAAATACAAGAGTAATGAGTCCATCTAAGTGCAAAAGTAATGTAAAAGAGTGAATATTAGGAGATAAAAATAGGGTTCTTTTTGGTCTCATCAAAGAGCTAACCTGTCATGGGTACTTGAAGAAGTACATCTTTCATGAGGAAAAAGGACAGGGGACCGACAAGGAGATCAGAAGAAAGATGCCCCGGAAAGTAGCAAATAGAATGAGCAACCATTTTGCCCGCAACCAGAAGAAAGGCCAATCAGTGGGGTGATTAATATGATCACTGGAGGATCTATTGTAGCGGGGTGCACAACAACAACTAGAAAAATGTCAGTCCAAGAACTGGAGCATGAAGCAGAGAACCCACCCAAGTGACCTCGGATTGGAGAACCCATCTATTTTATCGAGGATGATGCCCATGGGATTCAGTACCCACATGATGATGCCCTAATTATGAATATGATCATTAATGACTTCGAAGTGAAGCAGATCTTGGTGGACTTAGGCAGTTTGGCTGATATCCTCTTCAAAGGAACCTTTTATAAGTTACAACTACAGTAGAGTGATCTAAAACCAGCAGATGCCCCACTAGTAGGGTTCTGCGGAGAGGAAGTCAGGCCTATAGGTCATGTTAGAGTACCAGTGGAGGCAAGCACATGGCCAAATATCATCCGGTTCGAGCACTCATTCTTGGTGGTCACGACTCCATCCCCCTACAACACAATCATAGGTCAGCCTATTGAAGGGATGAGAGATCCATCATATGGATGGCCGAACCTTTTAGGAAGGTTGGGCAAAATTTCAAAAGTTTCTCTCTCCCATATGGGAATCGCATTCCCTATTTTAGAAAACTACATTTTCAAGGATCAATCTTGAACCAAACCAGACCAGATCTGAAACCAAAAGAGAGGAGAGGGATATACCTGATATAAAGTAGCAGTAACTCACAATGAATGTGTTCACGCCCAAGGAGATAACCAAAACCCACTTCCACTAAAGATGACACAGTGTGTGGTGAAGCAGGACAGCAGGATGACTCTTTAGTAAGAATCGAATTCTTCAGCAAGAATGGAGTAGAGGGCTAGTAATCACAACTTCAGATTGCTTCTTCTACCAAGAAGCAATATCAAGAACAATTCTTGATCACTCCCACAAGTGGAGATCGGACTAGGTAGGGGCGGCAAGAATAGGGAAGAACTATACAAATTGCTATCTTGTATCTGGTGTATTTTTCATATCCGCCCTGCTCTCTTATTTATAGCCTTAAAGAGACAACCTCCTAATATGATTAAGAGTTTGCTGATCCAAATCTTTATTTGGATATGGATTGTTTAATTGATAAGGATAATCCATTTTCGTAGCTATAGTTCAAGATTAGCTTAATCCTAATCAAATTAAGAGTTTCCTAATCCAAATCTTTATTTGGATCTGGACTCTTTAAGTGGATAAGACTTATCCTCTTATCCTTATCTGTTAATCCAAATCTAGATATGCTCCTATTTAATTAATTTAATTAATCCAGTTCAAAATTGGGCTTAAGGCCCAATAAGTTTATGTGCTCACTTAACGTCTTAACCTACTGCCTAGTTGGCTCTCTTTGTATGGCATGGGACCCAAACTTTGATCTACACATCAGCCACATGGGTTCAATCCAGCCTTTGTTACAAGTCCTAGCCAAATTCATTGTAGGAAACAGTGAACCCCTGAGTCCATCGCTATGGACTCTTAATGGGCCCAACATTTACACTAAATGGTCCTTGGGTCCAGCCACTTTATGAAAACCCAAGGACTATGGGCAAATGCAAGATTAGCCCATTAGGTATTACCCTCAATGGTCTTACACTTAACCTCTTAGCCCATAATGATCAAACATTGCCTGACAAGAGAGGACCTCTCCCTTGGCTACAAGGAACAATGCTGCACTCTCTACTCACATGGATCCCAGGAATTAAAACCTTTTTGCTAACATTTTAAAACCATAATATATATATATATGTGTGTGTGTGTGTGTGTGTGTGTGTGTGTGTGTGTGTGTATCTTTATATAAATATATTTTGCAAAAAACCAATTTCAATGGTTGAAATCAATTGTTGGCAGTTTAGGTTTCCATAAGAGAGAGTGCATCCCCGATCATTTACTTTGTCCGACAAAGGGGCTTATCCTGTTACTATGATCACCCACTCAGATGAATTCTCAGACTGTCCCAACATACCCAGGTTTTGACCCCCTTTGAGGATCTCCCTGATTGGCATATCAAAGAGAGCCCGATCCAACACCTATTGTAGTACCATAATCAAGTCTATGGGTTAGGTGTAACATTCCAGTTTTGCCCATCTATCTCCAAGGTCCAGGGTAATACTGGAATTTTGGTTCAGTTCAGGGTTTCAAAAAAATACACACTGCATGTACTTCAGGTCTCACCTTGGTAGCTGAGACAAGCCACCCCAATCAACTTGGCGGCACACCAGTGTCAGCCTTGGCAAGATAAATCTCTCCAGATCTATTCAATGGCTATAAAGATTCTAAACTAACATGAGTCTCATAAGTGTACAGTTTAAGGATGTTACACAGAAACACACCACAATGACATGAATCCATTATGTACTTTATTCATTTATAATAAATGTCAAAAGGTACATCAATCTGATTGGAGCTAAGGGCACAATTGCCTAACACCTATCACACATGTTTTACGCACGATAGTGTCAACTTACTATCTCCCGATGAAGTTGCTAATGGATTGCGGAGTAGGAGTGATATGAGGCAATCAACTTCAATCTCAGAAGTGCTATGTATCTACCCTCAAGGGAAAGGAAAAATTGGCAAAAGACGTCGAACTAGAGCGACTAGCAGACTACACCAAGGAGCAAGCTGCCCCGATGAAAGAGATGACCCACTACCGGTGTCTGAGACCGAACTGACCAAGACTCACTAGATTGGTGCACTGATAAGCGAACCACTCCGAACATAGCTAGTAAGTTTTTTACTTAATAATTTAGATGTTTTTGCCTGGTCTGCAACAGAAATGCCCATAATTGACTCTAGTATAATAACTCATAAACTTAATGTGTTCCCTCTAGTCTGGCCAGTTAGAGAAAGAAAATGCTACCTCACCCCGGAGTGGTGAAGGGTAGTTGATGAGGAGGTCGGGAAGCTCCTCGCCGTAGGCTTCATCAGGGAGGTCCTTTACCCGAGCTGGGTCACCAACCTTGTACTTGTGAAGAAAGACAATGGAAAGTGGTGCATGTACGTCGACTACACTGACCTGAACAGAGCCTACTGAAAGGATTGCTTTCCCCTAGCCAAAATTGACTGCCTAGTAGACGTGACCTCAGGGCATGAGTTGCTGAGTTTCATGGATGCCTACTCCGGCTATAATCAAATTAGGATGGACACAGTTGACTATGACAAAACTGCTTTGGTAACCGAACTCGGGCTATACCATTATAAAGTTATGCCCTTTGGTTTGAAAAACATTGGAGCAACTTTCCAGCAACTTGTAAACAAGATTTTTGAACCTTTGATTGGCAAAAAAGTGGAATGTTATGTTGATGACATAGTTGTGAAGATCCAATTTTCTAGATCTTCAAATGACAAGTTAGATGTTGTTTTTCAAATTTTAAGGAAATACAACATGAAGTTAAATGCAAATAAGTGTGTCTTCGGGGTCACATCGGGCAAGTTCCTCGGTTACATAGTGAACCGATGTGGCATTGAAGCAAACCCAGACAAAATCAAGACCATCTTAGAAATGCGACCACCCCAAAAAATCAAGGAGGTACAATGATTAATTGGTCGGGTAGCTGCCTCCCCTTTTTCAAAGCAATTAAAAAGAATGGAACTTTCAAATGGATTGAAGAGTGCCAACTCACGTTTGATGAGCTAAAAAGGTACCTAAGTACCACCCCAGTTTTAACCCAACTTGAGGAAGGAGATGTGTTGAAGTTGTACTTCTGCTCGAGTGACGAGGTGGTAAGCTCGGTACTAATCAGGGTGGTAGATCGGGTTCAACGACCCATCTACTATGTAAGTAAAGTGTTGCAGGATGCAGAAATTAGATACTCCAATATCGAGAAGCAGAAGTACACGCTAGTGGTAGCAGCTCAAAAACTATGCTCATACTTCCAAGCCCATACCATCGTCATCCTTACTGATAGGCCTCTGAGGCACATCCTACTTAAGCTTGAGGTGTCAGGAATATTGATGAAGTGGTCCATCAAGCTTAGTGAGTATGACATTTGGTTCGAGCCATGGCCAACAATCAAAGCCCAAGTCTTGGTGGACTTCGTAGTAGAATGCATGTTCAGCACACCAGCCCCTGAACTGACTAAGCCCGCTAACATGATGGAGGCATTAACCAGTGCGGCACTGGTCCCGGTCAGATCGGTATCAACGTGGGATGAGGAGCCCTAGATCCTCCATGTTGACACTGGAGTATGCTCTTCAGTTCAGATTCGAGGCGTCAAACAACGAGGTGGAGTATGAAGCGTTAATTTCTAAGCTAAACTTAGCAAATGAAATGGGAGCAAAACACCTCATCATTTGCAGCGTTTCTCAACTGGTGGTTAACCAAGTCAATGGTGATTATGAAGCACACGACTCGACTATGGCAACCTACTTAACCAAAGTTAGAGAGATCCTACCAGGCTTCAACTCTTGTTTCTTCAAGCAAATTCTGAGGTCCGAGAACGCTGAGGCTGACGCCTTATCACGACTAGGAAGCACAAGCGAAAACATTATGGTAACTATGTACATAGAGGAACTGCCTTGGCCCAGCATTCTCGGGGGTCAAGAGAGATCGCTCCCGTGTTGCAAGTGGAACCGAGCTGGATCGACCTACTCATTGATTATCTGCTCCATGGGACCCTACTTGCAGAATGCAATGTAGCTCAGAGGGTAGAGTGTCAATCAGCCCGGTATGTCCTCATAGACGGATGACTGTATAGGAGATCCTTCATGCTCTCCTACCTACGTTGCTTGTGACCCTTAGAAGATGAGCTCGTATTTCATGACATCCATGAAGGTTTATGCGGAGGACACTTGGGGGGTAGAGCCCTCACCGAAAAGGCATTATGGCAGGGCTACTATTGGCCCATAATGAAGGTAGACAAACTCGAGCTTGTTAAGAAATGCGACAGATGTTAGAGGCACGCCAACATCCCCCATGAACCTGCTACCGATTTGTAGTACCTTACTAGCTTGTAGCCCTTTGCGCAGTGGGGAATCGACATCCTCGGTCCTTTTCCACTGGCAACTGGGCAGAGGAAGTTCTTGGTCATGGCAGTGGACTACTTCATGAAGTGGGTGGAAGTTGAACCGTTGGTAAGCATTACAGCCTGGAATGTCAATTTCTTCTAGAAAAGTATCGTATGCCATTTTCGACTACCCAAAGTCTTGATTTTGGATAACGGGAAGCAATTTGAAGACATCAAATTCTAGAACTAGTGCGCCGAGATGGGGATTCAACAAAACTTCACTTCGATAACACATCCACAAGCAAACGGACATGCCAAAGTGATGAACAGGGCTATCCTCTGCAGACTGAAAGCTCACCTTACGCGAGTTAAAGGGTTGTGGGTGGACGTGCTACCCAGTATTCTTTGGGCCTACCAAACTACTAGCAAGACGGCCTTCAACCTTGCATACAGGACATAAGCTATGATCCTGGCAGAGATTGAAGTACCAATGTTGCGACTCGAAGCCTACAATGATGAGCTCAAAACTAACTTGGACCTCATCGAAGAGGTACGCGATCTGGCCCTCATTCAAACTACAACTTACTAGTAGTGAATAGCTTGGTATTATAATGCCCGGGTTAGGAAGCAACTATTTAGAGTCGGCGATGTAGTCCTCTGTAAGGTAATGGTACTTGGGCCCGACATGGATAAGCTCAGTCTGAATTGGGAAGGCCCTTACCAGGTGAGATGGGTGTTCGGAGAAGGAACCTACGAGCTCGAGACCATGGAAGGGAAGTAGGTACCTCGAGCTTGGAATATCGATAACCTAAGGAGATACTACCTATAAACCTCAGTACAAGCAAAAATGACTAAGTCCATAAGACCACCAAACTGATCCTATAGACGACGAATTGGAGATAGGACCTTAAGTCACTCCCAGAAGCCTAAGGGCTATGTTGTCGAGCTAACAAGGGACCTCGACACGATTTAAGACCCAGTCGCCTCTCCGGCATGGGCAGAGAAGTCCTATTCGCCTCTTCAGCATAGGCAACTTAAGACCCGACCGCCTCTTTGGCATGGGCTCATTAAAACCTAGTCGCTTTGGCATGGGTAAGGCAAAGTAGCCCGAGCACAGATAGGTCGGGCATGTACACCTTATAATGTCTTCTCACCCTGGCATATAATAATGATTATTCCTATTCAAGTTTCAGAGTAACCTCAAGTTCGGGAGTAATCTACACTTAGACAAATTTTGCATACAGAAAATTTTGAAAAATATTTGTATTTCATTGATAAATTACTTCAAGTACGTAGCAAAAAAAAAGGAGAAAGAGATTACATCTGTTTAGCTGAGCTTGAAGGCTCAGGACATCAAGTATTTACAAAGGGGGATCCAAGAAAAGAGGTAATAGTCAGTTCAGGGCTCCTTACCCCCAATAGAAGCTTCAGCAGGCGGATCTATCTCCATGCGGTCTTTGGCGGCATCAACTCCCTCTCCCTCTCCCACTGTATCATCGTCGAGAAGGTTGTGATCGCTCTCCCCAAGGAGTTTGGGTCCTTTGTGGTTTCGACAGCCATGTCCTTTGTGATCTTAAAAGTCGTGATGGCATTGAGGTTGAGATGGGGAAATTCATGTCGGGTCAACCACCAGCTGAGCTTAAACCCATTGTGGTAGCCCACTGTCCTGACATTGACCATCTTCTCATGGTACTCCGCCAAAGACTTATACTCCTCCACATCCTTAGCCTTGGCATCCTCCATCGCTTGGAGCAGAATCTTATTCTGCTCCTTCACCAGCACCTTGAGGTTCTCGTTCTCCCTCTTCAGAGCCACCTCACGCTCTGATGGGTTGTCGAAGCCCTCAAAATTAGTACTAGTCCCACAACAAAATATTTGTAGTAAAAGTGGTACTAGGTCGAATCCCACAAGGAGCTAACAATAATCTCTTAGCCGAATGAATATTATCACTGAGTGGGAAAATTAAATAACTGAAATTAAAAGAACAAGAAAGCAATAGCAAATTCAACTAACAAGAAGTAATCAGTCTTATCGAATTCTGGTTCAAAGGTTCAGTTTAGTCAATTGGCCATCGATCATAGGTAGACTTCGGTGGTCTTGCAATTCAAGCATTTAACCTTAGATTTATTAGGATAGCCATAATAAACCTTGTGTTTTCCTAAATCAGCTGACCAAACCCAGCATTCGATCAACACTTATCACTAATCGACTGGGTACGATAGCGTTCCATGTCAACTAGTGATAGCATTAAGATTTGTGAAAACAGTTAAACCAAAATAACAATAATTGAGATATCTGCAATTATCGAATTCTGTTCCATTGATTCCTTTTATGTTAAAACATGTCAATACATTAGTCAAAGGTTGTCATGAACAATTGACCTAGAAAGATATTAAACCAATTAATACTTGTACCATTATTCGTGACAATCACGGATCACTGAACTATGGATAGCAGTAGGAAAATCAACATTAATTAATTTGTCAGACTAATTAACATTAACATCCAATGGAAATAAGCACAAGAACCAATGAATACTTGAATTAAAAAGCAAGATCTTAAATTAAAAATAGAACCTCATAATGGCACAATCGAACCTCCCCCCTTGAACCAGAAAAGAAAAGCTTAGCTGCTCATGATCTTCGAACTCTCCATGCTCTACTTCTCAGTGGCCGAACTGCTCTCTTGGTAGCTTGAGTTGCTTGATGATCACTTGGATCCTTGGATTGAGTGATGCTAGAGCTAGTCCCCCCCTCTTTATAGAGCAGAGGGAGAGGGCTGTTTTCCAACTCCTTTAGGAGATTAACTTCAAATTAGAAAGTCCTAATCTGTTTTGAACTAATCCTATCCTATCTCTTATCTAGTGATCTGATCCAATCTTCTTATCTTGATAGGATTACATTCAAGAATTTAAATCTAATAAGACTCTCTTTCTGGAGGTTACATTCGAAATTAGGGCTCTTGGCTCTTGAATTTGAGTTGGGCTGCTTTAAGAACTTAGGCTGCTACAAAGGTCTTTTGCGAGTTGGGTTTCAGTTGTGAAATGGGCTTGGTTGTGAATTTGCTCCAACTTCGGGCCCAGTTTTGTATTCGATGCGGTCCGAATCTGTCAAAACCCAAAACATAAACATTGTGGGCCTTTCTTACTTCTTTCTGATGCCTCTCGAATTGTCCAATTCGGAGTCCGAAATTGAGAGGTATGCCCAGATTGCCTTCTTTCTTGCCTTGAATCGAAATACAAGAGTAATGAGTCTATTTAAGTGCTAAATTGAAGTAAAAGAGTGAATATTAGGGGATAAAAATAGGGTACTTTTTAGTCTCATCAAATCCCCCCACACTTAAACTTTGCCCGTCCTCGGGCAAGGCAAAACTCAAGCAAAACAAAAGAAACTACCTATTGATTTTCAATCTTTCTTTCTCTCAACATAAGGCCTGATCCATTGCATGCTTCGGTCTAGACTTGGTAACCTTCCCATTTTCCATTTCTTTTTCCCTTTTTCTCATCCCAGAATGATCGTAAATCACTATTCCTCATGACAACAAGTTAAATCGACAGTCAAGGAAACAAGCCTTCCACCGACTGAACCTTCTTGGACTGAACAAGTACCCATTGCTTTAACAAACCAATTCAGCCAGATTCAATTATCTTTCTTTGTTTCTTAGGTCAGAACAAGGTGTGTTATTGCCATAACCTTGCTATGTATCACATCTCCACCACTTAGTATGAGTTCCAAGGGTCTGAAGGTGAGAATGGGGTTGGGGTTCTAGGGTGAGTGCATTTTATGCTCCATCTCACCCTTGCTTTCGTTTCTAGATGTGAGTGCATTTTATGCTCCATCTCACATTAGTCACGATTTTATTTTGTATTTTCTTTTTTTGCACAAGAACGAATCACAAGGCATCACCATCTGATCCATGAACTCATCGATCATGGTCTCAACATGCCTAACACAGCAAGCTCTAGAATAATCAAACCATGTTTGACAGATATTTATGTAAAAATCAATCAAGCCCTTATGCAGACAATTTATATGCATCTTGCCTATTGATCGATTAAAATAATGAGGTACCATATGCATCCAAAACTAAAATTTAGTTAGTCATGCTTGCATCCTATCCTATCTATTCAGCCTAAGCACATGATTCCTGATAAGTCAAAATCATTCAAGGATAAGTTTCTAGGGAGTAGAAATTTCAAAGGGCAAGGTCAAGAAGTGATGATCGAAACATGTTAGGGCTATCCCATTTTCCACCAGATTTCCCTAATCCCCCCACACTTAAGTTAATACAATGTCCCCAATGTATGTGATTATGTATAAAGTAGAAGGATTTGGGGGTACTTCCCTGTTTGCCTTGTTGGGTTCCTGCTAAACACAAAAAATCAAAACCAAACAAAATAACAAAATTAACTAAACACAATGGGTTGCCTCCCACAAGTGCAATTGTTTAATGTCATTATGCTCGACATCCTCCTTTGTTTTTTTAACCCGATGAGTAACGAGGAATGTCAAACGAGATGTCTACAGTAGGAGAGACATTTGCATCCTCATGAAACAACTTCAATCAATGCCCATTCACCTTAAAAACCTTACTTGTATTAAGACTTTTGATCTCTACTACAACACAAGGAAACACATCAGTCACAATAAATGGATCCATCCACCTGGAACGCAACTTACCCGGCATGAGTTGGAGTCGAGAATTGTACAATAAGACCTTTTGTCCAATTTCAAATTGTTTTTTTAAGAGTAATTTATCATGGAACAATTTGGTCTTCTCCTTGTATATTCTTGAATTTTCATATGCTTCTAACCTCAACTCTTCCAGTTCTTGCACTTAGAGCTTCCTTTCCTTTTTGGTTTCTTTCATATTCATATTACATCGCTTGATTGCCAATAGGCCCTATGTTCAATTTCGACCGGCAAGTGGCAAGATTTGCCAAAGATCAACCTATAAGAGGACATCCCTATTGGGGTTTTGTAAGCTGTTCGATATGCCCAGAGGACATCATCTAGATGTAGGCTCCAATCCTTCCTTCCTGTATTCATTGTCTTTTCTAAGATGGACTTTGCCTCTCTATTGGAAATTTTAGCTTGTTCGTTAGTTTGGGGGTGATAAGCAGTGGCGATTCGGTGATGCACCTCATACCTTCTCAACAAGGCTTCGATGGCTCTATTGTAGAAGTGAGTCCCTTGATTGCTTATGATGGCTCGAGGAATGCCAAACCTACTGAAGATGTTAGATTTGGTAAACCTACAACACACTTAGAATCACCAGTCTCGGTGGCTTTTGCTTCCACCCATTTTGAGACATAATCGATTGCCAAAAGTATATAAGAAAAACCACAAGAGGAAGGAAAGGGTCCCATGAAATCAATACCCCAAACATCAAATATTTCACATATAAGAATGGGGGTTTAGGGCATCTCATTCTTGCAAGATAGTGCACCTGTTTGCTAACATCTTTCAAAATTTTTACAAAACAAGTATGCATCTCGAAATAGGATTACCCAATACAATCCACTATCTAAGACTTTTCGAGCAGTCCTCTTTGAACCAAAATGGCCACCACAAGCATAATTATGACAAAATGTTAGAATCGACATCTGCTCATCCTCAGGGACACACCTCCTAATCATTTGATCATAACAGAATTTCCATAGATATGGTTCATCCCATACATAATATTTTGCCTCATACCTGATTTTGTTCCTCATGGATTTTCTAAGGTCATTAGGCAAAAATCTGGTTACCAAGTAGTTCACAATATCAGCATACCATGGAACTATACCTTTCATGTGAAACAACTGCTCATCAGGAAATAACTCATAGATGGGTGAAGAGTCCTCATCTTTCACCAACCTACTTAGATGATCTGCCACATTTTCAGCTCCCTTTCGATCCTTAATCTCTAAATCAAACTCTTGGAGCAAGAGTATCCACCTTATCAGCCTCGGTTTTGACTCCTTCTTCACTAGTAGGTATTTTAAAGTTGCATGGTCGGAAAATACAATTACTTTAGAGCCAAACACATATAATTGAAATTTGTCTAAAGCAAACACTATAGCTAGTAGCTCCTTTTCAGTAGTTGTGTAGTTGCTCTGTGCAGCATTCAATGTTTTGGAAGCAATGATGTGGCTCTTCCCATCAATTCGTTGACCTAGAACAGCTCCTACCGCATAGTTGCTTGCATCGGTCATGATCTCAAAGGGCAAGTTCCAATTGGGTGGTTGAATAATAGGTGCAATTGTTAACAACTTCTTGAGTTTGTCAAATGCTTCCTTGCACATATCACCAAAATTGAAAGGCACATCCTTTTACAGCAAATTGGACAATGGCAGGGCAATTTTTGAAAAATCTTTGATGAACCTACGATAAAAGCTTGCATGTCCAAGAAAGGAACGAATCTCCCTAACATTTGTAGGGTAGGGTAAACTCACAATTAAATCAATCTTGGCCTTGTTGACCTCTATTACTCTAGCTGAAATAACATGTCCCAACACAATGCCTTCCTTCACCATAAAGTGACATTTTTCCTAGTTTAAGACAATATTTGTTTCTACACACCGATTCAGAATTTTACTTAAACTATTTAGACAATCATCAAACGAATCACCATAGGTAGTAAAATCATCTATGAACACTTCAATGCATTTCTCAATAAAATCAGAAAATATACTTATCATGCATCTTTGAAAAGTGCCTGGAGCATTACACAAACCAAAGGGTATTCGTCTGTAAGCAAAGGCGCCAAATGGGCAAGTGAAGGTTGTTTTCTCTTGGTCCTCCTGGGCAATAACAATCTGATAGTATCCTGAGAACCCATCGAGAAAACAAAAGAAGGCCTTACCTGCTAATCTCTCTAACATCTGATCAATGAAGGGTAGGGGAAATTGGTCCTTTCGAGTGGCCAAATTAAGTTTTCAAAAATCTATTACCATTCGCCAGCCACTTTGTACCCTCATGGGAATTATTTCATTATTTTGATTTTTTACTACAGTAATCCCAGTTTTCTTAGGTACAACATGAATAGGACTTACCCATTTACTGTTCAAAATTGGATAAATTATCCCTTCATCTAATAGTTTAAGTACTTCTTTCATTACTCCTCTTTCATTACTTGGTTGAGTTTTCTTTGTGGTTCTCTAACAGGTTTGGAGCCATCTTCCAAAAGGATCCTATGCATGAAAATTGAGGGGCTGACCCCCTTTATGTTAGCTAAGGTCCAACCAATCGCCGCCTTATGTTCCTTTAGGACTTTGATGAACCTCTCCCCCTGCTCCTCAGTCAACCCTTTTGCAATGATCACGGGCAATGTCTCTTTTTCACCCAAGTATGCATATTTAAGATGATCAGGTAGGGTCTTTAGTTCCAACTCCGGAGCCTACAAAATAGAAGGCAACAATTTTGTGTGAGAAATTGTCGATGGAATATCAGAATTGCTTACCGTTTGTTCCGGCATTAGTTTTGGACTATCATAGGACACATCGAACTCCTCTTCCCTGTCCAATTGTGCTTTGTATTCCAGCTCATCATCCATGTCCTCCTCTCCAAAGACTTCTTACACAATCAAATCAATGATATCAATAGAGCAAATCGAATGACATTCACTAGGATATTTCATGGTTTCAAAAATATTAAATTTAACAATCTCTCCATCGAATTCGACAGAGAGGGTACCCTTGTCCACATCTATTTTGGTCTTGGCCATTTTCATGAATGGCCTGCCTAATAGAAGTGGGGCTGAACTTGTGACCATGTCCTCCTCCATCTTTAGGATGTAGAAATCAACTGAAAAAAATTAAATCGCTAACCTGTACCAATACATCCTCAACAGTCCCTTCTAGGTAGGCATTAAAACGATCAGCTAATTGGATAACAACTCTAGTTTCTTTCAAAAAACCTAATCTTAAGGCACAGTAAATCGAGTATGGCATAACATTGATAGATGCACCTAAGTCTAACATAGCATGCTTGATTTGTTTATTGCCAATCACACAAGGTAGGGTGAACATACCTAGATCAGCCCATTTTTCTAGCAAGGTCCTCTTGATAACGACCGAAATGTTCTCCCCAACTCTTACCTTCTCATCAATTCGCAACCTCCTCTTGTTAGTGCATAATTATTTCAAAAATTTTGCATATTTTGGGATTTGTTTTATTGCATCTAACAAAGGGATGTTGATCTCCACCTTCCTGAAAGTTTCTAGCACTTCTTACTCATATTCCTCTTTCTTGGACTTTTCCAACCTGCTAGGAAAAGGTGGTACAACTGCATTAGTAACTTTAGGGAGAGGGGGGTCAGATATTATCTCAATGGGGCCGTCAGTTGACCCTTGTTTTTCCTCTTCCTTGGCTGCCTTCGATGGTGGGCTTGGTCGGGGCTGCAACTCCTTTCCACTTCTCAATACTACTGCACTAGCATTCTCCTTTTGGTTGACTACCGTTTGTGATGGTAGTTTCCCAGAGTTCTGCGCCTCCAACTTGCTAATGGAAGTGGCAAGTTGGCTGATTTGGTTCCCCAAATTCTGAATGCTGGCTCTTATTTCCTGCTGAAATTGTTGAGTGTTAGTAGTTAGAGCCTTAACTATTTCATCAAGTGACATAGCTGAAGATGGGGGTTGGCTTTGCCCTGTGATAGGTGCTGAAAATTGGGGCTGTTGACTGAAAATTTTGGGTTGATATTTCTGCTGTCCTCCTTGGTTCTTGTAGCTTAGATTTGGATGATCCCTCCACCCCGGATTGTAGTAATTGGAGTAGGGATCATATTTTCTTGGGGCTGGCCCGAGAATCCTCCTATGGCACTTACTTGCTGCATCGATCGATCCTGTAGTGATGGACACATGTCCATTGGATGACCAGGGATCGTATAGATACCACACATCTTGACTGTGTAATTGTCCTGCAGCCAGTTGCTTAACCAAAGCAGTTAAATCTGAAATCTGATTTTCTAAATTAGCATTATTTACCTCATTAACACGCCTAATGGTGCCATCTGTCATTGTGCCGAACGGTTGTGATTTTTTGGCCATGTTGGAAATTAATTCCTTGGCTGCTTCGGGTGTTTTGTTCACCAAGGCTCCTCCACTGGCTGCATCTGCCATACTTCTATCCATGGGCTGGAGCCCTTTATAGAAGTATTGGATCAACAGTTGTTCGGGTATTTGGTGGTGTGGACAGCTAGCAACAAGTTGTTTAAACCTTTCCCAATACTCATATAATGTCTCACAACCAAACTGCCAAACTCCACATATTTCCTTCCTAATGTTTGCAGCCTGGGATGCAGGAAAATATTTATCTAAGAATATTCTGTTCATCTCATCCCATGTGCGTATTGAACTGGGAGGAAGAATATATAACCAATCCTTTGCTTTATCTTGTAAAGTAAATGGTAAAACTATAAGTTTTACCTAGTCCTCGGTCATACCTTGGGGCTTCATGCTCGAACAGATGACATGAAATTCCTTTAGATGCTTATGGGGGTCCTCACCTGGAAAACCATGAAAAATAGGTAGTAATTGTATTAAACCAGATTTCAGTTCGAAAGCTACCACAAGAGTGGGATATGTTATGCATAGGGGTTGTTGGTAAATAATCAGTGCAACCAACTCCCTCAATGTTCTCTCTCTATCAGCCATCCTTTCTTCCTCTTCGAAGATGGGTTGATCACAAGTTGGTAGATCGAAATCTGAATTCACCCTTTTAGGTGAATGATCCTTCTTTTGCTTTGCTTCCTTCCTTAAACGACAGGTAGTCCTCTAAATTTCGGGGTTGTACTCGAGTTCACCTCGTTGAGAAGCACGAGTCATAAAACAAGAAGGTTAACAAAAGAAGGCAATAGCTAAGAAATTAAAGTTGCTCCCCAACAACGATGCCAAAATTTTGACGGGTTGTTGAAGCCCTCAAAGTTAGTACTAGCCCCACAACAAAATATTTGTAGTAAAAGTGGTACTAGGTCGAATCCCACATGGAGCTAACAGTAATCTCTCAGCCGAATGAATATTATCACTGAGTGGGAAAATTAAATAACTGAAATTAAAAGAACAAGATAGCAATAGCTAATTCAACTAACAAGAAGTAGTTAGTTTAACCTTAGATTTATTAGGATAGTCATAATAAACCTTGTGTTTTCGTAAATTAGCTGACCAAACCCAGCATTTGATCAACACTTATCACTAATCGACTGGGTACGATAGCGTTCCATGTCAACTAGTGATAGCATTAAGCTTTGTGAAAATAGTTAAACCAAAATAACAATAATTGAGATAGTTGCAATTATCGAATTCTGTTTCGTTGATTCCCTTTAGGTTAAAACATGTCAATACATTGGTCAAAGGCTGTCACGAACAATTGACCCAGAAAGATATTAACCTAATTACTAATTGTACCATTATTCGTCACAATTACGGATCACCGAACTGTGGATAGTAGTAGGAAAATCAACATTAATTAATTTTTCAGACTAGTTAACAATAACATCCAATGGAAATAAGCACAAGAACTAATGAATACTTGAATTAAAAAGCAAGATCTTAAATTAAATACAGAACCTCACAATGAAACAATCGAACCTCCCCCCTTGAACTAGAAAAGAAAAGCTTAGCTGCTCATGATCTTCGAACTCTCCATGCTCTACTTTTTAGTGGTCGAACTGCTCTCTTGGTAGCTTGAGTTGCTTGATGATCTCTTGAATCCTTGGATTGAGTGATGCTAGAGCTGGTCCACCCCCTCTTTATATAGCAGAGGGAGAGGCTGTTTTCCAACTCCTTTTAGGAGATTAACTTCAAATAAGAAAGTCCTAATCTGTTTTGAACTAATCCTATCCTATCTCTTATCTAGTGATCTAATCCAATCTTCTTATCTTGATAAGATTACATTCAAGAATCTAAATCTAATAAGACTCTCTTTCTAGTGGTTACATTCGAAATTGGGGCTATTGGCTTTTGAATTCGAGTTGGGCTGCTTTAAAAACTTGGGCTGCTACAAGGGTCTTCTGCGAGTTGGGCTTCAGTTGTGAAATGGGTCTGGCTACGAACTTGCTCTGACTTTGGGCCGAGTTTTGTATTCGATGCAAACCAAATCTATCAAAACCCAAAATATAAAAGTTGTGGGCCTTTCTTTTATCTTTCTGATGCCTCTTGAATTGTCCGTTTCAGAGTTCGGAAATGAGAGTTATGCCCAGATTACTGACTGTTGCTAAAACTATGCAAAATCATCCGAATTGCCGTGTTTTCTTCCAATTGCCTTCTTTCTTGCCCTGAATCAAAATACAAGAGTAATGAGTCCATTTAAGTGCTAAATTTATGTAAAAGTGTGAATATTAGGGGATAAAAATAGGGTACTTTTTAGTCTCATCTTTCTCCCTTAATAGTTAGCCTTTTATGTTTATTTTATGCTCAAATGTACTCATAATTCTTATACTTTGGTTTAAGGCATGAAAGGAAGCGTTAGGTGAGAAAAAAGGTTAATCGGGTCATTTTATATAGTTTTGGCGCTGTGTGGTAAATTGAGCATAACTCTTTCATCCGGACTCCGAATGATATGATTCAAGATGCGTTGAAAAGATAAAGAAAAGTTATACAACTTTCATGTATAACTGCATTCCTTAGCCTTGTTGACGAGTTGAAGACATTCCTTAGCCTTGAAGCTTTAATCCGCGATTTCACCACTCTCCCACTCACACAAGAACTTTATTTTATCTTATTTTTTAGTCTTTTTTGGATAAGTCAGACTTGTAGATTGACCTAGAGGAATTTTAGGAGATTTTGTAGGCTTTTCTTGGGGGAAGGAGATAAGAGGAGAAAAACCTAGAGAGAAGGCAAGTAGATTGGGAGCAGTTGAACCTCTCTTCTCTTCTCTTCACTTTTCCCCACCCCTCTTTTCTTCATTCTTTGATTTTCATAGAGTTTTCACCATGACCATGCGTGGCTAAACTCTTGTACTTGGTCAAAGGAAGCAGAAGCCTCAAAATCCACCAAACTGTGAGATCTAATCTATTGTTTAATTCATGCTTTGGATATCGAATGTTCTTCTATGTTCATATCTATGATTGTTTTGTTTGATTTCTAGGAAGGCCTACTAGTTTATTATTTGCTACAATCTATTGCTAGATTAGATATCAAATCTATAATTGTTTGGTCCCTCTAATCTGCAAAGTAACTAGAATTTAATGATTTGCTGTGCTAGAAATTGTTAGATCCTAGGAAGAACACTCGACTGATTTAAGTGCAACTGCTTGTGCTTGTGTTGTTTAACTTCATCGATCTCTAATGCTTAAGGCTATTGCTGGATTAAATCTTTAACGCTTGTTCAGGGGTTGTTCAATAGTAAGGGTTAAGTGTTAGACAGTTTTGTATGCCCTTAGCTTCAATATGATTTGATGTACTTTTGTTATTTAGTGGAAATAAATAAAGTGCATGTTTGATTCATATTGTTTGGTTTAATTCTGTGTAAAACCCTAAAACTGGACATTTATAGAGACTCGTGTTAGTTTTAAATGTTCACAGCCGTTGGATAAGTCTGGGGAGATTTATCCTGCCAAGGCTGATGCTGGTGTGCCACCAAGTGTTGGGATGGCCTGTCTCAGCCATCAGGGTAAGACCCGAGGCACATGCAGTATGGGATTACTTGAATCCTTGAACCGGACCAGATTTCCAGTATTGCCCTGGACCTTGGAGATAGATGGGCAAAACTGGAAAGTTACACCTGACCCCTAGACTCGATTATGACATTTCACTAGGTGTTGGATCAGGCTGCCTTCGATATGCCAATCATTGAGATCCTTAGCGGGGATCAAAACCTGGGTATGTTGGGGCAATTTGAGAATTCATTTGAGTGGGTGATCATAGTGACAGAATCAGCCACTTTGTCGGACAAAGGGTAATGATTGGGAATGCACTCTCTCTGATGGAAACCAAACTATCGGTAGTTGATTTCAATCGTTGGAATTTTGTTTTGCAAAATTAATATATTTATATATATATGTACGGTTTCGAATTGTTTGCAAATGGTTTTAATTCCCGGGATCCATGTGAGAGGAGAGTGCGGCACTGTTCCTTGCAGCCGAGGGAGAGGTCCTCTCTTGTCGGGCAGTGCTTGATCATTAAGGGCTGAGAGGTTAAGTATAAGACCATTGAGGATAATACCTGATGGGCTAATCTTGCACCTGCCCACAGTCCCTGGGTTTTTATAAGATGGCTTGGCCTAGGGACCACTTAATGTAAGTGTTGGGCCCATAGGGTCCATATGATGGACTCAAGGGGTTCATTGAGTTTTTCAGTGAATTCGGCTGGGCCTTGTATTAAAGGATAGGCCGAACCCATGTGGATGGTGTGTAGATCAATGCTTGGGTTGCACGCCATACAAAGAAGCCCAACTGGGCAGCAGATTGGAAAGTAATTAGACACTGAACACTTAATGGGCCAGAAGCCCATTTCGAGGTGGGCTGATATGATCACCCATCCTTGGGGCGAATCTGAGATTAATGTTAGTAAAAGGATTGGGCCTTTAGCCTTATCCACTCTTGGAGACCAAATTCAAATTAGATTTGAATCTGGTAACCTCCTGATAAGATCAGGAGTAAGCTAACTTTATCTGCAGATAGGATTAAGATTACCCCCTATCCAAATACTGATTTGGATTGGGATAACTCCTAATTAGGAGGATTCTTAATCAAGAAGAAAGGAGGAAAAACCCTAACCAAGAAAGAGAAAATATCAGATTTTTGAACCACCTTGAAGATATAGGATATCTCCTGCGAATTGAGATAGGATCTCATTCATACTCCAGAAAAGAAAAAGGCAGTTCAGCCTTTTTGCCTTTAGAGTTCTCCTCCTGTCGCCGCCATCTGTTTTTTGCAAGATTAGATCTTTGCAGAAAAAGAAAGTCAAGAAATCTGTTCTTGACATTAGTCTTGCAACAAAGACTAAAAGGATTCAGTGTTTAGTGTTTCCAGAGGATTCTTGTGAAGGATCCAGTGTGTAGGACGCACCCTACTGGTTCTGTTCCATCCACAACTGTGTCATCTTCAGCAGGAACGGATCTTGGAGCATTCTTTGGGCGTGAACACCAACTTTGGGAGATACTACTTCTCCGGATAAGGTATATTCCTCCCTTTTATCTTTTGGTACAGATTTGGTTTGATTATGGTTCAAGTAGGATCCTTGAATATTGTATTCTAAATTTAGGGAATATGATTCCCAGTTGGGAGAAGGTAGGAAATTTTTGAAATTCGCCCACCCATTCCGCAACCTTTATGGCGTCCATTAGATGGATCCTACCATTCTTTCAGTGGTATAAGAGCCACAGGTTCGAATCTTGAACCAAAAGAAAATCAGATCTGATCCTGCGCAGATGGATAGAAGGTGTTCTTTCAAGATTTGCGCAGATTGTTTTCTTTATTTCAAGAAACTGTTTCTTGTTAAGGGTGATTGATCTGAAATTATTTTTTATTAAATCCAAAATTTATTTAGAATTGTTCTTTATTTATTTTGATTTAATGGACTGTTCGAACCTGGAGATCGCAGTGCAGATTTGGCGCAGATAGTCTGTGCACCCTTTTTCTTTCTATTTATTTATATTCGGTTTGTAAATAATTTTTTTTTTATTTTAGACTGAATGTATAGGATTTGATCAAGAATGTAATTAATAGAAATAGGATTTCTGTTATTTTTCTTGATTAAAGAAGAAGGAAGAAGAAGGCGGCGCTGGATGTTTGCAGTTGGAGTAATCGCTTTCTGCGATTTGCAATTTGTGAAACTGCAACCCTTGTGATTAACCTCTATTTTGCAGGTGGTGCGAACAGTCCATAGTTTGATTTGTGATTGTTTGAAATCAAGATTATTAATTTCAGATCTTTCATGAATTAATTCTTGAATTGAAAATCAGTTTTGGATCCTCTCGGACTAGATTGGACCAAAACTGTTTGGACCGAATCTGGGGTTCGATAGGGACTATTTTTCAGTCTGTTTTTCTCACACTTGCTGTTCCAAATCTGATGTTCAATTACAAGGATTAATTCGGCCCACCTGTAAAGCCCAGTTTTAAAGGGTTAAAACTGCAAAAGGCCCATTACTGTGAGATAAGCTGTATGGGCCGAACTGCTATCTGCGATTCAGCCCATACACCTAGTAGTCATTAATTGTTAATGACTTAGATTTTAAATGGGCTGTTCAATGGGCTTTACAGCAGTTAATTGATTGGATCAATTCCTCCTTTACATGTGATGTTTGGATGTTTGATGTGCTGCGACCATGGGCCATAAGTACTTGGCCCATGAAGACTCGTTAGTGGCTCTTGCGCACACCATGGCTAAATGCACATCATTGCCATAGTGTCCTTCAAGGTCATTGGATGACCCCTCTTTGCTTGGTGGGCCCCACAACCCTGAAAAGGGATGCGTACGGAACCCCTAGCCGATTAAGGCCCACCAGAAATCTGACTTTATGAAAGTCAGTGGGAGCCACTCTGGTTTGACCTAAATTAAAACTAGGGCATTTTTGTTCCCTCTAGCAAATATGAATGCATGTGATAGGGAGACCCATATGATGGACTCTCTAAAGGCCTTCCGTCATTAGCACAATGATGGGTCCTTCAGTAATGAGGAAACGCACCATAAAATTGGGCTATCCATTTGCTGTTGGATCTATTAGAGTGCTTCATAAGATGATAGGGGCGTCATAGACCGATGTGAGAGGGGCTTCACCAGAAAATGGGAACTCTCTCACGGTACCTTGGCGTAACCTGAATATGATGGGTAAGCACTCACTGGACAGAAAGGTTTACCTGAAAACGGCTCTGAACCTTGTCTGACAGAAGCCAAAGGGAAACTCATTTGATGAGTGGATATGATCCGTCACAGAAAGGTGGTGGGGTTATGTAGCTGAAACAGTTGGCTTCACGCACCCCATGTGATTTCCCACATTTCCAGAGACATTTCGTCATCTCCGTCACTGAGAAAGGAGGGAAATCTCGGAGATGAACAAATGGGAATGGAACATAGATTAAAAGCCATATCTATGTAGGTAACATGAATCAAACTAAGGTTGTGGACTAATGATTTTGCTATTTTATCAGAAAATGGCAAACGATCAATTTGCAAAGCTTCTAGACGATAACAAGCTAAAGGGCCCAAACTATGCCGACTGGTACAGAAATCTTATGCTGGTCCTAACTTCCGAAAAGTTAGACAAGGTAGTGAAAAATCCTGCACCGGAACGTCCGGGTGATAGGGCTTCTGAGGCCCGTAGAAGGGACTACCAAGAGTGGGAGGATAAGAACTCCCTAGCCCGCTGCTTTGTCGTTGCCTCATTAGACAACTCAATATAGAGGCAGTTTGATCAGATCGAACTAGCCAAGGACATATTGGACAGTCTAAGAACAATGTATGAAGAGCATAACCGTTCTACTCGACAGAAGGTCCTGAAATTGTTCATGACCGCGCAGATGACCAAAGGGCAGAAAGTTAATGACCATTCTCTTTGGATGATGGGTTACATTAACGAACTTGAAGCTCTTGGATCCGGGCTAGATCTTGGCACGCAAGTGGATGCCATCCTCAATTCTTTGCCCTCTTCCTTCAATGCGTTCACAATGAACTACAATATGAATAAGCTGAATGTCAGCGTCCAGGAACTCAGCAATATGTTGCAGAGAGCCGAGGATCTACTCAAGAAGGATGAGCCTGTAGTTATGCTTGCTGAAGCTAACAAATCGGGCAAGAAAAAGAGAAAGGCAAAGAAGCCTCAGAAGAAGGCTACCAATCCTAAGAAGTAGAAGAAGAACAAGGCATCTGATGTCTGTCACTTCTGCAAGCAGACTGGCCACTGGAAGAGGAAATGTCCTGCCTACCTGGAATCTAAGAAAGGTAACATCAAAACTTGTGTCATAGAAACTAACATGTTAGTTACTTCTGTGTCCTGGTGTGTTGACTCCGGGGCTTCAACTCATGTGTGTAACTCACTGCAGGGGTTCAAAGTTAGCAGAAGGTTGAGTGAAGGTGAAGTAACATTATTCTTGGGAACAACTGCAAGTGTTGCAGCAGCGGCAATAGGAACCATAGAATTAGTTTTTAAAGAAGGAATGCTTGTACTTAAAGATTGTCTTTATGTACAGAACTTGAGAAGAAATTTAATTTCTGTTTCAAAACTGTGTGCTGATGGATATACTGTTTATTTTAGTAATATGATTACTGTTAAACGTAATAATAAATTCATCGCATGTGGGGAACTAGAGAACGGTCTCTATGTTCTACATCATTCTCTGGAAACTAACTTAACCGAAACTACGTCGGTCAAAAATCCCAAGAAAAGGAATCGTGATACAGTAAGTCTCACGTGCCTCTGGCATTACCGACTTGGCCATATCGGTATTGACCGAATCACAAGGCTGGTAAAGGATGGTCCTTTGGATTTTCTAACCGTAGAAAATCTTCCCACTTGTGAACCTTGCCTTCAAGGTAAGATGTCTAAGCGGCCATTTGACGGTAAGCCTGAAAGATATGAAGGCACACTTGACCTAATACATACTGATGTATGTGGTCCCCTGAGTGTTAGGACACGGAACCAACACGTGTACTTCATCACCTTTTCAGATGATTTTTCACGATATGGTTACGTGTACCTAATGAGACATAAGTCTGAATCATTTGAAAAGTTCAAAGAGTTCAGACAGGAAGTCGAGAAACAGTTAGGGAGAGAAATTAAGGCCCTTTGATCAGATCGAGGTGGCAAGTATCTCACTGACGAATTCAGGGACTACTTAAAGGCCAATGGGATAGTGTCACAATTAGCTCCTCCTGCTACACCTTAACTCAACGGTGTTTCAGAGAGGAGGAATAGGACCTTGTTAGACATGGTCCGGTCACTTCTTGTACGCTCACAATTACCCACATCCTTTTGGGGATACGCATTAGAGACTGCTATCTACGTGCTGAATCGGGTTCCAACCAAATCAGTTCTAAAAACTCCATATGAACTTTGGACCGGAAGGAAGCCAAGTGTAAGACACTTGAAGATTTGGGGTTGTCCTGCACACGTTAAAAGAACAAGTGCGGACAAGTTGGAATCTAAAACCAGTCGTTGCCTGTTTATAGGCTACCCAAAGGATTCGGTGGGTTATGTATTCTATGACCCGAGTGAACAGAAAGATTTCTGCAGTCGAAACGCCCAGTTCTTAGAATCCGATTACATCCTGGACACCCATCGTCAGGAAATAGTTCTTGATGAGGAGAGCTCAGGAGCAGTGGGAGATGTCCCACAAATTCCAGGTAATTACCAACCTAGAAGAACCACCCGGGTATCCAGACCACCAGTTCGATATGGTTATGACCAGGATAGTTACCTGGTGGAAACCTTGACTAGTGAAGAGGATCCCGTGACTTACGTGGAAGCTATGTTAGACATAGACTCCCAGAAGTGGGTGGAGGCCATGAGAGCTGAAATGGACTCAATGGAGACCAATGGAGTCTGGACTCTAGTGGATCCGCCCCCCGGGGTAAAAGCAATTGGTTGCAAATGGATCTACAAGAGGAAGAAAGGCCCCGATGGCAGGATTGAGACCTTTAAAGCTCGCTTGGTGGCGAAAGGGTATACTCAGAAAGAAGGCATCGACTATGAGGAAACCTTTTTGCCCGTGGCCATGCTTAAATCCATTAGGATCCTGCTAGCTGTAGCAGCGTACCATGACTATGAGATTTGGCAAATGGATGTCAAAACCGCGTTCCTGAATGGAGATCTTAGTGAAGATATCTACATGCAGCAGCCGCAAGGCTTCATTGTTGCTGGTCAGGAACACATGGTATGTAAACTTAATAGATCCATATATGGACTTAAGCAGGCTTCTAGGAGTTGGAACATCCGTTTTGATTCTGCAGTCAAAACGTTTGACTTTGAGCAGAATCCGGATGAGCCCTGTGTTTGCAGGAAGTCTAGTGGGGATAAGATCACCTTTTTGGTGTTGTACATGAACGATATCCTACTCATTGGGAATGATGTAGGAATGTTGACTTCGGTCAAGGTATGGCTATCACAGCAGTTCTCCATGAAAGATCTTGGAGAAGCTTCATACATACTGGGTCTTCGACTCTATAGAGATAGATCGAAGCGGATAATTGGATTATCCCAGGCTGCTTATATTGACAAAATAGTCAAGAGATATAGCATGAAAAACTCCAAGATGCCGATTTCCAGTCGGATGGTAGTTCACTGCAAGTACTAGGGTATACCGATGCCGATTTTCAGTCGGATCCAGATGATAGAAAGTCTACATCTGGGTATGTTTTCATGATAGGATCGTGTGCTGTTTGCTGGAAAAGCATCAAACAGGGGTCCACTGCAGACTCCACAACTGAGGCTGAGTACATTGCCGCAAGTGAAGCTGCCAAGGAAGCCGTGTGGATGAAGAAGTTCATACACGAATTGGGAGCGATTCCATCCAGCACATCTCCCATCCTGTTGTTGTGTGACAACAATGGAGCGATCGCCCAGGCTAAAGAGCCTCGGGCTCACTCGAAGTCGAAGCACATCGAGAGAAAGTACCATGTACTGCGGGAGATCGTTGGTAGAGGGGACGTCCTGATTCAGAAGGTAGCATCAGCGGATAATGTGGCAGACCCATTGACTAAGCCATTAACACAGAAGATGTTTGAGAAACACGTGGAAAGTGTGGGACTCCGGCTTGTACCAGATTGGACCTAAGTGCAAGTGGGAGCTGTTAGACAGTTTTGTATGCCCTTAGCTTCAATCTGATTTGATGTACTTTTGTTATTTAGTGGAAATAAATAAAGTGCATGTTTGATTCATATTGTTTGGTTTAATTCTGTGTAAAACCCTAAAACTGGACATTTATAGAGACTCGTGTTAGTTTTAAATGTTCACAGCCGTTGGATAAGTCTGGGGAGATTTATCCTGCCAAGGCTGATGCTGGTGTGCCACCAAGTGTTGGGATGGCCTGTCTCAGCCATCAGGGTAAGACCCGAGGCACATGCAGTATGGGATTACTTGAATCTTTGAACCGGACCAGATTTCCAGTATTGCCCTGGACCTTGGAGATAGATGGGCAAAACTGGAAAGTTACACCTGACCCCTAGACTCGATTATGACATTTCACTAGGTGTTGGATCAGGCTGCCTTTGATATGCCAATCAGTGAGATCCTTAGCGGGGATCAAAACCTGGGTATGTTGGGGCAGTTTGAGAATTCATCTGAGTGGGTGATCATAGTGACAGAATCAGCCACTTTGTCGGACAAAGGGTAATGATCGGGAATGCACTCTCTCTGATGGAAACCAAACTGCCGGCAATTGATTTCAATCGTTGGAATTTTGTTTTGCAAAATTAATATATTTATATATATATGTACGGTTTTGAATTGTTTGCAAATGGTTTTAATTCCCGGGATCCATGTGAGAGGAGAGTGCAGCACTGTTCCTTGCAGCCGAGGGAGAGGTCCTCTCTTGCCGGGCAGTGCTTGATCATTAAGGGCTGAGAGGTTAAGTGTAAGACCATTAAGGATAATACCTGATGGGCTAATCTTGCACCTGCCCACAGTCCCTGGGTTTTTATAAGATGGCTTGGCCCAGGGACCACTTAATGTAAGTGTTGGGCCCATAGGGTCCATATGATGGACTCAAGGGGTTCATTGAGTTTTTCAGTGAATTCGGCTGGGCCTTATATTAAAGGATAGGCCGAACCCATGTGGCTGGTGTGTAGATCAATGCTTGGGTTGCACGCCATACAAAGAAGCCCAACTGGGCAGCAGATTGGAAAGTAATTAGACACTGAACACTTAATGGGCCAGAAGCCCATTTCGAGGTGGGCTGATATGATCACCCATCCTTGGGGCGAATCTGAGATTAATGTTAGTAAAAGGATTGGGCTTTTAGCCTTATCCACTCTTGGAGACCAAATTCAAATTAGATTTGAATCTGGTAACCTCCTGATAAGATCAGGAGTAAGCTAACTTTATCTGCAGATAGGATTAAGATTATCCCCTATCCAAATACTGATTTGGATTGGGATAACTCCTAATTAGGAGGATTCTTAATCAAGAAGAAAGGAGGAAAAACCCTAACCAAGAAAGAGAAAATATCAGATTTTTGAACCACTTTGAAGATATAGGATATCTCCTGCGAATTGAGATAGGATCTCATTCATACTCCAGAAAAGAAAAAGGCAGTTCAGCCTTTTTGCCTTTAGAGTTCTCCTCCTGTCGCCGCCATCTGTTTTTTGCAAGATTAGATCTTTGCAGAAAAAGAAAGTCAAGAAATCTGTTCTTGACATTAGTCTTGCAACAAAGACTAAAAGGATTCAGTGTTTAGTGTTTCCAGAGGATTCTTGTGAAGGATCCAGTGTGTAGGACGCACCCTGCTGGTTCTGTTCCATCCACAGCTGTGTCATCTTCAGCAGGAACGGATCTTGGAGCATTCTTTGGGCGTGAACACCAACTTTGGGAGATACTGCTTCTCCGGATCAGGTATATTCCTCCCTTTTATCTTTTGGTACAGATCTGGTTTGATTATGGTTCAAGTAGGATCCTTGAATATTGTATTCGAAATTTAGGGAATATGATTCCCAGTTGGGAGAAGGTAGGAAATTTTTGAAATTCGCCCACCCATTCCGCAACCTTTATGGCGTCAATTAGATGGATCCTACCATTCTTTCATTAAGTGGATCGCTTGTTTTTCGATTAACTATGATAGGGATATGCATGAAATCAATTCCTATGATGAATATTCAAAGTCTGAATTGATTTATCTTTGGGTCAATGAGCAGTAGTGAAATTCTGATAGTGGATGTTATTCTAGACCAAGATTCCTTCTTTTGGTTAATTACAACACTCTAAATTGCCTTGCTTCCCATTTAAATTTTGTTCTCTTTAATTCTGATTTTCTTTCTTTCAAATCTGGTTTTCATTACAGACCCCCTCTCCATTTTTGATTCACATAGCACATAATTCCGGTTAGATATTCTCTGTGGGAATGATCCTTACTCGCACTACTACATTTTATTCTCACAAGTATAGGTTTTATTTTTGGGTGCCTATGACAGCACACCAAATTTTGGCGTTGCTGCCGAGGAGTTTTTCTAATATATTTTTGTGCTTCTTGTGATCCTTATTTTGTTTTTGAATTTTTGAAAAAAAAAGTTTTATAGATCACTTTGATTGTTTGTGTTTCAGCATAGATTATTTTCTATTTTATTTATTTATTTATTTATTTTCATCATTCTAGATTTATTTATTTATTTTTATTTGTTTTATTATATGTCATTTAGGATTTATTAGGTTTTCCTTAATTTATGCCTGTAACTCGATTCTCTAAGAAAGGTAATTTGCAGTTCGATCCGGAAATAGAAGGGACTTTGCGCAGGTTAAGGAGGGAAGCTTGGAGTCATTGCAAGGAGAATGATCCAGCCTTCGATTCTCTATTTGTTAGCGGATCTGATTTAAGAGAAGAGGTCATCATGGCCGGAAATCAAACCTTGAAAGAGCTTGATGCACCTGATTTGAATCAGTAATCCCTATGCATAACTTTTCCTGCTTTAGATGTTGATGTTAATTTTGAATTAAAATCTGGATTGATACATCTCTTACTCATTTTTCATGGTCTTGCAGGTGAGGATCCTCACAAGCACTTGAAGGAGCTGCATGTGGTATGCACGAGCGTGAAACCCATGGGGGTAACTGAAGAGCAAATCAAATTGATAGCTTTTCCATTTTCTTTGAAGGATTCGGCTAAGGATTGGCTCTATGATCTACCTTTTGGGAGTGTTACCACATGGAACTAGATGAAGAAACTATTCTTAGAGAAGTACTTCCCAGCTTCAAGGGTGGCCAATATCAGAAAAGAAATATGTGGTATAAGGCAATACAACGGGGAGTCCCTACATGTATATTAGGAACACTTTAAGAAGTTATGTGCAAACTGTCCCCATCATCAGATCAACGAACAACTACTTATTCAGTATTTTTATGAGGGATTTCAACCTATTGATAGGAACATGATCGATGCTGCTAGTGGAGGGGCTTTAGTTGATAAAACTCCCAAGGCCACGAGAAATCTGATTGCAAACATGGCGGCCAATTATCAATAGTTCAGCTATAGGCTCAACCCCCTAGCAAAGCATGCTAATGAGGTAAATATCTATTCCCTAGAATAATAAATTGCAAGTCTGACTTCTATTGTTCGTCAAATGGCTGTAGGTAACATGAAAACGGTAAAGGCTTGCAGGATATGTTCGGTAGTAGGGCATCCAAAGGATATGTGCCCAATTCTTCAAGAGGAGCCCATCGAGCAAGTAAATGCGGCAGGTGGTTTTCCAGGGAAACCGCAAATGAAATATGATCCCTATTCGAGCATGTATAATCCGGGATGGAGGGATCACCCCAATTTCAGCTATGAGAATCCACAAAACCGCCAAACTTTTTAGTCATATCAGTCGCACCCCGCTAGACAGCAGCCATCCCAAACTTCTAATTCAAGTATGTCTTTAGAAGATATTGTCAAATCTCTTGCCACTAACACTTTGTAATTTCAGTAGGAGACAAGGGCCAGTATCCAATGTTTGGACAATCGGATGGGCCAAATGGCGATGACAATTATTTGGTTAGAGGCACAGAGTTCGAGGGAATTACCCTCTCAACCGATTGTGAATCCAAAAGAAAATGTAAGTGCAATCATTTTGAGAAGTGGTAAAGAGGTTGAGGCGCCAGCAAGGGCAGCCCCCGCATTGTCAAATCAAGGAAAGGAGAAAGACATCATTCTCGATGACGATGAAATACCCAAGCGTAAGTTTCCTCCTCTCTCTGATTATAAACCGGTACCTCCTTTTCCTCATGCTTTAGCAGAATCTAGAGAAGATGAGCAGTATAAATATTTTTATGAGACTTTTCATAGATGTGAGGTAAACATTCCACTCTTAGATGCTATTAAACAAGTACCTCATTATGCTAAATTCCTAAAAGAATTGTGTACACATAAGAGGAAACAGAAACTAAAAGGATGTGAAAAGGTGAGAGTAGGGGAGAATTGAGAAGGCCATGTTAGACTTAGGAGCTTCTATCAATGTCATGCCATATTCTATATATGCTTCTCTAAAACTTGGACCTTTGAATAAGACTAGTGTAGTGATTCAATTGGCTGATAGACTTAATGCCTATCCTAAGGGTGTAGTTGAGGATGTTCTTGTGAAAGTAAATGATTTGGTTTTTCCTGCTGATTTTTATGTGCTTGATATGGATAATGGTGATCAAACACTCCTATTCTACTAGGAAGACCATTTTTAAAAACATCCAAGACTAAGATAGATGTTTATAGTGGCACACTCACCATGGAATTTGATGGTAAGATTGTTAAGTTTAATATTTATGATGCCATGAAATATCCTACTGATGATGATCCTATTTGTTATGTTGATGCGATTGATTCTTTGGCACAGGAAGTCTTCGAACCTAATGGAAATGATGGATTAGAAGTCTCCATTAGTAAACATCTTGAGAAAGAGGAGCCAATGCTGCATGCTAATTTGCAGGAAACTATTGCAGCATTGGATGATTCTCCAGACTTACAACAGTCAGGTAATGCTCTTAATAGTATGTTGCCGATTTCTAACAGGAAAAATTTACCCTTTATTTTTCAGGCCCCCGTTCCAGAATTGAAGCCTCTCCCTAATCACCTCAAGCATGTATTCCTTGGAAATGGAGAGACATTATCGGTGATCATCTCTAGTAGCCTTAGTGCACCACAAGAAGAGCAGCTTGTGCAAGTTATCAAGGAGCAAAAGATGGCTATCGGTTGGATGATTGCAGATATCAAAGGAATCAGCCCGTCTACATGCTTGCATCACCTCTTACTTGAAGAGGAAGCAAAACCTTCCTGTCAACCACAAAGAAGGTTGAACCCACCCATGATGGATGGAAGGGGAAAGCACCGGAAGTTGCAACCATAAGAGTTAGAGGGTCCAGTTTATGCTGATTAGAAAAGGGGAAGTTTGCTTTTTCTTTTTCTCTTCTTTTTTGTTTTTGCATTTATAGTTTAGTTGTTTCAGCACTTTCTTTGCATTCTACCCTACATTGGGGACAATGTAAGTTTTAAATGTGGGGGAGGGGATTTAGGTTAGAATTTAGGTTGCATTTTAAAATTTAATTTAGGTTGTGTTTTCCTGCATTTGTTAAAAAAAAATAAAACTCAACTCTTTTGAATCAATTGAAACAATGTTTTGGGGCAACTCTTGTAAACTTTGTAAAGAAATATGATTAGGAAATACAGGATTCACCTGAATCCATCCCCTTTTTAAGCTAGTCCTAGGTCCAAGTTTAAGTAAATAGGGTAAATATTTTACCAAGCAATTCAATTGGTAGGACAGAGCATAAAATGCACCTACCAACTAAGCAATTCAATAGTAGGACAGAGCATAAAATGCACCTACTAGCCATCAATTCAAACAGTGGGATGGAGCATAAAATGCACCCACTGACTAAGTCCTAAAAGTGAGATGGAGCATAAAATGCACTCACTTCCACCAAGAAAAAAAAATGTTTTCCCTAGTTTACTACCTGGTTTGTAGTAGAAAAAATTGGATTGGTTGATGGATGAGTTGTGTATAATTTGGTCATGTTGATTTAATGGTTTGCAATAATTAACCTAGAACGCTTGTGGAAAAAGATGAAGGAAGATTGATTTAAACTTTGGTAGAATAGTTTGCTTAGTTTGCTTAAAATTTGTCTTGCCTTTAGTTTGCTTAAAATTTGTCTTGCCTAAGGACGGGCAAGGTCTAAGTGTGGGGGGATTTGATGAGAACAAAAAATATCATATTTTTCTCCCTTAATAATTAGCCTTTTATGTTTATTTTATACCCAAATGCACTCATAATCATGTCAATCGGAGTCCGGATGAGAGAGTTATGCTCAATCTACCACTTGGCACCAAAACTATATAAAATGACCCAATTAACCTAGAACGCTTGTGGAAAAAGATGAAGGAAGATTGATTTAAACTTTGGTAGAATAGTTTGCTTAGTTTGTTTAAAATTTGTCTTGCCTAAGGACGGGCAAGGTCTAAGTGTGGGGGGATTTGATGAGAACAAAAAATATCATATTTTTCTCCCTTAATAATTAGCCTTTTATGTTTATTTTATACCCAAATACACTCATAATTCTTATACTTTGGTTTAAGGCACGAAAGGAGGCGTTAGGTGAGAAACAAGGCTAATCGGGTCATTTTACATAGTTTTGGCGCCAAGTGGTAGATTGAGCATAACTCTCTCATTCGGACTCCGATGGACATGATTCAAGATGCGTTGAAAAGATAAGGAAAGTTATACAATTTTCCTGCTTTTAAATTTAATAGATTCAAAATGCATCAAGATCAAAATTGGGTCCGAATTCTCTACAACTGCACTGGTGACGAGTTGAAGACATTCCTTAGCCTTGAAGCTTTCATCCATGATTTCACCACTCTCTCACTCACACAAGAACTTTGTTTTATCTTATTTTTGAGTTTTTTTCTGGATAAGTCAGACTTGTAGATTGTCCTAGAGGAATTTTAGGAGATTTTGTAGGCTTCTCTTGGGGGAAGTAGATAACTCATAATCCACCAAAATGTGAGATCTAATTTGGTTTCTATTGTTTAATTCATACTTTGGATATCAAATGTTCTTCTATGTTCATATCTATGATTGTTTTGTTTGATTGCTAGGAAGACCTACTAGTTTATTATTCATTACAATCTATTGCTAGATTAGATATCAAATCTGTAATTGTTTGGTCCCTTTAATCTGCGAAGCAACTAGAATTTAATGATTTGTTGCGTTAGAAATCGTTAGAAATCCTTGTGTTGTTTAGCTTCATTGATCTCTAACGGTTAAGGCTTTTGCTGGATTAAATTTTTAACACTTGTTTAGGGGTTGTTCAGTAGTAAGGGTTAAGAGGATCGCTTGTTTTCCAATTAACTATGATAGGGAGATGCAAGAAATCAATTCTTACGATGAATATTTGAAGTCTGAATTGATTTATTTTTGAATCGATGAGCAATAGTGAAATTCTGATGGTGGATGTTATCCTAGACCAAGATTTGTTCATTTGGTTAATTACATGATTCTAAATTGCCTTGCTTCCCATTTAAATTTTGTTCTCTTTAATTCTAATTTTCTTTCTTTCAGATTTGGTTTTCGTTACACACACCCCCTCCATCTTTGATTCACATAGCACATAATTCAGGTTAGATACTCTCTGTAGGAACGATCCTTACTCGCACTACTACATTTTATTCTCATGAGTATAGGTTTTATTTTTGGGTGCCTACGACAGCACACCAAAAAGGCAAAAATGAGTATAAGTATGAAGAAAAATCTATGTACAAAGCAATCTGAAGGCTAAGTACGTACCACCATGCAATGCGTGGCTGCTTGGGCCCTGAGCTAAGCAACTGGCATGTCAGCCCAGCGAGTGACCTCCTCAGTGAATACCGTGTCCTTGCTCTTGAGAAGGCCAAACTTCAGAGTCAAAATTCTCCAGACTGAAGTATCGCTACCCGAAGAAGTGGTGGTCGTTGGTACGGCTGAGGCTCTGAAGAGGTTGTCTCCTCGGGCATGTAGGGCGGAGTGGCCTTGTCTGTGTCCTCAACCAAATCAATTATGGGAGGCTATTCAGTGATGGGTGGGTGCTCGGGGGCGGAGGTGGCGACGTCAGAGGTGGTGGTCTCAGTGTGGAGGTGAGCCTTCTTGGAGGCCCTCTTCTTCTTCTTCCCCTTTTGTACGCTCCCAAAGAGCTCATTAGTAGGGACATCGTCCATGATAACTGCAACAAGTGATGAACTAAGTTAGATACAACACCAAAGTAAGACAAATAGAGAAAAGAAGATACAATAGTTGGCGACCTACCTAGAGGGCTTAGACCGGCTTGTGTGAGCTTCTCCTCGGTCACAAAATTTTTGAACTTTAGGCTGAGATTCTCCCAAGATCGAACCTCCTCTCATGTTTTTGGGTCCAATCTAATGCTAGGGTCTTGGACAGCTGCCCTTCTGTGAGTCGGGAAGGGTGACCCCTTGGTGTTACAGACCACAAAGTAGAGGGTAATGGCACTTACAATGTTATTGATGGAATTCGGATGTAGCTAGTCTATGGCAATGTCAAAGAACTTAACGACTTCGATTATGAATGGATGGAGTGGAAAATGCAGCTCGGCTATGAGCTACTCCTCGAAGACCATGATCTCATCATGACCGTGATCCCAAGGAAAGTTGCCTAAGGGAATACTATATATAAAGTCATTAGGAAGTCTGTACTGAGCTACTAATGATAGGAGCCTGTTCATTGTTATTGTAAATGGACCAAAGTTGACCGGCAGGCAACCTCACTATGAGGTGGAGGCCAACTTGCCAGAGGCTTCTCGATCTCACCGAGGTGAGTCTGCCTCGGGCGGATTGGAGTCCACATCCTATGCCGAAGTACCCACCTCGGCAGGATGAGGCTTTGCGGTCAGTGCCGAGGTCCCCCACCTTGGCCCCATCAGACTCACTACTCCCATCTAGAAGGCTATCTAAGCTTAAGGATAGACATATTAACAGAAAGGACAATGAAATCGAAAGCAAAGGAAGACGTACTCACCAAAAGAAGACCGAAGGAAGCAAGACAAACTCGGATCCAGGAATAGCTGACATCAAGTTGGGATACTTGTACGTGACCTTAAGGACTTTGGATTTGCGGTTTTGTAGTGAAGAAAATGGGTCCTTCATCCTTTATTTATAACCAGTATATCTGGTAATCAATGATCGAGATTTGCATGATCCAATGGCTCCTAGGAAACTAACTACATGCTTCCCAAGGTTGAAATCAGTTTAGCACACGTTTTGACGTCCATGGAGATTATAGTCAGCTTGACATCTGTACGTACCTGATACACAATCTGGGTCACTTCCTGGTTGATCCAAATGGTCGAACAGGTCTGACCAACAATCCACCCTCCATATCACCTAGACTTCGTGCCAAATCCACCTGGGCTCGTCATGAACTCCCCGCACTGGGTTAGGATCCCTAGCACGAGGAGTAGCGGGAAATTGATGTAGAGTAATTTGGCACGACCTAGTAAGTAAAGGTCACATGGACGGGATCTGCCCGTAGGATGACAACTCAACAAGAGGAGCCTAGTCAGCAGTTTTTAGAGCTCAAGTGTTTGGTCACCTCGGTACAAAGCCACCTTGGCACAAAGCCACTTTGGCATAAAGTCACCCCGGTATAAAGCAGTTCAGAGCCTATGAATCGAAGTGACACATAATCGACTCCAGAAGCTTCCCAGCAAACTCTGAAACTCACGGGATCACGCCGCGTAATGGTAGGCCTTATCCTCTCTCCACCCGGTTTAGGCAGATACAGTAGATTTCATTGACTAATACGTTACTCCCCGACTAAAGCAAAAATGGATCTCATCTACTCAAGCTGAAGATCCCGGAACCGTTTCATGAGATCCCCAGCAACTTAGCTATATAAGGGAAACAACACCTCTAGGGCCCAGGTATGCACGATTACTTACATTCAAGCTCTCTAGCATACAAACTTTAGCTCGCAACCACAACAAGAATACTAACTTAAGCATCGGAGTGACCTCACCAGGTCATCCACCCCGGTCTCTCTGATCCCTGTTTGCAGTTTGGTCCAACTTGCCACGTGAGTACGTCGAGGCCACCTTCCATCTAGGAGCTTCCAAATCACACATCATCAGAAACCAAAACTGTCGGCTATTGATTTCAACTGTGTTAGAGATTATTTTTGAAAAATATATATATTTATATGAAAATATATACATATTATGTTTTATGAAAAAGGTTCATAAAAAGTTTTAATTCCCAGGATCCATCCGAGCAGAGAGTGCAACATTGTACCTTGCAGCCGAAGGAGAGGTCCTCTCTTGTCAAGCAATGTTTGATCATTATGGGCTGAGAGGTTAAGTGTAAGACCATTTAGGGCTTTTATACCTGATGGGCTAATCTCACTTAAGAACCGTAGTCCTTGGGTCTTCATAAGGTGGCTGGACTCAATGACCATTTAGTGTAATTGTTGGGTCCATTAAGAGCCCATACTGATGGACTCAGGGGTTCACTGTGTACAATAGTTATATGGCTTTTGTGAGATCAATGTTAGGGTCCCAAGCCATACAAAGAGAGCCAAGTTATCCAGTAATTAAAAGGGGAAATGAGCCTACTTACTTAATGGGCCTAGGGCTCAAGATTAATATGATTAATCAAGGTGTCACATGACAACTTAAGCAGTCATGTGACATGGGGCGAATATGGGTATGGATTTGGGTTTGGATAAGCAAATAAGATAAGGGGATAAGCCTTATCACTTAAGGAATCCAGATCCAAATAAAGATTTGGATTAGGAAACTCCTAATTAGATTAGGAGAAGTTGATCCTTAAGGCTTATAAATAGAGGGGGCGGATTGCTTTAGTTTCATCTTTTTTTGCTCTCAGTTCTTGCTGCCCTACCCTATTTGACCTCCAGTTTCTTGGACTGATCAAGATTGGATCTTGATTTTGACTTTTTGCAAGAAAAATCAGATTTAATTCATGATCACCATCCCTTGCTTGATCCTTGCTAAAGGATTGTAGTTTTTGCTCAAGGACTGTATTGCTAAACCTATTTCATCTCAAGCTATACCATCTTCAGAGGAGGCAGGTTTTGGTACTTTCTTTGGGCATGAACACGTTGGGAGCTACACGTGTAGATTCCATAACAGGTATTGCTCTCCCATTCTTTTGGTTTCAGATCTGGTCTGGTTTGTTTCAAGAACGATCCTTGAAAATATAGTTTTTCTAAAACTGGGAATATGATTCTCAGAAGGGAGAAAAAAATTTTTGAAATTTGACCCAGCCACCCTACATGGTTTAGCCATCCATATGATGGATCTCCCTTCCCTTTAGGGGTATCAGAGCCAGGTTCAAGTCTTGAACCAAATTTTGATCAGATCTGAAGTAACACAAATCGACAGAAACTGTTATACCTGATTTGTGTAAATTAGCAATTTTTTTCTAAGAATTCGGTTATCAGATTTTGATGTTTGATCTGAAATTAATTTTTTATTATTCTAAAATAATTTTATAATGGTTCTATGATTATTTGTTGAATTTTTGGGCTCTTTGTTATTCAATTTAATAGTAATCATATTACTAAATAAAATATTGTAACCATCCTTGCACAATTTTAAAATAGAAATCAAATTTCTTCTCAAAGTTGGTACATAAAGACAATCTTTAAGTTTGATAATGCATTCTCTGAAAACTAATTCTACAGTTCCTATAGTTGTAGAAGCAACAGTTGCAGAAATTCCCAAGTAAATATCACCTCGTCGTCACTCAGGCTTCTGCTTTCTCTGAACCATGCATGAGTAGAAGCCCTGGAGTCAATACACTAGGGTGCAAAAGTGACAAACATATTAGTCTCTATGACAAGAGATTTGAAATTACCTTCTTTGTTCTTGGTTTCTAGATATTAAGGATAGTTCATCTTCCAGTGTCCGGTCTGTTTGCAAAAGTGACATACATCCGATGCTTTGTCCTTCTTTTGCTTTTTTGGCTTGCCTACTTTTTTCTGATCCCTCTTCTTAGCCTTTCTCTTTCTCTTGCCTAACTTGCCCCCTTCAACATGCATGGCTATTGGCTTATCCTTCTTTATTAGTTCTTTGGACCTCTGCAACATATTGTTGAGTTTCTAAAGGCTAACTTTTAACTTGTTCATGATGTAGTTCGTGATAAATTGATTGACGAAGGGAGGCAGAGAGTTTATGATTGCATCAGCTTTTGTGTCCTCATCTAGCTAAGAACCAAGAGCCTCCAGTTAATTAATATAACCCATCTTTTTTTAAAAATGGTCATGGACCTGTTGGCTCTCGGTCATCTGGGTGGTCATCAACAATTTGAGGACCTTTTGATGGAAAAAGCAATTATGCTCCTCATACATGGTCTTTAGACTATCCAGGATGTCTTTAGAGACTTTGATCTTATCGAATTGCCTTTGGATAGCATTATCTAAATATTCTATGATGTAACCCTAGGTAGGAGAATTTTTCTTCTCCTATTCCTAATACTCTCTTCTATGGGCCACAGAAGCCCTATCACCCAGACGTTCCGGAGTAGGGTTCTTAGCAACCTTGTCCAGTTACTTGGACATCAGAACCATGTTAAGGTTACAAAACTAGTCAACATAATTGGGTTCCTTAAGCTTATTATCATCCAACAACTTGGTGAATTGTTTGTTTACCATTTCTAATAAAAGGCAACAGTGATTAGTCCCCAACCTAAAATTGATTCATGTTAATAACATAAAAGGGTCTTTTATCTATGTTCCATCTCCATTTATTCATCTCTGACATTTCCCTTCTATATCAGTGACGAAGACTCAGTGTATGTTTTTGGAAATGTGGGAAATCACATAGGTGCAAGGAGCCAACTATTATGAACGATCATATCCGCTCATCAAATGAGCTTTCCCTTTGGCCTCTATCAGACAAGATTCATTACCATCTTAAGTTAAAACTTTCTGTCTAGTAAGTGTTGACCCATCATATCGTGGACCCTCAGGTAACATGAAAGAGTCTTCCATTTTAGGATAGGCCCTTCCCACATTATTTTATGATGCCCCTATCATCTCATGAAGCAATCTAGCCAACTGGACCAGCAAATGGATAACCCAATTTTATGGTGCATCTCCTTATTGCCAATTCAGCCTACTTTCATGCTAATGACGGAATGCCTTTAAAGGATTCATCATATGAAATTCCCTATCACTTGCACTTATATTAACTGGAGGGAACAAATCAAAATAATCCCTAGATTTGATTTAGGTCAAACCAAAGTGGCTCTAAAAAGTCAAATTCAAACGGGCCCAAAATGGGTAGGGTTCCATTTGGTTTTTCTTGGGGAGGAACTGATCAGGGGGCCCATTGAGAAGGGAGATCATCCAATGATCTGAGAGCACCATGGCAATAATGTGCATTCAGCCATGGTGTACGCAAATAGCCATATACGAATAAACATGGGCCAAGTACTTATGGCCCATGTGCGAATCACATTCAGCACATCACATACATTCACATCCACAAATTTGATCCAATTAATTAGTAAACTTATAAAGGTCCTAATTAATTTAAGTTAACACACAATCAGCCCATTAAGCCCATGTATTATCAAATAATAACATATAGGTATATGGGATAAACTACAAAAGTTTGTTCGGCCCATATAGCAGTTATGCTATAAATTGGGCTGATCTTGCTTTAACTTAGCAAAATTAGGTCTTACAAGGGAGGGCCAAATTGTATCATGTAATGGGCCATCAAACCCTTGGCCCATAACTGAATTTTAAGCCACTTAAAACGTGACCCATGGGGCTGAGATCAGACTCCATCGAACCATGGGTTCGGTCCAACCAGTTTGGACCAAATTAGGTCAATTCAGCATAGGGTTTGGTGTCCAAGACATGTTACAATTTTCAAGATTTTGATCTAAATTAATTAACATCCAAAATAGACATTCAATCACAGCAAGAAAGACATAAATCATAGGGATGCAAGTGTGATGGTCTGAATCTGATCTAGACAAACTACAAACCTGCAATAAAAAGGATTAATCACGGATTGTAGATTTCTTTTCTGCAAAAATCTTCTTCTCCTCAGATCAAATCCAAATTCTCTATTAATTACATCAGATCTAATCCTATACATTTTTTCTAAAAATTAAAAAAAATATATTTACAGACCAAAACTGAAAGAATGAAATTGCAGGGTGTGCAAATCTTGGTGCCATTAAAGAATTCGATCTCCACCACACAAACAGCCCAAGAATTCAATAAATAATCATAGAACCATTATTGCAGAATAATAAAGATTTAATTTCATATCGAAACACCCAAAATCTAAAATCAAATTTTTAGCAAGCTGCTATTTGCGCAAATTGGGTAGAATAGTTCTGTCGATTTGCTTCTTGATTTAGATCTGGTTTATTTTGTTTCAAGATTAAACTTGGCTTTAATACCACTGAAGGAAGGGGAAATCCATCATATGGATGGCTGAACCATGCAGGGTGGCTGGGAAAATTTTCAAAAAATTTATTTTCTCCCTTTTGGGAATCATATTCTCTGTTTAAGAAATAATGCATTTCTCAATGATCGTTCTTGAACCAAACCAAACCACATCTAAAACCAAAAGAAAGGAAGAGCAATACCTGATAGGGAATCCACACATGTAGCTCCCAAAATAGGTGTTCAGGCCCAAAGAGGGTACCAAAACCCACTTCCACTGAAAATGGCACAGCTTGAGATGAAGCAAGTTCAACAATGCAGTCCTCCAATAAGAATTCCAATCCAATAGCTTGGATCGAGCAAGGGAGCATGAGCACAAAATCTGATATGATTTTCTTGCAAAATCAGAGGTTGGAACTGATTTCTATCTGTCCAAAAACTAGAGGTTGAATTAGAGTTTGGGTGGCAAGAACAAAGGGAGAGAACTGAGAGAAAAAAGGTGAAATTCAGAGTAGTTTGCCTTCCTCTATTATAAGCCTTAAAGATCAGCTTCTCCTAATCAAATTAGGAACTTCCTAATCCAAATATTTATTTGAATTTGGACTCCTTAAGTGGATAAGAGTTATCCTCTTATCCCATTTCTGATCTATGTCCATATCCATACCCAAATTCACCCAAGTCACATGACTACTTAAGTTGTCCTATGACTTCTAAATTAATCCAGTTAATTATGGGCCTTAGGCCCATTAAGCAAGTAGGCTTACGTCCCCTTTTAATTGCTACTAACTCAGCTCTCTTTGTATGGTGTGGGACCCTAACATTGACCTCGCAAAATTCATATGGGTTCAGCCTGGCCTTTGTCACAAAGTTTGGCTGAATCTCTATTAAACACAATGAACACCTGAGTCCATCAATATGGGCTCTTAATAGCCCAACATTTATGCTAAATGGTCCTTGAGTCTATCCATCTTATGAAGGCCCAAGGGCTATGGTCTTAAGTGAGATTATCCTATCAGGTATAATAGCCATAAATGGTTTTGCCCGACAAGAGAGGACCTCTCCCTCGGCTACTAGGTATAGTGTTGCACTCTTTTCTGAGATGGATCCTAGGAATTAAAACCTTGTGAAAACCTATTCATAAAACATATTTATATTTTCATATAAATATATTTTGCAAAAACAAATCTTAAACATGGTTGAAATCGACTACTGTCAGTTTTGGTCTCCATCAAAGAGAGTGCAATCCCTGATCATTCTCTTTGTTCGACAAAGGGGCTGATCCTGTCACTATTATCACCAACATGAGTGAATTCTCTGACTACCCCAACACACCCAGGTTTTGACACCCAAAGGATCTCATTGATTGACATATCAAAGACAACCTAATCCAACACCCAGTGCAATACCATAATCGTATCTTGGGTTTAGGTGTAACTTTCTAATTTTCTTCACCAGTCTCCAAGGTCTATGGCATAACTGGAAATTGGTTCGGGTTCAGTGTTTCAAATAAACACACACTACATGTGCTTCAAGTCTAACTTTGGTAGTTGAGACAATATACACCAACCGACTTGGCAGCACATTAGTGTCAGCCTTGATAGGATAAACCTCCCAGGTCCATCCAATGATTGAGAGCATTCTAAACCAACACAAGTCTCATAAGTGTCTAGTTTAAGGGTAATTACATAGAAATACACCATATATTACATGAATTAATTATTTACTTTTATTCATTTACATAAAACTTTTAATGTACATCAATTTGACTGGAGCTAAGGGCATACACTATCTAACACTGAATCTCACCTCCAATTAGTGTTTTAGAGGCACACAACCGATGAAGCTTCCCTTGTTGGGAATCATTGAAGAAAATAGAGGCCTCTAAAGGAGAGCAAAGCCCAGTAGGTTGCATTTCTAGAGTGGCAGTGATGGGACAAAATAGTTGTGTCAAAATTCTTGCCTCCTAGTTCAACAACCACCAATCTTCCAACTATAGTCCATCCATCACCTTGTTGATGTCTGTCCCTTCAGCTCAACCATCAGTGAAGGGAGGAGATATCCATCGTATGGACGCCCAAATCTTGCAGAACAGAATGGGAAAATTTCAAAAATTTCTCTCCAGCCAATTGGGAATCGTATTCTCTATTTTAGAAAAATCATATTTTTCAAGGATCAATCTTGAACCAAGAACCGAACCAGATCTAAACAAAAGCAGCAGGAGAAGGATATACCTGATACGGAGAAATAGTATCTCCCAATGGAGGTGTTCACACCCAAGGAAGGAACCAAAGACTGCTCCCATTGAAGATGGCACAGTGCAGGCTAGAGCAGAATCAACAACGTTCTTCAAAAGAACTAGATCCGTCACAAGTATCAGCTGGATGGCACATGAGCACTACTTCCAATCAGCCCTTTCACAAAGGAATGATATCAAAATCCAATCTTGATCACTCTTACTGACAGATATGGCGGTGGTAGGAAGGAGGCGGCAAGAGAGTTTTAGCGTAGTGATGCTGAATTCTCTCTTCTGTGATTTCAGCTCTAAAAATAGAATGTGAATATGAATATCTTCTAAAGGCTGCCACCCACTCCTTTTATAAACTTAAAGGGATCAGCTCCTAATCCCATTAGGAGTAGCTGATCCAAATTATATTTGGATCCGAATTCCCTTTAAGTGATAAGGGTAAACCCTTATCTTATCTGCAGATTAAATCAGTCCCCTCCTAACCCTATTAGGAGGTTTCCAGATCTGAATCACATTCAGATTTGGACTCTCTGAGTGGATAGGGTTAAGACCCAATCCTATCTTCTAATCTAATCTCAGAATTCGCCCCTTATTTAACTAATCAAATCAGCCTAGCTCGAAATGGGCTTTAGGCCTAAGAAGGCTATGTGCTCACTTAGCCTTCCAAACTGCTGCCCAGTTGGGCTTCCTTGTATGGCGTGAAATCCAAACATTGATCTACACATCAGCCACATGGGCTCAGCCCAGCCTTTGTTACAAGGCCTGGCCAAATACTATTATGGACAGACAGTGCACCCCTGAAACCCATCACATGGGCTCTATGGGCCCAACACTTACCCTAAGTGGTCCCTGGGTCAAGCCACCTTGTAACACCCAGGGACTGTGGGCAGATGCAAGATTATCCCATCAGGCATTACCCTCAATGGTCTTACGCTTAAACTCTCAGCCCATAATGATCAAACACTGCCTGACAAGAGAGGACCTCTCCCTCGGCTGCAAGAATTAGTGTTGCACTCTCTGCTCACATGGATCCTAAGAATTAAAACCTTTTGCAAATATTTAGAAACTATAATATATATACTTTTATATCTCATATAAAATATATTTTGCAAAACAAATTTCAATGATTGAAATCGGCCACCGGCATTCTTGTTTTCCATAAGAGAGAGTGCATCCCCGATCATTACCTTTGTCTGACAAAGGGTCTAATCCTGTCACTATGATCACCAACTCAAATGAGTTCTCGGACTGTCCCAACATACCCAAGTTTTGACCCCGCTAAGGATCTCACTAATTAGCATATCAAAGATAACCCAATCCGACACCTAGTGTAGTATCATAAACGAGTCTAGGGGTCAGGTGTAACTTTTCAGTTTTGCCCATCAATCTCCAAGGTCCAGGGCAATACTGAAAATCTGGTCTAGTTTAATGATTCAATTAATCCTACACTGCATGTGCCTTGAGTCTCACCCTGGTGGTTGAGACAGGCCACCCCAACATTTGGTAGCACACCAGTGTCAGTCTTGGCAAGATAAATCTCCCCAGACTTATCCAACGGCTCTGAACATTCTAAACTAACACGAGTCTCATAAGTGTCCAGTTTAAAGGTATTACATAGAAACACACCATAGGAACATGAATCAAATATGTAATTTATTAATTTACAATAAATTCATAACGTACATCATTCTGATTGGAGCTAAGGGCATACAACTGTCTAACAACTCCCACTTGCACTTAGGTCCAATCTGGTATAAGCCGGAGTCCCAGACTTTCCACGTGTTTCTCAAACATTTTCTGTGTCAGTGGCTTAGTCAATGGGTCTGCCACATTCTCTACTGATGCTACCTCTTAACATCAACCACCTGTAGGTCCAGTGTTGTCACACAATAGTGGAATGGGTGATGTGCTAAATTCCAAATTCAAGAATGAACACCTTCATTCATAAGGCGGCCTCACTTATGGCAATGTGTTCGGCTTGGGTTGTGGATTGTTAATTTGTTACATAGGACCCCTATTTGCGGACTTTCAGGAAACAACACACGATTCTATCATGAAAACATACCTAGATGTAGACTTTCTATCATCTGGATTGGACTGGAAATCAATATAAGTATACCCCTAGATCTGTACTGAACTACCATCTAATACCAGACAAAACTCTTTTGTCCTTCAAAGGTACTTAAGTATGCATTTCACAACAGTGTAGTGCTTCTACCCTGGGTTGGCCTGAAATCTTCTTACCACACTCACTGCCTGAGCAATGTCAAGACGAGTGCACAGCATGGCATACATGATTTTTCCTACAACTGAGGCATAGGGAACGTCCTTCTTGCCCTCAATCTCTTCAGAGGTCTTGGGAGACATCTTCTTGGAGAGAGTGACTCCGTGCCTGAGAGGAACATTTCCCTTCTTGGAGTTCTCCATGCTGTATCTCTTGATAATTTTGTCAATGTAAGCAGATTGGGATAATCCTATTATCCACTTTGATCTATCTCTATAGAGCCGAAGACCTAGTATGTAGGAGGCTTCTCCAGGATCTTTCATGGATAATTACTGCGAAAGTCACACTTTCACTATAGTCAACACTCCAACATCATTCCCAATGAGTATAATGTTGTCTACATACAGAACCAGAAATGTAACCTTATCCCCACTAGGCTTCCTGTAAACACAGGGCTCATTCGGGTTCTGCTCAAAGTCAAACTTTTTTATAGTAGAGTCAAACCAGATGTTCCAACTCCTAGAAGCTTGCTTAAGTTCATATATGAATCTATTTAGTTTACATACCATGTGTTCTTGACCCGCAACTATGAAACCTTGCGGTTGCTGCATATAGATATCTTCAATAAGATCTCCATTCAGGAACGCGGTTTTGAAATCCATTTGCCAAATCTCATAGTCATGGTATGCTGCTATAGCTAGCAGGATCCTAATGGATTTAAGCATGGCCACAGACGAAAAGGTTTCCTCATAATTGATGCCCTGTTTCTGAGTGTACCCTTTCACCACCAATTGCTTTTGCCCCGGGGGGAGGATCTACTAGAGTCCAGACTCCATTGGTCTCCATTGAGTCCATCTCAGCTCTCATGGCATCTACCCACTTAAGGGAGTCTATGTCCAACATACCTTTCGCATAAGTCACGGGATCCTCCTCACTAGTCAAGGCTTCCACAAGGTAACTATCCTGATCATAACCAAAATGGACTGATAGCCTGGATACCCGGGTAGATCTTCTAGGTTGGTCACTACCTGGAACTTGTGGGACATCTCCCCCTACATCTAAGCTTTCCTCATCAAGAACAATTTCCTGATGAAGATTGTCCAAGATGTAATCATTTTCTAAGAATTGTGCATTTCAACTACAGAACACCTTCTGCTCACCTGGGTCATAGAATAGGTAACCTACAGAGCCTTTTGGGTAGCCTACAAATAGGCAACAACTGGTCTTGGATTCCAACTTGTATGGACTCATTCTTTTAACGTGTGTCAAACAACCCCAAATCTTCAAGTGTCGTACAGCTGGTTTCATTCCTTTCCAAAGCTCATAGGGAGTCTTTGGAACTGATTTGGTTGGAACCCGGTTTAGCACATATATCACAGTCTCCAATGCGTATCCTTGAAAGGATGTGGGAAACTCTAAATGGAGGAGAAGTGACCGGACCATATCTAATAAGGTCCTATTCCTCCTCTCTGAAACACCATTAAGTTGTGGTATAGCAGGAGGAGCCAACTGTGATACTATCCCGTTAACCTTCAAGTAGTCCCTAAATTCATCAAAGAGATACTCGCCACCTCGATCTGATTGAGGGACTTAATTTCTCTCCCTAACTGTTTCTTGACCTCTTGTCTGAACTCTTTGAACTTTTCAAAGGATTTGGACTTATGTCTCATTAGGTACACATAACCATACCAAGAATAATCATTGGTAAGTGTAATGAAGTACACATGCTAGTTACGGGTCCTAACACTCAGGGGACCACATACAACAGTATGAATAAGGTCAAGCATGCCTATACATCTTTCAGGCTTACCGTTAAATGGTCATTTTGTCATCTTACCCTGAAGGCAAGGCTCACAAGTGGGAAGATCTTCTACAGTTCAAAAATCCAAAGGACCATCTTTTACCAGTCTTGTGATTCGATCAATACCGATATGGCCAAGTCGGTATTTCCATAGGCACATGGGATTAACTGTATCATGTACTTTTTTCTTGGGGATATCAGCCGATGTTGTTTCGGTTATGTTAGTTTCTAGAGAATGATGTAGAACATAGAGACTGTTCTCCAGTTCCCCGTATGCGATGAATTTATTGTTTCTTTTAATAGTAATCATATTACTAAAAAAGACAAAATATCCATCCGCACACAGTGTAGAGACATAAATCAAATTTCTTCTTAAATTTTGCATAAAAAGACAATCTTTAAGTACAATGGATCCTTCTCTAAAAAATAACTCTATGGTTCCTATCGCCGTAGTTGCAACACTTGTAGAAGTCCCCAAGTAGAGCGTCACTTCACCTTCATTCAGCCTTCTGCTTACCTTGAACCCCCGCAGTGAGTTACACGCATGAGTTGAAGCCCTGGAGTCAATACACTAGAACGTAGAAGCCACCAATACATTGGTTTTTATGACACAAGATTCGAAATTACCTTTCTTGGATTCCAAGTATTGAGGACAATTCCTCTTCTAGTGGCCGATCTGTTTGCAGAAGTGACACACATTCGATGCCCTGTCTTTCTTCTGCTTCTTGGGTTTGGCAGCTTTCTTCTGAGGTTTCTTTGCCTTCCTCTTTTTCTTGCCTGATTTGCTAGCTTCAGCAAGCATAACCACAGGCTCATCCTTCTTGATCAAATCCTCAGCCCTCTGCAACATATTGTTGAGTTCCTAGATGCTGAAATTCAGCTTGTTCATATTGTATTTCATTATGAATGGATTAAAGGAAGGAGACAAAGAATTAAGGATGGCATTCACTTGCGTGCCAAGATCTAGCCCAGATCCAAGGGCTTCAAGCTTGTTAACATAACCCATCATATGAAGACAATGGTCGTGAACCTGTTTCCCCTTGGACATCTATGCGGTCATGAACTATTTCAAGATCTTCTGGTGAGTAGAATGATTCTGCTCTTCGTACATTGTCTTTAAACTATCCAATATGTCCTTGGCTAGTTTGATCTGATCGAACTGCCTTTATATTGGATTGTCCAGGGAGGCAATGACATAGTAGTGGGCTATGGAGTTTTTATCCTCCCAATGTTGGAATTCCCTCCTTCGGGCCTCAGAAGCCCTATCACTCAGATGTTCCGGGGCAAGATTTTTGACTACCATATCCAATTTTTTAGATGTTAAGACCAGCATGAGGTTACGGTACCAATCGGAATAGTTCAGACCCTTAAGCTTGTTGTCATCAAGAAGCTTTGCAAATTGTCCGTTTGTCATTTTCTAATAAAACAACAAACATTAGTCCATAACCTAATTTGATTCATGTTCATTACATAGATATGGCTTTTAATCTATGTTCCTTTCCATTTGTTCATCTCTGAGATTTCCCTCCTATCTCAGTAACGGAGACAGCGACTTGTGTCTGGAAATGTGGGAAACCACATAGGGTGCATGGAGCCAACTGTTTCAGCTGCAAAACCCTACCACCTTTCTGTGAAGGATCATATCCACTCATCATATGAGTTTTCCCTTTGGCCTCTATTAGACAAGGTTCAGAGCCATTTTCAGGTAAACCTTTTTGTCCAGGGAGTGCTCACCCATCATATTCATGAACGCCAAGGTACCGTGAGAGAGTTCCCATTTTTTGGTGAAGCCCCTCCCACATCGGTCTATGACGCCCCTATCATCTTATGAAACACTCAGACAGGCCCAACAGCAAATGGATAGCCCATTTTTTGGTGTGTTTCCTCATTACTAAAGGACCCATACTCATGCTAATGACGGAAGGCCTTTAGAGAGTTTATCACATGAATCTCCCTATTACATGCACTCATATTTACTGGAGGGAACGAAAAAATTATGCCCTAGTTTAATTTAGGTCAAACCAAAGTGGCTCCCACTGACTTTCATAAAGCCAGATTTTGGTGGAACCAAATCGGCTAGGGTTTCGCACGTTTCCTCTTCAGGAAGTGTGGGGCCCGCTATTGAGGGAGGTCATCCAATGACCAGCAGGGACACCATGGCAATGATGTGCATTCAGCCATGGTGTGCGCAAGAGCCACTATCGAATTAGCATGGGCCAAGCACTTATGGCCTATGAACATAGCACATCACACATCATTACATCACATGCAGGGAAGAATTGATCCAATCAATTAATATCTATAAAGCCCATTTTAAAACCCATTTTAATCCATAATATTAACCATTAATATTATCTAGGCATATGGGCCGAATCAGGATTGAACAGTTCGGCCCATACAGCTTTATCCGCGAAGTGGGCTTTTAGCAGTTTTAACAATTTAAAACTGGGCCTTAGCCGGTTGGGCTGAATTAAACATTCAATTAATTATCAATCCTTAGGCCCATTAGTGGGAGAATTAGGGCTGACATTCAGCCTTGATCGAACCCTAGATTCGGTCCAACCTGTTTTGACCAATCTGGTTCGAATGGGTCTAGGGTTTGATCTTTAATTAAAGATTTAATTCAAGAAATTAATCTAAAATTAAATACTGATAAAACAAAATCAAGAATCAAACAGATAGGGCTGTTCACACAATCCATCCTGCAAAACAGATGTTAGATCACAGTTTGCAGTTTCATAAACTGCAAATCGTAGATAGTGATTTTCCCATCTACGAAATCTCCTTCCTTGTGCTGCCATCTTCGATCCAAAATAAAAAAAAAAAATAGAAGGCCTAATTTCTATTAATATTACATCAGATTGAATGCCTATACATTCAGTCTAAAAATAAAAAAAAAAATTATTTTACGGACCAAATGTAATAAAACAAACAAGAAACTGCAAAATCGCAGGTTCATTGCACCAATCAAGATTTCGATCTCCATGTGTATGAACAACCCATAAATCAAGAAAATTATAAAAAAAATTCTAAATAATAATCAGATTTAATTTCAGATCAATTGCCCATTAACTGGAACAAATTTTCCAAAAAAACCCTATATCTATGCAAATCGGGTAGAACGCATTTTGCCCATTTGCGCAGGTTCATATTTGATCCAATTCAGTTCAAGACTTGAACCATGGCTCTGATACCACTGAAGGGAGGAGGTATCCATCATATGGACCCCCGAATCTTGTGGAATAGATTGGCGAATTTCAAAAATTTCTCTCCAGCCTACTGGGAATCGTATTCCCTATTTTAGAAAAATCATATTTTTCAAGGATCAATCTTGAACCAAGAACTGAACCAGATCTGAACAAAAGTAGTAGGAGAGGGATATACCTGATATGAAGAAATAGTATCTCCCAATGGAAGTGTTCACGCCCAAGGAAGGAACCAAAGATTGCTCCCATTGAAGATGGCACAGTGAAGGATGGAGTATAATCAGCGGCGTTCTTCAAAAGAACCAGATCCTTCGCAAGAATCAGCTGGATGGAAAGTGAGAACTACTTCCAATCAGCCCTTTCACAAAGGACTGATATCAAGATCCAATCTTGATCACTCTTATTGACAAGAGGAGATCGAACTGGAAGATATGGCAGCGACAGGAAGGAGGTGGCAAGAGAGTATTAGCACAGTGATGCCGAATTCTCTCTTCTGTGATTTCAGCTTTGAAGACAGAATGTGAATATGAATATCTTCTAAAGACTGCCTCCCCCTCCTCCTTTTATAACCTTAAAGGGATCAGCTCCTAATACCATTAGGAGTTGCTGATCCAAATCATATTTGGATCAAAATTCCCTTTAAGTGATAAGGGTAAACCCTTATCTTATCTGTAGATTAGATCAGCCCCCTCCTAATCCTATTAGGAGGTTTTCAGATCTGAATCACATTCAGATCTAGACTCTGTGAGTGGATAGGGTTAAGACCCAATCCTATATGTTAATCTAATCTCATAATTTCCCCCTTATTTAACTGATCCAATCAGCCCAGTTCGAAATGAGCTTTAGGCCCAATAAGGATATGTGCTCACTTAACCTTCCAAACTGCTGCCCAGTTGGGCTTCTTTGTATGGCATGGGACCCAAACATTGATCTACACATCAGCCACATGGGTTCAATAAAGCCTTTTGTTACAAGACCTGGCCGGATACACTGTTATGCACAGTGCACCCCCTGAAACCCATGACATGGGCTCTATGGGCCCAACCCTAAGTGGTCCCTGGGCCAAGCCACCTTGTAACACCCAGGGACTGTGGGTAGATACAAGATTAGCCCATCAGGCATTACCTTCAATGGTCTTACACTTAACCTCTCAGCCGGTAATGATCAAACACTGCCCGACAAGAGAGGACCTCTCCCTCGGTTGCAAGAAAGTGTTGCACTCTCTGCTCACATGGATCTTGGGAATTAAAACTTTTTGAAAATGTTTAGAAACCGTATTATATATACTTCTATATCTCATATAAAATATATTTTGCAAAATAAATCTCAACGATTGAAATCGGCTTCCGGCAGTCTTGGTTTCCATCAGAGAGAGTGCATCCCCGATCATTACCTTTGTCAGACAAAGGGGCTGATCCAGTCACTATGATCATTCACTCAGATGAATTCTCGAACTGTCCCAAGATACCCAAGTTTTGACCCCCGCTAAGGATCTCACTGATTGGCATATCAAAGACAACCCAATCTGACACCTAGTGCAGTATCATAATCGAATCTAGGGGTCAGGTGTAACTTTCCAGTTTTTCCCATCAATCTCGAAGGTCCAAGCAATACTGAAAATCTGGTTTGGTTCAAAGATTCAATTAATCCTACACTGCATGCACCTTGGGTCTCATCCTGGTGGCTGAGACAGGCCACCCCAACATTTGGTAGCACACTAGTGTCAGCCTTGGCAAGATAAATCTCCCCAGACTTATCCAACGTCTGTGAACATTCTAAATTAACACGGGTCTCATAAGTGTCCAGTTTAAGGGTATTACATAGAAACTCACCACAGGAACATGAATCAAATATGTAATTTATTCATTTACAATAAATTCATAATGTACATCATTCTGATTGGAGATAAGGGCAAACAATTGTCTAACATTCAGTCATTTCTGAAAGAAAAAGGGCATACATCCCTCTAAACCTTATCAATTTTAGCACCTTCACTAGTTTTATTCTCTCCATCTCACTCATCTTCCTTGTCACCACCTATTTGCAGTCCTTTTACATCAAGACCAATGGTTCTTGGTGTTCTCAGGCCGCCCTGGAGTATCCAATTGTTAGACAGTGTATGCCCTTAGCTTCAATCAAATTGATATACATATACATTTATTGTGAATGAATAAAAGTACATAATTGTTTCATGTTATCATTGATGTGTTTCTATGTAATTACCCCTTAAACTAGACACTTATGAGACTTGTGTTAGTTTAGAATGTTCTCAACCATTGGATAGACTTGGAGAGTTTATCTTGCCAAGGCTAACACTAATGTGCTACCAAAGAAGTTGGGACAACCTGTCTCAGCAGCTACGATTAGACCCAAAGTATATGCAGTCTATGTTTGTTTGAAGCATTAAACCTGGAACAATTTCTAGTTATGCCCTGGACCTTCGAGACTGATGGGAAAAACTGAAAAGTTACACATAACCCCTAGACTTGATTATGGTACTACACTGAGTGTCGGATCGAGATGTCTTTGATATGCCAATTAGTGAAATCCTTTGGGGGTCAGAACCTGAGTATGTTGGGACAGTCTAAGAATTCACTTTAGTGGGTGATCATAGTATAAGATTAGCCCCTTTATCGAACAAAGTGAATGATCAGGACTGCACTCTCTATGATGGAAACCAAAACTGTCTGCAATTGATTTCAATCATGTTTGAGATTTGTTTTGCAACATATACTTATTTGATATTATATACTATAATTTAAGAAAAAGTATTTGCAAATGGTTTTAATTCCTGAGACCCATCTGAGTAGACAGTGCAACACTACACCTTGTAGTCAAAGGAGATGTCCTTCCCTGTCAAGCAGTGTTTGATCGTTGTGGGCTGAGAGGTTAAGTGTTAATGACCATTAAGGGATGTTTACCAAATGGGCTATATCTTACTTAAGTCCATTATCCTTGGGCCTTCATAGGATTGTTGGGCTTAAGGATCATTTAATTGTAAATGTTGGGCCCATATTGGGCCCATACTGATGGATTCAAGGGTTCACTACATTTAGCAGTGAATTCGGTCAGGCCTTTTTACTAAGGCTGAGCCGAACTCATATAGGCTTATGTGAGGTCAATCGGTCATAAGATGATAAGTCTTATCCACTGATAGAGTCCAAATCCAAATAAATATTTGGATTAGGAACCTCCTAATTCAATTAGGAGTGGTGCTCCTTAAGGCTTATAAAAGGAGAGGAGGCGAACTGCTCTAGATCACTCCCTGCTTCAGTTCTTGGACTGATCTTTTATCAGTTCCTTCTCTGATTTTTGCAAGTAAATTGCAGAGAAAATTCATCCTCACCTCCCTTGTTTGATCCATACAGTTGGATTGCAGTTTTGCTAAAAACTGCGTTGCTTAACCGACTTCATTCAAAGCTACGCCATTTTCAGTGGAAGCTAGTTTTGGGATTCAGTTTGGGCATGAACTACCACCTTGGGATCTACATATGTGGATTCCTTATCAGGTATACTTCTCCCTTCCTTTTGGTTTCAATTCTGATCTAGTTTCGGTGCAAGAACAATCCTTTAAAAATGTTGTTTTTCTAAAACTAGGAATTCGATTCCCAGAAGGTGAAAGAAATTTTTGAAAATTTCCAAACCATCCAGGATGGTTCAGCCATCCATATGATGGATTACACCTTCCTTTAGTGGTATCAGAGCCAAAGGCTCAATATTGAACCGAAAAATATGAGATCTGAACCAAGGTTCAAATCGGCAGAACTAGTCTAGCTGAATTGGAGCAGTTTGTAGTTTTTTGAGAAATTAGTTCTTAGTTTTTGGGTGAATTGATCTGAAAATTTTATGATTATCTTATGATATAATTTAGAATTTTTCTACTATAATTTCTTTGGTTCTTGGGTTGTTTGTGTGGAGATGAAATTCTTTTATGGCACCAAGATCTGCGCACCTAAGAAAATTATTATTTGATTATTGGTCTGTAATAATTTTTTCTTCTTTGTAGAAAAATTGTATTTGTTTTTTTTCTATGATCTAAGTAATAGAAACATAGGGTTTTTCTTTGTTTTTTACATTGTAAGACCTACTGGAGCACACAACAGAGAAGAAGAAAGTTTTTTTGCAGAAAAACTACAATTTGCAATTAATAGTTTTTTGCAGGTTTGCAGTTCGTCCAGATCATAATCAGACCATCACACTTGCAGCCCTAGTTTATTAATTGATTTTTTTTTATTGATTGTCAATTTTTGGCTGTTAAATTTCAGATCATATTTACATGAAATGTTGCATGTTTTGGACACCAAACCCTAGGTTGATTTGACCTAGTTTGGGCCAAACTACTTAGGTCGAACCAATGGTTTGATGGGATCTGATCACAGCTCCATGGGTCAAAATTTTGGTGGCTCAAAATCAGATTTGGGCCAAGGGTTTGATGACCCATTACATTGACCAATTTATCCCTCCCTTGAAAACCCTATTTATGTTAAGTTAAAGCAAAATCAACCTATTTCAGCATAACTACTATAAGGGCCAAACCGCTTTTTGCAGTTTAGCCCATATACCAAATGAAATTATTGGATAATTTTGGGCATTTAATGGACTAATATTGTGTTAACCTTAATAGAATAGGGTTTTACAATCCTTTAATTGATTTTGATCAATTTGTGTGTTTGTGCTTGTGATGTGTTGAACGGATGTGATTCCTTCATGGGCCATAAGTGCTTGGCCCATGTTTAGACTTATGTTGTTCTCTGCGAACATCATGGATGAATGCACATCATTGCCATGATGCCCTAAGACCATTGCATGATCTCCCTCTTCGATGGGCCCCAGATCAGCTTCCTCCCTTAGAGGAACCCCATAGAACCCTAAGCCATTTTGGGCCCATTCGAATCTGACTTTATGAAAGCCAGTGGGAGCCACTTTGGTGTGACCTAAATCAGACCTAGGGACTATTTTATTCATTCCCTTCGGTTTAATATAAATGCAAAGAGATAAGGAATATCATATGATGAATTCTCTAAAGGCCTTCCATCATTAGCATCAAAGCGGACTGAGTCGGTGGGCGGAGATGCACCATAAAATTGGGCTATCCATTTTGCTAATGCAGTTGGTGGGATTGCTTGATGAGATGATAGGGGCATCATAGACCGATGTGGGAGAGGCCTATCCTAAAATGGAAGACTCTTTCACGGTACCTTAGGGCCCACAATATGATGGGTCAGCACTTACCAGACAGAAAAGGTTTAACCTAAAATGGCAAAGAACCTTGTCTGATGGAGGCCAAAGGGAAAGATCATTGGATGGGTGGATACTTGATCCTTCACAAAAATTGGAGTTATGCAGCTGAAACACTTGGCCCCATGCACCTATGTACTTTCCCACATTTTCTAGGGACATGCACCATGTCCTCGTCACTGAAATAGGAGGGAAATCTCATAGATGAATAAATGGAGACGGAACATAGATAAAAGACCATTCTATGTTAGAAAACAATAAACAAATTTTAGGTCATGGACTAATAAATGTTGCCTTTTATTAGAAATGACACATGAACAATTTGCCAAATTGTTGGATGACAACAAACTAAAAGGACCTAACTATGTCGACTGGTACTGTAACCTTAATCTGATGCTCACGTCCAAGAAATTAGACAAGGTTGCCAAGAACCCTACACTAGAACATCCGGGTGACAAGGCTTCTAAAGCACATAGGAGAGAGTATCGGTAATGGAAGGAGAGGAACTTCTTGCCCGGTGTTATGTCATGGCATCTTTAGACAACAACATCTAGAGACAATTCGATATGATCAAAATCTGCAAACATATTCTAGATAGTCTAACAACTATGTACGAAGAGTAGAATCATTCCTCAAGCTATTGATGACCACAAGGATGACTGATAGCCAATCGGTTCAAGACCATGTAATGAAAATGATGGCGTATATAAATGAAATGGAGATTCTTGGATCCAAGCTTGAGGATGGAACAAAAACTGATGCCATCCTAAACTCTCTTCCCTCATCCTCTAATTAGTTTATCATGAACTATAACATGAAAAAGATAAAGGTTAGCCTTCAGGAATTCAGCAATATGTTGTAGAGGGCTGAAGAACTGATAAAGAAGGACAAGCCAGTGGACATGCTTGTTGAACATGGCAAATCTGGCAAGAAAAGAGGAAGGGTAAGAAGAGGCCTCAGAAAAAGGCAGGCAAGCCTAAAAAGTAGAAAAGGGAAAAATCATCAAATGAGTGTCACTACTACAAGAAGACTGGGCACTAGAAGAGAAACTGTCTCAATATTTGGAATCCCAGAAGAACAATGAAGTTAATTTTGAATCTCTTGTCAGAGAGACCAAATGTTGGTCGCTTCCGCATCCTGGTATATTGACTCTAGGGCTTCCACTCATGCATGTAATACATTGTAGGGGTACAAGAAAAGCAGAAGGTTGAATGATGATGAGGTGGTACTCTACTTGGGAACTTCTACAACTATTGCAACTACTGCTATAGGAACAATAGACTTATTTTTTAGAGAAGGAATTGTAACATTAAAAGATTTTCTTTATGTACCGCTACTTAGAAGAAATTTGATTTCAGTTTCTAAATTGTGTAAAGATGGATATTCTATTTTATTCAGTGATAAGATCACTATTAAATTGAATAATAAATTCCATACATGTAGAGAACTTGAGAATGGTCTCAATGTCCTCCATCCTTATCTGGAAATGAACATAACTAAAACTATATTGGAACGTATTCCCAAGAAAAGATCACCTGATACGGTTAATCTCACATGCTTGTCGCATTACCGACTTAGTCATATTAATATAGAATGTATCACAAGATTGGTGAAGGATGGTCCTTTGAATTTTCTAATTGTAGAAGACCTACCAACTTGTGAGCCTTAACTTCAATGTATGATGACAAAACATCAATTTACAGGTTAGCCTAAAAGATCTACGGGCACACTTGACCAGATACATATTGATGTATGTGGTCTCATGAATGTTACAACACAAAACTAGCACTATTATATCATAACTTTCACTGATGATTATTCTCAATATGGTTACGTGTGCCTAATGAGACATAAGTCTGAATCCTTCAAAAAATTAAAGGAGTTTGGACAAGAAGTCAAGAAATAGTTGGAGAGACACATCAAAGCCCATCGATCAAATCAAGGAGGTGAATATCTCTACGATGAATTCAGGGGCTACCTAAAGGACAATGGGATTGTATCACAGTTGTTTCCTCCTACTACACCGCAATTAAACAGTGTGTGAGAGAGAAGAAACCAGACTCTATTAGATATGGTCTAATCACTCGTCATGCATTCAAAACTACCTATATCCTTTAGGGGGCATGCACTGGAGATTGCAACATACGTGCTGAACCGAGTTCCAACCAAATCCATTCCTAAGACTCCTTATGAGTTATGGACCGGTAAGAAACCAAGTGTACGAAACTAGATGATTTGGGGTTGTTCAGCACAAGTTAAAAGAACAAGTGCAGACAAATTGGAATCCAAGACCAGCCATTGCCTACCCCAAAGAATTGGTAGGATATCTTTTCTATGCCCAATAGAACAAAATGAAGGGATGAGAGATCTATCGTATGGACGCCCAAATCTTGCGAAATAAGGTGGGTGAATTTCAAAAATTTTTCTCTCCCTATCAATTGGGAATCGAATTCCCTATTTAGAAAATCATATTTTCAACGATCAATCTTGAACATAAACTAAACCAGATCTGAACAAAAGTAGTAGGAGAGAATTATACCTGATATGGAGAAGTAATATCTCCCAATGGAGGTGTTCACGCCCAAGGAAGGATCCAAAGACTGCTCCCACTGAAGATAGCGAAGTGCAGGATGGAGCAGAATCAGCAGAGTTCTTCTCCATGAACATAGTCCTTTGCAAGAAATAGCAGGATGGCATGTGAGCACAGCTTCCTATCAGTTCTTTCACAAAGAACTGATATCAAGATCAAATCTTGACTTCTCCCACTAAACTGGAGATCGAACTGGCAAGGTAGGCGGCAAGAAGAAGGAGGCGACAAGAAAGAATTCTGTAGGGTTGCTTGATTCTTTCTTCTGTGGGTTTAGTTCTAAAGAGGATGTGAATATCTATCTTCTAAAGGCTGCTGCCCCTTCCTTTCTTTGTGATCCTAAAGGATCAGCTCCTTATCTAATTAGGAGTTGCTGATCCAAATCATATTTGGATCAGACATCCCTTTAGGTGATAAGGATAAGCCCTTATCTTATCTATAGATTGGATCATCCTTCTCCTAATCTTATTAGGAGGTTTCCAGATTCAAATCATATTTAGATCTGGACTCTCTGAGTGTATAGGGTTAAGACCCTATTCTATCTACTAATCCATCTCAAAACTCGCCCCATATTTAATTAATTAAATAGACCAGTTCGAAATGGGCTATGGGCCCATTAAGGTCCAATGCTCACTTAGCCTTCCTAACTACTGCCTAGTTGGGATTCCTTGTATGGCGTGGGACCCAAGCATTGATCTACACATCAGCCACATGGGTTCAGCCCAGCCTTTGTTACAAGGCCTGGCCGAATACAATGTTATAGACAGTGCACCCCTTGAAACCCATCAAATGGGCTTTATGGGCCCAACACTTACACTAAGTGGTCCCTAGGCCAACCCACCTTGTAACATCTAGGGACTGTGGGCAGATGCAAGATTAGCCCATCAGGGATTATCCTCAATGGTCTTACACTCAACCTCTCAGCCCATAATGATCATACACTGCTCGACAAGAGAGGACCTCTCCCTAGGCTGCAAGGAACAGTGTTGCACTCTCTGCTTATATGGATCTCGAGAATTAAAACCTTTTGCAAACAATTTGGAAACCATAATATATATACTTTTATATCTCATAAAAATATATTTTGCAAAAACAAATCTCAACAATTGAAAACAGCTACCGGCAGTCTTGGTTTCCACTAGACAGAGTGCATCCCCGATCATTACCTTTGTCCGACAAAGGGGCTGATCCTGTCATTATGATCACCCACTCAGATGAATTCTTAGAATGTCCCAACATACCCAGGTTTTGACCCCTGCTAAGAATCTCACTGATTGATACATCAAAGACAACCCAATCCAACACCTAGTGCAGTATCATAATCGAGTCTAGGGGTCGGGTGTAACTTTCCAGTTTTGCCCATTATTCTCCAAGGTCCAGGGCAATACTGGAAATCTGGTCTAGTTCAAAGATTCAATCAATCCTACACTACATGTGCCTAGGGTCTCATCCTGGCAGATGAGACAGGCCACCCCAACTGACTTGGTGGCACATCTGTGTCAGCCTTATCAGCATTGGTCTCCCCAAACTGACCCACTGGCTGTGAACATTCTAAACTAACATGTGTCTCATTAAGTGTCTAGTTTAAGGGTATTACAAAGAAACATACCAAGGGAACATGAATCAAATATGTACTTTTATTCATTTACAATAAACTCATAATGTACATCATTCTGATTAAAGCTAAGGGCATACAAAATTGTTTAACAACTCTCACTTGCACTTAGGTCCAATCAGGTACAAGCCGGAGTCTCATGCTTTCCACGTGTTTCTCAAACCCTTTCTATGAAAGTGGCTTCTTCAATGGGTCTGCTACATTTTTCACTGACGCTACCTTCTGAATCAGGATGTCCCCTCTACCAACAATTTTCCATAGTACGTGGGACTTCCTCTCGATGTGCTTCGACTTCGAGTGGGCTCGTGGCTCCTTAGCTTGAGCAATGGCTACATTGTTGTCACACAACAACGGGATGCGTGATGTGCTACACGGAACTACTCCCAACTCGTGAACAAACTTCTTCATCCACATGGCTTCTTTGGCAGCCTCACTTGCGGCAATGTACTCGGCCTCAGTCGTGGAGTCTGCAGTGGATCCCTGTTCGCTGCTTTTCCAGCAAACGGCACATGATCCTATCATGAAAACATATCTAGATCTAGACTTTATATCATCTGGATCCAACTGGAAATTGGCATCTATATACCCTTGGATTTGTAGTGAGCTACCATTGAACACCAGACAAAACTCTTTTGTCCTTCGAAGGTACTTAAGTATGCTTTTCACAGCATTTCAGTGCTCCTGCCCTAGGTTGGTCTAAAATCTGCTTACTACACTCACTGCCTGAGCAATGTCAGGATGAGTGCACAGAAAGGAACATTTCTAGATGCCTTGGGAGACATCTTCTTGGAGAGAGTGACTCCGTGCCTGAAAGGAACATTTCCTTTCTTGGAGTTCTCCATCCTGTATCTCTTGACTATTTTGTCAATGTAAGCAGATTAAGATAATCCTATTATCTGCTTTGATCTATCTCTATAGAGTCGAAGACCCAATATATAGGAGTCTTCTCCAAGATTTTTCATGGAGAAATGCTCTGAAAGCCATACTTTCACCATAGTTAACATTCCTACATCATTCCCAATGAGTAGAATGTCATCTACATACAGAACCAAGAAGGTAACCTTATCTCCACTATACTTTCTGTAGACACAGGGTTCATCCGGATTCTGCTTGAAGTCAAACGATTTGACAGCAGAGTCAAAACGGATGCTCCAACTTCTAGAAGCTTGCTTAAGTCCATAAATGGATCTATTGAGTTTACATACCATATTTTCCTGACCTGCAGCAATGAAGCCTTGCGACTGCAGCATATAGATATCTTCAGTAAGATCTCCATTCAGGAATACAGTTTTGACATCCATCTGCCAAATCTCATAATCATGGTATGCTGCTATAGCTAGCAGGATCCTAATGGATTTAAGCATGGCCACAGACGAAAAGGTTTCCTCATAATTGATGCCCTATTTCTGAGTGTACCCTTTCGCCACTAGATGAGCTTTGAAGGTCTCAACCCTACCATCGGTGCCCTTCTTCCTCTTGTAAATCCATTTGCAACCGATTGCTTTTACCCCGGAGGGTGGATCTACTAGATTCCAGACTTCATTGGTCTCCATTGAGTCCATCTCTGCTCTCATGGCCTCCACCCACTTCTGGGAATCTATGTCCATCATAGCTTCCGCGTAAGTCACGGGATCCTCCTCACTAGTCAAGGTTTCCACCAGGTAACTATCCTGGTCATAACCATAACGGACTGGTGGCCTGGATACCCGAGTGGATCTTCTAGGTTGGTCACTACCTGCAACTTGTGGGACATCTCTCACTGCTCTTGAGCTCTCCTCATCAAGAACAACTTCCTGACGATGGGTGTCCAGGATGTAATCGGTTTCCAAGAATTGTGCATTTCGACTATAGAACAGTTTCTGCTCACTTGTGTCATAGAATAGGTAAACTACAGAGCCTTTTGGGTAGCCTACAAATAGGCAATGGCTGGTTTTGGAATCCAACTTGTATGCACTCATTCTTTTAACGTGTGCTGGACAACCCCAAATCTTCAAGTGTCTGACACTTGGCTTCTTTACGGTCCAAAGTTCATATGGAGTGTTCGGAACCAATTTGGTTAGAACCCGATTCAGCACGTAAATCACTGTCTCTAATGCGTAACCCCAAAAAGATGTGGGTAACTCTGAGTGTATGAGAAGCGACCAGACCATATCCAATAAGGTCCTATTCCTCCTCTCTGAAACACCGTTAAGTTGTGGTGTAGCTGGAGGAGCTAATTGTGATACTATCCCTTTGTCCTTTAAGTAGTCCCTAAATTCATTAGAGAGATAATCGCCACCTCGATCTGATCGAAGGGCTTTAATTTCTCTCCCTAACTGTTTCTCGACCTCTTGTCTAAATTCTTTGAACTTTTCAAAGGATTCAAACTTGTGTCTCATTAGGTACACGTAACCATATCGTGAAAAATCATCTATGAAGGTGATGAATACACGTGTTGATTCTGTGTCCTAACACTCAGGGGACCACATACATTAGTATGTATTAGGTCAAGTGTGCCTGTACATCTTTCAGGCTTACCGTTGAATGGCCATTTCGTCATCTTGCCTTGCAGGCAAGGCTCACAGGTGGGAAGATCTTCTACAGTTAGAAAATCTAAAGGACCATCCTTTACCAACCTTGTGATTCGGTCAACACCGATGTGGCCAAGTCGGTAATGCCACAGGCATGTGGGATTAACTGTATCATTGGCTCTCTTCTTGGAGATTTCAGCCAACGTAGTTTCAGTTATGTTAGCTTCTAGAGAATGATGTAGAACATAGAGACCGTTCTCCAATTCCCCGTATGTGATGAATCTGTTATTTCTTTTAATAGTAATCGTATTACTAAAGAAGATAGAATAACCATCTACACACAGTTTTGAGACAGAAATCAAATTTCTCCTTAAATTTTGTACATAAAGACAATCTTTTAGTACAATTGTTCATTCTCTAAAAAGTAACTCCATGGTTCCTATGGTCGCGGCTGCAACAGTTGCAGTAGTCCCCAAGTAGAGTGTATTTTCTCCTTCACTCAGCCTTCTGCTTACCTTAAATCCCTGCAGTGAGTTAAATGCATGAGTTGAAGCCCCAGAGTCAATACACCAGGACGCAGAAGCTACCAATAAATTGGTTTCTATAACACAAGTTTCAAAATTACCTTTCTTGGATTCCAGGTAGGCAGGACAATTCTTTTTCCAGTGGCCGGTCATCTTGCAGAAGTGACAGGCATTCGATGCTTTGTCTTTCTTCTACTTCTTAGGTTTGGCAGCCTTCTTCTGGGGCTTTCTCTTTGCCTTCCTTTTCTTGCCCGATTTGCTAGTTTCAACAAGCATGGCAATGGGCTCATCCTTTGTAATCAATTCTTCGGCCCTCTGCAACATATTGTTGAGTTCCTACAAGCTGACGTTTAGCTTGTTCATGTTGTAGTTCATGATGAATGGATTAAAGGATGGTGGTAGGGAGTTGAGAATAGCATCGATCTGTGTTACTAGATCCAGCCCGGATCCAAGAGCCTCTAGTTCATTGATATAACCCATCATCCAAAGACAATGGTCGTGAACTTGCTAGCCCTTAGACATCTGCATGGTCAGGAACTATTTCAAGACCTTTTGCCGAGTAGAACGATTCTACTCTTCGTACATTGTCTTGAGACTATCCAATACATCTTTCACAAGTTCGATCTCATCGAACTGCCTCTGAATTGGATTGTCCAAGGGGGCAATGTTATAGCAGCGGGCAAGGGAGTTTTTCTCCTCCCGTTCTTGGTATTTTCTTTAACGGGCCTCAGAAGCCCTATATCCCAGACGATCCGGGGCAAGATTCTTGGCTACCTTATCCAGCTTTTCAGAGGTTAAGACCAACATAAGTTTCTTGTACCAGTGGGCATAGTTTGGGCCCTTAAGCTTGATGTCGTCAAGAAGCTTTGCAAAAGATCCGTTTGCCATTTTCTGATAAAAGAGCAAACATCAGTCCACAACCTAATTTGATTCATGTTCATTACATAGATACGGATTTTAATTTACGTTCCATTTCCATTTATTCATCTCTGAGATTTCCCTCCTTTCTCAGTGACGAAGACTACAGGTTGTCTCTAGAAATGTTGGAAATCACATAGGGTGCATGGAGCCAACTGTTTCAGCTGCATAACCCCACCACCTTTCTGTGAAGGATCATATCCACTCATCATATGAGTTTTCCCTTGGGCCTCTGTTAGATAAGGTTCAGAGCCATTTTTAGGTAACCCTTTCTATCCAGTGAGTGCTTACCCATCATATTCATGAATGCCAAGGTATCGTGAGAGAGTTCCCATTTTCTAGTGAAGCCCCTCCCACATCGGTCTATGACACCCCTATCATTTTATGAAACACATATACAAGCCCAACAGCAAATGGATAGCCCATTTTCTGCTACGTTTCCTCATTACTGAAGGACCCATCCTCATGCTAATGATAGAAGGCCTTTAGAGAGTTCATCATATGAATCTCCCTATCACGTGCACTCATATTAGCTGGAGGGAATAGTTATTATGCCCTAGTTTGATTTAGGTCTAACCAAAGTGGCTCCCACTGAATTTCATAAAGTCAGGTTTCGGTGGGCCTTAATCAGCTAGGGTTCTGCACGTAACCTCTTGATGAGGTGTAGGGCCCATCACTGTGGGAGGTCATCCAATAACCAAAAGGGACACCATGACAATGATGTGCATTCAGCCATGGTGTGCACAAGAGCCACTGTCGATTGAGCGGGGGCCAAGCACTTATAGCCCATTTACGCTGCACATCACACAACCATACATCTCATGCAGAGATAAATTGATCCAATCAATTAGTCATCTGTAAGGCCCATTGGAAGACAGTTATAAATCCATAATATTAACCATTAATATTATCTAGGTATATGGGCTGGATTAGGGTTACCCAGTTCGGCCCATATAGCTTTATCCTTTGAAGTGGGCTTTTAGCAGTTTTAACTATTTTAAACTGGTCCTTTATGAAGGGATAGGAAATCCATCACATGGACGCCCAAATATTGCGGAATAAGGGAAAGAATTTCAAAAATTTTTCTCTCCCTTCAATTGGGAATCAAATTCCCCATTTAGAAAATCATATTTTCAATGATCATTCTTGAACCATAAACTGAACCAGATCTGAATCAAAAGGAGTAGGGAGAGATAATACCTGATACAGAGAAATAGTATCTCCCAATGGAGGTGTTCACACCCAAGGGAGGATCCAAAATCTGCTCCCACTAAAGATGGCGTAGTGTAGGGTGGAGTAGAATCAGTAGTGTTCTTCCAAAAGAACTTGATCCTTCTCAAGAATCACCTGGACGGCTTGTGAATACAACTCCCACTTGGACGACCTTCTACCGAGGCTTCTTTGCCTTCCTCTTTCTCTTGCCCATCTTGTTATCTTCAACAAGCATAGCATCAGGCTCATCCTTTCTAATCAGTTCTTCGGCTCTTTGCAACATATTGCTGAGCTCTTGCAAGCTGACATTCAGCTTGTTCATGTTATAGTTCATGATGAACGGATTAAAGGAAGGAGGCAAAGAATTAAGGATAGCATCTATCTGGGTTGCAAGGTCCAGCCCGGATCCTAGAGCCTCCAGTTCGTTGATGTAACCCATCATCCGAAGACAATGGTCGTGAACTTGTTGGCCCTTGGACATTTGTGTTGTCATGAACTGTTTCAAGACCTTTTGTCGAGTAGAACGATTCTGCTCTTCATACATCATCCTCAGACTGTCCAATATGTCCTTGGAAAGTTCGATCTGATCGAATTACCTCTGTATTGGGTTGTCCAAGGAGGCAATCATGTAACACCGGGCAAGGGAGTTTTTCTCCACCCATTCCTGATTGTCTCTCCTTCGGGCCTCAGAAGCCCTGTCACCCGGACGCTCCGGGGTAGGATTCTTTGCCACTTTGTCCAGCTTTTTAGAAGCTAGGACCAGCATAAGGTTCCTGTACCAGTCAGCATAGTTTGGGCCCTTAAGCTTGTTGTCGTCAAGAAGCTTTGCAAATGATCCGTTTGCCATTTTCTGATAAAAGAGCAAACATCAGTCCACAACCTAATTTGATTCATGTTCATTTCATAGATATGGATTTTAATCTATGATCCATTTCCACTTATTCATATTTGAGATTTCCCTCCTTTCTCAGTTACGGAGACTACGGGTTGTCTCTAGAAATGTTGGAAATCACATAGGGTGCATGGATCCAACTGTTTCAGCTGCATAACCCCACCACCTTTCTGTGTCCATCACATGGACACCCAAAGATAAATAAGGGGGCAAATTTCAAAAATTTTTCTCTCCCTTCAACTGGGAATTGAACTCCCCATTTAGAAAATCATATTTTCAATGATCATTCTTGAACCATAAACTGAACCAAATCTGAACCAAAAGAAGTAGGGAGAGATAATACCTGATACAGAGAAGTAGTATCTCCCAATGGAGGTGTTCACGCCCAAGGAAGGATCCAAAATCTGCTCCCACTGAAGATGGCGCAGTGTAGGGTGGAGCAGAATCAGTAGTGTTCTTCCAAAAAAACTTGATCCTTCTCAAGAATCACCTGGACGGCTTGTGAATACAACTCCCACCAATCTTTTCTCCAAAAGATTGGAATTAGGATCCAATCTTGATTTCTCCCAAGAATTGGACATCGAACTGCTGTAGGCGGCGGCTGCAGGAAGGAGGCAGCAAAAGAGTATTTATAGGGTGCAGATTCTCTCTTCTGTAATTTCAGCTCTGAAGACAAGACTATGTATTGCTTGCTTGTGATGTCTAAAGGCTGTCGCCCCCTCTTCCTTTGATAGACTTAAAGGGATTAGCTCCTAATCCCATTAGGAGTTGCTAACCCAAATCATATTTGCCCACCAATCTCCATGGTCCAAGGCAATATTGGAAATCTGGTCTAGTTCAAAGATTCAATTAATCCTACAATGTATGTGCCTAGGGTCTCATCTCGGTAGCTGAGACAAACCACCCCAACCGACTTGGTGGCACCACAGTGTCAGCCTTGTCAGGATCAGTCTCCCCAAACCGACCCACTGGCTATGAACATTCTAAACTAACACGAGTCTCATTAAGTGTCCAGTTTAAGGGTATTACATAGAAACATACCAAGGGAACATGAATCAAATATGCACTTTTATTCATTTACAATAAACTCATAAAGTACATCATTTTGATTGAAGCTAACTGCATACAAAACTGTCTAACACTTTATAGGTTGGGCCGAATTAACCATTTAAGTAAATATCAATCCTTAGGCCCATTAGTGGGAAAATTAGGGCTGACTTTCAGCCTTGATTAAACCCAAGATTTGGTCCAAACAACCTTGATTAAAGAGCTGATAAAAGAAAATCAAGAATCAGTCAATCAGGGCTGTTTGCACAATTCATCCTGCAAAACAGAGGTTAGATCACAGTTTGCAGTTTCATAAACTGCAAATCGCAGATTGTAGTTCTCCCATCTGCGAAATCTTCTTCTCTACGAAATCTCCTTTTCTGCGCCGCCATCTTTGATCCAAAAATAAAAATAAATAGAAATCCTATTTCTATTAATAATTACATCATATCAAATACATATACATTCAGTCTAAAAATATATATATATATATATTTTATAGACCAAATAAATCAAGAAACTGCAAATCTTGCAGGTTCCCTGCGCAAACCAAGAATTCAATCTCCTCTTGTACGAACAGCCCATAAATCAAGAACATCATAAAGAACAGTTCTAAATAATAATCAGATTTATATAAAATTAATTTTAGATTATTTGCCCATCAATTTTGGGAACAAATTTCCCAAAACCCATATCTGCGAAAATCGGGTAGAATGCCTTCTGCCCATTTGCACAGGTTCAGATCTGAAGTAAATTGGTTCAAGATTTGAACTAAGGCTCAAATACCACTAAAGGGATAGGATATCCATCACATGGATGCCCAAAGATTGCGGAATATGGGGCAAATTTCAAAAAAAAATTTCTCTCCCTTCAATTGGAGTCGCCTATTTAGGAAATCATATTTTCAAGGATCATTCTTAAACCATAAACTGAACCAGATCTGAACCAAAAGGAGTAGGAAAGGATTATACTTGATACGGAGAAATAGTATCTCCCAATGGAGGTGTTCACACCCAAGGAAGGATCCAAAATCTGATCCCACTAAAGATGGCGCAGTGTAGGATGGAGCAGAATCAACAGTGTTCTTCCAAAAGAACTTGACCCTTCGCAAGAATCAACAGGATGGCTTGTCAATACAGCTCCAATCAATCTTTTCTCCAAAACATTGCTATCAAGATCAGATCTTGATTACTCCTGTAGAGAGTAGGAGATCGAACTACTGGAGGCGGCGGCTGCAGGAAGGAGGTGGCAAGAGAGTATTCGCATGGTGCGGAAATTCTCTCTTCTTGTGATTTCAGCTCTAAAGACAGGAGTTGTGTATTGCATGTCTAAAGGCTGCTGCCCCCTCCTCCTTTTATAATCTTAAAGGGATCAGCTCCGAATCCCATTAGGAGTTGGTGATCCAAATCATATTTGGATGATAAGTCCCTTTAAGTGATAAGGGATAACCCTTATCTTATCTGTAGATCAGATCAGCCATCTCCTAATCTAATTAGGAGGCTTCCAGATCTAAATCTTATTTAGATCTTGGAGTCTCTAAGTGGATAGGGTCAGGGCCCAATCTTATCAGCTGATCCATCTCAGAATTTGCCCTTTTAAGTGACTAATCAAATCAGCCCAGCTCGAAATGGGCTTAAGGCCCATTTAAGGTTATGTATTCACTTAGCCTTCCAAACCGTTGCCCAGTTGGGCTTCCTTGTATGGCATGGGACCCAAACATTAATCTACACATCAGCCACATGGGTTCATCCCAGTCTTTGTTACAAGGCCTGGCCGAATACACTGTTATGGACAGTGCACCCCTTGAAACCCATCTCATGGGCTCTATGGGCCCAACACTTACCCTAAGTGGTTCCTGGGCCAAGCCACCTTGTAAGACCCAGGAACTGTGGGCAGATGCAAGATTAGCCCATCAGGTATTGTTCTCAATGGTCTTACATACAACCTCTCAGCCCATAATAATCATACACTACCCGACAAGAGAGGACCTTTCCTTCGGCTGCAAGGAACAGTGTTGCACTCTCTGCTTATATGGATCCCGGGAATTAAAACCTTTTGCAAACCTTTTAGAAACCATTAAATATATACTTTTTAATCTCATATAAAATATATTTTTCAAAACAAATCTCAATGATTGAAATCGGCTGCCGGTAGTCTAGGTTTCCATCAGTAAGAGTGCATCCCCGATCATTACCTTTGTTCGACAAAGGGGCTGATCCTATTACTATGATCACCCACTCAGATGAATTCTTAGACTGTCCCAACATACCCAGGTTTTGAGCCCCGCTAAGGATTTCACTGATTGGTATATCAAAGACAACCCGATCCAACACCTAGTGCAGTATCATAATCGAGTCTAGGGGTCGGGTGTAACTTTCCAGTTTTGCCCATCAATCTCCAAGGTCCAGGGCAATACTGGAAATCTGGTCCAGTTCATAGATTCAAGTAATCCTACACTATATGTGCCTAAGGTCTCACCCTGGCAGTTGAGACAGACCACCCCAAGCGACTTGGTGGCACTACAGTGTCAGCCTTGTCAGGATAGGTCTCCCCAGACCGACCCACTGGCTATGAACAATCTAAACTAACACGAGTCTCATTAAGTGTCCAGTTTAAGGGTATTACACATGAACATACCAAGGGAACATGAATCAATTATGCACTTTCATTCAATTACAATAAACTCATAAAGTACATCATCTTGATTGAAGCTAAGTGCATACAAAACAGTCTAACAATGGACTCTTTTCTTGGGTTTTCAGCCGACGTAGTTTCAGTTATGTTAGTTTCTAGAGAAGGATGTAGAACATAGAGGCCGTTCTCCAGTTCCCCGTATGCGATGAATCTGTTATTTCTTTTAATAGTAATGATATTACTAAAAAAGATAGAATAACCATCTGCCCACAGTTTTGAGATAGAAATCAAATTTCTTCTTAAATTTTGTACATAAAGACAATCTTTCAATACAATAACTCCTCTAGAAATTAACTCCATGGTTCCTATGGCCACGGCTACAATAGTTGCAGTAGTCCCCAAATAGAGCGTGACTTCTCCTTCACTCAGCCTTCTGCTTAACTTGAACCCCTACAGTGAGTTACACGCATGAGTTGAAGCCCTGGAGTCAATACACTAGGATGCAGAAGCTACCAATAGATTGGTTTCTATAACACAAGTTTTGAAATTACCTTTTTTGGATTCTATGTAGGCAGGACAGTTTCTTTTCCAGTGGCCGGTCTTCTTGTAGAGGTGACAGGCATCCGATGCCTTGTCCTTCCTCTGCTTCTTGGGTTTGGCAGCCTTCTTCTGAGGCTTTCTCTTTGCCTTCCTTTTCTTTCCTGATTTCCCAGCTTCAACAAGCATGGCAATGGGTTCATCCTTTTTAATCAATTCTTTGGCCCTCTGCAACATATTGTTGAGTTCCTGCAAGCTGACGTTCATCTTGTTCATGTTGTAATTCATGATGAATGGATTAAAGGATGGAGGAAAAGAGTTGAGAATAGCATCGATCTGTGTTACCAGATCTAACCCGGATCCAAGAGCCTCCAGTTCGTTGATATAACCCATCATCCGAAGACAATGGTTGTGAACTTGTTGGCCCTTGGACATTTGCACAGTCATGAATTGTTTCAAGACCTTCTACCGAGTAGAACGGTTCTGCTCTTCGTACATTGTCTTGAGACTGTCCAAAACATCCTTAGCAAGTTCGATCTAGTCGAACTACCTCTGAATTGGGTTGTCCAAGGGGGCAATGATATAGCAGCGGGCAAGGGAGTTTTTCTCCTCCCATTCTTGGTATTCTATTCTGTGGGCCTCAGAAGCCCTATCTCTCGGACGATCTGGGGCAGGATTCTTGGCTACCTTATCCAACTTTTCACAGGTTAAGACCAACATAAGGTTCCTGTACCAGTCGGCATAGTTTGGGCCCTTCAACTTGTTGTCATCAAGCAGCTTTGCAAGTTGTCCATTTGCCATTTTCTGATAAAAGAGCAAACATCAATCCACAACCTAATTTGATTCATATTCATTATATAGATATGGATTTTAATCTACGTTCCATTTCCATTTATTCATCTCTAAGATTTCTCTCCTTTCTCAGTGGCGGAGACTACGGGTTGTCTTTGGAAATGTGGGAAGTCACATAGGGTGCATGGAACCAACTATTTCAGCTACATAACCCCACCACCTTTCTGTGAAGGATCATATCCACTCATCATATGAGCTTTCCCTTTGGCCTCTGTCAAACAAGGTTAAGAGACATTTTCAGGTAATCCTTTTTGTTCAGTGAGTGCTTACCCATCATATTCATAAATGCCAAGGTACCATGAGAGAGTTCTCATTTTCTAGTGAAACCCCTCCCACATCGGTCTATGATGCCCCTTCATCTCATGAAACACTCAGACAAGCCCAACAACAAATGGATAGCTATTTTCTGGTGTGTTTCCTCATTGATGAAGGACTCATCCCCATGCTAATGATGGAAGGCCTTTAGAGAGTTCATCATATGAATCTCCCTATCACATGCACTCATATTAGCTAGAGGGAATAGTAAATTATGCCCTAGTTTGATCTAGGTGAAACCAAAGTGGCTCCTACTGACTTTCATAAAGCCAAATTTTGGTGGGCCCAAATCGTCTAGGGAGGTCACCCAATGACCAAAAGGGACACCATGACAATGATGTGCATTCAACCATGGTGTGCGCAAGAGCCCCTGTCGATTGAGCATAGGCCAAGTACTTATGGCCCATGTATGTAGCACATCACACATCCATACATCACATGCAAGGATAAATTGATCCAATCAATTAATTATCTGTAAAGCCCATTTGAAGCCCATTTTGAATCCATAATATTAACCATTAATATTATCTAGGTATATGGGCTGAATTAGGGTTGATTGGTTCGGCCCATATAGCTTTATGTGTTAAGTGGGCTTTTAGCGGTTCTAACTATTTAAAATTGGGCCTTTATAGGTTGGGATGAATTAAACATTTAATTAATTATCACGACCCAAGCCCATTAGTAGGAAAATTAGGGCTTACTTTCAGCCTTGATTGAACCCTAGATTTGGTCCAAACAATTTTGAACCAATCTTGGTTCGAATGGGTCTAGGGTTTGATCTTTAATTCAAGAAAATAATCTAAAATTAAATACCGATAAAAGAAAATCAAGAATCAGTCAAACAGGGCTGTTCGCACAATCCATCCTGCAAAACAGAGGTTAGATCACTGGTTGCAGTTTCATAAACTCCAAATCGCAGATTGCAATTCTCCCATCAGTGAAATCTCCTTCTCTGCAAAATCTTCTTCTATGGGCCGCCATCTTCAATCCAAAATAAAATAAATAGAAATCCTAATTTCTATTAATAATTACATCAGATCGAATACCTATACATTCAGTTTAAAAAATAAAAAAAATTATTTTACAGACCAAATGTAATAAAATAATCCATAAACTGCAAAATTGTAGGTTCCCTGCGCAAATCATGAATTCGATCTCCTCTTGTATGAACAACCCATAAATCAAGAAAACCATAAAGAACAATTCTAAGCAATAATCAGATTTATGTAAAATTAATTTCAGATTATTCGCCCATAAATTTTGGGACATTTTCCCAAAAAAATTTTATCTGCGCAAATCAGGTAGAACACCTTCTACCCATTTGCGCAGGTTCAGATCTGAAACAAATTGGTTCAAGATTTGAACTTGGCTCTGATATCACTGAAGGGATGAGAGATCCATCGTATGGACACCCAAATCTTGCGGAATAAGGTGGGTGAATTTCAAAAATTTTTCTCTCCCTATCAACTAGGAATCGAATTCCCTATTTAGAAAATCATATTTTCAAGGATCAATCTTGAACCATAAACTAAACCAGATCTGAACAAAAGTAGTACGAGAGAATTATACCTAATACGAAGAAATAATATCTCCCAATGGAGGTTTCCAGATCCAAATCATATTTAGATTTGGACTCTCTGAGTGGATAGGGTTAAGACCCTATCCTATCTGCTAATCCATCTCAAAACTCGCCACATATTTAACTAATTAAATAGCCCAGTTCAAAATGGGCTATGGGTCCATTAAGGTCCAGTGCTCACTTAGACTTCCTAACTAGTGCCTAGTTGGGTATTCTTGTATGGCGTGGGACCCAAGCATTGATCTACACATCAGCCACATGGGTTCAGCCCAGCCTTTGTTACAAGGCCTGGCCGAATACACTGTTATGGACAGTGTACTCCCTGAAACCCATCAGATGGGCTCTATGGGTCCAACACATACCCTAAGTGGTCACTGGGCCAAGCCACCTTGTAACACCCAGGGACTATGGGCAGATGCAAGATTAGCCCATCAGGTATTATTCTCAATGGTCTTACACACAACCTCTCAGCCCATAATGATCATACACTGCTCGACAAGAGAGGACCTCTCCATTGGCTGCAAGGAATAGTGTTGCACTCTCTGCTTATGTGGATCCTGGGAATTAAAACCTTTTGTAAACAATTTGGAAACCATAATATATATACTTTTTATATCTCATAAAATAATATTTTGTAAAAAAAAAATCTCAACGTTTGAAATGGCTGCCAGCAGTCTTGGTTTCCATCAGAGAGAGTGCATCCCCGATCATTGTCTTTGTTCGACAAAGGGGCTGATCCTATCACTATGATCACCCACTCAGATGAATTCTCAAATTGTCCCAACATACTCAAGTTTTGAGCCCCGCTAAGGATCTCACTGATTGGTACATCAAAGATAGCCCAATCCGACACCTAGTGCAGTATCATAATCAAATCTAGGTGTCGGGTGTAACTTTCCACTTTTGCCCATTATTCTCCAAGGTCCAGGGCAATACTGGAAATTTGGTCCAGTAAAAAGATTCAATCAATCCTACACTGCATGTGCCTAGGGTCTCACCCTGGTAGCTGAGACATGCCACCCCAACCAACTTGGTGGCACATCAGTGTCAACCTTATCAGGATAGGTCTCTCCAAACCAACCCACTAGCTGTGAACATTCTAAACTAACACGTGTCTCATTAAGTGTCCAGTTTAATGGTATTACACAGAAACATACCAAGGGAACATTAATCGAATATGTAATTTTATTCATTTACAATAAACTCATAATGTACATCATTTTGGTTGAATCTAAGGGCATACAAAACTGTCTAACACAAAAGACATTTGTTAGTCAAATGCTTACTTCTTAGAAGAAGAATACATCTTGAACGATCATCATCAAGAAATTGTTCTTGATTAAGAGAGCTCAAAAGTAGTGGGTTATATCCTATAGATTCCAGATAACACCCAACTTAGAAGATCTACCCGGGTGTCTAGACCTCCAGTTTGTTATGGCTATGATCAAGAAAGTTATTTGATGGAAGCTACGAACAATGAAGAACACCCCATTGTCAGACAGTGTATACCCTTAGCTCCAATCAGATTGATGTACTGGTGCATTTATTGTAAATGACTAGTAGTACATAATTGATTCATGTTATATATGGTGTGTTTATGTGTAATACCCTTAAACTGGACACTTATGAAACTCGTGTTAGTTTAGAATCTTCATAGCCGTTGCATAGACGTAGGGAGGTCTTTCCTGCCAAGGCTAACACTAATGTTCTACGAAGTCAGTTGGGGTGGTTTGTCTCAGTTGCTAGGGTGAGACCTGAAGCACATGTAGTGTGGGTTTGCTTGAAACCCTAAATCGGACCATTTTCCAATTATGCCCTGGACCTTGGAGATAGATGGGCAAAACCGAATAGTTACATGATGAGAATAAAATTTGTCATATTTTTACCCATCAATATTCAGTATTTTACACTTAATTGGTACCTAATTGGACTCGTTACTCTTGTATTTCGATTCAGGGCAAGCAAGAAGGCAATTGGAGGAAAACAAGGCTAATCGGATGATTTTGCACAGTTTCGGCACCGATCAATGATCTGGGAATAACTCTCAACTCAAGACTCCGATTTGGACAATTCAAGAAGCACTGGAGAGATAAGAAAAAGGCCCACAACTTTTATGTTTTGGGTTTTGGCAGAACCATTAGGCATCGAAGAAAAATTCGGGCCCAAAGTCAGAGAAATTTCGCAGCAAGGCCCATTTCACAAGCTGAAGCCCATTTCGCAGAAGAGTCTTGAAGCAAGCCCGAATTGTTAAAGAAGCCCAGTTCGAATTGAAGATCCAAGAGTCCCATTAGAATAGAAGTTGAATATAATCTCAATAAAAGAGTTTCATCAGATTTAAATTCTCAAATTGTAATCCTAAAAAGATAAGAGATAAGAGTTAGGTAGGATAAGTTCAAATTAGACTAGGACTTTCCAATTTGAGGATAATCTCCTTAAGGGAGTTGGAGAGCAGCCCTTTCCCCAAATCTATATAAAGGGGGGGGGCGGACCAGCACCCAAGGCATCAATTCCTCCAAGAGAGCTTCAGTCTTCAGAGAGAGAAATCAGCAACCAAGGAGGAAGAAGCAAGAGTTTGCCCCCCCCTTTTTCATCTGGAAGCTGCGATTTCATCATGAAGTGTCTATAAGTTTTTATTTCTGGTTGAAGGGTTAGGGAAGCCTTGATTCTGTAACATTGTGAGATCTAATTGATTTTTATTTCAGTTCATTATTTATGGGTATTCATATGTTTTCTGCGAATTAACTGTGAGGATTATTTTTGTTGATTAAGCAAGAAGGGCCCCTTGCTCATTCAATGGAAATAATCCATGGCCGATTGAACCTCCAGTTTCATATATGATTGGTAGGTTCGATCATGGTGGCAACTAACATGAATTGATTGCAAAAAAGTTTTCGATCTATGTTAGGAAAATATATGATCTGGTTTAAACGATCCAAGCTTGTGAGATCGCTGCCCAGAATTGGGTTTCTCCCCTCTTAATGTTATTAATAGGTTAAATCCTAAGAGCTTGTTTAGGACTGCCTATTAATAAGGGAAGCAATCAAAGAGCTTGTTTTGGTTGTCAAATAATAAGAGTAGATGCTGGCTGTTAGAGCTTGTTAATAGCTAAAACCAATTTATTCATAAACATAATGAATCTATCTTTGCATCAAGGATCAATGCTATGAATCAAAGCTAAACTTGTCCCTTGAACCGGAAGCAATCTCCCATCGATTTAATCTTTGTTTTTTGTTATTTTCTACTATTTTCTTATTTTCCTTAGCTTTACAACCCCCCTTAATCCATCTACATGGAAATAAATCCACCCAATCCCTGTGGAGAATGACCTTGCTCCTCACTATCTGCAAATTAATAACCAGAGCAAGATTATTTATCTTTGGTTGGGTTCGACACCTACCATTACACCTGACCCCTAGACTCGATTATGGTACTGCACTAGGTATTGGATTGGGTTGTCTTTGATATGCCAATTAGTGAGATCCTTAGAAGAGGTCAAACCCTGGGTATGTTGGGGCTGTTCGAGAATTCACCTGAGTGGAAGATCATAGTGATAGGATCAGCCATTTTGTTGGACAAAGTGAATGATCGGAGAATGCATTCTCTCTGATGAAAACCTAAACTGTCGATAGTTGATTTCAAATTTGTTGAGATTTGTTTTTGCAAGATATATTTATGTAGACATATACATATATATTATGGTTTCACAAAATGTTTGCAAAAGGTTTTAATTCCCATGAACCATATGAGTAGAGAGTGCAACACTGTACCTTGCAGCCGAAGGAGAGGTCCTCTCTTGTCAGGTAGTGTTTGATCATTATGGGCTGAGAGGTTAAGTGTAAGACCATTTAGGGCTTTTACCTTATGGGCTAATCTCACATCTGCCCATAGTCCTTGGGCCTTCATAAGATGGTTGGACCCAAGGACCATTTAGTGTAAATGTTGGGCCCATTAAGAGCCTATACTGATGAACTCAAGGGTTCACTATATTCAATTATGAATTTGGCCAGGCCTTGTAATAGAGGCTAGGCTGAACTCATGTGGCTTATGTTGAGATCAATGATAGGGTCCCACGCCATACAAAGAGAGCCAAGCTGGCCAGCACTTAAAGGGAAATGAGCCTAAAAGCTTAATGGGCCTAAACCTCAATTCGAACTGGGTTTAATTTGATTAATTAAATAGAGGGTGAATCTGGGTATGAATCAATAGATAAGGATAAGAGGATAACCCTTATACACTTTTAGAGTCCAGATCCAAATAAAGATTTGGATTAGGAAACTTCTAATTGGATTAGGATAAGCTGATCCTGATCTGCAAATAAGATAAGGGATAAGCCTTATCACTTTAAGAGTCTAGATCCAAATAAATATTTGGATCAAGAAACACCTAATCAGATTAGTAGGTTAACTCTTTAAAGATTATATAAAAGGAGGAGGGTGAACTAGAAAAAGGTTGCGCAATTTCATAGTTTTCTATATTCAATTCTCTCTCCCTCTTCTCTTGCCACCCTACCCTATTCGATCTCTAGTTCCTGGAGTGATCAAGATTGGATCTTGATATTGATTCTTGCTGGAAGAGTCAATCTTGAAGCTGTGCTCACATCCCTGCTTGATTCTTGTTGAAGAATCTCCTTTCTGATCCTACCTCACCCTAAGATGTATCATCTTTAGTGGAGGTGGGATTTGGTGAACTCTTTGGGTGTGAACACCTATGTTGGTAACTACTATTGATCCCATATCAAGCATATCCCTCCCTTAATCTTGGTTTCAGATTTGGTCCAGTTTGTTTCAAGAACGAACCTTGAAAAATGTAGTTTTTCTAAATCATGGAATGGGATTCCTGAATGCGAGAAAGAAATTTTTGAAATTTTTCCCAGCCACCTTGCATGGTTCAGCCATCCATATGAAGGATCTCCCTTCCCTTCAGTGGTATCAAAGCCAGGTTCAAGTCTAGAACCAAATTTGGACAAGATCTGAACCTGCGCAAATGGGCAGAAACTATTCTACCCAATTTAAACAAGTTTACTATTTTTCTAGGAATTGGTTCCCGATTTTGGGCATGATCTGAAATTAATTCCTTATTATTCTTTAGTTATTATGGAATGGTTCTGTAATTGTTTCTTGGATTCTTGGGCTGTCATGTGATGGAGATTGAATTCTTTAAAGGTGGTAAGATTTTCGCACCCTACAACCTTTCATTCTATTCATTTTGGTCTGTAAATTGTTTTTTTTTTTATTTTTAGACAAAATGTGTAGAATTTAATGTGAAGTAATTAATAGAAAATTAGGTTTTTCTATTTTCTCATCTAAAGACTTGTTGGAGCGCATGGAAGAAAAGAAGACCTTTTGCAGTTTGACAAACTGCAATTTGCAATTTGCAGATATCAATTACACTATTGCCAATTAACCCTTTGTTTTGTAGGTATTGCAATCACACATACATCCCTCTGATATGTTTTCTTGCTGATTCTTGATTGTCTTTAATTAGTTGTATTTAATTTTTTATCACAATCTTGAATTGAATCTTGCAATCGACACCAAACTCTAGGCCGGTGTGACCCAAGATTGGTCCAAACTGGTTGGATCGAACTTGTGGTTCAATAGGGGTCTGTTCTCAGCCCCAAATTCTGATTTGGACCTAGGGTTTGAATGCCCATTACAAGATACAATTTGGCCCTCCTTGTAAAACCCAGTTTTGTTAAGTTAAAATTGCAATAGCCCTAATTCAGCATAAATGCTATATGTGCCAAACTGCCTTTTGCAGTTCAGCCCATATACCTGGATAATGTTATATGATAATATTATGGGCTTTAATGGCCTGATATTGATTTAACTTAATTAATTTATGGTTTTACAGTTGATTTAATTGATTGGATCAATTATGTGATTGTTTCATGCATGTGATGTATGATGTGTGATGTGTTACATACATGGGCCATAAGCACTTGGCCCATATTCATTCATTAGTGGCTCTCTACAAACACCATGGCAGAATGCACATCATTGCCATGGTGCCCTAAAGATCATTGGAAGATCTTCCTTTTTGATGGGCCCCATATCAACTTCCTCCCCAAGAGGAACTGTACGGAACCTAGCCGTTTTGGGCCCATTTGAATCTGAGTTTAAGAAAGTCAGTGGGAGCCACTTTGGTTTGATCTAAATTAGATCTAGGGAGGAAACAACTTGTTCCCTCCAAATTTATATAAGTGCATGTGATAAGGAGATTCAT